>NC_044384.1:102830128-104040570 GCF_006542625.1 Nomascus leucogenys
GCCCTTCATCATAGCAGAATCACGCTGATGTGCTCGTATGCTTCCGCTTCTCGCTGAGTCTCTGGTGCTTAGTGAGTGCTGGCCAAAAAGAGGCTCTTGGCATCAGCTAAAAGAATAATTTAAAGGTCTTCAGGACCAGGCGAGAGGCACTAATCGGTCCCCTTCATGGGTAGACCGTTCATTACCTAATTCCCTGGATTCCCGCCGTGAGCTGGCATCAGGAACCCTCTGCTGTCTGGACCCCCCGACAGCCCGAGGGGCGCGTCATCTAGTGGCGCAAGCGCACTGAGGGCCGGTGCTAAGCGGGGACGCGCACGCCCGCGGTAGCGTGCGTCACAACCAGGACGCCTGCCCCGCCCGTCCAGCTCGCCTGCCCGTCGGTCCCCGCGGCGGCGGCGGCGGCTGCCCAGTGACAGCGGCGGCGGTGCCAGGTCGGCCGTAGTAGCGTAGGGTTGCGCGGCCCGGAAACGCAGAGCCGGCCAAAGAGCGGCGCAACGTGAGCCGGGGCCGCGCGCGAAGAGACCTCGCGGGCGTGGAGCGAAAGGCCGGCGTGAGTGAGCGCGGAGACAGTGGCCGCCGGCGGCCCAACCCGTCTATCCCCTCGGCCGCCGCCGGCATGAGCCACATCCAGATCCCGCCGGGGCTCACGGACCTGCTGCAGGGCTACACGGTGGAGGTGCTGCGACAGCAGCCGCCTGACCTCGTCGAATTCGCAGTGGACTACTTCACCCGCCTGCGCGAGGCCCGCGCCCCAGCCTCAGTCCTTCCCGCCGCCACCCCACGCCAGAGCCCGGGGCACCCCACGCCAGAACCCGGCCCGGACCGTGTCGCCGACGCCAAAGGGGACAGCGAGTCGGAGGAGGACGAGGACTTGGAAGGTAGGCTGTGGGCGGGGCCCTGGGGAGTGGTGCAGGAGGTCTCCAGAGGTCTAGAGGGGTGGCAGGGAGCCGGGTGTCGCGCCGGAGCCAAGCTGACCGCGGGCTGGGATTGGGAGCTCTGTAGCCGCGTTTCTAGCGTTTCTCTGAGACACCGGCGTGAGCCCGCGTGCGCCACTTCCAAATTGAGCTGCGCGATCCTGCGAGCCCTAGAGCGCACCGAGTGATTTCTCAGATTCAGCCTTGAAGGAAACGTGCGCGCTGTCGGCCCTGCTAGAGGATCCCTCGCCTTTGCTTGAGACCCTTCACCAGGTTTGGCTCCGAAGACAAGAGCGTTCACATCCAGTGACTTGTGTTTAATTGATAGAACAGTAAGTTTGTTTGGAAATAATAATTTTTTTTGAAAAGTTACTGTGAAAACTTTTAAGCATAGACAAAAGAGGAAAGGTGAGATGAATCCCTATATGCCATCACCTACATTTAACAGTTGTGTTTGTCACAAAGTTTCATCCATACCTTTTTTCCTTTCTTTGCCGAAGTGTATTAAAGCAAATCTCTTAGGTCATTTCACCTGTGCTTGCTTGAGTTTGTATTTCTTCAAACATGTTCCCTGGGAATATTCCTATTTTTAAAAACTTGGCCAAAACTATTGAATCAAATTTGGTGAGAGTAAATAATTATCTTGCCGGCCGTGGCAGTGGGCCCCTATAGTCTATACCAGCTACTCTGGAGGCTGAGGAGGAAATATCGCTTGAGTCCAAGAGTTTGAGACCAGCCTGGGCAAAATAGACATCCTACCTCATTTTTGAAAAGGAAAAACCCGGCCGGGCGTGGTGGGTCACGACTGTAATCCCAGCACTTTGGGAGGCCGAGGAGGGTGGATCACCTGAGGTCAGGAGTTCGAAACCAGCCTGGCCAACATGGCGAAACCCCGTCTCTACTAAAAATACAAAAATTAGCCGGGCGTGGTGGTGGGCGCCTGTAGTCCCAGCTACTTGGGAGGCTGAGGCAGGGAGAATCGCTTGAACCTGGGAGGCGGAGGTTGCAGTGAGCCAAGATCGTGCCACTGCACTCCAGCCTGGGCGACAGAGGGAACTCCGTCTCAAAAAAAAAAAAAAGAAAAAGGAAAAACCCAATAACTATCTTCTTGTTTAGTGTGTGGGTTGTAGCTTTAAAGGAAAGGATCCCAGCAGAGACGGAGATCAGGAGAGCAGCTTCATTGGCTCTACTCGCTGTGTCAGGATTTATCATTTAGTAATAGTAAACCTTCTCCAAGAGTTTGCAATAAACTTCTCCAAGAGTACACAATAAGGACCCAGCAGGAAACAAGTTGGAGACTGTCCCACCCCTCACAGATTTGGTGATCCAAGATCATCACACCTTTTTTTTTTTTTTTTTTTTTTTAAAGTCAGTATCTCGCTCTGTCACCCAGGCTGGGGTGTAGTGGTACAATCAGGGCTCACTGCAACCCCAACCTCCCAAGCTCAAGGTATCCTCCCACCTGGGCCTCCCAAGTAGCTGGGACTATGGGCGTGTGCCACCATGCCTTACTAATTTTAAGTGTTTTATAGAGATGGGGTCTCCCTATGTTGCCCAGGCTGGTCTTGAACTCCTGGCCTCAAGTAATCCTCCTGCCTTGGCCTCCCAAAGTGCTAGGATTATAGGCATGAGCTACTGCTCCTAGCCAAAATAACACTTTCTACATCTGATCTAAGCAAGAGTGTTAAGAAGCAATTACAGTTTCCTTGGTTGCTTCAACATACGCTTTTGTCAATTTAGCAGTAGAATTAGTCTACTTTTGAACAACTAAAATTTAACAAAACAATGAAACCATTTGAGAGGCCAAGTTAGGATCTTAGTGTTATGAGATCACACATACAAAACTAGTTCTGAGTTGTATCTGGTCTGGCCCAGTATTCAAGTCACGGCTGGGAAGGAGTTAATTAACGGTCATTGCTGTGGGAGGTTACAAGCTTCAGTGCACTGGGCAATCTCCCTAAGTGTATTCATGCTAATAGAGTAACAAGGGCTCTTCTGGGTTTCCCTTGATTTATTGCACATTACATCATGGGTTTTTGGGAAATTAGAAATTATTTTCTAAACTCTGCCACAGGTTTGCTTTGTGGTCTTGGACAAATTCTCAAACCTGTTTGATCTCAGATTTTCTCATCTTTAAAATAGGACAGTGACAACAATCTTCCAGGGACAAATGTGTTTTTAAAAGCTTTATTTAAGGTTTGTTTCACTGTCATCTCTGTAAATCACAAAGCAGTAACCTGCTTTGAGACAATTTTTATTTACACAACACTTTAGGGTTTTAGAAATTAGCCTCAGATGAGTAAAAGTTTACAAGTTTTTGTATATCTTCATTGTCATCTTTGATATCTTTTTCAAAATTGAGTTGACTTAAAATCTTTGTACCCTATTTTATTGGTATTTAAGTATTTTTGGTATCTCAAGTGGCTGCGCCACATAATTATAGAAATCACTACAAGGTGGATTTCTATTTACAAATAATAAACGAAAAATACGTTGCATACAATGAGATACTTCATACCTGTTAGGATGGCTGGTATTAAAAACAGAAAATAGCCAGGATGTGGAGAAGTTGGAACCCTTGTGCATTACTCATGGGAATGTAAAATGGTTCAGCTGCTGTGGAAAACAATTTGGTGGTTCCTCAAAAAGTAGTTAAACATAGAATTATCATAGGTAGAGCAATTTCACTCCTAGGTATATAACCAAAATACCTTTTTCTTTTTTTTTGAGGCAGAGTCTTGTTCTGTCGCCCAGGCTGGAGTGTAGTGGCAGGATCTTGGTTCATTGCAACCTCTGCCTCCTGGTTCAAGCAATTCTCCCACCTCAGCCTTCCGAGTAGCTGGGATTACAGGCATGCGCCACCACACTCGGGTAATTTTTTGTATTTTTAGTAGAGACGGTGTTTCACCATATTGACCAGGCTGGTCGCAAACTCCTGACCTTGTGATCTGCCTGCCTCAGCCTCCCAAAGTGCTGGGATTACAGATGTGAGCCACCGTGCCCAGCCTACCCAAAACAATTTTAAGCAGGGAGTTAAACAGATAGTTATACTCCAGTGCTCATTGCAGCATTATTTACAGTAGTCAAAAGGTGAAAACATGGTGCACGCCTGTAATCTCAGCACTTTGGGGGGCTGAGGTGAGCGGATCACCTGAGGTCAGGAGCTTGAGACCAGCCTGACTAACATGGTAAAACCCTATCTCTACTAAATACAAAAAAAAAAAAAATAGCTGGGTGTGGTGGTGGGCACCTGTAATCCCAGCTACTCGAGAGGCTGAGGCAGGAGAATCTTTTGAACCCAGGAGGTGGAGGTTTCAGTGAGCCGAGATCGCACCATTGCACTCCAGCCTGGGCAACAAGAGCGAAACTCTGTCTCAAAAAGAAAAAAAAAAGAAGGTGGGCCGGGCGCTGTGGCTCATGCCTGTAATCGCAGCACTTTGGGAGGCCGAGGTGGGCGGATCACGAGATCAGGAGATCGAGACCATCCTGGCTAACACAGTAAAATTCCGTCTCTACTAAAAATACAAAATATAAGCCGGGCATGGTGGCGGGTGCCTGTAGTCCCAGCTACTTGGGAGGCTAGGGCAGGAGAATGGCGTGAACCCGGGAGGCGGAGCTTGCAGTGAGCCGAGATTGTGCCACTGCCCTCCAGCCTGGGCAAGAGAGTGAGACTTCATCTCAAAAAAAAAAAAAAAAAAGGTGAAAACAAACCAGGTATCCAGATATCCATCCATAAATGAATGGATAAACAAAATACGGTCTATACATACATAAGTCGGAGTGTTGCTCTGTCTCCCAGGCTGGAGTGCAGTGGCACGATCCTGGTCACTGCAACCTCCACCTCCTGGTTTCAAGCAGTTGTCTTGCCTCAGCCTCCCGAATATCTGGGATTACAGATGTGTGCCACCATGCCTAACTAGTTTTTGTATTTTTAGTAGAGACGGGGTTTCACCACGTTAGCCAGGCTGGTCTCAAACTCCCGACCTCAGGTGATCTGCCCGTCCCGCCTCGACTTCCCAAAGTGATGGGATTACAGGCATGAGCCACCGTACCTGACCATCCTTAAGAAGGAATGAAATTCTTATTCATACTACAGCATTGAAAATATTATCCTAAATGAAATGAGCCAGATACAAAAGGACAAATAATATATGATTCCACTTACAGAAGGTAACCAGAATAGCTAAATTCATAGGGACAGAAAGTAGAAGAGAGCTAACCGGGGGCTTGGGGGAAGGTGTAACAGGGTGTTATTGTTTAATAGGTGCAGAGTTTCAGTTTAGGATAATGAAAAAGTTCTAAAGTTGGATAATGGTGATGGTTGCACAATGTATGTACTTAATGACACTGAATTGTACACTTAAAATGGTGAAGTGGCACATTTTATGTACATCTTACCACAATTTAAAAAGGAAGAAAAAATGAATTGTATACCCAATGACATTAAAATAAGTCTACACTACTTAAGTTAGAAACAGGATATGTTTCAACTCCAGAGCCAATAAAAAAAAGAAAGAACAAGAAGTATCATATGTAATGTTATAACTGTATATAGCAAGGAAGCTTTGCTTAGTGAGGTCCTTGTGACTAACCACCAATTCATTTTATAAGATTGTATCCTATTGGAAAGAGTCAAAAAACTTACTAGCTGTTATTTTAATAACAGCTTTAATATCAAACAGGACATAACTTCGAAGTATAAAGTATTATAATGAGTATTTAACGTTGAGAGGTGCCCGAAGAGTATAAACTTATTAATAAATTACTCTAGCTGCATACAAACAAATCGACATTCAGAATTGTTTCACTTCTGTAATTACCATAAAGCATTTACAGTTGCGGGTCTCTCAGCATTTTTTTTTTTTTTTTAGATAACAGCTTTATGGAGATACACTTCACATTCAAGTCAACTATTTAGAATGTATAATTGGTTTTTCATATCTGTGTGCAGCCATCACCATAATAATTTTTTTTTGAGACGGAATTTTCCTCTTGTTGTCCAGGCTGGAGTGCAATGATGTGATCTCGGCTCACTGCAACCTCTGCCTCCCGGGTTGAAGCAATTCTCCTGCCCCAGCCTCCCGAGTAGCCAGGATTATAGGCACGTGCCACCACGCCTGGCTAATTTTTGTATTTTTAGTAGAGATGGGGTTTCATCATGTTGGCCAGGCTGGTCTTGAACTCCTGATCTCAGGTGACCTGTCTGTCTCGGCCTCCCAAAGTGTTGGGTTTACAGGCATGAGCCACTGCACCTGGCCAACCATAACAATTTTTTTTTTTTTTTTGAGACAGAGTCTTGCTCTGTCGCCCAGGCTGGAGTGCGTTGGCATGATCTCGGCTCACTGCAAGCTCCGCCTTCCGGGTTCGCGCCATTCTCCTGCCTCAGCCTCCCGAGTAGTTGGGACTACAGGCGCACACCACCATGCCTGGCCAATTTTTTGTATTTTTTTTTAGTAGAGACGGAGTTTCACCGCGTTAGCCAGGATGGTCTCGATCTCCTGACCTCGTGATCCGCCCGCCTTGGCCTCCCAAAGTGCTGGGATTACAGGCGTGAGCCATCGCGCCCAGCCCCATAACAATTTTTAGAACATTTTTCCTCCAAAAAAAGTCCCATACACTGTTTTTCTTTTCTTCTTTTTTCTTTTTTTAAAAGACAAGTCTCTCTCCGTTGCTCAGGTTGGAGTGCAGTGGTGAGATCTCAGCTCACTACAATCTCTGCCTCCTGGGTTCAAGCAATTCTTGTGCCTCAGTCTCCTGAGTAGCTGGGATTACCAGCATGTGCCACCGTGCCCGGCTAATTTTTGTGTTTTTAGTAGAGATGGGGTTTCACCATGATGGCCAAGCTGGTCTCGAACTCCCAACCTCAGGTGATCTGTCCACCATGGCCTCCCAAAGTGCTGGGATTACAGGTGTGAGCCACTGCGCCCAGCCGCCATACACTTTAGTCATCACCTCACCAACACCCTCATTCCCCTCATCCCTAGGCGTCCTCTAATCTACTTTTGTCTCTACCATTTGCCTATCCTGGATATTTCATATAAATGGAATCACATAATATGTGTTTTTTTTTTTTTTTTTTTTTTTTGAGCGGAGTCTTGCTCTGTCGCCCAGGCAGGCTGGAGTGCAGTGGCATGATCTCAGCTCACTGCAAGCTCCGCCTCCTGGGTTCACGCCATTCTCCTGCCTCAGTCTGCCGAGTAGCTGGGACTACAGGTGCTCACCACCACACTGGGCTAATTTTTTGTATTTTTAGTAGAGATGGGGTTTCACTGTGTTAGCCAGAATGGTCTCGATCTCCTGACCTCGTGATCCTCCCACCTTGGCCTCCCAAAGTGCTGGGATTAGAGGCGTGAGCCACCGCGCCCAGCCAATATGTGGTCTTTTGCCGCTGGCACTTAGCATAATGTACTCAAGCTTCATCCATGTTGTAAGCATGTATCAGTACTTCTTTTTTTTTTTTTCCTTTTTCCACTTGTTCTAAATAAACTTCATTTCTTTTTATTGCTAAATACTATTCTGTTGTCTGGAAATACCATTCATTTCTGGATATACCATTTATCCTTTCATATGTTGATGGACATATAGATTGTTCCCACTCTTTGACTGTTATGAATAATGCTGCTACGAATATTTGTGTGTACAAGTTCTTTGTGGACCTGTTTTCATTTCTTATAGGAGTAGAATTGCTGGGCCATATGGTAGCTCTGTTTAACCTTTTGAGGAATTGCCAGCCTGTTTTCCAAAGTGGCTGAACCATTTTACATTCCAACCAGCAGTGTTTTGAGGATTCTAATTCCTCTACATCCTTTTCCGAATGTATCTGTTTTCTAAATTTATTATAACCAAACTAGTGGGTGTGAAGTAGTACCTCATTGTGGTTTTGATTTGCATTTCTCTAATGACTAATGATGTTGAGTGGGCATCTTTCCATGTATTTGTCATTTGCATTTCTTCTTCTTTTTATTTTTTAAGATAGGGTGCCACTCTGTTGCCCAGGTCGGAGTGTATTAGCATAATCATAGGTCACTACAGCCTTGAACTCCTGGGCTCACGCCACCATAGCTGGGCTCCTGGGCTCATGCACCACCATACCTGGCTAATTTTTTTTTCATACCTTGCTAATTTTTATTTTTGTTATTATTATTTTTGAGACAAGGTCTCTGTCACCCTGGCTGGAGTACAGTGGTGCAATCATACCTCACTGCAGCCTCACCCTTGCAGGCTCAAGCGATCCTCTCACCTTAGCCTCCCAAGTAGCTAGGACTACAGGCATACACCATGCCTGGCTAATTTTTGTAGTTTTTGTAGAGATGGGGTTTCACCATGTTGCCCAGGCTGGTCTCGAACTCCTGAGCTCAGGTGATTCGCTCGCCTCATCTCCCAAGGTGCTGGGATTACAAATGTGAGCCACTGTGCCTGGCCTCTGGCTAACTAAACAAAAATTTTTTTTTTTTTTTTTTTTTTTGGTAGAGATTGGGTCTCACTATGTTGCCAGTGCTGGTCATAAACTCCTGGCCTCAAGTGATCCTCCTGCCTTGGCCTCCCAAAGTGCTGGGATTATAGGCATGAGCCAGTGTGTCCAGCCTTTTCACTTTTTTGGTGTCCTTTGAAGCACAAATGTTTTTAATTCTGATGAAATCCGATGTGTCTTTTTTCTTTTCTTATTTGTGCTATAGGTGTCATATTTAAGAAACCATTGCCAAATCCAAGGTCATGAAAATTTACCCCTGTATTTTCTTCTAGAAGTTTATAGTTTTATCTTTTACATTTAAGTCTTTGGTACATTTTGAGTTTTTTTATATATATATATATTTAAAAAACTTTCTTCTTCTTCTTTTTTTTTTTTTTTTTTTTTAGATGGAGTCTCGCACTGTCGCCCAGGCTGGAGTGCACAATGGCACAATCTCGGCTCACTGCAACCTCCACCTCCTGGGTTCAGGCGATTCTCCTGCCTCAGTCTCCCGAGTAGCTGGGATTACAGGTACCCATCACCACGCCTGGCTAATTTTTTGTATTTTTGGTAGAGACGGAGTTTCACTGTGTTTGTCAGGCTGGTCTTGAACTCCTGACCTCGTGATGCACCCGATTTGGCCTCCCAAAGTGCTGGGATTACAGGCGTGAGCCACCATGCCTGGCCGAGTACTTTATTCTTTTACATGTAAATATCCAGTTGTTCCAGCACGATTTGTTGAAGAGACTATTCTTTTCTCACTTAATTGTCTTGGTACTCTTGTTGAAAATTGATTGTTATGCATGGACTCAGTAACATGGGGAAAAAAAAGAAAATGGGTTGACTGTAAATGTGAGTCTGTTTTAGACTCAGTTCTGTTCCATCGATTTATATGTCTGACCACGTGCTAATGTCACATTGTCTTGATTACTATAGATAACTCTGTAGTAGGTTTGGAATCAGAAGTATGAGTTCTCCAAGTTCATTCTTTTTTAGAATTGTTTTGGCTATTTGGGGTCCCTAGAATTTTTTTTTTTTGAGACTGAGTCTTGCTCTGTCACTCAGGCTGCAGTGCAGTGACACGATTGGCTCACTGCAGCCTCTGCCTCCCCGGTTCAGTAATTCTCTTGCCTCAGCCTCTAGGCATATAAGCTACCACACCTGGCTTCTTTTTTTTTTTTTTTTTTTTTTTTTGAGACAGAGTCTCACTCTGTCCCCCAGGCTGGAGTGCAGTGGCGCAATCTCCTCTCACTGCAAGTTCTGCCTCCTGGGTCATACCGTTCACTTGCCCCAGCCTCCCGAGTAGCTGGGACTACAGGCATCCGCCACCATGCCCACCTAATTTTTTGTATTTTTAGTATAGACGGGGTTTCACCGTGTTAGCCAGGATGGTCTCAATCTGCTGACCTCGTGATCTGCCCGCCTCGGCCTCCCAAAGTGCTGGGATTAGAAGCGTGAGCCACAGCAACCGGCCACACCCAGCCATTTTTTTTTTAGTAGAGATAGGGTTTCGCCATGTTGGCCAGGTTGGTCTCGAACTCCTGGTTTCAAAAGTTATCTGCCAGGCCAAGCGTTGGTGGCCCATGCCTGTAATCCCAGCACTTCGGGAGGCCGAGGCAGGCAGATCACTTGAGATCAGGAGTTCGAGACCAGTCTGGCTAACATGGGGAAACCCCGTCTCTACTAAAAATACAAAAATTTGCCGGGCGTGGTGGTGTACATCTGTAGTCCCAGCAACTCTGGAGGCTGAGGTGGGAAAATTGCTTGAACCCGGGAGGCGGAAATTGCAGTGACCCGAGATCGTGCCACTGCACTCCAGCCTGGGTGACAGAGTGAGACTTTGTCTCAAAAAAAAAAAAAAGTGATCCTCTTGCCTCAGTCTCTCAAAGTGCTGGGAATTTGTGAGTTACTGTGGCCTGCCCCCATTTGTATATTTTTTTTTGTAGAAAAGTCTATTCAAGTCTTTTGTCTATTTTTTATTAGATTATTTGTCTTTTTGTTGTTGAGTTATAATAGTTCTTTGTCGGGAAACTAGTTCCTTATATGATAAGTGATTTGCAAATATTTCCTCCCATTTTGTGAATTGTCTTTTCACCTTTTTTTTTTTTTTCTTGAGACAGGTTCTCACTCTGTTACCCAGGCTAGAGTGCAGCGATGATCATGGCTTACTGCAGCCTTGATCTCCCAGGCTCAAGTAACCCTCTTGCCTCAGCCTCCCAAGTAATTGGGACTACAGGCATGCACTACCACGCCTGGCTAATTTTTGTAAAGATGGGATTTTGTCATGTTTCCCAGGCTGGTCTTGAACTCCTGGGCTCAAGCGATCCATCTGCCTCAGCCTTCCAAAGTGTTGGGATTACAGTCATGAACCACTGCGCCCAGCCTTCTTTTCACATTCTTAAAGCATAAAAGTGTTTAAAATTTTTACGAAGTACAATTTTAGCTCTTGTTTTCTTTGTTATTTTTTTTTTCCTTGTTGCTGTGCTTCAGGTGTCACATACCTGAAGTACAGTCTGATTTATGCCCCTACCTTACAGTAGAGCTACTTTCCTCCTTTGCTTGGTTCACACTGAAGAGGTATGAAGAGGTGTGAGAATATGGGATTGCTGCTCCATATGGACCCTGACCTCCACTTGTTTAGCTAAAAATGTATGTGGACTATTTTCCCTCTCCTTCTGAGCTTTTACTGCTGGATGGCAGTAAACTTTTGATTGTCTTGCCCTTTTGTAAAGTGGCTATGAGAGTATGGCTGGGTGGAAGAAACCATTTTCTTTTTCTTCTTTTTTTTTTTTAAGACGGAGTCTCGCTTTGTTGCCCAGGCTGGAGTGCAGTGGCGTGATCTCAGCTCACTACAACCTCTGTCTCCTGGGTTCAAGCGATTCTCCTGTCTCAGCCTCCCAAGTAGCTGGGATTATAGGTGCACACCACCATGCCCAGCTAGTTTCTGTATTTTTTAGTAGAGGAAGGGGTTTCACCATGTTGGCCAGGCTGGTCTTGATCTCCTGACCTCAGGTGATCCACCTTCCTTGGCCTCCCAAAGTGCTGGGAATACAGGTGTGAGCCACCGCGCCTGGCCGGAATAAACAATTTTCTTTTTCTTTCTTTTTTTTTGAGACCAAATCTCACTCTTGTCGCCCAGGCTGAAGTGCAATGGCGTTATCTTGGCTCACCACAACCTCCGCCTCTTGGGTTCAAGCGATTCTTTTGCCTCAGCCTCCCGAGTAGCTAGGATTACACAGGCGCCTGATACCACATCCGGCTAATTTTTGTGTTTTTAGTAGAGATGGGGTTTCACCATGTTGGCCAGGCTGGTCTTGAACTCCTGACTTCAGGTGATCCGCCCGCCTCGGCCTCCCAAAGTGCTGGGATTACAGGGGTGAGCCACTGCGCCTGGCAAGAAACAATTTTCTAAACACAAGAGAAAACGTGGGCTGTTTATATGGTGACGCTTCTTAAGGAAATATGATTATTTTAAGAAATTAGCCTGAGTGCAGTGGCTCATGCCTGTAATTTTGGTACTTTGGGAGGCCAAGGTGGGAGGATTGCTTGAGTCCAAGAGTTCAAGACCAGCCTGGGCAATATGGTGAGACCCCCCCCCATCTTTTCAAAAAATTAAAACAGTTAGCTGGGTTATGGTGACATGCACCTGTATTCCCAGCTACTTGGGGGGCTGAGGAAGGAGGATTCTTTGAGCCCAGGAGTTTGAAGCTGTGGTGAGCTATGATTGCGCCAATGTTAATACAAAAAGTGAGCTTTGCTAATTCATTTTGAATAACCTACAAGCTTTTGAAATGTCGTCATTGGAAGGATCAAATGCACTTGGGGCTCTTAGACAAGCTACAGACTCATAATATGTGGGCAAGGGCAGATTGGATGTATTTGCACAATCTGGAGACTGTATGAGGAACTTGTTTTCATTGTTTTTGGCACACAGCAGCCTTAGTTTTTAGCTCTGTCAAAGAATGGAATTATTTCAAGACTGTTTCCTCAGCAAAAATCAATCAAGGGTTCCTACTCAAAAGCAACTTGTAGGAAAATAATAGGGGATATATTTTGCTCATTAAGGATCTTTTTATAGTGGCTCTTGGTGCACTGCCTATGAGTTAGCCCTGATCCTCAAGGAACAGCTTAAAAAATAAAAAAAAAAATCGTTTTGTAATAATTTTAGATGGTGTACTTTCAGGAATCATTATAGGTGTTGGGACAGCTATTTTGTGTCTCTTAAAGCATGTGTCTTGCTATGACTCTTCTTGTATATTGTATATTCACTAAGTTTTTCTTGTGTAATTGTTCCTCTTTGGAGTAAAATTTAGTATATATTTCTTTGGAATTAAAAGAAAAAATATGCGTGTTCAGAGGCTGGTAACTAAAACTTATAGCTTATTTATCTTGCATTTGAGATGCCATTTAAATGTATTTTAGATCTGAAAACAAACGGCTTGAGTTTTTCTTGGTCCAAGCCCAGATAGCTGCCTGAAAATTTGTCAGCAGTTTTTTTTTTTTTTTTTTTGAGATGAAGTTTCATTCTTGTTGCCCAGGCTGGAGTGCAATGGCGCGATCTCGGCTAACTACAACCTCCACCTCCCGGGTTCAAGCAATTCTCCTGCCTCAGCCTCCTGAATAGCTGGGATTACAGGCGCCCGCCACCACGCCCTGCTAGGTTTTGTATTTTTACTAGAGATAGAGTTTCACCATGTTGGCTAGGCTGGTCTCGAACTCCTGACCTTAGGTGATCTACCTGCCTTGGCCTCCCAAAGTGCTGGAATTACAGGCGTGAGCCACCGCACCCGGCCTAATTTGTCAGCAGTTTTAAGATGTGATGACCACAAGATACTGTGCGCGAAGATAGTTACTAACGATGTAGAATTTCGGATGAAGATTTTTTGGAAGCTGGGAGTAGTGGCTCACACCCGTAATCCCAGCACTTTGGAAGACCGGGACACGTGGGATCACATGAGGTCAGGAGTTTGAGACCAGCCTGGCCAGTATGGTGAAACCCCGTCTCTACTAAAAATACAAAAACTAGCCAGGTGTGGTGGTGCACACGTGTAATCCCAGGTACTTGGGAGGCTGAGACATGAGAATTTCTTGAACCTGGAAGGCAGAGGTTGCAGTGAGCCAAGACTGAGCCACTGCACTCCAGCCTGGAAAACACAGTGAGACTCTGTCTCAAAAAAAAAAGAAAAAATATTTTTTGGAGGCTGAGATGGGAGGATCGCTTGAGGCCAGGAGCCTAGGACCAGCCTGGGCAACATAGCAAGACCCCATCTCTAAAAAAAATATAATAGCCAGGTGTGGTGATGCACGCCTGTAGTTGTAGCTACTAGAGAGGCTGAGGTGGGAAGATAACTTGAGCCCAGGAGGTCAATGCTACAGTGAGCCATGATCATGCCATTGTGCTCTAGCCTGGATAAGGGCAAGACTCTGTCTCTAAAAAAAAAAAAAAGATATTTTGAATAAACCAGTGGCTAGAGAGTTATTGCTCAGTTTGCAATGTTATACAGTCTTGCACTGCATAATGATGTTTTGATTAATGAGGGATTACATTATAAAATGGTAATCCCCTGAGTATAATAGAGCTAAAAAATTCCTATCGCTTAGTGACATTATGATGTTGTGTTACAACACATTACATGTTTGTGGTGATGCTGGTGTAAACAAACCTACACTGCTGTCAGTTGTATAAAAGTATTGTACATATAATTATGTATAGTACATCCCGGGTCCCCACCCCCTGGGCCATGGACCAGTATTAGTCTGTGGCCTGCTAGGAACTGGGCCGCACAGCAGGAGGTGAGCAGTGGGCAAGCAAGTGAAGCTTCATCTGTGTTTATAGCTACTCCCCTTGCTTGTATTACCGCCTGAGCTCCATCTCCTGTCAGATCAGTGGTGCATTAGATTCTCATAGGAACGCGAACCCTGTTGTGAACTGCACATGCCAGGGATTTGGTGGTGTGCTCCTTATGAGAACCAAATGCCTGATCTGTCACTGTGTTCCATCACTCCCAGATGGGACTGTCTAGTTGAAGGACTGTCTAGTTGAGCTCAGGGCTCCCACTGATTCTACATTATGGTGAGTTGTATAATTATTTCATTATATATTACAGTGTAATAATAATAGAAATAAAGTACACAGTAAATGTAATGCACTTGAATCATCCTGAAACCATCCCCCAACCCTTCTCCAATTTTCATGGAAAAATTGTCTTCCATGAAACCAGTTCCTGGTGCCAAAAAGGTTGGGGACTGCTGTAGTACATCATACTTGATAATGATAATAACTATGTTATTGGTTTATGTATTTAGTTATACTGTACTTTTAATCATTATTTAAGAGTGTATACCTTCTACTTATTAAAAAAACTTAATTGTAAAACAGCCTCAGGCAGGTCCTTCAAATGGTATTCTAGAAGAATGCATTGTAATCAAAGGAGACGAGAGCTCACAGTTCCATGTGTGTTTTTGCCCCTAAAGACCTTCCAGTGGTACAAGATGTAGAGGTGGAAGACAGTGATATTGATGATCCAGACCCTGCTTAGGTCTAGGCGGTCCTGACTCTGTATAGGACTAGTCTAATGTATGCATTTTTGTCTTAGTTTTTTTTTTTTTTTGAGACAGAGCTTCGCTCTTGTCACCCGGGCTGGAGTGCAATAGTGCGATCTTGGCTCACTGCAACCTCCACCTCCCAGGTTCCAGTGATTCCCTTGCCTCAGCCTCTCGAGTAGTTGGGATTACAGGTGTGTGCCACCATGCCCAGCTAATTTTTTTTTTTTTTTGTATTTTTAGTAGAGACGGGGTTTCTCCATGTTAGCCAGGCTGGTTTCGAACTCCTGACCTCAGGTGATCCACCTGCCTCAACCTCCCAAAATGTTGGGATTACAGGTGTGAGCCACCGTGCCCGGCTTGTGTCTTAGTTTTTAACAAAAAAGCTTAAAAAAAATATATATATATATATATTTTATATACACACGTGTATATATAAATATATATACATATATACATATATAAAAATATATACACGTGTGTATATAGAATATATATACGTATATATACGCATATATAAAAAAGTACGTATATATACATGTATATATATAAAATATATACGTATATATGAGAATGTATATATAACAATATATATACACGTATATATATGTGTAAATATATATATTTATATATACACGTATATATATATATACACGTGTATATATATAAAATATGTGTATATACACGTATGTATATTTTTTTCTTATTTATTTATTTTTGAGATGGAGTCTTGCTCTGTTGCCCAGGTTGGAGTGCAGTGGCGTGATCTCGGCTCACTGCAACCTCTGCCTCCCAGGTTCAAGCTATTCTCCTGCCTCAGCCTCCTAAGTAGCTGGGACTACAGGTTCGTGCCTCCATGCACAGCTAATTTTTGTATTTTTAGTAGAGACAGGGTTTCCCCATGTTAGCCAGACTGGCCTCAAACTCCTGACCTCAGATGATCTGCCCACCTGGGCCTCCCAAAGTGCCGGGATTACAGGCGTGAGCCTCTGCGCCCAGCCTTCATTTTCATTTATTTTTGTTTTAATAGGAGATTTTGTTCTGTTGCCCAGGCTGGTCTCAAACTCTTGGGCTCAGGTGATCCACCTGCCTCACTTGAGCTGGGCACGGTGGCTCACGCCTATAATCTCAGCACTTTGGAAGGCCAAGGTGGGTGGATCACTTGTGGTCAGAAGTTCGAGACCAGCTTGGCCAACATGGTGAAACCCCGTCTCTACCAAAAAAAAATAAAAAATTAACCGGGTGTGGTGATATGTGCCTGTAGTCCCAGCTACTCGGGAGGCTGAGGCAGGAGAATTGCTTGAACCTGGGAAGCAGAGGTTGCAGTGAGCTGAGATCGCGCTACTGCACTCCAGCCTGGGTGACAGAGCGAGGCTCTGTCTCAAAACAAACAAACAAAAAACAAGAAAAAAACAAAATGCTGGGATTATGAGCATGAACCACTGCACCTGGTAAAAAAAGAAAGGCTTAAAGGATACGAATATAAATCAATTTTTCTTTCTTTCCTTTTTTTTTGGAGACAGGGGCTCTCTCTCTTGCCCAGGTGGGATCACAGCTCACTGCAACCTCAGCTTTTTGGGTTTAAGCAAGATCCTCCCACCTCAGCCTGGAGTAGCTGGGACCAGAGGTGCTGGCCACCACACTTGGCTAGTTTTTTTCTATGTTTTTGTAGAGATGGAGTCTCACCATGTTGCCTTGGTTGGTCTTGAACTTTCGGGCTCAAGCAATTCTCCTGCCTTGGCCTCCCAAAGTACTTGGATTACAAGTGTGGGCCACCGTTCCCATCCAGCAAAATATTTTTGTATACCTGTACAGTGCCTTTGTGTATTAAGGTAAATGTTATTACAAAAGAGTCAAAAAGTCAAAAGAAGAGCTGAGTGTCTGTAGTCCCAGCTACCCTGAGGCTGAAGCAAGAGAATTGCTTGAGCCCAGGAGTTTGAGGCTGTTGTGGGTCATGATCACACCTGTTTGTAGCTGCTGCACTCTAGCCTGTGCAACATAGGGAGACCTAATTTCTTTAAAAAAGAAAGAAAGAAAGAAAAAAAGTTAGAAAAAAATTTAAAGTTGGGCCATGTGCGTTGGCTCACACCTGTAATCCCAGCACTTTAGGAGGCAGAGGTGGGTGGATCACCTGAGGTCAGGAGTTCGAGACCAGCCTGACCAATGTGATGAAACCCCGTCTCTAGTAAAGATACAAAAATTGACCAGGTGTGGTGGCGGGCGTCTGTAATCCCAGCTACTGAGGAGGCTGAGGCAGGAGAATCGCTTGAACCCAGGAGGTGGAGGTTGCGGTGAGCTGAGATCGTACCATGATTGCACTCCAGCCTAGGTGACAGAGCAAGACTCCGTCTCAAAAAAAAAAAAAAATAAATTAAGGTTTATAAAGTAAAAGTTATTGTAAGTTAAGTTTATAATTGAAGAAAAAACATATTTTTTATAGATTGTGTAGCCTAAGGATATAGTGTTTATAAAGTCTACCTTAGTGTATAGTAGTGTCCTAGACCTTCACATTCACTTACCACTCACTCACTGACTACACCCAAAATAACTTCCAGTCCTGCAAGTGCCATACACAAGTGTAAAATTACTTTTATACCATATTTTTACCGTACATTTTCTATGTTTAGATATACAAATAACCTAGGAGTAATAGGCTTTACCATATATTCTAGGTATGTCGTAGGCTGTACCATCTAGGTTTGTGTAAGTACACTCTGTGGTGTTTGCAGAATGATGAAATTGCCTAACGAATTTTTCAGAATGAAGCGATACATGTGCTTTTGTTTTTTCAAGGCATCCAATATTTTAAAAGTAAAATTATAATTCAAAGAGTTTACTTCATGCTATCAGCAGACATGTTCTTTCTTATTTTGTTCTTTTTTTTTTTTTCATCTTAAACTCAGTGGTAAGAATTGTCATGTTCTTGAGGGTTCTTTTGGGGAAGATTATTGGAGCTTTGTGTTTGGTGACTCCATGATTTTTAACAGGGCAGGTGATTTGTCTTGGCATTTCTAGACCAAGCATCCAGTGCTCGACTAGTTGGTTGGCTTCTCAGCCCAAAAAAAAGAAGCCCTATGTTGTTGGCGGTACTCCAGGACTTTTTTTGTAGCCATCATCAGATAATTCTGGATACGGTTAACTTTAATGCACACCAAATTTTAAACATGGTTAGTAGATGAGTGGTATCTGAAATCCTAATAATTTTCAACAAGACTGCTCTTACTTCAGAGTGGAGTTTAGTGCCCCTAAAATGAGTGGGCATCAGTGGCCTTGGATATCTTTTTCTATGTTTATCTTTATTTTTGTAAGTTGAGAGTTTTTTTTAAATTTAATTACTTTGTTTTTTTAAATTTACAACCCTATTCACCTAGAGTAGAGTTTTAAGTTTGTTTAAGAATGTGACTAGCCGTTTTCCTGGGGTTCCTGGCATAATGTGTCTAAAACCTTTGGAATTTTCCAAGTGATAGAAGTATCTTTCTTTGTTATTCATGAGCCTTTTGGATCATACCTGAGTTTATGTTAATGAGATGATTCAGGATGGGGGCTGGTCACCAGAAAGACCAACCATGTGATGGAGGGCTGATGCTTTGAGGCAGTCTAATCTCTGGGGAGAGAAAGAGGGCTGGAGATTGAGTTTAGTTATGTGGCCAATGATTCAATCATGTCTCTGTTAGGAAACCCCAGTAAAAACTCTGAACACAAAATTGGTGGATCATCCTGGTAGGTAAATCCATTGATGGGCTGGGAGGGTGATTCCATGGGGAAAGGGGACAGAAGTTTGTGTTCAGGACCCTTACAGACCTTGCCGTGTGTCTCTTCATTTCAGTGGCCCAAATTTGTATCCTTTATAATAAAACTATAATTGTAAATATAGTGCTCTTCTGAGTTCTGTGAGTTCTAGTGAATATTGAACCAGAGGGGTCATGGGAACCCCTGAATTTTTTTGAGACAAGGGTCTTGCTCTGTCACCCAGGCTGGAGTGCAGTGGTGCAGTGGTGCGATCATAGCTCACTGCAGCCTTGACCTCCCAGACTCAGGCAATCCTCCTACCTCAGCCTCCCTAGTAGCTAGAACCAGAGGTGTGTGGCACCACACCTGGCTAATTTTAAAAAATTATTCAAATGGGGGTTTCTCTATGTTGCCCAGGCTGGTCTCAAACTCCTGGGCTCCAGTGATCGTGCTGCCTTAGCCTCTCAGTGCTGGGAGTCACCATGCCCTACCAGAATCCCTGAATTTGTAATGAGTTGGTTAGAAGTACAGGTGGCCTGGGATCCCCAAATTATAACTACCATCTGAAGTAAGGGCAGTCTTCTTGGGCATCTTGCCTTTTAACTTCTAGAGTCTGATGTTAACCACCTAGTGTTAGCATCAGAATTGTATGGAAGTATACCAGTTAGTGACAGAATAGTTTTATATTCCTATTACGTATAATTCTACTGAAATTAGGGACCAGATGTGAATTGATGAGAAGACATACACCAGAAGGGGGATGTTGCCTTTGGTCTTTTCCAGCTTGGGTAATAGGAAATCATTCTTTCAGTCTATTTTTTAATTTAATTTAATTTTTTTATTTTGAGACAGAATTTCTCTCTTGTCCAGGCTGGAGCACAGTGGCGCAATCTTGGCTCACTGCAACCTTTGCCTCTCAGGTTCAAGCAATTCTTGTGCCTCAGCCTCCCAGGTAGCGGGATTACAGGCACATGCCACCATGCCCAGCTAATCATTTACGTTTAATGTCTGTATGTGCCAGGGTCTGTACTCAATAAAAGGTAGCAGGAAAGTCTCCATCCCTACTCCTTAAGAATCTTCAGTGTGATGCAGTAGACATGTGGATCGTGTCTGTGAATAGCCACTGCACTCCAGCCTGAGCAACCTAGCAAGACTTTCTTTTTTTTTTTTTTTTTTTTTTTTTTTTTTTTTTTTTTGAGACGGAGTCTCGCTCTGTTGCCCAGGCTGGAGTGCAGTGGCGCAATCTCGGCTCACTGCAAGCTCCGCCTCCTGGGTTCAGGACATTCTCCTGCCTCAGCCTCTCCGAGTAGCTGGGACTACAGGCGCCCGCCACCACGCCCGGCTAATTTTTTTGTATTTTTAGTAGAGACGGGGTTTCACCGTGGTCTCGATCTCCTGACCTCGTGATCCGCCCGCCTCGGCCTCCCAAAGTGCTGGGATTACAAGCGTGAGCCACCGCGCCTGGCCAAGACTTTCTTAGAAAAAGAAAATCAGGCTGGGCACGGTGGCCTCATGCCTCTAATCCCACCACTTTGGGAGGCCAAGGCGGGCAGATTCCTAAGGTTGGAAGTTTGAGACCAGCCTGACCAACATGGAGAAACCCCATCTCTACTAAAAATACAAAAATTAGTCAGGTGTGGCGGTGTATGCCTGTAATCCCAGCTACTTGGGAGGCTGAGGCAGGAGAATCGCCTGAACCTGGGAGGCAGAGGTTGCGGTGAGCCGAGATCGCACCATTGCACTCCAGCCTGGGCAACGAGTGAAACTATGTCTCAAAAAAAAAAAAAAGAAAAGAAGAGAAAATCAGTATAAATTCAAGAACTTAACCATATTTGGTATGTTTGAGTTCATTGCCTTTTTTTTCTTTTTCTTTTTTGAGATGGAATCTTACTCTGTCGCCCAGGCTGTAGTGCAGTGGTACAGTCTCGGCTCACTGCAACCTCCGCCTCCCGGGTTCAAGCGATTCTCCTACCTCAGCCTCCCGAGTAGCTGGGATTACAGGTGTGCACCATGACGCCTGACTAATTTTTGTGTTTTTAGTAGAGACAGGGTTTCACATGTTGGCTAGGCTGGTCTCAAACTCCTGACCTCAGGTGATCCTCCCACCTCACCCTCCCAAAGTGTTAGGATTACATGGGTGTGAGCCATCATGCTTGTCCTCATAGCCATTCTTATTCAACTTGTATTTTAGGTTCAGGAGGTACATGTGCAGGGTTTTTTCTTTTCTTTCTTTCTCTCCCTTCCTCCCTTCCTCCCTTCCTCCCTTCCTTCCTTCCTTCCTTCCTTCCTTCCTTCTCTCTCTCTCTCTCTCTCTCTCTCTCTCTCTCTCTCTTTCTTTCTTTCTTTCTTTCTTTCTTATGATTTTGGAATGTACAGGTTTGTTACATGTGTAAATTTCATGTCACCTGAGGTTTGGGATATGAATGATCTTATCACCCAAGTAGTGAACATGGTACCTGGATAGGTAGTTTTTTCAACCTTTACCCTTCTCCCTTTTTTTTTGGAGACAGTCTCGCTCTATAACCCAGGCTGGAGTACAGTGGCATGAACTCAGCTCACTGCAACCTCTGCCTCCTGGGCTCAAGCGATTCCCCTGAGTAGCCAGGATTATAGGCATGTGCCACCATGCCCAGCTACTTTTTGTATATATTTTTTTAGATGGAGTTTTGCTCTTGTCATCCAGGCTGGAGTGCAATGGCGTGATCTCAGCTCACTGCAACCTCCTTCTCCCGGGTTCAAGCAATTTTCCTGCCTCAACCTCCCGAGTAGCTGTGATTATAGGTGCCTGCCACCACGCCTGGCTAATTTTTGTATTTTTAATAGAGACAGGGTTTCTCCATGTTGGCCAGGCTGGTCTTGAACTCCTGACTTCAAGTGATCCACCTGCCTTAGCCTCCCAAAGTGCTGGGATTACAGGCGTGAGCCACCATACCCGGCCCCGGCCCTTGTTCTTATTTGACGTTCATATTATCCTGTCTTTTTGTAGTGGTAACTTCTTAAAATTTCCTCCTGATTTCCTTTTGCTACGGTCCTGGTAGATTTCCATAGTGTCCTTGATTTCTGGTAGAAGATTTTTTTTCTATTTTTTTTTGTTTTGTTTTAGAGACAGGGTATTTCTCTGTTGCCAGGCTGGAGTGCAGTGGTGTGATCATGGCTCGCAGCAGCCTCGACCTCTCAGGTTCAAGCAATCCTTCCACCTTGGCCTCCCCAGTAGCTGGGACCACAGATGTGCGCCACCATACCCAGCTAATTAAAAAAATTTTTTTCTGTAGAGATGGAGTCTCCCTATGTTGCCCAGGCTGGAAGATGTTCAAGTCTTATTACATTTTTGGTTTTAGACTTGTGATTAGAAAAAACTCTCCAACTGTGTTTTTCTTCTCCTCTCACACTACCGCAACAGACATCAACATAGAAGACTTCTGTGACCAAATATGTGTGTTTTTTTCCTCCACACACCAAGCAGCAGAAACCAGCTGGGTATTCTCACGTTTATTTCTGACTGTCTTCCTGGAGACAGCAACAGATCTCACAGGTTGAGGGCTCAGCCCGTAAGACAGCGCCCCCCCCCCCCACCCACCACCCCCTTTAGACACCAGTCCCAAGTATGATTTCTGGAAAAACTGCAGATTTTCTTGAGTTCTTATCTTTAGAATATACCCTATTAGGATTTCCAGTTAAAGTCGCTTGAAGGGCCAGGCACAGTGGCTTACACCTGTAATCCCAGCACTTCAGGAGGCTGAGGCGGGCAGATTGCTTTGAGCCCAGGAGTTCAAGAGCAGCCTGGACAACATGGTGAGACCTCGTCTCTATGTTAAAAAAAAAAAAAAGTCACTTAAAATAGTCCTTTGTGTGATTCTCTTTCCAATTCAGTATGCAGTAAGTTTGCTTTATGCTTTAGGGATTTATTTTTCTAATTTAATTTCATAATTGTTTAAAATGTTTGTGATTCCAAAGCCAAAACAAGGTATATTCAGAGAAGACTGGCTTCTACCCTTGTAGCCTCCACTCAATTCTTTCCTTCCCCTATAGCAGTGGTTTTCAGTCTTGGGAGCTTTTAAACAATATTGATAATGGCCCCACATCCAGTCAAGGCCATGATTGTACCACTGCACCCCAGCCTGGGTAACAGAACGAGACCTTGTCTCAAAGGAAAAAAAAAAAAAAAACAACATCCTGGGGCATCATGAACACGTTTGACTTGGGATCTGCATATTATTGCATGATTCAGATGTACTAACTAGCCTGATTTGTTATTTTCATTTGATTACTAGTCTGTGACACGTGTCTTGTGTTTTACAGAATATGTGAAATTGTGTTCTTAGGAAAATGAAAATGGCTTAATTTTGCTAATTTGCTTTTTCTTTTATTAGAGTATAACTTTTTTTCTTTTGGCATCAGTTACTGAGGCCATTTTTTCCTTCTCTTTGCTCTAATCTAAGCATATAGATTTAATTCAGTAGATATTGTGAGTGCTAGCTGGTGTTCTATCAATTTGAAATAGTTCTGTGGCCATGGAAGTTTGGGAGATGCTTCTCCAGGCCGGGGACACATTAAACAGCTTTATAAAGGGAAGGAACATCACCATATTTATACCCCATGCAAGCTGTGTGAACTGGTCTGAGGCAGGGCCAGGCTGGATGCTGGGAAACTCCATGTTTGTTTTTTTTTTTTTTTGAGACAGAATCTTGCCCTGTCACCCAGGCTGGAGTGCAGTGGTGCAATCTTGGCTCACTGCAACCTCTGCCTCCCTGGTTCAAGCGATTCTCCTGCCCCAGCCTCCCGAGTAGCTGGGATTACAGGCATGCGCCACCATGCCCAGCTATAGTAGAGACGGGGTTTCGCCATGTTGGTCAGGCTGGTCTCGAACTGACATCAAGTGATCTGCCCGCCTTGGCCTCCCAAAGTGCTGGGATTACAGGCGTGAGGCACTGCACCTGGCCCTGTTTTCATTCTTCTTTTTTTTTTTTTTTCTGAGACGGAGTGTTGCTCTGTCACCCAGGCTGGAGTGCAGTGGTGCAATCTCAGCTCACTGCAACCTCCACCTCCCAGATTCAGATGATTCTGCTGCCTCAGCCCCGGAGTAGCTGGGACTACAGGCACACACCACCGTGCCCGGCTAGTTTTTGTATTTTTAGTAGAGACGGGGTTTCACCATGTTGGCCAGGCTGGTCTCAAACTCCTGACCTCGCGATCCGCCCGCCTCGGCCTCCCAAAGTGCTGGGATTACAGGCGTGAGCCACCGTGCCTGGCCCTGTTTCCATTCTTATAAGGGAGCTCTTGACTGTCTTTCAAGGGTGTGGTAAAACTTAAAGATAATGTATGCTAAATACCTAGTGTCTGGTGTGATAACCGTAATTGGTTGTGTAATCATTTCTATTGATCCTAGAACTCATATCTCTCAAGAACTCATATCTCTCAAAACCAGGGAACTTGCATATTTAAAAATTCTTGGGAAGTTGGATTATCAGTAAGAATTTTGATTGGAAAATACAGAATTGTAACAGGAAAAACAGCAATAGCTGGAAGGGAGTGGGGATGGGTAGGAGGGGGTATTTCCCTAGTTCTGGGAAAGCATGAAGCAAAGCTGGTCTTTACAGCAGAGAATGATCCTTTTAGGTCTGGATAGCTGGTGTTCCTAGAGTTGAAGTTTCTGCCCCTGGGTAAGTAGTGTTCTGTGTCATCTCTGACTTGACCCACAGTCCCCACCACTGCTTGCTCTGATCTTGCCACAGTCAGATCCTATACTTAGGGAGACGTTCTTTCTCTTCCTGTGAGGCATGGTTTACGCTGGACTGATCATTCCACCCTTGTCCTACTGTTACAGTCTGTGTGTTTAGGAGTAAATGGGGGAGTAATTAAAACTGTGTGATTGGAGATGGTCATGGCATTGCCCCTGCCATAGGGAGCCTGGAGGAACAGGAACTGTGAAGTTTATTGGTTCTGTTCTGGACCTATTGAATTTCAGGTCCAACCCATGGAGTTGGAGTTCCAGCTGGCATTTAGCCAACATTGGGAATGTGGGTCTGGAGAGCACAGTGGTCATGAGTCAAGCTCACTTTTTCACATTTCTTTTCCTTTGCATATGCCTTCCCTTCTGACTGGAATGCTGTCCTCCCCTTCTTGTTTCTCTGCTGAACTGCTACTTGTCTTTTATCAGCCAGTTCAAGGGTTTCCTTTTCTGCACAGCAGCAACCCTATGAGGTAGGTGCTATTATTATCCTGGTTTTATAGATGAGGAAAGTGAGGCACAGAGGTTAAGTAACTTATTCAAGGTCACACTGCTAGTAAGTGAGGTGACTGGATTTGAACCCAAACAGCCTGGCTCAGAATCTATGCTTATAACTACTTCATTCTTACTGGTTTCTAGGTACTTATCATATGAATCAAGTGTTCACAGTAGTCATCTGTGTGCAAGAGAATTAAGGAGGCAGGTTCTCTGTTTTAGGACAATATTTCCAGTGAGACAAAAGGCAAACCCCAAATGTTTCCTAATGTGTTCCCTTTTCTCCGTTCCCGTTACCATTCAAGTTTTCTTCATTTTTTTGTCAGGACTATCACAGTAGGCCCATTACTGGTCTTCCCACTCCATGTCATATTCCATTGGTGATACTATTTTTAGAATAATCTTTCCAAAATGCATGTATGACCCTCTTATTCCCTTGCGGTAGATCTACTCCATTGGCTCCACAGTGCCTAAAGCAGTTCCTGATCCAAACTAAAGAGCGAGCTATTCTGTATCTCCAGTTTGGAATATTCCAGGGAAGGAATGGCTTGGGTTGGGTCATATTCCGTTTTTGGAATAAGTTACCATGAATGTTCTATGCTTGTTCCAAGCAAGTTACCATGCTTAAGAACACTGATTTGCCTGGCTTGGATCATGCACCCTATCCTATGACCAAATTGGAAGTGGCAGGCAGAGTTGGGAGTGAAGTCCCACAAGGACTTCACATCTGTGAGAGGCCACTCCTAAAGGATAACTCTGGTTACCTAGCTAGGAGGAGGTAGGGGTTTGGAGTAGTGTCACAGGAGGTGGGTTGACACACTGGTATGGCTAAACACTGTTGTGGCCTTCAGCCTCCCCACTGCCTTCCTGTGTTATTTCAGCAGATGTCCACTCTGGTCAGCACTGGGACAGGGGAGGATAAAAGTGCTCTTGACTATAGGAGCTTATCATCTGTCTGGTAGGGGCAGCAGTAAGCAAACAGGCAACATGATCCTTCCACAGGAAAAAGCTGAGGGGATTCTAATAAACATTATATTGCTAAGGATCCATAATTAAATAATGGAATGGTGGAATTTATTTCAAAAAATGTAAAATAAGCATTTTATTGATTCACACTTTTACTTTTCCTCAGTTGTCAAATTTAGATGACTCAGATTCTGGCTTGACCACTTCCTAGCTGTGTGACCTTGGGTACAATTCTCTGAGTCTCAGTCTCCTCAGCTACAAAATGGGATGGTAATAGGGTTGTTGTGAAGGGTATATGTGATGATGCATTTAAAATGGTTGGCATAATAGTTGCACGTAGTGGGACTCAAAAATTGTAACTAACAAAAAATGTTTGAGGCTGGGCGTTGTGGCTCACACCTGTAATCCCAGCACTTTGGGAGGTCAAGGCGGGCGGATCACCTGAAGTCAGGAGTTCGAAACCAGCCTGGCCAACATGGTGAAATCCTGTCTTTACTAAAAATACAAAAATTAGCCGGGTGTGGTGGTCGGCGCCTCTAATCCCAGCTATTTGGGAGGCTGAGGCAGGAGAATCTCTTGAGCCCAGGAGGCGGAGGTTGCAGTGAGCAGAGATCGCACCACTGCACTCCAGCCTGGGCAACGAGAGCGAAACTCTGTCTCAAAAAAAACAAACAAAAAAAACTGTTTCAACAGGGTATACATGGCAAAATAGCAGCTGTGAAAAAAAAATGTGAAACTGCAGTATTTTAAAGAGAGATAATTTTGAAAAACCAGCAAACAAACCCTCCACAAAACTATGATATCCGTAACATTTTACTGTCTCAGTACTTCTATACATAGGGTCATTAAATCTGCCCTCGGGTCGTTTGTGGTAAGTAGTACTACCCTTATTGAATTTGTGAGAATACTGAGGCTCAGAGAAGTTTAAGTTCTCTTTTCTTTTTTTGAGACAGGGTCTTGCTCTGTCACCCAGGTTGGAGTGCAGTGGTGTGATCACAGCTCAAGCTCCCTGGCTCAAGACATCCTCCCACCTCAGCCTCCCAAGTAGCTGGCACTGTAGGTGCACACCACTGTGCCTGGTTAATTAAAACATTTTTTTTTGTAGAGACAGGGTCTCACTCTGTTGCCCAAACTTGTCTAGAACTCCTGGGCTCAAGCAGTCCTCCCTGCCTTGGCCTCCCAAAGATTGTGGGTGTGAGCCACTGCACCTGGCCAGTTTAAGTTCTGAAGCTAGAATGCAAACCTGTCTTTTGTGGTGAAATCTTATTACTGTTACACTTGGTTTGTTCTCCAGAGTATTGTCAGATATTAAAAATGAATGGCTTATATTGTAAAATGACAGACTAAAGATTAGTGGTATAGCTTTGATTATTTGAAAATATAGCAGATAATTCTTGTACAAATAATTCGGCAGGGTAGCTCTTTGGCTTTTGGTTTCTTAATAGGCTGATTTTTGCTTTTAACAGGATGCCTTGGGTATGGTTGGAAGTGCCTACCTGCCTGGCTGGCATGTAAATGATAGAGAAATCTGATCTGCCTCTTTACAACTTTGCATCAGAGCAGAGGGCAGCTGAGATAGCAGAGTTTGTTAGGTGGTACCTTTTGGCTGTAGAGAGTGTTAATATTTATGTATAATTAATTAGCACATTTGGGAATGGAAAACAGTTTCTCTCCTCTGCTAGATTTCTCCCCTCTTGTAGACTGCAAGATTTATGTATTTGGAGGAATAAGAATCTTCCAGTTTCTCAGTGGCATAGCAACTCTACATGCTAATGCTTTCAAAATAAACAAAAATCTCAAAATGGAGGGTTTTTTGTTTTTTTTCTTTTTTTAGTGATATGTCATTTCTTATTTGGGGCTCACAGCTCTTGTGCTGTAAAGAGCATACCAAATCTTTTTTTGCTTGGTTAAGATGTCTCCATTGTTTTTAAAATATAAAGTGTTTTTTCTCTCTCTTTTCTCCCTCAGTCCTTACTTGGTTTATTTTATTATTATCTTATTTTTTATTTTTATTTTATTTATTTTATTTATTTATTTTGAGACAGAGTTTCATTCTTGTTGACCAGGCTGGAGTGCAATGCTGTGATCTTGGCTCACTGCAACCTCCATTCCCTGGGTTGAAGTGATTCTCCTGCCTCAGCCTCAGCTGGGATTACAGGCGCCCATCAAAATGCCTGGCTAATTTTTTGTATTTTTAGTAGAGATGGGGTTTCACCATGTTGGCCAGGCTGGTCTCGAACTCCAGACCTTAGGTGATCCACCCGCCTTGGCCTCCCAAAGTGCTGGGATTACAGGCATGAGCCACCACGTCTGGCCTATTTATTTATTTATTTTTTGAGATGTAATCTTGCTGTGTCACCAGGATGGAGTACAAGGGCGCATTCTCAGCTCACTGCAACTTCCACCTCCTGGGTTCAAGCGATTCTCCTGCCTCAGCCTCCTGAATCGGTGAGACTACAGGCATGCGCCACCATGCCCAGCTAATTTTTGTATTTTTAGTAGAGACGGGGTTTCACCATCTTGGCCAGGATGGTCTCAGTCTCTTCATCTCGTGATCCACCTGCCTCAGCCTCCCAAAGTGCTGGGATTAAAGGCGTGAGCCACTGCGCCCAGCCTATTACCTTATTATTATTTTTTTTTTAAAAAAGAGATAAGGTCTTGCTATGTTGCCCAGGCTGGTCTTGAATTCCTGGGCTCAAGTGATCCTCCTGCCTCGGCCTCCTAAGGTGCTGGGGTTACAGGCATGAGCCACCGTACCCAGCCTCCTTAATTGGTTTAATGCTAAATGTTTAAGCTTATAAACTTAAGAAGGAACCTCATAATATTTTGGGTTTACAGTGGAGCTCCCCTTTTAAACTTGCATTGGGTGGGTAAACTTGCTCTGTGGTTGGTTGCCCTGGAAAAAGAGGGGCTTAGGTGAGGTGAACATTGCTTTGATTCCATACTGTACTGCTGTTGAGAGACTATCTGCAGGCTGAAGTTTGGATAGGACAATTTGTACACCCAGTTAGTAATTTTTTTCTTTTTTTTGAGATGGAGTCTCGCTCTGTCACAAGGCTGGAGTGCAGTGGTGCGATCTCGGCTCACTGCAACCCTCACCTCACGGGTTCAAGCAATTCTCCTGCCTCAGCCTCCTGAGTAGCTGGGACTACAGTTGTGCGCCACCACGCCCCGCTAATTTTTGTATTTTTAGTAGAGACGGGGTTTCACCATGTTGGCCAGGATGGTGTCTATCTCTAGACTTTGTGATCTGCCTGCCTCGGCCCCAGTTAGTAAATTTTAGTCTGCCATGTGCTGAGCACTGTGCTAGATGCTAGAGATTTAGAAATGAGTCTGACAAAATGCCTGTCTTTTAAGAGTTCATGGTCTATTCTCTAGACAGACAATGAACCAGTTACAATGTGCCTGGGGTGTTTTCACTTATAAATGTACGGGATTCTAGGGGAGGGATATAGGAACTGCCTGGAAGAATTAGAAAGAGGATATCAGTGGATGTACACACACAGGCTGTGAAAATGTTCCTTTTCTGGGCAGAAGGAGGGTTTTAGATGGGCAGATGGGAACAGGGGAGAGGTATAGGAGGTAAGGTTGGAGAAGTATTAGTATTAAAGCTAGCTTCTAGCTTCTTTTTGTTTGTTTGTTTGTTTGTTTGTTTGTTTGAGATGGAGTCTCGCTCTGTCACCCAGGCTGCAGTGCAATGGCGTGATCTTGGCTCACTGCAACCGCCACCTTCTGGGTTCAAGCGATTCTCCTGCCTCAGCCTCCTGAGTAGCTGCGATTATAGGCGCCCGCCACCACGCCCAGCTGATTTTTGTATTTTTAGTAGAGATGGGGTTTCACCTTGTTGGTCAGGCTGGTCTCAAACTTCTGGCCTTGTGATCCGCCTGCTTTGGCCTCCCAAAGTGCTGGGATTACAGGCGTGAGCCACCACGCCTGGCCCTGTTTTCATTCTTCTTTCTTCTTTTTTTTTTTTTTCCCAGAGACAGTCTTGCTTTGTCACCCAGGCTGGAGTGCAGTGGCGTGATCTCGGCTTACCGCAACCTCTGCCTCCCAGGTTCAAGCGATTCTCCTGCGTCAGCCTCCGGAGTAGCTGGGACAGGCGGCTGCCACCACGCCTGGCTAATTTCTTGTATTTTTAGTAGAGACAGGGGTTCACCCTGTTAGCTAGGATGGTCTCGATCTCCTGACCCCGTGATCTGCCCGCCTCAGCCTCCCAAAGTGCTGGGATTACAGATGTGAGCCACCGTGCCCATCCAGCTTCCTTTTTTTTTTTTTTTTTTTTTTTTTTTTTAGACAGTCTCGCTCTGTCGCCCAGGCTGGAGTGCAGTGGCACAATCTCGCTCACTGCAACTCCCCTCCCGGTCACCCATTCTCCTGCCTCAGCCCTCCGAGTAGCTGGACTACAGCCCCCACCCGCCCGCTATTTTTTTTTTTAGTAGACGGTTCACCTGGTCTCGATCCTGACCTCGTGATCCCCCGCCCCCCCAAGTGCTGGATTACAGCGTGACCACCGCCCCCTCCTTTTTAAAGCATAATAAAGCTAACTTACTCTTTGTTAGGTATGAGCTAAGACATATATATATAATATATAAAATATGTGTGTATATCATATATTTTATATGTGTGTGTATGTATGTTTGTACATAACAAAACCATGCCAGCACTGTTTGAATATCGAGGGGCTTTAGAACTGGTAAATTGAAGGCCAGGCGCAGTGGCTCACACGTATAATTCCAGCATTTTGGGAGGCCGAGGCAGGCAGATCACCTGAGGTCAGGAGTTCAAGACCAACCTGGCTGACATGGCAAAACCCTGTCTCTACTGAAAAATACAAAAATTAGCCAGGCATGGTGGTGGGCGCCTGTAGTTTCCCAGCTTCTTGGTAGGCTGAGGTGGGAGAATCACTTGAACCTGGAGTGGAGTGGAGGTGGAGGCTGCATTGAGCCGAGATCGCACCATTGCATTCCAGCCTGGGCAACAGAGCGAGACTCTGTCTCAAAAATAAAACAAACAAAAATAACTGGTAAATTGAAACTGCAGCCATTTTCTTTATATCCTGAATAATCTGTTGAAATTCATAACTAAATATTTATAAAGCACAAAGCTTGAAATTAGAAAATAAAAATGATCTGCTTGTTTCCTATTAGAGCTGTGCTGTAAGTTGCTGGAGGGCTTCCCCAATTTCAAAGCTGAATAAACTCTGAACTCCTCTGATTCTGTGATATGTTATCAATTTGTAGCAATGGTTTTCTACTCTGGCGCATGTCAGACTCATGGAACTTTCTGGAAATACAAATGGAACAAAGCATTACAGAATGTTTAAAATCAGCAAAATGGCCAAACTTAGATCAAGATTCAAAAAATATTTTTCTTAAACTGAAAATGTTGAAAACCTGTTAACTTTCTGGATGGATAGAAAGGATTGTAAAGTCAGTTGAATATCCTACTCAGTGACCCTTCTCTGTTAACATTAATAACTTTCCTCCTTGATTTATTTATTTATTTTTTGTTTTGAGATGGAGTCTCACTCTTGTTGCCCAGGCTGGAGTGCAGTGGCACAATCTTGGCTCACTGAAACCTCCGCCTCCGTGGTTCAAGCAATTCTCCTGCCTCAGCCTCCTGAGTAGGTGGGATTACATGTGCTCACCACCACGCCAGGCTAATTTTTTTCTTTTTTTTTATCTTTTTGAGACGGATTCTCGCTCTGTCGCCAGGCTGGAGTGCAGTGGCGCTATCTCAGCTCACTGCAACCTGTGCCTCCCAGGTTCAAGCGATTTTCCTGCCTCAGCCTCCTGAGTAGGTGGGACTACAGGCGCGTGACACCACACCAAGCTAATATTTGTATTTTTAGTAGGGACAGGGTTTCACTATGTTGGCCAGTATGGTCTCCATCTCTTGACCTCGTGACCCACCCACCTCGGCCTCTTAAAGTGCTGGGATTACACTGTGCCTGGCCCTAATTTTTGTATTTTTAGTAGAGATGGGGTTTCACCATTTTGGCCAGGTTGGTCTTGAACTCCTGACCTCAGGTGATCCACCCGCCTTGGCCTCCCAAAGTACTGGAATTACAGGTGTGAGCCACCACGCCTGGCCCCACTTTCCTCCTTTATCTTATCTGGCTTAACTTAGGATCTTTAACATGGCTCATAGCAGCTACCTAAATTATATAAAACTTTCTGGAGACAGTAGACAGCTTTTAGCTTTTTTGTTTTGTTTTGTTTTGTTTTGTTTTTTTGAGATGGAGTCTCGCTCTGTCGCCCAGGCTGGAGTGCAGTGGCACGATCTTGGCTCGCTGCAACCTCCGCCTTCCGGGTTCAAGTGATTCTTCTGCCTCAGCCTCCCGAGTAGCTGGGACTGCAGGCCCGTGCCACCATGCCTGGCTAATTTTTTGTATTTTTAGTAGAGACAGGGTTTCACCGTGTTAGCCAGGATGATCTCGATCTCCTGACCTTGTGATCCGCTGCCTCGGCCTCCCAAAATGCTGGGATTACAGGCGTGAGCCACCGTGTCCAGCCTTTTTTTTTTTTTTTTAAGAGACAGGATCTTACTCTGTAGCCCAGGCTGTAATGCAGTGGCTCGATCATAGCTCACTGAAACCTCGAACTCCTGGATTCCAGTAATCCTGCCTCAGCCTCCCAAGTATCTAGGACTACACGTGCATACCATCCTGCCAGCTAATTTTTTTTTTTTTTGGTAGAGATAGGGTCTTGCCGCCTTGCCCAGGTTGGTTTCGAACCCTTGGTCTCAGCAGTCCTCTTGCTGGGATTATAGGTGTGAGCCCCTATGCCCGGCTGACAATTTCATTATACCCAAGGAAGAATTGAGACTCTCGTGCCCAAATTTCTATGCAAATGGACTTTTGTCTTCTGTATCCAGAAACTAGAAGAGGTACCTCTTATTCTTTTCCAGTCAGAATTATTTGCCTCTTATCTTTAGTTCTTTGTGCTTCAATATGTATGGAGCATTATGTCTAATTTGACCATGTGACTAACACAAGTTTAAAGAAGCTTTTGCTGTCTGTAGAGGACAGTTGTGTTTACAAAGTTCTCAGAGTTTAAAAAATCCACGCGTATTTCAGAACTAAATTTTTTCAAGTTTAATTAGAACATAAGGTATCAAATAAAGTAGTAAAAGTTTTTTCTGGCCAGGCGCAGTGGCTCACGCCTTGTAATCCCAACACATTGGGAGGCCGAAGCGGGCAGATTGCAAGGTCAGGAGATGGAGACCATCCTGGCTAACACGGTGAAACCCCATCTCTACTAAAAACACAAAAAATTAGCCGGGCGTGGTGGCAGGCGCCTGTAGTCCCAGGTACTCAAGAGGCTGAGGCAGGAGAATGGCGTGAACCTGGGAGGCGGAGCTTGCAGTGAGCCGAGATGGCACCACTGCACTCCAGCCTGGGCGACAGAGTGAGACTCTTGTCTCAAAAAAAAAAAAAAAAAGGCTTTTTCTGCTCAAAATTGCCTGTAACACCAAATGAATAAAGGATATGGTAAATTATTTTCTTCCTGTTACTACACCTCAGAACCTACTGCGTCATTGCTGCATTGTGTTACAGGATGTGCTTGTTTATTGTTAGTCACAATTAGATTGTAAGTTCCATGAGGACAGATGGTTTGTTTTGCTCCCTCCCTAATCTCAATGTCTAGCATATAGTAAATATGTACTAAATGGATGAAAAATGTCCTAGTTTTTTCCTGCATATTTCTGCATCTCTTTGTTTCTTTTCCTTCCTATTTTCCTTGTACTTAAAATTTACATGACTCATGGTGAAGGACTTTCAGTAGTTTTTTTTTTTTTCAGAGCTTTATTGAGATATAATTTATATATCAAAATTCACCCATTTTAAGTGAACAATTTATTTTTAGTAAACTTACAGAGTTGTACAGCTATCACCACACTTTGAGAACATTTTTCACCCCCAAAAGTTCCCTCTTTTGTGTCTATTTGTAGTCACTCCCCATTCTTCTGCAGCCCCAGCCTACCGCTCATCTACTTTGTGTTTTTCCAGTTTTAACTTCTCTGGAGATTTTACATAAATGGAATCATTCAATATGTGGTCTTTTTTGAGCCTGGCTTGCTTTTTACTTTGCATAATGCCTTTTTTTTAATTGAGGTGAAATTCGGATAACATATAATTAATCTTTTAAAGTGTATAATTTTGTGGCATTTAGCACATTCACAATGTTATGCACCCACTGCAGCTCTCTAGTTGCAAAATCTTTTCATTCCATCAGAAGAACAACCTGTACCCAATAAATAATCACTTTTCATTCTCCCCTCCTTTCCTGGCAACCATCAGTTGGCTCCACGGGTTAACTATTCCGGATATTGCATATAAAAGGAATCATACAGTATGTGATTTTTTTTGTGTCTGGCTGCTTTTATTTAAATGTTTTTGGGGTTCATCCAAGTCGCATATGTCAGCAGTGATTCCTTTTTATGGCTGAAGACAGGGTCTTTTGCTCTGTCACCCAGGCTAGAGTGCAGTGGCATGATTGCAGTTCACTGCAACCTTGACCTTCCAGGCTCAAGCCATCCTCCCACCTCAGCATCTGAAGTAGCTGTGACTACAGGCATTAGCCACTGTGCCTGGCTAATTAATTTTTTTTGTTTGTTTGTTTTTGTAGAGACGAGGTCTTATTATATTGCCCAGGCTGGTGATCATTCCATCTTGGCCTCCCAAAGTGCTGGGATTACAGACTTGAGCCACTACACCTGCCCCATTTTTGCTTAATTTTTAAAATTAAGAGACAGTCTCCCTCTGTTGCCCAGGCTGAAGTGCAGTGGTACAATCATGGCTCATCGCAGCCTCGACCTCCTGGGCTCAATGGATCCCCTACCCCAGCCCCCTGAGTAGCTGGAACTCAAGTGCATGCCACCTCGCCTGGCTAATTTTTAAATTTTTTGTAAAGACATGGGATCTTTCTGTGTTGCACGGGCTGGTCTCAAACTCCTGAGCTCAAATGATCCTCCTGCCTTGGCCTCCCAAAATGCTGAGATTATACGCATGAGCCACTGCACCCGGCCCCAGGTCAATTCTTATAGGCCCATTGCATTCATTTAAATGGTACTATAACTGTACCAATATTCCCTTAATTTCTTTTTCTAGGCAATTCGTTTCTCCCTTTTGAATATTATATACGATAATGTAGTGATTATGGCATTTGCATATACACATGTATGTACATATGCACATATACATATATATGTATTTACTGTCAGCCCTTTGTATCCGTGGGTACCACATCTGTGGATTTTTAATTTTTTTAATTTTAAAAATTAAAAAAACATTTTTTTAAGAGATAGTTTTACTCTGTCGCCCAGGCTGAAGTGCAGTGTTGCCATCATGCAAATATTTTCAGGAAAAAAATTCCACAAAGTTCCAAAAAGCAAAACTTGAATTTGCTGTGTCAAGTACTACATTAAATCCACAGGAATGAAGTAGTATATAGGCATATTAGTAGGTATTATAAGTAATCTAGAGATGAGTTAAAGTACACAGGAAGATATGCATAGGTTATATGCAAATACTGTGCTATTTTATATTTTTGAGTATCTTCAGATCTGAGTATCTTCAGATTTTGGTATCCGTGGGGGTCTACGGAACCAATTCCCCATAGATACTGAGGGATGACTGTAGACACAAATATACGTATATATTCATCTATACGTGTGTGTGTGTATGTGTATACACAACACACACATATTTATTTCTCTCCATATGTGAGTTTTGTTTAAAACATATTCCTAGTACTGGAATTGTTGCTGTGTTAAAGGCAGTTTACATTTAAAATTTTGACAAAGGCTGTCAAATTGTCCTTCTCAATGTTAAGATCACTCTGATAAGTGTGAAGAGAATTGATTGGCAATGGGAAAAAAGGTTTGGAGGCTACTGCAAGTCATACAAGCAAGAAATGATGTGCCTCAGACTAGGATGATAGTGGAGATCAAGGTAGGTAGACTGATTTAAGAGATGAAGTGGGAGGGAGAACAGATGGAATTGTGAATGAAGTAGATGTGAGTAGTGAAAGAGGAAGGAGTCTAGAATGACTCAGGTGGATCTGCGACTTCAACTAGAGTTGCTATGTGAGATGAAGCCTAATTGTCATGGCCAGACCAGATGACTTCGTAGATACTCTGTAACTCTGACATTTTATGATTTTAGTTTATGACAGCAACCTTATTTATAGATTGAATGAGATCCATATTGAATAGTATCTTTTATAGCGGTAGAGATATAATTTCATTTGATTGGCATTTAGAGAGCAAGCACTGACACATTAAGTCTGTCACTAAGCTATATAGATTTTTTTTTTTTTGAGATGGAGTCTTGCTCTGTCACCGAGGCTGGAGTACAGTGGCACAATCTTGGCTCACCACAACCTCTGCCTCCCAAATTCAAGTGATTCTCCTACCTCAGACTCCCGAGTAGCTAGGATTACAGGAGTGTGCCACCACGCCCAGCTAATTTTTTTTTGTATTTTTAGTAGAGACAGGGTTTCACCATGTTTGCCAGGCTAGTCTCGAACTTCTGACCTCAAATGATCCAGCCGCCTTGGCCTCCCAGAGTGCTGGGATTACAATCGTAAGCCACCGCACTTGGCCTAAACTGTATAGATTTTTTCTCATCTCTGGAATCTATTTGTTTTCCTTCTGTTCATAAGCCACACATCTAACCTAAGCCACTACCTTTGTCTATCAACTATAGCCAAAGTGATCTTTATACAATCTAGTTTGCAATGACTCCTTTTCTCCAGGTACTTCATATTGTAACAGAAGTACTGTGTCTGCTGCTGATCCACTCACAGGGAACATTTCAAAATGGTTCTGCTTGGCCAGGCGCGGTGGCTCACACCTGTAATCCCAGCACTTTGGGAGGCCAAGGTGGGTGGATCACTTGAGATCAGGAGTTCATGACCAGCCTGGCCAACGTGGCAAAACCCTGTCTCTACTAAAAATACAAAAATTAACAGGCCAGGCACGGTGGCTCACGCCTGTAATCCCAGCACTTTGGGAGGCTGAGGCAGGTGGATCACCTGTCAGGAGTTCAAGACCAGCCTGGCCAACATGGTGAAACTCCATCTCTAAAAAAATACAGGCCAGGCGCAGTGGCTCACGCCTGTAATCCCAGCACTTTGGGAGGCCAAGGTGGGCAGATCACGAGGTCAGGAGATCAAGACCATCCTGGCTGGCATGGTGAAACCCTGTCTCTACTAAAAATACAAAACATTAGCTGGGTGTGGTGGCAGCCGCCTGTAGTCCCAGCTACTCAGGAGGCTGAGGCAAGAAATTGGCGTGAACCCGGGAGGCGGAGCTTGCAGTGAGCCGAAATCTCACCACCGCACTCCAGCCTGGGCGACAGAGCGAGACTCCGTCTCAAAAAAAAAACAAAAAACAAAACAAAGCCAAAAAAAAAAAAAAAACCAACCCCATCTCTTAAAAAATACAAAAATATAGCCAGGCATGGTGGCGGGCACCTGTAGTCCCAGCTACATGGGAGGCTGAGGCAGGAGAATGGTGTGAACGTGGGAGGCGGAGCTTGCAGTGAGCCAAGAGCGTGCCACTGCATTCCAGCCTGGGCTACAGAGTGAGACTCCGTCTCAAAAAAAAAAAAAAAAAAGAAAAAAAATTTCACTACTTTATATCGTAACATTATCAATAAATTTGGTAGACTTCTTATTCAATTGGAATGATACAAATTAGATGGTATATCGATGTGAGCAGAAATAAAATTGCCAGGTTGAGTATATTGAAGGTATAGTTTGTTTTCAAAGAAATACTGTATTTCCTATATTGTCTTAATATTATCACATTGAACAACTATTTGTGATTGAGTGTGGAAGACTATGAACTGACCCACTGCTTGGTTTTGAGGGGCTTAGGTCTATTGTAAAAGACTTTTGCAAAAAGGGAGGATAAAAATGCAGCCTGGTGACATAATAATGACTAAATGTTGCTTCTTTATTTTGCAGTTCCAGTTCCTAGCAGATTTAATAGACGAGTATCAGGTATGTGTTCTATTTCATAACATGCTACTAAAATGCTATTTTAAGATAGGAATATATTGAAAAAACAGATATTTTGAATAAAAAGATAAGCTCCCATCACAGAACATTATCTAAAAGTAAAATTACCTCTGGTTTCTTTATTCTGTTTTTATTTTAAGTTCTGAGTATGTATGTACGTATTTTATACTATAATTGGTACAGTTTGTCTCTTTGCATTTATGTCATTACTATTTTTTCATGTTTATAATTACAGCTTCAAAAAATGATTTTTCATATTCCTGTTTCTGGTATTCTGGCTTATGCTGCCATTAACTCTTACATGTACCTTTTTGAGCCACTTGACTTATTTCCTCAGTTTTGGTGCTGGAAGTGGCATTCTCTGGTCAGAGACTGAGCATTGCCTTGGCTTTTTCTCTTATTTTTTAGAGAGAGTCCACAGATTAGGCTGCTGGGAGAAAGGCACCCTGTACATGCCTCTTTTCCACCGTTATCTTAATAATATGGAATTTAGATGTAAAATAGTACTTCACATCATTTTATATGGCATTTCTTTTGGTTGTTAAAAAAATGAATGCTGTCCAGGCACAGTGGCTCACACCCGTAATCCCAGCACTTTGGGAGGTCTTGGCGGGCGGATCACGAGGTCAGGAGTTTGAGACCAGTTTGGCTAACATGGTGAAACCCCATCTCCTACTAAAAATACAAAAAAATTAGCCAGGTGCAGTAGCATGCCCCTGTAGTCCCAGCTACTTGGGAGGCTGAGGCAGGAGAATCGCTTGAACCCAGGAGGTGGAGGTTTCAGTGAGCCAAGATCACACCACTGCACTCCAGCCTGGGCAACAGAGTGAGACTCTGTCTCACAAAAAAAAAAAAAAAAAAAAAAGAAAGGAAAAAAGAATGCTTTCCAAATATGAGAAATCTATTTGTATTTTCTTATATGGTACTAGTTTGGTAATATTTTGCCCTTTTATCTGGTATAGTCCATATTATTTAAAAAATAAGTTTGGGTAAACTTTCTATCCAGGGTTTTGACCTTTTGAAATTTTTAGTGCAAAATTTCCCTAGGTGGTTATGCTATTTTTTTAATTGAGTTAGAGATGTTAATATATTACTGAGGCCAGGCACAGTAGCTCACGCCTGTAATCCCAGCACTTTGGGTGGCTGAGGCGGGTGGGTCACAAGGCCAGAGATCGAGACCATCCTGGCTAACACGGTGAAACCCTGTCTCTACTAAAAATACAAAAAATTAGCCGGGCTTGGTGGCGGGTGCCTGTAGTCCCAGCTACTTGGGAGGCTGAGGCAGGAGGATGGCGTGAACCCAGGAAGTGGAGGTTGCAGTGAGCCAAGACTGCGCCACTGCACTCCAGCCTGGGTGACAGAGCGAGACTCTGTCTCAAAAAAAAAAAAATATATATATATATATATATATATATATATATGTGACTGATACCTCAAACACAGCTGGACACATAGGCACTCAGTAAATATTTATTGACTATGCACATCATCTTTTTTTAAAAAAAAAGAAACAATGATTGTTCCTGAGAAGGCTGTCCTTTTTTTCATAGAGCTGGTAAATATATTTTATGAAAGTTTTTCTTAAAGTGTTTGACTTTTTGATAACCCTGGAATTTATTTGGCAGTATAGTGGAATGTTAATGTGTTTTAAAATTGCTAGGCAAGTGGTATGTATCACATTTTTCTTTCATATTTCCTTGTTTTAGGAAGGTTTCTTGATTTGAAATTGTCATCTGACCTATTATAGGGCTAGGAATTGCTTTTCTATCCCTCAATCCTTGTCTTTGAGAAAATCGGCTCATTTATGTTTTCAGAAAGCGTTTGTTATCATTCTACATGAAAATCTGTTGAAAGGAGGTTGAAGAATATGTTATGTTGAGAGAGTCAATATCCTGCGAGTAGGGATTAGGGTTAGTTTGATACCCATGAGCTATTATCTTCCATCTTTGTTCATGTCTGCCCTGCACCTTTTTTTCCTCTGAAAGATTAGTTAAATCCCTTGACATCTGTAGGATAGGTCTGGGAGATGGAGAATATAGTGATACCTCCTCCTGAGGTCACAGTTTGTGTTAGTTTGTGAATTGCTGTTTGGCCCTCTGCCATTGTTCAAATCTTGAACCTTGTAGAAGACTCAGACAAGTACATGGTATTATCCCTCCTCCTTAGATTTTGTAATCTTAGGATTTAAAACCTTTTCATATCATTGAAACGTTAAATAGGGCTGGGTGCGGTGGCTCACGCCTGTAATCCCAGCACTTTGGGAGGCTGAGGCAGGCGGATCATAAGGTCAGGAGATCGAGACCATCTTGGCTAACACAGTGAAACTCCGTCTCCACTAAAAATACAAAAAATTAGCCAGGCTTGGTGGCGGGCGCCTGTAGTCCCAGCTACTCAGGAGGCAGAGGCAGGAGAATGGCGTGAACCCGGGAGGCGGAGCTTGCAGTGAGCCAAGATCGCGCCACTGCACTCCAGCCTGGGCAGCAGAGTGAGACTCTGTCTCAAAAAAAAAAAAAAAAGAAACGTTAAATGAAAATAAAAGATTTTTCAAATAATTCAATAGGATGATACAGGAGAGAAAGTATCCTATAATAATACGTAACATTTTTTAAGGGCAGACTGTGTGCTAGGTGCACAGTTTTAAGGACTTTCTAAATGCCTTCCTTGTATTGTTGAATATAATCTTCAAAATAACACTTTGAATGAGGTCCATACCATGATTATCCCCAATTTACAGACGAGGAAACTGGGAACAAAGCAGAGGTTAAGTAACTTGCAATAGGTGAGGTGAGCATATGCCCATAGGTAGCATGGATCCTAAGTACCACCCTTGCTATCTCTAAGGATTCTTTCTTGCACCCTCTGGAACTCTTGGTTAGTCTTCAGCTAAATCCCCCAAATTCTCACCCTGTTCTCTCAGCGCAGCTTTTACTTTCCAGCTGTAGCTGAAGCTTGGCTTGCCCTGTAGGCTTCTCAAACAATGGCTCTTTCCTCTTCTACCTTCCTTGTAACACTGACAGGAAATGGGTGAATGTCTCTATTGATTTTCTTGGCTGCTTCCAGAGCATTCTCTCTCCCTTCTCCCTGAAACCTTCTTAAAACTTCGCATTATGGCTGGCCATCGTGGCTCACACCTGTAATCCCAGCACTTTGGGAGGCTGAGGTGCGAGGATTGCTTGAGCCTAGGAGTTTGAGACCAGCCGGGGCAACACTGAGACCCCATCTCTCAAAAAATAAAAAAAAAAATAGCTGGGCATGATGGTGCATGCATGTAGTCCTAGCTGTTCGGGAGGCTGAGTTAAGAAGATTGCTTGAGCCTGGGAGGTCAATGCTGCAGTGAGCTGTGATCATTCCACTGTACTCCAGCCTGGGTGACAGAGTGAGATTCTATCTCAAAAAAAAATTAAAGGCCGGGCGCGGTGGCTCACGCTTGTAATCCCAGCACTTTGGGAGGCCGAGGCGGGCGGATCACGAGGTCAGGAGATCGAGACCACGGTGAAACCCCGTCTCTACTAAAAATACAAAAAATTAGCTGGGCGTGGTGGCGGGCGCCTGTAGTCCCAGCTACTCGGAGAGGCTGAGGCAGGAGAATGGCGTGAACCCGGGAGGCGGAGCTTGCAGTGAGCCAAGATTACGCCACTGCACTCCAGCCTGGGCGACAGAGCGAGACTCTGTCTCAAACAAACAAACAAAAAAAAATTAAAATTAAACTTAACATTATTATATTTTACCAGCCACTGCTTCTCATTGTTTTAGTCATCTAACAGTCCCCAGGTTGTTCCTTACTTCCACATATAGATGATTCTTCCAATGTCTGGGCTTCCATTTTTTGACCTCCTCTCCTCCAAGGATCTTGTCCTCCAGTTGTCCACCCTGCTTCAGCCACTCATTCCCAATGGTCATACTCTGGTATGACAAGCATTACAACTCTTTGTCATTTCAGTGAGTGGTCCCATTCTGCAACCACTGCCTGCTGTCTTCTCAGCTCCTTTGCTGTCTTACTCAAACCTGGATAACTTGTTGATTCTGCCGTCTTTGTGCTATTCTCCACTTCTTCCTTACTAACCTTAAATTCCTGAGTCAGTGATTATAATCACTCCCTGGCACATATCCTCAATTTGTTTTTCCCTTTTTTTAAATTTAAAAATTTTTTTTTTTTTTGAAACAGGATCTCACGCTGTACCCATGTTAGAGTGCAGTGGCATGATCACGGCTCATTGCAGCCTCAACTTCCCAGGCTCCAGTGATCCTCCTGCCTCAGCCTCCTGAGTAGCTGGGACCACAGGTGCACACTACCATGCCTGGCTAATTTTTGTATTTTTAGTAGAGACAGGGTTTCGCCATGTTGCCTAGGCTGGTCTTGAATTCCTGAGCTCAAGCAATCCACTTAGCTTGGCCTTCCAAAGTGCTGGTTTTACAGGAGTGAGCTACCATACCTGGCCTTACTTTTCCCTTTTTATTTGCTTTGCTAAACCGACTTTGTTAAGTTCAATTCTCCACTTCGTGCCTATACCAATAATAGCTGAACCTGATTGGAGGAAAATAGCCTTATTGACTGATCTTACTTTCAGTTCATGATTATTAACTTCTAGTAGGCTCTTGATACCAGCAATCATGCTATGTTCTCATGCTTTTTTTTTTTTAATAAATTTTTTTGAGACAGAGTCTTGCCTTGTCGCCCAGGCTAGAGTACAGTGGCACAATCTTGGCTCACTGCAACCTCCACCTCTTGATTTCAAATGATTCTCATGCTTTAGCCTAATTTTTGTATTTTAGTAGAAATGAGGTTTCACCATGTTGGCCAGGCGAGTCTTGAACTACTGGCCTCAGGTAATCTGCCTGCCTCGGCCTCCCAGCATGAGCCACTGCGCCCAGCCTTTTAAAATAAATTGTAGGCCAGGCACGGTGGCTCACGCCTGTAATCCCAGCACTTTGGGAGGCTGAGGCGGGTGGATCACCTGAGGCCAGGAGTTTCAGAGCAGACTGACCAAGATGGTGAAACCGTGTCTTTACTAAAAATACTAAAAATTGGCCGGGCGTGGTGGCGGGTGCCTGTAATCCCAGCTACTCAGGAGGCTGAGGCAGGAAAATTGCTTGAACCTGGGAAGCGGAGGTTGCAGTGAGCTGAGATTTCGCCATTGCACTCCAGCCTGGGTGACAAGAGCAAGACTCTAAATACATAAACAAACAAATAAATAAATAATAAAGACAGGGTCTCCTTCTATTGCCCAGGCTGGGCTAGAGTGCATTGGTACGATCATAGGTTACTGCAGCCTTGAAATCTTGGGCTTAGGGGATCCTCCTGCCTCAACCTCCCAAGTAGCTGGGACAACAAGTGCACCACCATGCCCAGCTAATTTATTTTTTGTAAAGACAAGGTCTCCCTTTGTTGCTCAGGCTGGTCTCAAACTCCTGGTTTCAAACTATCCTCTTGTCTTGGTCTCCCAATGTTGGGATTACAGGTGTGAGCCACATGCTCCGTGCGTTTTTCACTCTTCTGTTCTCCTAGGTAAGTCTTTCATACTTTCCCCTTCTCAAAACCTCCTATACCTCCTTCCTCATCCTTAGCAGATTATCTTGTTCTCTATTTAACCAAGGAAATAGGAAAACAGAAGAGAATTTCCAGGATCCCATCACCGTATCTATTCTTCACTTGCCTATAAGTTTACAGTATCCACCTGTGCTAGATCCCATCCCTTCATCCTTTTAGCTGTTAGCTCCTCTCCTGCATAATCTTTTATCTTTTAACTCAATTATTCTTTCAGCAAAGAAACATATTGTTGGCTCTATTTCTTAAAAAATAAACTTTTTTTGACTGTTGTTTTCTCTCCAACCTTTTTCTCTCCATACCTTTAAAACAAAACCGCGTGAAGGAGCTGTTTGTATTTGTTGTTTCTAGTTGTTCTACTTCTATTCTGAGATAGAGTCTGGCTCTGTCACCCAGGCTGGAGTGCAGTGGTGTGATCTCGGCTCACTGCTACCTCCACCTCCCAGGTTCAAGTGATTCCTGTAGCTCAGCCTCTTGAGTAGCTGGGATTACAGGTGTGCGCCACAATGCCTGGCTAATTTTTGTGTTTTTAGTAGAGACAAGGTTTTGCCATGTTTGCCAGGCTGGCCTTGAATGCCTGGCCTCTTAAGCCTATTCTAATCAGACTTTTTTTTTTTCCTTTTAAACTCAGTGGTAAAAATCTAATCAGACTCTTGCTTCTGTATCTCACCAAAATTATCTTTGCTGTTTGCTCACTCACATTCTTCAGACCTTCATTTAAAGGACACCTTTTTCAGGCTGGGCAAGGTGGCCTGTAATCCCACCACTTTGGGAGGCCAAGGCGAGTGGATCACTTGAGGTCAGGAGTTTGAGATCAGCCTGGCCAACATGGTTGAAACCCTGTCTCTACTAAAAATAAAAATTTGGCCAGATGCGGTGTCTAACACCTGTAATCCCAACACTTTGGGAGTCCAAGGTGATGGATCACCTGAGGTCAGGAGTTTGAGACTAGCCTGGCCAACATGGTGAAACCCCATTTCTACTAAAAATACAAAAATTAGATGGTCATGGTGACAGGAGCCTATAATCCCAGCTACTCAGGAGGCTGAGGCAGGAGAATCGCTTCAACCTGGGAGGCAGAGTTTGCAGTGAACCAAGATTGTACCGTTGCACTCCAGCCTGGGTGACGAGTGAAATTCTGTCTCAAAAAAATTAAATAAATAAATAAATACACAAAATTAGCTGGGCATGATGGCACATGTATCCAGCTTCTTGGGAGGCTGAGGCAGGAGAATCACTTGAACTCTGGAGACGGAGGTTACAGTGACCGAGATTGTGCCATTGTACTCCAGCCTGGCAACAATATGAAACTCCATCTCAAAAAAAAAAAAAAATTAGCGGCTGAGGAGAATCTCTTGAAGGACAAGGGCAGTGAGTGAGATCGCACCACTGCACCAGCGCTATAGAGCAAGACCAGTCCAAAAAAAAAAATAAAAAAAACAAAATAAAAAAATAAAGCTGGCATGGTAATCATGCCTGTAATCCAGCACTTTGGGGAGGCTGAGATGGGCCGGTCACCTGAGGTCGGGAGTTTGAGATCAGCCTGGCCAACATTGTGAAACCCCGTCTCTACTAAAAATACAAAAATTTGGCTGGGCATGGTGGCTCACACCTGTAATCCCAGCACTTTGGGAGGATGAGGTGTAATTGCAAAGTGTAATCCCAGCACTTTGGGAGGCTGAGGTGTGTGGATCACCTGAGGTCAGGAGTTTAGCTGGGTATGGTGACAGGTGCCTGTAATCCCAGCAACTTGGGAGGCTGAGGCGGGAGAATCACTTGAACCTGGGAGGCAGAGGTTGCAGTGAGCCAAATCCCGCCATTGTACTCCAGCCTAGGCAACAAGAGCGAAACTCCGTCTCAAAAAATAATAAAAATACAAAAATTAAGCCAGTGTGGTGGCCCACGCCTGTAATCCCAGCTACTTGAGAGGCTGAGACATGAGAATCACTTGAACCCAGGAGGCAGTTTGCAGTAAGCCAAGATTGCGCCACTGCACTCCATTCTGGACGACGAGTGAGACTGTCTGCCCCAGCCAACACAAGAAAGCCGTGCTGGCTGGGCGGGGCTCATGCTGTAATCCAGCACTTGGGAGGCCGGGGGGGATCACGAGGTCAGGAGATTGAGACCATCCTGGCTAACACGGTGAACCCGTCTCTACTAAAAAAAAAAAATAGCCGGGGTGGTGGCGGCTGCCTGTAGTACTTGGGGGGAGGAGAATTGCTGAACTGGGGTGGAGGTGCAGTGAGCCAAGACTGCCATTGCACTCCACCTGGAACAGATGAGACTCCAAAAAAACAAAACAAATAAAAACCTCCTTTGTCAAAAAAAAGCCCAACTTATATTTATTAAATACATGTTAAACATCAAAGCACATTAATCAGAAATGTGTGTATTGGCATCATGCCACATTTAGGAACAGAATATTTTGACTCTAGTGATGACTGTGACAGGCAGCAGAACAGTCCACTGAGAACCTGGTGTCATGTCAGTCACCCACTTCTTTATTGCAGGTGCTCTTCAGCAGACATCCCTGCCCTTTAAGGCTTATGTGCTTACTATATAATAAAATACTGATTTTTGTCTTTATATTCTTTCATAGTATGCAATATTTTTTTCATCTATAGCTACCTTCAACTGAAATATTACTAAGTATTGCTTAAAATAATTTAGAAATCCAGTGTTGTGGACTAATTGGTTCCCCCAAATTCATGTATTGAAGTCCTAACCCCAATGTGATTATATTTTTGAGATAGAGCCTTTAAAGAGGTAATGAAGGTAAAATGAGGTCATAGGGTAGAATCCTAATCTAATAGGGCTGATGTCCTTCTAAGTGATCCTCCCATTCAGGCCTCCCAAAGTATTGGGATTACAGGTGTAATCCACCATGCCTAGCCACTGTATTGCTATTTTAATCTTCATTTCCTGTAGGTCTTGAGTATTTCATGACACACAATATAATGTTTGAGGTTGCATAGGGGATCACACAGATTCTGGACCTTCTCCAGGTAACTTGTGTACTGAGGCAAGCAGCCAGATGTGCAGAACCCTTGGGGCAGCAACAATCAAGTAGGTACTGTAAAATGGATTTTTTCCTAGAAAATAAAGGAAGTAATTTAGGACTAGGACTAAGGAGAAGTAAAGAGATTGAGGGGATCAGAGGAAGAGGGCAAAGGGAGGTAATTCCAGGGTTCAAAAGAAAAGGGAGGCTGGATTTGAGGGCTCATGCCTGTAATCCCAGCATTTTGGGAGACAGAGGTGGGTGGATCACCTAAGGTCCGAGGTGGGTGGATCACCTAAGGTCAGGAGTTTGAGACCAGCCTGGCCAATATGGTAAAAGCCCGTCTCTACTAAAAATATAAAAATTAGCCAGGTGTGGTGGTGTGCGCCTGTAATCCTAGCTACTCGGGAGGCTAAAACAGAATTGCTTGAACCCAGGAGGCAGAGGTTGCAGTGAGCCAAGATCCAAGATTGTACCACTGCACCACTGCACTCCAGCCTGGGCGATAGAGCGAGACTCCATCTCAAAAAAAAAAAGGAAAAAAAGGACATTATGCTAAGTGAAATAAGCCAGGTATAGAAGGACAAATATTGCATTATTCTACTGATATGTGGTATTGTGGTATCTAAAATAAATTAATCAAGGCCAGGTGCAGTGGCTCATGCCTATAATCCCAACACTTTGGAAGGCTGAGGCAGGAAAATTGCTTGAAGCCAGGAGTTTGAGACCAGTTTGGGCAACATAATGGGACCTTGTCTCTACAAAACAAATTAAATAAAATAGTCAAATTCAGGCCGGGTGCAGTGGCTCATGCCTGTAATCCCAGCACTTTGGGAGGTATTTGGGAAGTGCATGGAGTTTCCATGCACTCCCTGGGTGCACCACCCTCCAGGAACCTTCATGTATTCAGCTATCTGGAAGTTCTGTTGTGAACTTAAAAACTTGTTATCAGGGTAGCTCTCATGTTAAGTGTTCTTACCGTAATAAATAAAGCAATAAACAATAGGAAAGGGAAGAAAACTTAAAACCAGGTTTGAAAAGTTGAAGCATAATGTTTTTCCACAAATAGAAACATATTATTAACAATTTTAATGGAAACTTTTTGTTTAAATAATAACATTTATTTTGCATCTGAAAAATAATCAGTGTTGCATCTGAAAATGTGAAGACTAATTAACATTTGCTGCCTCAGTTATGTAAATGCCTAAAAATATTAAAATGAGCTAAGTTGCCAAAGTACTTTCTTCCAAAATTGGAGGAAAAGCAAGCCTAGGAATAGCCCAAGATTGTGTCATTATCAGTAAAATTCTATCAGTCTCTTCACTGAAGGCTTATTTTTTTAAACTTTTCAATGAAATATGTGTATGAAAGGTTTCATACACGAAAGGGCTGGGCGCAGTGGCTCACGCCTATAATTCCAGCACTTTGGGAGGATCACTTGAGGCCAGGAGTTCGAGACCAGCCTGGCCAACATGATGAAACCCCATCTCTACTAAAAATACAAAAATTAGCTGGGCCTGGTGGTGTGCGCCTATAATTCCAGCTACTTAGGAGGCTGAGGCACGAGAATCACCTGAACCTGGGAGGCTGAGGTTGCAGTGAGCCGAGATTGTGCCACTGCATACCAGCATGGGTGACAGAGTGTGAGACTCTCAAAAAAAAAATTAAAAAGGAAGATTTCATGCACAAAAGTAGAGAAAGTTAGTATAATACCCATGTACCCATTTATTTCCTGAAATGAAGTTTTTTTTTTAATGTATTATTCTAAGTAGTTGTTTTGAACTCTTAGACCAAGGAGTAGCAATTGGAATACACTGAATTAAGGTCAAATATGAGAATATTTCTGAAGCAGAATTTGATGTATTCATTGGATAAGAGGTGAGAGAAGAAAGTCTGATTAATTCCAAATTTCTAGTTTAGAAAATTAGTCTGATAATGGCATTAATCAAGAGCACAGAGAACCAAGAAACTTGAAGTTTGACATAGTGTCTGGTTAGATGCCCTTGATGCAGCTTCCCCAGTTTCCTACCAGAATACCCATGATGCAAAAAGTGACAATAGAAATGTCTAGGAGGCTGGGCATGGTGGCTCACACTTGTAATCCCAGCACTTTGGGAGGCCGAGGCCAGAGGATCACCTGAGGTCAGGAGTTCGAGACCAGCTTGGCCAATATGGTGAAACTCCATCTTTATTAAAAATACAAAAATTAGCTGGGCGTGGTGGCGGGCACCTGTAATCCCAGCTGCTCAGGAGGCTGAGGCAGGAGAATTGTTTGAACCTGGGAGGCAGAGGTTGCGGTGAGCCGAGATGACGCCATTGCACTCCAGACTGGGCAACGAGCAAAACTGTGTCTCAGAAAAGAAAACAAGAAATGTCTAGGAACTAAGAAAGGTGTCTGCCTTAATCATTAGGGAAGAACTGAGATAATGCACCCTGGCCTCATCTCCTGGAAACAAAAATGCTTGGAGAAAGATAGTGAGTCATTACCTATATCCCATTGTTACTTTCCTGGCTTAGTAACCCAAGTCCCACACTAGCCAGAAACTGGGCCAGCCCTCTGCAGAGCATCACCTAATGCTATTTCAGGGACTAGAATGGTGTATCTTTTCTTACTCTGTCCCCCCTAATTTTTCTCTTATCTGTTTTAGGATACAAAGTCCCTGTTGGGCACTTGGTATCGATGGCATTACTGCACAAGTGGCATGGGCCACACAAATAGAGTATTATTTGCTAAGGCAGGGATGGGAGAGTCCTGGGTATAGGACACAATGGAAGCCATCATTTCTCAGATCTTTTATTGGTTTGGAGAATCGGTGAGTAAAGGGAAGCTGGAGTGTAGCTAGAACAGGACTGCAGTGAGTGTCTCTAAGAAACTGGGAAATAACTGGGAGTGGGGCTGGGCATGGTGGATCACTTGAGGTCAGGAGTTCAAGACCAGCCTGGCCAACATGGTGAAACCCCATCTCTACTAAAAATATAAAAATTAGCTGGGTGTGGTGGCTTGCACTTGTAGCCCCAGTTACTCGGGAGGCTGAGGCAGGAGAATCACTTGAACCTGGGAGGCAGAGTTTGCAGTGAGCTGAGATCATGTCAACTGCACTACAGCCTGGGCAAGACAGCAAGACTGTCTCAAAAAATAATAATAATAAATAAAAATAAATAAATTGGGAGTGGCATGTATCAGCCTGTCCCGTAGTTGTAGATACATGGAGTCTTTTAGCCATCACACATAGATTGAGAGTAGGGTCAAGAACTGTTTGTTGGCCGGGTGCGGTGGCTCATGCCTGTAATCCCAGCACTTTGGGAGGCCGAGGTGGGCTCATCACTTGAGGTCAGGAGATCGAGACCATCCTGGCTAACACGGTGAAACCCCGTCTCTACTAAAAATACAAAAAATTAGCCAGACGTGGTGGCGGGTGTCTGTAGTCCCAGCTACTCGTGAGGCTGAGACAGGAGAATGGCATGAACCCGCGAGGCGGAGCTTGCAGTGAGCCGAGATGAAGCCACTGCACTCCAGCCTGGGCGACAGAGCAAGACTCCATCTCAAAAAAAAAAAAAAAAAAACTGTTTGTTGCCTGTTAACAGATGATAAATAAATCCTAATAAACAATACAGGGCCTATGAGTGAACTCAGCTGGTTAAGGATATAAGAGGAGTGAAGACTAGAAAGGTCCACTACAAAATGCTCAGTAAACTATAAGAAATCATTGCACTTATGAATTCTGAGCAAAAAGCTAAGGATAAAATTGGCTGAGATGAAACAAAATGGGTATGATAAGATTGTAAGGAAACTAAAAAAAAATGAGCAAGAATTAAATACATAAAAAGAGTTGGCCGGGCGTGGTGGCTCATGCCTGTAATCTCAACACTTTGGGAGGCCAAGATGGGCAGATCACTTGAGGTCAGGAGTTCGAGACCAGCCTGGCCAACATGGCAAAAAAAAAAAAAAAAAAAAAAAAAAACCCTGTCTCTACTAAAAATATAAAAATTAGCATTTGTAATCCCAGCTACCTGGGAGGCTGAAGCAGGAGAATCACTTGAACCTGGGAGGTGGAGGTGGAGGTGGCAGTGAGCCAAGATCACACCACTGCACTCCAGCCTGGGTGACAGCGTGAAGCTCTGTCTTGGGAGCGGGCGGGGCGAACTGTAGAGAAAGCAAAAAGAGCAAAGTTGTAAGGGTAGAAATATGTGATGGAGGTTAGCTGGGAAGAAAGGACAGTTCTTAAAGGAGCTGAAATAGAGAACAGAACCAACATAACAATAATTATCCTAAAACCCAGAACAAATGGAACCAAGATAATAATGGTAATAGTTCAAGTTGCCTCCTTACTGTGCCTGACACCTGTCTACTTGAATCCTTACAACAGTCTTCAGAGAGAAGTCACCACTGTTCATGCCATTATGCAGAGGAAGGGTGGACACAGGCAATAAATTACCTCTGGTCACACAGCTATTACAGATCACTGATGATTTATTAGAAGAAAGCTTTTCCCAGCTGTAATGGCCTGTATTGTGAAGAAGGAGTAGGTTTGCTGCATTCTGAGAAACAGTAATCACAACTAGTTCGTTCTTGGTAAAACAGTTTTCTTAGTAAGTACAAAACTGTTTATTCAGTAGATAATTTATTGTCTCTGCAAATAACACATGGGGTGAGATTTTAAAATCATGATTTGTATCGATATCTCCATTTCTAATTCTTCCTCCAGTCTATATTTGTATCCCCCTTCTCACCAGTAAAAAAATGTGTGTTTGTTTATTTACTCCCTACAGTAATACACATAGAAGAGTTTTGGAATTACAGGTCGGGCGCGGTGGCTCACGCCTGTAATCCCAGCACTTTGGGAGGCCAAGACAGGCAGATCACAAGGTCAAGAGATTGAGATCATCCTGGCCAACATGGTGAAACCCCATCTCTACTAAAACTACAAAAATTAGCTGGGTGTGGTTGCATGTGCCTCCAGACCTAGCTACTAAGGAGGCCAAGGCAGGAGAATAACTTGAAACAGGGAGGTGGAGGTTGCAGTGGGCCAATATCGCGCCACTGTACTCCAACCTGAGCGAAAGAGCGAGACTGTCTCAAAAAAAGAAGAGTTTTGGAATTGCTATACGATCACAAACATCAGTTGTTTTTTGTTGGAATGCAGTATATCCCATTGAGGGTGGATGGTCAGAGTACTATGTTCAGAAGCTACTTAGAATCTGATTCTTCTCTAATTATGTTATCACCCTGATACATGGGTAGGTTTTTTTTTCTTTGTACTTAGTTTTAGGGTCTTTCTTATCTATTTAATTTTTAAAATATGTGAAAAATTAACATGGCTTAAATGTCAAAACTTTTTATATGAGAATGTTTCCTCAGGCCAGTCAGGGTGGCTCACGCCTGTAATCCCAGCACTTTGGGAGGCCGAGGCGGGTGGTTGAGATCAGGAGATCGAGACCATCCTGGCTAACACGGTGAAACCCCGTCACTACGAAAAATAAAGAAAATTAGCCTGGCATGGTGGCAGGCGCCTGTAGTCCCAGCTACTCTGGAGGCTGAGGCAGGAGAATGGTGTGAACCCGGGAGGCGGAGCTTGCAGTGAGCAGAGATCACGTCATTGCACTCCAGCTTGGGTGACAGAGTGAGACTCCCTCTCAAAAAAAAAAAAAAAAAAAAAAAAAGTTTCCTCAGAGAAGTTTCATTCCTTTCCCTATCCCTTCTTTCTTGTTTCTTTCTATACACTAGGAAAATAATTTCTTTACTTTCCAGTTTATTCTTCCCAAATTGTTTCCTTTTAGAAAAATTAACCGGTAAAAGTATATTATATTTATTTTCCCTCCATTCTTAGCTCTCCTTTCTCATGGAAGTCCTTTCTTCTGCAAGGGATAGCATATATCACCTGGCTTTTTTTCCCCTTATGTCTCCCACAACTTACTCTCTTTTCATTTTTTTTGAGACGGAGTCTCATTCTGTCAACCAGGCTGGAGTGCAGTGGCATGATCTCGGCTCACTGCAACCTCCGTCTCCCAAGGTCAAGCGCTTCTGCTGCCTCAGCCTCCTGAGTAACTGGGACTACAGGCGCACACCACCACGCCCAGCTAATTTTTGTATTTTTAGTAGAGACGGGGTTTCACCATGTTGGCCAGGATGGTCTTGATCTCTTGACCTCAGGATCCATCTGCCTCAGCCTCCCAGAGTGCTGAGATTATAGGCGTGAGCATTTATATTATACATCAGGTGGTTATACATCAGGTGGATCACCTGATGTCAGAAGTTTGAGAGCAGCCGGACCAACATGGCGAAACCCCATCCCTACTAAAAATACAAAATTAGCCGGGCATGGTGGTGCATGCCTGTAATCCCAGCTACCTGGGAGGCTGAGGCAAGAGAATCGCTTGAACCTGGGAGATGGAGGTTGCAAGCTGAGATTGTGCCACTGTACTCCAGTCTAGGCAACAAGAGCAAAACTCTGTCTCAAAAAAAAAAAAAAAAAAGAAAGAAAACAGTGAATAAAAGAAAATTGAGTTCACTTCCTATTTTTCGTAAAGCCACACATCTGTTAAGTTCATTCTTTTTGTTTTTTTCTCTCCAATTTTAGTCTGTGCTGAGACCTATAACCCTGATGAGGAAGAGGAAGATACAGATCCAAGGGTAAGACCCAAAGCAAAGATGTTAGATAGAATTGTTCTATTTCTCATTAACTCCCCTTCTCTACATACCAAAAACTCATCATGCTAATAATTAAATACAAATTAAAATATCAGTGAAGTGACATTTTTAATCTAACAAATTGAAAGCTGCGCTGGTTGAGGGTATGTGAGCAATGCCTAGCTGTAGCTGTCAGAAGCCTTAAACAGGCTGGGCATGGTGGCTCACACCTGTAATCCAAACACTTTGAGAGGCTGAGGCAGGAGGATCACTTGAGGCCAGGAGTTCAAGACCAGCCTGGACAATAGAGCAAGACCCCATCTCTGTGGGAAAAAAAAAATAGCTGGTTTGGTGGCATGTGCCTGTATTCACAGCTGCTTAGGAGCCTGAGGCAGAAGAATTGCTGCTTGAGTCTAAAAAAAAAAAATGCTGGGCATGGTGGCTCACACCTGTAATCCCAGCACTTTGGGAGGTTGAGGTGGGAAGATCACTTGAACCCCAGGAGTTGAGACTAGCCTGGGCAATGTAGTTAGACCTCATTTCTATAAAAAAAAAAAAAAATTAACAACAACAAGCCTTAAATACTTACAGTCAGGCCAACTGATTTAGCATTTACCTAAAGGAGAATTTATCCCCAATGAAAGTTGGATCCTTCTTGAGGATGTACAAATGGAGTTTATCATAGTATTATAACAATGAAAGGCCGGGCGCGGTGGCTCACGCTTGTAATCCCAGCACTTTGGGAGGCCGAGGCGGGTGGATCACGAGGTCAGGAGATCGAGACCACGGTGAAACCCCATCTCTACTAAAAAATACAAAAAAATTAGCAGGGCGTGGTGGCGGGCGCCTGTAGTCCCAGCTACTCGGAGAGGCTGAGGCAGGAGAATGGCGTGAACCCGGGAGGCGGAGCTTGCAGTGAGCCGAGATTGCGCCACTGCACTCCAGCCTGGGTGACAGAGCGAGACTCCGTCTCAAAAAAAAAAAAAAAAAAATGAAAAATGGAAACAAAAAAAAAAAAAAAAAAAAAAAAAAAAAAAAAAAAAAAAAAAAAAAAAAAAAAAAAAAAAAAAAAAAAAAAAAAAAAAAAAAAAAAAAAAAAAAAAAAAAATGGAAACAACCTAAATGACCCAAAATATGGGATTACCAGGGCCTAAATTATGGTACATTCAAATGAAGAGAATCTGTAGCCATTGAAAGTGATGGTACAGGACTGTATGTAATGGCATGGGATGTATGTTTGTGTGAGGTGCATTTTATAGAGCATTTTGTAAATTAAAAAATTTGAAATATATATATTTATTTGTATGTATGTATGTATATATAGAAAATTCTGTCTGGAAGGGTATACCCCGGATGTAAACAGTGGTTGTGGCAAGACCATGTTTGATTTTTGGGTGCTTTTTAAAAAAAAAAAAAAAAAAAAAAAAACTTAGTTTTTTAAACTTCTGTACAATTGACATAAATTGCTTTTGTTTGTTTTTTTTTGAGACAGAGTCTCGCACTGTTGCCCGGGCTGGAGTGCAGTGACGTGAATTCGGCTCACTGCAACCTCTGTCTCCTGGGTTCAAGTGATTCTCCTGCCTCAGCCTCCCAACATAAATTACTTTTATGAGGGCATGTATGAACTATCATTTTTAAAAGATTGATGTTATAGGTTGGGTGTGGTAACTCACACCTGTAATCCCAGCACTTTGGGAGGCCAAGGTGGGTGGATCACCTGAGGTCAGGAGTTCGAGACCAGCCTGGCCAACATGGTGAAACCTCGTGTCTACTAAAATACAAAAATTAGCTGGGCGTGGTGGCAGGCGCCTGTAATGCCAGCTACTCGGGAGGCTGAGGCAGGAGAATCGCTTGAACCCGGGAGGCCAAGGTTATGGTGAGCTGAGATCATGCCACTGCACTCCAGCCTGGGCGACAGAGTGAGACTCCATCTCAAAAAAAAAAAAAGGTTGCTGTTACAAAAACCTTTAGTGGACCAGGCACGGTGGCTTACGCCTGTAATCCCAGCACTTTGGGAGGCCGAGGTGGGCGGATCACAAGGTTAGGAGTTTGAGACCAGCCTGACCAATATGGTAAAACCCCATCTCTACTAAAAATACAAAAATTAGCCAGGCGTGGTGGTGCCCGCCTGTAATCCCAGCTACTCAGGAGGCTAAGACAGGAGAATCACTTGAACCTGGGAGGTGGAGGTTGCAGTGAGCCAAAATCGTGCCACTGCACTCCAACCTGGGCGACAGAGCGAGACTCCATCTCAAAAAAAAAAAAAAAAAAAACTTTAGTGATCTATTATGTTACCCTTAAATCAAGTTACCCTTAAAATGAGTAACTTAGGAAAGATTTCTGAAGTATTCTAATAAATGCTACCATTTTTGTGAATGTAAAAATCATTAGATTAATTTTTTTATTCTAGTTATTGTAAGATTATTGATGACTGTAAAACAGTTTTTTCTAATTTAATATCACAAATTTAAAATACTTAACACTCTCTTTTTTTTTTTTTTTTTTTTGAGACAGAGTTTTGCTCTTGTTGCCCAGGCTGGAGTGCAATGGCGTGATCTTGGCTCACTGCAACCTCCGCCTACTGGGTTCAAGCGATTCTCCTGCCTCAGCCTCCCGGGTAGCTGGGATTACAGGCATGTGCCACCATGCCCGGCTAATTTTGTATTTTTAGTAGAGGTGGGTTTCTTCATGTTGGTCAGGCTGGTTTCGAACTCCTGACCTCGTGATCTGCCCACCTTGGCCTCCCAAAGTGCTGGGATTACCTGGGATTACAGGAGTGAGCCACCGTGCCCAGCTTTTTTTTTTTTTTTTTTTTTTTGAGGCAGAATCTTGCTCTGTCACCAGGCTACAGTGCCGTGGTACGATCTTGGCTCACTGCAACCTCCAACTCCCTGGTTCAAGCGATTCTCCTACCTCAGCGTCCCGAGTAGCTAGGATTACTGGCATGCGCCACCATGCCCAGCTAATTTTATATTTTTAGCAGAGACGGGGTTTATCCATGTTGGTCAGGCTGGTCTCAAACTCCTGACCTTGTGATTCGCCTGCCTCGGCCTACCAAAGTGCTGGGATTACAGGCGTGAGCCACCACGCCTGGCCCTTTTTTTTTTTTTTTTTTGAGACAGAGTCTCGCTGTCAGCCAGGCGGGTGTGCAGTTGCACGATCTCGGCTCACTGCAACCTCCAACTCCATGGTTCAAGCGATTCTCCTACCTCAGCCTCCTGAGTAGCTGGGATTACAGGCATGCGCCACCACGCCCAGCTAATTTTTCTATTTTTAGTAGAGATGGGGTTTTACCACGTTGGCCAGGATGGTCTCCATCACCTGACATCGTGATCTGCCTGCCTCGGCCTCCCAAAGTGTTGGGATTACAGGCATGAGCCACCTCACCCGGCCAACACTTTTAACATCTATTATTTCTGGTCAGATTAAAAGATGTACTTTTTTTTTTTTTTTTTGAGTAGATGCTCAATATTTGTTTAATGAACAAATTTTTAACCCTCTGCTTTATGGATGAAGATCCTGAGACTCCCAGGGAATAGCTGACTTGCTGCCAGCCATGTAGTCGGCAGGTGGCTTCAGGGTTGGTGCTTTTTCACCCCTATGTTACATTGCCCCTCGACCTTCAGCATGCAGCTTGATATTTATGTAAAATTAAAATTACAGAAACCATGCTGTTTATTTTTCCCAATTTTTGGAGAAAGAAATTTACCAGTCTTTAAGTGGTTATTTTTAAATGGAGTAAAACAGTTTCCATGGTTTTGTTTGGATTGGCAGGTGATTCATCCTAAAACTGATGAACAGAGATGCAGACTTCAGGAAGCTTGCAAAGATATTCTCCTTTTCAAAAATCTTGATCAGGTAACATTGATTTCTAAAGTATTTTTATTATAATGATCTTTTAGCTTTGCTCCTATTTGTCACTTAAACTTTAATTTTTAGCATCCTAGCCACAGCCGTATTAAGCATAAAACCTTAGATTCATCTTACGTACAAATGTTTTCATTGTATTGACCACTTTACCCAGACATGATCTTTCAGATGCCTTTTAGTGCAGTAGTCCCCCTTATCCTTGGTTTTGCTTTCCAGGGTTTCAGTTACCCATAGTCAATGACAGTCCAAAAATACTAAATGGAAAATTCCAGAAATAATTCCTAAGTTTTAAAAGGCATGCCATTCCGAGTAGTGTGATGAATCTCATGCTGTCCTGCTCTACTGCCACCCAGAACACAAATCATCACTTTGTCCCAGTGTATTCATGCCATATATGCCACCTGCCCATTAGTCACTTAGTCACCGTATAGCAGTACTCATATTCACGTAACCCTTATTTTACTTAATAATGGCCCCAAAGCACAAGAGAAGCAATGCTGGCAATTCGGATATGCCAAAAAGAAGCCATAAAATGCTTCCTTTAAGTGAAAAGATGAGAGAAACTTAAGGAAGGAAAGGAAGAAAGAGAGAGAGAGAGAGAAAAGAAAGAAAAGAGAGGGAGAGAGAAAGAGAAAGGAAGAGAAAAGGAAGGAAGGAAGGAAACAAAAGGAAGGGAGGGAGAAAGAGAGGGAGGGAGAAAGGAATTGTATGCTGAGGTTGCAAAGATCTATGGTAAGAATGAATCTTCTGGCTGGGTGTGGTGGCTCATGCCTGTAATCCTTAGCACTCTGGGAGGCCGAGGTGGGTGGAGTTCAAGACCAGCCTGGCCAACAGTGAAATTCCATCTCTACTAAAAATACAAAAATTAGCCAGGTGTGGTAGTGTGCACCTGTAATCCCAGCTACTCAGGAGGCCGAGGCAGGAGAATTGCTTGAATCCAGGAGGCGGAAGTTGCAGTGAGCTGAGATCGCACCATTACACTCCAGCCTGGGTAACAGAGCAAGACTACGTCTCAAAAAAAAAAAAATAGAATAAGAATGAATCTTCTATCTGTGAAACTGTGAAGAAGGAAAAAGAAATTTACGCTAGTTTTGCTGTTGCACCTCGAACCACACAAGTTACAGCCACAGTGCATGTTAAGTACTTGGTTAAGATGGAAAAGGCATTACATTTGTGGGTGGAACAGAAACGTGTTCCAATTGACAACAGTAGGGTTCAACACTATCTGTGGTTTCAGACATCCACATATCCCCTTGGAACATATTCCCCATGGATAAAGGGAGGACTGCTGTATTTTTCTGAGCTGCTTTGGCACTTTCTCCAAAACAATACTGATAATTTGAAGAGCATGCAGTTTTGTCATGTTGCAAGGAAATGCTCAGATTTGCATGACCCTGGCTTAGTTTGGAGGGTCTGAATTTATCCTACAAAGAGATTGATTTTTCTGAAGATGCTGGTATGTAGTTCCCTTCATTGATAATAGTTAACCCACTAGCTTACCACAGTGTGTGATAAGTGCTTCTTAGGAATGGTGTGTTTCTGCAGGGCCTAGCATAGGATCTATGACCTGGACCTGTCCTCCCTCTCTTGGTGGTAGAAATAAAGAACAAGGGCTACCTCCTGATAGGTGTCCTAGTACATTTGGGCTGCTATAACAAAATACCATAACCTGGGTGGTTTATAAACAGTGGAAATTTCTCACAGTTCTGGAGTCTGGGAAATCCAGGCTCAAGGTGCCAGCAGATTTGGTGCCTGATCAGGAGCCTGCTTCCTGGTTCATAGATAACCATCTCTGTGTGTTCTCACATGGTGGAAGGAGGGAGGGAGCTCTCAGGGTTTCCTTTATAGGGGAACTAGTCCCATTCAGGATCCAATCACTCTCCAAAGGCCTTACCTTCTAATACCATCACACTGGGAGTCAGGTTTTAACATGAAATTTTGGGGTGACATAAACATTTAGTTTATAGTAACAGAGAATCTTCAGATTTCCTATTTCTTCTCTACTGTTTCTTCTCTACTTTGAAGGCCACACATTAAAAGAATGAGGCAAGGCATGGGGGCTCATGCCTGTAATCCCAGCACTTTGGGAGGCCGAGGCAGGCAGATCCTTTGAGGTCGGGAATTCAAGACCAGTCTAGCCAACATGGTGAAACCCCGTCTCTACTAAAAATACAAAATTTGGCAGGGCACGGTGGCTCACACCTGTAATTCCAGCATTTTGGGAGGCCGAGGTGGGCGGATCACAAGGTCAAGAGATGGAGACCATCCTGGCCAACATGGTGAAACCCTGTCTCTACTAAAAATACAAAAATTAGCTGAGCGTGGTGGCACGCACCTGTAGTCTCAGCTACTCGGGAGGCTGAGGCAGGACAATTACTTGAACTGGGGAGGTGGAGGTTGCAGTGAGCTGAGATCATACCACTGAACTCCAGCCTTGGCAACAGAGTGAGATTCCATCTCAAAAAAGTTAAAAATTTAAAATTAAAAAAATTTAAAAATTTAAAACCACATGTATGGCTAAGGTGCTAGGCCTATTGAGGAGTCCCAGAATGTGCAGAGACAGGAAGGCTGGAATTACATTGCCTCTGTTACCCAACTCCTACCAAAAAGGCTTCTGAAGACATTTCCACAGCCCTCCTTAGGAATCTGGGCTGGTTAGATACGAGCTTACAATGCATCAGTCAAAGGAGTTAACTAACCTTGGTGTCTGTAAACCAGACTAATAACCGTGTGGTTTACAGTAATAGCCAGAGCTTTACTCAGAGCTTGTTAGTTTGAGACTGAATGAGACAAGGACCATGAGCTCAAGGAAAGGCTGGTTGTGAGAAACAGTAGTCTGTGTTAGCTGTTTTCCCTGGAAGACCCATCCATGTAAATGGAAAAGGGGCTTGCTTCTTTATCTGTGAATAAAACCTCTTGTAAATTTTATACCATTAAATTTACTATAAGGAAAGTTTCTATGTCAATCTAATATTCAGTTTTCTTAGAGTTGGAGAATACCATTTTAGTGTTGAAAAGTTATAACTTAGACGGGCACAGTGGCTCATTCCTGTAATCCCAGCACTTTGGGAAGCCAAGGAGGGAGGATCATCTGAGGTCAAGAGTTTGAGACCAGCCTGGCCAACATGGTGAAACCCCATCTCTACTAAAAATACAAAAATTAGCTGGGCATGGTGGCAGGTGCCTGTAATCCCAGCTACTTGAGAGGCTGAGGCAGAAGAATCTCTTGAACCCAGGAGGCGGAGTTTGCAGTGAGCTAAGACCGCACCATTGCACTACAGCCTGGGCAGTAAGAGTGAAACTCCATCTCAATAAATAAATAAATAAATAAATAAATAAATAAATAATTAATTACTTTTCTCAATAATGTCTTTTTTCTGTTAGAGGATCCAGTCCAGGATCCCATGTTAGATTTAGCAGTTATTTCTTCTTAGTCTCCTCCAATCTGTGGCAGTTTTCAGTCTTTCCTTGTCTTTCATAATCTTGACACTTTGAAGAGTACTAGTTAGTCATTCTATAGAATGTCTCTTCATTTCAGTTTGATGTTTCCTCATGATTTTGGAATATGGTTATATATTTTTGGCGAGACTACCACAGAAATTACATTGTGTCCATCTGAAAGCATCATATCAAGGGGCCCGTGATGTCAGTATGTCTTATTGCCAGCAGTGTTAGTTCATTCCTTTTTATTGCTCAGTAGTATTTCACTGCTCAAAAATGCCAATTTATCCATTTTCTGTTAGTGAATACTTGGTCTATTTCTAGTTTTTAGCTATTATGATTAACAATATCAACATTTTGTACAAATCTTTTTGTGACCTTTTCCCCCAAGTTATCTTGAGTAAAGTACCTGAGAGGAAAATTACTGAGTCATAGGATAGGTATATGTTTGACTTTGTAAAAAATCTGCCAGATCAGCCAGGCACGATGGCTCACACCTGTAAACCCAGCACTTTGGGAGGCCGAGGTGGACAGATCACCTGAGGTCAGGAGTTCGGGACCAGCCTGGGCAACATGGTGAAACCTCCTCTCTACTAAAAATACAAAAATTAGCTGGGCATGGTGGCACACACCTGTAATCCCAGCTACTCAGGAGGCTGAGGCAGGAGAATCACTTGAACCTGGGAAGCAGAGGTTGCAGCTGGCCAAGATCGCACCACTGCACTCCAGCCTGGGTGACAGAGCGAGACTCTGTCTCAAAAAAAAAAAAAAAAAAAACAAAAAATTGCCAGACATTTTTCAAAGTAGTTTTACCAGTTTGCATTCCTGTCAACAACACATGAGATTTCAGGTTGCTTCATATCCTTACTAACATTTTATAGCGTCAGTATTTTTTCTGATTAGTATATTTGTTTCAAATTTTAAATTTATTTCCCAAATCTCTATTTTTAAGTTTTCAAAATTACAGGAAATTCAAAAGAATAATACCATGAATACCCAGATGCCCTTTACTTAGACTGGCCAGTTGTTAACATTATACCACATTTGCTTTTTCTCGTGTGCAAGTTTATGTACAGAGAGAAAGAAAAGAGGAGTACATATAAAATGCTTTTCTTTTGTTCTGAGCCATTTATGACATCATGACTCTTCACCACTAAATATTTAGGATGTATTTTCCAGGAACAAGAAAATTTTCTGGCTGGGCAAGGTAGCTCACGCCTGTAATCCCAGCACTTTGGGAAGCCGAGGCAGGTGGATCACTTGAGGTCAGGAGTTCAAGACCAGCCTAGCCAACATGGTGAAACCCTGTCTCTACTAAAAATATAAAAATTAAGGCCAGGCCCGGTGGCCCATGCCTGTAATCCCAGCACTTTGGGAGGCCAAGGCGGGCGGATTCCCTGAGGTCAGGAATTCAAGACCAGCCTGGCCAACATGGTGAAACCCCGTCTCTACTAAAAATACAAAAATTAGCTGGGCATGGGGGCACATGCCTGTAATCCCAGCTACTCAGCAGGCTGAGGCAGGAGAATTGCTTGAGCCCGGGAGGCAGAGGTTGCAGTGAGCCGAGATCGTGCGACTGCACACCTGCCTGGCCGACAGAGCGAGACTCTGTCTCAAAAAAAAAAAAAAAAAAAATTATCCAGGCCTGGAGGCACGCGCCTATAATCCCAGCTACTTGGGAGGCTGAGGCAGGAGAAATCGCTTGAACCCAGGAGGCAGAGGTTGCAGTAGACCAAGATCGTGCCACTGCACTCCAGTCTGGGTGACAAAATGAGACTCCATCTCAAAAACAAACAAAAAAAAGAATATTCTCCTATGTTAACACAATACCATTTAATAAACCCAAGAAATTTAATGTTGGTATAATATAAAATCACCTAACAACAGTCCATACTCAGATTTCCCGTTTTCCCAGTAAAGTTCTGTATAGCTTTTTGTTTTGTTTTTCAATCCTGAATCACATACAGTAAGTCCTCACCTAACATCCTGAATCACATATAGTAAGTACTTCAACATTGTTGGTAGTCTTGGAAACTGCAACTTTAAGCAAAACAACCTATAATGAAACCTTTTTTTTCCCTCATCAGTGTTATAACTGTGTTGAGGACCTTCTATACATTGTTTTGCTTAAAGTCACAGTTTTCAAGAACCTGTCAACCATATTGAGGACTTACTGTATTTCATTTGGTTGTCATGTTGTTATTTTAGTCTCCTCTAACCTAGAAATGCTCCCCTTCTGCCCCTGTTATTCTTATCTCATGACACATGTGTTTGAAGAGTCCAGACTAGAAGAAGAAAAGTTACTCAGAACAAGAGGCTTCCAGCAGGCAACCCACAGGCTAGGTACAGATGTCTGTGTTTGGTCTGTATTGTACATGAAAATTTAAATTTATTGCCAGTGTTTAAATAGGAGATTTCTGGCAACACTGGGCTCACATTCCAGTCAATGAGGGTAACACATCAGTTGCAAGCCATCCTTTTTAGTATTTGTTAGCTTATACAGTATTCAACGCACATGGAACTAAATACACTTTTTGGTGATACTCAATTATCTTGGTAGTACAGTCACTCTGATAGAACATAAAATCACATGGAATTATGCAGTCATAAAATTATTCTCTTTCCAGGTCTTCAGTCTACATTTCTCCAAAGAGAAAGTCTCTTTTTTTAATTGAACCTGGTATTCTTTAGTGACTCCCTAATAATCACTGATCTCCCTGACAGGGATGCTGGCCCCACACTGAGACCATTAGAATTTAATAGTATTATTTTCTTTTCATTATACTTATTGACATAGTTGATGTCTGGTTATGGCAGGCAATATTAGTAAGTAATTGTGCTGTATGCAAATGAAGCAATATTAGCTGTCTTATAATCTCATTTATTGAGTATCTGTTGTTTCATAAATACTTTCCTAGGTTTTTCTCCCTTGGTCATAAAAATTGGTGACCTGGAATCTTTGTTATACCCTTTTCACATATGAAGAAACGAGTTCACCGGGCGCGGTGGCTCACACCTGTAATCCTAGCCCTTTGGGAAGCCACGGTGGGTGGATCACATGAGGCCAGGAGTTTGAGACCAGCCTGGCCAACATGGCAAAACCCTGTCTCTACTAAAAATATAAAAATTTGGCAGGTGTGGTGGCGCAGGCCTGTAGTCCCAGCTACTCGGGAGGCTGAGGCGGGAGAATCGCTTGAACTCAGGAGGTAGAGGTTGTGGTGAGCTGAGATCACACCACTGCACTCCAACCTGTGCGACAGAGTGAGACTCCATCTCCAGGACAAAAAAAAAAAAAAAAAAAAAAAGATACTGAAGCTCAGTGAGGTTAAGTGATGTGTTTCGCTAGTCAAAAGTTGTGCTGTTCCAAAAGATAACCTCTAAGGCCATAGCAGCCCTTTAGATCTGATGATCCTGTTAAGGTCAACACCTGTAGGAAGGTGGCAGCATAATAACTTTCCACATGACATAGTGGAGCCATCAGGCAGGTGACAGTCATGTGGGTGTTGCTGGGAGAACATGGACCATAATTTAGATAATATTTTTGCGTAAATTGTGGGAAGCTTTTTCAAAACAATACTGCCTCAGGAGACTTGCCAGTTTGCTGTCTGCTGAGGTACATGGAGATGCAAAGCTGAATGGTCCCAGGAAAGCATTTGTTTCAGACAACCTTTAGGTTTCTGTTTGAATGTGGGGACTTCTGTTACATAGTCACAAATTGAGATAATTATGGTCACTGCTTTTTTTCAGCGTATGTAAAGGCTATTTTTTTCTTCTTGTGCATACCCTGCAGGAACAGCTTTCTCAAGTTCTCGATGCCATGTTTGAAAGGATAGTCAAAGCTGATGAGCATGTCATTGACCAAGGAGATGATGGAGACAACTTTTATGTCATAGAACGGTAGGAGATGGAGCTTTGAAATTGTGTGGCCACACTTAATCGGATTCATGACTCAGGGCAGATGCTTTATCCTATTCTGTATTCAGCCCAGAGAGGCTTAGGGCCAGGTGAACAAGCTTCCCAAAGCCTTGTGAGAGTCCACAGCCTGTCCCTCTCTACCAGTGCTGTCCTGAGTCCTCAGCACAACTCATATTTGAAGAGCAATCATCTAGAGTAGAAAGTCTCCTTTAGGCCAGGCGCAGTGGCTCATGCCTATAATTGCAGCACTTTGGGAGGCCCAGGCTGGTGGATCACTTGAGGTGAGGGGTTCGAGACCAGCCTGGCCAATATGGTGAAACCTCGTATCTACTAAAAATACAAAAATTAGCCGGATGTGGTGGTGCATGCCTGTAATCCCAGCTGCTTGGGAGGCGGAGGCTGGAGAATCGCTTGAACCTAGGAGGCTCACGCCTATAATCCTAGCAAAGGTTGTTGCAGTGAGCTGAGACCTCGCCACTGCACTCCAGCCTGGGCAACACAGCAAGACTGCATCTCAAAAAAAAAAAAAGTCTCCTTTACAATTAGTAAGGAGTGCAGGGTGTGCTTTATAAACATGTTATTTGCCAGTGTCAAGTGAATTGATTCCCTGAAGAATTAGCCATGGTACTATAGTCGTTTGAATGTTTGTATTTGAGCCTGGTTTTACTCATGAATACACTGCCCTGACCTTAACCCCTCTGGCCCAGATCTAAGTATTAGGAAAAGATGAAATATTTGGGCTTGACCTGCTCGCTCTACTGTGTCCTAACCTCTTGAGCTTAGTGTCCTCTGGCTGGTGGCAATGAGGTGGGTGTCCTTCTGATCTCCTTAGTCCTGAAAGAAACATTCTCACTAGAGTTTAACACCAATAAGATATTGCTTCACCTGATATCTTCCATTAATTTAAAAATAAAATGGTTTTTGGAGCTAGATAATAAAAAGGAAACAAAAATAATTTTTTATCTTAAAGTAATTTCAGAGTTACAGAAAAGTTAAATAGTGCAAAAAATTAATCATAGTCCTGGTGTGGTGGCTCATGCCTGTAATCCTAGCACTTTGAGAGGCCAAGGCAGGTGGATCTCTTGAGGTCTGGAGTTCAAAACCAGCCTGGCCAACGTGGTGAAACTCCATCTCTACTAAAAAAAATACAAAAATTGGCCGGTCGCAGTGGCTCATGCCTGTAATCCCAGCATTTTGGGAGGCCGAGGCGGGCATATCACGAGGTCAGAAGTTTGAGACCAGCCTGGCCAACGTAGTGAAACTCCATCTCTACTAAAAATACAAAAATTAGCTGGGCATGCTGGCACGCGCCTGTAGTCCCAGCTACCCAGGAGGTTGAGGCAGGAGAATCACTTGAACCCGGGAGGCGGAGGCTGCAGCGAGCTGAGATCGCCACACTGCACACCAGCCTGGGCAACAGTATGAGCCTTTGTCTCAAAAAAAAAAAAAAAAAAAAAAAAAGTAACCGGGCATGGTGGTGCGCACCTGTAATCCCAGCTACTTGGGAGGAGGCTGAGGCGGGAGAATTGCTTGAACCTGGGAGGTGGAGGTTACAGTGAGCCAAGATAGCGCCACTGCACTCCAGCCTGGGTGACAGAGTGAGACTCGGTCTCAAAAAAAAAAAAATTATAAATACAGGTTCCCTAGATTAGCATTCTACTCCCTTTGCTTTATTAAGTTGTTGGCAAGGCTGGGCGTGGTGGCTCACGCCTGTAATCCTAGCATTTTGGGAGGCTGAGGTGGGCGGATCCCTTGAGGTCAGGAGTTCGAAACCAGCCTGGCCGACATGGTGAAATCCCAGCTCTACTGAAAATACAAAAAAAAAAAAAAAGCCAGGTATGGTCGTGCATGCCTGTGGTCCCAGCTACTTGGAAGGCTGAGGCAGGAGAATCACTTGAACCCACAAGGCAGAGGTTGCAGTGAGCTGAGATTGTGCCATTACACTCCAGCCTGGGTGACAGAGTGAGACTTCGTCCCCACCACCAAAAGAAAAAAAAGTTGTTTTAAGTTGCAGATATAATGCCGCTTTATCTCTGAATACCCCAGTGTGCATTTCCTAAAAAGGATATTCTCTTACTTTAGTACAGAGCAATTATAAAAAACACAAATTAACATTTATACAATACTACATCTAATGTATGCACCTTATTCAAATTTTTCTAATTATTCTCCTCATTTTTAAGATTCTTTTAATCTCCATCAAATAGCTGTACTAGATTCATTGGTTCCCTTTCTTCTTGAGCCTTTTCTTATTTAGATTCGTGAACAGAAAATGCTCTCCCTCCTTGAGTAACTTTTGGGTTCTTGCTACCTGTGACAAATTATTACACTTAAAGGAAATTTTCTTTTCTTTTTTTTTTTTTTTTTTGAAATGGAGTCTTGCTCTGTTGCTCAGGCTGGAGTGCAGTGGCGCGATCTCGGCTAACTGCAAGCTCCGCCTCCCAGGTTCACGCCATTCTCCTGCCTCAGCCTCCCGAGTAGCTGGGACTACAGGCGCCCACCACCATGCCCGGTAATTTTTTGTATTTTTAGTAGGGACGGAGTTTCATCGTGTTAGCCAGGATGGTCTCGATCTCCTGACCTTGTGATCTGCCCACCTCAGCCTCCCAAAGTGCTGGAGTTACAGGCATGAGCCACTGCACCCAGCCCAGAATAGTTTTAAAATAAAATTATAAATATAAAACTATATTTATTTATCTTATTATTTTTTTTTTGAGACAGAGTCTTGCTCTGTTGCCCAGGCTAGAATGTAGTGGTGCAATCCTGGCTCACTACAACTTCCGCCTCCCCGGTTCAAGCGATTCTCCTGCCATAGCCTCCTGAGTAGCTGGGATTACAGGCACCCGCCACCACTCCCAGCTAATTTTTGTATTTTAGTGGAGATGGGGTTTCACCATGTTGGCCAGGCTGGTCTTGAACTCCTGACCTCAAGCGATCCACCTGCCTTGGCCTCCCAAAGTGCTGAGATTACAGGTGTGAGCCACCATGCCAGGTCAATATTTATAATATAATAAAATTGTATTACCACCTCCAGCAGCCACCTTTCCCCTTTGCCCTGCTGTGTACTCCCCTGCCAAGACAGAGGTCCCATTGGGCACTTATGGTCTGGGAAATAAGCATCCACCTGTACATGTCCACAACTTAAAGATTGAAATGTCTTTGTACAGAAGGAATGATTTATTTTATATGTAAACAAAAGGGGTTATTCTTTGTACAGTGAAAGTGGTGAATAAGAGCCTGGCACAGTGGTTCGCACCTGCAATCCCAGCACTTTGGGAGGCCAAGGTGGGAGGATTGTCTGAGCCCGGGAGTTCAAAACCAGCCTGGGGAAGATAGTGAAACCTCATTTCTACAAAACATTTTTTTTAGGCCAGGCACGGTGGCTCACACCTGTAATCCCAGCACTTTAGAAGGCCCAGGTGGGTGGAGCAGTTGAGGTCAGGAGTTTGAGACCAGCCTGGCCAACATGGCGAAACCTCGTCTCTACTAAAAATACAAAAAATTAGCTGGACATGGTAGCGGGTGCCTATAATCCCACTACTTAGGAGGTTGAGGCAGGAGAATTGCTTCAACCTGGGAGGTGGAGGTTGCAGTGAGCCGAGATCATGCCATTGCACTCCAGCCTGGGCAATAGTGAAACTCCATCTCAAAAAGAAAAAGAAAAAATGCAGGCCGAGCACGGTGGCTCATGCCTGTAATCCCAGTGCTTTGGGAGCCTGAGGCGGGCAGATCACAAGGTAAGGATATCGAGAACATCCTGGCTAACATGGTAAAACCCCATCTCCACTAAAAATCAAAAAATTAGCTGGGCATGGTGGCATGTGCCTGTAGTCCCAGCTACCCGGGAGGCTGAGGCAGGAGAATAACTTGAACCTGGGAGGCAGAGGTTGCAGTGAGCGGAGATCATGCCACTGCACTCCAGCCTGGGTGACAGAATGGGACTCCATCTCAAAAAAACAAAACAAAACAAAAACACAAAAAAAAGCATTTTTAAAAAAATTTGCCAGGCATGGTGGCACATGCCTATAGTCCCAGCTAATTGGAAGGCTGGGGTGGGAGGATCACTTGAGCCCAAGAGGTTGAGTCTACAGTGGGCAGTGATCATAACACTGCACTGTAGCCTGGGGGACAAAGTGAGACCCTGTCTCAGAATAAAAAGAAAAGAAAAAAGAATGTGGTGATAAACAAATAGGAAAGAGCTGAGCACAGTGGCTCACACCTGTAATCCCAGCACCTTGGGAGGCCGATATGGATTACTTGAGACCAGGAGTCCGAGACTAGCCTGGGCAACATAGTGAGACCCCTGTCTCTACAAAACAAAAAAGAAAGATTATCGTTCAAGTAAAAAGGTACAGTTCCTGGCCTCAAAAAGTTCATGATCAAGTTGGAGAGACAGACCTTTCAATAGATAATTATTACATAATGCGGTGGTAACAATGATAAAAACATATGCCCCATTATTTAGAGGAGGACCTGAATAGGAAAGGTCAAGAGAGGCTCTCTGCAGTGCTGCTGCCTGAAATGAGTTCGTGTCACTCCCAAAGTTAAATGCTAGTGTCTGGAGGAGACACTAAAAACACTGAATTCTATGTTTCCTATTTATAACCTTATTTTGCCTTGTCTATAAAGGCCTAGGACAGGTCAGCTTCCCTACTGAGTGGTAAGCTCCTCTGAGAGCCGGGTTAGTGGCACATTCTCTGCTTTTCTTTTAATACATGATATTTAGTGATTTTGTCAGACAGATAGAAGTTCTTTGTAGGAAATTTAGAATATAAAAAAATAAAAGGCCGGGCGCGGTGGCTCACACTTGTAATCCCAGCACTTTGGGAGGCCGAGGCAGGTGGATCATGAGATCAGGAGATCGAGACCATCCTGGCTAACATGGTGAAATCCCATCTCTACTAAAAATACAAAAAATTAGCCGGGCGTGGTGGTGGGTGCCTGTAGTCCCAGCTACTCGGGAGGCTGAGGCAGGAGAATGGTGTGAACCCGGGAGGCAGAGCTTACAGTGAGCTGAGATCATGCCACTGCACTCCAGCCTGGGCAACAGGGCGAGACTCTGACTCAAAATAAAATAAAATACAAACAGGATAGAAATTAATTTAGGCATAATCTGATTACCAGTGTATGATTCCATTATTTTTTCCATGCTTTACTGTTGAGATCAGGCACCTCACCGAAAATTTGGTTAAGATGTCAAGACTGATGACACTACATATACACTAAAAGGGTATGAAAAGGTTTATTACTCACATGTTGAGCGTTTTTAGAGAGAGCAGGGCAGGCTCCCAGACGGATCCAAAAATGACTTCAGATAGCAGGCGAGATGACTGTCTTGGGATTTATGGTGGTTAGAAGGTGGGATTAGGTGAGGGTACTCTTACACAGGGGCTGGCATTTGTGTTGATTGAACTCCCCATCAGCACCAAAGGAGGGAGCACCCAGGCTTTCTTACCAGCTTGCCCAGATATGGGGCAGAAGAGGAAAGGTTTGAAAGCTGTCAACAATCAAACATCAAAAATGGAGTCAACTAATGGAGTTATCTTTACATAACTTTTTTTTACATTAAATCATACATTGTTGTGTGACTTAATTTTTTAAATCTGTTTTAAGTATGTTATGGAGTATAGTATTCTGTTATTATTATTATTTTGAGATAGAGTCTCACTGTGCCACCCAGGCTGGAGTGCAATGGTGCGACCTTCGCTCACTGCAACCTCTGCCTCCCAGTTTCAAGTGATTCTCCTGCTTCAGCCTCCCGAGTAGCTGGGATTACAGGCACATGCCACCACGCCCAGCTAATTTTTGTATTTTTAGTAGACACAGGGTTTTACCATGTTGGCCAGGCTGGTCTTGAACTCCTGACCTCGGGAGATCTGTCTACCTCAGCCTCCCAAAGTGCTGGGACTACAGGTGAGCCACTGTGCCCAGCCATACTCTGTCATTATTATTATATATATATATACACACACAGACGTGAGCCACCATGCCCGGCCTCTGTCATTATTTTTAATGACTCCATGATATAGATAGAAACATGTATTTGACCCATTTCCTATTATTAGCAGATGAAATTACTTATAGTTTTTACTATTATAGATATTACCTGGTGAAATCCCTGTAATTAAATCTTTTGCAGTATCTTTGATTATCTCTTTTGGAATGTCTAGAAATGGAATTGCTGTATCAAAGGGTCTTTCTAGGGCATTTGCTATAAGAATTATCTTGCAGAAACTGAAAAGTTTATGTTCCCCTCAGTGATATGTTGAGAGTGCCTATTTCTGCAAATGCTTGTCAGTTCTGAATTTTTTTTTTCTTAGCAATTATTGCCAATCAATAGATAAATAATTGTATCGTTTGTTTGTTTGTTTGTTTGTTTGTTTGTTTGTTTGTTTTGAGACTGAGCCTCTCTCTGTCACCCAGGCTGGAGTGCAATGATGCGATCTTGGCTCACTGCAACCTCCGCCTCCCGGTTTCAAGTGATTCTCCTGCCTCAGCCTCCCGAGTAGCTGGGATTACAAGCACCTGCCACCCGCCCAGCTAATTTTTGTATTTTTAGGAGAGACGGGGTTTCACCAGGTTGGCCAGGCTGGTCTCGAACTCCTGACCTCAGGTGATCCACTCGCCTCAGCCTCCCAAAGTACTGGGATTACAGGGGTGAGCCACTGCACCCAGCCTCTGTCATTATTTTTAATGACTCCATAATATAGATAGAAACATGTATTTGACCCATCTCCTATTATTAGCAGATGAAATTACTTATAGTTTTTACTATTATAAATATTACCTGGTGAAATCCCAGCAATTAAATCTTTTGCAATATCTTTGATTATCTCTTTTGGAATGACTAGAAATGGAATTGCTGTATCAAAGGATCTTTTTAAGGCGTTTGCTATATGTTTTAATTATCTTGCAGAAACTGAAAAGTTTATGTTTCCCTCAGTGGTATGTTGAGAGTGCCTATTTCTGCTTGTCAGTTCTGATTTTTTTTTTTTTAGCTATTATTGCCAATCAATAGATAAATAATTGTATCATTTGTTTGTTTTGTTTGCTTGTTTGTTTGTTTGTTTGTTTGTTTGTTTTGAGACAGAGCCTCGTTCTGTCGCCCAGGCTGGAGTGCAATGACGTGATCTCGGCTCACTGCAACCTCTGCCTCCAGGTTTCAAGTGATTCTCCTGCCTCAGCCTCCCGAGTAGCTGGAATTACAGGCACCCTGCACCCACCCAGCTAATTTTTGTATTTTTAGTAGAGACGGGGTTTCACCAGATTGGCCAGGCTAGTCTCGAACTCCTGACCTCAGGTGATCCACTCACCTTGGCCTCCCAAAGTGCTGGGATTACAGGCTTGAGCCGCTGCGCCCGACCTGCTTTCTTTGTTTTAATCAGTTGTATCCTAATTTTCAACAGACTGTGAAAGAAAACCCATGCACTCATATCAATACCTACAGCAAAGCATTTGACAAAACTCAACATCTTTTTGTGATGAAAATGCTCAGTAAACTAGCAACAAAAATAACTTTCCCTAACTAGACTAAAGGCATTTATTAAAAACCGACAGCTAACATCATATTTAATGGTGAAAAATTGTTTTTTTCTTACAACTCAGAATAAGGCAAGGATGTTTGCTTTCACCACTTCCACTTAATATTGTGCTGGAGGTTATAGTCAATGCAATAAAGCAAAGAAAAGGAAGAGGGGGAGGGAGGGAGGCAAGGAAAGATGGAAGGAAGAAAGAAATTGTGGCATAGATACATGATGAAGTACCATTTGACCATAAAAAAGAAGGAAGTCATGTCGTTTGTAGCAACATGGAAGTCGCTATATTAAGTTAAATAAGATAGATACAGGAAGACAAATACCACATGTTCTCGCTCACATGTGAGTGCTAAAGAACACTGATATCATAGACACGGAGAATAGAATGATATATACCAGAAACTGAGAAGGGTGGTGGGTGGATGAAGAGAAGTTGGCTAATGGGTACAAACACACAGATAGAAGAAATAAATTTTAATGTCTTTTTTTTTTTTTTCCTTTTTATGGAGACAAGTCTCCATACGTTGCCCAAGATTGTCTCAAACTCCTGGGCTCAAGCAACCCTCCCAGTTTAGCTTCCTAAAGTGCTGAGATTATAGGTGTGAGCCACTGCAGCTGGCAAGTTCTAATGTTTTATAGCATGGTAAGGTGACTATACTTGGGTGACAATATTTAGCATATTTCAAAGTAACTATTAATAGAAGAGAGGACATGAAATGATACTGACACATGGAAATGACATATATCCAAGGTGATGGATACCCCAGTTACCCTGACTTAATCATTACCCATTCTACGTATGGAACAAACACTCACGTGTACCCCATAAATTACGTAAAATATTACATATTAATAAAAGAAAAAAAATTAGGCTGGGCATGGTGGCTCATGCCTTTAATCCCAGTATTTTGGGGGGCTGAGACAGGAGGATTGCTTGAGCCCAGGAGTTCCAGACCAGCTTGGGCAACATAGTGAGACCCCATCTCTACAAAAATATTAGCCAGGTATGGTGGCACACGTCTGTGGTCACAGCTACTCAGGGGGCTGAGGTGAAAGGATTGCTTGGGGCCAGGAGGTGGAGGCTGCAGTGAGCCATGATTGTGCCTCTGCACTCCAGCCTGGGCGACAGAGCGAGACTCCGTCTCAAAAAAAAAAAAAAAAAAAAATTAGCCAGGCGTGGTGTTGCGCCCCTGTAGTCCCAACTACTCGGGAGGCTGAGGCAGGAGAATGGCGTGAGCCCAGGAGGTGGAGCTTGCAGTGAGCTGAGAGCCCGCCGCTGCACTCCAGACTGGGTGACAGAGCGAGACTCCGTCTCAAAAAAAAAAGAAAGAAAATTCCAAGAATGCCACAAAAAGGCTACTAGAATTAATAAGTGAGTTTAGCAAGGTTGTAGGACACAGTACAAAGTCAAAATACAAAAATATGTTTTTTTCATATACTAGCAAAGTTCCATTGGAAATCTCTTAAAACAACATTTTCTATTATATGTACCTGCCAGTTCTTAACATTTATTATCAGAAGTAACTAATGAAATTATTTTTTGTCATTCTTCTAGGGGAACTTATGACATTTTAGTAACAAAAGATAATCAAACCCGCTCTGTTGGTCAATATGACAACCGTGGCAGTTTTGGAGAACTAGCTCTGATGTACAACACCCCGAGAGCTGCTACCATTGTTGCTACCTCAGAAGGCTCCCTTTGGGGACTGGTGAGTGAGAGAAATCGTTCCCCTTGCAAGGCACAGTATTAATTCTCTTTCTGTGTCTCTGTCCTTGGGCTGTTGATTTACACTATATCTTACAGCCATCCTGGCTAACACGGTGAAACCCCGTCTCTACTAAAAAATACCAAAAAATTAGCCGGGTGTGGTGGTGGGCGCTTGTAGTCCCAGCTAGTCGGGAGGCTGAGACAGGAGAATGGCGTGAACCCGGGAGGCGGAGCCTGCAGTGAGCCGATATCGCGCCACTGTACTCCAATCTGGGCGACACAGCGAGACTGTCTCAAAAAAAAAAAAAAAAAAAAAAAACACTTTATTGTGATATCCTGATGTTAAATTAAGAGTGCTCCTGAAAGAGATACAGTGACTTAAGGATAGGTCACACACTTGGGGACTCAATGATTGAAAAACTCAAGAATAGATTTGTATAGGGGAATAGTAAATAATGGGGGGCCAGGCATGGTGACTCACACCTGTAATCCCAGCACTTGGGGAGGCCAAGGCAGGAAGATCACTTGAGGTCAGGAGTTCGAGACCAGCCAGAGCAACATGGTGAAACCCTGTCTCTACTAAAAATATGAAAATTAGCCAGTCATGGTGATGGGCGCCTGTAGTCCCAGGAGGCGGAGGTTGCAGTGAGCCAAGATCACGCCACTGCACTCTAGCCTGGGCAACTGAGCAAGAGTCCATCTCAAAAAATACAAAATCAAATAATAAAATAAGCCTTGGTGCCAACTACTGGTTCAGACCAAGATGGAATAGCCCTATTCCATGCTAGTGTTCTCACTTAAAAACTTAAAAACACACACACACAACTATGGACATAATATAGCAAACATAGGAAGACCCTGAAAGGTGGAAAGAAGAAGGCAGACTATCTAGGGATATTGGGGCTTGAGGAAAGACATGACAGTGAGTTCCCAGGTTCCCATATATCCCAGATGGGGTGCTGGAAAGCCTGAAATCCAGATCTTCCAACAGGTACATTCAACAAGAGCTAAACTCCATCTCAAAAACAAAAACAAAACAAAACAAAAGAATGAACAACTAAACAGAAAATCAGCTAGTGTCAGCTAGGATATAGAAGAACTTAACACCATTAATTAACAAAAGCTATTTGAAATTTATAGAACACTGCACACAGCAACAACAGAATGAACATTTTTTCAAGCCCATGGAACATTCACCCAAATAGGCCATATCCTGGAATATAAAATAAAACTTAAAAAATGTAAAAGATTTGAAATCAGGCCAACCACAGTGGCTCAAGCCTGTTATCCCAGCACTTTGGGAGGTTGAGGTGGGAGGATTGAGTCCAGGAATTTGAGACTAGCCTGGGCAGCATAGTGAGACCACATCTCTATTTAAAATTTTAAGAAATAATGAAAACTAAAAAAAAATGAAATCAGAATGTGTTCTCTAACTACAATTGAAAGAAAGAAACTAAAAATCAATAACAGATCTCCAGACACTTAGAAATTAAATAACATTCTTTTTGGTGTGAACAGGGGCTAACTGCAACCTTGACCTCCTGAGCTCAAGCAATCCTCCCACCTCAGCCTCCCAAGTAGCTGGGACTACAGATATGTACCACCACGCCTGACTTTTTTTTTTTTTTTTTTGTAGAGACAGAGTCTCATTATGTTGCTTAGGCTGGTCTTGAACTTCTGGGCTCAAGCTTGGCCTTCCAAAGTGCTGGAATTACAGGCATGAGCCACTGTGCCCAGCCAAATAACACATTCTTTCTTTTTTTCTATTTTGAGACGATCGGGGCTCACTGCAACCTCCGCCTCCTGGGTTCAAGCAATTCTCCTGCCTCGGCCCCCCGAGTAGCTGGGATTACAGATGTGTGCACATGTGCCACCACACCCAGCCAATTTTTGTATTTTTAGTAGAAATGGAGTTTCACCATGTTGGCCAGGTTGGTCTCAAACTCCTGACCTCAGGTGAACTGCCCACCTCGGCCTCCCAAAGTGCTGGGATTACAGGCAAGAGCCACCGCACCTGGCCAAATAACCCATTCTTGGATAATCTCTAAGACCAAGTCTCAGTGAAAACTGAAAACTGTATATTGAGCTGTAAAACCACCTTCTTTGTGGCTGGGGTATGAGGATTAAATACATGGGCATAAGAGAAGCGACTCCCTTAGTGCCTGGTACAAGGTGTTCACAGAATGATGGCACAAGCTCCCCATGGCCATGGTGCTAACTCACCACCCTTCTTTTCCTGAGACTTCCTTTCCTAAGACTCCTGTTCTATTTCCTTGCCTTTGGCAGTCGTTTCCTCTTCTTGCTTTCTTAGGTCGGTGACCTATCAAGATGTCCTTTTGGCCTCTACTTTTCTCCTGTTCATTCACTTGCTTTGCAAACCCAGACTCTTCCAAAGCTTCAATACCACCTCTAGGAAAGTAACTCACAGAAGGTCCTTTCCAGCCTGACTTCTTTGGGCCTCACAAGGCCTTGGAAATGCCTTCTGAGGTCGAAGTAGGGAGGATCTGGTGTCGTCACTGAGTTTTTCAAGTTGGATCCTACATTCCTGCTTTTACAGTGGGCAGCTGCCATCATGGCCTCTATGCTTAGTCTCTTCTGCTTTCTCTTGCTTTATTGAAAGTCAATAGAAGATTTCCTGGGAAATTCCTGCAGTCACAGGAGAGAGTAGCACTCCTTTTCTCTTTTGAACTTCAGGGCTGTTTGCTTGCCTCTGAGCACTTGCTGCCTGTGGGAATTTCCTCTTCACTGCTCGATTGGATGCTCCTCAAAGGCTATGTTGATGTCTGGTGCTTTTTTATATTCTCCACAGCCTTGGGAACTGGCCTTGCACCACATTAAGAGAGAGTTTTGGGAAGTGTTAAAGCATGCATAAAAAGGGGTAGAACCAGCTGGGTGTGGTGACTCATGCCTGTAATCCCAGTACTTTGGGAGGCCATGGTGGGCAAATCACATGAGCCTAGGAATTCAAGACCAGCATGGGCAACATGGTGAAACCCTGTCTCTATGAAAAATGAGAAATTAGCTGATGTGGCGGCACATGCCTGTAGTCACAGCTACTTGGGACGCTGAGTTGGGAGGATCACCTGGGCCCAAGAGGTCAAGGCTGCAATGAGCTATGATCGTGCCACTACACTCCAGCCTGCTGAGTGACAGAGTGAGACTCTGTCTCAGAAAAAAAGTCGCTTGCCGGGCGTAGTGGCTCATGCCTGTAATCCCAGCACTTTGGAGGCCAAGGCGGGCAGATCACCTGAGGCCAGGAGTTGGAGACCAGCCTGACAAACATGGAGAAACCCCGTCTCTACTAAAAAATACAAAATTAGCCGGGCATGGTGGCGCATGCCTGTAATCCTAGCTACTCCGGAAGCCAAGGCAGGAGAATCACTTGAACCTGGGAGATGGAGGTTGCGGTGAGGCGAGATTGCACCATTGCACTCCAACCTGGACAACAAGAACGAAACTCCATCTCAAAAAAAAAAAAGTTGCTGTAAGAGATATTTGTTGTGGTTGGGCGCAGTGGCTCACGCCTGTAATCCCAGCACTTTGGGAGGCTGAAGCGGGGAGATCATGAGGTCAGGAGATTGAGACCATCCTGGCTAACATGGTGAAACTCCGTCTCTACTAAAAATACAAAAAATTAGCCGGGCATGGTGGTGGGCGCCTGTAATCCCAGCTACTTGGGAGGCTGAAGCAGGAGAATGGCGTGAACCAGGGAGGCAGAGCTTGCAGTGAGCCGAGCTTGTGCCACTGCACTCCAGCCTGGGTGACAGAGCGAGACACTGTCTCAAGAAAAAAAAAAAAGAAATTTGTTGTTTTCTCTTTAGTTAGAAATTTGTTGTTGTTATTGTTGTTGTTGTTGTTGTTTTTGAGATGGACTCTTGCTCTGTCATCCTGGCTGGAGTCCAGTGGCATGATCTCGGCTCACTGCAACCTCCGCCTCCAGGATTCAAGCGATTCTTCCACCTCAGCCTCTCGCATAGCTGGGATTATAGGCGTGTGCCAACAGTACTGGCTAATTTTTTATATTTTTGGTAGAGATGGAAATTCACCGTGTTGGCCAGGCTGGTTTCAAACTCCTGACCTCAAGTGATCCACCCACCTTAGCCTCCCAAAGTGCTGGGATTACAGGCGTGAGCCACTGCGCCTGGCCGAAATATTGTTTGCTATTGCAATTGTACTAATCTTTGTTACACTGTAGGTGGATTTGTAAAATATTGGGAGTTAACTTTGCTGCTCTCTGTGTTTATTTTTTAATATTTATTTATTTATTTATTTTGAGACGGAGTCTCTGTCTCCCAGGCTGGAGTATAGTGGTGTGATCTCGGCTCACTGCATCCTCTGCCTCCAGGGTTCAGGTAATTCTTGTGCCTCAGCCTCCCAAGTAGCTGGGACTATAGGTGTACACCACCATGCCCACCTAATTTTTGTATTTTTAGTAGACACAGGTTTTAACCATGTTGGCCAGGCTGGTCTCGAACTCCTGACCTCAAGTGATCCACTCACTTTGGCCTCCCAAAATGCTGGGATTATAGGTGTGAGCCACTGTGCCAGGCCTTTTATCTATGTATGTGTGTGTGTGTGTGTGTGTGTGTGTGTGTGTGTGAGAGAGTCTGTCTGTCTGTCTGTCTGTCTATCTATCTATCTATCTATCTATCTATCTATCTACCTATCTAACTTTTGAGACGGTCTCACTCTGTTGGCCAGGCTGGAGTGCAGTGGTGCCCTCACACCTCACTGCAACTTCACCTCCCAGGGCTCAAGTGATCCTCCCACCTCTGCCTCCCCAGTAACTGGGACCACAAGTGCACGCCACCATGCCTGGCTAATTTTTGTATTTTTTGTACAGACGGGTTTCGCCATGTTGCCCAGGCTGTTCTCAAACTTCTGGGCTCAAACAATACACCCACCTCAGCCTCCCAACGTGCTGGGAATACAGTCGTGAGCCACTGTTCCCAGCCTGTATGGTTTTTTTTTTTAATAAATAAATAAAATATTGGGGTTTTTCTGTTTTTGTGGGGTTTTTTTGTTTTTTTTTGAGACGGAGTCTCGCTCTGTCTCCCAGGCTAGAGTGCAGTGGTGTGATCTTGGCTCACTGCAACCTCCACCTGCCAGGTTCAAGTGATTCTCCTGTCTCAGCCTCACTAGTAGCTGGGGCTACAGGCGCGTGCCGCCACACCCAGCTAATTTTTTGTATTTTTAGTAGAGACGGGGTTTCATCATGTTAGCTAGGATGGTCTTGATCTCCTGACCTCGTGATCCACCCGCCTCAGCCTCCCAAAGTGCTGGGATTATAGGTGTGAGCCACTGCGCCCGGCTTGTTATTGTGTTTTAAATAGAGTTGAGGTCTCACTGTGTTGCCCAGGCTGGTCTTGAATTCCTAGTCTCAAGCAATCCTCCTGCCTTGGTCTCCCAAAGTGCAGGGATTACAGGCATGAGCCACCACACACAGCCTAAAATATTGTTTTGTTTTTATTTTTTTTCGAGGCAGGGTCTCGCTCTGTTACCCAGGCTGGAGTGCAGTGGCATGATCTCAGCTCACTGCAACCTCTGCCTCCCAGGTTCAAGTGATTATCCTGTCTCAGCATCCCGAGAAGCTGGGATTACAGGCGCCCACCACCATGCCTGGCTAATTTTTGTATTTTTAGTAGGATGAAGTTTCACCATATTGGCCAGGCTGGTCTTGAACTCCTGACCTCAAACGATCCGTCTGCCTCGGCCTCCCAAAGTTCTGGGATTACAGGCATGAGCCACTGCGCCCAGCCCATTATTATACTTTTTTTTTTTTTTTGAGACAGAGTCTTGCTCTGTCGCCCAGGCTGGAGTGCAGTGGCGCAGTCTTGGCTCACTGCAAGCTCTGCCTCCCAGGTTCACGCCATTCTCCTGCCTCAGCCTCTCCGAGTAGCTGGGACTACAGGCGCCCGCCACCACGCCCGGCTAATTTTTTGTATTTTTAGTAGAGATAGGGTTTCACTGTGGTCTTGATCTCCTGACCTCGTAATCTGCCCGCCTTGGCCTCCCAAAGTGCTGGGATTACAAGCGTGAGCTACGGCGCCCGGCCCTACAGGCATGAGCTACTGCGCCCGGCCCATTATTATACTTTCTAACAAAATATATATATACATATAGTCCTGACAGCCTGAGGTGGAAGAAAGGTAGTTAACTTAGATACAAATAACTGCTTGCCCATTTAGGAATCTAAGACTAAGCAATTAACATTCTCACATGTATCTCCCTGCACATGTGTACACATATCTGAGAAGTGCCTGGCTTTGGTTAATTGCCTTCTGATCAGAATCCATTACTTACTAAGCCAGGCACAGTGTTGTGTACCTGTAGTCCCAGCTACTTGGGAAGCTGAGGTGGGGAGATCACTCGACCCCAGGAGTTCAAAGCCAGCCTGGACAACATTGGGGGACCCTATCTCAAAATAAAACAGAAGGAATCCATGACTTGCTAGAGTCAAGGTATCTTTCATATGCCTGCCTTCCATCTTGTGTATTCCTCCCATGTCTCTCCATTAACTTAAATCCTACCTCTCTTTCAGGCCCTAGATATTTTTGCTGCAAAATAATCTTTGATCACTCCTGCCTACTGTGATCTCCCCTTCTTACCTTGAAATTTATGTAGCACTTGTCTTCTGTAGTTTCACCAAGCACATTTCATATGCTCATGTGCTGTCTTGAACTGTAGACTTTTTATTTTTATTTTTATTTTTTTTGAGACACGGTTTCAACTTATGTCACCCAGGCTGGAGTGCAGTGGTGCAATCTCGGCTCACTGCAACCTTAGCCTCCTGGGCTCAAGTGATTCTCCAGCCTCAGCCTCCCAACTAGCTGGGACTACAGGCAAACGCCACCGTGCCCAGCTAATTTTTGTATTTTTTGTAGAGATGGGGTTTCACCATGTTGCACAGCCTGGTCTTGAACTCCTGAGCTCAAGTGATCCTTCTGACTCGGCCTCCCAGAATGCTGGGATTACAGGTGTGAGCCACTGCACCTGTCCTTGAAATGTAGACTTTTTATTCCTATGTATTTTGTTGTTGTTGTTGTTGATATTGTTGTTTTTGGGACATAGTGTCACTCTGCTGCCCAGGCTGGAATGCAGTGGTACAATCACAACTCACTGCAGCTTTGACCTCTCAGGCTCTGGTGAGCCTTTCACCTCAGCCACCCAAGTACAGACGTATGCCACCATGCCCAGGTAACTTTTTTTGTGTATTTTTTCGTAGAGAGGGTGTTTCACCATGTTGCCTAGGCTGGTCTCGTACTCCTGGACTCAAGCAATTTGCCCACCTTAGCCTCCCAAAATGCTAGGAGTACAGGCAGTGAGCCACTGCATTCAGCCAACTTTCATATTTTGATATTTTATATTATCTCCCCATTAAGATTGTAAACTTTTTTAGGGCAAGAACAATCTAATTGTTTTGGATTTTTAAAGTTTTTTTAAACCCTGGATTCTAAGGATTAAATGATTGTTTTATTCTCTCTTTTGGTGAGGTGTCTCTTTTTTTTTTTTTTGAAATGAGGGTCTCACCCTGTCACCCAGGCTGGAGTGCAGTGACACGATCTCGGCTCACTAGAGGTGTCTTTTTTGACATTGAACAGTGACAGTGAGCTCACAAATGTTTAGGTGTTTTCTGTTTTGTGTTCTGTTTATGACCCATAGGTGGCACCTACTGAGTGCTAGATAGCAAGCAACAGCATGTGGGCATCTGGCTGGCTCAGGCTACAGGTCCTTTTCTTTCAGTGATGACTCAAGATTGAAGTATCATTAAACACTTAACACAGTAACTTACCTATTCCTCTAATATTTGCCTTGGCCAGTTAATTAAATCATAGATGTTCCTGTACATAGGCATTTACTAGAATTTTCATATTCTTTCTTGTAGGACCGGGTGACTTTTAGAAGAATCATAGTGAAAAATAATGCAAAGAAGAGGAAGATGTTTGAATCATTTATTGAGTCTGTGCCCCTCCTTAAATCACTAGAGGTAAAGTGGCTTGAATAAGAATCTGTTCATGGGGATCAGGAAAAGCTTTTAAAACTATTCTGTTGTTAGGTTTTCAAATCATACTATTCTAATCCCATTTCTGTGCTGCATAGCTATCGTGACTTTCAATTAAGGTCTTTTCCTTTTATTTGTGAATTTGTCTGTTGTTTCAGGTGTCAGAACGAATGAAGATTGTGGATGTAATAGGAGAGAAGATCTATAAGGATGCAGAACGCATAATCACTCAGGTGAGTGAGGGCTTTACCCAGCTCCTTTCCTGGAAGTCACCCCTGAAGAACTAGTACATCATTTATCTCAAAAACTTCTTGCCGGACGCAGTGGCTCACGCCTGTAATCCCAACACTTCAGGAGGCTGAGGCAGGTGGATCACTTGAGGCCAGGAGTTCAAGACCAGCCTGGCCAACATGGTAAAACTCCATTTCTACTAAAAACACAAAAATTAGCTGGGTGTGGTGGCCCTCACCTGTAATCCCAGCTGCTTGGGAGGCTGAGGCAGGAGAATCACTGGAACCCAGGAGGCGGAGGTTGCAGTGAGTCGAGATTGCGCCACTGCCTCCAGCCTGGGCAACAGAGCAAGACTCCATTTTAAAAAAAAAAACAAAACTTCTATGTTCTCCCACTGTTGGGAGCTCTTATTACCAGGTAATAGATCATACTTCAGAGGACTATTATGTAGTCCTCTGAAGCTTATTGACGTCCATCTTACTGACACATGCAGATCTCTTGCTTCCGTTCACCTTTCCTTGGCTTCTAGTGTTTGTTCTTTGGATGTCATTTTCTTTTGACCTTAAGTAAGTTTCATCCATTGCTATTAGAACCTGGGGAAGGTTAAAGAGTTCTGCCCTCTAACTTTCTATATTTGACACAAAGGCATCCTTTTGGCTAATCTAACACAAATCAGAGTTTACAGTCTTAAGTGATTAACCAAATTTGTAAGATGTCTGGTATTTCCTTTGTGCATTTTTCTCGTGTTATTTTGGGATACAGTAAAGATTACTAAACAGTGGGCTAGATCATTGTAATGAGTACTGTCTAATAATTTTCTTTGTCCACTGTGTTTGTATTTTTAATTAAACATAAATAGTATTGGACTTTTCCAGGTATGAGCTTATCTGCCTATGGTTCTGGCTCAAGAGCACTGAGAAGATACATGGTTGGTCTAGGTTGGGTGATATGCTTATCCTAGAACCCAGTACTGAGACTACGAGGAGGAAAGGCTTAGATTGGTCAGGCGTGGGTCTTGTGGGTGGAGTTGGCGCCACTAGAACACAAGGACTAATCAGACTTACCATAAAAGAGGAGAAGAAAGCTCCCCTGGAAGAGATAAAGGACTAACAAAAATATGATGTCTACCCTGAGTCACATCTCTAAATGTATTTGTTTTCTAGGAGCTGTTACTATTAATAATTCTTTTAATTAGAAATTGGTATATTCAATAAACATTTATTAAGATAAGTAGGACCAGATATGATAAGCACTATAATGAAGGAGAGTATGAACGACAGTGAGAACATAGAAATGGAAGTAATACATATGGTTTCATCGAGGAAATGCCATTTGAGATGGGCTTAAAAAACAAGTGCAATTTCAATGTTTGGGATCAGGGAAAGGTCCTTCAGAGCAAGAAAACAATATTAGCAAAGGCCAGTGGTGTGAGCTGTGTTTCAGAGCAGGTATTCTGGTGTGGTAAGTATGTAGTGCTGAGATTCAGAAATGGGGGATCTTAACTGGCCACGTTTGCTTCTGAACCTAAGGTGCTTTAAGTAACATTCAAAGGACCTTCAAGTCACCCTGAAGGTTCTAGGCCTGTCTCATACTGGGTTTCAGGAAGTATGTCAGGAGATGTGAGAAGTCATAGTGTTTTCTTCATGGTCTGTGCTCTTGAAGATAGAGTACTATCTATCCTCAAGGTAGATAGGTAGTGGTACAGAATGGACATTAATTAAGATGATATTAAAAGGGGCTTATTATAGGTCCGTTTTGTCAATGTCTCTCACTGGACCAAGGCTTCTCAAAGTGAGGTCCCAGGACCAGCAGCAATCAGCATCATCTGAGGATGTTAGAATGGTTAGGAATGCAAACTCTTGAGCCCCCCACCAGACCTGCTGAATCAGAAACTACATTTTATGTTGTTTCATTTGTTTTGGTCAGCTTTGTTACAGTGTATTTTACATATAATAAAATTACTAAGTTTAAGTGTACAAATTGGAAGAGTTTTGTAACCATCCCCAAGTGGTATTTCCATCACCCATACAGTTCCTTGTTTTGTATTTGCAGTCAGTACCCTCCCCCACACTCACATTCCTGGAAACCATTGATGTTTTCTATCACTGTAGAAATTCCTTTCTACAATTTAGTATAAATGAAATCATGTAATGTATAGTCTCTGTGTCTGGCTTCTTTCTCTTAGCATAATATTTTTGAGATTTATTCCTGTTGTATGTATCAGTAGATTGTTGCTTTTTATTGCTGAATAATATTTCATTGTACAGATGTAATTTTTTTTTTCTTTTTGAGATGGAGTTTTGCTCTTGTTGCCCAGGCTGGAGTGCAATGGCGCAATCTCAGCTCACCATAACCTCCACCTCCCAGGTTCAAGTGATTCTCTTGCCTCAGCCTCCCATTACTTTTTCTTTTTAATGAGACACAGTCTTGCCCTGTCGCCCAGGCTGGAGTACAGTGGCATAATCTCAGCTCACTGCAACCCCTGCCTCCCGGGTTTAAGCGATTCTTGTGCCTCAGCCTCCCGAGTAGCTAGGACCAGGGGCACGTGTCACTATGCCCAGCTAATTTTGTGTGTGTGTGTGTGTGTGTGTGTGTGTGTGTGTTTGGTAGAAATGGGATTTCAGCATGTTGGCCAGGCTGGCCTCTTCAGTAAATACTTAAGAGTGCAATTGCTAAATTATATTTTAACTTCATAACAAACAAACTGTTTCTTAAAATGGCTGTACTGTCTTGTATTCCTACCAGCCGTGTATGAAAATTCCAGTTTCTCTGCATTCTCACCAATAAATAGTATTTACAGCCTTTTTTAAAAAATTACATTCAGGGTCTTGCTATATTGCCCAGCCTGGTCTTGAACTCCTGGACTCAAGCCATCTGCCCGCCTTGGCCTTCTAAGTGCTGGGATTATAGGTGTGCACCTCCACACCTGGCCTTCATTTTCTTAATGGTATCTTTTGAAGAGAAAATGGTTTTAATTTTGACAAGTCCAGTTTATCATCTTTTCTTCTTTGTAGTTTTGTACCTTTGCTGCTGTATTTTAGGAAATCTTTGCAAAATCAATAATATTTTCTCCTAAGTTTACTTCTAAGACCAGCACTGTTCAATGGAAATAATATGTGAGCCACATATGTAATTTTAAAAATTTTTGGTCAGGCAGGGTGGCTCACGCCTGTAATCCCAGCACTCTGGGGGGCTGAATAGCTTGAGGCAGATAGCTTGAGGCCAGGAGTTTGAGACCAGCCTGGCCAACATGGCAAAACCTCATCTCTACTAAAAAGTAATACAAAAATTAGCTGGGTTTGCTGGTGCACAACTGTAATCCCAACTACTTGGGAGGTTGAAGCACAAGAATCATTTGAACTTGGGAGGCAGAGGTTACAGTGAGCCAAGATCATGCCACTGCATTCTAGCCTGGGGAACAGAGCAAGACTTGGTCTCAAAAAAATAAATAAATAAAAACTTTCAGTAGATATTTGAAATGATGAACTTAATTTTAATATATTTCATTTAACCCAGTATATCTAAAATATTGTTTCAACATCTAAGTGATATAAAACTTTATTAATGAGATATTTTACATTTTTAATACTGTCTTCAAAATCTAATGTATGTTTTGCATCTATAGCACATCTAAGTTTATACTAGCAACATTTCAAGTGCTCAGCCACATTTGACTAGTGGCTAATGTATTGAGCAGTACAGCTCTAGACAGTCAGAATTTTAGCTCTTACCTTAGGTCTGTGATCAATTTTGAGTCATTTTTATTGTTTTTGTTTTGTTTTTTTTGAGATGGAGTCTCGCTCTGTTGCCCAGGCTAGAGTGCAGTGGTGTGATCTCGGCTCACTGCAAGCTCCGCCTCCTGGGTTCACACCATTCTCCTGCCTCAGCCTCCCAAGTAGCTGGGACTACAGGCGCCCGCCACCACGTCCGGCTAATTTTTTGTGCTTTTAGTAGAGACAGGTTTCACCATGTTAGCCAGCATGGTCTCAGTCTCCTGACCTCATGATCCGCCTGCCTCTGCCTCCCAAAGTGCTGAGATTACAGGCATGAGCCACTGCACCCAGCCTTGTTTTTGTTTTTTAGAAGGAAGGTCTCGCTCTGTCTTTCAGGCTTCAGTACAGTGTGCAATCATAGCTCACTGCAGCCTTGAACTTCTAGGCTCAAGCAGTACTCTTCCCTTAGCCTTCCAAGCAATGCCACCACACTCAGCTAATTTTTTTTTTTTTTTTTTTTTTTTTTTTTTTTTTTGAGACGGAGTTTTGCTCTTGTTGCCCAGGCCGGAGTGCAATGCCACGATCTCAGCTCACCACCACCTCCGCCTCCTGGGTTCAAGCGATTCTCCTGCCTCAGCTTCCTGAGTAGCTGGGATTACAGGCATGTGCCACCATGCCCAGCTAATTTTGTTGCTGTTGTTGTTGTTGTTGTTGTTGTTGTTGTTGTTTTAGTAGAGACAGGGTTTCTCCATGTTGGTCAGGCTGGTCTGTGAACTCCCTACCTCAGGTGATCTGCCCACCTCAGCCTCAGCCTCCCAAAGTGCTGGGATTACAGGTGTGAGCCATGGCGCCTGGCCTACACCCAGCTAATTTTTAAATTTTTTGTAGGGACAGGGCCTCTCTATGTTGCCCATGCTGGTCTTGAACTCCTGGCCTCAAGTGATCCTCCCACCTCACCTCCCAAGTAGCTGAGATTACAGGCTTGTGCCACCGCACCTGACTACAGTTTTGTTTTGTTTTGTTTTGTTTTTTGAGACAGAGTTTCGCTCTTGTCCAGGCTGAGTGCACTGGCACAATCTCGGCTGACTACAACCTCCACCTCCCCAGTTCAGGTGATTCTTCTGCCTCAGCCTCCCGAGTAGCTGGAACTACAGGCATGCATCACCATGCCCGGCTAATTTTTTTTTATTTTTAGTAGAGAACAGGGTTTCGTCCTGTTGGCCATGCAGGTCTCAAACTCCTGACCTCAGGTGATCCGTCCGCCTTGGCCTTCCAAAGTGCTGGGATGGCGTGAGCCACCACACCTGGCCTACATTTTTGTTTTTTAATGACTTGCATAATTTTCACAAGTAATTTTCATAATTGATAGAATATTTAGCCTATTCTTAGAGTAATGTAGACAGAAGGTGGCTTTAGTTTTACAAAATCATGTTTTATGTTTTTGCTATTAAAGTACCATTGCATTAAACCAAAAAGATTCCCATATCCTGAAAATTAGGGCTTCAGTCATTCTTATGGTGGAATGTGGATCTTATATATATATCTGTTGTGAAAAAGAGACATATAAGAACCTGATGACATGTTCACAAAGACCTAAAATGCAGTACAGTCTGGCTTCTTTACTCTTGAATGTAGAATGGAATGTTCTTTCTGTGAGATGTGTACACAGAGCCTATTAGTGAACTTGAAAAGCAGGATACTTGGCTGGGCGCGGTGGCTCATGCCTGTAATCCCAGCACTTAGGGAGGCCAAGGCAGGCGGATCACCTGAGGTTGGGAGTTCGAGACCAGCCTGACCAACATGGAGAAACCCCGTCTCTACTAAAAATACAAAATTAGCTGAGTGTGGTGGCACGTGCCTATAGATCCCAGCTACTGGGGAGGCTGAGGCAGGAGAATCACTTGAACCCAGGAGGTAGAAGTTGTGGTGAGCCGAGATCGCGCCATTGCACTCCAGCCTGGGCAACAAGAGTGAAACTCCGTCTCAAAAAAAAAAAAAAAAAAGCGGGGGGCAGGATACTCTTCCAGTGAGCTCTTTTTTCCAACTGGGTAGTCATCTCATTCTACCCTGCAAAATGATAGCAGTCCTACAAAGCCTGAACAGCCAGCATACCCAGAATATCCACCACTGGACAGCATGGAAACAGGAAATGTGTGTCTTGGCCCACACATTTAGCCTGTCCCAGCCTAACCAGGCTGTTTCATGAGGTTGGAAATGCAAAAAAGTGCATCCCTTAGCTGCCACAAAAATCAGCTGTTTTCAGCTGATGGTTAAAATCATCAAAACATGGTTTTATTTTAAATTTTATCCCCTTGTGTTGTTTCACATTATCATAATCCAGTCTAGTGAAGTATTACCAAATCAGTAAAATTTAATGGACCAAAGTCCTTTCACTGTCCTTCATTTGGTCCAGAGGAAGAGATGAACCAAGGCTTTTTGTTTCTCATGTATTCTAGATGACATTCTTTCCCATCTCCTCTCAACACTGAATCTACCAACTACTCACCCTACCTGCTAGGGAAAGATTATTTATCCCCCAGGCTTCTAAGGAAAGTCATCCACAACATTGGATAGTAATAGTACCTACTTTCTTAGACTTCTTTGGCAAAAAAATGAAATAAAGTACTCACCAGAGAGCCTGCTGGGAGTGAGCACACAGCAACATTAGCAGCTTCTATTCTATATGAGCTCACCTGTTCATTCTCCTCATGCCCTAAGTCATTCTTATCCTGTACGCATACCCTAGTCTCTGCTGTCTTAATTTTGTTTTCCTTTTCTCTTTTTTTTTGAGACAGTCTCGCTCTGTCGCCCAGGCAGGAGTGCAGTGGCACAATCTCGGCTTACTGCGACCTCCACCTCCTGGGTTCAAGCGATTCTCGTGCCTTAGCCTCCTGAGTAGCTGGGATTACAGGCACACACCACCATGCCTGGCCAATTTTTTGTAGTTTAGGTAGAGATGGGGTTTCGCTGCCATGTTGCCCAAGCTGGTCTCGAACTCCTGAGCTCAGGCAGTCTGCCCGCCATGGCCTCCCAAAGTGCTAGAATTATAGGCATGAGCCACTACACCAGGCCATTTTTTTTCTTTTTTCTTTTTTTTTTGAGATGGAGTCTGACTGTTTTGCCCAGGCTGGAGTACAGTGGTTCAACCTTGGATCACTGCAGCCTCCACCTCCCAGGTTTAAGTGGTTCTTGTGCCTCAGCCTCCCAAGTAGCTGGGATTGCAGGCGTGCACCACCACTCCTGGCTAATTTTTGTGTATGTATGTATGTATGCATATATGTATTTATTTATTTTTGAGACAGAGTTTTGTTCTTGTCACCCAGGCTGGAGTGCAATGGCGTGATCTTGGCTCACTGCAACCTCTGCCTTCCGGATTCAAGCTATTCTTCTGCCTCAGCCTCCCAAGTAGCTGGGACTACAGGCATGCATCACCACGCCTGGCTAATTTTTGTATTTTTAGTAGAGATGGCGTTTCACCATGTTGGTCAGGCTGGTACCAAACTCCTGACCTCAGGTGATCCACTCACCTCAGCCTACCAAAGTGCTGGGATTATAGGCGTGAGCCACCACACCTGGCCTTTTTTTTTGTATTTAGTAGAGACGGGTTTCGCCATTTTGCCCAGGCTGGTGTCGAACTCCTGGCCTCAAGCAATCCACCCCCCCCAGCCTCCCAAAGTGCTGGGATTACAGGTCTGAGCCACTGTGCCTGGCCTTTGCTGTCTTCAAAACACACATACACTCCTTCACTCACTTTGTTTCTATTCTAGCTACCAGCCTAATTTCTTGCATAGCCAGAGACTTTCAAAGTGTGATCTAACAATATGGACTAAAAGAAACCAGATACAGGCCGGGCGCGGTGGCTCACGCTTGTAATCCCAGCACTTTGGGAGGCCGAGGCGGGCGGATCACGAGGTCAGGAGATCAAGACCATGGTGAAACCCCATCTCTACTAAAAAAATACAAAAAAAAATAGCCGGGTGTGGTGGCGGGCACCTGTAGTCCCACCTACTCGGAGAGGCTGAGGCAGGAGAATGGTGTGAACCCGGGAGGCGGAGCTTGCAGTGAGCCGAGATTGCGCCACTGCACTCCAGCCTGGGCGACAGAGCGAGACTCCGTCTCAAAAAAAAAAGAAACCAGATACAAAAAATATATGATTCCATTTATATTAAGTTAAGGAATGGCCAAAACCTGCAAGGACAGAAATTAGATGAAGTTACTTCATGGGTGGGAATGTGGTGGTTTTGACTGAACTCCAGAGGGAGACTTTTGAAGAATGGACATATTTTCTATTTTGATCTAGGAGGTGGTTATACAGGTTTATACATTTGTAAAAAGTCATCAAGCCTTGAAATGTGAGCACTTTAAATGGTGGATGTTATACACCTATCTAAACAAAAAGGGCTCAAGCACTATCCTTCACCACCTATCACTTGCAGATCTTTCCTGCCACACAGATCTTCCCTTTTCACCGCTGTCTTCTTGGTGAAGTACCTCTCCCTCTCTGTGACTCTGCCTCTGGCTCCTACTAAGTTTCTTTCATGGCTCTTCATCCTTTGTCAGCTCCTATCATGAAGCTGTTTGTATAATGCTAGAACTTCTGCCGGTTGTTAAGATAGCTACCCAACATAGCAGGGTAGAAACCCACAGGCACCCCTTTGTAAAGCTGTGGCATTTACTCATATGGGGCAGTGATATGTCCTGGGACTAGATTAACTCAGAAACATCAGCCTAGCTGTGTATGGTACCCACTTGGGGCTCTGTGTGATGGTCAAAGGACATGAAGTTTGTGAAAGCCTCAGAAGTAGATTCTCACTGAAGACATAAGACCCACACAGAGTGAGAGTGCATGAGTAATAATGCATTATCTGATGTAGATGGTGTTTGTTCCAGAAGTTAATAGTGAGGGATCAGAAACTGAATGAAGGTGTGCCTGAAAGCTGCTTCGTGTATATCTGCATGCCTGACTCAGACGTCCTCCCAGTATTTGCTCAAATCTCACCTTCTCAAACCCCTTTTTTTTTTCCTTTTCCTAAGAGGCAAGGTCTCGTTGCCTGCTCTGAATTTGTTTACTATTGATTCATTTGTAGAGTTAAAAAATACAAATCAGAGCTTAAGCAGTGAAAAAGCAATCTATTTCTTTATTCCCCTTCAATACTACTTATGGCTCTGACCTGACCTCTCTTTTCTTTCAGGGTGAAAAGGCTGATAGCTTTTACATCATAGAGTCTGGCGAAGTGAGCATCTTGATTAGAAGCAAGGTGAGTTTATCAGTTTATATGTGATGGTGTACACACAAAAATAATGGTTTGCTTTAAATAATGTGAAGTGTGTTGAATGCACCAAACCATCATTGTTATGTGAGGTGTGTGAGTGGCAAAGACCCATGTTTAAGCCCATTTAGTATAGATTTAGTATATTTAGATTAGATTAGATATAGATTTAGCATATTCTTATTCTTACTCCCTTTGCCTCTGCCGTGTAATTAATGATTTAGGGAATATTGGCCTACAAATCAATAAAAAGATGAAAACCCTAATAGAAAATGGGGGCTGGGTCCGGGCACAGTGGCTCACGCCTGTAATCCCAGCACTTTGGGAGGCCAAGGCGGGTGGATCACAAGGTCAGGAGATAGAGACCATCCTGGCTAACACGGTGAAACCCTGTCTCTACTAAAAATACAAAAAAAATTAGCCAGGCATGGTGGCGGGCGCCTGTAGTCCCAGCTACGCAGGAGGCTGAGGCAGGAGAATGGCATGAACCCGGGAGGCAGAGCTTGAGCTGAGATCACACCACTGCACTCCAGCCTGGGCAACAGAGCGAGACTCTGTCTCAAAAAAAAAAAAAAGAAAACAATAGTTTGAAATGTCTGTGTCATTTTACTTACAGTTTTTGGACTAGTGATGTTTGTAGATTTCTCAGATATTCATTGACACCTGCTGTGATCACAGCATAGTGTTAGGTGCATAAGATCAGCAGCAGCATGGCACTGGGATATTGGGGATGGGGGGTTTGTCAGAAGTGCAGAGTCCTGGCTTTTCCCCAGATCTACTGAATCAGAATGTGCATTGCGAGAAAACCTGCATAATACGGGAGCTGGTATGTATGTGACAGTGTGATAAGTCCCTTCTGTTTTAGAGAAGGGACTAAGTGGGCACGAATATGGCTGCAACTCCAGAGAATACTACTGAAATTGGAAAGGGAAAGTTGGCTCAGATGAAACAGACCAACTTCAGAGCAACAGGGCAGAAGTGTAGAAGGAAGAAGGGTCAAACCGTGTAAGCTAGTGTAGCAGTTTTGTTTCTTTTAAAAATTAACCAAAAAGGAAATTATCTTTCTGCCTACAACATAAAGTGGTTCTTAGAGATTGAGACTAATTTTTACTAATAAATGCTAAACAATTTTTTACTTAAATTATCACTTTGGTTAGCAGTTGGATTTGTTAAAAAAAAAAAAACTCTAGATATTAATACAATGTAGTATATTATCTTAAATTTAGTTACTTAACTCTTATTTTAAAAAATGGGAGGAGGGGGGCCAGGCACGGTGGCTCATGCCTATAATCCCAGCACTTTGGGAGGCCAAGGCAGGCAGATTACGAGGTCAGGAGATCAAGACTATACTGGCGAACACGGTGAAACCCCGTCTCTACTAAAAATACAAAAAAATTAGCCAGGCGTGGTGGCGGGCGCCTGTGGTCCCAGCTACTTGGGAGGCTGAGGCAGGAGAATGGCGTGAACCCAGGAGGCAGAGGTTGAAGTGAGCGGATATCGCGCCACTGCACTCCAGCCTGGGCGACAGAGCGAGACTCCATCTCAAAAAAAAAAAAAAAAGGAGGAGGGAACCACTAACTTAAGGTACAAATAGTACTTAAAAAGAAATTTGTTGGCCAGGAGCAGTGAATCACTCCTGTAATCCGAGCACTTTGGGAGGCCAAGATGGGAAGATTGCTTGAGGCCAGCACTTGAAGGCTGCATGAGCTGTGATCATTCCTCTGAACTCCAGCCTTGGTGACAGAGTGAGACCCTATCTCTTAAAAAAAAAATGTGGGGGGCATGGGGGATTTTGTCACTGTAAAGTGTTTTTCAAGGCGCAGTCTCAAATCAGAGAAATAGCCCAAGTTTGTGGCTCATTACTTAAGAGAAGCATTGTCCTTATTTAGACAAGATTGGGCATGTTCAGAATGGTATGGCTGTAGATTACCTTAAAAATGTTAGGACTCAGATGGAGCCCTAGGTAAAAAGCACTCTTCTGATCAAACCAGACCACTGAGATTAGTCTGTGGAGTTTACATGGTACAGTTAGTGAATTTTCTGCAAAGTGAATTCCTCAGTAATCGTGTGGAGTATGCTGAGAACAGTGTATGTGTGTGCAGCTGGACATGCCCAGCTGTGATCCTGGAGTCAGCCTAGGTCATGTTCTTTGCCTGCTGTAGACTAAATCAAACAAGGATGGTGGGAACCAGGAGGTCGAGATTGCCCGCTGCCATAAGGGGCAGTACTTTGGAGAGCTTGCCTTGGTCACCAACAAACCCAGAGCTGCCTCAGCTTATGCAGTTGGAGATGTCAAATGCTTAGGTAAGTAAAGTTCTTTATGCATTAATACTCTTTTTCTAACATGTAATATTTTTTCCCATCAGCAAGCCTTGACATATTCTGCCATCTTTTACTGCTGTCTAGGCCTAGGCAGTTTATGTGACCAACCAGAGATGGATGAATGGATGCTTTCAGCAAACATTTCTGAGCACTGATGACAGCCTGTGAGCAAGACAGGCATGCAGGCTCTTTAGCCGTATGAAAAGAACTGATGTCCAGGGCTGTGGGAGAATGGGGAGAACAGGTGCTGCTGGAGTCTGTAAAGTCTGTAACTTGGATGACACAGTCTTTCTGAATTCATATAGAAACATCCTTTTTGCAAGTGGCCAGTGTCCCAAGGTGTAATCTCATACAACATGAATGGGTATGTTTAGGAAAAGGTTTGCATGAAGGAAATGGCTTGAATTCATTCTCTCCCTCACCTCTTTTTAACAATGCAGTTATGGATGTACAAGCATTTGAGAGGCTTCTGGGGCCCTGCATGGACATCATGAAGAGGAACATCTCACACTATGAGGAACAGCTGGTGAAGATGTTCGGCTCCAGCGTGGATCTGGGCAACCTCGGGCAGTAGGCGTGCCACACCCCAGAGCCTTCTTAGTGTGACACCAAAACCTTCTGGTCAGCCACAGAACACATACAGAAAACAGACATGACAGAACTGTTCCTGCCGTTGCCGCCACTGCTGCCATTGCTGTGGTTATGGGCATTTAGAAAACTTGAAAGTCAGCACTAAAGGATGGGCAGAGGTTTAACCCACACCTCCACTTTGCTTCTGAAAGCCCATTATTAGACCACTTGTAAAGATTACTCCAACCCAGTTTTTACATCTTTGGTTCAAAACGGCATGTCTCTCCAACAATTTAAGTGCCTGATACAAAGTCCAAAGTATAAACATGCTCCTTTCCTCTCTTGCTGCTACTCTTGCTTTTGGAAGTTACCACAGGGTCTGCAGAAACCTGTTGTATAACTGTAGACACTCTCTAATCGTTCTCAAAGGAGGAAATGTAGCCTTCAGTCTCCTCATTTGTCCTTTGGGAAAGTCCACATTTGTTCACAGTTGCAGCCTTTGGTTTTACAGTGGGAAATGGTGGTGGATGATATGGACATATGTAGCCCAGTGGCATTGTACTTTCTGCTGACAGCTGCACACATTACAGCTGTCTCCAAACCCACAGTGATGCTTAGGGAAAGACCCTGCTCAGGACCCAGCAGGTCAGCACCCCAGAGCAGACCGATAGGTCAGTGGGACCCATGTTAGAGCAGAAAATTTGGGCTCAGCACATTTTACTGTTAGTAGAGAGCCAGGAAAGGTTTTCTGGGTTGGGGATTTTGTGGGATTTTTTAATTTTTTTAGTAGGTTTTGTTTAACCTCTGTGCAGTTTGTATGAATGAATTTATAAGGAGCCAAGGTCTGGAGGGTTGCTATCACTTTGTCCAACCCAAATACCTTCCTGGGCAACTCCTACCATTTGTTTGCAGTTGCCTCTACTGGCTGATGGCAGTATGCTGGAAAGAGGTTGTACCATAAAGAGAGCTCTTTCCTTCTACTCCAGAGTTGTTGTGTAGCTTTGCCATTGAACCCATCAATTTTTAAACTCTTTAAAGAAGCAGCAGCTATTTTTTTGAAATTAAAAACAAATTCTCGGGCCAGGCTCAATGGCTCATGCCTATAATCGTAGTGCTTTGGGAGGCTGAACTGGGAGGATCGCTTAAGACCAGCCTAGGCAACAGAGTGAGATCCTGTCCCTACAAAAACAAAAACAATTTTTTTTTTCTTTTTGAGACGGAGTTTTGCTCTTGTTACCCAGGCTGGAGTGCAATGGCATGGTCTTGGCTCACCGCAACCTCCGCCTCCCAGGTTCAAGTGATTCTCCTGCCTCAACCTCCTGAGTAGCTGGGATTACAGGCATGCGCTACCATGCCAGGCTAATTTTGTATTTTTAATAGAGACGGGGTTTCTCCATGTTGGTCAGGTTGGTCTCAAACTCCCGACCTCAGGTGATCCGCCCACCTCAGCCTCTCAAAGTGCTGGGATTACAGGCGTGAGCCACTGCGCCTGGCAAAAAAAAATTTTTTTTTAATTTGTCAGGTGTGGTGGTGCGTGCATGTAGTCCCAGCTAGTTAGGAGGCTGAGGTGGGAGGATCACTTGAGCCCAGGAGGTCGAGGCGACAGTGAGCTGTGATCATGCCACTGCACTCCAGTCTGGGTGACACAGTGAGACCCTGTCTCTTAAAAAAAAAAAAAAGAAAAGAAAAAGAAAAAAATTATTCTTTAGGTAATTTCACTTGGACATATTCATATATATGGAGTTTGTCAGCTGACTCAGGCATTTACCCTGAAGATCAAATCTGTTTTCAAAAATTGGCATGGCCGGCCACGGTGACCCACGCCTGTAATCCCAGCACTTTGGGAGGCCGAGGCGGGCGGATCATGAGGTCAGGAGTTTAAGACCAGCCTGGCCAACATAGTGAAACCCCGTCTCTACTAAAAATACAAAAAATTAGCCGGGCATGGTGGTGGGCACCTGTAATCCCAGCTACTTGAGAGGCTGAGGCAGGAGAATCGCTTGAACCTGGGAGGCGGAGGTTGCAGTGAGCCGAGATTGCACCATTGCATTCCACCCCGGGTGACAGTGCAAGACTCCATCTCAAAAAAAAAAAAAAAAAAAAAATTTTGGCATCATTTACAATTTCATAGAATTACTGTGAAGGCCTTTCTAGTTGAGATGTTGGGGTATTTGGGATTCTAATTGTTAACCCCAGAAGAAGGTAGTTTAGCTTGTATTTATTTAAAACCCATTTAGCCTTTTACTTATATCTGGTAGAATTCCAGTGATCATCCTAATAAGGTATATTTCAGAATAATTTTTTTTCCTTCAGAATAACTTAGAATCAGATGCTATAAGGGCTCCTAGGAGCAATGTGAAATTTCCGTAAATTTGAATGTTGTAACCAAGTTTATAGTAAATCAAGAGGCCATTTCCAGTATGATTTTTTGTTTCTTTTTAACTTGTTAAGTCCCTAAGAGATTACATGCTAGGGCTTGAGTCATTTCTGTTGTAGATAATGATGGCCCACACAGTCACCTTCGACTGTCCACATAAGCCAGGCTTTCCGCTTTTGCCACGGACAGTGTGACCAAGATATTTCCAGAGTAAATAACCCACCACAACCTTGGTAATTCCTCTTTTCTTCTTAAGCTCCAGGAAGCGAAAGCGAAAGGACTCTTTTCAGACTGTCCTCTGTGGCCTACATTGCAGCTTTCCAAAACAGGCAGCTAGCACTGGGAAAGCCCATGTGGTGACCCCGTATTTTTCTGAGGTTCTTCTTTTCCATGGTGTTACTTTATTATCAAGTAAATTCAGAAAGCAGGCCTTGCCTTTAGCAGACAAGAACCACACCAGTTTCTTGCAAAGGTAACAGATACATTGGGATTCAGGAGTGACACAGAGGTCCAGCCCCAGAACTTGTGAAGATTTTGTTTGAACACTGAGCAGATGCCTCCTCCCTGCTACCCGTCATACTAGTTAGGGCTGGCCATGAATTCTATGCCAGAGTCACTCCTGCAGTCTGCTAGGGATGGACCTTCTCATCCCGCGCTCACACACATCCCAGTCTTTCCCTTCACAGAGTCCTTGACACCCCTGACTTAATGATAGTTGCTGTTTTGGAGTAGAATTGATCAGGTTTAAGTCATCCTGCTCAGGTTGGGCATGGTGGCTGATGCCTGTAATCCCAGCACTTTGGGAAGCCAAAGTAGGAGGATTTCTTGAGCCCAGGAGTTCCAAACCATCCTGGGCAACAGAGGGAGACCCTGTCTCTACCAAGAAAAAAAAAAAAAAAAGAAAGAAAAACAATTAGCTGGACCTGGTGGTGGTGCACACTTAGTAGACTGAGGTGAAAGGATTCCTTTAACCTGGGAGACTGAAGCTGCAGTGAGCCATGATCGTGCCACTGCACTCCAGTCTGGGGGACAAAGTGGGACCCTATCTCAAAAAAAAAAAAAAAAGTCATCCTCCTCCAACTACTGATTGACATATGGGTCATCAGTTCAGACCCTCACTGCATACAGGATCCCTAGAGGGTTCTATTTAATAGCTTGAGGAAGGGAGACTTTAAAAGGATGTGTGTGAGTGAAATAGGATATAGCCATTACCACAGTGCCAGGACCTGACAGCATTCCAGCTCTTTTCGCAGCATGGGGAATCAAAGGTGGCAGGCCAAGTTCAACTCAGGGCTGAGGTATCCACATTGTCCACATCAGGCAAGCCCTGCACTGATGGTTGAGTCTCATGGAGAGGAGCATGTGTTGGGAAGAGATCCCTTCGTTAACTGTTTTGTGTTCTCTTCAATGAGTTAAAGCTCATGCCCCTTTTCTGGCTTTGCTGTTGATTTTGGATGGTAGAGAATATTCCTGAGAGCCTTCCTTTTGGCCCCCAGCTTATCCCACCCACTCTCTTCTCTTGGTTGAATTCTCTGAAGGAAAGGTTCATGTGCTATTGTCCTGTTAGTCAATAGTCTTCATATATAATTGTGTTACATATATTGCTGTAGACTCTCAGAAATCAGGGTAGAGCTTTTCCTTTGAGCAGTTTAATGAGTGAATTCAGCAGCAAAGTGGCAAGAAATGGTTCTCCAGCCAGGAGAGTTTATGTTTATCCTCTGATTGCCCATTTTCTCTGCACACAATGATATCGTATTCAGTGAGAGGTGCTGTTGGCACCCAGCAACACCCTGGGCACACAGCATTTCATGTCATGTCACAGTGTACAAGCTACCCTCTCTCATTTAGAAAGAAGAGCATTTTGCACAGAGAAAAAGTAAAAAGATCCATGAATGTCATCTTTTATCTTTTATTTTCAGTTGGCTGATGTTGGAATTTTTGTTCTTGTCATGAACTTGTAAACCAATCTTGCCAAGATACAAGTTGTTTTGGTTTTTCACTACAATGACCTCTTGTTCCTCCTGTCTTGACTGCTGACGTTCCTCAATGATTCTATTGTCTATTTTGTGGGAAGCAGCCTTCCCATAGGTTTCCTTTTACACACTGCAGGGCTATCTTTATACTTAAAAAAAAAAAAAAAAAAGGACAAGAACTGTCACTAACCTCATGGGGGGTTTGCGTAAAACCATTTAGCCCACCTTGAGCAAAGGGTAGATTCCGTGTTGTTTTTTTAAGCTCACTGTAATAAAATAAATCTAATTCAGCATTATTGTGCTACCTCAAAGGTAAAAAATGTTTTAAGGTCTTCTTTTGGTCCTGAGTTCTATATACAGTGTTTGAAATGTCTTTCAATTGGAATTATTTTTTAAATCATTGGAGTGAATTTTATTTTAATCTGTTTTAATCTTGTATTTTAATCTCAGAAGAATAAGTGATTGAAATGTGATCAATTCTTGCTCTGTGGTGTTAAACATATAATGAACAGTCATTAAGAATTAAGTCACTGTTTGCCATAAACAAGGTTGATGTTCTTTTTGTTCTTGTTAAGGAAACCCTAGGGCTCGGCTTTACTCTTGATTAATAAAGGCTGACAAATCATGTCTGACTTTCTGGTGCAGTCTTATGTTACGTGTTTGCCGTTTTTTTTCAGGGCTCCAGGCCATCATAGCACTCCTTTGGCAGATTCATTCTTCTGGCAGATCTGGGATTAGGGTATGTTAGGGTATGAGCCCTTGAAAATTAGGGACCCCTTGTACTAGTCAGGGTTCTCCAGAGAAGCAGTCAGTAGGGTGTGTGTGTGTGTGTGTACAAAGATTCTTTTTTTTTTTTTTTTTTTTAGTGACAGGATCTCACTGTGTTGTCCAGGCTGGTTTCAAACTCCTGGGCTCAAGCAGTCTTCCTGCCTCAGCTTCCAGCTTCCCAAAGTGCTGGAATTATAGGTGTGAGCCACTGCACCCAGCCTAAAGATTTATTATAAGGAATTGGCTCACACAGTTATGGAGGTGGGCAAGTCCCAAGATCTGCAGGGTGAGTTGGCTAGCTGGAGACCCAGGAGAGCCAATGGTTTAGTTCCAGTTCAAGTGTGAAGGCCTGAGATTCAGAAGAGCCAGTGTTGTTGTTCTTGTCCAAAAGCCAGCAGGCTCAAGACCGAGGAAGAACCAGTGTTTCAGTTAGAGTCCAAAGGCAAGAAAAAAGACAACATCCCAGTTCAAAGGTGGGCAGGAAAGAGAATTCTATCTTACTTGGGGAAGAGTTGACCTTTTTGTTCTATTCACACCTTCGACTGATTGGATGAGGCCCACACACATTAGGGAAGGTCATCTAGTCTACTTCTATACCAAATTAAATGTTAGACTTATCTAGGCCGGGCACGATGGCTCAGGCCTGTAATCCCAGCACTTTGGGAGGTGGAGGCGGGCGGATCACCTGAGGTCAGGAGTTTGAGACCAGCCTGGCCAACATGGTGAAACCCAGTCTCTACTAAAAACACAAATATTAGCGGGGCATGGTGGTGCATTTCTATAGTCCCAGCTATTTGGGAGGCTGAGGTAGAAGAGTCACTTGAACCCAGGAGGTGGAGGTTGCAGTGAGCTGAGATTGTATCACTGCACTCACTCCAGCATGGGCAACAAGAGTGAAACTCAGTCTCAAAAAAAAAAAAAAAAAAACCTTATCCAAAAACACCCTCACAGAAACATCTGGAATAATGTTGGATCAAATATCCGGGCACACTATGGCCCAGTCAAGTTAACACATAAAATTAGCAATCACAACATGGTATTTCAATTGTGGATGATGTGCAAGGGTATCCTGTATATCCCTTGCCAGGAAGACAAACTCACCAATGAAACCCAGCAGAGCTGGGTATGGTGGCTGACACCTGTAATCCAAGTGCTTTGGGAGACTAAGGCAGGAGGATCATTGAAGTTTGAAACCAGTCTGGGCAGCATAGTAAGACCCTGTCTCTACAAAAAATAAAAAATAGCCAGGCACGGTGTCTGAAAAAAAAAAAAAAAAAAAAAAAAAAAAGGCTGGGTGCGGTTGCCCATGCCTGTAATCCCAGTACTTTGGGAGGCTGAGGCAGGTGGATCATTTGAGGTCAGGAGTTTAAGACCAGCCTGGCCAACATGGTGAAACCCCGTCTCTACTAAAAATACAAATATTGGCCGGGCGCGGTGGCTCACGCCTGTAATCCCAGCACTTTGGGAGGCCGAGGCGGGCAGATCACGAGGTCAGGAGATCAAGACCATCCTGGATAACACGGTGAAACCCCGTCTCTACTAAAAATACAAAAAAATAGCCGGGCGTGGTGGCGGGCACTTGTAGTCCCAGCTACTGGGGAAGCTGAGGCAGGAGAATGGCATGAACCCAGGAGGCGGAGCTTGCAGTGAGCCAAGATCGTGCCACTGCAATCCAGTCTCTGGGCGACAGAGCGAGACTCTGTCTCAAAAATAAAATATATATATATATTATCCAGGTGTGGTGGCCAGTGCCTGTAATCCCAACTACTCAGGAGGCTGAGGCAGGAGAATTGCTTGAACCCAGGAGGTAGAGGTTGCAGTGAACCAAGATTGCGCCACTGCACTCCAGCCTGGGCAACAGAGTGAGACTCCATCTAAAAAAAAAGTAGAAAACATCTGTCACTCAATATTATTTACATAATTTCCTTCTCTGTAACATGGCTATAACCAGAACTAGCAAGGATGCTGTGACAGCCCACTGTACCTACAATTTCTTTTCAAGTGACGAAAGGAAGCACCTTGTTTCAGTTTGATCTTGCCCACATTTGGACAGAGACACCTGCCTGTATCGAAGGGCCAAGCTGTGGGAGCATATGAAATCTAGAACCCAGGAAACTGGTAGATGGAAATCTTGGGACCCACTAGGGCCCAATAAACTGGTAGCTGAACCCTCTAAAAACGAAAGTGTCTTTGTTTCAAAGCTTTAAAAATTAAATGTCAGCCAGGCATGGGGGCTCACTCCTGTAATCTCAGCCCTTTGGGAGGCTGAAGTGGGAGGATTGCTTGAGTCCAGGAGTTTAAGACCAGCCTGGGCAACATAGTGAAACTGCATCTCTCTCTTTTTTTTTTTTTTTAAGACAAGAGTCTTGCTCTGTCGCCCAGGCTGGAGTGCAGTGACGCGATCTTGGCTCACTGCAAGCTCCACCTCCTGGGTTCATGCTATTCTCCTTGCCTCAGCCTCCCAAGTAGCCAGGACTACCGGCGCCCACCACCATGCCTGGCTAATTTTTTTTTTTTTTTTTCAGTAGAGACGGGGTTTCACCATGTTAGCCAGGATGGTCTCGATCGTGAAACTGCATCTCTAAAAAAATTTTTTTAATTAAAAAAAATTGTGGCTGGGCACAGTGGCTCACACCTGTAATAATCCCAGCTCTTAGGGAGGCAGAGGCAGGAGGATAGCTCGAGCCAAGGAAAAAAAAAAAAAAAAAAAAAAAAAAAAAAAAAAAAAAAAAAAAAAAAAAAAAAAAAAAAAAAAAAGAGATAGCTGAGCCCAGGAGTTCGAGACCTGCCTGGGCAACGTAACGAGACCCCGTTCTCCACCAAAAGGAAAAAAAAAATTGTTTTGTTTTCATGGTAGTACTGCTATGACATAAGACATTCTAGGACAATGTCAAGATCATATCATCCGCAGTCTCAGCCTTGAAGAGGGAGCATTACATGAGGACTATGTTAGTGTGTCCTAACAGGAAGCTAGAAATTTGTCCCATCAAAGTTACCTGAATATATTAACTGAGTATATAGTGATAGGGAATCACTTAATTTTATAACAACAATTAAAACAGTATTATAAGGCCGGGTGCGGTGGCTCACGCCTGTAATCCCAGCACTTTGGGAGGCCGAGGCGGGCGGATCACGAGGTCAGTAGATCGAGACCATCCTGGCTAACACGGTGAAACTCCGTCTCTAATAAAAATACAAAAAATTAGCCAGGCGTGGTGGCAGGCGTCTGTAGTCCCAGCTACTCGGGAGGCTGAGGCAGGAGAATGGCATGAACGCGGGAAGCAGAGCTTGCAGTGAGCCAAGATCGCGCCACTGCACTCCAGCCTGGGCGACAGAGTGAGACTCCTCTCAAAAAAAATAAAATAAAATAAATAAAATACAACAGTATTATAAAGTGGGAGGAAATTGGGGTCACTTAAAGCATCATATTAAGTATAAATTTTGCTTCCTTTACCCATTCTCTCTAGAGACAAATCATGGCCAGTGATACATAAAACCTGATTGTTTTCTGATATATAAATAAAATGCGGAGTGTTGGCCAGGCGCCGTGACTCACGCCTGTAATCCCAGCACTTTGGGAGGCCGAGGCAGGCGGATCATGAGGGTAAGAGATCAAGACCATCCCGGCCAACATAATGAAACCCCGCATCTACTAAAAATACAAAAATTAGGGCGGGTACAGTGGCTCACACCTGTAATCCCGACACATTGGAAAGCAGAGGTGGGCAGAACATGAGGTCAGGAGTTTGAGACCAGCCTGACCAGCATGGTGAAACCCCCGTCTCTACTAAAAATACAAAAATTAGCCGGATGTGATGGTGTGCACCTGTAATCCCAGCTACTCAGAGGGCTGAGGCAGGAGAATCACTTGAACCTGGGAGGCGGAGGTTGCAGTAAGCTGAGATCGCACTACTGCAGTCCAGCCTGGGCAACAGAGCGAGACTCCATCTCAAAGAAAAAAGTACAAAAATTATCTGGGCATGGTGGCATGCGCCTGTAGTCCCAGCTATTCGGGAGGTTGAGGCAGGAGAATTGCTTGAACCCGGGACACAGAGTATTCAGTTAGCTGAGATCGTGCCACTGCACTCCAGCCTGGCAACAGAGTGAGACTCTGTCTCAAAAAAAGAAAAAAAAAATGCCAAGTGTTGACCAGGAACCTACTAATCAGTTGTGAATTCAGACAAGTATTACCAAGTTCTAACTTGGAATGTCAGAAGTTAGGTCTGCCTAAGCTCATTTGTTCATTGAATAAATCCTGATGACCAGCTGTGGATGTTTCTAACCCTGTGTTTAAACCCCAAGAATTAGCATCCCAGCACTTTGGGAGGCTGAGGCAGGCGGATCACGAGGTCAGGAGATCGAGACCATCCTGGCTAACACGGTGAAACCCCGTCTCTACTAAAAATACAAAAAATTAGCCGGGCGTGGTGGCGGGCGCCTGTAGTCCCAGCTACTCGGAGAGGCTGAGGCAGGAGAATGGCGTCAACCTGGGAGGCGGAGCTTGCAGCGAGCCGAGATCGGGCCACTGCACTCCAGCCTGGATGAGAGAGCGAGACTCCATTTCAAAAAAAAAAAAAAAAAAAAAAGAATTAGCAACAATAATGGTACTGAGATCCATCAGGTGATTCCTGGAGCTTTCATCCAGTGCCCATGGAGTTTATCCTCCATGTTTCTCTTTTATTTATTTTTTTTTTTTTGAGGAGTCTCGCTCTGTCGCCCAGGCTGGAGTGCAGTGGCGCGATCTTGGCTCACTGCAAGCTCCGCCTCCCGGGTTCAAGTGATTCTCGAGCCTCAGCCTCCCGAGTAGCTGGGATTACAGGCGTGTGCCACCATACCTGGCTAATTTTTGTATTTTTATAGAAACGGGGTTTCACCATGTTGGCCAGGCTGGTCTCAAACTCCTGACTTCAGGTGATCCGCCGGCCTCAGCCTCCCAAAGTGCTGGGATTACAGGCGTGAGCTGCTGCTCCGGGCCTGTTCCTCCACATTTCTGGACTCACGCAGATAGCAGCCCCTCTCCCATCTCAAGGATGATTATGCTTCTAGTGTCTGTTGTCCTTAGTCATGCTACTCTTTTCTCTCTGGGCTGCTGTTGTGTCTTCATAAAATGAGTGACCTAGACACGCAAGCATGTGATGCCCCTTGCTGCTCTACCTTGCATCATACAATTCTGTTTATAGAAGCATTCTGGGGGAGCAGTGAAAGGAGAACAGCTAGTTTTTTGTTTTGTTTTGCTTTGTTGTGTTTTGTTTTCTTTTTTGAGACAGAGTCTCACTCTGTTACCTAGGCTGGAGTGCAGTGGGGTGATCTCAGCTCACTACAACCTCCACCTTCCATGTTCAAGCGATTCTCTTGCCTCAGCCTCCCAAGTAGCTGGGACTACAGGCATGTGCCACCATGCCTAGCTAAGTTTTGTATTTTTAATAGAGACGGAGTTTCCCTATGTTGGCCAGGCTGGTCCGAACTCCTCACCTCATGATCTGCCCGCCTTGTCCTCCCAAAGTGCTGGGATTATAGGCGTGAGCCACTGCTCCTGGCCGAGAACAACTAGATTTAAGATTTGAAGGACTCCCTCCCCCGAGTTAGGGACTCCTCAGAAACTGTCATCTTTTTTTTTTTTTTTTTTTTTGAGACAGAGTTTTGCTCTTGTCACCCAGGCCAGAGTGCAGTGGCACAATCTCAGCTCATTGCAACCTCTCTGCCTCCTGAGTTCAAGTGATTGTCCTGCTTCAGCCTCCCAGGAAGCCAGGATTACAGGCACCCACCACCATGCCCAGCTAATTTTTGTATTTTTAGTAGAGACAGGGTTTCACCACGTTGGCCAGGCTGGTCTGGAACTCCTGAGCTCAAATGATTCGCCCGCCTCAGCCTCCCAAAGTGCTGGGATTGCAGGCGTGAGCCACCGCACCCAGCCAGAAATTGTGATCTTTATGCTAGTTATTCTAAACATCATGAGAAAGTTTGGCCAGCAATGCATTTCTGGCCTCAGTTGCCTTCTGTGAGGTCAGGTGCTAGGAGTCAAATTTTTCTGAAGGTGTCTCTTTTTTTTTTTTTTTTTTTTTTTTTTTTTGAGACAGAGTCTCGCTCTTGTTGCCCAGGCTAGAGTACAATGGCATAATCTTGGCTCACTGCACTTCGCCTCCCGGGTTCAAGCGATTCTTCTACCTCAGCCTCCTAGTGTAGCTGGAATTACAGGCATGTGCCACCATGCCCAGCTAATTTTGTATTTTTAGTAGAGACAGAGTTTCTCCATGTTGGTCAGGCTAGTCTCGAACTCCCGACCTGAGGTGATCTGCCCGCTTCAGCCTCCCAAAATGCTGGGATTACAGGTGTGAGCCACCGCGCCAAGTTGAAGGTGTCACTTATGTGTGATTTTTTTTTTTTTTGAGACAGTCTCATTCTGTTGCCCAGGCTGGAGTGTGCAGTGGCGTGATCTTGGCTCACTGCAACCTCCTTCGCCTCCCGGGTTCAAGCAATTCTCCCGCCTCCACCTCCCGAGTAGCTGGGATTACAGGCATGCGCCACCATGCCCGGCTAATTTTTGTATTTTTAGTAGAGATGGGGTTTCACCATGTTGGCCAGGATGGTCTCGAATCCCTGACGTCAAGTGATCTACCCATCGCAGCCTCCCAAAGTGCTGGGATTACAGGTGTGAGCCACCGCGCCCAGCCACATATGACATTTCTAACCCTCCCTCTCACTTCTTCCCAACCAGAATCCTTGATCTTGTGGGCATTTCTTTCTGTTCTATAAAACCATTTATCTGGCATGTCTTTCAGTACACAAAGTTAGGCGTGCCCAGCCCATTTGTACACCACAGGGCAGGAGGCTAGCCAGGCTAGACTGTGAGACCAGAGGATTGGCACTACCCACGCCACTAGGAAAACCAGCAGGACTCTTCACCAATCAGTCTATGCTGATAGGCAGACTAATGCACATTTGACAGGCAGATCTTGGGGAAGGCCGTTGAAACAGAAGATACCAGCCAAATCCCCTGTAGCATTCTTGGCCATGGGCCTAATACGCCTTCCTCCCTCTGCAGAACTGCACTGAGCCAGGGGACAAAGGTCACTGTGTACTCTGTTGTAAGCCAGGATCCAGCAATCCCCTTTCTGGCTAGGTCCTCCAACCCCTGGAAGGAGGGGAGGTGTGTGCAGTTGTTTTTTTGTCTACTAAACAGATAAAAAGGAACTAAAATCTAGACCCACCAGATAAGCAAACCAGCACTTTAAAGTATAACATCCAGTGATGGTCAAACTGTTCACTTTCATTCTGAAACTGCTGGCGTGGGCACGAGTGGACAGCTGCAGTACACACTCCCATGTCTGCTGTGAGCTGAGTCTTGGCCTGTGGCCAGGTAGGGAGAAGGCCTTTGGGACAGGTAAGTCTGGGATGCGGGACATGCTGGAAGCACGCGGGAGCGGCGGTGCTGCATTTTGCCACTTTGGCCAGCAGGGGCCGGGCTGTCCTGGAGCTCCCAGCATCCTGCCCCAGAACTGCGCAGCCGGCCCCAAGCCCAGGGTGAGAAATGAGGCTGCGCGCTGGCTCAGGGCCCCCGCTGACCTTCCAAGTCTCGGCCCAGACCCCGCACGAGGGGTTGTTCTCCAGGAAGCTCCAGCCTTGGCGGCGCTGGGTCCCTGAGCTCTTTTCCAACCAGAGCATAGCTGGGTGGAAGAGCGTGTAACCCTCAGACTCTGAGCTTGGGGCGCTGCACCTCCCTCGGGACTCAAGATGGTTCCACCTGGCTGACAGCTCCTGTCTCAGTCTAGCCAGACAAAAATGGGTTGGCACCCTCATCCTGGGCCTCCGCTTGCAGCTGTGTACGAAGATGGCAGGCTTATGGGAGGATGTCCACTCCCACTGACCCTGGCATTGCCTGAGTCCCTCGCCTACCTGGGCTGGGCCAAGACCCAAGTACAATCAAGTGGCTGGGGTCCACTCGCTGCTGTGGTCTCTGCCTTTGTGCTCACCTCAAGGTTTGTATCTCTGGCTTACAGCAAAAGCAGCCCCCACCCCTAACGCAGAGCTGGCCTCACAACCGAAAACCGGGAAGGCCCTCACTTGGCACTGGGGAACTAGTTCAAGGGCCAGGTACATGCAAGGGCATATTAAGAGTGCGGGGGTGGGGCCCACTGAGACTGGGCGGGCTTCTAGCACAATGGGAATACCTCAGCTGGCCCCTCCAGCTTTGTCCTGCCTGGACGTGCTGGGGACAGGGTGTGTGTGTCCAGGATATACTAGGAACCCTCCCAACCCTGGCCTTGTGGGATCCTTTTCTTGGTAATTTTCCTGTCTTTTGTTCTGGGAAAAAAAATCTAGGAATTATTTGCCGCCAATCCCTCTCTGCATGGCCCATGTCCCAGGGTTGTGCGTGCAGCTGAGGGTCGTCAGAGACCTTAGCCCCACCCCTGCCCCAGTGGGAACATTGTGTTCCCAGCTCCGAGCTGAGCTGCCTGTCCAGTTCTTCAATGCTGGAGGCCCTGGGCTGACTCCATGCAGGAGGGAGTGGGGTTGAGCAAGAAGAGCCAGCGGGTTTAAGGAATGGGCAGGAAAAGGAACCTGGAGTGCAGAAGCACCCCTCTACCTCCTCATCAGACTCTTGCCCCCTCCACCTTTGGAGGTCGTCTTTGGGGATCAGAGGCCCATCTCTGCCAGGGGCCTGAAGACCTACATCCTGGAGGTGAGGTCTATGCTCAGCATCTCACCTGTACCCTTCATCTCCAAAACCACTGCAGTGCTTGCCGCCTTGCCCTAGAGCCCTGTCCTCCAACCTCTTGCACCTCTGCCTCCCTCAGCAATGACTTGCCATGGGTCAGAAACTCCGGTCTCCCTCTTTGCTCCCCACCATCCTCCTCTAGCTCCTGCCCCATTTTGAAACTTGCCTGTGGTTGCCATTACCCTTCCTCACCTCCCATTCTTGCCACAGCCCATGGCGCAGTCCCCAGTGACTTCCGCTGACAAAACCAGTGCACATACTAGCTCTCTGGAATCCCAGCAAAATTCACCGGGATTGACTTCTCCCTCCTGCTTCAAGGACCACATTCTCAGGAATCATTCAGCCTTCCTGGTTTTCCTTCCAGCTCTTATGATCATCCTCATCTCTGTTGCCACCTTTAACTACACATAGTTAAATGTTGGAGTGACCCAAGACTGTACTCTGGGCTCTTCTCCCTCCCGCCCTCCTTAGGGAATTTTGTCAGGAACAGTGTGGCTTTGAGTGTTATCACCATGCTGCTCTCTCTGAATTTATACTTCCAGCTGGGACACTTCACCCTGAACTAGTTGTCCCACTGTCTGCTTGACATCTCCACTAGGCTATGAAACAGCTGTCCCAAATATTGTCTTTTTTTTTTTTTTTCTTGAGATAGAGTCTCGCTCTGTTGCTCAGGCTGGAGTGCAGTGGCACGAGCTTGGCTCACTGCAACCTCCACCTCCCGGGTTCAATGGATTCTCCCACCTCAGCCTCCTGAGTAGCTGGGATTACAGGTGCACACCACCACGTCCTGCTAATTTTGTATTTTTAGTAGAGACAGGACTTCACCATGTTGGCCAGTCTGGTCTTGAACTCCTAACTCATGTGATCCGCCCGCCTTGGCCTCCCAAAGTGCTGGGATTGCAGGCATGAGCCACTGCACCCGGCCCATCCTCTTATTTTTCATCAGTACTCCCTCTCCAGTTGTACCACCATTCTGTCCTGAAGAAGTCTCCAACTGCCAGCACCTCTAATCTGTCCACTCTCAGATCCCAACTCTTCTTTAAAATCCCTCCAGTGCTTTCCCCTCCTTGGACTTAATACTTGGCCCTAGTCCCAGTCTTAATTACCCTCCAGGATCGACAGCCAGAGTCTTATTTTTGAAATGCGACTTTTGCCACATCAACCCTCGGCTGAGTGCTCATGTAACTTCCTATCAGCCTTGCAAAGGCATAAATGGTCCAGGCCAAGGCCTATCTACTGTCCCTTCACTGCAACCACTGGGAACCTTATGCAAATTTTGCTTTGCTTTTGGTTTTATTTGTTTCTTTTTTGAGACAGAGTCTTGCTTTGTCACCCAGGCTAGAGTGCAATGGCACAGTCTCAGCTCACTGCAACCTCCATCTCCCAGATTTAAGCGATTCTCCTGCATCAGCCTTTCGAGTAGCTGGGACTACAGGTGTGTGCCACCACACCCAGCTAATTTTTTGTATTTTTAGTAGAGACAGGGTTTCACCATTTTGGCCAGGCTGGTCTTGAACTCCTGTCCTAGTGACCCGCCTGCCTCAGCCTCCCAAAGTGCTGGGATTACAGGCATGAGCCACCATGCCCGGCAGGTTTTTTTTTAATTTAATTTTTAAAGTGTAGGATATAACAAATACATAAAAGTACATAAAACGAAGATGTTTTGCTCGATTATTTTTCACAGACCAAACACTCAAAAACCCAACACAGATGAAAACATTCCCAGTGCCCTGCAGCACCCCCTTGTGGCCTACCAGTCACCCCTCCCTACCGTATCCTGAGTTTTAAGATAAGGAGGTCATCACTTCCTTGATTTTCTTAATCTTTCTGTCACCTAAGGATGCCTCTCTAAAGATTTTCTTCCTTCATCCAGCTAAATATATACCTATAATTAATTGCATAAGAGACACCCATCGTAACTGCTGTCGTTTAAATCTTTTATCTTTTCCTCTTTTCCTTTCCCTCCCTTCTATCACCATTTTCTGCAACCCATGTTTACAAACTGTATGTTCCCTATATTTCTCCTGGCTTATACCATTATAAAAGCATACACACGGCTGGGTGCAGTGGCTCACGCCTGTAATCCCAGCACTTTGGGAGGCTGAGGCGGCGGATCACCTGAGGTCAGGAGTTCAAGACCAGGCTTCCCAACATGGCGAAACCCTGTCTCTACTAAAAATACAAAAAATTAGCTGGGCATGGTGGCAGGCGCCTGTAATCCCAGCTACACAGGAGGCTGAAGCAGAAGAATCACTTGAACCCGGGAGGCGGAGGTTGCAGTGAGCCGAGATCGCGCCACTGCACTCCAGCCTGGGTGACAAGAGCGAAACTCCATCTAAAAATTAAATGAATAGGCCGGGCGCGGTGGCTCGTGCTTGTAATCTCAGCACTTTGGGAGACTGAGGCGGGCGGATCACGAGGTCGGGAGATTGAGACCACGGTGAAACCCCACCTCTACTAAAAAAAAAATACAAAAAATTAGCCGGGCATGGTGGCGGGCGCCTGTAGTCCCAGCTACTCCGAGAGGCTGAGGCAGGAGAATGGCGTGAACCCGGGAGGCGTAGCTTGCAGTGAGCCGCGATTGTGCCACTGCACTCCAGCCTGGGCGACAGAGGGAGACTCCGTCTCAAAAAAAAAAAAAAAAAAAAAAAGGCCGGGCGCGGTGGCTCACGCTTGTAATCCCAGCACTTTGGGAGGCGGAGGCGGGCGGATCACGAGGTCAGGAGATGGAGATCACAGTGAAACTCCGTCTCTACTAAAAATCCAAAAATTAGCCGGGCGAGGTGGCGGGCGCCTGTAGTCCCAGCTACTCGGAGAGGCTGAGGCAGGAGAATGGCGTGAACCCGGGAGGCGGAGCTTGCAGTGAGCCGAGATTGTGCCACTGCACTCCAGCCTGGGCAACAGAGCGAGACTCTATCTCAAGAAAAAAAAAAAATTAAATAAATAATTTTTTAAACATACAAAAAATTAGCTGGATATGGTGGTGCATGCCTGTAGTCCCAGCTACTCGGGAGGCTGAGGCACAAGAATCGCTTGAAACCGGGAGGTGGAGGTTGCAGTGAGCTAAGAGAGATCACACCATTGCACTCCAGCCAGGGAGACATCATGCGACTCTGTCTCAAAAAAAAAAAAAAAAAAAAAAAAGCATACACACATTCACACAAAGTGGTTTGTCTTTGTTGTACACATTTAGGTCATTTTGTACATACTTTTCTGCATCTCACTTTTCTTACTCATTCCAACTTTGTGGCAGGCCCTACAAATCAAGTGGCATTATCCCAGTTCCTTCTTTTTGATGATAATATAAAAGCTGTCCACAAATATTTTTATACTCTTCCCCCAGTTCCTTCTTTTTGATGATAATATAAAACCTGTCCACAAATATTTTTATACTCTTCTCGCAAAAAGTGGAGTCTAAGTTCCCTCTCCTTAAATATGGGCCAGCTTCAGTGACTGCCTCTATTGAATAGAATGGGGCAGAAATGATACTGTGTGATATCTGAGTCTAGGTTAGAAAAGTTGATAGAACTAAAACAGGATCCAGACACAGTGACTCACACCTGTAATCCCAGTACCTTGGGAGGCCGAGGTGGGAGGATCACTTGAGCCCAGAAGTTCAAGACCAGCCTAGGCAACATATAGACCTGGTCTCTATTTAAAAAATAAAATAAAATAAAGAACTTAGGTAGGAGATGGGACTTGGCTCCAGAGGTGGGGCTCGGACACTGCACTAGATTGAGGACTAGCTAAAACAGGGCCTGGGGAGGAAGAGGCTTTCAATCAGACATGCCCACCAATGTGCTGTCAATTTACCATTGCCATGGCAACACCCAGGAGTTACTGCCTCTTTCCGTGGCAATGATCCAATGACCCAAAAGTTACTACCTCTTCCCTAAAGATTTCTGCTTAAACAGCTCCTTAATCTGCATGCAATTAAAAGTGGATATAAATATGACTGCAAAACTGCCCTGAGCTGCTACTCTCTGCCCAAGGGATAGCCCTGCTCTGCAGGAGCAGTCACGGAGCCATAACACCGCCTCTTCACCAAAACTGTTTTCTTCTACTTCTGGCTTGCCCTTGAATTCTTTCCTGGGTAAAGCCAAGAACCCTCGTGGACTAAGCTCCACTTTGGGGCTCACCTGCCCTGTATCAGAACTTCCACTTTACTTGCTCTCACTTAGTATAATCACCCTTGGAATCTATCTACCATGTTGTGAGGAAGTCCAGGAGAGGCCACATGCAGGTTTTCAGCCCTGGCTAAATTCTCAGATGACAGCCAGCCTCAAATGGCAGACTTCAAGTGAGGAGCCTTCAGATGATTCCAACCCCAGCCTGCAAGCTTCTCCAGCTAATGCATCAGAGAAAAGTTATCTCCACTGAATCTTGCTCAAATAGCAGATTTGTGAGCAAAATAAGTTGTTATAAGCCACTAAATTTGAAGGTTACACAATGTAGTAGCCATAACAATTTAGAGGTCCCAAAATGTCTCTAACCATGCCCTTGTGGATGGGCCATCACTTTGCAGGCTTTTTCCCCCACTACATGTGATATAGCAATAAATATCCCTGACTATATTGCTCATATCTCAGTGCTTTTTTTTTTTTTGAGACGGAGTCTTGCTGTGTCACCCAGGCTGGAGTGCAGTGGCGCGATCTCAGCTCACTGCAAGCTCTGCCTCCCGGGTTAATGCCATTCTCCTGCCTCAGCCTCCCAAGTAGCTGGGACTACAGGCTCCTGCCACCACGCCCGGCTAATTTTTTGTGTTTTTAATAGAGATGGGGTTTCACCGTGTTAGCCAGGATGGTCTCGATCTCCTGACACCGTGATCCGCCCACCTTGGCCTCCCACAGTGCTGGGATTACAGGCGTGAGCCACTGCACCTGGCCATCTCAGTGCTTTTATTTCTATAAGTGAGAATCCCAAGATTGGAATTACAGAACCCAGAAGTATATGAATTTTTATTTTACTGGAGTTTGCCAAATTGCTTTCCAAAAAGGCTGTAGCCAATCTTACCTCTGTCAACAATGTTTGGAAGCATCCTTTTTCTCACATCCCTGAAAGCAAGAGTTGGTGCAGCTCTATTTTTTTTTTTTTTTTTTTTTTTTTTTTTTTTTTTTTGAGACAGAGTCTTGCTCTGTCACCTAGGCTGCAGGCTGGAGTGCAGTGGTGCGATCTCGGCTCATTGTAACCTCCACCTCCCAGGTTCAAGCAATTCTCCTGCCTCAGCCTCCTGAGTAGCTGAGACTGCATACACCACCACGCCCGGCTAATTTTTGTAGTTTTAGTAGAGACGGGGTTTCACTGTGTTGGCCAGGCTGGTCACGAACTCCTGACCTCAGGCAATCCACCTGCCTCAGCCTCCCAAAGTGCTGGGATTACAGGCGTAAGCCACCGCGCCCAGCCTGGTGCAGCTCTTTCTGATTTTTGCTAGTCTGTTGGTAATAAAGCGACTTACATATTGTGTCATATATATATGTGTGTGTGTGTATATATATATATATATATAAATACAAATATACATATATATGTACGTATATACATATATATATATAGAGAGAGAGAGAGAGAGAAAGATAATCTTGCTCTGTCACCCAGGCTGGAGTGCAGTGGCGTGATCTTGGCTCACTGCAACCTCTGCCTCCTGGGTTCAAGCAATTCTTGTGCCTCAGCCCAGTAGCTGAGATTACAGGCACGTGCCACCACAAAGCTAATTTTTTTTTTTTGAGAGGGAGTCTTGCACTGTCACCCAGGCTGGAGTGCAGTGGTGCAATCTCCACTCAATGCAATCTCCCTCCCCTGGATTCAAGCAATTCTCCTGCTGCAGCCTCCCGAGTAGCTGGGATTACAGGTGCCTGCCACCATGCCTGGCTAATTTTTTGTATTTTTAGTAGAGACAGTGTTTCACTATGTTGACCAGGCTGGTCTTGAACTCCTGACCTCATGATCCACCCGCCTTGGCCTCCCAAAGTGCTGGGATTACAGGCGTGAGCCACCGTGCCTGGCCAATTTTTGTGATTTTTACACTGTTTTTTTTCCCCCTTTTGTGGAGAATGGTGTCTTGCTATATTGCCCAGGCAAGTCTTGAACTCCTGGGCTCAAGCTATCCTCCCGCCTCTGCCTCCCTAAGAGTTGGGATTACAGGCATGAGCCACCATGCCAAGCTGTATTTTTTAGTAGAGGCAGGGTTTTGCCATGTTGGCCAGGCTGCACTCAAACTCCAGGCCTAGTGATCCACCCGCCTTGGCCTCCCAAAATGCTGAGATTATAGGCATTAGCCACCATGCCTGGCAACTGTTATTCTTTTGTTTTTTAAGATGGAGTCTTGCTCTGTCGCCCAGGCTGGAGTGCAGTGGTGTGATCTTGGCTCACTGCAACCTCCTCCTCCCAAGTTCAAGCAATTCTCCTGCCTCAGCCTCCTGAGTAGCAGGGATTAAAGGTGCGTGCCACCACACCTGGCTAATTTTTTTTTTTTTTGTATTTTTAGTAGAGACAGGATTTCACCGTGTTAGCCAGGATAGTCTCAATCTCCTGACCTCGTGATCTGCCCGCCTCGGCCTCCCAAAGTGCTGGGATTACTGGGATTACAGGCATGAGCCACCAAGCCCGGCCTTCCTTTTTTTTTTTTTTTTTTTTTTGAGACGTAGTCTGTCTCTGTTGCCCAGGCTGGAGTGCAGTGGTGCTATCTCGGCTCACTGCAAGCTCCGCCTCCCGGGTTCACGCCATTCTCCTGCCTCAGCCTCCCGAGTAGCTGGGACTACAGGTGCCCGCCACTATGCCCGGCTAATTTTTTTGTATTTTTAGTAGAGATAGAGTTTCACCGTGTTAGCCAGGATAGTCTCAATCTCCTGACCTTGTGATCCGCCCGCCTCGGCCTCCCAAAGTGCTGGGATTACAGGCTTGAGCCACTGCACCCGGCCTTTTTTTTTTTTTTTTTTTGAGACGGAGTTTTGCTCTTATTGTCCAGGCTGAAGTGTGATGGCGTGATCTCGGGTCACTGCAACTGGGTTCAAGTGATTCTCCTGCCTCAGCCTCCTGAGTAACTGGGACTACAGGCATGCACCACCATACCTGGCTAATTTTGTATTTTTAGTAGAAATGGGGTTTCTCCATGTTGGTCAGGCTGGTCGCGAACTCCCAACCTCAGCTGATCTGGCCGCCTCAGCCTCCCAATGTGCTGGGATTACAGGCATGAGCCCCTGCACCCGGCCCTGTTACTCTTTTTTTTTTTTTTTTGGGACAGTGTCTCACTCTGTCACCCAGGCTGGAGTGCAGTGGCATGATCTCGGCTCACTGCAACCTCTACCTCCTGGGTGTCAGGCCTCTCAGCCCAAGCCTACAGGTATACATCCAGATGGCCTGAGGCAACCGAAAAGTACAAAAGAAGTGAAACAGCCAGCTCCTGTCTTTTTTTTTTTTTTTTTTTTTAATGAGATGGAGTCTCACTGTGTTGCCCAGGCTGGAGTGCAGTGACATGATCTCGGCTCACTGCAAGCTCCGCCTCCCGGGTTTACCCATTCTCCTGCCTCAGCCTCCTGAGTAGCTGGGACTACAGGCGCCCGCCACCACACCTGGCTAATTTTTTGCATTTTTAGTAGAGACAGGGTTTCACCGTGTTAGCCAGGATGGTCTCGATCTCCTGACCTCGTGATCTGCCTGCCTCAGCCTCCCAAAGTGCTGGGATTACAGGCGTGAGCCACTGCGCCCAGCCTCCAGCTCCTGTCTTAACTGATTAACCAACCTTATGACATTCCATTATGACTTGTTCCTGCCCTGTCCCAACTGATCGATAGATTGACCTTGTGACATTCTTCTGGACGATGAGACTTATGATCTCCCCACCATGCACTTTGTGATCCCCGCCGCTGCCCGCAAGAGAAAAACCCCCTTTAATTGTTAACTTTCCACTGCTTACCCCAGACCTATAAAACTGCCCCATCCCTAACTCCCTTTGCTGACTCCTTTTTTGGACTCAGTCCACTTGCACCCAAGTGAATAAATAGCCTTGTTGCTCACACAAAGCCTGTTGATGGTCTCTTCACATGGACACGTGTGACATTTTTGTGCCGTGACTCAGATCAGGGTACCTCCCTTGGGAGATCAATCCCCTGTCCTCCTGCTCTTTGCTCCATGAGAAGAATCCACCTACGACTTCCAGTCCTCAGACCAACCAGCCCAAGGAACATCTCACCAATTTTAAATCGGGTAAGAGGCCTCTTTTTACCCTCTTCTCCAACCTCTCTCGCTATCCCTCAACTTCTTTCTCCTTTCAATTCTGTGCTACCCTTCAATCTCTCCCTTCCCTCAATTTCAGTTCATTTCCTTTTCCCTTTTCTTTCTTTTTTTTTTTTTTTTTTTTGAGACGGAGTCTTGCTCTGTCACCCAAGCTGGAGTGCAGTGGCGCAGTCTCGGCTCACTGCAAGCTCTGCCTCCCGGGTTCACACCATTCTCCTGCCTCAGCCTCTCCGAGTAGCTGGGACTACAGGCGTCCGCCACCACGCCCGGCTAATTTTTTTTTTGTATTTTTAGTAGAGACGGGGTTTCACCGTGGTCTCGATCTCCTGACCTCATGATCTGCCCACCTCGGCCTCCCAAAGTGCTGGGATTACAAGTGTGAGCCACCGCACCCGGCCCATTTCCTTTTCTGGTAGAAACAGAGGAGATGTATTTTATCTGTGAACCCAAAAGTCCGGCGCCGGTCAAGGACTGGGGAAGACAGTCTTCCCTTGGTGTCTAATCACTGCGGGGATACCTTCCTTGATCCTTCACCTTGGTGGCAAGTACCACCTCCTCTGGGGGGTAAGTACCACCCCCCCCAAAAATGTCTCTACCCTCTCTTTTCTTTAGGCTTGCCTCCTTCACTATGGGCAACCTTCCACCCTCCATTCCTCCTTCTTCCCCCTTAGCCTGTGTTCTCAAGAACTTAAAACCTCTTCAACGCTTGCCTGACCTAAAACCCAAGTGTCTTATTTTCTTCTGCAACACCGCTTGGCCCAAATACAAACTTGATAATGGCTCTAAATGGCCAAAAAAAAAAAAAAAACACTTTTGATTTCTCCATCCTACAAGATCTAGATAATTTTTGTCAAAAAATGGGCAAATGGTCTGAGGTGACTTACATCCAGGCATTTTTTACACTTCATTCCCTCCCTAGTCTCTGCTCCCAATGTGACTCATCCCAAATCTTTCTTCTTTTTCTCCTGTCTGTTCCTTCAGTCTCCACCCCAAGCTCTTGAGTCCTTTCAATCTTCCTTTTCTACCGACCCATCTGACCTCTCCCCTCCTCCCCAGATTGCTCCTCTTCAGGCCGCTCTCCGCCAGGCTGAATCAGGCTCAAATTCTTCCTCAGCCTCCGCTCCTCCACCCTACAACCCTTCTATCACCTCCCCTCCTGATACCTGGTCTGGCTTACAGTTTCATTCTGTGACTAGCTCTTCCCCACCTGCCCAACAATTTCCTCTTAGAGAGGTGGCTGGAGCTGAAGGCATAGTCAGGGTACATGTGCCTTTTTCTCTATCAGAGAAAATCAGCCAGCGTTTAGGCTCTTTCTCATCAGACCTCCCTAAATATATACAGGAATTCCGATATCTAACCGTCCTACAATTTAACCTGGAGTGACTTAAATGTCATCCTAACTTCTACCCTCTCCCCAGATGAATGGGAAAGAGTTTTTCTGTAGCCCAGTCTCATGCGGACAACTGCCGGCGTCACAAGCCAGACCTCCAAGAAGGCATTAGAGCAGTTCTCCGAGAGGATCCCCGATGAAACTATCAAGCAGATTCCCCAGGTATAGCTAGGCAAGATTACATGGTTTCCTGCCTAGTTGAAGGACTTAAAAAGGCAGCATACAGGCCAGGCGTGGTGGCTCATGCCTGTAATCCCAGCACTTTGGGAAGCCGAGGCGGGTGGATCATGAGGTCAGGAGATCGAGACCATCCTGGCTAACACGGTGAAACCCCGTCTCTACTAAAAATAAAAAAATAAAAAAATTAGCCAGCCGTGGTGGCTGGCACCTGTAGTCCCAGCTACTCAGGAGGCTGAGGCAGCAGAATGGCGTGAACCCAGGAGGCAGAGCTTGCAGTGAGCCAAGATCAGGCCACTGCACTCCAGCCTGGATGACAGAGCGAGACTGCGTCTCAAAAAAAAAAAAAAATGGCAGCATTCAAAGCTGTTAATTACGATACACTTAAAAAAAAAAAAACTACCCAAGGTAAAGACGAAAACCCAGCCCAGTTCATGGCTTATTTGGCAGCAACCCTGAGACGCTTTACAGCCCTAGACCCTGAAGGGTCAGAAGGCCATCTCATTCTCAATATACATTTTATCACCCAGTCAGATCCTGACATTAAAAAAAAAAAAAGGTTCAAAAATTGGAATCTGGCCCTCAAACCCCACAGCAGGAATTAATCTCACCTTCAAGATGTACAGTAATAGAGAGGAGGCAGCCAGACGGCAACGCATTTCTGAGTTACAATTACTTGCCTCTGCTGTGAGACAAAATCCAGCTGCACCTCTAGCACGTAAGAACTTCAAAACGCCTAAACCACAGTGGCCAGGCATTCCTACAGGACCTCCTCCATCAGGATCTTGCTTCAAATGCCAGAAATCTGGCTACTGGGCCAAGGAGTGCCCGCAGCCTGGGATTACTCCCAAGCCATGTCCCATCTGTGCAGGGACCAACTGGAAATCAGACTGCCCAGCTCGCCTGGCAGCCACTCCTAGAGTCCCTAAAGCTCTGGGCCAAGGCTCTCTGACTGACTCCTTCCCTGATCTGCTCGGCTTAGTGGCTGAAAACTGACGCTGCCTGATCACTTCAGAAGCCCCCTGGACCATCACGGATGCCGAGCTTCGGGTAACTCTCACAGTGAAGGCTAAGTCCATCCCCTGTTTAATCGATACGAGGGCTACCCACTCCACATTACTTTCTTTTCAAGGGCCTGTTTCCCTTGTCCCCATAACTGTTGTGGGTATTGATGGCCAAGCTTCAAAACCCCTTAAAACTCCCCCACTCTGGTGCCAATGTGGACAACATTCTTTTATGCACTCCTTTTTATTTATCTCCACCTGCCCACTTCCCTTATTAAGTCAAGACATTCTAACTAAATTATCTACTTCCCTGACTATTCCTGGGCTATAGCCACACCTCATTGCCGCCCTTTGCCCCAATTCAAAACCTCCTTCACATCCTCCCCTTGTGTCTCCGTACCTTAATCCACAAGTATAAGATACCTCTACTCCTACCTTGGTGACCAATCATGCACCCCTTATGATCCCATTAAAACCTAATCACCCTTACCCCACTCAAGGCCAACATTCCATCTCACAGCAGGCTTTAAAAAGGTTAAAGCCTGTTATCACTCACCTGCTACAGCATGGGCTTCTAAAGCCTATAAACTCTCCTTACAATTCCCCCATTTTACCTGTCCAAAAACCGGACAAGTCTTACAGGTTAGTTCAGGATCTGCGCCTTATCAACCAAATTGTTTTGCCTATCCACCCTGTGGTGCCCAACCCATACACTCTTTTGTCCTCAATACCTTCCTCCACAACCCACTATTCCATTCTTGATCTTAAAAACACTTTTCCACTATTCCCCGGAACCCCTCATCCCAGGCCCTCTTTGCTTTTACCTGGACTGACCCTGACACCCATCAGCCTCAGCAACTTACCTGGGCTGTACTGCTGCAAGGCTTCAGGGACAGCCCCCATTACTTCAGTCAAGCCCAAATTTCTTCTTCACCCATTACGTATCTTAGCATAATTTTTCATAAAAACACACATGCTCTCCCTGCTGATTGTGTCTGGCTAATCTCCCAAACCCCAACCTCTTCTACAAAACAACAACTCCTTTCCTTTCTGGGCATGGTTGGATACTTTAACCTTTGGACACCTGGTTTTGCCATCCTAACAAAACCATTATATGAACTCACAAACAAAAACCTAGCTGACCCCATATATCCTAAATCCTTTCCCCACTCCTGTTTCTATTCCTTAAAGACAGCTCTAGAGACTGCTCCCACACTAGCTCTCCCTGACTCATCCCAACCCTTTTCATTACACACAGCCGAAGTGCAGGGCTGTGCAGTCAAAATTCTTACACAAGGACCAGGACCACACCCTGTAGCCTTTTTGTCCAAACAACTTGACCTTTCTATTTTAGGCTGGCCATCCTGCCTCTGTGCGGTGGCTGCCACCACCCTAATAGTTTTACAGGCCCTCAAATTCACAAACTATGCTCAACTCACTCTCTACGGTTCTCATAACTTCCAAAATCTATTTTTTTCTCACACCCGACACATATACTTTCTGTTCCCCGGCTCCTTCAGCTATACTCACTCTTTGTTGAGTCTCCCACAATTACCATTGTTCCTGGCGCAGACTTCAATCTGGCCTCCCACATTATTCCGGATACCACCCTGACCCCCATGACTGTATCTCTCTGATCCACCTGACATTCACTCCATTTCCCCATATTTCCTTCTTTCCTGTTCCTCACCCTGATCATACTTGGTTTATTGATGGCAGTTCCGCCAGGCCTAATCGCCACTCACCAGCAAAGGCAGCTATGCTGTAGTATCTTCCACGTCTATCATTGAGGCTACCACTCTGCCCTGCTCCACTACCTCTCAGCAAGCTGAACTCATTGCCTTAACTCAGGCCCTCACTCTTGCAAAAGGACTAAGCATCAATATTTATACTGACTCTAAATATGCCTTCCACATCCTGCACCACCATGCTGTTATATGGGCTGAAAGAGGTTTCCTCACTATGCAAGGGTCCTCCATCATTAATGCCTCTTTAATAAAAACTCTTCTCAAGGCTGCTTTACTTCCAAAAAGTCATTCCCTGCAAGGGCCATCAAAAGGCATCAGATCCCATCGCTCAAGGCAACAGTTATGCTGATAAGACAGCTAAACAAGCAGCTAGCATTCTAACTTCTGACCTTCATGGCCAGTTTTTCTTCTTCTTATCAGTCACTCCCACCTACTCTCCCACTAAAACTTCCACCTATCAATCTCTTCCCACACAAGGCAAATGGTTCTTAGACCAAGAAAAATATCTCCTTCCAGCCTCACAGGCCCATTCTATTCTGTCATCATTTCATAACCTCTTTAATGTAGGTTATAAGCTGCTAGCCCACCTCTTTTGTTTTTGTTTTTGAGACAGAGTCTCGCTCTGTTGGCTAGGCTGGAGTGCAGTGACATGATCTTGGCTCACTGCAAGCTCCGCTTCCTGGGTTCACGCCATTCTCCCGCCTCAGCCTCCCAAGTAGCTGGGACTACAGGCACCCGCCACCACACTCAGCTAATTTTTTTGTGTTTTTAGTAGAGATGGGGTTTCACCATGTTAGCCAGGATGGTCTCAATCTCCTGACCTCGTGATCTGCCCACCTCGGCCTCCCAAAGTGCTGGGATTACAGGTGTGAGCCACCACGCCCGGCCCTAGCCCGCCTCTTAAAACCTCTCATTTTGTTTCCATTGTGGAAATCTATCCTCAAAAAAATCACTTCTCAGTGTTCTATCTCCTATTCTACTACTCCTCAGGGATTGTTCAGGCCCCCTCCCTTCCCTACACATCAAGCTCAGGGATTTGCCCCTGCCCAGGACTGGCAAATTGACTTTACTCACATGCCCTGAGTCAAAAAACTAAAATACCTCTTGGTCTGGGTAGACACTTTCACTGGATAGGTAGAGGCCTTTCCCCCAGGGTCTGAAAAGGCCACCACGGTCATTTCTTCCCTTCTGTTGGACATAATTCCTCAGTTTGGCCTTTCCATCTCTATACAGTCCGTTAACGGACTGGCCTTTATTAGTCAAATCACCCAAGCAGTTTCTCAGACTCTTGATACTCAGCAAAACCTTCATACCCCTTACCGTCCTCAATCTTCAGGAAAGATAAAACGGACTAATGATATATTTTTTTTTTTGAGACAGAGTCTTGTTCTGTTGCCCAGGCTGGAGTGCAGCGGCCCAATCTCGGCTCACTGCAAGCTCCGCTTCCCGGGTTCACGCCATTCTCTTGCCTCAGCCTCCTGAGTAGCTGGGACTACAGGCACCCGCCACCGCACCTGGCTAATTTTTTGTATTTTTTTTAGTAGAGACAGGGTTTCACCGTGTTAGCCAGGATAGTCTCGATCTCTTGACCTCGTGATCTGCCCGCCTCGGCCTCCCAAAGTGCTGGGATTACAGGCATGAGCCACCGCACCCGGCCGGACTAATGGTATTTTAAAGACACACCTCACTAAGCTCATCCTCCAACTTAAAAAGGACTGGACAATACTTTTACCTGTTGCCCTTCTCAGAATTAGAGCCTGTTCTTGAGATGCTACAGGGCACAGTCCATTTAAACTTTTATATGGACGTACTTTCTTGTTCAGCCCCAGCCTCGTCCCAGACACCAGCCCTCTAGGTGAATATCTTCCAGTCCTCAAGCAGGCCAGACAGGAAATTTGCCAGGCTGCTAATTTTCTCTTGCCTACTCCAGATTCCCAGACATATAAAGACACCCTAGCTGGACGATCAGTTCTTATTAAAAATCTGACCCTTCAAACTCTACAACCTCGATAGACTGGACCCTACTTAGTCATCTATAGTACCCCAACTGCCATCCGCCTGCAGGACCCTCCCCATTGGGTTCACCATTCCAGAATAAAGCTATGTCTGTCAGACAGCCAGCCTGATCTCTCTTCTTCCTCCTGGAAGTCGCAAGTACTCTCCCCTACTTCCCTTAAACTCACTCGTATTTCTGAAAAACAGTAATAACCCTTCTGAGCCTAATACACCCCTTCATTCTATAAAGTCTATTCATCCTTACCCTACTTTTTGCAACAGGGCTCTACGCAGTCACCTCTACTACTTGGACTGCGCCCCAAAAACTTGTCATCCCTACTGTCTTCTGTGTAGTCATACTCCTATTCACCATTCTCAACTACTCGTAAATGCCCTGCCCTTGTTTACACTGCCAGTTTACACTTTTCCTCCAAACCATCATAACTGATATCTCCTGGTTTTATCTCAGACTGCCACCCTTAAGTCTCTCTTGAAGTAAATAAAAGATCTTCAGTGGCAAGGTACACTCCAATACTTTCACCCCGATGAAGTCCTATTCTCTCCATAGTTTTGTCATTGCTACATTGCTTTCTTTGATGTCTATTCCTTGCCTTCTGATGAGTTTCAACATCTTTTCATGTTGTGAGGTTCTGTCCACTGCCTCTTAATACCCTTTTCTCCTTCTTTGCTAACAAACCTCGATTTTGTCCAGGAGGGTAAGTGTCCAGTCCCAAGTAATGGACAAATCCTGACCCATTCTCTGACTTCTCAGCCTCCTCGTGAGCCTGAGAAGCCTGAGTCATTGGTCAGTGAACAATAAGTGGAAGTCTGCTGTGGCTTCTGGGAAAGCATTTGCTTACCTGATAAAGGGGATAGATGTGGCTGGTGCCAGCCTACCTCCTACTTTGAATACCGATATGATGTTTGGAAAGGATGCAGCTATCTTTCAATGCAAGGGCCATAAGCCTGAGGACAGTATCCAACACATCAAGGATGATGGTGGAAGGATCCAAATAGCCTGAGTTATATGCAACAGAAACAAATGGTGTGTCCACCAAAAGACATGTAAAAGAACATTTGGCCAGGCACGGTGGCTCTTGCCTGTAATCTCACCACTTTGGGAGGCTGAGGTGGGTGGATCACCTGATGTCAGGAGTACGAGACCAGCCTAACCAACATGGTGAAACCCTGTCTCTACATACAATACAAAAATTAGCCCAGCGTGGTGGTGCACCCCTATAGTCCCAGCTACTCAGGAGGCTGAGGCAGGAGAATCGGTTGAACTTGGGAGGAGGAGGTTGCAGTGAGCTGAGATCACGCCACTGCACTCCAGCCTGGGCGACAAAGCGAGACTCTGTCTCAAAAACAAAAACAAAAACAAAAACAATATTTTATATTTTCGTTCTTAAATATTTGTAAATTAAATATTTTTCTCATTTTTATTCATTTCTAGGGGCCAATTTGTAGCAAATGCTATTATTTTTAATGTATTTTTCTTGTATTTATCACCTTAACATTTTATCTTATTAATTGTAATAATTTTCAAGAAAGTCCTTTGGATTTTCTAGATTTGTAACCATGGCATTAACTAAAGAGATAGTTTAATGTCTTTCTCGCCAATATTTATAACATGCCATTTTCTTTTCTTATTATATTTGTTAGGATTCTTTTTTTCCCTCCAAAGCCAAATACTTTAGAAATATTTGCTAGAATTCTAAGGCAATGTGTTATAATAGTGTGGCCATCATCCCTGTCTAGTTCCTGATTTAAAAAAAATGTTTTGCATATCTGGTGTACCTGAACTTATTATTATATTGTTTATGTATAGTTTATGTCTGTTTCTTTTTTCTTTTTTTTTTTTTTTTTTTTTGGAGACAGAGTCTTGCTTTGTCACCTAGGAGTGCAGTGGTGTGATCTCAGCTCACTGCAACCTCCACCTCCTGGGTTCAAGCAATTCTCATGCCTCAGCCACCCAAGTAGCTAGGACTATAGGCATGCACCACCACGCTCGGCTAATTTTTGTATTTTTGGTAGAGATGGGGTTTCGCCGTGTTGGCCAGGCTTGTCTTGAACTCCTGGTCTCAAGTGATCTGCCCGCCTTGGCCTCTCAAAATGGTGGGATTACAGGTGTAAGCCACAGTGCCTGGCCATGTCTGTTTCATAAATTGTCTCTTTCTATGTTAGATAGTGGCCCTGTTTATTTTGCTCAATGCCTATCACCTTAAATCCTACCTTTTCTCATGTCATGTACTCCTGTTCTCTTCTAGTTTGTGCTGGTCTGATCTCTCTGCCTACTCCTTTATTTTTCAGCCTTTTCTGTTCGTGTGGTCTGAAATATACTATAAATAGCATGTGGCTGGGTTTTGTCTCTCTAATCCAGTCCCTATGCCTTTAAAGGGAGTTCAGGATTGATTTACTGTGATAAAGATGTTTAGTTTTGCTTATTCCATAAATTCCTTTTTTTTTTAAAGACACAGGATCTCACTATGTTGCCCAGGCTGGACTTCAAGTCCTGGGCTCAAGTGATCCTCCTGCCTCAGCCTCCAGAGTAGCTGGGATTAAAGGTGACAGCCATAGTGCCCAGCCCCATAATTTAGATTTATTATTATTATTATTATTATTATTATTATTATTATTATTATTATTTTTGAGATGGAGTCTTGCTCTGTTGCCCAGGCTGGAGTGCAGTGGCACGATCTCAGCTCACTGCAAGCTCCGCCTCCCAGGTTCACGCCATTCTCCTGCCTCAGCCTCCTGAGTAGCTGGGACTACAGGCACCCCCCACCATGCCCAGCTAATTTTTTTGTATTTTTTTAGTAGAGACGGGGTTTCACCGTGTTAGCCAGGATGGTCTTGATCTCCTGACCTCGTGATCCGCCCGCCTCGGCCTCCCAAAGTGTTGGGCTCATAGGCGTGTGCAACCGCGCCTGGCCTAGGTTTATTATTTTTTACTTTGTAGTTTTATATTTTTATTCAGTTGACCTATATGAAACTACTGTTTTTGTAGGTTAAAACAGTTGAATATTAGCAGTTTCACAGGGTCAACCTAATATTTTCCTTTTTCTCTTGCTCTCTTTGGTTAAACTGTCATTCATTTAATGTTTCCTCTTGGTAATTTGGACATTCTACTATTTTTTCCTCATTCCATTTATGGTTATTGTTCCTCTCCAGGCATGACAACTGTCCTTTAGCTGGGCCTAGGTGGGCAGATAGTGCACCTGTGTTACAGGTAAGAGTTTGAGGCCAGCTGGCCCTTCTTCCTTGGTATGTAATTTGTTTTAGCTATCTAGAAGCTTGTATAATGGTCTCTTTCTCCTTGGAGTTTAAGAATTTTACCGTAGTCTTTCTCTTTCATCTTGCTTGGGAATGTGGTCAGCCCCTCCCATCTACACACAGCTTTTTCTTTTTTTTCTCTTTTTTTTTTTTTTTTGAGAGGGAGTCTCAAAAAAACCCAGGCTGCAGTGCAGTGGCATGATCTTGGCTCACTGCAACCTCTGCCTTCTGGGTTCAAGTGATTCTGCTGTCTCAGCTTCCGGAATAGCTGGGACTACAGGCGCACGCCACCACGCCCGGCTAATTTTTGTATTTTTTAGTAGAGACAGGGTTTCACCATGTTGGCTGGGCTGGTCTCAAACGCCTGACCTCAAGTGATCTGCCTGCCTCAGCCTCCCAAAGTGCTGGGATTACAAGTGTGAGCCATTGCGCCAGGCTGACACAGAGTTTTCTTCATGTCATGACAGTTTTCTTCTGTAATTTGACTAGCTGGTGCCTCCATTTCAGCTGTCCCTTTTTCTCCTTTTAGGACTCCTGCTGTCTGCACATCAGAATTCCTGGACTTGCCCCCCAGATCTGTGGTCTATTCCTTCATCCTTTTCAGCTCTGTGCATCTTTCCCATAAGTGCTGAGCTATTTCTTCCATTAGACCCATGTGGCTTTTTCATATTCCCTCAAAATGTCAAACTTCTTTCCTCGGGGTCTTGCTGTGCTTTTCTGTCAGAAATGGCTTCCTCTAGATCTTTCCATGCTCAGCCAGTGCCTTTGGGCTGATCTTAGCTCAGATGTCCCCTTCTCAGATCTACCTCTCCTGCTGCCTTAGACATAAACACCATACTCTGCACTTTTGCTTGGTTCCTTTTCTCCATTGTAGTCACTCTGCCTATAATTATGTTATTTGTTCTTTTACTGTCTGTTGCCTCTCACCCACCTCCGGACAAATAAATCATTTGAATTCTTGCTGTGTTTATTCACGCGGCATCCCTGGTGTCTAATCTAAGTCAGACCTTGATAAGCACTTGCGAAAGGAATGGAAGAATGAATTAATGCTAGGGCGGCCCCAAGGAGACTCTGCCGTGCCCAGCCTTATACCCCACACAGAGGAGCACTGGAATGGGAGATGGGGTGGGGAGACGGTGGAGCACTGGTCTGTATGTTAAGGACCTGAATGTGTAACCGCCCAACGGGTTCACTTTGCCCGCTGACTAGACAGAGCCAATTTATCAAGGCAGGGGAATTGCAATGGAGAAAGAGTAATTCACGCACAGCCGGCTGTGTGGGAGATCAGAGTTTTATTATTACTCAAATCAGTCTCCGGAGCGTTCAGGGATCAGAGTTTTTAAAGATAATTTGGCTGGTAGGGGCTCAGGAAGTGGGGAGTGCTGATTGGTCAGGTTGGAGATGGAATCACAGGGGTGTCGAAGTGAGGTTTTCTTGCTGTCTTCTGTACCTGGCTGGGATGGCAGATTACTGGTCTGGGTGGTGTCAGCTGATCCATCGAGTGCAGGGTCTGCAAAATATCTCAAACACTGATCTCAGGTTTTACAATAGTGTTGTTATCCCCAGGAGCAGTTTGAGGAGGTTCAGACTCTTGCAGCCAAAGGCTGCATGACCCCATTAAACTGTAATTTCTAATCTTGTAGCTAATTTGTTAGTCCTACAAAGGCAGACTGGTCCCCAGACAAGAAGGGGATCTTTTGGGAAAGGGCCACTATCAATTTTGTTTCAGAGTCAAATCATAAACTAAATTCCTTCCCAAGGTTAGTTCGGCCTATGCCCAGGAATGAACAAGGACAGTTTAAAGGTTACAAGCAAGATGGAGTCAGTTAGGTTTGATCTCTTTCACTGTCATAATTTCCTCAGTTGTAATTTTTGCAAAGGCAGTTTCAAATAATTCGTGCCTTTTGAGCCTTTATTCAGCAGCCACTGTAGGTGCTGAAGCCACAGGCAAGGAACAGGAACAAGAACTGGGCCAGGCTTCCTAGCAATTCTGCTGGTGTGAGGGGCCTTCTGGGCCTGACCTTAACCTGTGGGATTCTCACTTTGCCCCAACCTCTAGCTGCCCCATTTTACTTTTCTCCATAGCACTCACCACTTAACACCATGTGGTACTCAATTTATTCAATCTGTCAACTGGTATATCTGGAGCTTAATCGGTATTTGAGTTGCTCAGGATACATCCATGAATAAAAGGAAGACTCTCACTTCACAGACCTCTCTTTCTTGTGGGAGAAGCCAGGCAATGCCATATAAGGATTATAAGCATTTACTTTAAAAGTGCATGAAGCCAAGTGCAGTGGCTCACACTTGTAATCCCAGCAGTTTAGGAGGCTGAAGCAGGAGGATTGCTTGAGCTCAGTAGTTCAAGACCAGCCTGGGCAATATAGCAAGGCCTTGTCTCTACTAAAAATTAAAAAAATAGAAGGCCAGCCTCGCTGGCTCATGCCTGTAGTCCCAGCACTTTGGGAAGCCGACGTAGGCGGATCACTGGAGGTCAGGAGTTTGAAACCAGCCTGGCCAACATGGCGAAGAAACCTCATCTCTACTAAAAATACAACAATAGGCCAGGTGCGGTGGCTCGCGCCTGTAATCCCAGCACTTTGGGAGGCCAAGGCGGGTGGATCACCTGAGGTCGGGAGTTTGAAACCAGCCTGACCAACATGGAGAAACCCCATCTCTACTAAAAATACAAACTTAGCAGGGCGTGGTGGCGCTTGCCTGTAATCCCAGCTTCTTGGGAGGCTGAGGCAAGAGAATCCCTTGAACCCGGGAGGCGGAGGTTGCAGTGAGCCAAGATTGTGCCACTGCACTCCAGCCTAGGTGACAGAGAGAGACTCCATCTCAAAAAAAAAAAAAAACCAAAAAAGCAAAAAAAAAACCAACAAAAAAACAATTCACCGGTTGTAGTGGTGTGTGCCTATAATCCCAGCTACTCAGGAGGCTGAGGCAGGAGAATCGCTTGATCCTGGGAGGTGGAGGTTGCAGTGAGCTGAGATCACGCCACTGCACTCCAGCCTGGGCGACAAAGTAAAACTGTGTCTCAAAAAAATAAAAAAATAGCCAGGCATGGTGTCATGTGTGCCTGTAGTCCTAGCTACTTGGGAGTCTGGGAGTTTGAGGTTGCTGTAAGCCGTGATAGAACCACTGCACTCCAGCCTGGGTGACAGGGCTAGACCCTGTCTCAAAGAGAAAAAAAAAAGCATATGAGAAGGTGGTAACTGCTATGAAGCAGCCGGGTGTGGTGCCTCACTCCTGTTATCCCAGCACTTTGGGAGGCCAAGGAGTGTGTATCACTTGAGGCCAGGAGTTTGAGACCAGCCCGGCCTGGTTAATATGGAGAAACCCCGTCTCTATTGAAAAATAGAAAAATTAGCTGGGTGTGGTGGTGCACACCTGTAATCCCAGCTACTTGGGAGGCTGAGGCATGAGAATCGCTTGAACCCTGGAAGTGGAGGTTGCAATGCCATAGCACTGCAGCCTGGGCGACAGAGCAAGATTATGTCTCAAAAAAAAAAAAAAAAAAGATTCCGAGAAGGTGGTAACTGCTACGGAAACACATAGAGCCAGGATAAGGGGTTAAAGGTGATCCTGAGTGCTGGGGGCAGAGTGGGGCAGGTTACACTCTGAAATTAGGGGCTCTGAGAGCTGGGGTGCAGCCCTTTGGAAATCTGAGCAATCCAGACATGGGAACAACCATAACTCATACACTGTGCAGGAGAGTGCATGGGGTGTGATGTGTGAGGAACACTGGGAGATTGAGCAGCAAGGCCGAAAGCTGGCTGGGGAGATACAGTCAGGGGGTAATAGGGAATCATGAGGGTCCTGCTGTCTCTGGTTTTCCCTTGGGGAAGAGGTACTCCAGGGTTCTGAGCAGGGAATGGGAGGATCTGACTCATGTATTCACAGGCTGATGTGTGTAGAACAGACTGAAGGCATCAGGGGCAGCAAGAGGAGACCAGGAGGCAGCTGTGACATTGCACTCAAGAGAAATGGTGGCAGTTTGGACTCAGTGAAAGGTATGGACGTGGCAAGAAGTGATTTCATTCTGGGTAGATGATGCTGATGGAGACAGCAGACCTTCCTGGTGCACTGGATACAGATGGGAAAGAGAGTAGTCAAGAGGTACTTTGAGATGTTTGACTTGAGCAATAAGAAGGGCTGAGGTGATATCACTCAATTTGGGCGAAGTGGGGTGAAGTAGGTTTGGTGGATGAGCCAGTGTTAGGGTGGCACAAGTTGTGTTTGAGATGCCCATGACTGGAAGTCAGAGTGCAGACGTCTAGTTGACAGTGGGACTAGTGAATCTGCCCCTCAGGAAGAGTCTGGACTGGACAAACACTTTTAGGAGTGATTGACATGTAGGTGGCATTTGAAGTCATGACCCTGGATAAGATTTTGGAAGAGTGAGTATAGACAAAGAGAAAACACACAGATGAGAAATTGGTGAGACTGGAGGAAACCAGGAGGACGTGGAGCCGTGGAAACCACATGCTAAGGTGAGAGGAACTGCTCACAGAAGTCTCTCCTATCCACTGTTATAAGGTCAGGGATATTTATTTATTTTCCTTTTTTGTTCACTGCTGTATTTCCAATACCGAGTGTAAGTGCTTAATAAATACTTGTTGAATTAAAGAGTGTATGAGTGAATTTACACCTTTGCAAATGCCCAGTACACAGGGCTGCAACATTGTTCTCCTTCACAGAAAGAGCAGAGATCAGGTAAGAGGCTCCGCCCACTCTCAGTGGCACTAACCCTCTCCTTTGCCTTTCACAGCTACGCTGACATTCACTCAGGTGAGAGCCCTTCTGTCCAACACAGGCACAAGACAAATGAGCCTCAGACAAGCCCTGTGGTGTGGAGCTTGGTGGGAGCTGGGTTGGGCACTGGGTCATCCACCAGTCTCCAGAAAACTCTATGGCCACTTCTCTGTCTACCCTTCCATATCTAATAATCTGTCTGTCTGTATATATAACCATTTCTTTGTCCACCGTCCACAGTCACTCTTTTGTCCCTCTTTCCGTCTATTCACATCCAGTGTTCTGTCCATCTGCTAGAGTGACCAACTTCCCAGTTTGTAGTGGACTGTGTTAGCATTGAAATTCCTGCATCCTGCGAAATCGCTCAGTACTGAACAAACCAGGACTGTTGGTCAATCCATCTGTTTCCCAGGTATCCTGCTGTCCATCGGCCCGCAGCTAGTCTGTCCACCCAACCGCCCATCAGACCTCCGGGCCACCCTCCCCGACGGAGGACAATGCTCCGCCCTCTCTGGCCCCGCCCCCAGTCACCGCCTTTTCCGGAAGCTGTTGCAGCGAATCCTGGCACCCTAGCAACAGCGCCTTTCAGGCTGTCCAGTCCGCGTGCGCAGCTCCTAGGACGAGCCAATAGCGAGGGGCACCGGGAGCGAGGTGCAGGGGGCGGGGCTCGGCCTGGCCGCAGCCATTTTGGTGCGAGAGAAACAATAGGACGGAAACGCCGAGGAACCCGGCTGAGGAGGCAAGTAATGCTCGCGTCCTATGGCCCTAGTGCCCCAGGAGCTTTGAGGGAGATTTTTTCGGGCTACTGGGAGACGGGGTCTCTGATCATTGGAGTCTCCCAGGTTATTTGGGAAAGACTTCTTCGTGGTCATTGTGGGGGAAATCTCCCGGGGTCCCTGTGGATTCGATTTCCCTGGGTCATTTGGGAGGAGGATTTTTCTTCTGATCATTGGGGGAGAGATTTCCCTGGTTTTGGGGGTGCAGAATCCTCCCGGTCATTGGAGGGGTCTCCCGGGTTTGGGGGGGCAGGATCTTTCCTGGTCATTGAGGAGATCTCCCCGGGTCTTGGGAAGCGCAAGATCTACGGTGTCATTGAGGGGTCTCCCCAGGTCATTGGCGGCCACGATCTCCCCAGATATTTGGCGGGTGGAGGGGTCTTCCCGGATCTTTGGATAGGGAGTCAGCCCAGCGCCTCAGGTACTGTTACCTGGGGTCGGCAGATGTGCAGCCATTTTGAGTGTTGAATGCCATTTGGGCCCGTCAGAGGGTGTTCGATGAGGGAATCTACACACTTAACCTTATTATAGAAAAAACGCCTTTAAACGGATAAGAGGACACCTTTATAGTGATATTTCCACTGTTTACATTTGATTACAGACCGCTTTTGTCTTTTGCATCCTAATGGCTTATTTCATTTTAGGATTGTATTCGGTCTCATATATCAAGAAAGCTACACTAGCAGAAAAATGAGTGAAAATAAAATGTAGAAACCAGTAAAATACAGTGCTCTTAAATACCAGGGAAAATAGAACTAGTCACTGCTTGGAATTAAACATTTCCGTAGCAGAATGTACATAGAACAAAAAATCATCTTGAATAGTTTTAAGAAAAAGTACTGGAACTTTGGAACGTGGTAACAAAAATGTTGTAGATCATCAGTTTATGTTATTTTTAATAAGGGACCATGATTACAGTAATTTTGTTGAATTCTAGTGTTTAAAATGTTTGCTGTATTTGCAGTTGTAGCCAGGTAATATTTTAAGTGAACTAAGATGCTTATTTATATAGGTTGTTGCTGTGGGGTTTGTATAATTGCATCGCGTAACTTGGGTGTTAAGTATTTAAAGAGAAGCTTCAGGGTGTTGTTTTAACTTTAGCCACTATCAGAGTTAGAAAGGGCCAAATGAATACTTTATCATATTTGACATAATAGGCAAGTTGAAGGCCTAGTAACTTTTTTTTTTTTTTTTTGAGAAAAAGTTAAACTGTTAACTGTCATTTAAAATTTTTTTTCTATTTTCTGTGGTCTTGTCTGACATTGTCATTTCGATAGATTTACCTGCTTTGTGACTTTAGAATTCACAGGCATTGTTAGAAATCAAATGGAGAATCACTTGAGCCCAGCAGTTCAAGATCAACCTGGGCAACATAGCAACACCCTGTCTCTACAAAAAAAAAAAGAGAGAGAGAGAAAGAAATCAAATGGATAAGAACACCGACTAGAGTTGGTACAATTGTAGAAACTAGCTGTTTGTTTGGTTTGTTTTTTATGCAAGGCCTGGGTAGGGAGGGAGCAAGGCAGGGACCTGGGAGATCTAGAAATCAGTGTAACAGATATAATAGACTTCTTTTGTGCTTCAAAGCTTCCGAGGTGACAGGTACACTGTATGCTAGCCCTGTATCTGTCTGAGCAGTGGAGTGTGCTGGGAAAGGAGCAACCACTGACTGATAAACCTTTGCCAGTCTCCCTTCCAAGAGGGATGCCAGAGCCTTCTGTAAGCTCCTGAGATGTCACTGGTATCTAGGCAACAGGGATGAGCCTGAACCTCCCTGAGGCCAGCTTGCTGAGGTGAAAATTTTCCATTGTTTGGCTCATAAAGAGGATGCACTGGGGAAGAATTTTCCCTTTAAGTGAAGTTATTTCACCTAGTGGGTAATCTTCTTAAGTAACAAATTGAACACACTCTCGTACATTAGAAAGTAAGCAGATGATTATTCTCATGTTATTACGTTTTAAAGCGTGTTTTTGTTTTTGTTTTAAATAAATTATGTTTTTGCCTCTTTGTGTACCATGTAATAAAAGTAATAAGAAGTAGTTGTGTTTTACAGTATATTCTGGTGGCAAGGAAATGTCCTTTTCTCCAAAAATTGAGTTTAGAGCCCACCTCAGGATTTGGAGAAGTCAATTTGCCGAGATGATGCACAGTTCATTTCAGTCTGTCATCCATAACCAGCTTCAGTAGTTACTAATTCCTGGCCAATCTTGTTTCATCTACACCGTGCCCATCCCCATCACTGCCCTACCTTTTTTTTTTTTTTTGAGACGGAGTCTCGCTCTGTCGCCAAGGCTGGAGTGCAGTGGCGCGATCTCGGCTCACTGCAAGCTCCACCTCCCAGGTTCACGCCATTCTCCTGCCTCAGCCTCCGCGCCTGGCCTGCCCTACCTTTTAAAGAAAGAAAGGGCCAGGGCCAGGCTTAGTGGCACATGCCTGTAATCCCAGCACTTTGGGAGTCCAAGGCGGTTGGATCACGAGGTCAGGAGTTCAAGACCAGCCTGGCCAACCTGGTGAAACCCGGTCTCTACTAAAAATACAAAAACTAGCCAGCCTCTGTGGCAGGTGCCTGGAATCCCAGCTACTCAGGAGGCTGAAGCAAGAGAATCGTTTGAACCCAGCGGGTGGAGATTGCAGTGAGCTGAAATCGCACCACTGCACTCCAGCCTGGGCGACAGAGTGAGACTCCATCTCAAAAAAACACACACACACACAAAAAAAAAGGAAAAAGAAAGAAAGGACCGAGCGTGGTGGCTCACGCCAGTAATACCAATGCTTTGGGAGGCTGAGGTGGGCAGATCACTTGAGGTCAGGAGTTTGAGACCAGTCTGGCCAACATGGTGAAACCCTGTCTCTACTAAAGATACAAAAATTAGCTGGGTGTGGTGGCAGGATCCTCTGTCTCAAAACAAACAAAACTAAACAAATTTCTGGGATGTGCTCCCTTTAAAATTCAGAGTTTTTTGTTTGTTTGTTTGTTTGTTTTTAATGAGACGGAGTCTCGCTCTGTCACCCAGGCTGGAGTGCATTGGCCAGATCTCAGCTCACTACAACCTTCGCCTCCCAGGTTCAAGCGATTCTCCTGCCTCAGCCTCCCTAGTAGCTGGGACTACAGGTGTGTGCCACCACACCTGGCTAATTAATGTTGTTTGCTTTCTCTATGTATCCACCTATCTTACTTGAGACACTCCTATGTGTTTTCGAAATTAAGTGTCTAATCCCAAACCTAAGGAAGAGTAAAACTTCTTTTTTTCTTTTTTTTTGAGACGGAGTCTCGCTCTGTCGCCCAGGCTGGAGTGCAGTGGCGCAATGTAGTGATGGGTTTTCACCATGTTGTCCAGGCTGGTCTCGAACTCCTGACCTCAAGTGATCCGCCCACCGTGGCCTTCCAGAGTGCTGGGATTACAGATGTGAGCCACTGCGCCTGGCCTGTACATATAAATTTTAAATAAAGACCGTCTCACTCAGTTGCCCAGGCTGGAAGGCAGCGCAGCAATCATAGCTCGCTATGGCCTCAACCTCCTGGGCTTAAGTGATCCTCTTGCCTCAGGCTCCCAAGCAGTTGGGGCTATAGGCACATGCCACTGGGCCCAGCTCATTTTAAAAATTGTATTGTAGGCCGGGCATGGTAGCTCACGCCTGTAATCCCAGCACTTTGGGAGGCGAAGGCAGGCGGATCATGAGGTCAGGAGATTGAGACCATCCTGGCTAATACGGTGAAACCCTGTCTCTACTAAAAAAAATACAAAAAATTAGCTGGGTGTGGTGGTGGGTGCCTGTAGTCCCAGCTACTCGGGAGGCTGAGGCAGGAGAATGGCGTGAACCCGGGATGCAGAGCTTGCAGTGAGCCAAGATCGCGCCACTGCACTCTAGCCTGGGAGACAGAGCAAGACTCCATCTCAAAAAAAAAAAAAATTTTTTTTTGTAGAGACAGGGTCTCGCTTTTTTTTACCCAGGCTGGTCTTGAAGCAATCCTCCTGCTTCAGCATCCAAAAGCACTGGGATTACAGGTGTGAGCCACTGCATTTGGCAAAGATCCCTTTTCTACATAAATTTGATGGTATTGCTGAGGCTGCAGCCACATTTGTTTGGGGATTAACCTAACTCCAAGCCTGCCCACTTTCACTCTGATGCCTATTTGTTTAGATGTGCTTTAAACGTGGTGTCTGTGGACTGTGCCATGGTTCCTTCCTGCTCAACAGCAGGGGGGTGGTGGTAAGTTCAGTTTACCTGCTTTTATGGGGTGCCCTGTGGAGGTGTGCAGACCTGGTATCTGCTTGGCTATGGTGCTGAAGAGTCATCATATTTCTTGAGAACTTGCCTAGTTACTCAAGGAAGAAAGAGGAGGGCTGATTGTAGTATACTTGACCAAGGAACGTATGTTTTTATGAGCTTGAACAACCTTTTATGAGCTTGAACAACCTGACAAGAAAAACAATAACAAATAACTTGTTAAACCATCTTTTTGCACATTGCTGAGATTATGCCCTTCCTAAATTAATTAATTCTTATTAAACGTTTTCAATTTTTCATCTATTATGAATAGAAGTTTTACTTGTAAGGCAGTAAAAGGTGTCATTCCTTGAACAGTATCTGTTCTTCCAGGCAAGTGCCTCTGAAGGAGAGAGAGCCCAGTTGATTACAAACCCACTACTGAAGGGCTTGGGTTTTTCTTGCTTTGTATTTGTATCTGAGCACGAGGATAAAAGTGTTTGTCTCTTCCTCAGGTCTTTGGGCTGCCTCTGCCCTTTGTAGATTCTCTGCTGGGCCTTTGGAACTAACACAGCAACTTACAGGGTCTCATGTTGAAGACTTTATGGGTTAGTCAGAATGCTGCATTTACACTGGGAAGGCCAGAGGAGGACTGTAAATCCAGGATACAAGGTCCTGGGGGATTTGGGAGGGTAGAACTTACAGGGGTGCCAGTTGGCAGCTGACAGGTTTAGATTTTGGGGCTTAAAAACTAATGGATGTGTGGCCTGGTTCAGTGGCTCATGCCTATAATCCCGGCACTTCAGGAGGCCGAGGTAGGCGGATCATTGAATCCCAGCAGTTCGAGACCAGCCTGGGCAACGTGGCAAAACCTTGTCTCTACTAAAAATAACAAAAAATTAGCTCGACATGGTGGCATGTGCCTGTAGTCCCAGCTACTTGGGAGGCTGAGATGGGAGAATCACTTGAACCCAGGGAGGCAAGGCTGCATTGAGCTGTGATTACACCAACTGCACTTCATCCTGGGAGACGTGAGTGAGACCCTGTCTTAAAAAAACAAAAACAAGCCCGGGCGCGGTGGCTCATGCCTGTAATCCCAGCACTTTGGGAGGCTGAGGCAGGTGGATCACGAGGTCAGGAGATCGAGACCATCCTGGCTAACACGGTGAAACCCCGTCTCTACTAAAAATACAAAAAATTAGCCAGGTGTGGTGGTGGCTGCCTGTAGTCCCAGCTACTCGGGAGGCTGAGGCAGGAGAATGGCGTGAACCCGGGAGGCAGAGCTTGCAGTGAGCCGAGATTGCGCCACTGCACTCCAGCCTGGGCGACAGAGCAAGACTCCGTCTCAAAAAACAAACAAACAAACAAAAAACTAAACTAATGAACATGAACAGCAGGACTGGGGCAGGTAAGGCCTGGGAAAGTAAGGGACAGGACCCCTAGGATGATTTATCTCACACTCAAAGACCGTTTTTACTTTGGAAAATAACTTAAGCTTCTTGTAATGAGCAAGAGAAGAGTAAGATGTTAAAACTGGAAGTACCTTGTTAGCCTTCACTGCTGGTCCTAAAATGCAATCGTATGTTATTTTTACTTTTTTTTAGAGACAGGGTCTCACTCTGTCACCCAGGCTAGAGTGCAGTGGCACAATCTCATAGCCCACAATAACTTCAACCTTCTGGGCTCCTGCCTCAGCCTTCTGAGTAGCTAGGACTACAGGTGCATGCCACCAAGCCTGGCTAATTTTTAAAACTTTTTTTTTTTTTTTTTTTCGAGACAGAGTCTCGCTCTGTCGCCCAGGCTGGAGTGCAGTGGCGCCATCTCGGCTCACTGCAAGCTCCGCCTCCCAGGCTCACGCCATTCTCCTGCCTCAGCCTCTCCGAGTAGCTGGGACTACAGGCGCCCACCACCACACCCGGCTAATTTTTTGTATTTTTTAGTAGAGATGGGGTTTCATCGTGGTCTCGATCTCCTGACCTCGTGATCCACCCGCCTCGGCCTCCCAAAGTGCTGGGATTACAAGCGTGAGCCACCGCGCCCGTCCTTTAAAACATTTTTTTAAAGACAGGGTCTCACTGTGTTGCCCAGGCTGGTCTCAAACTTCTGAGCTCAAGCAGTCCTCCCACCTCAGCTTCCCAAACTGCTGAGATTATAGGTGTGAGCCTCCATGCCTGGCCTCAAATGCCTGCGATCTTGATTGACTGAATCCACTGCCTTCCTCACAAACTGGGTGACTCTGAAGAGATCCGTGTGACCTTTGCTTTGGAACTATGAATGCAATTGAACTTGATTTCCCTAACAAAAATTTTAAAATATTTTGCTGGATCTTATTTTGGAGAGCTAGCTCAGGACTTCTGAAGGATAATTGGCAAGTGTCTCTTTATTAGGACATAGTGCTGTGACTGGTGCACTCTTTTTTTTTTTAATTTATTTTTATTTTTTTTTGAGATGGAGTCTCGCTTTGTTGCCCAGGCTGTAGTGCAGTGGTGCGATCTCGGCTCACTGCAAGCTCCACCTCCTGGGTTCAAGTGATTCTCCTGCCTCAGCCTCCCCAGTAGCTGAGACTACAGGTGCCCACCACCACGCCGGCTAATTGTTTGTATTTTTAGTAGAGACGGGGTTTCACCATGTTAGCCAGGATGGTCTCGATCTCCTGACCTCGTGGTCTGCCTGCCTCGGCCTCCCAAAGTGCTGGGATTACAGGCATGAGCCACCGTGCCCGGCCTGACTGGTGCAGTCTTAAGACTTTTCTCAAAATCGTATCTCATTATTTTCTGGGCTGGTCTGGAAGAACACTGACTGCACTCAGGCCAAGTGGGTTGGGTGATACAAGCTGCCAGATTGCTGCCACGAACCTAGAATAGTTTGCAGACCCTTGCGAGGAGTATTTGTCTAAGTGAGATGTTGAAAGGACCCAGAGGAAATTGTCAGAGTTCCCTTGGTCGCAGGAACTGGTGCTGCATAAGGCACACTTTCGTCCCTGCTCCAGCAAATGCAGCACTCAGGTGCTTGCCTGGGCAGGTCTGGGATGCCCTGCCTCTGTGGCTGCCCATTGGGACTGAATCACTTTTGGCATGCCTTATTTCAGAGGATGAATTCATGTGTCATTTAGGTTTGGCAGTGAGCTAAGAGCTTACCCCAGTTAGCAAGAGCTAAACGGGGTAAACATTGCCCACTGGCAGGAAACATATAATCTTGTCTGAAGCTAATGGACCATTACTTTTTTGTTTGTTTGAGACAGTGTCTCGCTCTGTCACTGGGCTGGAGTATGGTGGTACAATCTCTGCTCACTGTAACTTTGAGCTTTCCGGGCTCAAGTGATCCCTCCACCTCTGCCTCCCAAGTAGCTGGGACAACAGGCATGTACCACCATACCTGGCTAGTTATTTTTTGTAGAGACAAGATCTCACTATTTTGCCAGGATTGTTCTCAAAGTCCTGGGCTCAAACAGTCATCCTGCCTTGGCCTCCAAACTGCTAGGATTACACGTGTGAGCCACCACACTGGCCCTATGGAACCATTACTTATTGGCATATGAAAGAACCATGACTTGAGGATTGCAGAAATCCCTCATAGATTGAGACCTGTAAGCAATTTTGGCTTTAGTGTGAGAGTTGCTTCTCTGTGTTCCTGTTGAGTTAGGTTTCTTACAATGTGGTGGGAGACTGGAGACTGAGAATTGTCCTTGAAAAAGGGGTAACTGGCTTTTACAACAGAACTGAGAGTTCCTGGTATATGTGTAGAATACATTCAGCTATTTGCAAGAAAATTTGGCCAGATGACTCATGCCTTGTAATCGTAGCACTTGGAGAGGCTAAGGCGGAAGGATCACTTGAGGCCAGGAGTTCGAGGCTAGCCTGGGCAACATAGTGAGCCCCCATCTCTTAAAACAAAATAAAATTTGATATATTGATAAGGGGACATATGAGACCTTAGAATCAATCATTGTTTTAGCGAGAAGCTTTTAAAATTGCTTAAATTCTTTATAATTCTAGCAGTTTATTCTGATAAACATATTTCTTTTTTATTATTTATTTATGTATTATTTTTTTTTTTGAGACAGGGTCTCGCTCTGTCACCCAGGCTGGAGTACAGTTGCGTGATCAGGGCTCACTGCAGCCTTGACCTCCCAGGCTCCAGTGACCCTTCCATCTCAGCCTCCGAAGTAGCTGGGACCATAGGTATGCGCCATTGCACCTGGCTATTTTTTTTTTTTTTTGGTAGAGGCAGGGTATCCCCATCTTGCCCAGGCTGGTGATAAACATATTTCTAGGTAGGCTGAAAGTTCTTTCTTCTTGTTCCCCTTACCTTGGAGCCCTCTAGTCTGTCATTCCAGAAACCTGGTCAGACGAGGCAAAGAGATAGGGCAGCTAGTTGTGCTGGTGGTTCTAGAAAGGAGAAACAGCTGAGAGGCTACTGTGTCCCTTATGGGAAAGCTGAGATTTGTCCAGATTTTTGAAACAGAATCTGCTGTTTTGGGGGAAGAAGCTACATTATTGTATGACTTTCATATAATCCCTCCAGTTAAAATCTGTGGTTTCTTCTTTATTAAAACCAGAATGAGGCTGGGTGCAGTGGCTCACACCTGTAATCCCAGCACTTTGGGAGGCCAAGGGGGGCGGATCACCTGAGGCTGGGAGTTTAAGACCAGCCTGTCCAACATGGAAAAACTCTGTCTTTACTTAAAAAAATACAAAAATTAGCCGGGTGTGGTGGCGCATGCCTGTAATCCCAGCTACTTGGAAGGCTGAGGCAGGAGAATCACTTGAACCCGGGAGGCGGAGGTTGTGGTGAGCCGAGATCAGGCCATTGCACTCCAGCCTGGGCAACAAGAGCGAAACTCCATCTCAAAAGATAAGATAAAATAAAACCAGAATGAAATGCTATTGAGGGCTCTGACCTTCTAGCACCTTGTATACACCTTAAGGACAGTGTGTGTTGTGGTTGTTATTCTCACTTGGAGTGAAGCTCTGAGTACGAAGGGTGGGCTGGATCAGTGTTTGTTTCTAGATGGATTTAAAACCATCAAGAGCCAGGCAGCCATCTGTGTTTTCCTGTTTCAATCTTGAATCCTCCTCTTCCCCCAGTATTTTCTCTCTCAGTTAGAAAGGTAATGTGTGCTCAGAGTTGGAGGATATTATAAGAAGTTTGAAACATTCAGAAAACTGAAAAGCAGGCAGTCATGATCTTACCACCTAGTATAGGGCAGGTTTTGTGGTGTCTGAAGCTTATATAAAATAATATAAATATATGTAACATAAATATATAATTTGTAATTATAAATGTAATTATGAATGCCATCTTTAAACAAAATAATGTACAAATATGAAAACAAAATTAGGTAAGAAAGTGAATGTTCAGATTGAAAAAAATCACAAAAAGTTACACATTTAAAAATGCAGAAGAAAGTTCTATAGTACTTACCTCTCTACATTTTGGGGCAGCATTTTGACCACCGCTTGCTTTCTTTTTTATTTTTGGGGGGACAGGGTCTCATTTTGTCACCCAGGTTCACTGCAGCCTCAGCCTCCCAGGTTCAAGCTATTCTCCTGCTTCAGCCCCCCAAGTAGCTGGGATTGTGGGCCCATGCCACCACGCCCAGCTAGTTTTTGTATTTTTAGTGGAGATGGGGTTTTGCCATGTTGCTCAGGCTTGTCTTGAACTCTTGAGCTTAAGTGATCTGCCTCCCAAAGTGCAACGATTACAAGCCTGAGCCACCGCACCTGGCCTGACCACCTCTTTCTATAATAGCAATATTACAACTTTCTGTAGAGAGAACAGAAGGGTCGCCATAGTCACTCCTCAAGGGTAGTTGATCCCATCTTTTATTTCTTTATTTGTTTGTTTGACATAGGGTCTCACTCAGTCATGCAGGCTGAAGCTCAGTGGTATGATTAGAGATCACTGCAGCCTCAAACTCCTGGGCTCAAGAGATCCTCCTGCCTCAGCCTCCTGAGTAGCTAGGGCTACAGATGTGCACCACCACAACTTGCTAATTTTTTTATAGAGATAGGGTCTTGCTGTGTTGCCGAGGCTGGTCTTGAACTTCTGGCCCCAAATGATCCTACTGCCTTGGCCTCTTTTTTTTGAGATGGAGTTTCACTCTTGTTGCTCAGGCTGGAGTGCAGTGGCGTGGTCTCGGCTCACTGCAACTTCTGCCTCCCGGGTTCAAGTGATTCTCCTGCCTCAGCCTCCCGAGTAGCTTGGAATACAGGCGCCCACTGCCACGCACAGCTAATTTTTTGTATTTTTAGTAGAGACAGGGTTTCACCATGTTGGAAAGGCTGGTCTCAAACTCCTGACCTCAGGTGATCCACCTGCCTCGGCCTCCCAAAGTGCTGGGATTACAGGCATGAGTCACTGTGCCTGTCCTTGTTTTTTTTTTTTTTTTTTGTAGAGAGGGGTTTTTGCCATGTTGCCTGGGCTCAATCGATCCACCCACCTCAGCCTCTCAAAATGTTGGGATAACAGGTGTGAGCCACCACGCTTTGCCAAGCTGTAGTATATCCTTGAATAATTATTTTAGAGAAGGCTTGTGAATGGCAAGCCTTTTTTTTTTTTTTTTTTTTTTTTTTTTTAAATAGACAGGGTCCTGCTCTGTCATCCAGGCTGGAGTGCAGTGGCATGATCATACCTCACAGAATTCTGGAACTCCTGCACTCCAGTGATCCTCCCACCTCAGTCTCCCCACCATGCCTGACTAATTAAAAAATTATTTAGAGACTGACTGTCACTGTGCAGCTTGCCCAGTCTGGTCTCGATCTCTTGACCTCGTGATCCGCCTACCTTGGCCTCCCAAAGGGCTGGGATTACAGGTGTGAGCCACCGTGCCCGGCCCCATCTTCCTTCTTATAACTTAAAAGTTTATCATAAGTGAGGCCTGGCGCAGTGGCTCATGCCTGTAATCCCAGCACTTTGGGAGGCTGATGGGGGCAGATCACTTGAGGCCAGTAGTTTGAGACCATCTTGACCAACACACTGAACCCAGTCTCTACTAAAAAATACAAGTTAGGCCGGGCGGGGTGGGTCACGCCTGTAATCCCAGCACTTTGGGAGGCTGAGGCAGCAGATCATGGGTCGGGAGATCGAGACCATCCTGGCCAACACGGTGAAACCGCATCTCTACTAAAAAAAATACAAAAAATTAGCTGGGTGTGGTGGCAGACGCCTGTAGACCCAGCTACTCGGGAGGCTGAGGCAGGAGAATGGCATGAATCAGGGAGGTGGAGCTTGTAGTGAGCCGAGAATACACCACTGCACTCCAGCCTGGGCAACAGAGTGAGACTCCGTCTCAAAAAAAAAAATTAGAAAAATTAGCCGGGCACAGTGGTGCGTGCTTGTAATCTCAGCTACTCGGGAGGCTGAGGCATGAGAATCGCTTGAACCTGGGAGGCAGAGGTTGCCGTGAGGTGAGATCATGCACTCTAGCCTGGGCAACAGAGCAAGACTCTGTCTCAGAGAAAAAAAAAAGTGTATCATAAACGGCCTGGTGCGGTGGCACATGCCTCTAATCCCAGCGCTTTGGGAGGCCAAGGCAGGAGGATCACTTGAGCTCAAGAGTTCAAGACCAGCCTGAGCAACATAGCAAAACCCCGTCTCTACACAGAAATACAAAAATTAGCCAGATGTGGTGGCGTATGCCTATAGCTGTCCCAGCTACTTGGGAAGCTGAGGTGAGAGGATCACTTGAGCCTGGGTGGACAAGGCTGTGGTGAGCTGAGATTACGCCACTGCACTGCAGCCTCAACAATGGAGACCCTGTCTCAAAAAAAAAAAAAAAAGTATATCATAAGCATTTTCTCCTGGTTAAAAAATATAAAATTGGTAAGAAAGCTCTTTATGCCATCCTAATAGTCCGTCATACAATTGAATGAAAAAAATATTTTTGTTTCATTCATCTCCTATTGCTGGATGTGGAGGTGAATGTGTTCATCATCAAGGATGATAGATGTCCTGATTTTATGAAGCAGTGGACTTGATTTTTATGGAGTTTTCCTGAGGTTGATGGTAGTTTGATGCCATGTACCCCGACAGGTCAATTTGGTGTTTCCCACAAGACATCCTTTCAGAGTCAGACATTGACTGTTTCCTTCCTGGCTTTATTTTACTAAAAATGCTTTTTAGTTTTTTATTGTTTGTTTTTTTCTTTTCTTCTTTTTTTAGATGGAGTCTCGCTCTGTTGCCAGGCTAGAGTGCAGTGGCGCAATCTGCGGTCACTGCAGCCTCCGCCTCCTGGGTTCAAGCAGTTCTCCTGCCTCAGCCTCCCAAATAGCTGGGATCACAGGCATGTGCCACCATGCCTGGCTAATTTTTGTATTTTTTAGTAGAGACGGGGTTTCACCACGTTGGCCAGGCTGGTCTCAAACTCCTGGCCTCAAGTGATCTGCCTGCCTCGGCCTCCCAAGGTGCTGGGATTACAGGCGTGAGCCACTGCTCCTGGCTGATAGTTTTTATTTTAAAAAATATTTTTATATTTATTTCCTCATCTCCATGGTTAGCAAGAGATATTTTTGTTTTGTTTTGTTTTTTGAGACAGAGTCTAGCTCTGTCTCCCAGGCTGGAGTGCAGTGGTGCAATCTTGGCTCACTGCAAGCTCTGCTTCCCGGGTTCACGCCATTCTCCTGCCTCAGCCTCCTGAGTTGCTGGGACTGTAGGCGCCTGCCACTATGCCTGGCTAATTTTTTTTTTTTTTTTTTTTTTTTTAGTAGAGATGGGGTTTCACCATGTTAGCTAGGATGGTCTTGATCTCCTGACCTCGTGATCCACCCGCCTTGGCCTCCCAAAGTGCTGAGATTACAGGTGTGAGCCACCGTGCCTGGCTGAGATAATTATTTTTTAGTGATGATTTAGCAACCTGAAAACCTTGGGTCTTTGGGATATGACCTCAGTATCAACACAGAATATTTGAATGCTGGTTAATATATTTGTTTTAAACTATGATAGAATTGAAATCTTCTTGTAGCCACATTTTGAAAGTTTATTCTTCATTAACTAGTCTTTTCTCACCTGATTTTTCTACAAGAGAGAATTTTCCAAAAGGTTAGTTGTCGTTACATTAAGAACTTGGGGTTTTTTGGTTTTTTTTTTGTTTTTTTTTTTTTTTTTTGAGACGGGGTCTTGCTCTGTCGCCCAGGCTGGAGTGCAGTGGCGCAATCTCGGCTCACTGCAAGCTCCGCCTCCCGGGTTCATGCCATTCTCCTGCCTCAGCCTCTCCGAGTAGCTGGGACTACAGGCGCCCGCCACCACGCCCGGCTAATTTTTTTGTGTTTTTAGTAGAGACGGGGTTTCACCATGGTCTCGATCTCCTGACCTTGTGATCCGCCCGCCTCGGCCTCCCAAAGTGCTGGGATTACAAGCGTGAGCCACCGCGCCCGGCCAAGAACTTGGGTTTTGTCTGACATGAAATGTTTCTACACCAGCAGGTCTCAGGTGAATGTTCAGGTGTGGGTCCTTAATTTATACTCCCGAGTTAAAGAAGACTTATAAGGTGGAAAATAATAAATGCAAAATAAACTAATATTAGCCAGTGCTTGGAATGCATTTTGTAAAGTGTGCAGCAGGCCACATATTAATAATTGTACTCACCATATGATTGGTGTGGATTTGGATGATGATTGCAGTGGGTGCCTTATGAGTTCTCTGCTGATCTGTATGCGTTAGGTATTCATGACACAGTAGTGATTTGAGGCATATTTTGTGGAGTGCCTACTTTATGCTGGTGCTCTTTTAGATCCTGGAGATTCAGCAGTGAACACTGCAGTCAAAAATCTGACGTTATGGAACTTGTTTTCAAGTGGAAATTGGGTGGGAGGAGACAATTAACCAGACAAGTAAGAAATGTAGAGTATGTTAGATGGTGATAAGTACTGAGGAGAAAATAAAGCAGGGGTGCCCCAGGGAGTGGCACTCACTTTTAGATAGAGTGGCTGAAGATCCCATTAAGGAGATGACATTTGCTTAGCTGGCTGTGGTGGTGCACGCCTGTAGTCAGAGCTACTCAGGAGGCTGAGGTGAGAGGATCACTTGAGCCCAGGAGTTTGAGGCTGCAGTGAGCCATGATTACGCCGCTGCACTTTAGCCTGGGCAACAGAGCAAGACTCTATCTAAAAAAAAAAAAGGCGGAGGGTGACATTTGCACAAAGGGCTGAAGGAGGTTGAGAGAGTGAGCCAAGGGGGATATCTGGGGGAAGAACATATCAAGCAAAGGGAATAGCAAGTACAAAGGCCCTGAGGTACGTGTGTATCAGGCATATTTGAGAAATAAGGAAGCCAGTATAATTGGACCACATTTGATGTTGATATTTTTTCCTCTATGGATGCTTTATTTTATTTTTTTTTGAGATGGAGTCTTGCCCTTTTGCCCAGGCTGGAGTGCAGTGGCACAATCTTGGTTCACTGCAACCTCTGTCTCCTGGGTTCAAGCAATTCTTCTGCCTCAGCCTCCCAAGTAGCTGGGATTACAGGTGTCCACCACCATGCCTAGCTCATTTTTTAAAAATTTATTTATTTTAGTAGAGGTCCAGGCTGACCTTAGCATGAGTGATTCAAGATACTCAAAGTGAGGCAGATGAGCCCAAATAGAATGGATGCAAAAGGAAATTTCACCCAGTGAGTTTGTATGTAGAAACTATTGGACAGTAAGTAGGATTTATTTTTATTTATTTATTTTTTTAGACGAAGTCTCGCTCTGTTGCCCAGGCTGGAGTACAGTGGTGCGATCTCAGCTCACTGCAACCTCCGCCTCCCATGCTCAAGCGATTCTTGTGCCTCAGCCTCCCAAGTAGGTGGGACTACAGGCGCCTGCCACCACGCCTAGCTAATTTTTTGTATTATTAGTAGAGACGGGGTTTCACCATGTTGGCCAGGCTAGTCTCGAACCCCTGACCTCAAGTGATCGCCTGCCTCGGCCTCCCAAAGTGCTGGAATTACAGGTATGAGTCACCACACCCAGCAGGATCTTTTTAAGTGTAATTTTTTTTTTTTTTTTTTGAGACGGAGTCTTGCTCTTGTCACCCAGGCTGGAGTGCAATGGCATGATCTTGGCTCACTGCAACCTCCGCCTCCCGGGTTCAAGCGATTCTCCTGCCTCAGCCTCCCGAGTAGCTGGGATTACAGACGCCTGCCACCACGCCCAGCTACTTTTTGTATTTTTAGTAGAGACAGGATTTCGCCATGTTGGCCAGGCTGGTCTCGAACTCCTGACCTCTGGTGATCTGCCCACCTTGGCCTCCCAAAGTGCTGGGATTACAGGCGTGAGCCACTGTGCCTAGCCTTTTTTTTTTGAGATGGAGTCTCAATCTGTCACCAGGCTGGAGTGAAGCGGCATGATCTCAGCTCACAGCAACCTCCGCCTCCTGGGTTCAAGCAACTCTTCTGCCTCAGCTTTCTGAGTAGCTGGGATTACAGACGCATGCCACCATGCCTGGCTAATTTTTTGTATTTTAGTAGAGATGGGGTTTCACCGTGTTGCTCAGGCTGGTCTCGAACTTCTGAGCTCAGGCAATCCGCCCACCTTGGCCTCCCAGGGTGCTAGGACCACAGGCGTGAGCCACCACTCCTGGCCAGCATAATTTTTTCTGATTATTAAAATAATATATACTTACAGGCCAGGTGCAGTGGCCTGTAATTTTTGTATTGTTAGTAGAGATGGGGTTTCACCATGTTGGCCAGGCTGGTTTCAAACTCCTGACCTCAAGTAATCCACCCGCCTCGGCCATCCAAAGTGCCAGGACTACAGTCGTGAGCCACTGTGCCCAGCCACGTTGTCATTCCTCTTAAACACCTAGGAGTGGGATTGCTATGTATATAATAAGTATATGTTTAGCTTTATAAGAAACTGCCAGACTGTTTTCCAAAGTGGCTTTGCATTGCTACCAGCAATGTATGAGGCATTGCATAATTAACCTTGGCTTGTATATGAATGTGTACCAGGCGGATGCTGGGTGGTGGCTCCGGGACACACAGGGAGGGGGTATGGGTGGTAAGGGTTGTTTTTCCACCATCAGTATAGTGTGCCTTACGCCACCCCTCTGTGACTGCCTGACCCTGAGGCTTTTCTTGAAGCAGAGTAAGTAGCCCCACTGGATCCCATTTTGTAGCCTCTTTAACTAAATTCTGGATGAGTGAACTAAGGACCCAGGGGCTTTCATGAGTCATAGCCATTTTATTTGCATTACTTTAAAAGTTAAGAATATTAAGGCATTGTTTCCAGCAGATCCTTAAACCAATTTGATAGATTTGGGGGATGGACTGAGTGGGAAAACTGTATGCTGTGCTAGGATGGATGTTCTGTGTTTCTTACCTGTTCATAGTTTCATGGGCAAATGTGAAGCAATGTGGAAAGCTAAAATAGATGCTAAATCTGAAGCCAGTATTTTGCAGTTATTTCCTGTCTTTCTAGGTACTGGGCCCACACATCGCATGGGCTTTATCGTAACCGTTAATTTTCCAGCCTTCCAGGGAAACAGCTTTAGACCTTAGCGATCACACTGCTCAAAAAGAGAGAGAGAGAGAAACAGGTGACATGGAGATTGTTGTTTTGGGGCTTTTCTTTCTTCTGGTGTAGTTGAGGCTCCTAGGGAGGAAGCTGATTTGCTTTGTAATCTTTGGAAAATTGATCCTTCATTTCCTTGCAGAGATAGGGGCTGTGAGGAACCCTAGAAGTGCCACTTCTTTGCAACTCCAAATGTGAGAAGTATGTTTTACAATGAAACCATACTTACGTTCATATTGAGAGATTGAACATAATTGAAACAAAAGGATCAAAAAGCAAGATTTACCTTATGTGCAATGCATTGATATTTTGTTTATTATTATTATTTTATAGAGATGAAGTCTCACTACATTGCCCAGGCTAGTCTCGAATTCCTGAACTCAAGCAATCCTCCCATCTTGGCCTCCCAAAGTGCTAGGATTACAAGGAGTGAGCCACTGTGCCCAGCCATATTTTGTTGTATTCTGTTAGATTTTTGTTTAAAAACTACTAGTTACCACTCACTAACTTGCTTACATAACCCACAGAGTAGAGATCTACTCTAAGCCTCTCTTTTCCCATTTTACAGACCGTAAAATGAACCCAAAGGGAGCCACGGACTTGGAGTCTTTCTCCACGCAGTTGAGTGGCAGAACTGGTACTAAAATGTGGCTCCACCTCACTACAGGATGGTCAATTGTTTCCCTAATTCTGCCTCACATTTGGAAGTTTCTTATCAGACTTGGCTCAGGCAAGGATGAGCCTGATTTTTCCTATCTTTCTACCCAAAATGATGAGGATTTTCCCAAGAGCAGCATCCTAGGGACCGCCAGAGATGGATGCAAGAGGAAGGGTGTTAAGGTGGCACATCATGCCCAGCAGCTAATTAACACTGGGGAAGAGGAGTTGGAGACCCTCACTGGGCCTTTTGGCCTCCAGCTATGTTTTTTTTTTTTTTTTTTGAGACGGAGTTTTGCTCTTGTTGCCCAGGCTGGAGTGCAGTGGCTCACTGTAACCTCTGCCTCCCAGATTCAAGTGATTCTTCTGCCTCAGCCCCCCAAGTAGCTGGAATTACAGGCATGCGCCACCACACCCGGCTGATTTTGTATTTTTAGTAAAGACAGGGTTTCTCTATGTTGGTCAGGCTGGTCTCGAACTCTGGACCTCAAGTGATCCCACCCGCTTCAGCCTCCCAGAGTGCTGGGATTATAGGTATGAGCCACCACTCCCGGCCCCAGCTATGCTCTTGAGCCACACACTAGAGATGCCATGAAGGACTGTTTTTGTTTATTTTCATTGTAGGTGGGGATGGGTAAGACATACCTACACAGAGTTATTTTTCTACGTAACTGAGTACATTTAAGAAATCCTGAGCAGAGTTGATAAGGGATTTGCATTGTTGTTAGCATTGCTGTGATAGCAAAAGACAGGGTCTTACTCTGTCACCCAGTCTGGAGTGCAGTGGCTCAGTTGTAGCTCACTGCAGCCTCAATGTCCTGGGCTCAAGTGATCCTCTTGTTTCAGCCTCCTGAATAGCTGGGACCCCAGGCATGCACCACTACACCTAGCTGAGTTTTTAAAAAATTTTGGGCCGGGCATGGTGGCTCACGCCTATAATCCCAGCACCTTGGGAGGCCAAGGTGGGCAGATCACTTGAGGTCAGGATTTTGAGACCAGCCTGGCCAACATGGCGAAACCCCATCTCTACTAAAAATACAAAAAAATTAGCCAGGCGTGGTGGCATGCGCCTATAGTCCCAGCTTCTCGGGAGGGTGAGGCACGAGAATCGCTTGAACCTGAGCGGCAGAGGTTGCAGTGAGCCAAGATCGCGCCACTGCACTCCATCCTGGGCAACAGAGCAAGACTCCGTCTCAATTAAAAAACAAAAAAATTGTAGAGATGGGGCTTACTATGTTGTCAACTCCTAGTCTCAAGTGATCTCCTGCCTTGGTCTCCCAAAGTGCTAGGATTATAGGCATGAGCCACCATACCTGGCCTGGATTGTGTTTCTAAAGCCTGGCCCATGAGGAGCATCTTGTGCTTTAACAATTCATAATTATGGTACCTGACATGTGCTTTAGTACTGGCCAGCGGACCATAAATCAGTAGCTTCTTTTGGTATTACTCTTATTCAAAAGGTCTTTTCAAAAGTAGACTAGTGTCAACCAGTCTGCATAGACCTAGAGAAAAGGCTTGTGTGGCCAGACTTCTCAGAGCTCCGTCTTCTGGATAGAGCCTGGAATGGTTAGAATGTACTCATATTTACAGTCCCATTGCCTGTGTTGAGTTTCTGGACTCTTCTCAGTATGTGCCTTCCTGGAGGCTTTTGTGGTGATGAGAAGGTAGTGCCAAGTAATCAGAACCTTAGGTTTAGATTCTCTGCTCTTTGCATATGGGAAAACTTACTGATTCCTAGCCATTGAGTTCAGTTGAGGCCCATAGTCGGGTACTCTCTGAAAGGAAGAGATTGACACCAGTTTAAACTCTTTAAAAGAGGCTACTTTATAAATAGAAAATATTAGCTAGGCGTGGTGGCATGCGCCTGTAGTCCTAGCTGCTTGGGAGGCTGAGACAGGCAGATCCCTTGAGCCCACGAGTTTGAGGGTGTTGTGAGCTATGATCATGTCATTGCACTCCAGCCTGGGCGACAGAGTGAGACCCTGTTTACTTTAAGAAAAAATTAAAAATTGGCCAAGTGCAGTAGCTCACATCCGTAATCCCAGCACTTTAGGAGGCCAGAGTGGGCAGATCACCTGAGGTTAGGAGTTTGAGACCAGTCTGGCCAACATGGTGAAACCCTCTACTAAAAATACAAAAAAAAAAAAAAAATAGCCAGGCATGGTGGGCGCCTGTAGTCCCAGCTACTTGGGAGGCTGCGGCAGGAGAATCGCATGAGACTGGGAGGCAGAGGTTGCAGTGAACCAAGATCACACTTCAGCCTGGGCGACAGAGCAAGACTCCATCTCAAAACAAAACAAAACAAAACAAAAAAACAACTGGCTGGGCGTGGTGGCTCATGCCTGTAATCCAGCACTTTGGGAGGCCGAGGTGGGCGGATCACGAGGTCAGGAGATCAAGACCGTCCTGGCTAACATGGTGAAACCCCATCTCTACTAAAAATACAAAAAATTAGCCGGGCATGGTGGCAGGCGCCTGTAGTCCCAGCTACTCTGGAGGCTGAGGCAGGAGAATGGCATGAACCTGGGAGGCGGAGCTTGCAGTGAGCCGAGATCTCGCCACTGCACTCCAGTCTGGGTGACAGAGCGAGATTCCATCTCAAAAAAAAAAAAAAAAAGGAAAAATTAACCTGGGCAGTGCCAGATATCATGTGCCCTAGAGGCAGCTGTGTGGGGTTCACTTGGGAGAAATGGCTTGTCTTTGGTCCTGGGTGAATTTCCTAACCATCTCTAATCACCTTCATTGTTTGCAATAGGGAGAGTAGTGTTTACCTCAAAGAAAGTGTCATGAGGACCAAATGACATAAGAAATTCCTGTTATGAGCCTGATACATAATAGGTGCTTTCCCCACATTAGAGGACAGAGGGCACATCTCCTCCAGATCCATCCTCACTCCTCTCTCAGTTGGAGTCATGGGAACTGAAGGAGTTCCCAGTAAAATCCCTGTACAGATACTGAAATGTAACTCAAGCCTCGTAAGTAATGCTAGTAGAGACTGCCTAATTTGTAAATTAGACAAAACAGAGAATGAGTGTGACATGGCCTGAACTGGCTAACAGGGTGCATGCAGAGATGTGCTTCGTTGATGCGGCATCCAGTGCGTGGCTGAGTGAGTGGATGCGAGCCCTGATTGCCCCAAGAGCATAACTTTGGTTTAAAGGTGTGTACCAGCTTTTGGTGATCAGGATAGAACTGATAAAAATAGTGACCTAGAACACTGTATCTTTTTAAATGGAGTTCACCAGCCTTGATCAGTTGTTTTTAGATATAGATATTAATCATTAAAGCTGGACCCAAGTTCCATTGCTAATGTTAATGGGGCTTGTCTTTGGCCTTGGGCAGGAGCAGTGTGGGTAGACAACCTGGACAAGTAAATAATGAGTCTTACTAGATAATGAGTGAGCAGATTTTCCCTATATTTAAATGCATTTTATAACAATATAATTAATGGGGCTGGGTGCGGTCGCTCAGCCTGTAATCCCAGCACTTTGAGAGACCAAGGCGGGCAGATCACGAGGTCAAGAGATCAAGACCATGCCAGCCAACATGGTGAAACCCCGTCTCTACTAAAAATACAAAAATTAGCTGGGCTTGGTGGTGTGCACCTGTAATCCCAGCTACTGGGGAGGCTGAGGCAGGAGAATGGCTTGAACCCTGAGAGGTGGAGGTTGCAGTGAGTCGAGATTGTGCCACTGCACTCCCGCCTGGCGATAGAGTGAGACTCCATCTCAAAAGAAAAAAAAAACAAATAAATATATATATATAATTAATGGGAGACCTGGGCATCATCCACTTAAAGCTTGACACTCATTAAAAAATGGTAAGATTTAATCCAAATATTAGGCTTGAAATTGTGATTTCACCTCACCATGGCATCAGTTTTGCCTGCGGTAGTGGCTTTCTAACACCGCAGTGGGACCTCTGCCTTTTTAGGGCCCCTGGAACCCATTCCCTGCCTGTCTGCATCTAACCCCGCCCCATGAGCTCATAGTGTTTTTGTTTTTCTGCCGGAGAAGGCGGGGCCAAGGTGGGTGGCATGGGCGGAGTCCCGCAAGAGCTCAGACTGTTAGTCTTTCTCTTTCTGCTGAAGGAGCAGAGTGAGCAGCTCTAAGGCACTTCCCACGCTACTTCGAACCCCCATGTCATCATTGTGTTTGCTTCCAGCAGAGCGTCCTGGCCAGAACAAGCCAAGGAGCCAAGACGAGAGGGACACACAGACAAACAACAGACGGAAGACGTACTGGCCGCTGGACTCCGCTGCCTCCCCCATCTCCCCGCCATCTGCGCCCGGAGGATGAGCCCAGCCTTCAGGGCCATGGATGTGGAGCCCCGCGCCAAAGGCGTCCTTCTGGAGCCCTTTGTCCACCAGGTTGGGGGGCACTCATGCGTGCTCCGCTTCAATGAGACAACCCTGTGCAAGCCCCTGGTCCCAAGGGAACATCAGTTCTACGAGACCCTCCCTGCTGAGATGCGCAAATTCACTCCCCAGTACAAAGGTAAGTCCCAGCTGCTGGAGGGGTTGCCACACTGGCGACAAGATGTGAGAGATCGTGGCCATGGAAGGCCCTGGCAGCCATCCCTGGAGCCCTCACTCCCTCCCACTCTGTGCTTTCCCTCCCTCTCCTCCTTCTCCTCCTGGCCCTCAGCCCAGCATCTCACACCCTCAGTTTTCAAGCCCTGGTAAGATTGCTCAATTCTGTTTTGTTTTGTGGATTTGAGTTTGATTTTGGTAGAAGTGTAGTTGTGTTTTATGTTCAGGTGTCTCTTGATCACAGTAACCCATAGTCCCCCATTGGGGGGACGGTGGGGGAAGACTTTGGGAGGATTTTACCCAGAATACTTGCCGCCTGCTTTTTGTCCTCCAGGAAACCAGAAGCCCGGGTGATTAGGTAGGCCGGGGAGCAGGGTTGAGTCAGATGGAATGCAGGAGTGGGAGGCCTGTGCTGATTAGCCCAAGCCCTTTGCTGTTACAGAATGTCTCCAGAATTGCTATATGAAAGCAACCCTTCGATTCACATATGATAATTTTTTATTTCTTTTTATAATGTATTTTATAGGGGACATCAGCAGCCACCAGCATGGTGGGGTCTTTGTTGGGGAGTGGGGGAGTCTTTTGTAAATCAAGTAAGAATCCATTAAAGAAATTAATTTTAAATGTGCATTACCTGGTTACATAAAGGACTCTAGAACAACTTAGGTTCTTTTAGGACTGTTGAAACATTGTCTTTAAGGACAGAATGTACTGGGTGCCTTTCTCTGTACTCTGAATATGCATGTGTATTGTGGTGGGGATGGGGGAGTTGGGGGCCCTCACTTGGTCCTTCTCTGTTGTTTTTTTCCAGGACAAAGCCAAAGGCCCCTTGTTAGCTGGCCGTCCCTGCCCCATTTTTTCCCCGGTCCTTTCCCCTGTGGCCACAGGGAAGTGTGGCCTGAATCCCCCACCCTGGCTCCTCTGCACCCAGAGCTGGGGGCCACCTCAGAAGTGTCATCTCTCTCTGAGCACGCATTCCCCTGCAGCAGTCGAGGACTGAGCAGATTGAGTGATGCTGGGGCAGAGAGGCCTGGGAGGAAAGGTGTTCAGCCAGTCGTTTGTAAGGCGCTCGTCGGCACCTGCTGAAACGCCCCCACCTGACAGCCCCATCCTCAAAGACTGTCTAATTACTCATGGCAGGTTCTAGAGACTTAAGGGGAAAAGCTGCTTTCAAGGCCACCACATGTCTGTGCTCCCCAACCAGCTCTATCTGCCTTGTGTTCATTTTGTTATTTTGTGACATGAGACTGCAAAGACCAATAAAAACATATAAGAACAAAAGGCCTGGGTGCCTACCCGCGTGGGGGCACTGTGGGAAGCCTTTGCTAGGGTGTCTTGTGCTGTGTGGTTTGTTTTGTTTGCCCCTTTATTTTGCTTTGCTTACCCAGTCTTCCCTTATTCTTGGATGCTTCTTAACCCTCAGGCAAACCTGTGTTCCCCCTGTATTCAGGCTCTGCTTTAAAGCAAGCCATGAGGCTGTTGGAGTTTCTGTTTAGGGCATTAAAAATTCCCGCAAACTATAAAGAGCAATGTTTTCAGTCTTTTAGGATTAGAAGAATTACATAAAAATTAATAAACATTTTCAATGATGGAAAAATGTGTCTTGTAATTCTTTGGCTCTTGCCTCGTTGAGTACATCACAGAGGAAGACTCTCGGCCATGTTTGCTCCCTAATTGCTTGTCTTGTATGGTGTCATCTTTTCTAGCTGTTTTGATATTTGTTAAGTTTGCAGATGAGTTTGGGGCCTCTGGCAACATAGAGACTAAGGAACTGGGTAAGAAAAAAACAAATGTTACAATCATGTTACTTACAAAGCTTCTTCCTGCTAAATTAAAAGTTCTTTCTGCTCCTCACCCCCTTCCAGGTGTGGTATCTGTGCGCTTTGAAGAAGATGAAGACAGGAACTTGTGTCTAATAGCATATCCATTGAAAGGGGACCATGGAATTGTGGACATTGTAGATAATTCAGACTGTGAACCAAAAAGTAAGCTCCTAAGGTGGACAACAAACAAAAAACATCATGTCTTAGAAACAGAAAAGACCCCTAAGGACTGGGTGCGTCAGCACCGTAAAGAGGAGAAAATGAAGAGGTGAGTGTAGACAGAGGGCAACTCTGGGCTATGTGGGAGGGGAAGTGTTGGGGGTTTTGGTTACAGCCCAGTTCCCTGGAGCTAAGGACTGAAGTGGATTTAGTAGGTACCTTGTCATTTAGTGGCCAATTCCCACATGGCATGCTCAGCCTCTCTTTGTTAATTGACTCTGGTTAGATCATGCCAGTTTGGGTAAACAGCTGCACTGGCAGCTGTAAGAGATTCACTCATTCTTCCATGACTGCTCTGTGCTAGGCTGTGTTCTAGAGATGTAGCAGTGACCAAGAGAGGAGCCATCCTTTTACCTCAGGTTGTTCACCAGTGGTGGGGAACAAAATGGGCAGTTGGGCATCCCTGAAACTCAGCGATCCCCCTAAGCAGGGCCATCCTACTCCTGCACCTTGGCAAAGCTTGTGAAAATATAAATAGTATATATAAATTAAGTACATGTAATGTAGCTAAGTAGGTTGACTTAGTCCCATGGAATTTCAGTTCCTATTTTCCCAGTTGCCAGCTTTTGGAGTCAGGGGAACCTGGTTGTACTGGAGGCTAGGTGGTACCACTGCCTAGAAGAGGGCAGTGAAGTCTCTCCACATACGGGGCTGGGGAGCAGGGGCTGATCTTGGATCTTAGGTTCTTTTTGCTGTAGAAAATAGTGGTTGGCTGGTCCCTTAATTTTATTTTCTAAAATCAACTTTCATGAGGCATACATGTGGTAAAATGCACCCATTTGGGGTGTTCAGAGAGTTTTGGCAAATGTTTACACAGTAAGCCACCATCACATCAAGAAGTCACTTTTCATTACTCTAGAAAGTTTCTGGCCGGGTGCGGTGGCTCATGCCTGTAATCCCAGCACTTCGGGACGCCAAGGTGGGCGGATCACCTGAGGTCAGGAGTTCGAGATCAGCCTGACCAATATGATGAAACCCTGTCTCTACTAAAAATACAAAAATTAGCCTGGTGTGGTAGCATGCGCCTGTAGTCCCAGCTGAGACAGGAGAATCTCTAGAACCAGGAGGCGTAGGTTGCAGTGAGCCGAGATCACACCATTGCGCTCCAGCCTGGGCAATAAGAGTGAAACTCCATCTCAAAAAAAGAAAAAAAAAAAGAAAGTTTCTTTGTGCTTTAACCCTGGATTGATTGATTTATTGATTTATTTAATTATTTATTTATTTATTTATTTTTTGAGTCTTGCTTGTTCTGTTGCCCAGGCTCTGAAGTGCACAGGCACAATCTTCTTAGCTCACTGCAACCTCTGCCTCCCAGGTTCAAGTGATTCTCCTGCCTCAGCCTCCTGAGCACACCACCATGCCCAGCTAATTTTTGTATTTTTAGTAGAGACAGGGTTTCACCCTGTTGGCCAGGCTGGTCTCCAACTCCTGACCTCAAGTGATCTGCCCATCTCGGCCTCCCAAAGTGCTGGGATTACAGGCATGAGCCACCACGCCCAGCCTTCTGAATTCTGATAAGACATACTGATTTATTGGTCCTTATCTCTTTATAGCCATAAGTTAGAAGAAGAATTTGAGTGGCTAAAGAAATCTGAAGTCTTGTACTACACTGTAGAGAAGAAGGGGAATATAAGTTCCCAACTTAAACACTATAACCCTTGGAGCATGAAATGTCACCAGCAACAGTTACAGAGAATGAAGGAGAATGCAAAGCATCGGAACCAGTACAGTATCCTTTGTTCATGGGCATCTCCACATTTGAGGGTAAGAGGAGAGGAAATGAGGAAGTCTCTTGGAGCTTGGAGAGAGAGGTTGGGTTTTTATAGTCATGGTTGAGTTTCTCCTACCTGGGTTATTCCCGGACACCCTGTATGATAATTATGGGCAAATAATCACTTCCCTCAGGGCAGCTACTGGCCTAGGAGTGCAGATGATGAGGAGTGGGGTATAATGGGTTTTTGGGAGGTGAGGGGTGCCTCATGAAGGGGCCAGCTTGCATCAGGTGGGCTTTAGCCTACGTAACCTAGAGGAAGAGGGCAAGGAGCTGCTCCCTGTTTTCAGACTCTTCAGAAGTCTCAAAACATTGCCCACCTGCCAAGGGCTGGAGTGTTTGGGTGAGGAGACTGACCTTTCAGTCCTGGTTCACCAGACTGCCACTGGGACATGAGCTATGCATAAGGAAATCCTTCTTTTCTTTTCTCTTTTCTTTTTTCTTTCCTCTCTTTTTTTTTTCTTTTCTTTCTTTTTTTTTTTTTTTTTTTTTTTTTTTTTTTTTTTTTGAGACAGAGTCTTGCTCGTCCGCCAGGCTAGAGTGCAGTGGTGTGATCTCAGCTCACTGCAACCTCCGTCTCCCAGGTTCAAGCGATTCTCATGCCTCAGCCTCCCGAGTAGTTGGGATTACAGGCATCCGCTACCATGCCCGGCTTATTTTTGTATTTTTAGTGGAGACAGGGTTTCACCATGTTGGCCAGGCTGGTCCAAACTCCTGATCTCAGGTGATCCACCTGCTTTGGCCTCCCAAATTGCTGGGATAACTGGCATGAACCACCACGCCCAGCCCTCTTCCTCCCCGCCCTCCCCTCCCCTTTGTAGAGGTAAGGTCTCACTGTGTTGCACAGGCTGGTCTCAAACTCCTGGGCTCAAGTGATCCTCCTGCCTCAGCCTCCCAAAATGTTGGGATAACAGGAGTGAGCCACCACGCCTAGCCTTTTATCTATTTTTTGGTCTCTTAAAAATGTAAAAACCACCGGGCACGGTGGCTCACGCCTGTAATCCCAGCACTTTGGGAGGCCGAGACGGGCGGATCACGAGGTCAGGAGATCGAGACCATCTTGGCTAACACAGTGAAACCCCGTTTCTACTAAAAATACAAAAAATTAGCTGGGTGTGTTGGCGGGCGCCTGTAGTCCCAGCTACTCAGGAGGCTGAGGCAGGAGAATGGCGTGAACCCAGGAGGCGGAGCTTGCAATGAGCTGAGATCGCGCTACTGCACTCCAACCTGGGGGACACAGCGAGACTCCGTCTCAAAAAAAAAAAAATGTAAAAACCATTCTTAGCTTATAGGCCATAAACAGCAAGCACTGGGCCATAGTTTACCAGTTTCTGCTCTAGGGAGCACTGATTCCTTGAATGGGAAATGATGAGACAATGGTCTGTGCACTAGAGACACTCATTATTTCTGGTCATTGTTTCTAGACCTTTTTAGTGCACACAGCTGGGAAGCAGACGTTTAAAGAGAAAAGTATTTTCATGAGTTTATACTGATATTTCCAGTTCACAGGATTTTAGGCTACAGGATTTACTGAACTTTCTTGATGTTCTACTTGTAATTGAGGACTTTGTTTTTGGACCCTAGTCCTACACTTAGCTAAGAGTTCAGAAGATGGCGTGTGTGTCTCCCAGGCAGGAAGAGCCCAGGCCTCTGTTGAGTCCAGGTGCAGGCTGCTTCCACGCCAGTTCCCTGACAAGAAGTAAAGTGTCTCTTAGCTTTCTAGTCAGCTCTGGACTCCCTGTGTGGGGGATGGCAGGACTAATGGAGTCTCCTGTGGGTTCAGGCTTCTCTGGGTCACTGCATCTAGGCACTGTACCTTGAGAGTGCCAAGGACCCATGCAGTAGCACTTCCTTTTGGGGGTATTATTCTTAACTACTCAGAATTTATCTTACTGGAAAACCTGACTTCCCGCTACGAGGTGCCTTGTGTCCTTGACCTCAAGATGGGCACACGACAACACGGTGATGATGCTTCAGAGGAGAAGGCAGCCAACCAGATCCGAAAATGTCAGCAGAGCACATCTGCAGTCATTGGTGTGCGTGTGTGTGGCATGCAGGTGAGGGGGGATGCTAGGGCTGGCTAGGGCATCCAGTGGCTGTCACTTCCCCACCCTGGTATAGTCCTGTTTGCTCAAAAGATTCCAGGCCAGGTGCAGTGGCTCACACCTGTAATCCCAGCACTTTGGGAGGTCAAGGTGGGCAGCTCACCTGAGGTCAGGAGTTTGAGACCAGCCCAGGCAACATGGCGAAACCCCGTCTCTACTAAAAATACAAAAATTGGCTGGGCGTGGTGGTGCACGGCTCTAATACCAGCTACTTGGGAGGCTGAGGCATGAAAACAGCTTGAACCCAGGAGGCAGAGGTTGCAGTGAGCTGAGATCACGCCATTGCACTCCGGCCTGGGCGACGGCGAGACTGTCTCAAAATAAAGATTCCAGATTTGACCCTACATGAGTCTGTTGCTTTTTGGTTAAAAAAGAAAGCATGCATGCCTGCATGATTCTCTCTCAGATTGGTCTGGTTGGCTGAGTCCAGAATCTGTAGATAGTAGGGAGGAAGGCAAAAGGGTTAGGTCCTTTCCAGTGACCCAGATGTTGAGTTGGGGTGCTGGGGCACAATGACCAAACCCAGGTTGGATGGCTGCATCCCAGGTGGGGGCTGATCAGAGAGTATAGTGGACAGTGGCTCATGTGCAACTGGTGTACTTTATCTGATCTGGGCTGTCACATGCCGCCACCACCACACCACCCCGCCCCCGCCCAGGGTCCAGGGTTTGAGATGGCCCTCAGCCCCTGACTTGCTGGTCTCTCTCCTACAGGTGTACCAAGCAGGCAGTGGGCAGCTCATGTTCATGAACAAGTACCATGGACGGAAGCTATCGGTGCAGGGCTTCAAGGAGGCACTTTTCCAGTTCTTCCACAATGGGCGGTACCTGCGCCGTGAACTCCTGGGCCCTGTGCTCAAGAAGCTGACTGAGCTCAAGGCAGTGTTGGAGCGACAGGAGTCCTACCGCTTCTACTCAAGCTCCCTGCTGGTCATCTATGATGGCAAGGAGCGGCCCGAAGTGGTCCTGGACTCAGATGCTGAGGATTTGGAGGACCTCTCAGAGGAATCAGCTGATGAGTCTGCTGGTGCCTATGCTTACAAACCCATCGGCGCCAGCTCTGTAGATGTGCGCATGATCGACTTTGCACACACCACCTGCAGGCTGTATGGCGAGGACACCGTGGTGCATGAGGGCCAGGATGCTGGCTATATCTTCGGGCTCCAGAGCCTGATAGACATTGTCACAGAGATAAGTGAGGAGAGTGGGGAGTGAGCTTGCTAGCTGCTCCAGTACTTGAGAGACACTCTGTGTCCCAGGCACAGCTGTGCTGCGTCAGGGAGGAGGCCAGTATGGCCAGGTGGTGGCTCCTGTAGCCTGGAGCTGATGTGCAGTGGCCTCTGTGAGCCCCAGCCTGAGCCAGTCCCAGCTGTGCTTGGAGTCTTTATTTATTTTAACTATTTCTTCAACATTCCACATTTGATGATGATACCTCTTTCTTCCCTGAGTGTATATGTTCTAATACAAATCTTTTTGTTTATTGTACACAGTGCTCCTGTCATTCTTTCCAAGGGCAGGCAGTCCCCCTCCCAAGCCTCACCACATGCTGTGACCACCTCCCTGGCTCAGTATTCTCCTGGCTGCCACCCCACCCCATAGATCCTAAAGTCAGCACAGCCTCTTGGCATGGTGTGCAGTCTCCAACCCAGCACCCTGAAGGTTACCCAGAAAGGATCCCCAAGTTACATACTTTCTGGGGTCTGTGCTGGCTGAGTGTCTCAGCACCTCTATCCAAAAACCACATGACGCTTGACACAGGTCTTCTCATGGGCCGTATGCAGCTTAAGCCAGTTAGATAGCAGGTGATCCAAACCTTGGGTCCAGCTTTTAATCCCTCCTATGCCACTGGCAGCAGCTAATTGGCTGGCTATTGTGATAGATGTCCTGGAAGCAATACTAGGGTCTCTAGCCTCGGGTCTGGTCCATTGGCAGCCATGGACTGTGTTGTAAAGGGGCCCAGGTGATGGAGGGTACGATAAAAAGGCGTGTTTGGGTAGGTAGGGTGGTCCTCTTGGCCACACCACCTGTCACCACTCCTGCCCAGCCCTAGTCCCCATTGCAATTTCACCAGTCTCATTCTTCAGGCAGTCCCAGACAGCACGGACCCTGAGATTCTACTCTGCCCCAGGAGGGCTTCTGGGAGGAGGAAGGGCCAAGAGAGGTCTTGAACTGCAGAGCCAGACCTGGTGCAGAGAAGGCAGGGTCTGGATGTCAGTTTCTAGCAGTTCTACCCCTCACCTGAACCTCACACTAGGCCTATGTACTTTAGGCCTTAAAATAGGCAACTGGGTCAGACAGATTATGGGATAACACCCATAATCCCAACACTGGAAGGCCAAGGTGGGAGGACTACTTGAGTCCGGGAATTTGAGACTAGCCAGAGCAATATAGCAAGACCTTGTCTCTACTAAAAAAAAAAAAAAAAAAAAAAAAAAAATTAGCTGACTGGTGGTGCATGCCTGTAGTCCCAGAGACAGTAGGCTTGAGCCTGGAAGATGAAGGCTGCAATGAGCTTGATCATCCCACTGCACTCCAGCCTGGACAACAGAGCAAGACCCTGTCTCAAAAAATAAATACAGATAAAAATAGAAAACTTGCACACACTGGCCTGTACACGCCCCCTGCTTCCTGGGCTCGGGCTTCCTGTGGAGTGTAGCTGGACCATTCTCAGCCACCGTCTCTCCAGGACCCTGAGGTCTTCCCTGGGTCTTCCAGGCACTCTTATTACAAGGATTTCATATACCTGGAGATCTGGGCTGACTGGAAAGCTGGGTGGATCAAATAGGCTCTTAAGGCCACCGTGGTATCCCACTCCCTCTTTCAGCCCTCCTCTATGCTCTCAGAAAGGGGCATCGCAAATCTTAAGTCCTATGAAGACAATAAAACACAGCAAGATGATAGCGATTGATGGGGTGGGAGCTTGACGGACAAATACTATAGGAGAGGGAAGGGAAAAGTGTCCCAGGTAGAGGGAACAGAACATGCAAAGGCCCAATATACAGAAAACCAGACATGGCTGAAGGGAGAGGAGGAGTAGGGGTGGGGAGCAAATATGGGGAATAGCCCCGCCTGGTTTCTGTTTTTATGGCCCCCTTCTCCCCACACTTGCTCCCCACTGGCCACCACCGGCACTCGGTGAAGAGAGGTGGTGAGGCCTAGACACACCGAGAGCCGGGCCCCGAGGGGGCTTCCAAGTGTCAGATCAGCAAGATCATCCTTTCGAGGTCGCCGTCCTTGCAATTAGTAGATGGGACCCACTGCCCCAGGGCGGCAGGGGCGCACCCTCTACGAGCGGAGCGCGCTTTCACCGGGAGGTAGGACGGGACGCAGCGCTCGGACTTAAGCGGGGAAAGGGAGCAGAGGGCTGGACGGGTGAAGCCGAGGCCGGGGTGAGGAGTGAGGGTGCGGGCTCCGGGGATGAGGGGCCTGGAGCCGGGAGGGACCAGAGGAGACAGCCAGCTGTCGACCCCAGCCCCGCCGCACCTCTTGGGGCCGCGCGGGGGCGCTGCTCTCCGATGCGTGGAACGATAGAGCCCGGGGCGGGGCTTCGGCGGGCGGGCGCGCGCGCGCCTGCGTGGTGTGTCACGGGGCGGGGCGAGCGCGGCGCGGCTCGGCGCTCCCGGCCTGGCGTTGTGGATCCGCAGCCGTTGCCACCTTCCCTGCACCTGCCTTGCCCGGCCCCATGTACCGCGCGCTGTACGCGTTCCGCTCGGCGGAGCCCAACGCGCTGGCGTTCGCCGCGGGCGAGACCTTCCTGGTGCTAGAGCGAAGCAGCGCGCACTGGTGGCTGGCAGCGCGGGCGCGCAGTGGTGAGACGGGTTACGTGCCGCCAGCCTACCTGCGCCGCCTGCAGGTGAGTGCGCCCCTTCCCGCCCGGCCTCCGCGCCCCTGGTGCAGGACCCCTTCACAGCCCCGCGGAACCGACCCAGGGACCCCACCCTTTCCGGGACCCGAGGCCAGGACCTCTATCAGACAAGGAGTTTGATAACCTGACCCTGAGACCCCCGGACCCACGGGGACTGAGACCCCAAGAGTCAGCATCACCCACAAAAGACCAGGCCCTTAACAGACCAACTCCCGATCGACCAAAAGCCTAACTCTGGGACTGAGACTCCTCAGGACCCCAGACCCTTCAGTATCGAGTCCGCCATCTGAATGGCGACCCTAAGCCCCACCGAATCCTGGCCAATTATTCAAATCCCTGAGACCCCAGATCCTTAATATGCCCCTTCTCTGTATTCCTAGGACCCCACAACCAACCTCCCTCCCTCCCTCCCTCCCTTCCCCCCTTCCTCCCTTCCTCCCTTCCTTCTTCCCCCAACCCCGCACCTTGCCCCCGGTTGGAGCCACCACTGAGACCTGGACCACCTTGGACACCACCTGTTTCCCCAGCCATCCTCCAGGTCCTCAACCGCCGAACTTGGACCCTAGAACCATAGACACCTCCATCCCCTATGTGACACCCAAGCTTTGGTACTTCAGTGTCTTTCACTAGCCTGTATTCAGCCACCCTCTAAGCTCTTCTTAAGGCCCTCCCAACCGTATTTGAACCAAGGACCCACGCCCCTGCTGACACTGTCTGGCACTGCTCCCTCCACTCCCCAACCCTGACTTCTCAAACTTTCTTCCTTTGAAAGTGAGGGGCTCCATCCCTTCTTGTTCCCAGCCTGGAGTGGGGACTGCTCCCATTGTGACGAAGTGAGTTCTTATAGCTTCCCCTGGTCTGACCGTGGCCCCATTTCCTTCCAGTGGAAGCTGCAGTCCCAGTTCCTGTTTCCCTAAGAGTAGCCCTGCTGCGGGGGTTGGGATGCGGTATCTCCAGCTGGTCTATTCTGACCACAGGAGGAAGAAGGGCCCAGAGCTGCCAGGCCTGTGCCAGACTCCCCCGCCCTGTCCTAGTCCTTATCCTTTAGGAAACATCCTGTCCCAGCCCAGTTCAGGACAGAAATAACGGGATAAATTTGGAAGTGTCATCTGGTCTTACCAGGGAGGATGGGCCCTGGGGGCCTAGGGGCTTCTTCATAGACCCTTGGTGTGATCCCATCTAGGAGTGCCAGGGGTGGGAGTGGGGGCCATGGACACCATGGCTGCTGTGTGTCAGACCCAGTAAGTGTGTCAGACCCAACCTTTTTGGGAATGGGGTCTCGTTGAAGGCCTCTGAGGAAAAGTCCTGTCTCTTCCCCTACTGGGCATAGGTCAAGGGCCTGTGAGTCCCCTGCCCCCAGCCAGGACCAGTGGGGCAAGGTGTTTGGGGAGGGCAGAGAGGCTACCATCTTCTCTGTCACTGTCTCTGTTTCTTTCTGCGTGTCTCTTTCTGTCTGGATTGCTGCGACCCTGTGCCTCTCTGCCTGTGTCATTCCGACTCCACATGTGTGTGTTTTTGTTTCTTCCTCCGGCTCCCCCCACACTCTGGCTCTGGCTCTGTTTCTTTCTGCGTTGTTTCCCTCTGTCTGCCTCTCCATTCCTCTCTGAGCTCCTTCTCTTTCCCCATTCCTTTCTTTCTCTCTCTCTCTGTCTCTCTCTATCTGTGTGTGTGTGTGTCTTTGTGTCTTTGTGTCCCCCTGTCTCCTCTCCCTGCACTCTGGCACACCTCATACCACCTGGAGGGCTTTGCTGACCTCTGTGCCCACCTGTCTGTCCCCATCAGGGAAGCTTCTCAAACCCATGGTGGAGTGAGTTCATCTCAGCTCTGGGGCTCCTATGTAGCCTGATGGACTACGTGTGCCAGGGCCAGGGGAGGGCTGGGGGTAGCTGGTTTGATAGCTGCTACCCTACACTCCCCATGCCAGATAGGCAAAGTAGACTGGACCCCTGGAATGTTGGGGATGGCAATACAGAGCCTGGAGCAGGGGCTAGGCCCGTCTCTCATGTTTATCCTTTGCCACAAACACAGAACTGCTTCCCAGGGCGGGTCTGGAAGCTTACTGAGACACCTTGTGGGGATGAGGGCCAGCAGCAGGGTTGGGGAGGGTAAGCCCCTTTGACCCATTCTCAGCTCCCAGGGCTTACAGAGGGCCCTTACAAGGACAGGGCTGTTCTAGGGTATGACCTTGGTTTTGTGAAAGATCAGCAAGATGCAGAGTGATGTATTAAGGATTCCAGATACTGGAGACTTCCTGTTTGGCATCTGAACCTGGGCTCTGAGCCAAGACCAGGGATAGACTAGGTATGCACTCCTGGCCGCAAGCTGGGAGCCCCTGGGCTATGTTTTTGCTTTAGACCCCTGATTTTCAGAAACATCTTAGCCAAGAGCCTTGCTGTGGGGTAAAATCTTGATCAGGACCTAATATGTAATGTGGCAGCATGGGGGTCACCCTGTGCCTCAGCTCCCTGAGTGATACAGTTTGAGAACCCCATTCCATATTCTGGTTCAACTTTCTGTGCTATGTCTAGCATTCCAGGCTTTAGCTATATTGGTTCTCTGCCCTGGGTTCTATCTCGGGCTGGGTCTGGGCTGAGCACCTCCGTTTGGCCTTCAGGTCTAACTGCTGTCCCCTGCCCCCCCAGGGCCTGGAGCAGGATGTCCTCCAGGCCATTGACCGGGCCATCGAGGCTGTACACAACACGGCCATGCGGGATGGTGGCAAGTACAGCCTGGAACAGCGTGGAGTCCTCCAGTGAGTGTTGAGGGGAGTGGAGTGGGACCTCCCGGTGAGCATGGTGCGGTGGGGTTCTTCAATGAGTGTCATGGGGCAGGTGGGCCTGGGAGATGCGAGGGTTGGCAGGGGTGGTGGGGGAGTGGCACCTCCCAGTGAGCATGGTGGGGTCGGGTCCTTCAGTGAGCACCAGGGGTATGCAGAGCGCAGGACTGAGGATAGTATGGGGTACTGCAGGCTGGGGTGAAGCATGGAGGAGATGGGGATGTCTGGGGGGCCTGGGCTATGGGGTCCCAGCATCCCACAGGGGCATATGAGGACTTTGAGCTGTGAGATGCAACCCCCCCAATAGTCTTCCTGTCCCTCCATCAGGAAGCTGATCCACCACCGGAAAGAGACCCTGTCACGCAGAGGCCCTTCAGCCTCCAGTGTTGCAGTTATGACCCCATCAACCAGTGACCACCACTTGGATGCTGCTGCGGCCAGGCAGCCCAATGGGGTGTGTCGAGCTGGGTTCGAGCGGCAGCACAGCCTACCCAGTTCTGAGCATCTTGGGGCAGATGGAGGCCTCTACCAGGTGTGTGGTGAGGACATCCTGGAGAAGGGAGGTGGGTGGGACTTGAGGCTTCATCCAGAGGCTCAAGGGGTCCACTCAGGAGTGATGCGGCCCAGAGCCATAGTCCTGCCCACAGCCAGGGCTCAGGTCCCGAGCCTGGCTGCCGCTCTAGATGTCAGTCCGTCCTCCAAGATCCTACTTCCATCTTCCAGATCCCACTTCCATCTTCCCAGATCCCACCACAGCCTCGCCGAGCAGCACCCGCCACACCGCCCCCACCAGTGAAGCGCCGAGACCGCGAGGCCCTGATGGCCTCTGGGAGTGGTAAGAAGGCAGGGTTAGGGGAATTCAGGTGGAGGCACCCTATGCTTGGAATGGTTGTTCTGCCTGTGTCAGGGAGATGGAAGCTCTAAGTTTGGGAAGAGGACAGGACTCCCATGTTGGGGCAATTAGGGGCTCTGGGCTTTGTGAGGAGACAGTGCCTAGCACAGAAACTAGGCCCTGTGTTAGGGGACAGGGATCTGGGCTGTGAAGGGTATGGTTTTCCAGGGGGCTGCCCTGGCACAGCTTCTACTCACTGCTCACAGGTGGCCACAACACCACGCCCTCCGGGGGTAACTCTGTGTCCAGCGGCTCCTCAGTCAGCAGCACCTCCCTTGACACGCTCTATACCGGCTCCAGCCCAACTGAACCAGGCTCCAGCTGCTCACCCACACCCCCACCTGTGCCCCGCCGAGGCACCCACACCACCGTGTCCCAAGTCCAGCCCCCTCCCTCCAAGGCATCAGCACCTGAACCCCCTGCAGAAGAAGTGGCAACTGGTACAACCTCAGCCTCTGATGACCTGGAAGCCCTGGGTACACTGAGCCTGGGGACCACAGAGGAGAAGGCAGCAGCTGAGGTGGCTGTGCCCAGGACCATTGGGGCCGAGCTGATGGAGCTGGTGCGGAGAAACACTGGCCTGAGCCACGAATTATGCCGGGTGGCCATCGGTGTCATAGTGGGTCACATCCAGGCCTCCGTGCCGGCCAGCTCACCAGTCATGGAGCAGGTCCTCCTCTCACTCGTAGAGGGCAAGGTGAGGGTGGGCGGCACAGCAGGGCCATCCTGCTACCCACCCTGTTCCCACCGTCACACACTTGTCCAGCCTGTATGTTACAGGTATTTCTCAAGCTCTGGCTCTGAGCTCTTAATGTGCTGGGCACCGGGGACGTTGAGCTGATTTCTGAAGCAGAAAGGAAGGACAAGCATTCCAGGCAGATGCACAGCCTGGACAAGGGCCACAAGGCAGGACTGAGCCTGGCTCGTGGGAGGAAGTGGAACAAGGCCTGCAGGACTGGAACACAGGGAGTGAGGGAGTGGGTGCTGTAGGAGGAGGTGAGACCTGGGGCAGGTGACAGATAAGACCAGATGCGGGTGGCCAAGAGTTCTGTCTGGCTGCAGGGAAGGAATGGACACGGCATGGGTGAGGGTAGTGCCTTGCTGACCTTGGCAGTAAGAGACATGGGTGCTGGGAGAGCTGTGATGGAGTCCTAGGTGCTGACTTGGACCAGAGGGAGTGAGGTGTGTGGGCATCATGGGATAGGTGGGATCCTTGGCCCTCATGAGCAGGATGGGGGCAGTGAGCCCAGCATACATGATGGGGGTCAGACAGACCAAAGGTCCCTCTTTAGTGCTCCATGGTTCCTCTTATTCTGGTTTGGGTGTTGGGGAGTGGACCAATGGGCTTGGCTGTGCTGGGCACAATAGCCAGTGCCTGGTCAGCAGGGTTCAAGGAAAATGTGGCAAGTTGGTAGATGACAGGCCTGTGCCATTTTGTGTGGAATGGGAGAGTGAGGTCTCAGAGTCACATTCTGGCAGTGACAGAGTTCCTGGCCCTCCTAGTTGGAGGTGTTTATCCAGGTCTGGGATGAGAGGCGAGCTGTTGAAAACCCCCTACAGATGAGTCTCCTATTGACTCCTGTCCTGGGAGGTCATCAAGACCGGAGTTGAGCCCCCTGTCCAGTGTGGGCCAGGAGGGACATGAGTTCACGGAGTAAAAGTCCACAGATGGACTCTCCAGGCCTTGGAGCAGGGAGTGTGCTGAGTCATGCCTTGCCCTCTCCCGCTAGGACCTCAGCACGGCCCTGCCCTCAGGGCAGGTCTGCCACGACCAGCAGAGGCTGGAGGTGATCTTTGCAGACCTGGCTCGACGTAAGGACGACGCCCAGCAGCGCAGTTGGGCACTATATGAGGACGAGGGTGTCATCCGCTGCTACCTGGAGGAGCTGCTGCATATTCTGGTAAGGGTGGGGGCTCACACACATACCCCACATGGGGAACAGTGGCCCCCACCCTGTAGCATCCCTCACAGTGCTAGGAGTCTCCCCTACATATATGTGCTCAGCCCTCTTGGGTGGCTGCACAGCTCCGCTCATGCTGGCTGATGCTCTCACTTCCTCATTTCTGTAGACTGATGCAGACCCTGAAGTTTGCAAGAAAATGTGCAAGAGAAACGAGTTCGAGTCTGTCCTGGCCTTGGTGGCCTATTACCAAATGGTATGTGCAGGATGGAGGGGAGGGGTAATGGAGAGACCTCGATAGTGGGGGAGTTCCAGGCACTGAGCACGCAGGGTTCCCTGCCAGGAACACCGAGCATCACTGCGGCTGCTGCTCCTCAAGTGCTTCGGTGCCATGTGCAGCCTGGATGCGGCCATCATCTCCACGCTTGTGTCATCCGTGCTGCCTGTGGAGCTGGCGAGGGACATGCAGACAGACACGCAGGGTGAGGCTGGAGGGCGGGGTAGGAGGGAACTTCCTGCTATCTGGAGGGTGTTCCTGCCATCTGCTGGGGTTTCCTGCCATCTTTGGGGACTCTGACTGCCTGCCTTGTCCCCCCAGACCACCAGAAACTCTGTTACTCTGCCCTCATCCTGGCCATGGTCTTCTCCATGGGAGAGGCAGTGCCCTATGCACACTATGGTAAGAATGCAGTCGCCGACCAGCTGATCACAGGTCCTAAGCCAGGGCCCATTGCCTGAGGGCTTGGGACCTGCTGACTACACAGCCTAGCAGGGATAGGCTATCCCCAAGGCTCACAGAAAGCCAGGAAGGGTGGGTGGTGCGGGGGTCGGGGGGAATGGAGCTGCAGACTTCTGTGCGCCCCTCTCCCAGAGCACCTGGGCATGCCTTTCGCCCAGTTCCTACTGAGCATCGTCGAGGATGGGCTGCCCTTGGACACCACAGAGCAGCTGCCGGACCTCTGCGTGAACCTGCTTCTGGCTCTCAACCTGCACCTGCCAGGTGGGGTGGGGCCTGGCCGGGCGGTGGCTGAGCACATGGTGGCTCTCAGGCTCAGCACCCTGTCTATACCCATGTCTTTCCTTAGCCCCTGACCAGAATGTCATCATGGCTGCCCTGAGCAAACATGCCAATGTCAAGATCTTCTCCGAGAAGCTGTTGTTGCTCCTGAACAGAGGGGGTGAGGGCCCGGGAATCTGCGCGGGTACCACTTCGATGCCCTGTGACTCCATGACCCCTGCAATGACTCCCGTAACCCCTGGGGTGACTCTGGGACCCCCACAAGGTCCACCCTGACCGCTATGACCCCTGCCTCCTAGATGACCCTGTGCGCATCTTCAAACATGAGCCACAGCCGCCACACTCTGTCCTCAAGTTCCTGCAGGACGTGTTTGGCAGCCCGGCCACAGCTGCCATCTTCTACCACACAGACATGATGGCTCTCATTGACATCACTGTGCGGCACATCGCAGACTTGTCACCGGGAGACAAGGTGCCTGGAGGTGGCTGCAGCAGGGGGGGATCACTGTGTGGAAACTGAAACAAAATGGTGGGGGACATGACATTGAGTGGAGGTGAGGGGGCAACGCCACTGCTGGAGCCAGGTAAGTGTAGGAGGCCATGATAGGTGCACCAAGACCCAAAGGAGCCAGCCATGAGGTGATCTGGAGGTGGTGCGGCTGGAGGAGGCTGGAGAGGAGGGAGTGGAGGGAGATGAGGCATGGAGGGTGGAGTTTACACAAAGCCTTGGAGGCTGCTGCAAGAGGTTGTGATCTCCTCAGGAACAGGGAATGTGATGTGATTAACATCCCACATGGAATCAACTCCGTGCCAGCAGAGTGGAAGCCAGCCAGGGAGGAAGCAGCCACAGTAGTCCAGGTGGCATGGATGGGGTGGGGACGGGATAGGCCATGGCAGTGGCAGTGGCAGTGGCGAGAAGAGGCCAGCTGTGGAGTGTTTAGTAAGTGGATCTGGCAGGGCTTGCTGCTTGATTTATCTTGAGCAGCTAGATGGATGAAGTGCTGATTTTTGAAGTTGGGGAGGCTGGGAGAACTTCTTGGGGGAAAATAGAGAGTTGTGTTTTGAATGTGTCAAGAATGAGGAGATACCTGCTAGACACCCAGGTACCAAGGGCATCAGGGAGGCAGTGGGGAATGAGTTGAGACTAGAGAGACATTTTGGAGTTGTCTATGCAGAGATACGATGGGAAGCCTGTGACTATGTGATTGCCTCAGAAATGACATAGATAGGCAGGTCAGCGGGAAGTTCGGGCTGCAGCCCTGGGCACAGCTGAAACAACTAGGGAGAAACCCAGGAAGAGAACCAAGAAAGCAGGAGCCCAAAGCCACGTTTAGAGGAAGATGATCAGCCATCTCTATACCGTTAGGAGCCTGAGCGAAACTGGGGTTGGCCATTGGATTCACCACACAGAGGTCAGTGGTGCCTGACAAGCAGGGTCAGTGGGGTGCAAGAAGGAGAGTCTGAATGAAAGTTTGAGAGAGCTTGAAGTTATTGGGGAGTAGAAATGAGGGGAGGGTTGGAAGCAGTAAATGGAGACAACTCTTATGAATTTTCTATTAAGGGGAAGAGAAAAATGGGAGGGAGGTTGCTGGAGAGAGATGACATGGGGATAGGGAGAGTGGTTTTTTTGTTTTTGTTTGTTTGTTTGTTTGTTTGTCTCCCTCTGTTGCCAAGGCTGGAGTGTAGTGGCACAATCCTGGCTCACTGTGACCTCCGCCTCCTGGGTTCAAGTGATTCTCCTGCCTCAGCCTCCCAAGTTGCTGGAATTACAGGCACCCACTACCACACCCAGCTAATTTTTATATTTTAGTAGAGACAGGGTTTCGCCATGTTGGCCAGGCTGGTCTTGAACTCCTGACCTCATGCAATCCACCTGCCTCAGCCTCCCAAAGTGTTGGGATTACAGGTGTGAGCCACCGTGCCTGGCCAGGGAGAGTGTTTTGAAGATGGGGGATGTTGGCCAAGCGCGGTGGCTCATGCCTGTAATCCCAGCACTTTGGGAGGCCGAGGTGGGTGGATCACTTGAGGTCAGGAATTCGAGACCAGCCTGGCCAACATGGTCTCTACTAAAAATAGAAAATACGAAAAATAGAAAAATTAGCTGGGCATGGCTGTGGGAGCCTGTAATCCCAGCTACTTGGGAGGCTGAGGCAGGAGAATTGCTTGAACCCGGGAGGTGGAAGTTGCTGTGAGCCAAGATCACACCACTGCACTCCAGCCTAGGCGACAGATGGGGGATGATGGCCAGGTGTGGTGGCTCACGCCTATAATCCCAGCACTTTGGGAGGCTGAAGCGGGAGGACCACTTGAATCCATGAGTTCAAGATCAGCCTGGGCAACGTAATGAGACCTCTGTATAGCCTGATGGACCACAGTAAAAAATAAAATTAGCTGGGCATGGTGCTATGCACCTGTAATTCCAACTACTTTGGAGGCTGAAGTGGGAAGATTACTGGAGCCCAGGAGGTCAAGGCTGCATTGAGCCACGATTGTGTCATTGCACTCCAGCCTGGGCAACAAAGCCAGACCTTGTCTCTTTAAAAAACAAAAACAAAAATGGTAGGGATGATGGTGCATGTTCTGAGCCAGAGGGAATGATCCAGCAAGCACAGAGAGATGGATGATGTGTTGGAGATGATGAGCCACCACAGGAGTCAAGTGGATGGGGCAGGAGGGGAGAGTCCAGGTCCAGGCTTACATGGACAGGAGCTAGGGCCGCCCATTCTGGTAGGGACAGGTGAGATGTGGGTACTGAGGGGAAAGACGGGTTTCTGCAAGATTATTTCTGTATTCTGTATGAAGCACAAGGCCAGCTGACGAGGTAGGTAGGTTTCGAAGACAGAGAAGGTGGGCATTGTTACTACTCTAAGGGAGAGTGACACAGCAGAGAAAAGCAGTGGGAGGCTCAGGCAGTGCTGCGTGTCCATTTGAGGTTTGTGGTGTTGAGTGACATTCAGGCCTGCACATGGCTCTGCATTTGTCTATAGCTTAGACACTGGCGTGTGATGTGCAGGCACCTCAGTATGACTCCCAGGGCTGGGACTTAGCAGGGTGTGCTGCCTAAAGGAGGTTTTGGTATTATTCCTCTAATTAAAGGTAAAGAGAGAAATGAGGGATGTTGAGGGAAGCAGACATAGTGCTAGGTCAGGTCAGTGGATTGGAGGTCTCTGTGAGAACAAGCTGTGAAGTCATAAGGGCTGTCCAGGCGTGGTAGTTCACGCCTATAATCCCAGCACTTTGGGAGGCCGAGGTGGGCGGATCACTTGAGGTCTGGAGTTTGAGACCAACCTGGCCAACATGGCGAAACCCCATCTCTTCTAAAAAAAAATACAAAAATTAGCAGGGCATTTTGGTGTATGCCTGTAATCCCAGCTATTTGGGAGGCTGAGGCAGGAGAATTGCTTGAACCCAGGAGTCAGAGGTTGCAGTGAGCCGAGATCGTGCCACTGCACTCCAGCCTGGTGACAGCAGGAGACCCTGTCTCAAAAAAAAAAAAAAAATGATATCTATCTATCTATCTATCTATCTATCTATCTATCTATCTATCTATCTATCTCATAAGGGCTGTTGGAACTGGTTCAGCCAGAGGTGCTAGGAGTATAGGTTGGAGGAGAGGCTGTTGGAGATGAATTCAGGGCATATGTAGGAGGTAGGATAGCCAGGTCTTAGACATGGCTTGGATATGAGGTATGTGAGAGACAAGAAGCAAAGAGGACACCATATTTCAGGCTTGTGCTTTTGAATCGGCAACAGTGCTCTTTCTAAAGGTAAGAACATGAGAAAACCTTCAACTCTGGGAGGATGGGAAAGATCATGAGTTTGATGGTGGATATGTGGATTTGAGGTCTGTCACATGTGCAGGAGATGACAAGTGGGCAGTTGAATATTCTTGTCTGGAGCTCACAGGGGAGTTCTAGGTGAGAGGTATGAGAGTGGTTCACTGTTTGAAACTGTGAATGTGCACAGGATCTTCCAGGGCAAGAGAGGATAGGGTGAGAAGCAGAGGGCCTCTGACTGATAGACAGAGGCACCTTGAGGGACCCAGCTTCAAAGGATGGGCAGGACTTCTCTGGGCAGCCCGCATACCTGGGGCTGTCTGTGGCTGGAATGATACATTTATTCACTTACTCAAAAACTATTGAAGAGCAATTCTGTGCCAGGTATATTGTGGGTGCTGGGGATGCAGCCCTGATGTTCAGGTCCACAGCCCTGGGGTCTGTGGAACAGTGGGGTCCTGTCCCTGTCCAGTGGTGGTTGCAGTACCTCCCTGGGGTCCCTGAGCTGGCCTGCTCTTCCCACAGCTGCGCATGGAGTACCTCTCCCTGATGCATGCTGTAGTCCGCACCACGCCCTACCTGCAGCACCGCCACCGGCTACCCGACCTGCAGGCCATACTGCGACGCATCCTGAATGAGGAGGAGACCTCACCCCAGTGCCAGATGGACCGCATGATTGTCCGAGAGATGTGCAAGGAATTCCCGGTGCTGGGGGAGGCTCCCAGCTAGCACCTTGCTGTCCTCCCTTCCCTGCAGCTCCAGTCAGTGTGCAGGGGACTCAGGGGCTTGGCCCTAAGAATGTTTTGCACTGACAGTGGGAGGGGATAAGGTGGCAGAAGGAACCTGAGCAGGAACCCTCACCTGAAGTAGAACTTATGAGAGGGGCCAAGTGTAGGATTGGGGACCATGGTCTGGGAGCTGTTCTGGGGCAGGGGGAATATGCAAGCTAAAGCCCCTCTATACCCCGGTAGGCTTCCTCTTCAGCATGCCCCCCTCTTCACCCCACACCCATGTGCACACTCAGAGTCCTGCTGCCGCTCCAGGCTGGACCAGACCCCCATCCCCACCCCTCCTGGTCTGTATCCTGGGCCTCAGCAAGCCATGCCCCTGGGGTGAGGGGAGGCATCTCCCACCAGCTCTATTCTTTGCCTTAGCTTTGCAGTGAGTGCTGCTCATATCCTCCCCCCTACCCCCACATGGGGGTCGCTGCCCTTCACTCCTACCCCTAGAGGCCTTGGCCAAGCTGCTGCTTTGAAAGCGGGATCTTGGAGACAGGTCATCCATCCCGGAGCCTCATGGAACAGGATGATGGCACTGAGAAAGCCAATGACCGAATCTCTTTTCTCTGTAAAAATGTAGACTGAAAAGCCATGTGTATTTTCCTATGTGCTGTAGCTCTCCTTTGGAAATAAATCACAGGCATCTGGAAACAGGCTTCCCTGTATGATCTTGGGAGACAGTGGGAGAGGATGGGCAGAAGTACTGGGGCCTTAGGACCCCATCACTGCAGCTTGCACTGACTTCTCCAGCCTGAGGAGGTAATGGACCCTGACAGGCCTGGCCTTCAAGGCCCTTTGAGCCCTGTTTCTAGCCTCTCTTCCCTGAGCTCCCACTTTTCCTGGGCCCCAGCCATAGCCAAGTGTCCACCAGCAGCCCATTTGCAGGTGTCTGCATCTCCAGGCTTCACTTACACACTTACATCTTTCTTTTTCTCCTTTTTTTTTTTTTTTTTAGGGGGGGAACAGTCTTACTCTGTTACCCAGGCTCACTGTAGCCTTGACCTCCCAGGCTCAAGTGATCCTCCTGCCTCAGCCTCCTGAGTAGCTGAAACTACAGTAGCCACCATGCCCAGCTAATTAAAAAAAATTTTTTGTTGTTAGAGACAGGGTCCTACTATGTTGCTCAAGCGGGTCTCGAACACCTCAGTTCCGGTGATCCTCCTGCCTTGGCCTCCCAAAGTACTGGGATTATAGGCGTGACCCATCGCACTGGCCCACTTACATCTTTTACTTATATCTTTCAGTTTGCTTTGAATACCGGTACTCTCTCCCCTGTTGAAACCCTATTGTCCTTCATAGTTATTCTCAAATGAAGCAGGCCTCTACCTACTCCCAGCCCTGGCCTCTGTGAATGCTTCGGCCTGTCCAGCCCTATTTTCTTCCCCCATTTGTCCTTGTTTCCAGCAAGATCACCTCATCTTGCAACCTCAGCAGAGATTTGGTAATCATGGTAGGGCAGAAAGAGGGTCTTAACAAGCATGGGGTTAGGTTTCCATTACTGTTTTAGAGGAACTAAGGGCCAAAATTTGGCAAAAACTTCACTCTTGCAGGCTCTCAAGTTAGCAAAGAAGTTCTCACCATAAGTCTGGGAGCAGAGTCAGAAACCCACAGGCAGACACCAGTCAGAAGTGTTGTTTCTGTTTTCTAGATTGAGTCTCACTATCTTGAAGGCTAATGTCCAACTCCTGTGCTCAAGCAGTCCTCCCACTTCAGCTTCCAGAGTAGCTGGAACTACAGGCACACACCACTGTGCTTCACACGGAAGTGGTTTTCATCAGTTCCCTTTATTTTTTATCCAAATTCCTCATTCATCAGATGGTTCCACACATCAGGAATCACTGACACTGACTTTTGGTCGTGACTTTTTCTTTCTCATTGGGGTGCTGAAAACAGAGGGCAGTTATCCTCCCAAAAAGAAGGTAAAGCAGCACAGGGAGGCAAGGACTAGAGATGGGGCCCCCTGGCAAGAGGCTCTCAGAAGTTGAGGCAGCAACATTCCTTAGGAAACCCATGGGAGGAAAGTATGGGGGCCTGGTGGGGGATGCCCTGCTCACTGCTGACTCTGTCAGAAGGCCAGGTGCACAGACTCAGTCGGACCTGAGGAGGGGTTGACAGTGTTTGGCCCCCAGTAAAGCTCTGTGGGACACAACCTGGTTATTAACTTTTTTTTTCTTTTTGAGACAGAGTTTTGCTCTTGTCACCCAGGCTGGAATGCAATGGCACGATCTCGGCTCACTGCAACCTGTACCTCCCAGGTTCAAGCGATGATTCCTCTGCCTCAGCTTCCCGAGTAGCTGGGATTACAGGTGCCCACCACCACATCCAGCTAATTTTTGTATTTCTAGTAGAGACGGGGTTTCACCATGTTGGTCAGGCTGGTCTCGAACTCCTGATCTCAGACGATCCACCTGTCTCAGGCTCCCAAAATGCTGGGATTACAGGTGTGAGCCACTGCGCCCAGCCCCCCCCCCTTTTTTTTAGATGGAATTGTGCTCTGTCACCCAGGCTGGAATGCAGTGGTGTGATCTTGGCTCACTGCAACCCTTACCTCCTGGGTTCAAGCAATTCTTCCTGCCTCAGCCTCCCCAGTAGCTGGGATTACAGGTGCCCACCACCACACCTGGCTAATTCCTGTATTTTTAGTAGAGACGGGATTTCGCCATGTTGGCCAGGCTGGTCTTGAACTCCTGACCTCAGGTGACCCACTCGCCTCCGCCTCCCAAAATGCTGGGATTACAGGCATGAGCCACCACGCCCGGCCTGGTTACTACTTTTAACCCTGGAGACATTCTGCCTCCCTTTTTATATCCAAAGTTGATGACACTGACTTCCAGTCACTACTCCTTTCTCACTGGGGTGCAGAAGGCAGGGAAGTATTCTCATGAGACAGTGTATTTCAGTAAAAAGCACAGGTCTTCAGGAAGCTGAGGCAGGGACATCGGACAGCCTCTGTGACTTGCTGTGTTTCCTGTCATGATGCACACACAAACCTTGTGGGAACGGCAGGACTGTGCTGTGCCATCTGTCCCAGTGCTGGCACCTAAGTCAAACAAGGTATGGTCCCATGGCAGAAGCCTCTGCTTACTTCTGCAGGAGTGCCCAAGGTGGGCCCTGGCACTTGTTTGTAAGAGAAGCAGAAGCCCCAGCTGATAAAGTTACGTAAGTGCTGACTCCTGGTAGCAAGCATGCTCTGAGGGACTCTGGGACCTCTTCAGCAAACACCCTTGTGGTGGCCTCACAACACAAAATTACAACCAAGTGCAGATGATGATTAGCCAGAGAAGTCCTCTTGGGGAGGGAACTTTGATAGAACACATCTATGGCTGCGTGGAAGGTTGGTAGATGTGATATGTGGCTAGGCAGCAGGAAGGGCAATGAGAGAGAGCATTAAGCCACCCCAAGAAAGGGGAGTGTTTGGGTAGAGTTGAGAAGAACTCAAATTTTGGGGGACAGTGAGGGGGTTTGGGCTGACTTCTGGGTCAGAAATTTCTGAAGCTGCAGCTAGGAATGGGTGTATAAGTGTGCGGGTGGCTCACGCCTGTCATCCCAGCACTTTGGGAGGCCGCGGAGGGAAAATTGCTTGAGCCCAGGAGTTTGAGACCAACCTGCCAACCTGGACAGCATAGGAAGACCCCATCACTACAAAAAATACAAAAATTAGCTGGGCGTGGTGGCCCGCACCTGTAGTCCTAGCTACTCGGGAGGCTGAGGTGGAAGAATCACTTAAGCTCAGGAGCAATTACACCACTGCAGTCCTGCACTCCAGCCTGGATGGCAGTGAGACCCCAACTCAAAGAAAAAAAAAAAAAAAAAAAGGCCGGGCGCGGTGGCTCACGCCTGTAATCCCAGCACTTTGGGAGGCCGAGGCAGGCAAATCATGAGGTCAGGAGATCGAGACCATCCTGGCTAACACGGCGAATCCCCGTCTCTATTAAAAATATAAAAAATTGGCTGGGCGTGGTGGTGGGCGCCTGTAGTCCCAGCTACTCAGGAGGCTGAGGCAGGAGAATGGCATGAACCCAGAAGGCAGAGCTTGCAGTGAGCCAAGATCGTGCCACTGCACTCCAGCCTGGGTGACATGGCGAGACTCCGTCTGAAAAAAAAAAAAAAAAAAAAAGAAGTGCTGGCACCGTGTCTCTGGCATATGTGCTGAGCCATAAGCTGCACATGCGTAAGGCCAACCCCAGGATGAGGAGTCGAGTAATTCTCCTGCCTCAGCCTCCTGAGTAGCTGGGATTACAGGCGCACACCACCACACCCAGCTAATTTTTGTATTTTTAGTAGAGACAAGGTTTCTCCATGTTGGTCAGGCTGATCTCAAACTCCTGACTTCGGGTGATCCACCCGCCTTGGCCTCCCAAAGTGCTGAGATTACAGGCATGAGCCGCCACACCTGGCGCATCCATCCACTGTTGATGACCTTTCAGTTGTTTCCAGTTTTTGTCTATTGCAAATACTGCTGCCAGGAGCACTGTTGTACATGTCTTCACGTTGCTCATACGCATTATTTTTGGAGGGTATATTCCCAAATAAAGAGTGGAATTTCAGGGTCACAGGCAGATACTGCCAAATAGGTTTCCAAAGTAGTTGTACCAATGTATGCTCCTTCAGTAGTGTCAGACAGTTCAAGCTTCTCCTGTCTTTCCCAAAACTTAGTATTGTCAAGTCATTTTTATTTTAGCTATTCTGGTAGAGTGCAGTAGTCCTCCCCTCCCCTCCCCTCCCCTCCTCCCCCTTTTTTTGGGAGGTAAAGTCTTGTTCTGTTGCCCAGGATGGAGTCCAGTGGTGCAATCTCAGCTTACTGCATCCTCCGCCTCCTGGGTTCAAGCGATTCTTATGCCTCAGCCTCCCAAGTAGCTGGGACCACAGGCGTGGGCCAACATGCCCAGCTAACTTTTGTGCTTTGAGTAAAGACAGGGTTTTGCCATGTTGGCCAGGCTGGACTCAAACTCCTGGCCTCAAGTGATCTGTCCATCTCAGCCTCCCAAGGTGCTGGGATTACAGGTGTGAGTTGCCTCACCTGGCCAGTATTTATTTTTTTCAATTTGCATTTCCCTAATGACTAAAGAGGTTGAGCACCTTTTCAATATTATTTGAATGTTCTCTTTTGTGAAGTAACTATTTGAATCTCTTGCCCCATTTATCTGTTTGTGTATATTTTATTGATTTGTAGTATGTATTCAGGATATGAGTCCATGGATGTTCTATCTTAGAGTATCTTCTCCCACTTTTAATATCTTTTGATAAAAGAAGGTTCTCAATCGTCATGTAATCCAAGTTATCAATACTTTCCTTTATAGTTAGTACATTTTATGTCCTATTAGACAATCCTGTTAGACAGTCCTGTCCTGTTAAAAAGTCTTGACTGGCTGTGGTGGCTCATGCCTGTAATCCCAGCACTTTGGGAGGCCAAGGCAGGAGGATCACTTGAGCCCAAGAGTTGCAGACCAGCCCGGGCAAAATGATGAGACCCTGTCCCTACAAAAAATTAAAGAAATTAGCCGGGTGTGGTGGAGCATACCTGTAGTCTCAGCTACTCAGAGGCCAAGACAGGAGGGTCCCTTGAGCCTAGGAAGTCGAGGCAGCAGTGGTCGCACCACTGCACTCCAGGCTGGGCCACAAAGTGAGACCCCCATCTCTAAAAATTTTTTTAATATAAAAACAAATTTTTTAATCTTTGCTTTCATGCTTGTGAATAGCCACTTCACTCCAGCTCCCCATCTCTGTTAAAAAAAAAAAAACAAAAAACAAAAAACATATTTGCTTAAAGTCACCTTTAAGATCTTCTCTTGGCCAGGTGCAGTGGCTCACGCCTGTAATCCCAGCACTTTGGGAGGCCAAGGCAGGCGGATTACAGGGTCAGGAGATTGAGACCATCCTGGCCAACATGGTGAAACCCCATCTCTACTAAAAATACAAAAATTAGCTGGGCGTGGTGGCACGTACCTGTAATCGCAGCTACTCGGGAGGCTGAGGCAGGAGAATTGCTTGAACTAGAGAGTCAGAGGTTGCAGTGAGCCAAGATTGCACCACTGTATTCCAGCCTGGTGACAGAGCGAGACTCTGTCTCAAAAAACAAAAAGCAAAACAAAAAACAAACAACAACAACAACAAAGGTCATGCTGTTTTCTAGAAACTGGATATTATCTTTCAGATGTCAAATTTATATGGAATTGATTATGCAAGCAGTATGAAATAGGGATCTCATTTAATTTTTTCTATATGGATATCCAACTGACCCAGCATCATTTATTGAAAAGCCTGTTCTTGGCCGGGCGCGGTGGCTCATGCTTGTAATCCCAGCACTTTGGGAGGCCGAGGCGGGCGGATCACGAGGTCAGGAGATCGAGACCACGGTGAAACCCTGTCTCTACTAAAAATACAAAAAATTAGCCGGGCGTGGTGGCGGGCGCCTGTAGTCCCAGCTACTCGGAGAGGCTGAGGCAGGAGAATGGCATGAACCCGGGAGGCGGAGCTTGCAGTGAGCCGAGATTGCGCCAATGCACTCCAGCCTGGGTGACAGAGCGAGACTCCGTCTCAAAAAAAAAAAAAAAAAGAAAAGCCTGTTCTTTCAGTTAATAGCGTTGCCCCTGGGGAAACAAAAAAAAGAAAACCTTTTCTTCATGTTGGCTCTGAAGAACCACCCTTGTCAAAATTCAAGTTTCCACACATCTTCAGGCCTGTCTCTGGATTTCTTTCCTTTAGTCTTCCTATCCTTGTACCAGTACCACACAATCTTGGTTTCTTTTTATTTTTTTATTTTCATTCTTTTTTTTAGATACAGGGTCTCTCGCTCTGTTGCCCAGGCTGGAGTGCAGCATGTGATCATAGCTCAACCTCCCCAGGGCTCACATGATCCTCCCACTTCAGCCTCCCAAGTAGCTGGGACTACAGGCATGTGCAAAATTTTTGTATTTTTTGTAGAGATGGGGTTTTGCTGTTGCTCAGGCTGCCGAATCTAGTTTGTCAGTTTACACACACACGCGAAATCTAGTGGGATTTTTTTTTTTTTTTTTTTTTTTTGAGACGGAGTCTTGCTCTGTCACCCAGGCTGGAGTGCAGTGGCGTCAACTCGGCTCACTGCAAGCTCCGCCTCCCCAGGTTCACGCCATTCTCCTGTCTCAGCCTCCCAAGTAGCTGGGACCACAGGTGCCCGCCACCACACCTGGCTAACTTTTGTATTTTTAGTAGAGACAGGGTTTCACCATGTTAGCCAAGATGGTCTCGATCTCCTGACCTTGTGATCCACCCGCCTCAGCCTCCCAAAGTGCTGGGATTACAGGTGTGAGCCACTGCCCCCAGCCAAAATCTAGTGGGATTTTTAACTGAAGTTGCATCGAATCCATATATCAATTTGGGAGAATTGGCACCTTTATAATATTGACTTTTCCAATATTGGAACAATTTTTCACTTTATTTATGTCTTTATTTCTCATTTTTTTAACTTTTTTTTTTTTCAGATAGGGTCTGGCTGTGTTGCCCAGGCTGGAGTGCAATGGCATGATCTTGGCTCACTGCAACCTCTGTCTCCCAGGTTCAGGCACTTCTCCTGCCTCAGCATCCAGAGTAGCTGGGATTACAGGTGCACAACCGCATGCCCAGCTAATTTTTTTGTATTTTTAGTAGAGATGAGGTTTCACCATGTTGGCCAGACTGATCTCGAACTCCTGACCTCAAGTGATCCACCCACCTTGGCCCTCCAAAGTGCTGAGATTTCAGGCATGAGCCACCATGCCAGGCCTATGTCTTTATTTCCCTCAATAATGTTTTATAATTTTTTTGTGTGTTTGTATGTAGTCTTTGCACATCTTTCATTAGGTTTATTCCTTAGCATTTGATTTACTTGATGCTATTGTAAACATCATTGTTTTTAAGAAAAATTTTTTTTTCTCGTTCACTGCAACCTCTGTCTCCCAGGTTCAAGTGATTCTCCTGCCTCAGCCTCCTCAGTAGCTGGGACTACAGGTGCCCACCACCACACCTGGCTAATTTCTGTATTTTTAGTAGAGACAGGATTTCACCATGTTGGCCAAGCTGGTCTCAAACTCCTGACCTCAGGTGATCTGCCAGCCTTGGCCACCCAAAGTGCTGGGATTACAGGATTGAGCCAACGTGCCCAGCCAAGAAATTTATTTTCTAACTGTTGGTGACATATAGAAATTGCAACTGATTTTTATATATTGATCTTGTGTCCAACAACTTTGCCGAACTCATTCTAACAACTTACCTATAGGTTCTTCTGAAATTTTTACATATACAATCCTACTGCTTGTGAATGAGTTTTTTTCCCTTCCAATCTTCATAACTTATTATTTTTCTTGCCCTACTGCACTGGATAGGCCCTCCGATATAATACTGAGGCTTGTGGTCATGAATACAAAATGAGACCAATTAGCACAGTTGTTTGTTTTCCTCCAGCAATGTTCTGCTGCGCTAGAGGCAAAGAATACATAAATAGTCTATTTTAACTGGGGTTAGATTTTAGCCCAGCAAGTTTGTCTAAGAAGAACAGGGCAGGGAGTTGCCATGGCACTGGACTTTATAAGGCTAATGACACAGGTCAATAGCTGAGGTGATGAACAATGGACTGGAGATCTCAGTGAGGTCAAAGAACTGCTGGATAATTGAGCTGGACAGGTTGGCCAGGTCTTCCCCTGGAAAGGCACACCTGGCTGGGAGTAGACAAACACAAGGTGGGGTGGAAAAGGCAGGAGAAGGAAAGAGGCTGAGAAGTGTTAGCAGGCAGTATCTGCTACACCCTTACCCTCTGGTCTTCTGATCTCGCCATCTGCTGCCCAGCAGCCTCAAATCCAGGTCTCTGGGTCCTGGGTGGACCTCTAGTTGGGAGCTGATAAGAGAAGGAGGATAGGCTGGGCACGGTGGCTCATGCCTGTAATCCCAGCACTTTGGGAGGCCGAGGCGGGCGGATCACTAGAGGTCAGGAGTTTGATACCAGCCTGGCCAACATGGTGAAGCCCCATCTCTACTAAAAATACAAAAATTAGCTGGGCGTGGTGGTGGGTGCCTGAAATCCCAGCTACTTGGGAGGCTGAGGCAGGAGAATCGCATAAACCTGGGAGGCAGAGGTTGCAGTGAGCTGAGATCACACCACTTAACTCCAGCCTGGGTGACAGAGTGAAACTCCATCTCAAAAAAAAAATAAAAATAGAATGAGGTTAAACCACATAGGGGTCTTATTAGGAGGCAAGGGCAAGATTTGCCCATTATCACTAACATCTGGTTTTTGTTTTTTTTACCAGGAGTGCATTAGGAACTGCCACTGGGGCTGGGGCATAGAGGTGAGTGCAGATGGAGGGAGAGGGGCTCCACAGAACAGCCACAAAGGGAGGATGACAGTGGGATGACACACAGCAGGGAGCAACATGGAGAGCGATCCGCAATCTCACCACTCAGGAGTGAGGAGCTTTGCTCTCCAAAAGGAGTGTTAGCCAGGGCCAGCGCCAGCCCTGTTGGTGAGAGGGCAGGGCTTGATTTCCCTCAGCCATAGTCCTTTTATGCCTCTGCACATTCGCCTACAGTCTCCAAGACCTAGGATGCCCACCCCCAATCCCTATCCCTCCCTGCCGTTCCTTTGCAGATACGGATCTCCCCTTGGTCATTCAAGGCACTGCTCAGGCATCTTATGCAAGAAGGCTTCCCAGGTTGCGAAGGTGACTCAGACGCCTCCTCTGGGACTCCAGCACCCTTACCCAGCAGAGCCCCTCCCTGTCTGCCTCCGTGGTGTCAGGTTTTGTGCCCTCTACTCACTAGATTGTGGACCCAGAAAGCGCTGGTGCTGTCAAAACCACTTCTGGGTTGCTGGGCGCGGTGGCTCACACCTATAATCCCAGCACTTTGGGAGGCCAAGATGGGCGGATTGCTTGAGCCCAGGAGTTCAAGACTAATCTGGCCTACATAGGGAGACCCCATCTCTATAAAAAACGCAAAAATTAGCCAAGTGTGGTGACACGTACCCGTAGTCCCAGCTACTCGGGAGGCTGAGGTGGGAGAATCGCCTGAACCTGGGGAGTTCGAGGCTACGGTGAGCTGTGATCACCACTGCACTCCGCAAGAGTGAGACCTTGTCTCTAAATAGATAAATACATAAAACCACTTTGGGGGACTCGCTCCTCCAGCCCCTGCACCGATTGGCTCCCATTCAAAGGAGTTCAGTCCGAAGCGCCTCTGCAGATCCTCCACCCCCACCCACAAACCCGTAGGAACCCCGGCCGGCCGTGTATCCGGCGCGGAGCTCTGATCCTGGGGAGGTCCTCAGATTCGTAGACAGGTGAGGGAACAACTGGAGACCTGCTGCCTGTCCTTGGTAGCCACAAGGGGCGCTCGGGAGGTGGAACCCGCAGGAGCCCCGCCTCCCGGAAGCGGAGAAGTCAAGGGGCGAGAGGATGCGCCGACTGATTGGTTGATGGTGATGTCATAGGTACCGTTCGGGGCGGGCCAGAGGCCTTGGCCAGGAGTTCCCCGCCTGTTAGAACCAGGATCCACCCCATCGCGGGAGCCGCACCCTGTGGAGCGTTCTGGGGTCCCGGCCCTGACCTCTTCCTGGGTGTCGGGATGCCCGCGTCCTCTGCACCCGGCGCTGCAGCTCGTTATCGATTCTGCCTTTGGAGGCAGGTCCGTATAGTGTACCTCCCGGACTATCTCTCACGGTTAGCCGGCAATCCCCGGAGCCCCCTCCTCCATGCGATGAGTCCGCCGTGAGGGGCGGGGCCTCCCATTATGCCAATAGAAACAATGTCCGATTGAAGTGCTCAGCGTTCACCCCTCGCCTCCGCTCCTCTCGTGACGTCTGTTGCGCCAGGTCCACCCACTGGCCTGGCGAGACCGGTGCGTGCCAGGAGTTAGGCAGGGAGAGCTGGAATGCACCGAGGGTCGGGGAAGGACTGAGTTTCTGTGTCAGTCCCTTCAAGGGGTTAAGGCATGCGGTCGTGACAGACGAGGGGCGGGGACCCGAAGAAGCGGGGCCCGCAGCCATGGGGCAACGCCGGGCTCCACGTGGCATCCCAGAGCACTCGGGACTCGCAGCCTGGGAGGGGGTGCAGCCTCCAGTGAAGGGGCCCCCAGCCCAGGAGACTGCTGGGGACCAGCAAGGCAGGGAAGAATTTGGCCTCTGCTCCCGCCTCGGGAGGGTCATCTCTGGTCCCTGCTCCGCCGGGGCGATCCAAACTAGCAGGTGGTCGCGACATGTTTCATAAAACTAGCTGATGGGATAGTTAAAGCTATTGTTCGGGGTGCTGACACCCCAGACCCCTGTCCAGCCATCGTCCCCTCTATCCCAGGATTTCACACAGTACCCCCTCCCAGAGCTATGAGAACGCTCATGGGCACCAAAATTTCAGACCAAAATCCGGGACACGGTTCAGAACTAGTGGTCAGGAAGGGGGACAAGAGATCTGGAAGGACAGAAAAAGGCTGGGAGACGGAGCTCGGACAGCGCCCTAGAAGGAGGGAGGTGGGTGAAGGCGGCGACCGAAAGTGGGGAGGGCGGACCCAACGACGGCGAACCTCCGCGCTGTGTTCAGCACCATGAGCAGCGCTCACGTCCTCAATAAAGATGGCGGCAACAGCTTCGGTCCTCAGAGCTGCCATGCGCGATGGTTCGTACCACCGTGTTTCGGGCGCCGGGGCAGAGGTGGAGCGAACCATCGGGGCGGCCGGGAGCCATGTTGGAGCTGCGGGAGGCGGCAGCAGCTTCGGGGATGCTGTGGTGGGGGCGGAAAAAGCCAGGGCCGCACGCCGGAGGGGCTCCGGCCGCGGAGTAGATGGTGCCCAGAGGGCGGCGGGGGTGCGGAGAGACAGGCGGAGGGGCGGGGGCCCGGGGCGGCGGCAGGGGCCCGGGAGGGGGTCCGAGCGGCGGGGCCAGCCCAAGGCCCGGACCGGGGCGGGGGGCGGTGGAGGCCGTGCAGGGAGGCGGGGGATGATGGCGAGGCGACCGCCGTGGCGGGGTCTCCGGGGACGGTCGATCCCCATACTCCTGCTCCTTCTCCTCTCTTTGTTCCCCCTCAGCCAGGAGGAGCTGGGGGGCGGTGGGCACCAGGGCTGGGACCCAGGGTTAGCTACCACTACGGGGCCAAGGACGCATATCGGTGGCGGAGCCTTAGCTCTTTGTCCCGAATCTCCCGGGGTCCGGGAGGATGGGGGGCCTGGCCTGGGGGTCAGGGAGCCTATCTTCGTGGGGCTCCGAGGGAGAAGGCAAAGCGCCCGGAACAGTCGAGGGCCCCCTGAGCAGCCGAACGAGGAGCTGGGGATTGAACACGGCATCCAGACATTGGGCAGCCGCGAACGAGAGACAGGACAGGGACCAGGGTCTGTGTTATACTGGCGCCCAGAGGTCTCCTCTTGCGGGCGGACAGGACCTTTGCAAAGAGGTAGTCTGTCACCAGGGGCTCTGTCCTCAGGGGTCCCGGGTTCGGGGAACAACTCGCCCCTCCCTTCAGACTTTTTGGTTCGGCACCACGGTCCCAAGCTGGTGTCCTCCCAGCGGAACGCTGGGACAGGCGCCCGCAAAAGAGTGGGCACCGCGCGCTGCTGTGGGGAATTATGGGCAACAGGGAGCAAGGGTCAGGGCGAGAGAGCCACAACATCCGGAGCAGAAAGGACAGCACCCCGGCGGAACTGTCTTCCCCGGGCCTCGGGATCTGGCCCCGAGCTGGATTCAGCACCGCGCACGGCAAGGACAGCTCCTGCATCAGGTTCAGCACCCCGCGAATCTCGGACAGCTCCCGAGCCGGCGCCCAAGCGCATGCGCTCCCGGGGTCTCTTCCGCCGCCGCTTCCTCCCGCAGCGCCCCGGGCCGCGCCCCCCGGGACTCCCGGCCCGTCCTGAAGCCAGGAAAATAACCTCGGCGAACCGGGCACGCTTTCGTCGCGCCGCAAACCGCCACCCGCAGTTTCCGCAGTACAACTACCAGACGCTGGTGCCGGAGAATGAGGCAGCAGGCACCGCGGTGCTACGCGTGGTTGCGCAGGACCCGGACGCCGGCGAGGCCGGGCGCCTAGTCTACTCGCTGGCGGCGCTCATGAACAGCCGCTCGCTGGAGCTGTTCAGCATCGACCCGCAGAGCGGCCTTATCCGTACGGCGGCAGCTCTGGACCGCGAGAGCATGGAGCGTCACTACCTGCGTGTGACCGCGCAGGACCACGGCTCGCCGCGCCTCTCGGCCACCACGATGGTGGCCGTGACAGTAGCCGACCGCAACGACCACTCGCCGGTTTTTGAGCAAGCGCAGTACCGGGAGACGCTTCGCGAGAATGTGGAGGAAGGCTACCCTATCCTGCAGTTGCGTGCCACTGACGGCGACGCGCCCCCCAACGCCAACCTGCGCTACCGCTTCGTGGGGCCGCCAGCTGCGCGCGCTGCAGCTGCCGCCGCCTTCGAGATTGATCCACGTTCCGGCCTCATCAGCACCAGCGGCCGAGTGGACCGCGAGCACATGGAAAGCTATGAGCTGGTGGTGGAAGCCAGCGACCAGGGCCAGGAACCCGGGCCACGCTCGGCCACTGTGCGCGTACACATAACTGTGCTGGACGAGAATGACAACGCTCCTCAGTTCAGCGAGAAGCGCTATGTGGCGCAGGTGCGTGAGGATGTGCGCCCCCACACGGTGGTGCTGCGCGTCACGGCCACTGACCGGGACAAGGACGCCAACGGATTGGTGCACTACAACATCATCAGTGGCAATAGCCGTGGCCACTTTGCCATCGACAGCCTCACTGGCGAGATCCAGGTGGTGGCACCTCTGGACTTCGAGGCAGAGAGAGAGTATGCCTTGCGCATCAGGGCGCAGGATGCTGGCCGGCCACCGCTGTCCAACAACACGGGCCTGGCCAGCATCCAGGTGGTGGACATCAATGACCACATTCCTATTTTTGTCAGCACGCCCTTCCAAGTCTCTGTCTTGGAAAATGCTCCCTTGGGTCACTCAGTCATCCACATTCAGGCAGTCGATGCAGACCATGGGGAGAATGCCAGATTGGAGTACTCCCTAACTGGTGTGGCACCTGATACTCCTTTTGTGATAAACAGCGCCACTGGCTGGGTCTCTGTGAGTGGTCCCCTGGACCGTGAGTCTGTGGAGCATTACTTCTTTGGTGTGGAGGCTCGAGACCATGGCTCACCCCCACTCTCTGCCTCAGCCAGTGTCACAGTGACTGTGCTGGATGTTAATGACAATCGGCCTGAGTTCACAATGAAGGAGTACCACCTACGACTGAATGAGGATGCAGCTGTGGGCACCAGTGTGGTCAGCGTGACCGCAGTAGACCGTGATGCCAACAGTGCCATCAGCTACCAGATCACAGGCGGCAACACCCGGAATCGCTTTGCCATCAGCACCCAGGGGGGTGTGGGTCTGGTGACTCTGGCTCTGCCACTGGACTACAAGCAGGAACGCTACTTCAAGCTGGTACTAACTGCATCTGACCGTGCCCTTCATGACCACTGCTATGTGCACATCAACATCACAGATGCCAACACTCATCGGCCGGTCTTTCAAAGTGCCCACTACTCAGTGAGTGTGAATGAAGATCGGCCAGTGGGTAGCACCATAGTGGTCATCAGTGCCTCTGATGATGACGTGGGTGAGAATGCTCGTATCACCTATCTCCTGGAGGACAACCTGCCCCAATTCCGCATTGATGCAGACTCAGGGGCCATTACATTACAGGCCCCATTAGACTATGAGGACCAGGTGACCTACACCCTGGCTATCACAGCTCGGGACAATGGCATCCCACAGAAGGCAGACACTACTTATGTGGAGGTGATGGTCAATGATGTGAATGACAATGCTCCACAATTTGTGGCCTCCCACTATACGGGGCTGGTCTCTGAGGATGCCCCACCTTTCACCAGTGTCCTGCAGATCTCAGCCACCGACCGGGATGCTCATGCCAATGGCCGGGTCCAGTACACTTTCCAGAATGGTGAAGACGGGGATGGAGATTTTACCATTGAGCCCACCTCTGGAATTGTCCGTACAGTGAGGCGGCTGGACCGGGAGGCAGTATCAGTGTATGAGTTGACTGCCTACGCAGTGGACAGAGGTGTGCCCCCACTCCGGACTCCAGTCAATATCCAGGTGATGGTGCAGGATGTGAACGACAATGCACCTGTCTTCCCAGCTGAGGAGTTTGAGGTGCGGGTGAAAGAGAACAGCATTGTGGGCTCAGTGGTGGCCCAGATCACTGCAGTGGACCCTGACGAAGGCCCCAATGCCCATATAATGTACCAGATCGTGGAGGGGAACATCCCTGAGCTGTTCCAAATGGACATCTTCTCTGGAGAACTGACGGCACTCATTGACCTAGACTATGAGGCTCGCCAAGAATATGTGATTGTGGTGCAGGCCACATCTGCTCCTTTGGTCAGCCGGGCCACTGTGCATGTCCGCCTGGTTGACCAGAATGACAACAGCCCTGTGCTCAACAACTTCCAGATCCTCTTCAACAACTATGTATCCAACCGTTCAGACACCTTCCCGTCGGGCATTATTGGGCGCATCCCAGCTTATGACCCCGATGTCTCCGACCACCTCTTCTACTCCTTTGAGCGTGGCAATGAGCTGCAGCTGCTGGTGGTCAACCAGACCAGTGGGGAGCTGCGACTCAGCCGAAAGCTAGACAATAACCGCCCACTGGTGGCCTCCATGTTGGTGACTGTCACAGGTGAGGGGCAGGGGACAGGCAAGTGACCCAGTGGCACCAACCTGTTGGGCCTCAGGGACTCCACAGGGCACCTCAAACCAAAGAGGGAGTTCTAAGCCTTCCAAGAACCCCTTAAGGGTAGGGTTCCTGCACCCTACAAGATCTGCCATAGACCTCACAAGGACTCTGCTTAGGTTCCTGGATAATCACAGAATCCCAATGATTCCAAGGCATCTAGCAGACCCCATATAGCCTGTAAAGAACTGTCTGCTACCTAGGGATAGCTCCCCTCCTGATAAAAGGTCAGAGGTCCTGGGGTAATCCTCTGGAGGTCCCAGGCAAAGCCAGTATGGGCTAGTCAGTCCACACTATGCCCATGTTCAGACGAAGGGTTACTTTGGGTCCACTCTGACGCTTACCCCATCTGTGCAGGAAATGACCAATACTTGAGTGGTCAGGAACAGCAGCTTACTATGGAAGCTTCAGGTGGAGAGTGGCTTCATAGGGGCTGAGACCCTGACCTTTGGGAAAATGTCCAGAGGTCCACCTGCCTCTTTCCTGCCCCATCTGCTCTGGTCTTTCACAAACCCCTCCATAATAGGAGAGCGCAGGTGGGAGAGGCTTTCGAAGTCCTGCCTACTGGAGGCTGCAGAGGTTGGGAAATAGGCTTTACTGGTGCTCATTCCTCAGTTCTGGAGCAGGGACTCCTGGCACTGCCTGAGAAGGCACAACCTTCATTTATCCCTCAACTCACTCAGCAGTCTATCCTCATTGACCACCCAGTATGTGCTAGGGTGTGGGGACAAGACAAACAAGGCAGCTAAGCACCTCACCTTCATCTCTGGGGTGGTCACGGTGAAACCACAGGACCCAGGTCTGGAGTGGCAAGCAGGCTGCTAACTCAAGAATGCTGGTGTATGTGTGTGTGTGTGTGTCAGGGTTCAAGACCCTCCTGGAGCTTGATAACCCAGGATTCTGGAGGATGGCATTGAGTCTTCACTGGGCCAGGGCCCCTTCTAGTGCCATGGAAGAGCAATTTGCTGACCAAAAATAGGAGATAGGTGATTCCTGATCTGGAACCCTTGTTTTCTGGAGGGGATGTTTTGCTGGTTCTGCTATGCTGGGGGAGGGGAGAAAGGAAAGGTGGCTGGGAATGAGTGGCCAGTGGCCCTAGCTCCTCTCTGTGTCCTGAGTTGGGTTGGCCTGCTGACCATAATAACTTAGGGAAGTGTGGGTTACTGAGTACTTAGGGTACTTGAGTGCTGTTGGGGGAGTGACTTGCTAACCCATAGGCACTGTGTGGGGTTGCTTGATCCCTGGCCCAGACCCCTCCTTATATTGGGGATTGGGGGAGGAAGCAGCACCTTTTTGACACCTTGATGCTGGGGGAGCTGGTGGTCACTAGCCCCAGACTCCCTTGTGTCCTGGTGGGGTCAGCCTGCTGACTTAGAGGTTCTGGAGGCCTAGGCTATCACTGGCCCCAGCCCTCTTGTGTCCCAGGGAGGGGCGGCCACTCTCCCCAGGATGACCACTTGCCCCTGCCCCCACCTGCAGATGGCCTGCACAGCGTGACGGCGCAGTGTGTGCTGCGCGTGGTCATCATCACGGAGGAGTTGCTGGCCAACAGCCTGACCGTGCGCCTTGAGAACATGTGGCAGGAGCGCTTCCTGTCACCGCTGCTGGGCCGCTTCCTCGAGGGCGTGGCTGCGGTGCTCGCTACGCCCGCTGAGGACGTCTTCATCTTCAACATCCAGAACGACACAGACGTAGGGGGCACCGTGCTCAATGTGAGTTTCTCGGCGCTGGCTCCACGTAGGGCCGGGGCGGGCGCTGCGGGGCCCTGGTTCAGCTCCGAGGAGCTGCAGGAGCAGTTGTACGTGCGGCGGGCGGCGCTGGCGGCTCGCTCCCTGCTCGACGTACTGCCCTTCGACGACAACGTGTGCCTGCGAGAGCCCTGTGAGAACTACATGAAATGCGTGTCCGTGCTCCGCTTTGACTCGTCCGCGCCCTTCCTGGCCTCGGCCTCCACGCTGTTCCGACCCATCCAGCCCATCGCTGGCCTGCGCTGCCGCTGCCCACCCGGATTCACCGGGGACTTTTGCGAGACCGAGCTCGACCTCTGCTACTCCAACCCATGTCGCAACGGCGGAGCCTGCGCGCGGCGCGAGGGAGGCTACACGTGCGTCTGCCGCCCGCGCTTCACCGGTGAGCAGGGCGCCGGGCCAGAGCCGGGGAAAGCACGGGCCAAGGCTGGGGGCGGGACCACAATGCGAGTGAGTACTGGGAGTCACTTCGGAGGCCACGGGCTGGTATGGACGCGGTTAGGCCAGAAGCGGTAGAGCGTGGCCGGGAGGGGCGGCCACCTAGGCAGCGATGAGACTGGGGAGGGGGCGGGGTCAGACGGAAAGGGCGTGTCCACCGAAGAGCCCGACCTTTCGGGGGTCTTGGCACCCGGCCTCGGGGCGCGCGGTCTTTGAAGGGGCCCGAGCAGGGGCGGGCGTGGGCGTGACCGCCTCTGACCGCGGCTTGGCCCCCAGGAGAGGACTGCGAGCTGGACACCGAGGCCGGCCACTGCGTGCCGGGCGTCTGCCGCAACGGGGGCACCTGCACCGACGCGCCCAACGGCGGCTTTCGCTGCCAGTGCCCGGCAGGCGGCGCCTTCGAGGGTCCGCGCTGCGAGGTGGCTGCGCGCTCCTTCCCGCCCAGTTCGTTCGTCATGTTTCGCGGCCTGCGACAGCGGTTCCACCTTACGCTGTCCCTCTCGTAGGTGCCCGCCCCATGTCTGAGCGCCTCCACGCCGCCCCCACCTACCCGCCCTGACTCAGATTCCTGCCTGCCCCGACCTGGCATCCTCACGAGACACCGCCCCTCCCCTGACGCCCCGCCCGGGGTCTCCTGACCTCGCTGCACCCGCGTCCCCCCCTCCCCCCCCGGTCGGTCCCGCCGTCCCTCGTCGCTTCCTCTCTCGCCCCAGCCCCTTCTCCTCGCAGGGATGGTGGGTGTGAAGTGGTACCCTGCTCCTGACGCCCCCACCCCCGCAACCCCCTCCCACCCCGCCCAGGTTCGCGACGGTGCAGCAGAGCGGGCTGCTCTTCTACAACGGGCGCCTGAACGAGAAGCACGACTTCCTGGCCCTGGAACTCGTGGCTGGCCAAGTGCGGCTCACATATTCTACGGGTGGGTGCCCCGGATGTGACGGCGAAAGGGTGCATGTGTGCTGGAGGACGCAGGGCCCAAGTCCCCTCAGGTTGGCTTCACTGTGCACCTGAGCACACACTCCACGCCATACAAGCAGTGAAGACCTAGCTCCTTGGCCATTCCCTGTGGGAAGGTCCTCCCTCCAAGAAGTCTGTTTCTCCTGTCTGTTCAAAGGCACTCTGAGCCAGCCATTGTGGTCACCAGTGGGGGGACTGATCTGATGCATCCAGGGTGGCTCTGGGAATGGTTGTGCTCATATGCTTATATGACTGGGGTGGGATGGGGCGACTCCGCTGCCCCTGATGATTCCACGTGCGTCTCCCCTCCAGGTGAATCCAACACGGTGGTCAGCCCCACAGTTCCAGGGGGCTTGAGTGATGGGCAATGGCATACAGTGCATCTGAGATACTACAACAAGGTGGGGACCATCCCTGGCATCGGGTATGAGGGGAGTTGGGATGCTGACTTCTGCTCCTCGGGGGTTACTAGGGGCACTGTTGACTGGTGTGCCTGGGTCTTCAGCCCCGGACAGATGCCCTAGGGGGTGCACAGGGCCCCTCCAAGGACAAGGTGGCTGTGCTGAGCGTGGATGATTGTGATGTGGCTGTGGCTCTGCAGTTTGGTGCTGAGATTGGCAACTACTCATGCGCAGCTGCTGGTGTGCAAACAAGCTCCAAGAAGTGAGGCCCCTGACCCCTGGTCCCCTTGTCCCCTGCCTACCAAAGCCCACTCCAACCCTTCACATCCCATTCCTCATCCCATCCTGCCAAACTCTCCCATCTTTCCCCCAAACCACCAAGATTTCCCTCTCCTCTCAAAGACCCTGAAAGCCTACTCACCCTAGCCCCCAATCCTGTATTCCACTCCATACTCCCTCCTCCCACACACAGTCCCCAGGCAGTCCTCCAAAGCCTCCACCTCCCCACCCCAGTCTCACTAATGTCCCACGTCCCCTCCGAGTCCCTTCATCTCATGTTCAGTCCCCCAGACACTTCACGTCTCCATCCCCTCCCCAGCCAGCCAGATGCCTCACTCTTTCATCGTAGCCCTCAACCCCTGTTCACCTACCTTTCCCCAGACCATCAGCCCATCGTGGGTGCCCCTTTGTACCCCAACTGAAGTAAGATCCTAACTCCTTCCCCAGCTTGGCCTTATTTTCCTCCCTCAATCACCGTACCGTCTGGGTCCTACCCCCCTGCTTCCTGTGGTCCCCCAGGAGCAACTCTACTCTGGCCCCAGTCCCACCAATGACCCAGACCCCTGATCCCCAGGTCTCTGGACCTGACGGGCCCTCTTCTTCTGGGAGGTGTCCCCAACCTCCCCGAGAACTTCCCCGTATCCCATAAGGACTTCATCGGCTGTATGCGGGACCTGCACATTGATGGCCGCCGAGTGGACATGGCGGCTTTTGTCGCAAATAATGGCACCGTGGCAGGTAGGCCGGAAGTTTCCACCAGTCCAGCCTATGGCCCTATCCCCATCATAGGGAGGGAGTGGAGGACTCCATGGGGTGACTCCACACCTGACTTCAACCCAGTCTCCTTTGGTGACAAGCACCATGCTACAGCCCAGACTTTAGGGCCTGACTCTTACCAACCCCACTCATCGAAAGAAAATGGGGCTGAGATCTTGGTCTCTTTCAGCCCCTCTGGACACTAAAGTCCTGTCCAGCACTTGTGCCCCCCAACCCTTGTTCTCATGTCCTCCATGTGCTTTCCTCTCCCAGGCTGCCAAGCCAAGCTACACTTTTGTGACTCAGGCCCCTGCAAGAACAGTGGCTACTGCTCGGAGCGCTGGGGCGGCTTCAGCTGCGACTGCCCTGTGGGCTTTGGCGGCAAAGACTGTCGGCTTAGTAAGTGGGCAGCATGGGGCGGGGGGCCTGCAGGATCCGATCTGTTCCTGGGGCAGGGGCTGTAACCCTATTTCTCTTATCCACTCAGCTATGGCCCATCCCCACCATTTCCGTGGCAACGGCACACTGAGCTGGAACTTTGGAAGTGACATGGCTGTGTCTGTGCCATGGTACCTGGGGCTGGCATTTCGGACACGGGCAACACAGGGGGTCCTGATGCAAGTGCAGGCTGGGCCACATAGCACACTCCTTTGCCAGGTGTGTCCACTCTGCTCACCCTCCCTATACCCTCAGTTCTCAGTCTCTTAGGCCGCCACTGACATTCTTGTGGGTTCAGGTTGGTCACACAGCATACTATTCTGCTAGGTGTCCCAACCACACTTGACCCTGCTCTGGACCCTAGCCCTTGATTCTCTTTCCATCATTATATCCTCTTCAGGTGCAGGGCTCCAGCATAGCTCTCTCTTATGCAAGCTGCACCAACCCACCCACAACACCTGGTCCTATCCTCTGCCCCTTGACCCCATATCAGCAACATGATGTCCCCTGGCACAGTGCCCTGTGTGCCAGGTATAACCTTGACCCCACTGTTCTGACCTCTGATATTCCTGACCTCTGAGCCCTCTGATCTCACCTCCAAGTCCCAGCCCACTTGGGGCTCTAACCCCAGGGCTATGCATCTCTGCCCACAGCTAGATCGGGGGTTACTGTCTGTGACAGTGACCAGGGGCTCGGGCCGTGCTTCCCATCTCCTTCTGGACCAGGTGACTGTCAGTGATGGCCGGTGGCACGATCTGCGGCTGGAGTTGCAGGAGGAACCAGGTGGCCGGCGGGGCTACCATGTCCTCATGGTCTCACTGGACTTTAGCCTCTTCCAGGTCTGGCCTCTGACCCCGGGGTAGTCTGTTCTCAGCCTTCCAACCAGATCCGCCTTATTTGACCCCACCTCTAGTCCAGCTCCTTTCAGTGCCCTCCACTGCACTGAGTCTGATGTTCTTCCCCCAGTTCCCCACCATATATCCTTGCACTGAGCCCACCCACCAGCCAGGTTGGTCCACTCTCAGGCCCTCTTTGTGCCAGATTTGGGGCCTGGTCTTGGAGAATCTCTGTAGCCAGCACTTTGCCTGATTCCTAGAAGCCCATTCTAGTCTCTGCCCCAGTCTCTACCCACCCCTGGTCAAAATCAAGCAATATTAAGGTCTGCTGTGGGTCCAGGAGGGAGGGGGCAGCCTAGAAGGGCTAGAAGAAGGCCAAGACTGACTCTGGGCTATGACAGGGGTTCATCAGGCCCTTGTCCCTCAGTGCTGACTGCCCCCTTTCCTCCAGGACACCGTGCCGGTGGGGAGTGAGCTGCAGGGCCTGAAGGTAAAGCAGCTCCACGTGGGAGGCCTGCCCCCCGGCAGTGCAGAGGAGGCTCCTCAGGGTCTGGTTGGCTGCATCCAGGTGGGGGTCAGCATGGGAATGTGATATGGGGCATTAGGGTCAGGTGTCAGAGGTCAGGGGCTCCTTGGGACCTGAAAGGCAGCATTCAAGTGGAGGTTGGCGCGAGGGGGTGAATGACCCAGAGTTGAGAGCTAGGTCAAGCCTTTCTGTGGCATTGGAGGTGGGAGTCTAGCTTGGATTATCAAGGGCCTTTAGGAATTTGTGTCAGAAACAGCACAATTAGGGTCCCACAGGGGTACCACATTGGGGATATTTTTGAGGCCTGGGTTTTTTGAGGGTATCAGAAGACTGCATGTCAGCGATCATCAGACAGGGTGGCTGGTTCTGCAGTACTTGAGGCTGAGGTGCCTTAACATGGTCTCACCCCTTGCTGGCTGTGTGTCCACAGGGGGTGTGGCTCGGCTCCACACCCTCTGGCTCCCCGGCCCTGCTACCCCCCAGCCACCGAGTGAATGCGGAGCCTGGCTGTGTTGTGACCAACGCCTGCGCCTCTGGGCCCTGCCCACCTCACGCCGACTGCCGGGACCTCTGGCAGACTTTTTCTTGCACCTGCTGGCCAGGTGGGCCTTGAGAGGGTTGGGGGAAGGGTGACCTGGGCAGGCATTAGGGGCCCATGATGAAGACTGGGGAACCTGAAGGAGGCAGGGACTGGGGACGGGTGCCTGCTTCCTTCCATGCTCTGCGACCAGGGTCCTGAGCTTTCTGACCCAATCTGCAGGTTACTACGGCCCAGGCTGTGTAGATGCCTGCCTCCTGAACCCCTGTCAGAACCAGGGATCATGCCGGCACCTCCCAGGAGCCCCCCATGGCTATACCTGTGACTGTGTGGGTGGCTATTTCGGGCACCACTGTGAGCACAGGTAAGAGGCTGGGGCTGAGGCGATGGGGAGACCTGGCAGGGACAGGGAGGGTCACTGGGATACCATGGAGGCATCTTACCTGCCTCTGCACCCCCAGGATGGACCAGCAGTGCCCACGGGGCTGGTGGGGGAGCCCAACCTGTGGCCCCTGCAACTGTGACGTTCACAAAGGTTTTGATCCCAACTGCAACAAGACAAATGGGCAGTGTCACTGCAAGGTGCGCCTGGTCCCTGACCTTTTAACCCTTCCTTGGATGCAATCTGCAATTCCTGTCCAGCTTGCTGACCTCCGCCACCTGACTTGGGCCCTAACCTCTTGCCTGTGTCCTGTGACCTAGTTGCTGTCTCTCATCCTTTACCCGTGACCCCTCCCTTGCCTTCACGCATGGCCCAGGTGTCCTCTGACCCATGAGCACTGTTCTCTTGACCCTTTGTCCTTGATTCCGCTCATTTCCCAAGCCCTGACCTCTGACTTCAGGCCCCTGGCCCATCCTCAAACAGGAGTTCCACTACCGACCGCGGGGCAGTGACTCTTGCCTCCCATGTGACTGCTACCCTGTGGGCTCCACCTCGCGCTCATGTGCACCCCACAGCGGGCAGTGCCCCTGTCGCCCAGGAGCCCTTGGCCGCCAGTGCAACAGCTGTGACAGTCCCTTCGCAGAGGTGACAGCCAGCGGCTGCCGGGGTGAGCAGGCTGCACCCAGCTCCACTCATAGAGGGCTGGTTCCAGTGTGCCACCATCACGTATCAGTGGCACACTTGACTCCTTGGGGACTCTGGAAGCTTCTCCTGAGGGAGACCACTTACACCCAGGGAACCCTACCTTTGCCCCAAGTACTTTGCTGACCTGTCACAGAATCTGACAGGTCAGCTCCTGAGAAGCCAGCAGGAGTGGCGGGCAGTGGGCCTTTGCAGGGAGGTGGAGGGGCAGTGGGTGTGGCTGCCACCTGCTCCGGACCCTGACTGCCTGGCTCAGCACCTCTTCTCTCTCTAGTGCTCTATGATGCCTGCCCTAAGTCCCTGAGATCTGGTGTGTGGTGGCCCCAGACAAAGTTTGGTGTCCTGGCCACAGTGCCCTGTCCCCGGGGGGCCCTGGGTGAGTATGTGAGGGGAAAGGGCATCACTGAGGGTGGGGGTGGGCCTGTCCTCTGACTGCTAGAGACATCTCTTTTCCTAAATTGGGTGGCTTTGTTCCTGCAAAGAGGTGGAAGTGGGGTGGGAGTCCATGTGGGCCCCTCACTACTGATTAGGGGCTCTGGGCCCCTCCCTACACCCTCATTGAGCCTCCATCTGTTTCTCTTGGCTTCTGGGCAGGATTGCGGGGTGCAGGTAAGGGGTACGTGTTTGCTCAGGTGTGCTGCCCCCTCCCACTGCCAGAGCTTTTGCAGACCCCTCCTGCTGCCTGAGGTCCCTGCAGACCCTTCCCTGCTTCCTGAAGTCCCTGCAGGCCCCTTCTGGCTATCTGAGTACCCCAGGGACCCTTCTCTGATGTCTGAGATCCCCAGAGACCCCTCCCCATTGCCTGAGGACCCTGCTGACCCCTCATCAGTTCCTGGGGTCCCCATAGGACTTTCCCCACTGCCTGAGGTCACGAAAGATCCCTCCTCAGTCTGAGGACCCTATAGCTCCTTCCTGCTGCTTGGGGGCCCCTCCCCACTGCCTGAGTTCCTCTCAGAACACTCCCTGCTGCCTGAGGTCTCTGCAGTGGCTGGACAGAGATTGTTTGCGTACGCATGCTCATGTGTGTATCTCTGTGCCTGTGCACGTGTCTGTGAATCTGTTGCGGGGAGGGATTCTGTGATTAAGTTAGGCTCTCTCTTGTTGGTAGCTACAAACTTTTTTAAGATCCAAGTCAATTCTCATTCAACCTCCATCCCAACCCCAGAGAGAAGGGAGAGAAATGACAGCAAAGTAACCACTGGGGCAGTTAAAACTTGTGTGAGAATCCTCTCACCTTTCACTGGATGTTCCTAGAAGCCCTCTTCTGTGTGTGTGAGAGAGAGCATTGTGTGTCTGTGTGCTGGTCTGGTCCATACATCTGTGTGTAATTGGTGAGCATTGGTGTGTGTGTGAACCAGCACATCTGTGAGCCTGTCCTGGCCCACGTGGGTGAGTGTGTGCAGCCCCACCCTTGTGCTTTGTATGGTTGCTGGTTGAGAATGGTCTACGGCCCTCTCAGGAATTGCCTGACAAGCAGCTGGGGCCTACCTGGGCTTGGGCCGCTACCTCCAGGGGTGCAGCTATAGGTGCTCATGACTCTGACTTCTGCCTCAGGGATTCCCCCAGGATAGGAGAGGGTGCTGCGGTTATCTCCTCAGCAAAGGTATCCAGGCCCCAGGCCTGACCAGGGGTTGCCTGCCTCCAGGTGCTGCTGTGCGGCTGTGTGATGAGGCCCAGGGTTGGCTGGAGCCCGACCTCTTCAACTGTACCTCCCCTGCCTTTCGAGAACTCAGTCTGCTGGTGAGACTGCCCAGACCTTTTCCTGCAACCTAAGGCCTTCCTTGGCCTGTGGTGGGCCCCAGATATCACACCCTAGCCCTTGAACTCCTGAGCCTTTCCTGGTTGCCCTTTAATCTGGCAAGCCTTTCTCCCTGTGAGGCTTTGGAGGAAGGCCTAAGGGACCACAGAGCAACCATCTCCTTGTCCTGGCAGCTGGATGGCCTAGAGCTGAACAAGACGGCACTGGATACCATGGAGGCCAAGAAGCTGGCTCAGCGGCTACGGGAGGTGACTGGCCACACTGACCACTATTTTAGCCAAGATGTTCGAGTCACTGCCCGCCTGCTGGCCCACCTGCTGGCCTTCGAGAGCCATCAGCAGGGCTTCGGGCTGACAGCCACACAGGATGCCCACTTCAACGAGGTGGGGCTGTGCCCTATGTTCTCAGTGCCTTGGCTCCCCAGCTCCCAGCCTCCTGCCCCTGGATCCTCAGCTCAGGCTCTCCTGCTGTCCTCTTGGGAAGTGAAGGTCCTGGGCTCTCCCTCTGTCCTTGTCCTCTGCAGCCCCACCCCCTTGCCTGTTGGAGCCCCTCTGAGCACCCGTCCAGACCTCTCAGGCCTGCCCTATCCCCTCATACATCCTCACCACCTGGCTGAGCCCAGTTCTATCTCCATCCTCCCAGAATCTGCTGTGGGCCGGCTCTGCACTGCTTGCTCCAGAGACAGGGGACTTGTGGGCAGCACTGGGGCAGCGGGCCCCTGGGGGCTCCCCAGGCAGCGCGGGGCTGGTGAGGCACCTGGAGGAGTATGCAGCCACGCTCGCAAGGAATATGGAACTCACGTACCTGAATCCCATGGGGCTGGTGACACCTAATATCAGTACGTTGTGGGTGGGGTAGGGCGGGGGACAGCAGGGGGGCCATGAAAGGGCAGGTACCTGAAGGTCTGAGGGGCTGTGGCTATCGATGCCAACATTAATGGCAGGAGACTCAGCCACCACCCTCAGCGTTTTGTAGGGACCGGCTCCGAGCTGGTAGCAAGGAAAACGGATTGTGGGACTCAGGCACGGGATGCGAGTAAGAGTAGAACCCTTGGCAGGGGGAAGAGGTCCATGATGGGCCTCCCCTTTCTTTCTCCTGGGTAGTGCTCAGCATTGACCGCATGGAGCACCCCAGTTCTCCCCGGGGGGCCCGTCGCTACCCTCGCTACCATAGCAACCTCTTTCGGGGCCAGGATGCCTGGGATCCTCACACGCATGTGCTGCTGCCTTCCCAGTCCCCACGGCCATCCCCATCTGAAGGTGAGAGCCCCTGGGGGACCCCTGGGCCAAGTCCTGTCTCTCTGTCCCCCCAACCAGATACCATGTTGCCCTCCTGCCAATTTTCCCCTTTCCAGACCTCCCCAGTGTCAGACCCTCCCACATCTCCCCTCCACCCTCCCCCCAACATCTCCCCTCTACCCTCCCTCCCACATCTCCCCTCCACCCTCCACCTTGCCACACCTTCACTTTGTCAGACCCTCTCCCTCATCACAGATGACCCCTCCCAGGCCTTGACTGTTACTTTTTGGGTTCATGCTCCCTGCAATCCCCAATTCTGCTCCCGCAGGGAAGAGACCCCCATGGTTGATCGGGTTCAGAGCTGGGTTGGTGGGTGCTTTGGGTCAAAGGTCATTGACAGAAGCTCCTCCTCCTCTCCTGGCAGTTCTGCCCACAAGCAGCAGCATGGAAAACTCCACCACCTCAAGTGTGGTCCCCCCACCAGCCCCGCCAGAGCCAGAGCCTGGGATCTCCATTATCATTCTCCTCGTTTACCGCACCTTGGGGGGACTGCTCCCTGCCCAGTTCCAGGCGGAACGCCGAGGTGCCAGGTACTCAGGCCCCTCACCCCTGAGCTTCCTGCAAACTTCTCAGCCCCACAGCCCCTTTTTTGGTGGGTAGATGCGTAGGTTCACAACACACAGAGAGGAGCACAGCTCCAGGGAGCCCCGTCCTCGCGGGGTTCTGTGTGAATCTTATTCTCTGGAGTTGTACAGTGACAGAGCCACAGGCTGACAGACACAGAGCCACACACAGGAGGGATCCATGAGCTAGGTACAGACAGACCAAAGGGCTGACAGAGACAGACAAGGACAGGCTGACTGATGGGGGTAGGAGGGAGGGCAATCAGAGGCAAACAGTTGCAGGTCCCCTGGAGCTGCTCAGCCCCTCAGCAGCCCAACAGAGGCTGGAGGGAATCTTAGAAACAGCTTCTACTCTGGGGACATCCCAGACCCTGGGTCAGCCCTGGCGAGTGGCACGAAGACGGGGTGAGGCAAGCAGGCTGAGCATGGGGAGTCAGCAGTGTGCAAGCCCAGATGGGTATCTCCCCAGGCTTCCCCAGAACCCCGTCATGAACTCCCCGGTGGTCAGCGTGGCTGTGTTCCATGGACGCAACTTCCTAAGGGGAATCCTGGAGTCCCCCATCAGCCTAGAGTTTCGCCTGCTACAGACAGTGAATCGGAGCAAGGCCATCTGTGTGCAGTGGGACCCACCTGGCCTGTGAGGACCCCCATTCTGGAAACCCTTGGTCCCCTGTTAGCCCTTGGGAGGCCAACTGATAGTCTCAGCCTACCCCTGGGGCCCCCACTAGTGCTGTTGTGCAACCCGGACCATGAGGAATGCTGTACCCCAACTCCAGGCACCCTCAGCCCTTCCCATGATCTCTCACAAACCCCTGCCTGACAGTGGGTCACAGTTGTGTCTAACTGCCCTGTGGCTGCAGGGCGGAGCAGCATGGTGTGTGGACAGCACGGGACTGCGAGCTGGTGCACAGGAATGGGTCCCATGCACAGTGTCGCTGCAGCCGGACAGGGACCTTTGGGGTCCTCATGGATGCCTCTCCCCGTGAGGTGGGGCTGTGTTCAGTTTCCCAAGGAAGTAGGGGGTCAAAGGGACACAGGGATTCTGCCCAACAGCCCATCAACCATTCCTGTCTCTGTAGAGGCTGGAGGGCGACCTGGAGCTGCTGGCTGTGTTCACCCATGTGGTCGTGGCTGTGTCTGTGGCTGCGTTGGTGCTGACTGCAGCCATCCTGCTGAGCCTGCGCAGCCTCAAGTCCAATGTGCGTGGGATCCATGCCAATGTGGCAGCCGCCCTGGGGGTGGCAGAGCTCCTCTTCCTGCTGGGGATTCACAGGACCCACAATCAGGTGCAGGATCAGGGCAAGGGAACTTGTGTCCCGATGACCCTACTGGCCCAGGAGGCCTGGGGCCAAAACTCAGGGTCACTCAGGGTCATAGGTCAGGGATGCTCGGGTTGGGGCCAGGGTTTTCAGCAGGATGCTGGGGTAAGATATTGTGGTTGAGGGGTGAGAGGTGGGAAGCAGATGCCTGGGGTAGGGGTCAGAGGTGGGTGAGGCAGGAGAGGTCCTGACATGCCCCCCTGCCCTCAGCTGGTGTGCACTGCAGTCGCCATCCTCCTGCACTACTTCTTCCTCAGCACCTTCGCGTGGCTCTTCGTGCAGGGGCTGCACCTCTACCGCATGCAGGTTGAGCCACGCAATGTGGACCGCGGCGCCATGCGCTTCTACCATGCCCTGGGCTGGGGCGTCCCTGCTGTGCTGCTGGGTGAGGGATGTGACCCCCAACCTCCATCCATCACATGGCCTGACCCCTGACCCTGTCCCCACTCCTGCTCATGACCCCCAACCTCAAACCCCAAGCCATCTATTCATGACCCCCAACCTCAAACTCCAAGCCATCTATTCATGGGGGAGCTGCTCTGCCCTCACCCATGCTTTCTCCCATACATGGGCTGGTCAGCAGCTCTGGAACACACACCCTCAGTCCTACCCTTTCTCTTCCCAAGGCCTTGCTGTGGGCCTGGACCCTGAGGGCTATGGGAACCCTGACTTCTGCTGGATCTCAGTCCATGAGCCCCTCATCTGGAGCTTTGCTGGCCCTGTTGTCCTGGTCATAGTGGTGAGTGCCCCGGACTTGGTGCCCCCTCTGTACTTCCCTCCCTCATGGGGGGAGGAGGTGCAGTGGACTCAGCTGAGGGCGGTCAGGTGGCATTCTGCAGGCTTCCTGGGCTCGGCCTTCATTTTTTCTGTCCTCTGGTCAGTGGCCACTCCCATTCAACTGGCATGGAGATGGGGGCGTGGGGTCAGAGATTCAGTTGCCTGTCCCTGCCTCTGTCTCTTCATCTCTCTCTCTCTCAGTCCCTCTCAGGTTCCCAATTTCTTTTTCTGTGATGCTAAGCTCCTTTGGTGTGTGTGTGTATGTGTGAATTTCTCACTGGTTCTGCCTCTCTCTGTGAATCTTAGTCTCTCTCTGTCTCTCATTGCCTCTCTCTCTCTCTCTCTCTGCCCTGCCCGGCCCCACATGTCTGGCCGTGGGTCCAGATGAACGGGACCATGTTTCTCCTCGCTGCCCGCACATCCTGCTCCACAGGGCAGAGGGAGGCCAAGAAGACCTCTGCACTGTGAGTTGGCTGGCTGGAGGAAGGGGGATTCTCAGGATGGCAGGTCCCTCCTGGGGGCGGGGTCTGGGGCCCCCAGATCTTCCCTGGTGCAGGTTGGGCTCCAAGTTCTGGATGAAGGAATGAAGTCACACCTGCCCTGAACTGTGGTCCCTCTCTGGCGCCCTCGCTATACTGTGGCCCCACATGTGCTTCTGCCTTGCTGTCTCTCCTTGTCCTCTGGGTCCCCCCAGAGTCTCCCATGGCTTGGGTGGCTCACTTTGCCCCCTGCCCTGTGTGTTCCCACCTGTCTTCCATGCCCTCCCTTGGGGCTCCCATACCCCTGTGTTTTCCCGTGTCCTCATGGCTGTTTGACTGCTCTCCTGCTTCTTTGTGGGACCTCCCATCTCCCCCAGTGTCCTCCAGAGACCTCCATGTTCCCGTGTGAGTTCCTTTTTTTCACGTTTTGTGTGTGGCCCCTGTGTGTCCTCCCATGTTCCCTGCATGAATCCTACATGAGCCTTGCATGTCCTCCTGTGTCTTCCCATGTCCCCACAGCAGGACCCTTCGCAGCTCCTTCCTGCTCCTTCTGCTGGTCAGTGCCTCCTGGCTCTTTGGGCTCCTGGCAGTCAACCACAGCATCCTGGCCTTCCACTACCTCCATGCCGGACTCTGCGGCCTCCAGGTGACTCTAGTGCCCCTCCCTTACCCCAGAACAAGGTGGGCCTTCAGTAGGCTGGGGCCATCCCTAGGCAGACACTGACCCTAGGCCTAGAGCTGACTCTTACTGGATAACTTTGCCAGGCTGGGTACTACCCCAGACCAGACACTGGCTCTAGCTGCTGCCCCCAGGCCTGGAGCTGACTCTAACTTAGGCACTGATCCCAGACTGAGTGCTGATCTTGGATTGACCTTTACCAACACCAAGGCTCCCAGCCCCTTGCTGGTCCACACTGACCTTACCGACTCCAGCCACTCCTGCTGCCCCAACCTCTCCCCTGCTGACCTTCTCTGACTCCCTTACTGAGTCCCGCACGGGCTCCTCACTGACCCGCACTAGCCTACAGTGACTGACCCCGTTGCTGACCCACAGTGACTTATAATGGTCCCTGATTGACCCCTGCCGACCCTGCTTTGACCCTCGCTGACCCACAGGGCCTGGCGGTGCTGCTGCTCTTCTGTGTCCTGAATGCAGACGCTCGGGCTGCCTGGACACCAGCCTGTCTGGGCAGGAAGGCAGCACCCGAGGAGGCAAGGCCAGCACCTGGGACGGTGAGTCGGGATGGGGGCCCTGAGAAGCCAGGCTTTGAGGCTGCTTCAGGGTAGGCTCACACTCTGTCCCCACCATCCCCAGGGACCTGGGGCCTACAACAACACGGCTCTCTTTGAGGAGAGTGGCCTCATCCGCATCACTCTGGGCGCTTCCACCGTCTCCTCTGTGAGCAGCGCCCGCTCCGGCCGGACCCAGGACCAGGACAGCCAGCGGGGCCGCAGCTACCTCAGGTGAGAGGAAGGGCCTCCTTGTGAGGGCACACTCAGCTTAGTCCAGCCCCACTTTACCAGGGCTTGGCATGACCAGGTCCTAGAGTGGGTGGCTCCACCCATCTTGGCCATCTGGGGCCCTGCTTCTGCCTCTGCCCTAAATGCTTCCCACCACATACCCAGGGATGCCATTCCACCCGCAGCTGGCTGTGCACTCAAAGACACTCCAGCCTCCAAGGCACCCCATCACATCCCTCTTTCATGGCGGGGGGGCTCCTGCATTTCCAGGGACAATGTCCTGGTTCGACATGGCTCAGCCGCTGACCACACTGACCACAGCCTCCAGGCTCATGCTGGCCCCACTGACCTGGACGTGGCCATGTTCCATCGAGATGCTGGTGGAGTTGGGGCCTGGGGCAGGGAGGAGGGAGGCAGAGGATCTCTTCCCCATCCCCTTTTCTTCTACCCCATACTGGGAGCAGTGGCTGACTGGGGTGGGACGATCTCCCCCAAGGTCCCTGCCTCAGGAGGCACCTACCTCTCCAGCCCTGGTTCTCCCAGTCCACTCCTGATTCGTCCTTCCCTCTGATAAGTCCCAGCCCTTCTGCTTCTACCTCCACTCCAAGCCCTGCCCCGGTTCCCGTCCCCAACCCTACCCCCCTTGCCGTACCCACCTCTAGACCCTCAACTCCAAGTTTCCTTATCTCCAAGTCCCTTACCTCTGAAAGTACTTCTGACTTTCCCAACTCCAGGTGCAGACTCAGACTCCGACAGTGACCTGTCCTTGGAGGAGGAGAGGAGTCTCTCCATTCCATCTTCAGAAAGCGAGGACAATGGCCGGACGCGGGGGCGCTTCCAACGGCCACTCCGCCGGGCAGCCCAGAGTGAGAGGCTCCTCACCCACCCCAAAGGTGCCAGGCGCCCTCTGACCCCTTGGGTCACCAAGGGATGCCCCATTTGTTATCCCTCCAGCTCCCCATCTTTCCTGCGGTTGGGGTTCAGCCTGGTCTTTCTGACCCCTCAGACATCAGGTTCCCCAACTTCTAGTCTGTCCGCCTCCAGTTACGGGGAGGGGGCTCACCAGTCACCCCCACCCATTGATCTCTGAGGAGATACCCTCCTGTTCCCACTTCTGCTCAATGAGAACAGCCAGGGTGTCAAGGGTCATTAGGGTCAGGGGTCATGAGTCACTGGGATCAACCCAGAAGCTGTAACCTGCCCTGGCTCCACAGATGTGGATGGCAATGACCTCCTGTCCTACTGGCCAGCCCTGGGGGAGTGCGAGGCAGCCCCCTGTGCTCTGCAGACTTGGGGCTCTGAAAGGCGCCTGGGGCTGGACACCAGCAAGGACGCAGCTAACAACAACCAGCCAGACCCGGCCCTGACCAGTGGGGATGAAGCTTCTCTGGGCCGGGCCCAGTGCCAGAGGAAAGGTACGGTTCCTGAGCCCTGGCCCGCACCGCAGGCACGCTGGGGGCTGCTCATGCCCTGAGCCAAGGGATTGCACCTTCCTTATCCCAAACTGAGAGCTCTTCTTACTCTGACCTAGGGCGCTTCTGCTTCTCTAGCCTGCTTCATGGTCCTCAGGGACTGCTCCTATCCTGACCTGGGAATTCTCTGTCCCCCTCTACCCTGGCCAGCGCCACAGGGGGACCACAGGGGACCACTCCTGCCCCAGCCCGTCTGTTTTTCAGAGACCCTAGGAGCTGCTTCCCCCCCGCCCCCCGCCCAGATCCCAGAGCCCCTGCTCTGGTCTGGAAGATTTCTGCCCCCTACTCTGCTTTTATGGGGACCCAGAGAAGAGGTTTCTGCCCTCACCCTTGCATCACAGGGACCCTGGGGACTGCTCCTGTCCAACCCAGGGGGTTCCTGCATTTCAGCCAGGCCTGCATTGTCAGGACCTGAGGGCTGCCCCTCTTCTGACCTCAGGAGGTTTGCCCCATCCCCTGCACCTTGGGACCTGCCCGCCCTCCCCCTGCCCTGGGACCACAACTGGAAGATGACTGCCCTTCCACTCTGACCCCTGTCCTGCTGCCTCTCTGGGACCACCAGGGTTGCCTCTGCTGCTCCCCAAGGGGTTCCTGCTCCCAACCCTGTGTTGGAAGGATCCCAAGGGCTGCCACACCCCTAGACTCAGGAATTCCTGCCTGCCCTCCCCCTCCCACACACACCCTGCCCCCCATTTTCTTCCCCTCACAGGCATCCTGAAGAACCGGTTGCAATACCCACTGGTGCCACAGACCCGAGGTGCCCCTGAGCTGTCCTGGTGCCGTGCAGCCACCTTGGGCCACCGTGCTGTGCCAGCTGCCTCTTATGGTCGCATCTATGCTGGCGGAGGCACAGGTAGCCTTTCACAGCCAGCCAGCCGCTACTCTTCTAGAGAACAGCTGGACCTGCTCCTCAGGCGGCAACTGAGCCGTGAGCGACTAGAGGAAGCCCCTGCCCCTGTTCTACGTCCCCTGAGCCGGCCAGGGTCCCAGGAATGCATGGACGCTGCACCGGGCCGACTGGAGCCCAGAGATCGGGGCAGCACCCTGCCACGGAGGCAGCCACCCCGGGACTACCCTGGCGCCATGGCTGGCCGCTTCGGGTCACGGGATGCGCTGGACTTAGGGGCACCTCGAGAGTGGTTGAGCAGGCTGCCCCCGCCCCGCCGCACCCGGGACCTTGACCCACAGCCCCCACCCCTGCCCCTGTCTCCCCAACGGCAACTCTCAAGGGACCCCCTCTTGCCATCCCGGCCGCTGGACTCTCTGTCTAGGAGCTCGAACTCTCGGGAGCAGCTAGACCAGATGCCTAGCCGGCACCCCTCAAGAGAAGCCCTTGGGCCACCCCCACAGCTGCTCAGAGCTAGGGAGGACCCGGTCAGTGGCCCCAGCCACGGCCCCTCCACAGAACAGTTGGACATTCTTTCCTCCATCCTTGCCTCTTTCAACTCCTCGGCCCTGTCCTCCGTGCAATCTTCAAGCACACCCTCGGGCCCTCACACCACTGCCACACCTTCTGCCACAGCCTCTGTGCTTGGGCCCTCCACGCCGCGTTCTGCCACGTCTCACAGCATCTCGGAGCTGTCGCCAGATTCAGAGTAAGTATGGTCCAGCCACCTGCTCTCACCCTCATCAGCTTAGGGCAACCTCCTGTGTGCCCTGCCCTGTGTTCTGCCACAGAAGGGGATGAGGGCTGGCAGACAGGTGTGGGCTACCCCAGGCTCAGCACAGCCAGAGGGCCACAGGCTGGGGACAGGAATCTGGCAAGAAATGGGGGTGTGACTAGCAGGGACTTGCTGGCTGTGTGACTGGAGCCAGCCAGCCTTCCCAGTACCTCCCAGGCTAAGGAGAAATAGGTGCCTTCCAGTGGATTGAGCTAGCGGATGGGAGGGCAGGAGCTGAGGCCTAGAAGTGGGAGATGACCTGGAATATGCAAGGGGCAGGGAGGAGAGAAGGAGGCCTTGCTTGGGAAGCTTCGCCTAGGGGGTCGTATAGGACAAGGAGAGGCTGGAAGTGGTGCCAGGATATACCAAGCTGAAGGGCTTGCTTTGTTGAGGATAAATCATTCATTCATCGATGTATTCAGTCAATATTGAGTTCCTCCTGTCTGTGGACACTTTGGGGTGGGGCTCACAGGAACTGAGTTGGAACCTGGTTCATCTCGGGTATGTGTGAAGCATCTGTGGGGACGGGGATGGCAGACAGACCCAGGAAGTAGCTGGATACACAGGAGTCCGAGAGGGACTGGTGGGAGTGGGGAGGAACCAGGAGCTGCCAGGTCTCTTGTAAGCCAAGAGGAGAGTTGAGTTTCAAGGAGGAGAAACAGCTGGGTCAGGCTCTGGGGGTTTGTGGGGTAAGAGATGGCTTGGGGAGGAAGGGGGCCCTAGGGGTGGGACAGGGGATCAACAGAACTGAGCAGGACCCAGGGCAGAGAGAGGACAAAGGAAGGAGGAAAGAGCAGGGGTTTGGGGGGCCTGGGGCCTGGGCACTGAGGGCTGCTGGGGGGTAGGGACCAGAGGGAGTTAACCCATGGCCTGGGTCCCCCTGCAGTCTAGCTTTGGGGTCTGGCTGTTTGGGAGGTAGACTAGGGACTGAGCAGGGGCCCCAGGCTCTGGAGTCGCACAGGTTTGAGTTTGAGCTCTGTGTCTTACCTTACTAGCTGCGTGACCTTAGGCAGAGGCAAGCCTTTCTGGGCCTCAGTTTCCTTATCTGTAAAGAAGTCTGTAGTAACAAACTCTTCGAGATGTGGAAATCTATGCGATAATATCTGTCAAGTGCTCAACACAGCATCTGTAAACAGTAGGTGCTCTTGAAGCACTTAGAGAAAACACCTGGGCAGCCAAGGAGCCTTGCTGAGTCTAGGGGTGCGGAATGGAGGACTCTGAGAACCCTGGAGTGGGCATGAAGGGGCTGGGGGCTAAGAGGCAAGAGCAATGGTGGAGGCAAGGGAAGCAGCCAGGCCAAATGTGGTGGGGGAGTCCAGAGCTGCCTGACTCAGAGTCCTTTGGGCATCAACCTCTGATTTCCTCATGTGCCTCCAGAGTTCCCAGAAGTGAGGGTCACTCCTGAGGGGATGACGGCGTGGACGAGGAACAGCTGAGGGCGACAGAGGATCTAGGCTAACAGGAGAGACTCCAGGAGTAGGGGCAGATCCCAAAGCAGCCTCCTGCTCCCCAGTGGTGGGTGCCCCAGCTCTACCTGGTGTGGCAGGGCTGAGGCTCCATGTGCATCTGTGAGCATGCGTGTGACAGGTGCAGAGAGGGGGGACTGGAGGGAGACTTTTTTTTTTTTTTTGAGACGGAGTCTCGCTCTGTCACCCAGGCTGGAGTGCAGTGGCACAATCTTGGCTCACTGCAAGCTCCGCCTCCCAGGTTCACGCCATTCTCCTGCCACAGCCTCTCCGAGTAGCTGGGACTACAGGCGCCCGCCACCATGCCCGGCTAATTTTTTGTATTTTTAGTAGAGACGGGGTTTCACCGTGGTCTCGATCTCCTGACCTCGTGATCCGCCCGCCTCGGCCTCCCAAAGTGCTGGGATTACAAGCGTGAGCCACCGCGCCCGGCGGAGGGAGACTTTTATACCTTTTGTACCTTTGTAACCAGAGAGATGCTTATGTTATTTTTCAGCTTTTCTGTCTCCTGGGAGGTTTGAGACTGGGCTGGGAGGGGGAGGGAGATAGAGGGAGAGATGCAGTTTGACCCCATTTGGGTCCCTAGCAAACCCTATGCTCATCTCTCTCTCCTTTCTGGGGTGGACTCAGATGGGTGGGACATATGCCTTCCTCCCCCTATTCCACCCCCAAGTTGATCTGAGTATCGTCAGGGGCCCAAAGTACAGAATTGTTCTTTGCTTTTTCTTGAATGCTCCAAAGGCCAAACTTCTGGGGCTGGGGGTTGGCCTTGGAAACAGGGGTCCTCTGACTTCCTCATGGGGGCTCGCTCATACCGCCCCTCCCGGTGGATGTGTGTATTTATTATGTGGAGTCCCTGCCACTTACTGCCTTATGACCTAGGACTGATGCTGTGGGGTGCTGGTGGAGCAGCTGATGTCGTGTTTACAGAGCAAGGCTTCCCTGTCTCCCACGGGGAGGGGCTTGGGCCTCTAGTCAGACATTCCTGCAGAGGGTCGGTGGAGGGGTCATTCACCTGCCCCTGCAGCAAGCAAAAGTTGTCTGTGGTGCCATTTGATTCCCTGACACTGCCCCCTGCTTGAATTGATTCTGAAGGGTAGGGTGGGAAGGTGAGCAAAGGGAGCAGAAACAAGGGAATTCAAGACCCAGAATGTAGGTGCCACTGCCTCCTATGTTTACAGGATCCTCCGTGGCCCTAGGCACCTGGGCTGCAGGAAGTGACTCCGTTCCACTCCTCCTTTATTCCCTTAAAAAGGGAAAAATGACTGTTACGACCCTGTTCACAAAACTCTTACTTTTGCTATTTTGTCTGCTGTCCAGAACGGAAGACTTTAAAATTTTGTTACTGTTTACAAGTCCAGATTCAAAAAATGTTTTTACTTTGTTTACAACTCAAAACTTTGAGTTTTACACTTTGTTTACAGTAGAGAATTTTTTTTCCTTTGTTTACAAGTGAAAGGTAGGGAAAGTGGGAGAGGGACTTGGAGGACCCACCTGTGAGGACCCTGACCTGGCCATCTTGAGGGGTTTTCTAACCCCCAGCTTTCCCGGGCCAAAGGTCAGCCTTGAGCCCCCTGTTTAACAGCAGACCCAGAAGACCTTGAGAGTAGGCATCCTCTAACCATTGGGAAGAGTGGCTCTGCAGGGTTGGGGGGTGGTCTGTGCAGACACCTCTTCACCCACCACCCCATGCATACTCTTGGGAAGCAGTTTCCTGGGAGATTAGAAATTCTACTTCCCTGACTGGAGCTAAATCCCACCAGCCAGGACCCAAACTGTCCTTACCCAGAAGGACCCCAGCTCTTGAAGGGCTGAGTGGCCTGCTGGGGGTGGGAGGGTGTCTTTGCCATGTCCTAGGTTTCGTAGATGCCCCTCTCTGGGGTTCCCCTCCTCCAGCCCAGCGGCCCTCTTTCCTGTCTGTGTAAATTGTTCCGTGAAGCCGCGCTCTGTTTTGGGAATAAACTTCTATAGAAAACAGTTGTTGCCTTTTCCTGTTGGGGACTGGGGAGGTAGGATGGCAGCTGTGAATGATTCAAGCCAGACTGACCTTTGGGAGGAATCTGAGCCCCTCCCAAGAATATCCAGCTATTTTTAGCCCATTTCATGGCAGATCTCTTTCACCTTGAAATCTAGCCCCTCACTTTGTGATTGGGTCCTGATGTTGGAGCACAGGTGCTGAGAATAAGGTGCTAAAGGAAACCTCCCCGCTGGTCAAGGCAACGGCAACAGGACTTCCTAATTCTTCAGGGTCTGCAGCCCTGACCCGCATTTTTTGCCCTCACCTGGGATGAAACCAACCTGAGGAACTGCTCTTGCAGTTCATGCCTTGCCCACCCAACAGCACTGACCCCCACCACTCTCCTCGGCGGACCGCGCAGTAACCTTCTGGGAGCTATGTCCGGGCTGTGCTTAGTGCAGCGGAGGGGATCCTCCAACCATTTCTGGCCTGGGTGGCCAGAGTTAAAGGGGAGGACTTGGGGACCGTCGGCTCCCGGTCTCGAAGACATGCATAGTCTCAGAAAGCCTGCGGGTGGCGCTCTCAGCTGGAGGCATGAGAGGCCCCACAGACCTGGATCCCCTACAAGTTAAGGCCGGGGTCACCGGCCAGTGGTTTCCCTTTCCCACTCCGTGAGTACCTTCCGCCGAGCCAGGACCTGGGATCAGCTCCAACCTACTCAGGGCCTGGGGGCGCGACTACGGCCAGCCCACCGCGGGTGCTTAGTTCCAGTTCTGCAGTCCCATCCAGCTCCGGGCAGAGGGCCGGGCGAGCAGCGAGAGGCCTCATAGGCAATGTCGTCGGGGAGGAAGCGGTTAAATCCTCCTTCTCCAGGCTCTCCCCGCCCGGCGCGCGCCACTTAGGCCGCGCCCCAGCGCGCTGATTGGCCCAAACCTCCCCGTCCTGCCCCGGGATTAGCCCCCGGGAGCGCGACGCTGGCCTCACCCGGTCGCGGCGGCGCCGCCTTCCGGAGCGCAGCGGCCTCTAGCCCGAGGAGCAGGAGCAGCCCGCGCCGGACAACTTGCGAGCCATGGGGCTGGCGGATGCGTCGGGGTGAGTTCAGCGCACAGCCCCGGTGGCCCCGCGCGAGCGCCTCTTTGGAGCAGGCATTCCCAGCTTGCGACGCCTCGGTTTACCTCTGCCGATTTTCTGCAGGCGGCTGCCCCTCTGCAGCAAGGAGTGGGGGCGGGAGCCGGCGCGACCCCAGTCCTTTGGGCTGTGCGGAAAGCCGCTGGTGTGACGCCTGAGGGCCATCCCGGGCCACAGGGAGACAGCTGCGTGCGGAGGAGCCCGGCCAGGAGATGTGCCGGCGGGGGTGCGTGGGGGCCGGGAGTCCCTGGCGGCGGCCCGCGGACTAGCTGCTTTCGGCTGGGTCCCGAGTCCACCCAGCTCCACTGACCCCGGAGTGAGCGCTCCGGCCTTTCTAGTCCCAGTTGCCCTCCTACAGGGAGGGGCAAGGATCAAGGCTCCGCCCTCCAGACGCGGGTCCCACGTTGTGGGGGGAGGGAGCCCTTTAAGAAGACCTGAGTGACTCACGTAGGAAAGGAGAGGGGGCTCTAAGATCTCCTTGAGATAGCGGTCCCAAGAGTCTCTGAGGATCTTCCTTGCACCCACTCCACACTCCTCCAACAGTACAGCCAGGTTAGAGGCCTTTCCCAGGTGAGTTCCTGTCCCTCAAATGGGATCCTCTCCCCAGGTCAGGGCTTTTCCTAGATCAGAACTTTCCTGACTGGTGAAAGCTTCCCCAACAGGCTAGAGTTTTCCCCCAGGTAAGATCCCTCTGTGAGATGTATTCCCAGGTGACAGCTTTTCCCCATTCCACGTAGGAGCCTCTCCCCAGGTCAGAGCTTCCCCTACGGGAGAGTATACCCCAGGTGAGAACCCTCTCCCTCTAGGTCTCTTCTCATGTGAGATCTTTCTCTGACTTCAAGTAGGTGCCTCTGGGCAGAGGGAAGATTCCCCCTATGTCAGAACTTGCCTGGCTGTTAAAGATTCCCTGGTAGGTCAGAGATCCCTCTAGGTGAGATTCCCCTTGAAAGCTTCTATTCCCAGGTGAGCTCTTTCCCCCACTTCAAGTGGGTACTTCCCTTTCCAGGCGGGAGCCTCTCCCTCTAGGTGAGAGATTGCCACTCCAAGAGCAAGCTCCTTCTCAGGTGAGAGCCAATCCTTGGCTTCCCCAGACCAGGCCTGAGCCGTCTACAACCTGGACCCTGGAGCTGGAGGCCCAGGGGCAAGCTTGGCCCCAACACTTTCCTTACCTTAGAGGGGAGGGTCTCATCTGAGGCCTGAGGCTTGGGAAAGGAGTTGCTTGAGGAGCTGGACCCCTGGTTTGCTGGGCCCCTTCCCTGAGTGTGCTCTCAGCCAGCAGTGGGCTCCCAGGGTAGCTGGAGGAGGACCTGGGGACTGGACAGGGATTGGCTAGGGGAGAGGGATTGGGTGGGGGAGGGAGCAGCCTGGGACCTGAACTGGTAGAACGCTCAGCACTGGGCAGCCACATCTCGGCTGGAGGTATAGATAGAGCTCATCCTGCAGTCCCTACTTGGGGGACTTTGTCCTAGAAAGAGGCTTTCTCACCAGCCAAAGTTCAGGCACTGCCCCTGTCTGAGTTTGGGCATGTGGCCCACAGATGCCAGCTGGGGGCTGGAATACTGTACCTTGATCTTAGGGCCCGGAAAAATCAAGTAGGTAACTCTCTGGTCCTAGGTGGAGGTGTAGGGGAGGTTGGGCCAGGGATGCCCTCACTGTATCTCTCTGGTCTTGCCACCCCAGACCAAGGGACACGCAGGCACTGCTGTCTGCAACGCAAGCAATGGAGCTGCGGAGGCGAGACTACCACATGGAACGGCCGCTGCTGAACCAGGAGCATTTGGAGGAGCTGGGGCGCTGGGGCTCAGCACCTAGGACCCGCCAGTGGCGGACCTGGTTGCAGTAAGGCCAAGATTGGGGCCTGGGGGTGCTGGCAGGGCCCAGGTAGCCCCTGTTCCTGACACCTACCCCTCATATCATGTCCCCAGGTGCTCCCATGCTCGGGCCCGTGCCCTTCTGCTCCAACACCTCCCGGTTTTGGTCTGGTTACCCCGGTATCCTGTGCGTGACTGGCTCCTGGGTGACCTGTTATCCGGCCTGAGTGTGGCCATCATGCAGCTTCCACAGGGTGAGCCACCTTCAGTGCGTCGGCCTGGAAACCCTGTGGTCTGTGATGCCCAAAACTGGGGCCGTGACCTCTACCTTGGAACTATGGCACCTGACCCAGGGCTGGGATTCCCTTATCGTTTCAAGATCTGCTCTCCAGGCCCGCACTGCTATCATTCTACCCCTAGGCTTGGCCTATGCCCTCCTGGCTGGATTGCCCCCCGTGTTTGGCCTCTATAGCTCCTTCTACCCCGTCTTCATCTACTTCCTGTTTGGCACTTCCCGGCACATCTCCGTGGGTAAGTGGAGGCAGGCCTAACCTTCCAGGAGGATGCCCACATCCATCATGGAGGGCAGGGTGAGGGGGCACTGAGCAGGGCAGGAGCGGCTGGGGAAGAGGGCAGCATTGGTGCTGCATCCCTGGGCTAGCCCACGAGTCATCCCCAGGCAGGACTAGACCCCTGACTGTAGGACCAGAGAGGCAGGTACCTCAAAGCCCTGGCTCCAGGAAGATGTGAGTGGGCGAGGCAGCCCAAGGGACCTGGAACTTGGCAGAGGCCTGAGCAGCCTGAGGCAAGCCCTGACCCCTTCCCTACTCCACAGAGAGCCTCTGTGTCCCTGGACCAGTAGACACAGGTGGGACAAGGTAGATGAGGCAGGGCCAGCATTTCTAGCCACGCTTAAGGGCCCGTGAGCTCAGGGTTCACTCCTGGCCTGGCCAAACCTGAACCTCCAGCACTATCCCTGTTCGTGCAGCCATAATCTGAGTACATTTGTCCAGAACTGGAAGTCTTCTGGCCTCTCTCTTAAGACCAGGGCTCCAGGGCAGGGCAGTGTCCTCTCCCCTTCACACCTGCCCCGTGCCGTCCTTACAGGGACCTTTGCTGTCATGTCTGTGATGGTGGGCAGTGTGACAGAATCCCTGGCCCCGCAGGCCTTGAACGACTCCATGATCAATGAGACAGCCAGAGACGCTGCCCGGGTACAGGTGGCCTCCACACTCAGTGTCTTGGTCGGCCTCTTCCAGGTGTGGAACAGTCAGGAGTATGTGCCCCCACCACCACTTCTGCTCCCGCCACTGCCCCGTCTGTATTCCCCTGAGTGTCTGACCATCGTCGTCCTCCTCTTGCCGTCCACTCGTCCCCCTCCCATCCCACTTGCCCTGCGCTCCTCATCAGCTACCCCAGGACCCCTGCCTCTCCTGACTGCCCCTGGCCGCCCCACAGGTGGGGCTGGGCCTGATCCACTTCGGCTTCGTGGTCACCTACCTGTCAGAGCCTCTTGTCCGAGGCTATACTACAGCTGCAGCTGTGCAGGTCTTCGTCTCACAGCTCAAGTATGTGTTTGGCCTCCATCTGAGCAGCCACTCTGGGCCACTGTCCCTCATCTATGTGAGTGAGGCTGGGGGGAGGGAGGGGTAGGTGTGCCCCATGGCCTTGAGCGCTGGCTGTGACCCAGCCTCTCCTCAGACAGTGCTGGAGGTCTGCTGGAAGCTGCCCCAGAGCAAGGTTGGCACCGTGGTCACTGCAGCTGTGGCTGGGGTGGTGCTCGTGGTGGTGAAGCTGTTGAATGACAAGCTGCAGCAGCAGCTGCCCATGCCGATACCCGGGGAGCTGCTCACGGTTCGAGGGCCAGGGAGTGGAGGGCAGGGGAGAAGGGCAGGTCAGCCTGGGTCCCTGCCACGTGGGCAGCCTCCTGTATTTGAGGGTCAGCTGGAGGGGGGCTGGGAGGGTTCTTGGGTATTGTGGGGGGCACAGCAGAAAGCCCCTATGTTGGTTTCTTCCTGCCCCTGACAGCAACTCCCCATAGCCAAAATGGTGTTGCCCGTCTCTCACCCTACATGACTTTTTCCCACCCCTGAAGAAGGTTTTGCCCAGTGTCTCCCTCCTCACCCCACAGTGGTTTACGTGTCCCCCTGACCATGATGCCAGCACCTGCCTCCCTGACTCTGTCCTCTCCCACAGCTCATCGGGGCCACAGGCATCTCCTATGGCATGGGTCTGAAGCACAGATTTGACGTAGATGTCGTGGGCAACATCCCTGCAGGGTGAGCTCTGGCCTCCATCAGGTCAGGGAGGGTTGGGCAGCCAGGCCAAGACCTTGCTTTGGCCTCACGGATGCCTCTCACAGGCTGGTGCCCCCAGCGGCCCCCAACACCCAGCTGTTCTCAAAGCTCGCGGGCAGCGCCTTCACCATTGCTGTGGTTGGGTTCGCCATTGCCATCTCGCTGGGGAAGATCTTCGCCCTGAGGCACGGCTACCGGGTGGACAGCAACCAGGTCTGGGTGATGCGGGATGTGTAGGAGGCATCCAAGTGTATGGAGGCACCAGCAACGGGTGGGGGAGGAACAGGTGGGACACGGGGAGACAGCAGATGTGCTGAGGCCACGTGGGGGACTGAGGGTGGGGGAGCAGGACATGTGGGACAGCATCCAGTCTCTGGGGGCCACTTGGTGGGGATGGAGATTGGGGATGCACAGGCCTAGATACAGTGGAACAGTGACCAGCCACTTCTAGGAAGTCTCCTCACACCCACACTGCCCCCCGTCAGGAGCTGGTGGCCCTGGGCCTCAGTAACCTCATCGGAGGCATCTTCCAGTGCTTTCCCGTGAGTTGCTCTATGTCTCGGAGCCTGGTACAGGAGAGCACCGGGGGCAACTCGCAGGTGGGCTTTGGGTGTGGGCATGGGTGTGGGCATGCAAACTGCTTTGCCTGGGGAAGGGGGTCTCGCCCCTGCTCACCCCCTCCCTGAACAGGTTGCTGGAGCCATCTCTTCCCTTTTCATCCTCCTCATCATTGTCAAACTTGGGGAACTCTTCCATGACCTGCCCAAGGTGAGCCCCCACCCAGACAGGCTTCAGGTCTTGGCCAGGCCAGGGCTCAAATCAGCCAGTCTAGGTTCAGGTGAGGGGTGGGGACACAAGGTTGGGTTCTGTTTTTCAAGGCTGAGATCTTCAAGGTGAGATTTGGAGACAAGGGTCAGGGGCTGGGTGGGGGTTTGTGTCTGAGGTTCTGCCTGAGTGCTTGGGCTTAGTCTGGCCTTTTCCTCGATGGGGAGGGTTGTCAGCATCGGGTGCCCTCAACGGCCCCTGGTGGCACTGTCCCCACCCCAGGCCGTCCTGGCAGCCATCATCATTGTGAACCTGAAGGGCATGCTGCGGCAGCTCAGCGATGTGCGCTCCCTCTGGAAGGCCAATCAGGCGGATCTGGTGAGTGCCCTGGGAGCCCAGGGCAGGGACTGGGCAGCCCCATGGCTCCTCGCCACCCTCCAACCGCTGCCCTCTGTTCTCAGCTTATCTGGCTGGTGACCTTCATGGCCACCATCCTGCTGAACCTGGACCTTGGCTTGGTGGCTGCAGTCATCTTCTCCCTGGTGCTCGTGGTGGTCCGGACACAGATGTGAGTCCACCATGTTGGTCCCCTCATTCCAGCTAGTGAGGGAGTGCCACAGGGCTCCCCGCAGCTTTCCCCACATCTCTGGGGACTTCAGGCTCCTTTGGACCCCTCTGTTATCCCCTTTTTCTGCCCCCTCTTTGTGTATTCTCTCTCTCCACAGGCCCCACTACTCTGTCCTGGGGCAGGTGCCAGACACGGATATTTACAGAGATGTGGCAGAGTACTCAGAGGTGAGTGGCAGGGGCTGAACGAGATGGCGTGGATGGGGAGACAGAGGAAGAATGAGCCTTTGTGGATTCGTTCCACACTTGGCCAGGGCACTGGGGGCTGAGGATACTTTGGCTTTGGTCTTTGGGATTTCAAGGGAGGAGTTTAGGTCTACGACCCCCTCTAGAGGTATGAAGGGACAGAGGGAGAGTGGACAGAGATGGGGCTGGGGCTGGGGAGGGGTCTGTCGTGGAGTCAACAGCACAGGCTCCACCTGCAGAGCAGCCGTGGGTCAGAGAGCCGGAGTGGCAGCTCCCTGGGGTGCCAGGATGGAAGGGAGGCATTTCCTGATCTGATCAGTGGGGTTACTAAGTCCTCAGTCATCCATTTATCTCCTGAGAGGTCTTGGGCCAAGTGCTAGGAACATAGGTGGGGGGCTCTGGAATAAAACAAGGCTGTTCCCTGCAACATGGGCACAGTGCAGTTAGGCAGTGCAGGGAGGAACTAAGGGGTCTGAGACATGGGAGAGGATGAGGGGGCAGCCCAGCCTTTTCCATGCATGCCTGGAGCCCAGCAGAGACCCGGGCTGTGACCTGAATGGGGTGGGAGCAGGGAAGGTCTGATTGGTATGACAGCCTAGGAGGACCTCTGGGTGCAGAAAACAGATCACAAGGCAGGGGTTGGAAACCCAAGAGAAAGATTAAGAGCCTGTGAAGCCTGCCTGGGTGGTAGCAGGAGAGGTGGGGAGGGAGAGGCACTGTGGGGGGATGGAGATGACACCGCCGGGCTTGTGGCCTAAGCCCCTGGGAGGGCCTGGACTGCAGCCTGGGGAGCAGAGGGCTGGGCGGTGGCAGGCACTGGGCACACTAGGGAAGGAAAGGCAGGAGAACAGGATGCAGCCAGGAGAGAGGAGATTCAGCCACCACCAGTTCTGCCTCATCCCCAGGCCAAGGAAGTCCTGGGGGTGAAGGTCTTCCGCTCCTCGGCCACCGTGTACTTTGCCAATGCTGAGTTCTACAGTGATGCGCTGAAGCAGAGGGTGAGACGGAGTCCCCAGGATGGGTGTCAGGCCCCAGCTCCCAGAGAGCTCACCAACCCTTCTCTGATGTTTGCCTCCAGTGCGGTGTGGATGTCGACTTCCTCATCTCCCAGAAGAAGAAACTGCTCAAGAAGCGGGAGCAGCTGAAGCTGAAGCAACTGCAGAAAGAGGAGAAGCTTCAGAAACAGGCAGGGCCCCTTTTGTCTGGTGACCCCTGTCTCCTGCCCCCTGCTCCCTGCCCCAGCCTTTCTCCTGGCCCTGGACTCCTCCCTCGTCCTCACTCCTCATCCCTTCTCCTTTCTCCCTCGTCCTCACTCCTCATCCCTTCTCCTTTCTCCCTCATGCTCCCAGGGACCCTGCCTCACTACCCTAGCAGGTCCAGGCTCTAGGCAGCATTTTCTCTCCCATCATCTGAACCAGTGACAGAACCGTCACAGTCCTCTTCCCTTTTACGGCTGTTCCAGGAGCTTCATCCTGGCTGCTGCAGGTCCCACAGCTTCTGGTCCTGGCCCACCTACCTGCCCAGCACCAGGGGGCATCACCAGGCCTATGTGACACGGCTGTCATGGCAGCCGGGATAGCTGTTTCCCATTCCCTGTCTTCCCTGGTGTAGGCTGCCTCCTCCAAGGGCACCTCAGTTTCCATTAATGTCAACACCAGCCTTGAAGACATGAGGAGCAACAACGTTGAGGACTGCAAGATGATGGTGAGACTAGAGGTGGGAAAGGAGGTGACAGCTGTGAGCTGCAGAGATGCAGGATCCACACGTCTCATGAGGAATGCCATGGACCCAGCAGCTGTGGGCTCGAGGGTGTTGTGCCGATGGCAGGAGGAGTGGAGGCTGGATCAGATATTCTTCAGGGAGAGTCATGATATGCCACGGAATCTAGGCTTAGATTCTCAGGCCTAGATGAAGACCTTGAATTTTTTTTTTTTTTTTTTTTTTTTTGAGACGGAGTCTCGCTCTGTCCCCCAGGCTGGAGTGCAGTGGCGCGATCTCGGCTCACTGCAAGCTCCACCTCCCAGGTTCACGCCATTCTCCTGCCTCAGCCTCCCGAGTAGCTGGGACTACAGGCGCCCGCCAACACGCCCGGCTAATTTTTTGTATTTTTAGTAGAGACGGGGTTTCACCGTGTTAGCCAGGATGGTCTCGGTCTCCTGACCTTGTGATCCGCCCGCCTCAGCCTCCCAAAGTGCTGGGATTACAGGCTTGAGCCACCACGCCCGGCCGGCGAAGACCTTGAATTGTAGATGCCACAAGACTCCCCCCAGAGTCTGCTCATGGGTAGAGGAAAGGGATTGGGTATATGGGAGAAAATCAAGGGGTCAAAGGCAGGCATGGTGGTGCGCGCCTATAGTCCCAGCCCTTCGGGAGGCTAAGGCGAGAAAATCATTTGAGCCCAGTAGCTCGGGGCTGCAGTGCGCTCTAATGGTGCCTGTGAATAACCACTGCATTCAGCCTGGGCAATGAAGCGAGACCCCATCTCTAAAAAAAAAAATTTAGGGGTCAAAGAGGATGCCAAACTTAATTAGAGACTCAGACAGGGCAGGGTGCCAAGGTGTCTGCGTGTGTTTCATGTGGATGCCTGTGTCTATTCTGGCCTGTTCCTGGGCCCCCTCCCCACTCGGCCCTGGCTGATGAGAATGGGACAGGGTCTCCCAGCACCGTCCCTTCTCGTGTCCCTGTGCAGCCTCGGCCCAGAGGGTAGCAGAGCAGTATATGCACGTCTGGGTGTGCCCTCCTGCGTGTCCCCACACATCTGTCATTCCTGTCTTTGCACACCTATGTGACTCCCCCATGTTTGTGTCCTTATGTGTCCCATGCATGCTCCCCATCTGACCTTGCATGTTCCCGCATGTCTGTGTGTGGCCAGTCCTGCCATCACCCTCTCATGGGTGGCCCTGGCAGCATGTCTGGATCCCCAGCAGATGAGCCCAGGAGATAAGATGGAAGATGCAACAGCCAATGGTCAAGAAGGCTCCAAGGCCCCAGATGGGTCCATACTGAAGGCCCTGGGCCTGCCTCAGCCAGACTTCCACAGCCTCATCCTGGACCTGGGTGCCCTCTCCTTTGTGGACACTGTGTGCCTCAAGAGCCTGAAGAATGTAAGGATGGGGGCAGGCCAAGGCCCCTCGAGCTTCCACACTGACCCTGTAATTTGCCCTGAGAGCACTCCTAGCCTCTGACTCCCCAAACCCTCAAAGCTCCTCCTCTAAACTCCCTCCCTAAGCCTGCCCGAGCCCCCCTCTAAGTCCCTGAGCCTCCCTCTGAGGCTGGCCCCCTTTTCCACTACAGATTTTCCATGACTTCCGGGAGATCGAGGTGGAGGTGTACATGGCGGCCTGCCACAGTGAGTAGGGTGGGAACAGCAGGAGGGACCTGGGAAAAGGGTAGGATACTTTTGGCCAAGGGGTTTTCCAAGTAGCACAAGGAAAAAGTCTTTCTCTGGAACTGGAGGTCAGAGGTGTCCTGGGAGACAGGAGTCCAGGGTTACAAGTGATGTGGATTCAGCTGTAGCCTCAGGGGTGGAGGTCAGGAGTGATGAGGTCAGGGCATTCTGTTGGCTCCCGGGAGTCGAGTTCCTGGAGGTTCTGAGAGTCGGGAGGCCTACTTCTTGCCCACAGGCCCTGTGGTCAGCCAGCTTGAGGCTGGGCACTTCTTCGATGCATCCATCACCAAGAAGCATCTCTTTGCCTCTGTCCACGATGCTGTCACCTTCGCCCTCCAACACCCGAGGCCTGTCCCCGACAGCCCTGTTTCGGTGAGCCGACCTCTGGCCTGCCGAGCTCTTTTTTGTTAATCTATTGCTTGTCCCCACCCTGGCCCCAGCTCCAGGGAGTCTTTCCTGGTGGCCATGGCTCTGTCCCCAGTGGGCCCAGTGCTTTCCCCGCTGTCTTTGGATAAAGCTGTTCCTAGGGGTGGGGGTTGGTCTGTGTCCTTTGGAAACTGACTGGAGCCTCCCCTCCTCTGCCCGCTCAGGTCACCAGACTCTGAACATGCTGCATCCTGCCCAAGACTGCACCTCTGGAGGTGCAGGGCACCCTTGAGAAGCCCCTCACCCCTAGGCTGCCTCCAGGTGCTACCCAGGAGTCCCCTCCATGTACACACACACAACTCAGGGAAGGAGGTCCTGGGACTCCAAGTTCAGTGCTCCAGGTCTGGGACAGGGCCTGCAGTCAGGCTGGCAGTGGCGGGGTATGGGGAGGGAACTGGTACATATTTTAGCCTCAGGAATAAAGATTTGTCTGCTCAACTCCAGGCTCTGCTGTGGCTTGGTGGGGCCCTGGTGGTGGGTGGTCCACGGTCGTGGCTGCTGACCCTTCCTGTACCCTGAAGGTGAGAGGGGGCAGAAGGTGTAGGAAAGACTTGGGTGGTCAGGGTACAGGGCAGGGGAGCTGTGGAGGCATCCCCTGTTAAGGTCTCTCCCCAGCCATGCATAGCCCTCTCTCCCTATCTCCTCAGCTGTGAAATAGTTGGAACCAGAGCTGCTTCTAAGGAATAATTCGCTCTCAGGAATACCCGATAAGGTACAGGGCAGCGTGGGTGCCAATGGGCAGTCCCTGGAGGATACAGAGTGAACACCTAGGAGCAGCTGTTCCCCCGCACTGCTGCTCTATGCTTAAGAATAAGCATGACCGGGCACAGTGGTTCACACCTGTAATCCCAGCACTTTGGGAAGCAGAGGCAGGTGGATCACTTGACGCCAGGAGTTGGAGAACATCCTGGCCAACATGGTGAAATCCCGCCTCTACTAAAAATACAAAAGTTAGTTGGGCGTGGTGATGCATGCCTGTACTCCCAGCTACTTGGGAAGCTGAGGCATGAGAATCGCTTGAACTTGGGAGGCAGAGGTTGCAGTGAGCCGAGATCATGCCACTGCATGGGTGACAGATCACCTGGGCATGGTAGAACACTGTCAGCCAAGGAGCGTGTGTTGATTTCTGCCATTAAATGCCGACATCTGGGCATGTGACCCAGCAGGCACTGGGGCGTTGGGCCAGCTGACAGTGATGGCAGGGGAGGGACCGGGTCTTAGGATCTGTCTGGGCCTCAGTGTGCTGTTCATCGGTAGAGCGTGAGTGGCCACAGTTCTTGCTTCAGGGGTTGCTCAGTGAATATTAAATGAGTAGATGCCGGGCCTATAATCCCAGCACTTTGGGAGGCCCAAGGCAGGTGAAACCCCGTCTCTACTAAAAATACAAAAATGAGCTGGGCATGGTGCTGGACGCCTGTAATCCCAGCTACTGGGAAGGCTGAGGTGGGAGGATCGATTGAACCCAAGAGGCAGAGGTTGCAGTGAGCTGAAATCATGCTGGAGGGAGCTGCACTCCAGCTTGTGTGACAGAGCAAGACCCTGTCTCAAAAATAAATAAATGAGGGAATGCCAGGAAATGCTTAAACAATGCTGGGCTCAGGTCCTCTGCTCCAAACATGTGAGCGCTGCTGTTCATCAGGTGCTGAGCAGGTGCCAGGCTCTGTGCTGGGGTCTGGGCACCATCCTGAGCATGGACAGAGGCCACCCTGCCCTTCAAATCACAGAGGCACCCTTGCCTGGCTCTGTTTTATCATGGTCTGTGTTGGTGCCTGGCACCATCACCCCCCGCCCAACTCATGGCCTAGAAGTTCAGCCCCAGGAAATAAGAGATTTTATTTACTCTGTCACACCACGTCCTAGCATCAGAAATGGTGCCTGGCAGCTGCTCAGTAAATACTGTTTGAATGAAGCTTATGTGTTGGAGAGGGCAGTAGACCTCAAACAGGAAATTGCAGGTAGTTAGAAATGCTTTGAAGAAAATAAAGCAGGGTCACGTGGTAGAAGAGGTCATATGTTACCCAAGATGCTCATGGGAGGGGGACTCAGCAGGTGACCCTGGAACTGAAACTCTAGCCATAAGAAGGTGAGTTTCTAGGCCTGGGGAGCTGTGGTCCTGGCACTGGGAGCAGTGGGGGTGTTGAGGCAGGCCTGTGGGAGGCAGGGGCAGCATGAGCTGAGGTGAGAGGGTGGGGGGACCTCACAGTCCAGGGGGAACCTTCGGGCTTTGTTCTGACAGCGGGGGAGCTGCCTGTGGATTTTGATCCCACATCTTTGAGCACTCACCCAACTGCGATGTGGACTGTGGGAATGAGGCTGGGTGTGGGGCACCTGTGAGTTTGGTCACCCTAGAGAGGTGATGCCCCTGGTGGAAAGCAAAAGGTTTTAGGGGCCGTGTGGATTTTTTTTTTTCTTTTTAAATCGGCTCTTGCTCTGTTCCCCGGGCTGGAGTGCGGCGCTGTGATCACCACTCACTACAGCATTGACCTCCTGGGCTCAAGCGATCTTCCTGCCTCAGCCTCCTAAGTAGCTGGGACTACAAGCACACGCCACCACACCCAGCTAGTTCCCCCACCTCCCCCAACCCAAGACAGAGTCTTGCTCTGTCGCCCAGGCTGGAGTGCAATGGTACGATCTTGGCTCACTGCAACCTCCACCTCCCGGGTTCAAGTGATTCTCCCAGCTCAGCCTCCTGAATAGCTGGGATTATAGGCACCCACCATCATGCCCAGCTAATTTTTGTATTTTTGTAGAGAAACAAAAAGTTTCACCATGTTGGCTGGTCTTGAACTCCTGACCTCAAGTGATCCTCCTGCCTTGGCCTCCCAAAGTGTTGGGATTACAGGCGTGAGCCACGGCACCCAGCCCCAGCTAGTTTTTGTTTGTTTGTTTATGTGTTTTGTTTATGTTTGTTTGTTTTATGTTTATGTCTAACGTAAAATACAAAAATGAGCTGGGCATGGTGCTGGACGATTGGGTTCAATCCATCCTCCCACCTCAGCCTTCCCAGTAGCTGGGATTACAGGCGTCCAGCACCATGCCCAGCTCATTTTTGTATTTTATGTTAGACATAAACATAAAACAAACAAACATAAACAAAACAAACAAACATAAACAAACAAAAACTAGCTGGGGCTGCTGTCTGTTTGTCGCCCAGGCCAGAGTGCAGTGGCATGATCTCAGCTCACTGCAACCTCTGCCTCCCGGGTTTAAGTGATTCTCCTGCCTCAGCTTCCCGAGTAGCTGGGACTACAGGGGTGTGCCAGCATGCCCAGCTAATTTTTTTTTTTTGTATTTTTAGTAGAGACGGGGTTTTACCATGTTAGCCAGGATAGTCTCGATTTCCTGACGTCGTGATCCAACCACCTCAGCTTCCTGAAGTGCTGGGATTACAAGCGTAAGCCACCACAGCCAGCCTTTTTTTTTTTTTTTGAGATGGAGTTTTGCTGTTGTTGCCCAGGCTGGAGTGCAATGGCACGATCTCGGCTTACCACAACCTCTGCCTTCCAGGTTCAAGCGATTCCCCTGCCTCAGCCTGCTGAGTAGCTGGGATTACAGGCATGCACTACCATGCCCAGCTATTTTAGTAGAGACAGGGTTTCTCCATGTTGGTCAGGCTGGTCTCGAGCTCCCGACCTCGAGTGATCCATCTGCCTTGGCCTCCCAAAGTGCTGGGATTACAGGCCTTAGCCATGGCGCCCATTCTTGTTAAAAAAAAAAAAAAAAAAAAAAAAGTTTGTAAGGTCGGGTACGGTGGCTCACACCTGTAATCCCAGCACTTTGGGAGGCCGAGGCAGGCGGATCACCTGAGCCCAGGAGTTCGAGACCAGCCTGGCCAACATAATGAAACCCTGTCTCTACTAAAAATACAAAAATTGCCGGGCGTGGTGGCTCATGCCTGTAATCCCAGCACTTTGGGAGGCCGAGGCAGGTGGATCACGAGGTCAGAAGATTGAGACCATCCTGGCTAACACGGTGAAACCCCGTCTCTACTAAAAATACAAAAAAATTAGCCGGGCATGGTGGCAGGCGCCCGTAGTCCCAGCTCGGGAGGCTGAGGCAGGAGAATGGCGTGAACCCAGGAGGCGGAGCTTGCAGTGAGCCGAGATCGCGCCACTGCACTCCAGCCTGGGAGACACAGCAAGACGCCATCTCAAAAAAAAAAACAAAACAAAAAACAAAAATTGGGGCTGGGCGCAGTGGCTCAAGCCTGTAATCCCAGCACTTTGGAAGGCCAAGTCAGGCAGATCACTAGGTCAGGAGACTGAGATCATCTTGGCTAACACGGTGAAACCCCATCTTTACTAAAAATACAAAAAATTAGCCAGGTGTGGTGGCACACACCTGTAATCCCAGCTACTCAGGAGGCTGAGGCAGGAGAATCACTTGAACCTGGGAGGCAGAGGTTGCAGTGAGCTGAGATTGCGCCACTGCACTCCAGTCTGGGCGACAGTGAGACTCAGTCTCAAAAAAAAAAAAAATGACCGGGCATGGTGGTGCGTTCCTGTAGTCCCAGCTACTCGGGAGGCTGAGGCAGGAGAATCACTTGAACCTGGGAGGCGGAGCTTGCAGTGAGCTGAGATTGCGCCACTGCACTCCGGCCTGAGTGACAGGGCAAGACTCTGTCTCAAAAAAAAAAAAAATTCGTAGAGATGGGTTGTTACTGTGTTTCCTAGACTGGGCTAAAATTCTTGGCCTCAAGAGATCCTCAGCCTCAGCCTCCTAAAGTGGGATTATAGGTGTGAGCCACTGCAGGTGTTTGGATTTTAGGGGTTGGCTGATAGGTGAGGAGAAGGCCAGGATGAAAGTGTTACTGAGCAAAAGGACTCACTGCTTGAAGTGTTAGAAACCAGTACTGTGACACTGGGTTTCGGGCTGAAGCAATCCTCCCGCCTCGGCCTCCCAAGTGGCTGGGACTACAGGTGCACACCACCATGTTGGACTAATTTCATTTTTTTTTTTTTTTAATATAGTGACGGGGTCTCACTATGTTACCCACCATGGTCTCACTCCTGGGCTGAAAAGATCCTTCCACCTCAGCCTCCCAAAGTACTGAGATTACAGTTGTGGGCCTGGCACCAGATTTGGGTTCAAGTGATTCTCCCACCTCAGCCTTCCCAGCAGCTGGGATTACAGGCATGCGCCACCACACCCAGCTAATTTTTGTTTTTGAGATGGAGTCTCGCCCTGTCATCCAGGCTGGAGTGCAGTGGTATGATCACGGCTCACTGCAACCTCCGCCTCCCGGGTTCAAGCAATTCTTGTGCCTCAGCCTCCTGAGTAGCTGGGATTAAATGCGCCTGCCACCACACCTGGCTAATTTTTGTATTTTTAGTAGAGAAGAGGTTTCACCATGTTGTCCAGGCTGGTCTCAAACTCCTGACCTCAAGTGATCCACCCAACTCAGCCTCCCAAATTGCTGGAATTACAGGCGTGAGCCACTGCGCCCGGCCAAGAAAAGCTTTTTATTGCAAGTCAACTAGCAAGGAAGCAGGAGTCCAGCTCCAGTGTGTCTCCCTGTGCTGGCTTTAAGGCAGTAATTTTATTAGAAAAGGTTTAGGGGATGCATACTGGGATTAGTAGGTGGGTGATTGGTAGAAGGAAGTGGGAGGTCTGGAAAGTTCTCAGGCATGTGCAGTTAACTCTTCATGCCTCCTCATGGGTCCCCTGTGCAAATTCTGGAGGAGTTATATGAAACGTGGTAGAAATTCAGGCTGTGATGTCAGGAAGCTCTTTCTGTGCAAACTCTAGTCGGGAATATTGGGTCCATCTGATTTCAGACAGTTTTGTTATCTTATAAGCAGAGGGAATTTCAGCGTTTCAGCAAGTTGTTTCTTTCCTTATCTACCATCCTATAAACTCAAGGATTTCTAGGGGCCAGGTGTGGTGGCTCACAGCGGTAATCTCAGCACTTTGGGAGGCTGAAGTGGCAGGATCACTTGAGGCTAAGAGTTTGAAACCAGTCTGGACAACATAGTAAGACCCCCATCTCTACAAAATAAATTTTAAAAATAAGTAAATAAATAAATTAGCCAGGCATGGTGTTGCACACTTGTAGTTTCAGCTACTCAGGAGGCTGAGGCAGGAGGATCACTTGAGCCCAGGAGGTCAAGACTGCAGTGGGCTGTCTCTTTAAAAAAAAAAGAATTTCCAGGCCAGGCGCAGTGGCTCACGCTTGTAATCCCACCAGCACTTTGGGAGGCCGAGGCGGGCAGATCACGAGGTCAGGAGATTGAGACCACGGTGAAACCCCGTCTCTACTAAAAATACAAAAAATTAGCCGGGCATGGTGGCGGGCGCCTGTAGTCCCAGCTACTCGGAGAGGCTGAGGCAGGAGAATGGCGTGAACCCGGGAGGCGGAGCTTGCAGTGAGCCGAGATTGCGCCACTGCACTCCAGCCTGGGTGACAGAGCAAGACTCTGTCTGAAAAAAAAAAAAAAAAAAAAAGAATTTCTGCCGGGCGCGGTGGCTCATGCCTGTAATCCCACCACTTTGGGAGGCCAAGGTGGGCGGATCATGAGATCGAGACCATCCTGGCTAACACGGTGAAACCCCGTCTCTACTAAAAATACAAAAAATTAGCCGGGCGAGGTGGCGGGCGCCTGTAGTCCCTGCTACTCAGGAGGCTGAGGCAGGAGAATGGCGTGAACCCGGGAGGCAGAGCTTGCAGTGAGCCGAGATCGTGCCACTGCACTCCAGCCTGGGCAACAGAGCAAGACTCTGTCTCAAAAAAAAAAAAAAAAAAAAAAAGAATTTCTGTTAGTTACTGGTTTCTTTAACTGTTTGGGGCTTAGTTTCTTTTTTTATCTTTTTTGAGAAAAAATCTCACTCTGTTGCCCAGGCTGGAGTGCAGTGGTGCAATCACAGGTCATTGCAGCCTTGACCTCCCAGGCTTAGGTGATCCTCCCACTTCAGCCTCCTGGGTAGCTGGGACAACAGGCATGTGCCACTATACCCAGCTAATTATTTGTATTTTTTATGGAGATGGGGTTTTGCCGTGATGCCCAGGCTGGTCTCAAACTTCTGGGCTCAAGCCATCCACCTGCCTCAACCTCCCAAAGTGCTGGGATTCCAAGTATGTGCCACTACACCCAGCCTAGGGCCCAGCTTTAAAAGGAGGTGCTCCCTCAGTTTGGGGCCAGCCAGGCCTGCTGGGACAGTAGGACCCAGAACCCAGGTCTGCCATTGTCCTCAAGCCCTGGACTCCAGCCCCCCAACCACAGCCAGTTTCTGGCCAGGCTGCTCACGAAAGGCCATGGGCCTGGCTGGAACCTGCTGCCTTAGAGCCAGGCCTGTTCCCGGGGGAGGGGCGTTTGCCTGTTGCCAGGTGCCCAGGTTCCGGCCCCTGGCACTAGCGGCGGCCATGCTGCATGTGCTGGCCTCGCTGCCCTTGCTGCTCCTGCTGGTGATGTCTGCCCCCACCCACGCCTGGTCGCGACCCCGCTGGTACCAGGTGGGGCTGGACTTGCAGCCCTGGGGGTGTCAGCCAAAGAGTGTGGAGGGCTGTAGGGGTGGCCTGAGCTGTCCTGGCTACTGGCTGGGCCCTGGAGCAAGCCGCGTCTACCCTGTGGCTACGGTCATGATCACCACCACGATGCTGATGATCTGCCGCAAGATACTGCAGGGGCGGCGGCGCTCACAGGCCACCAAGGGTGAGGTGAGCACAGCTCTTCTTTCTCCCCCACAGCCCCTGCCTCAATGTACGCTCAGTGAGCCCGTCTTCCACCCAACCCTGCCCCATGGGTCCACACTGGCCTGTGGGACTCCCACACCCCCACCTCCAGCTCACAGCCCATTGTCCCTGTGTCCACACGCCTTCGTGGAACCCATGTCCACCACCCACAGCCAGCACCCTGCCCCCAACTCTCCCCTTTAGTACCCCTGCTCTCATCCAACCCGTGGGCCCCATGACCACTGTAGCCCACAACAGACCCTCGGTGATCCTCTATCACCCTGAGTCTCCCTCCCATCCCATCTGGGCACTGCCCCGCACCCTACTCCTTGCTCCCCAGCTCCATCACTGCCCCTCGTCGCATCTCCCTCTCTGCCCTCCATTCTCACTCCTGCCTCCTGGTCCTGTCTCAGCATCCGCAGGTGACCACTGAGCCCTGCAGACCCTGGAAACGGCGGGCCCCAATCTCAGACCACACCCTGCTCCGTGGGGTCCTGCACATGCTGGATGCCCTCCTGGTCCACATCGAAGGCCACCTACACCATCTAGCCACCCAGCGGCAAATCCAAATAAAGGGGACTTCCGCCCAGAGTGGGTGACCGAACACGTGCTTCTCTTTGCCTGACAGCCTGAGGTCCTGGGCCAGGTCTGCTCTTTCCAGGCCTGTCTGGACTGTGTGCCCCTTTTCAACTTTTAGAGCTAGCTGACTTGGTGTCCAGGACGGGCGGGCAGGTGGGGCACAGGCTGGCTCACACTGCTCCATTGCCCCCACCAACTGACCTTTCCTCCCTAAGGATCCCTCCTGGAGACACAACTGCTCCTCTGGGCTGGGATCACACCTGTAATCCCAGCGCTTTGAGAGGCTGAGGTGGGAGATCATATGAGCTCAAGAGTTCGAGACCAGCCTGGGCAACATGGCAAGACCCCATCCCTACAAAAAATAAAAACAAACAAAAAAAAAATTAGCTGAGCACACACATAGTGGTGTGTGCCTGTAGTACCAACTACTCAGGAAGCTGAAGAGGGAGGATGGCTTGAGCCTGGCAGGCAGTGGTTGCAGTGAGCCAAGATCGTGCCACTGTATTCCAGCCTGGGTGACAGAGCAAGAACTTGTCTCAAAAACTGCTCCTCTGGCCTGACACTGACTCCCAGTGTGATGGGAGAGGACTTACCATCGGGACAGACTTGGGTGGCTCAGGAAGGGTTGCCCAGAGGAGCTGACAACCTGGCTGAGCCCTGAGGGGAAATGGGTGTGAGGAAGGGAAATCTGGGTGGAGGTCTGGTTCTGAGCAAAGGCCACGTGCTGTGTTTGGTACTCTCTGCACATGGGCAAGGTGGGCAGTGCCCACGATAAAGGGCCTCAAGTGCCGAGTGAGGGTACTGGGCCTGTCCAGTGCACAGGGGGAGCCGAGGAGGGACCTGGTCAGCTGAGAAGAGGGGTGGGGGCAGTGGTGAAGCTGGAACCAGATGCTGAGGATCTCTGATGGAGGACTGACAGCCCCAAGCCCCCATCACTGTGGAGTCCAACACCCTTTGGCTTCACTCATCCTTGTCACCACCTCAGGGAGGTGACTTTAGTCCTGCCATCAAACAGCAGCTGGCTCTGGTTTCCTTCTTCCCGGGCCCTGCAAGGCCCTCCCTTGAGGGGCCACTGCTCTGTCTCTAATAACAGCCCCTCCCCAGATTCTTGGCTCCAGCAGCCCCGACCTGGGGTCAGGCAGGCCGCCCTAGCTGCCTTTGTTTCTATGGCAGTCGCAAACATGCTCTAGCGTCTCAGTGGCCCTTGCTCCAAGGCCCCTGGAAAAGAAGGGACCCTCACTTCTTTACTCCCTTTCTCTTTCTTTTTCCCCTTTTTAAAAATTGTTTCTTTTTGTTTTTTTTGACCAACTCAAGCAATCCTCCTGCCTTGGCCTCCCAAGTAGCTGAGGCTACAGGCATACATCACCATACCCAGCTAATTAAAATATATATATATTTGTAGAGATGGAGTCTCACCGTCTTGCCCAGGCTGGTCTTGACTCCTGGCTTCAACTGATCCTCTTGCCTCAGCCTCTCAAAGTGCCGGGATGACAGGTATGAGCCACAGTGCCTGTCCCAGGTTCCTGTTTTAGAAAAAGACAACAACGTTATGAATTCTAAAATGGAACTGAATTAAAATAATGAGAAAAGAAATTATGAAACTTTTTTTTTGAAAACTTTTTTTTAAATTGGCAAATACTACAATACTAAATCCAGAAAAATAACATAACTTGTGGCAACTTCCTGACATATTTCTTTGTTTTTTTTTTTTTTTTTGAGATGGAGTCTCGCTCTGTTGCCCAGGCTGGAGTGCAGTGGCGCAATCTCAGCTCACTGCAAGCTCCGCCTCCTGGGTTCACGCCATTCTCCTGCCTCAGCCTCTCCGAGTAGCTGGAACTACAGGCGCCCGCCACCACGCCCGGCTAATTTTTTGTATTTTTAGTAGAGACAGGGTTTCACCGTGGTCTCGATCTCTTGACCTCGTGATCCGCCCGCCTCGGCCTCCCAAAGTGCTGGGATTACAAGCGTGAGCCACCGCGCCTGGCCTTCCTGACATATTTCTAATACTTTGGTCCCCTACATGGTCTGGCTTCTTACTCTGAAGGCCTCTACAGAGGACAAGGATTTTGTGATTTTGGGGGGAGATATTTTCCATACAGAGAAAAGATAGTTCAGTCTTCCTCCTAACGTGGTTGAAATTTGTGTTTTAATTATTGGTAGTTTAGGAAAGTTAAACTTCCTAATCTGTTGTTGATGGTGCCATACAAATGTTCTGGATTGTTGTAAAATTTGAGAAACTGTCATCAGCCTTCTTTCATATAGGAACTATGAAATTTGGAAGAATTTTCCACAGATGAGGTTCTGGCTCCACGCATTTCAAACCTTGTTTTCCTTCCGTGGCTCACAGTTTTCCCAGCACTGGGTGCTGTGGGGCGTGTCCTTAAGGCAATAGGACTTTGCACTTCTGTCCTTACCCAGCAGGATTTTCTTACGAGTCACATTCCTAGTTTACTCTAGAACAAGACCAATAAACTAACTTCACACAAGGGTGGAGCAAACCACATAAATATGTCCCTCTAAACCTGGTGTAGAAAGTAAAAAAAAAAAGTTCCTCTTCAAAGTTTCCCTTCTTGTTAAAGAATAAATTATAAGTGTTACAAATAATAGTTTCTTTTAAAGACTAACTTCCTTTAAGCCTCCTCACTTTGTGCTAGTATCTTTGTTAAGCCCTATCCTGTGTAGCTGTTAGATATAAAGAAATAAGGCCAGGCGCGGTGGCTCACGCTTGTAATCTCAGCACTTTGGGAGGCCAAGGCGGGCGGATCACGAGGTCAGGAGATCGAGACCACGGTGAAACCCCGACTCTACTAAAAAATACAAAAAATTAGCCGGGCATGGTGGCGGGTGCCTGTAGTCCCAGCTACTCGGAGAGGCTGAGGCAGGAGAATGGTGTGAACCCGGGAGGCGGAGCTTGCAGTGAGCCGAGATCGTGCCACTGCACTCCAGCCTGGGTGACAGAGCAAGACTCCGTCTCAAAAAAAAAAAAAAAGATATAAAGAAATAAGTACATTCTGTGTCCTTGTACTTTAACCAAGATATTTGTGCTGGAAATGCTCACAGGCACATTCCAGCTTGCAGCCTATGTGCCTTCCTTATTTTGAAATGTTATTACTTTTGGCCGGGTGCAGTGGCTCACGCCTGTAATCCCAGCACTTTGGGAGGCTGAGGCGGGCAGATCATGAGGTCAGGAGATCAACACCATCATGGTTAACACAATGAAACCCCGCCTCTACCCAAAATGCAAAAAAGATTAGCCAGGCGTGGTGGTGGGTGCCTGTAGTCCCAGCTACTCCGGAGGCTGAGGCAGGAGAATGGCGTGAACCCATGGCGGAGCTTGCAGTGAGCTGAGATCACGCCACTGCACTCCAGCCTGGGTGACAGAGTGAGACTCCGTCTCAAAAAAGAAAAAAAGAAATGTTATTACTTTTCTAAGTCCTTTCATAAGCAACTTCCTCTTTTCCTTTGTTCTCCCTTGCCTTTACCTATTTAAGAAAGTTTTAAGTTATTAGCCAGTCAAGTTTAGCTTAGATTGTGCAGTCCAGCTCCAGCCAATGGAGGCAGGACACATTAGCAAGGACAAGCTGCATAAAGAATAAAAATTGCTTCCCTCCTTTGTTCAAGTGTGCTCTCACCATTGTTTCATCTGCAAGGAGCACCCTTTCTGCAGAAAGTAAATTTGCCTTGCTGAGAAAACTTTTTGTCTCAATGCTAATTTTTCCTTGCAGTACTGAAGAACAGCATTCTGTTTCTGAATAAACATTTTACTTATAATACCCAATGTGTCCCTGTGGTAGACTCAGAGATGTGCCACACGAAGGCCAGCTGCTGCCAGCCACTGGGGGGACAGCCAGCAGACAGGTCCACTCTGGCTGTGGCAGAGCCCCTATAGCCAGACTTCTTCCTTGCCCAACCCTTTCCCCCCTTCCCTGAGGTGCTTGTCTCAAGGGACTCTTGTAAATATCTTGTACTCTCATCTTCCTCTTGGAGTTGGATTCCTAGAGAACCTAACCTGGGACCATCCTCAACCCACCTTCCCTTTGGCTGGACCCCGAAAATGCCACAGCCTCTCTGATGTCCTCCAAGTGACAGGAAGTGGGCTGGAGTCAAAAGAGAGACAGGGTCTCACTATGTTGCCCATACTGGTCTCAAACTCCTGGACTCAAATGACTCTCCTACCTCAGCCTCCCAAAGTTCTGAGATCATAGGCATGAGCCACTGCGCCTGGCTGAAAAAGAGATTGTGATGGGAAGTATCCCTCAGGAAGCCCAGGCATTGGAATTATTAATCAAAAACAATAAATCAACTGTCTTAGTATGTTCAATGAACTAAGGGAAGCCATGGACAAAGAACTAAAGGAAATTAGGAAAATTATGTCTGAACATAAAGAATACTAATAAAGAGGGCTGGGAGCAGTGGCTCATGCCTGTAATCCCAGCACTTTGGGAGATCTAGGTGGGTGGATCACGAGGTCAGGAGATCGAGACCATCCTGGCTAACACAGTGAAACCCTGTCTTTACTAAAAATACAAAAAATTAGCCAGGCACAGTGGCAGGCGCCTGTAGTCCCAGCTACTCAGGAGGCTGAGGCAGGAGAATGGCGTGAACCAGGGAGGCAGAGCTTGCAGTGAGCCGAGATAGCACCACTGCACTGTGGCCTGGGTGAAAGAGCGAGACTCTGTCTCAAAAAAAAAAAAAAAAAAAAAGAGAAAAATTTTAAAGGGACCAAACAAATTCTGAACCTGAAAAGTACAGTAACTGAAATGAAAATTTCACTAGCGGAATTCAGCAGCAGATTGGAGCAGGCAGAATAAAGGATCAGTGAACTTGAAGCTAAGATAATCAAGGCTGAACGCCATGGCTCACACCTGTAATCCCAGCACTTTGGGAGGCAGAGGTGGGCAGATCACCTGAGGTCGGGAGTTTGAAACCAGCCTGGCCAACATGGTGAAACCCCATCTCTACTAAAACACAAAAATTAGCTGGGTGTGGTGGTGCGCTCCTGTAGTCCCAGCTACTCCGGAGGCTGAGGCAGGAGAATCTCTTGAACCCGGGAGGCGGAGATTGCAGTGAGCCAAGATGGAGCCACTGCACTCCAACCTGGGTGACAGAGTGAGACTCTGTCTCCAAGAAAAAAAAAAGAAGGTAATCAAAATGTTATAATGCTATACTTCAAAAATTAAATACCAAAAAAAAAAGGCAGTAATGGAGGAATGGAGGAACAAGAAAATAAATATAAGACATACAGAAAACAAATAGTTAAATAGCAGAAGCAAATCATTTGTCAATAATCTCATTAAATATAAATTGATTAAACTCTCCTATTAATGAATTTTCAGATTGGTTTTTTAAAAAAGGTTAATCTATATGTTGTCTATCAGAGACTCACTTCAGATATAAGAACATAAAAACACTGGAAGTAAAAGGATGGAAAAAATATTTTATGGCCAGGCATAGTGGCTTACACCTGTAATCCCAGCACTTTGGGAGCCTGAGGCAGGTGGATTGCTTAAGGAGTTTGAGACCAGCCTGGGCAACAAGGCAAAACCCCATTTCTACAAAAAACACAAAAAATTAGCTGGGCATGGTGGTGTGCACCTTTAGTCCCAGCTACCCCGGAGGCTGAGGTGGGAGGATCACCTGATCTCAGGAAGGTCAAAGCTGCAGTGAGTCATGATCACACCACTGCACTCTAGCCTGGGGCGACAGAGTGAGACTCTCTGTCTCAAGAAAAAAAAAAAGAAAAAGAAAAAGAAAAAAAATACTTCATGCAAATAGCAACCAGAAGAGAGCCAGGGTGGCGTTATTATTGTCAGGTATAGTAGCCTCTAAATCAAAAAGGTTACAAGAGACAATGAAGGACGTTATCTATTGATAAAAATTGCTTTTTTTTTTTTTTTTTTTTTTTTGAGACGGAGTCTTGCTTTGTTGCCCAGGCTGGAGTGCAATGGCATGATCTTGGCTCACCACAACTTCTGCCTCCCGGGTTCAAACGATTCTCCTGCCTCAGCCTCCTGAGTAGCTGGGATTACAGGCATGTGCCACCATGCCTTGCTAATTTTGTATTTTTAGTAGAGACGAGGTTTATCCATGTTGGTCAGGCTGGTCTCGAACTCCTGACCTGAGGTGATCCACCCACCTAATAAAAGTTTCAAAACAATAAGGCAATATGACAATTAGAAACATTTATGTGCCTAACGGAGCCCCAAAAATAATGAAACAAAAATTAACAGAATTGAAAGTAGTCAGCTCTACAATTGTAGTTCATATTTCAACCCCCCACTTTCAATAATGAATAGAACAGGCAGGTGTGGTGGCTCACGCCTGTAATCCCAGGACTTTGGGAGGCTGAGGCGGGCAGATCACCTGAGGTCAGGAGTTCGAGACCAGCCTGGTCAAGATGGTGAAACCTTGTATCTACTAAAAGTACAAAAACTATCTGGGCATGGAGACAGGCCCCTGTAATCCCAGCTACTCCGGAGGCTGAGGCATGAGAATCACTTGAACCGGGAGGTGGAGGCTGCAGTGAGCCGAGATCATGCCATTGCACTCCAACCTGAGCAACAAAAGCAAAACTGTCTCAAAAAAAAAAAAAACAAAAAACAAAAGCTGTGTGCAGTGGCTCATGCCTGTAATCCCAGCACTTTGTGAGACCAAGGCAGGAGAATCACTTGAGCCCAGGAGTTCAAGACCAAGCTGGGCAACGTGGCAAAATCCCATCTCTATTTAAAAAAATTAAAAGTAAATTTAAAAAATAAAAAGAAACATCTAGAAGGATAAATAGGTGAATGTATCAAATAGAGTAAGAAGGGTAAGGCGAGTGCCAGAGCCCTCCCTACAGAACACAGCCTGCATGGACTTGGTACAGGTTTGAGAATCTATGGGATGATAGAGGGAACATCAGAGATGGATAGGGAAACAGGGCCTCGTCAAGAAATGGTGTTACAAAATTTAGTTTGCCTTTTAGGGGGAGAGAGGATATTTTGATCTTACCTCACTCCATATACCAAGTAAATTCCAGAAAATCAATGAGTCACCAAACACCGTTGCAAAATTATTGCAATGACCACTGCTTGCACTTAACCTTTTAGTAATATTTCCTGTTTTGACCAACTCCTTGAAACGCATCGTTCCCAACCAGCATCACACTTCCTGGTTGTCTCCTACTTCAATGGCCTTCCCTTCTTAGCCTAGGGTAGCAGTGGGTATAGGGAGGGAGGCTAGATGACTGGGTTTAGAAATATTTCATTTGGGAGGCTGAGGTGGGAGGATCACTTGAGCCTAGGAGTTCAAGACCAGACTGGGGAATATAGTAAGACCCCATCTCTAGAAAAATGTTTTAAAAAATTAGCTGGGTGTGATGGTGCATGCCTATAGTTCCAGCTACTCAGGAGGCTGGAGTGGGAGGATGGCTTGAGCTGGGAGTTTGAGGCTGTAGTGAGCCATGATCACACCACGGCATTCCAGCCTGAGTGACAGAAAGCCAGACCTCTCAAAAAAACAGAAAGAGAGAGAGGAAGGGAGGAGGGAAGGAGGGACGGAGGAAGGGAGGGAGGGAGGGAAGGAAGGAAGGAAGGAAAGAAGAAAGAAAGAAAGAAAGAAAGAAAGAAAGAAAGAAAGAAAGAAAGAAAGAAAGAAAGAAAGAAAGAGAAAGAAAAGAAAGAGAAAGAAAAGAAAGAAAGAAAAAGAAAGCAAGCAAGAAAGAAAGCAAGCAGGCAGGCAGGCAGGCAGGCAGGCAGGCAGGCAGGCAGGCAGGCCTGGTGTGGTGGCTTACACCTGTAATCCCAGCACTTTGGGAGGCCAAGGTGGGTGGATCACCTGAGGTCAGGAGTTTGAGACCAGCCTGACCAACATGGAGAAACCCCATCTCTGCTAAAAATACAAAATTAGCCAGGCGTGATGGCACATGCCTGTAATCCCAGCTACTCGGGAGACTGAGGCATGAGAATCGCTTGAATCCGGGAGGCAGAGGTTGCAGTGAGCTGAGATTGCACCATTGCACTCCAGCCTGGGCAACAAGAGCGAAACTCTGTCTCAAAACAAAAAACAAAAAACAAAAAAAACCAGGTCGGGCACGGTGCCTCATGCCTGTAATCCCAGCACTTTGGCAGATCACGAAGTCAAGAGATCGAGACCATCCTGGCCAACATGGTGAAACCCCGTCTCTACTAACACTACAAAAATTAGCTGGGTGTGGTGGCGCATGCCTTAGTCCCAGCTACTTGGGAGCCTGAGGCAGGAGAATCGCTTGAACCCAGGAGGCGGATGTTGCAGTGAGCCGAGATCATGCCACTGCACTACAGCCTGGCAACAGAGCGAGACTCCATCTCAAAAAAAAAAAAAAATAGAGATCATGTCCAGGGGCGGTGGCTCATACTTGTAGTCCCAGCACTTTGGGAGGCCAAGGCAGGAGGCTCACTTGAGCCTGGAGTTCGAGACCAGCCTGGGCCACATAGTGAAATCCTGTCTCTACAAAAAATATAAAAGTTAGCTGGGTATGATGGTATGCACCTGTGGTCCCAGCTACTCAGGAGCCTGAAGTAGAAGGATCACTTGAGCCAGGGCATGGTGGCATGTGGTGTCCCAGCTACTTGGAAGGCTGAGGCAGGAGAATCGCTTGAACCCAGGAGGCTGAGGTTGCAGTGAGCCAAGATCATGCCACTGCACTTCAGCCTGGGTGACAGAATGAGACTCCGCCAAAAATTAGTGACGTTGGCATGTGCCTGCAGTTCCAGCTACTCGGGAGGCCGAGGCAGGAGAACTGCTTGAACCTGGGAGATAGAGGTTGCAGTGAGCAGAGATCCTGCCACTGCACTCCAGCCTGGGTGACAGAATGAGACTCTGTCTCAAAAAAGAAAGAAAAAAAAATAGAGATCATAAGACTGAGAGAATGAACTGTTTGTAGCAATAAGATACCAAAGTATAAACAAGACCTAAGGCCATGCCAGGCAAGAGTTAAGCCATTCACCAAAGAATAAACTATGTTCTAACTGCTGCAAGGTTTTTCTTTTTCTCCAGCAGCTAAACAAGCACTGGCCTTGAGATAAGCAATATGGAAACAATTGCAGTTCATCCATCACCAGACACTGACCCCATAAGCCATAACTATAGCTTTGATTGGACAAGAGACTGATTTTGGTGACATTTTCCTAATAAGAGACCACTGACCAGGGACTGGCTTTAGCTGGTTTATGGAACCTGTGCACTGAGTGCTTTTGTATCCTTCATTTTGACATATGGGGCTAATTGTATTTCTTTTCTTTTCTTTTTATGTTTTTGAGATGGAGTCTCCCTCTGTAGCCCAGGCTGGAGTGCAGTGGAGCAATCTTGGCTCACTGCAACCTGGCTTCCCAGTTTCAAGTGATTCTCCTTCCCCACCCTCCTGAGTAGCTGGGACTACAGGCACATGCCACCACGCCCAGCTAATTTTTGTATTTTTAGTAGAGATGGGGTTTCACTGTGTTAGCCAGGATGGTCTTGATCTCCTGACCTCGTGAGCCACCCACCTCGGCTTCCCAAAGTGCTGGGATTATAGGCATAAGCCACCGTGCCTGGCCTGTAATGTATTTCAATGTTAAGTCTCCACCCCAAAGTGAACATGGGTCATATACAACACACATGTTTATTCAGTATACTTGCATTAGGACCCCCTTCATGAGTATCTATAGCTCTTCCTGTAACCTGTTGAATATGGTATTTTTTGTTTTTGTTTTTTCTTTTTTGAGACAGAGTCTCGCTCTGTCACCCAGGCTGGAGTGCAGTGGCGCGATCTCGGCTCACTGCAACCTCCACATCCTGGGTTCAAGCGATTCTCCTGCCTCAGCTTTCCGAGTAGCTGCGATTATAGGCACATGCCATCATGCCTGGCTGATTTTTTGTATTTTTAGTAGAGACGGGGTTTCACCATGTTAGCCAGGATGGTCTCAATCTCCTGACCTTGCGATCTGCCCACCTCGGCCTCCCAAAGTGTTGGGATTACAGACGTGAGCCACCACGCCCGGCCGAATATGTATGTTTAGCCAAGCCATTCGACATAAAGCTCCTGCCTCTTTTGAAGGGTTTGTCTCTGGTTTTGACCAGAGGCCCACCTCCCAGCCTGAAGGTTGTAACCCTTTATAAGAAATGAAGTCAGCCTGGCACGGTGGCTCACGACTGTAATCCCAGCACTTTGGGAGGCTGAGGTAGGAGGATCACTTGAGCCCAGGAGTTTAAGATCAGCCTGGGCAACATAGTGAGACCCCTGTCTCTACAATAAAAAAAAATTAGCTGGGTGTGGTGTGAGAGAGCCTGTGGTCATGGCACCTGGCATGATTTTTATAAAGATAGTTTTATTTTAAGTATAAGAGTAGTTTTTGGGTAAGGCGTGGTGGCTCATCCCTGTAATCCTAGCACTTTGGAAGGCTGAGGTGGGTGGATTGCTCGAGGCCAGGAGTTCGATACCAGCCTGGCCAACATGGTAAAAAATGCAATGATCCTAGCCTTTGCCTCTTCCTGTACTTAAGATACTGTCTGACAGGATTAATGATTATGCTTCTGTGACCTATAAACAGATGTACTCTTGCACCCAAACCTTGATGAGATTTATGCTCTAATGTAACTTCTGAGCACATTTGATGTAATTTCTCTGAGCACATGGAGAGCCGCCACCGCCACCAATGTATGAACTGTCGGAAACACTGCTTGGAGCAGTCTAGCAGAAACTCCCTGAAAGGCTCTCCTGGATTGCAATTCTTGGTAAGACTTCTGAATAGAACTAACTTTAAATATTTAAATGCTTGATTTCTTTTTCTTTAGTTGACATAACAAAGCATACCTTAGAATTCTTTTTTTTTTTTTTTTTTTTTGAGACGGAGTTTCGCTCTTGTTGCCCAGGCTGGAAATGGCGCGATCTCGGCTCACCGCAACCTCCGCCTCCCGGGTTCAAGTGATTCTCCTGCCTCAGCCTCTCGAGTAGTTAGGATTACAGGCATGTGCCACCACACCCGTCTACTTTTGTATTTTTAGTAGAGACGGGGTTTCTCCATGTCGGTCAGGCTGGTCTCAAATTCCTGACCTCAGGTGATCCGCCCGCCTCGGCCTCCCAAAGTGCTGGGATTACAGGCATGAGCCACTGCACCCAGCCAGAATTCTTTTTCCCCTTACAGGAAAGGAAAGGTTTCACCATGTTGGCCAGGCTGGTCTCGAACTCCTGGCCTCAAGTGATCCACCTGCCTCGGCCTCCCAAAGTGTTGGGATTATGGGCGTGAGCCACCGCTCCCGGCCTCTACTTAGTTCTTTTACAGAGAAAACTAGCAGGGCGCAAAACTGGCCAACATGGAGAAACCTTGTCTCTTCTAAAGAAACAAAAATTACCGGGCATAATCCCAGCTACTCGGGAGGCTGAGGCAAGAGAATCGCTTGAAGCCGGGAGGCCGAGGTTGCAGTGAGCTGAGATCGCGCCACTGCACTCCAGCCTGGGCGACAGAGCGAGACCCTGTCTCAGAAAATAAAAAATAAATAAATAAAGAGAAAAAATACTGACTTTCAGCACCGCCTTGTGGTCTCAGGTAAGTTTCCACGCTGGTACTTTAGCCCTGGGCTCGAACCTGCGGACATGCTGTGGCTGCAACTCCCCGCCCGCCAGACCTCTACTCAGAGTACGCAGCGCGGCTGGTGAGAAACATAGTGCACTCTGACTTCCACGCGTGGAATGGGGAGGCGGACCTGCTCGGGCTGATGGACCGCAGGTGGACTGATGTGCGCAGGGACGGGCGGCAGCGCGGTCAGGGCCAGCCAGCCAAAGCCAGGCCAGCACAAAAGACTGTCCCGGCTCCCGCCAGGAGGCAGCAGAGCGCCAACTCTACTGTACTGCGCCTGCGGGGCGACCGCCAACGCGCCCACTCTACGCTTGCGCGGTGCAACAGGGCCGCCTGCAGCTGGAAGATGGCGGCGTCCATGGTCTGTCGGGCCGCTACCGCCGGGGCACAAGTGCTATTGCGCGCCCGCCGCTCGGTGAGGTGGTGGCGAGAGCGCGGGGCTTCAGGGGACAGGGCTTCGGGAAGCGGACGGGTGTGGGCTTAGCAGTGGCAGGTCGAGGTGGGGAGGACGCGGGGTCAGGGCCGTGGGAAGGTCACGGCGGAGGGCCGGGAAAGGTATCTCGCCGCTTGCCTAGGGGCGGGGACGGGGGTCCTCCTGAGGACCTGGGAGGTGGGGAGCGATCCCCCAACCGAGTCCTCACTCGCAGCTGTTCCCTTCCACAGCCGTCCCTGCTGCGGACGCCAGCCTTGCGGAGTACGGCAACCTTCGCTCAGGCGCTCCAATTCGTGCCGGAGACCCAGGTTAGCCTGCTGGACAACGGCCTGCGTGTGGCCTCCGAGCAGTCCTCTCAGCCCACTTGCACGGTGAGTTGGGGACGCTTTTGGGGAGAGGGCCTCCAGATTGGGCCTGCTGTCTTTTCCCTGGTTGGGGTGTGACCTTGGGCTCGAGTCTTCCCGTTTATGGTTTGGGTTCGGACTCAGGACCACTCACCCCGAGAATGGCCCCATTCCCCACCCTCGCCACGCCTTGGCTTCACGGGACAATCTTCACTATAAGCCAACATTATTTAGCATATAATGGCCGTCAAGTAGGCGGCCAAATTCTTTTCCAGCCTTTTGTTAAGGAGCCCACATAAGGGAAGTGATCATGTCTCCTCTTGCAATGCGGAAAATGGGATTCAGACACCTTAGGTGACTTGCAGGGGTCCAGGTCTGTCAGCCTTCACTGTCCAAGGTCATAATCTCCAGGCTAGACCAGAAATGCATTTTAGGAAGAAATGCATTTTAACAGTACAACGAAATGTGTGATTTTCCAAAAAATACAAATTCTCAAAATTAACTCAAGGATAGAAATCTTGATTCACAGATAGGTATATGAATAGGTGAGAAGATTCCCAAGAAATAATTATCTCCTCCTCCCTTCAGCCCCCAGCCCCCAGCTCCAGGGCCAGATGTTTTTATTGGCACATCCTTTTAGTTTTCCAGAAACAATGTCCTGCGATTTAAATTGTTACTAAGCATAGGAAAAGGTGGCCTGCAACTTCCTTGTTATATGTCACCTGTTGTAGTAAAGAATGCTATATTACATGAGCTCTAAAATGTGCTAGATTATAAGGAGCCCTCTGTGCTCCAGTGCTAGAGAAAGAATCTTAAGAATCTTGCCAATTAATCAAGGGATACTATAGATTGTAAAATGTCTCTTGCATTCGAAGATGTTAGATGTGAAATACATGTTCATCTAAGATTGTGTGATATATGGTATATGCATTGACATCTCTTAGGAAAGCAAATATCACATGTTCTCACTTATCAGTGGGAGCTAAAAAATATGTACATACAGATGTAGAGAGTGGAATGATGGACAGTGAAGACTTGGAAGGATTAAGGGGTGGATGATGAGAAACTACTTAATGAGTCCGGGCCTGGAGGCTCACACCTGTAATCTCAGCACTTTGGGAGACCAAGGCAGGCGGGTCACCTGAGGTCAGGAGTTCAAGACCTGCCTGACAAACATAGTGAAGCTCCATCTCTACTAAAAATACAAAAATTAGCCATGCATGGCAGCATACGCCTGTAATCCCAGCTCCTGGGGAGACTGAGGCAAGAGAATCGCTTGAACCCGGGAGGCAGAGATTGCAGTGAGCCGAGATCGAGCCACTGCACTCCAGCCTGGGTGACAGAGCGAGAGTCCATCTCAAAAAAAAAAAAAAAAAAGAAATTACTTAATGGGTACAAGGTGTGTTATTCTGGTGATGGATAATTCAGAAGCCCTGATTTGACTACTTGTGCATTCTGTGTGTGTAATGACATCACACTTGTGGGCGGGGCACAGTGGCTTACACCAGTAATTCCAGGGCTTTGAGAGGCCAAAGCAGGAGGATCAATTGAGCCCAGGAATGAGAGGTTGCAGTGAGCCTTGATTATGTCACTGTGCCTGGGTGACAGAGCAAGGCCCTCTGTCTTTAAAAAAAAAAAAAAAATGGAGTTTCAGGTTTGGATAGAAATTTCTAAAAATTGTGCTTGTACCCCATAAATTTATACAATAAAAAAAAGTCTTGGCTGAGTGCAGTGGCTCACGCCTGTAATCCCAGCACTTTGGGAGACCGAGGCAGGCAGATCACGAGGTCAAGAGATTGAGACCATCCTGGCCAACTTGGTGAAACCCCGCCTCTACTGAAAATACAAAAATTAGGCTGGGCGCGGTGGCTCACACCTGTAATCCCAGCACTTTGGGAGGCCGAGGCGGGCGAATCACAAGGTCAGGAGATTGAGACCATCCTGGCTAGCACGGTGAAACCCCGTCTCTACTAAAAATACAAAAAACTAGCCGGGCGTGGTGGCGGGTGCCTGTAGTCCCAGCTACTCGGAGAGGCTGAGGCAGGAGAATGCTGTGAACCTGGGAGGCAGAGCTTGCAGTGAGCCAAGATCGTGCCACTGCACTGCAGCCTGGGTGACAGAGCGAGACTCCGTATCAAAAAAAAAAACACACACACACAAAAAAACAAAAATTAGCTGGGTGTGGTGGTGCACGCCTGTAGTTCCAGCTACTCAGGAGGCTGAGGCGGGAGAATCACTTGAACCCAGGAAGCAGAGGTTGAGTGAGCCGACATCACACCACTGCACTCCAGTCTCGTGACAGAGTGAGACTCCATGTCAAAAAAAAAAAAAAGTATCTTAGGAAAGTAGATGTGAAAAACTTAAATCAGCTGTGGACAAATAGTAAATTAAAAGATTAGACCGTGTGACCAAGTAGGGTGAGTGGTACGTGTTTTTTTTTTTCTTGTTTTTTTTTTTTTTTTTTGAGACGGAGTCTCTCTCTGTCACCCAGGTTGGAGTGCAGTGGCATGGTTTTGGCTCACTACATCCTCTGCCTCCTGGGTTCAAGCAATTCTTCTGCCTCAGCCTCCCAAGTAGCTGGGACTACAGGCACGTGCCACCACACCTGGCTAATTTTTGTATTTTTAGTAGAGACAGGGTTTCACCATATTGGCCAGGCTGGTCTCGAACTCCTGACCTCGTGATCCACCTGCCTCGGCCTCCCAAAGTGCTGGGATTACAGGTATGAGCCACCGCGCCTGGCCTGTGGTGCGTGTTTCACAGCAACCAGGAGGCTGTCAAGAAAATTAATATTATCTTTTTGGGTGCCAGGGCAGCACTGTGTTTGGTGTCCAGAGCTGATTAAAAACAACAACAAAAAAGGTATTTTAGGAGCAATATTTAGTGTGATAAAATATACAGTCTAAACCAATAGTCCCTTCCTTAGTGATGAAAGGATAAAATCATTGCCAGAACAAAGGCAGCGTGTAATTTTTAGAAAGGAAAAAATAAGTTGTTGTTTGCAAATGATATGTTGTATGCTTAGACAAAAACAAATAATTAACTGAAAAATGAGAGTGAATTTAAGGATTTTGTATGCTGGTGAGACCAGGTAAATGTGCACAGTTAGAAGTGTCCCTGGGGGTCCTTGATAGCCAATCAGGAGAGCAGTGATGCGGTGTGACTAGTCATTCGGCTGGCCCTCTGTTTCCCAGGCATGACTGTGTCTCCAAGCACAGGGGTCCTGCTGGGGCAGCTCTCCCTGACTCCAGGATTCATGAGTCCCTGCCTGGGGCTTGTACTGAGTCACTCAGGGTGGGGTGTGAGTAGGGGGCTGGGGAGTGGTTGGTTTGTAACCTTTGTTGGTGGCTTCTTGTCCAGGTGGGAGTGTGGATTGATGTTGGCAGCCGTTTTGAGACTGAGAAGAATAATGGGGCAGGCTACTTTTTGGAGCATCTGGCTTTCAAGGTGAGGCTCTTAAAGTCTGTCTCCTCTGGGCTTAGGGCTGCCTGTTGTGCCTCCTGAGGACGAAGGTCAGAAAAATTAGCCTGATTATGGGCCTCAGTTGCGGGGCTGATGTCTGGCTGGCCTTCCTAAAAGAAGCCACGTGAGCTTAACCTCTCCTGAGTGGGCACATATCTGATGAGCCCCTGCATGAGGCCCTCAGAGCCAAGAAGACCCAAGGAACCACAGGAGCCCCACTTTTCACCAGAGAAGCCAGGCCTGTGTTATGTGCATTCATACAGGAGACCTGTGGAACACACATAGATATGCACGTGCATTTTAACAAACCCACAGACATGGGCATGCATGCCTGCTTATGAAATGTTCTGCTCTGGCGGAATACCTGGGCATCCCTTGGTTGTAAAGACCCATGGTTTTTTTTTTTTTTTTTTTTTTTTTTTTTTTTTTTGAGACGGAGTCTCGCTCTGTTGCCCAGGCTGGAGTGCAGTGGCGCAATCTCGGCTCACTGTAAGCTCTGCCTCCCGGGTTCACGCCATTCTCCTGCCTCTCCGAGTAGCTGGGACTACAGGCGCCTGCCACCACGCCCGGCTAATTTTTTTGTATTTTTAGTAGAGACGGGGTTTCACCGTGGTCTTGATCTCCTGACCTCGTGATCCGCCCGCCTCGGCCTCCCAGAGTGCTGGGATGACAAGCGTGAGCCACCGCCCCCGGCCAGACCCATGTTTTTTAAAGGAATGAAAAACATGGAGAAGGATTATGGGGTAGACAGGGCCGTGCAGCCATAATAGGCAACCTAGCCAGCTGCAGTGTCACAGGTATGTGTGCGGAATTAACGTGTGTGTGCACACCAAGAGATAGCACCACTGTTCTCCACACACAGGACTAGGATTGGGTCCCACAGAGGCCACTAGCATGTATTCACAAACACATACAGTCATGGGAATGGCATGGGAGGAGTGGGTTCTGTCACTTGGACACAGGTGTGGGCTTACCTGACCATGGCTGTCAATAAGGAGGTTGGGGGTGTACTGGTAATGACCCCACCGCTCGTTGGTAAGCTGTTACAGGAGCTTTAGGCAACACTTGCTCTGGCCATGCCCTTCATTCCTGGCCCTGGCTATCTCCATTCTGTTGGTGCATGATGCCATGGCTTTGGTCACCACAAGGCCTGCTTAGTGCTTGGTAAACAGACTCTGGGATCTGTGTCCCCAGAGTCTATGCTGAGGGAGGTACCTGTGGACCAGTGGTCCTGTTGGGTGTTTAGCCTCTGAGGACAGGGTTCTTGGGCTCCCGTGTGGCTCCTGATTGTTCTGGTTGATATCTGGTTCCAGGGAACAAAGAATCGGCCTGGCAGTGCCCTAGAGAAGGAGGTGGAGAGTATGGGGGCCCATCTTAATGCCTATAGCACCCGGGAGCACACAGCTTACTACATCAAGGCGCTGTCCAAGGATCTGCCGAAAGGTAACACCTGGAGGAAGAGGTGGGGACAGAGGGCAGGGGAGCAGCAGACAGCTACCCAGGAGCCCCTGGCTGACCACAGAATCATATTACCCTTAGTGTATGGCTTTGCAGCTGGGCAACTAGGGGTGGGCAGCAGGAGATGCCAGGCCTGGGGATTTTGTGCTGTCATTGATCTCCAGTGATCCACCTGGCACCTAAACATGTCCTCCTTGCATCTAGTTGTGGAGCTCCTGGGTGACATTGTGCAGAACTGTAGTCTGGAAGACTCACAGATTGAGAAGGAACGTGATGTGATCCTGCGGGAGATGCAGGAGAATGACGCATCTATGCGAGATGTAGTCTTTAACTACCTGCATGCCACAGCATTCCAGGGCACACCTCTCGCCCAAGCTGTGGAAGGGCCCAGTGAGAATGTCAGGTGAGAGTTGGCTGGCCTTGTGGTGGGATGCTTGTCCTATTCTGGCCTGGCCAGACCCTTTCCAAGTCACATTTTTAGTTGGCTAGCTGTCTTGTCGGGGTTATTTTCCTGAGTTTATGCAATTGGAGGCAGTCTCTATATCCATGTGGTCCAGTGAGCCTTTTTTAATGGCTTTGTGGGCTTCACTTGAATTTTGGGCTTTGTTTTAAGGTATGTTTTGGTGCATGTCCTGACAGTCCAAGGGCGAAGTGTCTGGGTGTCCCCTCCATGTGGTCTCTTGTCTCCTTTGTGGATGGCTCCAGGAGCTTTGATGCTGCCCTTTGAGAGTCCCACAGTGTTGGCTCACACCTTCTGAGAGAAGACTATGAGCCTGTCCTGAGGTCAGGCATGAGGCAAGGGCAGACGAGGGTTGCCCTCTAGGCCCTGGAGGGGTGGGTGGCAGAGATAGGGGAAAGGGGTCGGGGGGTGTGCTAGGGCCCACTCTTCAGAGAAACCATGCCTCTCCTAGTCTGCCTCCTCAGTCCCATTCATGCACGCACCCCAACTCACTCCAGTGTGGTAGAGGTGTTGACACACTGGCCGTATGTCTTGTAGGAAGCTGTCTCGTGCAGACTTGACCGAGTACCTCAGCACTCATTACAAGGCCCCTCGAATGGTGCTGGCAGCAGCTGGAGGTGAGTGATGGACTCACTGAAGCCCTGGGTAGTGGGGTCCCAGCCTTGGTTATCAAAGCCAAGGTCCTGGTTCCTACCATAGGGGACCTTCCACCCCAGGGGACCCTGCTCCCACCCTAACCTTGAGGGGAATGACCTTCCTCCTGTGCTCTCTGAGGTGGGATAGGATTCCACCCTGCTGCCACCACTGGGACTGGTTACACAGGATGCTGTCCCTCTGGTGCAGGTCTGTCTTAGCCCCACCTGGTCCTAGGATACTGAGTTCATGGGCTGGTAGGGGATGTAAGCCCCTGGCCTTGTTCCTTGTTGCCTTGCCCTTGGGAGAGCCAGCCATTAGTTGTGTGTTGATGCATGCCTGATAACAGACCAAGAAGTGACTTGAAAGGAAGGCACAGAAGGGTGGGGGAGATTTCATTGGGGACTCAGAGTTGGAGGTTGGGGGAGGGGCTTTTTAAAGCACCTATAGTTTGAACAGAAGCCTGAAAGGTGGTGAGTGTTACTTAGGTGGGGTGTGGGGAACTGAGCGCAGGGGAAGAGCAGTGTCATGGTCTAAGGTTTGCCCTGCTGCTGTGTGGGGTCACAGTGCAGGCAGGCTGGCTAGAGAGGGGCTGTGGCAGGGACTGGGCAGGAGATGGCAGGAGCAAGCGGGAGCAGAAGATGGACTCCAGGTGGTTTTATAGATGGAACCTGTTTGGGGTCTGGACATGGGTAAGGAACTGAGGTCAAGGTGCTTCCCATCTTGGCTGGGTGTGGTGGCTCATGCCTGTAATCCTAGCACTTTGGAAGGCCGAGGTGGGTGAATCACCTGAGGTCAGGAGTTCGAGACCAGCCTAGCCAACATGACAAAACCCCGTCTCTAGTAAAAATACAAAAATTAGCCAGGCATGGTGGCAGGCGCCTATAATCCCAGCTACTTGGAAGGCTGAGGCAGGAGAATCGCTTGAACCCGGGGGACGGCGGTTGCAGTGAGCTGAGATTGTACCACTGCACTCCAGCCTGGGCAACAGAGTGAAACTCCATCTCAAAAGAAAAAAAAAAATGCTTCCCAGCTTATGACCTTGGCGGCTGAGTGTGCAGAAAAGACCAATAGGAAGAGCATGACCGGGGGCTTTGGAGCTGGGGAACCTGGGGGCAAGAGCGATCTGACGTGTGTGTCAGACTAGCAGGGCTTGAGCTCATGGAAGGAAGGAGTAAAAGGCCAACGTAGGCCGGGCGCAGTGGCTCACGCCTGTAATCTCAGCACTTTGGGAGGCCGAGGCGGGTGGATCACAAGGTCAGGAGATCGAGACCATCGTGGCTAACACAGTGAAACCCCATCTCTACTGAAAATACAAAAAAATTAGCCAGGCGTGGTGGCAGGTACCTATAGTCCCAGCTACTCGGGAGGCTGAGGCAGGAGAATGGCGTGAACCCAGGAGGTGGAGCTTGCAGTGAGCTGAGATCGCGCCACTGGGCTCCAGCCTGGGCAACAGAGCGAGACTCCATCTCAAAAAAAAAAAAAAAAAGGCCAGTGCAACTGGTGGCACCACAGAGCCCTCCTCTTGTGGAGGTGAGGAGGCAAGATCCAAGGAGTCCTAGGGTATACGTTTGTAACGTTATTTGCAAATGTCCCCAGCTCTCAGGGGACCAAAGAGCTAATCACGGCCCTGTAATAGCACCTCTTTCTGCCCCATCACTTGACACCCCCTGCAGGGCCAGCAGCCAGAAATACTTGAGGGAGAGTAGAGGGAAAAGGCAGGCCAGGTGGCTTTGTGCCCAGGAGTACCAGTCTTGTCCTTGATGTAGGTGGATGCATTCCATCTTCTCAAGTGAGAACCCACACTTGCATCACATGGCAGCCCATTTTTGAAGCTCTGAGCGCTGCTCCTCTCCTGGAATTGAGGCCATGGGAGCTATTTGGCCCTGAGGTGCCTGTCCTGTCCACAAGGCAGGGTCTGTCTTAGGAGGACCTTCTTTCCTCACCCTGTTCTAATGTCACATACTCCTGGTTTCTCCCACTAAGACAGGACATGGGGGTCCTCCACCTGTCTGTGAATTGCCCCACCCTGTGCCTTGGGCCCTGGCTGGTCAGTAATGCCACTGTCTGTCTCAGCAGGAGTGGAGCACCAGCAACTGTTAGACCTCGCCCAGAAGTACCTCGGTGGCATCCCGTGGACGTACGCAGAGGACGCTGTGCCCACTCTTACTCCATGCCGCTTCACTGGCAGTGAGGTGTGCTGCCTGTTGGGCAGGAGTAGTGCTCAGCTGGGGGCCTGTGGGAGGACCCCCATGTGCATGGTTATCCTGGTGACTCCAGAGATACCTCAGCAGTTGGGAAGGGGTTCTGTGGCAGCTGCATCACAGGCACACATGTTCACACACACATACACCTCTACCCACACCTGCCACCTTTTCTGTTCCCTCAGCAGTCTGGCTGTCCCTCAGCCTCGTCATATACTGTTTCAGATCCGCCACCGTGACGATGCTCTACCTTTTGCCCACGTGGCCATTGCGGTAGAGGGTCCTGGCTGGGCCAGCCCGGACAATGTGGCCTTGCAAGTGGCCAATGCCATCATCGGCCACTATGACTGCACTTATGGTGGTGGCGTGGTAAGTGCCAGAGCGAGCATGGGACCTCGCCTTCAGGAAAAGAGGGTGTTGGGGCTGTATGCTTCTGTGTGTGGGGGTCACAGTGTGGGTTGAAGACAAGAGGGTGGATGCTGACCACCTATCCACCTGGCAGCACCTGTCCAGCCCACTGGCTTCAGGTGCCGTGGCCAGCAAGCTATGCCAGAGTTTCCAGACCTTCAGCATCTGCTATGCAGAGACGGGCTTGCTGGGTGCACACTTTGTCTGTGACCGAATGAAAATCGATGACATGATGTTCGTCCTGCAAGGGCAGTGGTAAGTGGCAGCCTGGTACTGCTAGATGGGATGGCGGCTTTAACCAGCACAGTGGGAGGTTGAGAGACAACACGTTGGCTCAGAATGAACACCACCCACCCCACCCCCACCCCCCACTTTAGGATGCGCCTGTGTACCAGTGCCACGGAGAGTGAGGTGGCCCGGGGCAAAAACATCCTCAGAAATGCCCTGGTATCTCATCTGGATGGTGAGTTCTACAGCTCAGCGGGGAGGGGTAGAGTGCATCTTGCCAGTGACAGCCCCAAGGTAGCCACCACTCCTAACTAACCAAGGTTAGAAAGGAAAACTTTGAAGACCACGCTGTGCCCCATCACCCCACCCTTGGAGATGCAGGCAGGTGTGGGACAGATCCACAGCCCATCGCTACCATAACAGGTGACCATAGAAGAGAGGGCTGTGATCAGCACAAGATCGTGGAGGTCCTTGTCAACCTGAGGCTGGAGATTGTGTACTTGTGGGCCCAGGATTGGGCTGGGTGGACCTCTGAGCCTTCCCTTGCCCTTAAAGGCACTACTCCTGTGTGTGAGGACATCGGACGCAGCCTCCTGACCTATGGCCGCCGCATCCCCCTCGCTGAATGGGAAAGCCGGATTGCGGTAACATGGGCCCCTGGGAGAGGTTCTGGAGTCTTGGCCTGGCAGACACCTGGGAGGTGTAGGGTTGGGGCCTGGCACAGTGGAGCCTGCTCCTGTAGGCATCCCTGGTGTCCTAGGCAGCTGTCACCTGCAGGGGTAGCATAGTGGGAGGGCAGGGCAGAGGTGCTGATGGCTGTGGAGATGGGCGGGGCCCATGGAAGTCTATAGCAGGGATCCCTTCCGCTTTCCCCTTTTGGGCTGGGGACAGCTGCATGCTGCCTGTGGGAGATTTCGGCTACTTGGATGATGCTGACTGGCTGAGGTGGCCAGGTGCCCGTTAGCCAGTAATGCCCTCTGCCTCACCCTGCAGGAGGTGGATGCCAGTGTGGTGCGTGAGATCTGCTCCAAGTACATCTATGACCAGTGCCCAGCAGTGGCTGGATACGGCAAGTGGCCTACGGGGTCTGCTCTTTGTTTATTTCCTCAGGCCATTCTCTTGGCCTCCCCTTCCACCTCTGCTCCCATGCTGCTGCTCAGCTTACAGAGCAGCCAGTTAAGGCCCCAAGCAGCTCTCCCCAGTCCCCTGGCTGCCAGGGAGTTCTTGCTCAGAAAACCTGTCCCGGCAGTTCCTTGACAGCCTGCCAAGGTGCCTTCATCAATACCCTGCAACCATCAGGTAACGGGCACCTCCATGTGGGGTGGGGCTTCAAGGGCCAGAACATGAAGGGACAGGCTCAGCACCCCTGGGGGAATGTTCTCCTCCCTCTTTCCACTCAAAGCCTGTCTTGTGCTGCTCTGGGCAGCATCTCCGAGCTGGGTGCGGCACAGGGCCAGGTGTCCCTGGGCAGGCCAGGTACCCCACCCTGACGCTCCACCCTATCCCCACAGGCCCCATTGAGCAGCTCCCAGACTACAACCGGATCCGTAGCGGCATGTTCTGGCTGCGATTCTAGGCGGGAAGCCTGTGTAAGCAAGAGGGCGGGGCCAGGGTTTGTGGTCCCCCTACCACAAACACAGCACTCCGGCTCCTCTAACCTGTGCCACAGGTGACCAATAAAATCCTCTGCTGAGAAATGTGTCATCCCTCTTTTGGCATTGGCGGGAGTCCATGGGGCGGTAGATGGGCAGCAAGGACTTCCCTCTAGTTCTGTGGCTCCTGGATCCTCCTGCCTTCCCACAGGCTGATGTGTCCTCAGCCAGGGGCAAGCGTGGGGGCTTCAGCAGAGGCCGGAAGTCTTTGATGCCTACAGGGAGCTGAGCCCAGATGTTTCCACTCAGCCACTTAGGGGAGTTCCTCAGCCAGCCGGTCCCAAGAGTGGGCTGTGGGAGTCCATAGGAAGTGTAAACCCAGCCTTTGCCCCTGTAGGAGTCCCACCCTGGAATCCCTGCAGGCTCAGGTGGGAAACCCCTCACTGTGGACCTTGTGCCGAGTCACCCCCTGGTGGTCCCTGGTTTGCTGAGGTGGACCAGAAGGGGCCAAGGGGTGTCTCCAAGGATGCCTCTTGTGTGTGTTTACTCTGGATTCTGGGAGGAGGATAGCCTGGGGCATAGTGTTCCTATTTGGTTTCTAACTGCTGCCTGGACAAGCAGGGCAGGAATCCTTTGCCTCCGCTGACTCAGGCTCCAAGAATAGCCCTGAGCTCAGTGGAGCCCGAGCCCCCTCCCTCGACTACATCTGTCCCAGGCAAGTCCAGAGCTGCTGGCCTGACAATCCCCTCCCCATTTTCCTGAGGCAGCCAGGACCCGGTACAGCTCTTAGCTACCTAGTCCCTCTGTTATCTCTTTGGGCTCTGGTCCCCATGGTGGGTGGGCAGGTAGGCTGCTCCTCCTGCACCCCCCAGTGCTTCCACAGTCAGGTTCTCTGGGATCCCAGGGGGAAGTTGAAAGCGAGGGGCCCAATTTTCCTTTGAGGAAGTCGCTGCCTGGCAGTCACAAGCAGGGTGCTGGGACAAGGTCGTTTAGAAGAGGGCTGTTTAGAAGTCCCCCTGGCATCCTAGCTTGGAAGTAGCCCAAGGAACCCTTGTATCACTCTCACCCTGCCCCACTGCCTTTCCCTCACCATTGGTTGCCGTACGTTGCCAATTCGGAGACATTTGTTAAGCACCTTCTACGGCCCGGGACTGGGGCATTGCGCAGATCATTCTACTTTGTGAACGGCTGGAGAGAAGATGCTGGGCAACGCAGAACCCTGACGGGCCCAACCCTGGGTGCTCGTGGAGGTGCAACACCCAGGCAGGGGAACAAGTGCCAAGTCTGTTGCCAAGTTTGAGCTCCTGGAGGATAGGGCTTCATTTCCAAGCCCAGCCTGGCCCTTAGAGGCTACGGGTGTGCTGGACACAAGAGCTTGAGTTGCTGGGAGTAGTCTGGTTCTAAGGGACTTTGGTTACCAAGCCAGGGACTCTGGTCTTTACCCTGGAGCCATGCTGGGGAAGTGCGTTGGAGGTTATTGTGAAGAGAAGTGACTTGGTCAGAGTTGAGATTCAGCATGGGGACTCTCCGGCCATATTTCTGTATCAGTCCTGGTGAGCTGTGCTGTGGCAGAACAGAGGTCATGGCCACACAAGAACTGGAGCCAGCTGTAGGGGACAAAGAGGACTACATTCCCAGCAGGGCTGGGAGACTCGGGGGCAGGAGTGGGTTGGAGGAGGGTAATCTTCCATAGTCCAGTGAGGAGTTTGGTGGTGTCCAGGGTACAGTGGGATGTGTGGGGCTGGGACCTGATAAAGGGGCCCTGGTGGGAAACAGATGGGGTGAGGTAGTGACTGAAGCCAGGGAAGGAAATGTTCAGGGAAGCTTGGGAGGGAGAAGTATGTGCTCTGGGGGCTCTATCGCCCTGATGGGGTTGCAGGTAGGCACTGGCCTCTGGGGCTGTGCCCTAGACTGTGTGCCTCCCAGGAGGCCAGAGCTGGGGCCTCAGAGGGCCACACTCCTGCTCATGAGCCTCATAGGAGCTCCAGGCATGGAGTCATTCCAACCTTATTCCTACCTTCTCAACAGCCTCTCCCAGCACCCTTTGAGAGACCCTCTCACAGCAGCCTGTCCTTTTGGGGGCACCTCAATTCTGATGAGGTTTGCCTGAGCACCCACCCTCCCAGCTGGGCCTCCTTTCTCCCCTAAGACTGGCCCACGTGTGCACATATGTCTGTACCGTACTGTCCGTGCCACTGGCCTGCTCTCGCCCGCCCTGGCTGTGCGGGAGGAGATGACAGTCTTAGGGGGAAGGGGCTGCCTGTGTGATGAGAACATACCTGGTTCTCTGCAGCCCTCATCTGGAGCACACCTTGTAGGGATAGGGGGTCCTGGAACATGGCTGAGGAGACCCTGACCTTGGAATAAGGTTCTAGGCCCCATGGGGTCACAGCACTGTGCCCCAGGATAGTTTGGGGGGTCAGTAATAAGGGATAGCCCCAGCCTTCCTTGGGCAATAGGAAAGCCAGCAGCATGGATGGTCTTCACTGCCTTCAGCTCTGGCCACACCAGAGTCCTTGGGCTGTGGAGGAGTCCAGCCAGTGCTGTCCCCATATCTCCCTGTGGATCCCAGGGGAGGCTGTGGGATCGGGCATATTAGAAGGGGCCCAGCAGCCTTGGTGAGTATAGATGTGCTTTCTCGGCTGCCCAGAGTTATTCAGGATTAGCAAGAAAAAAAGGGGAAGCAGGACCCAGATGGGGGCCTGCCCTTCTTAGGGGTGCCTCTCTACCTTAGTGTCACCCATCTAATGAAGAGATATGCATATACAAAGCCCCACCTCCTTGGGACAGTGGCCCTGGCCTGGTGTGTGTTGGGGGACTGTCCACAGCCTCAGAAGCCAAGCTGGGGGAGGATGCGAAGTCAGCCTGGGTAAGGGGAGAAGGGTAAGGTAGGGGACAGTTATGAAGCTGGAAGCTACAGGTACCATGAGGGCAGTGAGGAAAGGAGGAAGGGGCCCAAGGGGACCTCGGCCTGGTGGGGGAGATGGGTGGCAGGGACCTACAAGAAAAGTAGATGGAAGGAGGGGGTGCCTGTGGGTGAGGACATTAGGTAGGGGGACCTGGCCTGGGGCATGGAGGGCTGGATTCCTGAGAGATGAGCTGTCACTGTGGGTGGTCCCGCCCTCCACAGATGGGCGGCCCCCTCCCTGCAGGCACAGCTGGATTGCATCTGCCTGTGACATGGTAGGGGGTGTGGGACACTGGGATGTATGCATAAGCATGACACAGGTTCTCTCCTCCTTCCGGCTTATCCCCTGCAAAGAGGGGGTGAGTTACTTGGATCCAGGCCAAGGGGACCTTGGTTTCCCTAAGACCGGCCCAGAGTCACTCGTTTGCCAGGGCTTCTCGCCTGTCAAGGAGATTGGGGTGGGGCCCAGGAGGCCCACCAGACAGATGGCTGAATCACAGGAGTGGCCGGCGGGACCCATGGCCTGAGGGCTTGTCTGGGCACCCCCACCAGATTGGGGGTGAGTCATCCTCAACTGCAGCCCCCACCCCCACGGCACTGCTGCCTTGTGGCTCTGCAGGAACCTGTCCACTCCTCAGCCTGGTCACTGTGATTGACCTAAAGCAGCCAAGACCTGTGACCTTAGATGGAGATGGGGGTACTCCCTCAGCATCTGCCAATGGAGAACCTTCTGGGAAATTCCCAGAAGCCACTGGGGGTCGGGGGGTTTATAGTTAAGTGCGTCATATCGTTTGTCTGGGAGAGGGGTGGTGGGGGCGGCGACCTCTCGGGGATATGAGTGAGGGCGGGTGCCTGGGTCCCCGCCTGCCGCTCCGCCCCCCGAGATCAGGGACTTTTCTCTGCTCTGCCGGCGGGACTGCAGCGGCGGCGGCGGGAGCGGGCGGACAAGCAGGCAAGACCAGGACTCGGGCTGGAGGGGCGCTGGGCTCGGACCTGCCAAGGCCGCGGGGGAGCAAGGGACAGAGGCGGGGGTCCTAGCTGACGGCTTTTACTGCCTAGGATGAGGCTGCGGCTTCTGGTGGCCGTGCTCTTCGCCGGGATCCTGGCAGGGGCGCCCCGAGTGCGAGCCCAGCACAGGGAGAGAGGTGGGCACCGCAAAGGAGGACCCGGCCCGGGGCACTGCACCGTGCCACCCTCCGCTCCACTCGGCCTTCATCCCCAACACCCCCCGCCCACAACCCAGCCAACTCCACGACGCCCCGCGGATTCCTCCTAATTCTGGGACTCCCCGAACCCTCCGCGGTCGGTGCTGGGTTCCCTAAACCGCCTCGTATCCTGTTCCGACCCAAATTCTGGCTCCCTGGATGCGTGCGGGGTCCCCTGCCTTATGCCAATCCGCGCCGGCCCCTAGAGGCTGACCTCAGTCCCAAGTCCACACCCGTGCCGGCGACTCTCCCTCCTGCGCACACCCCAACCCTCCGCAGGAGTCTGCTCTGGGACCCACCGAGCTCGACTCCCTCCAAGGCCCCCAGGCTCAGGCCGACTCGGCCCTGATTTGCCTAAGATGAGGCCTACTCTCCCCACCATCCCAAGTCCCAGGGAGGCCACCGTGCGGGAAGGCGGGTGGTTGGCCTCCCAGAAGAGGCCCTGATCTCTCCTGCCCACCCAGTGACCTGCACGCGCCTTTACGCCGCTGACATCGTGTTCTTACTGGACGGCTCCTCATCCATTGGCCGCAGCAATTTCCGCGAGGTCCGCAGCTTTCTCGAAGGGCTGGTGCTGCCTTTCTCTGGAGCAGTCAGTGCACAGGGTGTGCGCTTTGCCACAGTGCAGTACAGCGATGACCCACGGTGAGTAGTGGCCCTGGGGGCTGGGGACCACGAGATCCGACCAAGACCCCTTCCCCAGAGAGAGAGGAGACTCCCGAAACCCCAGGCCGGGTCTTTCCAGAAACAAGTTTTGGGGAACCTAGAGACCCCTTAGCCAGGACCTCCTCTGGAGACAGAGGTAAGGATTCCCTAGGTAGAACCTTCGTGCCCTGAAGCACCTCCAGGCTATTGCAAGACAGGAAGGTGCAAGACAGTGAGGCTGTGTTTTCTGATCTGGAGATGGGGAGCCCAGGAGGGGGCCCCCATGCCTGTTGGATTCTCCATGTTCTAGCCCCCTAACCCCTGCAGCCGTTCACCAGAGGTGCCCCATCTAGCCAGCATCCACTTTCCTACATCTGGACCCCTCCTCATGCAATTATTTAATTAAGCAGCATCTTGTTCCCCACAGACTGTGAGCCCCTAAGGGCTCCTTCAGGTCTGCCCAGGCCCAGCTGCAGATGGTGCACAAAGGAGCCCCTGGGGAGTTTGTTAACCTGGGGGTTCCAGAGGCAAGTGGGTGTGGAGAATGACAGAACGAAGGCACCCCTCATGAGAGCCTGATACCCATAACCCTCACCCTACAGGCCTCCTCAAGGCCAGGGCCAGAAGAAATCCTGAGTCCTAGCCTGTTGCCACCCCTACCCTCCAACAGGACAGAGTTCGGCCTGGATGCACTTGGCTCTGGGGGTGATGTGATCCGCGCCATCCGTGAGCTCAGCTACAAGGGGGGCAACACTCGCACAGGGGCTGCGATTCTCCATGTGGCTGACCGTGTCTTCCTGCCCCAGCTGGCCCGACCTGGCATCCCCAAGGTGATCCCTACCCCTACCATGCCTCCCAAGATGACCTCAAATGAAGTGTCCAGGGGAACCATGATTTGACCCTTGCACCTGTCCCAGGTCTGCATCCTGATCACAGATGGGAAGTCCCAGGACCTGGTGGACACAGCTGCCCAAAGGCTGAAGGGGCAGGGGGTCAAGCTATTTGCTGTGGGTAAGGACTGAGCAGGGGTGACAGGTCAGCTGGGGGGTGGGGGCAGTCAGAGACCATGTGGGTGACTGAGTCCTGATTGGTCGTCACTTCAGGGATCAAGAATGCCGACCCTGAGGAGCTGAAGCGAGTTGCCTCACAGCCCACCAGTGACTTCTTCTTCTTCGTCAACGACTTCAGCATCTTGAGGACACTACTGCCCCTCGTTTCCCGGAGAGTGTGCACGACTGCTGGTGGCGTGCCTGTGACCCGGCCTCGTGAGTTCCTGCCCACATGGTGTACCCTGATCTAGACCCCGGACCCCATCCCCCACTTGGGGATTCCATCCTGTGTGCTCCTGACCCCGACTCCAACTCTGCACCATACATGCCCACCCCAATCTTCCTGCCTGATCTCCTGATCCCGCATTCCCAGCGGATGACTCGACCTCTGCTCCGCGAGACCTGGTGCTGTCTGAGCCAAGCAGCCAATCCTTGAGAGTACAGTGGACAGCGGCCAGTGGCCCTGTGACTGGCTACAAGGTCCAGTACACTCCTCTGACGGGGCTGGGACAGCCACTGCCGAGCGAGCGGCAGGAGGTAGGATGTCAGAAGTGATAGATGGGGGCTAGGGACTTGGCTGGGCAAGATAAAGTGACCTCTGGCCCTGGGCAGGTGAACGTCCCAGCTGGTGAGACTAGCGTGCGGCTGCAGGGTCTCCGGCCACTGACCGAGTACCAAGTGACTGTGGTTGCCCTCTACGCCAACAGCATCGGGGAGGCCGTGAGCGGGACAGCTCGGACCAGTGAGCAATTCTGCCAGCCTCTGACCCCATTCACCTAACCCCTGACCCCAGTACCCCCTCCCACTCCTGACTCTATGAATCCCTGGTGGGACTCTCCCCCAGCTGCCCTGGAGGGGCCGGAACTGACCATCCAGAATACCACAGCCCACAGCCTCCTGGTGGCCTGGCGGAGTGTGCCAGGTGCCACTGGCTACCGTGTGACATGGCGGGTCCTCAGTGGTGAGTGAGAGATGTGGGCTGAGGGGAGTCCCTGCGCCTCAGACAAGGTTGTAGAGTCCTGAGTCTGCAAGGCCCACTGGCCCCTTGGTGTCCCCCATGCAGATGGGCCCACACAGCAGCAGGAGCTGGGCCCTGGGCAGGGTTCAGTGTTGCTGCATGACTTGGAGCCTGGCACGGACTATGAGGTGACCGTGAGCACCCTATTTGGCCGCAGCGTGGGGCCTGCCACTTCCCTGACGGCTCGCACTGGTGAGAAGGCTGGGCACATTCTTCAGGCTGGGACGGGCAGGCAGGGCAAGGCCCGGAGGCCACTGACATCCCATGTGCCCTGGGCAGACGCTTCTGTTGAGCAGACCCTGCGCCCGGTCATCCTGGGCCCCACATCCATCCTCCTTTCCTGGAACTTGGTGCCTGAGGCCCGTGGCTACCGGTTGGAATGGCGGCGTGAGACTGGTCAGTGCGGGGGAAGGGATGGACAGGCAAGGGTCAGGGCATGGCCTCCGCTGGCCTGACCCTGTCATCTTGCAGGCTTGGAGCCACCGCAGAAGGTGGTGCTGCCCTCTGATGTGACCCGCTACCAGTTGGATGGGCTGCAGCCGGGCACTGAGTACCGCCTCACACTCTACACTCTGCTGGAGGGCCGTGAGGTGGCCACCCCTGCAACTGTGGTTCCCACTGGTGAGGGCTCTGTGGGCTGGGCCAGTGAGTGGGGGAGGTGTCGGAGCCCCAGGCTGCCTCGATGCTGTGCTCTTCAACAGGACCAGAGCTGCCTGTGAGCCCTGTAAAGGACCTGCAAGCCACCGAGCTGCCCGGGCAGCGGGTACGAGTGTCCTGGAGCCCAGTCCCCGGTGCCACCCAGTACCGCATCATTGTGCGCAGCACCCAGGGTGAGTTGGACGCAGCCAGCACCCCCACCACACACACTGAAGTTCCAGCCTGAGGGGTCTGAGTGTACCTCCAGCCCTCTCCTTCCACACCTGGCTCCCTATAGTCTCCTCCCTGTCTCCTTATCCATCTACTTCCCAGGATGGCACTGAGCCCTGAACTGTCAACAGGGTGTGTCTGCCCCTACCCTGCCCCAGCCAATCTCCTCCCTGCCCCACACCCCATCCATGGCTTTCACCTCTGCACAGCCACAAGCTCAATCACCTGCCTTTCTGTTACCCTAGTGGTGACCACTGTACACCAACCTCTCATTGCATGTCCCCATCCAGCACTGACCTCTGCCATCCCACATCAGTGTCTGTCAATGGCTCATCAGTCCTCACTGCAGTCCACTGACTCCTGTCATCCTACATGCCAGCATCCCATGGACCCCTGTCCTCCAGTGTCCCTGACCATCACTGGCCCCTTTCATCCTATGTCCTTGTCTTGCACTCACTTTTTTCAGCCATATCCCAGCTCTCTGGTCCCCACTATCCCACATCCCCACCCCCATGGCCCTTCTCGCTCTGCATCCCTGTCCATCACTGCCATCGTCCCACATCCCTGTCTCTTTCTGACCCCTGCCCACCTACCCTGACTTCTCTCTTAGGGGTTGAGCGGACCCTGGTGCTTCCTGGGAGTCAGACAGCGTTCGACTTGGATGACGTTCAGGCTGGGCTTAGCTACACTGTGCGGGTGTCTGCTCGAGTGGGTCCTCGTGAGGGCAGTGCCAGTGTCCTCACTGTCCGCCGGGGTGAGTACTGCAGGAGGCTTGTGGAGGACAGCTGTCTGCCTCACTCTGGTCCTGGTTCTGACTTCTGACTTCTGTCTTTAACCCCTAGAGCCGGAAACCCCACTTGCTGTTCCAGGGCTGCGGGTTGTGGTGTCAGATGCAACGCGAGTGAGGGTGGCCTGGGGACCCGTCCCCGGGGCCAGTGGATTTCGGATTAGCTGGAGCACAGGCAGTGGTCAGTGTGGGGTGTGTGGGGGGACTGCTGAAGGCACCAATGAGGGTATGGGGGCCAGAGGGGACAGGCAGGAGCCATGCCAGCATTTCCTTCTAACCTCAGGTCCGGAGTCCAGCCAGACACTGCCCCCAGACTCTACTGCCACAGACATCACAGGGCTGCAGCCTGGAACCACCTACCAGGTGGCTGTGTCGGTACTGCAAGGCAGAGAGGAAGGCCCCGCCGTGGTCATCGTGGCTCGAACGGGTCAGGGCCTGCCCCCGTCCCTTGGCTCTCTGCCTCCATTGCTCTTTCAGACCCCCATGCCTTCCCTTGCAGACCCTTGCTTCTCCCCAGAACTCCTGCCTCCCGCTTCAGATTCCCACTCCCTCCTCCCTCAGAGACGCTGCTTCCCCTTCAGTTTCAGCTGTCTCCCCTTAAGCCCTCCCCGTCTTCAGATTCCTCCGCTTCTCCCCTAAGACTCCCACAGTCTTTGCCCTCAAATTTCCACCACCTCAACCCTCAGACCCCCACCCCTTTTTTGCTGGAGCCAAATCTCCTCTGAGATTTACACTTTCTCCTCCATCAGACCCGCACAATGCTTCCTAAAACCTCCATCTCCCCACTTCTCCACTGGACCTATTCACCATCTCCTCTATCAGATTCCTGTCTCCTGTTAGACTCCCATTGCCTTCCCCTATCAGATAGCCCCACTCCTTCCTGCCTGCTCCAGCAGACTCCCCATTGCCTCTCCCCACTAGACCCACTGGGCCCAGTGAGGACGGTCCATGTGACTCAGGCCGGCAGCTCATCTGTCACCATTACCTGGACCAGGGTTCCTGGCGCCACAGGATACAGGGTTTCCTGGCACTCAGCCCACGGTGGGGACTGGGGTTTAGGAGGGGGCAGGTCAGGGTGGAATGGGGGCTGGGGGTTTATTGGGGGTCCAGGTGGGGCTCTGGGGGACAGAGTTTGCTAGCCCTGGAGCTGCCCCCATCCCTGCTCCCAGGCCCAGAGAAATCCCAGTTGGTTTCTGGGGAGGCCACGGTGGCTGAGCTGGATGGACTGGAGCCAGATACTGAGTATACGGTGCATGTGAGGGCCCATGTGGCTGGCGTGGATGGGCCCCCTGCCTCTGTGGTTGTGAGGACTGGTGAGTGGACCCTGGCCAGCTACTAGCCACACCACATTAGCTACCCTGCCCTGCTGTGTGTTCCTGATTGCCCAGCTGCCTCCATGTCCCTGCTCAGTGACTGTCCTGTCCACACTGACCCACCCCACACTGATTGTCTACCCATGGTGACCTCCTGGTGGCCCCACACTGCCCACCCCAAGGCACTGACCTCCTCCTTCTCAGGGCTGCCTACAGTGACCTGTCCACATTAACCTCACACTGACCTTCAGATCACCCCTGCGTCAACCATACCTGCACTCCACTCTGTTCTCTGCCAGAACCCCTTACATTGCCTCTGTCCCCAGCCCCTGAGCCTGTGGGTCGTGTGTCGAGGCTGCAGATCCTCAATGCTTCCAGCGACGTTCTACGGATCACCTGGGTAGGGGTCACTGGAGCCACAGCTTACAGACTGGCCTGGGGCCGGAGTGAAGGTATGGCTCCCTGATGCCACCCCTGTCCTTCCTGGCTGGGACTGCCCACCCCTAACCATTGCTGTATGCCCACCTGGCCAGGCGGCCCCATGAGACACCAGATACTCCCAGGAAACACAGACTCTGCAGAGATCCGGGGTCTTGAAGGTGGAGTCAGCTACTCAGTGCGAGTGACTGCACTTGTCGGGGACCGCGAGGGCACACCTGTCTCCATTGTCGTCACCACGCGTAGGCAGAGCATGCGCTGGAGAGCTTCAGATGGGTGGTGTGGATGGTTTGGGGATCAGGGCTTGTGCTCCGGATTGGAGAAAGGACCAGGATTAGTAGTGAGCCTTTGGGGGCAGGGTCTGAGAGGAGGGAAGGTGAAGCCTGGGATAGGCAGAAGGGCTAGCTGGGCGGGGTGCGTGTGCCAGGGTGGGCCTGGGATTGGTGCAGGGGACATGGGGGCAGAGCCTCTCTGATTCCTGAGCTTTCTCTCCAGCGCCTGAGGCTCCGCCAGCCCTGGGGACGCTTCACGTGGTGCAGCGCGGGGAGCACTCGCTGAGGCTGCGCTGGGAGCCGGTGCCCAGAGCACAGGGCTTCCTTCTGCACTGGCAACCTGAGGGTGAGAGGTGTCCCCAGGAGGAGGTTAGGGACCAATGGGGGCAGGGCTGTGGCAGACAGTGACGGTGGGCGGGGTCTGTCATTGGGGGTCTGCGGGATCCATGACAGTAGGTAAGATCAATCAATGAAGTGGGTGGGATCAATGAGTTCATGGAGGGTCAGTCTGGCAGGGTCCGTAAAGTGGGCAGGGTCAGTGAGGACAAGGAAGATCAGTCAGGAGGGTGGACCCAGTTAACAGAGCCAGTGAGGTGGGTGGGCCCTTTAATGCCCCCAGGTGGCCACTCTCCCACATGCTCTTGGCCCCCACCCTCACGCCTGCCCCAGGTGGCCAGGAACAGTCCCGGGTCCTGGGGCCCGAGCTCAGCAGCTATCACCTGGATGGGCTGGAGCCAGCGACACAGTACCGCGTGAGGCTGAGTGTCCTAGGGCCGGCTGGAGAAGGGCCCTCTGCAGAGGTGACTGCGCGCACTGGTAAGCCTGCCTCACCTTGGCGTGCTCCTCCCCTGCTGATGACCCACCCTGACTTCCTGCACCCCAACTCTGAGTGACTCCTCCTGTACCCCACCCCTCACCCTCTGACCCTGGGTGACCCCAGCATGACCTCCCATGATGCTTCAATAAGACAAACTGGACCCAGGATCTCAGATCTCTCCCTTCTGGGTTCTCAGGACTCAGCCTCTGATCCTCGATCTTTCATTCCTCCTTCAGAGTCACCTCGTGTTCCAAGCACTGAGCTACGTGTGGTGGACACCTCGATCGACTCGGTGACTTTGGCCTGGACCCCAGTGTCCAGGGCATCCAGCTACATCCTATCCTGGCGGCCACTCAGAGGCCCTGGCCAGGGTGAGGGGGAGGCCAGGGTTTGGGTGGGCTGGCAGTTGGGGCTCTGTGGAGACTGCTTTTTAATCAAGTTCTGTCTCCTGCAGAAGTGCCTGGGTCCCCGCAGACACTTCCAGGGATCTCAAGCTCCCAGCGGGTGACAGGGCTAGAGCCTGGCATCTCTTACATCTTCTCCCTGACGCCTGTCCTGGATGGTGTGCGGGGTCCTGAGGCATCTGTCACACAGACACCAGGTATAGTGGGCATAGTGGGAAGGGCAGAAAAGTGTGTCTGGGTGGGCTGCCCGCTTCAGTAACTTGTTCCCCTTCCTTCAGTGTGTCCCCGTGGCCTGGCGGATGTCGTGTTCCTACCACATGCCACTCAAGACAATGCTCACCGTGCGGAGGCTACGAGGCGGGTCCTGGAGCGTCTGGTGTCGGCACTTGGGCCTCTTGGGCCACAGGCAGTTCAGGTTTGGCCCTGGGGCAGCCAGATTCTACCTCTCCCTGCGGCCCCCCACCCAGGCTCCATACCAGTTACCATCTCCTGACCACCCAATAGGTTCAGGCATTCTCCCAGCTCTCCCACAGGCTCCAGACCTCACCTGCTGCCTGGCTCCCTATCCTGCCATCACTGCTGACTCCCTAATAGATAGGGTTTGGTCACACACACCCTGATGTGTTTCTCCAGGCTCTGTGCACCCCCATCCCTGCTCTATCGTCCTCCTCAGGCTCTGTGTTTCCTTCCGCCCCAGGTTGGCCTGCTGTCTTACAGTCACCGGCCCTCCCCACTGTTCCCGCTGAATGGCTCCCATGACCTTGGCATTATCTTGCAAAGGATCCGTGACATGCCCTACATGGACCCAAGTGGGAACAACCTGGGTGAGGACTGCAACAGGCATGGACTCCTGGGGCTATCCACTGGGAGCTTGGTGCCCCAGGGTTCTGACATGTCCTTCCTTCCAGGCACAGCCGTGGTCACAGCTCACAGATACGTGTTGGCACCAGATGCTCCTGGGCGCCGCCAGCACGTACCAGGGGTGATGGTTCTGCTAGTGGATGAACCCTTGAGAGGTGACATATTCAGCCCCATTCGCGAGGCCCAGGCTGCTGGTAAGGAGTAGGCTGATGGGGAAGGGTCTGGAAATAGGGGTGGCCCTGACAGGGCTATCATGCAGCCACTGGACCCCAACTTAGGGCTTAATGTGGTGATGTTGGGAATGGCTGGAGCGGACCCAGAGCAGCTGCGTCGCTTGGCGCCGGGTATGGACTCTGTCCAGACCTTCTTCGCCGTGGATGATGGGCCAAGCCTGGACCGGGCAGTCAGTGGTCTGGCCGCAGCCCTGTGTCAGGCATCCTTCACTACTCAGGTTTGGAAGAGGCCTCTGGGGGACTGGGTGGTAGAATATAAGGGGTCTGGGGGCTCTTGGTAGAAATGTTCAACCTCAAAGAGACCCTATGTCTGCAGCCCCGGCCAGAGCCCTGCCCAGTGTATTGTCCAAAGGTAAGAGTCCTTCATCGAGAGGTGAGCGGAGGCTGCACCTGGGGCTAGCCACTCTGACCCACATCTGACATGTCTTTCCTCAGGGCCAGAAGGGGGAACCTGGAGAGATGGTGAGTGCCCCTGTGGGTGGGGAATAGAGAATGGGTTGGGTGTCAGTGGGGCAGGGGAGGTTGGCAGCACAGGTCTCACTTATCACCCTTCCTAGGGCCTGAGAGGACAAGTTGGGCCTCCTGGCGACCCTGGCCTCCCGGTGAGTGCCCCCCACATCTGTCCCTGCACCCTGACTGGCTTATCCCCACCTAACTGCTGTCTTCTCTCAGGGCAGGACCGGTGCTCCTGGCCCCCAGGGGCCCCCTGGAAGTGCCATTGCTAAGGGCGAGAGGGTGAGTGTGGAGACCATCGAGGTTTCTCTGAGGCACTCCTCAAAGCTTTCTCAGGGTGTTTACAAGAGAGAAGGAAGAAGCAGAGTTAGAATCATCGGGAATTCCTAGAAGCCCAGCTGGAGGTTATAAACCACCGCAGAGACTTTGGGGGACACTCTGAAGTAGAAGGGCCAGTGGGGCCTCTAGCCCCCCTGCAGAGCCTGAGCAGCAGCTCTAAGTCCGAGAGGCAGGGAAGCCCTCTGCCTTGTCGCTGCGCTTGTGCCTGGAATTGGGCTCTGTGCAGCTCTGAGGGGCCACTTCTCTGCTTCACTGTTCCACCCCCAATAACACTTGGGGCCCAGTGGGGTAGGCGACCCGTGGTTGATGGGGTGAGGCCCCTCCAGCAAACCAGGGGCCTTGGGGGAGGGTCCCTTCTTGTCCTGACCTCTTCACCTCCTCAGGGCTTCCCTGGAGCAGATGGGCGTCCAGGCAGCCCTGGCCGCCCCGGGAATCCTGGGACCCCTGGAGCCCCTGGCCTAAAGGTGAGCAAGCCTTGCCCTGCAGGTCAGGGTGGGCGCTGCCTGAGTGGGTGGGGTGGCTCCGACCGTTCTGCCTCTGGCCTCCATTTGCAGGGCTCTCCAGGGTTGCCTGGCCCTCGTGGGGACCCGGTAAGGTGCCTTCCCTTCTTTGCTCTCCAAGTGTCTCCCCAGGGTTCTTCCACAGGGTGGGATCCTGGGGTGGTGGTGCAGTGCCCACGTTGACACTCGCCTGAGCCCAAGCACCACCCTCTGCTCTGTTTCGTCCTCAGGGAGAGCAAGGACCTCGAGGCCCAAAGGGGGAGCCGGTAAGTGAAGGGGGAAGGGAGGCGGCTGGGATGTCCCAGGGAGGAGCAGGACTGCCCCACGCCAGACCCTGTGCAGGGCCTAAGGTGCGAATAGGAATAGCTGGACATGTCTAGGGGCTTCTTCCAGCTCAAGGCCCCCACATCCTGAATCCTGCCCACTGCTCTCTGTCCTTACAGGGGGCTCCCGGACAAATCATCGGAGGTGAAGGACCTGGGCTTCCTGGGAGGAAAGGGGACCCTGGACCATCGGTAAGTCCGGGGTATGTGGAGGCAAGTGATGTGTAGTGGGGGGACCAACACGAAGGGGGCGAGAGTGGGGTCTGTGGGGTTGCACCTTATACTTTGTTTCCTTCATCAGGGCCCCCCTGGACCCCATGGACCATTGGGGGACCCAGGACCCCGTGGCCCCCCAGGGCTTCCTGGAACAGCCGTGAAGGTGACAGCCTCATGAGTGCCATGTGATGCAGAGACCTGGTGACCCCATTTGAACCCACATAACCCTTACCAGTTACTCTGGCCTTTGTGACCCTTTGATTACCCCCATCCTCACCACGACGCCTCAGTTCTCCCAAGATCCTTGTAATCCAATTGGACCCCATGACTCTTATCCCTCCTGGTATCTTTGGGAGTGAGGTGTGGCCCAGGGTCATGGGATCATCATCTGTTTTCTAGGGTGACAAAGGCGATCGTGGGGAGCGGGTAAGTGAGGGACAAGCTGTGCTAGGGGTGGCTTGGAGTCTGATTCCCCTGTTCATTCCCTGACCTGGTGTTCTCTCCCAGGGTCCCCCTGGACCAGGTGAAGGTGGCATTGCTCCTGGGGAGCCCGGGCTGCCGGTGAGAGGCCTTGAGGCTCTGCTGGGGGCCCTGCTCAGGGGTGTGGGTCTCTCCTGGGGCAGTGGTTGGGTGCTGGGCTTCATAGTTCTTGGCTCACATTTTTACTCACTTCTTCCTAGGGTCTTCCCGGAAGCCCTGGACCCCAAGGCCCTGCTGGACCCCCTGGAAAGAAAGGAGAAAAAGTAGGAAGGCTGACTTGATGATGTCCCAGTTCTGGGGTGGGAAGCTGGGTGCTGGGGGCAGGGCCTCCCTTCGGTCTTCCCACCCATGCGTTTCTCCTTCAGGGTGACTCTGAGGATGGATCTCCAGGCCTCCCAGGACAACCTGGGTCTCCGGGTGAGCAGGTGAGTGGAGGGGCCAGGGGTTCTGAATATGGTGGGCACAGCTCCAGCCCCCACCTCAATCATCAACCACTGCTCCATCCTCATGCCCAAACCCAAATCTCTGAACCCCCAAATTCATCCCTTCCAGGGCCCACGGGGACCTCCTGGAGCCATTGGCCCCAAAGTGAGTACCAGTGGGGGGATTCAGGTGTGAGGGGTGCTACTCTGGGCTCCCCATGGTGTTAGAGGAGGCTGGAAGATCAGGAGATAAGAGTTCCCTCCAGGTCAGAGGTCGTGATTTTGGAGGGGGTGGTTGGAGTTTGAGACCCCTTGTCTGGGTTTTGACGTTCAAGCCCCCCCACCAACCCTCTCTCTCTCTTTCTCTCACCCTCTCTCTTCAGGGTGACCGGGGCTTTCCAGGGCCCCTGGGTGAGGCTGGAGAGAAGGTAAGTGCAACCTGGGGGGCTTCAAGGACCCTGGAGGATCTGGGCCCAACTCAGCTCTGACCTCTCCTGTTCCATCAGGGCGAACGTGGACCCCCAGGCCCAGCCGGATCCCGGGTAAACCCACTGGCTGCAATGCTCATACCAGCTGACCTGGCTGTGCCCTTTCTGATTCTGACTTCTTGCCCTTGACCCCTGCTACCCCTGCTCCTCACCCCTCCTCAATGACCCCTTAATCCCTGCTGATATAGGCTCTAATCCTCAGCCCCAAGGGACCTGGCTTTGAACCTCTGGCCCTGCTGAACTGACCTTGACTTTCACTGACCTGGTGTCTGTCCTCCTGCCGAGTCTTACCCCTGCCAACCTAAATCCCAATCTTCCCTGACCCCTCTCCAGCCCCCACCCCAGCCTCTAGCCCTGTCTGTCCATATCCCCCATCCCCACCTACCTGCACAGCTCTTCCCTTCCTTTCCTCCAGGGGCTGCCAGGGGTTGCTGGACGTCCTGGAGCTGAGGGTCCTGAAGTGAGTCTGTGACTGTGGTGGGACCAGGAGTGGGACTTGTGTGTGTCCCTCCCTTTTCCCTTCCCCTCCTGGCTCACACTTTCTCTACATTCAGGGGCCACCAGGACCCGCTGGCCGCCAAGGAGAGAAGGTAGGTCCTCGGCTGGGGGTGGTACTGTCTGGTACTAGGGATGTGGCAGGTGGGACACTGGGATTTTGGGCTCCTAGGTGACTCCCTGACCTGTCCCTGCTCCTGTCTTCTCTCCACAGGGGGAGCCTGGTCGCCCTGGGGACCCTGCAGTGGTGGTGAGTGATGGGAGGATGACGCTGTGAGCACAGCACAGCCCTTGAGCAGTGACCCTCCTATAGAACACTATCTGGGCTGTGATTCCACAGTGCTGGGACCGTGAGCAGGCTCAGAGCTCTGCGGCTCTCCTTCTGCTAGAACCTGCCCCCAGACTCCTGGCTATGATCCTGTGACCCCATGACCGCCATACAGTCACGAGCTCTTTGTGTCAGTCCATTTTGTATAACCCCTTCCCTGCTGTCAACGGTGACCCTGTGACTCCTGGGGGGGGTCTGAGCTGTATGACTTCCAATTCCCTGTGACCTCCATTCCAATGAAGACTTTGGTCATACAACCCCAAGGCAGGGCCAAGCTGTATCTGTCCTGTTTGTTTTCAGGGACCTGCTGTTGCTGGACCCAAAGGAGAAAAGGTAAGCCTGGTATGGGGCAAGGGGAGGTTTCTACATTGTTGAGGTCTAGGTCATAGGGCCTATCTATGGGACTTGGGGGGGTCACAGGACTTGCTGGGTCAAGGGGTTAACTGGAGCCTGGGATGAGTACTGATGGTCTTTGTCACCTCCAGGGAGATGTGGGGCCTGCTGGGCCCAGAGGAGCTACCGGAGTCCAAGGGGAACGGGTAAGTGAAGCGAAGTGTTTAGGGGGCAGGTGGTGAAGGTTGTCTTCCTGACTTCTTATCCTTCCATCCACAGGGCCCACCCGGCCTGGTTCTTCCTGGAGACCCTGGCCCCAAGGGAGACCCTGGAGACCGGGTGAATCAATGTGGGAATGGGGAGTGTGACAGAGGGAGATGAGGTGGTGGGACCCCGACTAAGTCTTGCCCCCCTTCTGTCCCCTTCAGGGTCCCATTGGCCTTACTGGCAGAGCAGGACCCCCAGTGAGTACCTGTGACCCTGGGCAACCTCAAGGCTTCCGGGGTCCCCTCCCCTTGAGAACTGCCTGCTTCGAGCATCCCGCATCACCTCCCTCTTGCCTCCTCCACAGGGTGACTCAGGGCCTCCTGGAGAGAAGGGAGACCCTGGGCGGCCTGGCTCCCCGGGACCTGTTGGCCCCCGAGGACGAGAGGTAAGAGGCTGGAGTCGGGGGAGTCACGGTGGGTAAGGGAGTAGGGCTGTTGCCAGCATCATGGGGGTTCTTGGAACCAGGGCTGACTCTCATGTTTCACAGGGTGAAGTTGGAGAGAAAGGTGACGAGGGTCCTCCGGTGAGACTCCTTCCCACTGTGGTTTCTGATCCTTTACCCTTGAACTAGGATCCCAGTAGGCTGGTGCTCCACCAGTTCATCCATCCACTCCCTGCCTCCTGTCCAGCTGCTGCTCAGGCCCTTCTCTGTCCCCTCTCTCTGAGTTAGATCCTGACTGCCCTGTGCAGTATGACTTTTCTCTCTATCACCAGGGTGACCCGGGTTTGCCTGGAAAAGCAGGCGAGCGTGGCCTTCGGGTGAGTCTTGGCAGAGAGAAGTAACAGGGGTGATGGGAGGTGGGCATGAAGGTGATAGGAAAGGCTGAGGGAGGCATGGGGTGATGGGAACCTCTGATGTAGATTTTGGAGTAATGGGGAACCTGGGGCAGTGTAGGGGGTCATAGGGGCACCTGCAAAATACTGGGAGTGTCTGTCTCAGGCCAGCTGCTCTTCTTAGGGGGCACCTGGAGTTCGGGGGCCTGTGGGTGAGAAGGGAAACCAGGGAGATCCTGGAGAGGATGGACGAAATGTGAGTCCCAGCCTATGTATGACTCCTCACCCCAACCTTAACCCTCCAACCAGCCAATTCCCAATATCCGATCCTACCCCCCAACCCTGTAATGCTAAGCCCTCCCAATCTTCACTTCTTGTGACCCCTGCACACACCCACCTGAAGGCTACCAACATTCCCATGAGTCCTCATGGTGCTTCCAAAGCTCCCCAAACTTCTGCCTACCTTGAGTGGCCCTGACCCCTGCCTTTCTGCAGGGCAGCCCTGGACCATCTGGACCCAAGGGTGACCGTGGGGAGCCAGTGAGTAGGGCTGGTGTCCTGGGCTCAGAAGGGATGGAGGGTCCCCTGGCGCTGCTGCCAGTGTGCCTTCACATGAGGGGTCTGGAATTCAAGGTGGGAAGCATGGATGGCCACCCATGCCTGCTGGGGGCTGGCATTGGGGTGCTTCGGGGAACTTGGGGGCAGAGTTGAGCCTGGGGCAAACCAGAGCCATGGCCTGGGACCTGAGGGCTCCTATTGACTATAATCATTTCCTTTCCCAGGGTCCCCCAGGACCCCCGGGACGGCTGGTAAGGGCTGTGCTGGGTCTGGTCCTCCATCATTGCTCTCACTTGCCCCTTTAGCTCCACATCATGTCCCCTCATTCCTTCCACTAACTCCCACTTCCCCCACTGCCCCTCTGAAACCTCCGCAGATCCCTGGAGCCCCTCACAGACCCTGTATCCCCTCGCCAACCCCTCTTCCCCTTGTTGAGCCATTCTTCTCGCTGGTCACTCCCCCCACAGGTAGATACAGGACCTGGAGCCAGAGAGAAGGTATTAGGGTCTGTGGGTGGAGGGTAAAAAAGACCCCAGTGCCCCTCCCGGCAGGTTCTACCTTGGGCATGGCTTGGCTTCAAGGCTGTTCCTCAGCAAGCTTATCTCTGCCACAGGGAGAGCCTGGGGACCGTGGACAAGAGGGTCCTCGAGGGCCCAAGGGTGACCCTGGCCTCCCTGGAGCCCCTGGGGAAAGGGTGAGTGTGATTGGTCCTGGGGGGTACAGGGGTGGGAGGGCCTGCTCTGATTTCTTCCTCCCCTATCCTCAGGGCATTGATGGGCTTCGGGGGCCCCCAGGCCCACAGGTAAGTGATGCACTTTGCCCCATCTGCCAAGTCCCCATCTTGCCCTCACCTCTTATCTGACCCTGTTCCCTCCAGGGGGACCCAGGTGTCCGAGGCCCAGCAGGAGAAAAGGTGAGAGGGTGTGGAGGTTTCTCAGGACGTGAGCCTGGGTTATCAGATCCACCTCGGCCTTGGTGGCCTCTTACCACTCTATTTTCCACAGGGTGACCGGGGTCCCCCTGGGCTGGATGGCCGGAGCGGACTGGATGGGAAACCAGGAGCCCCTGGGCCCTCTGGGCCGAATGTGAGTCTTGGTAGTCCTGCCTGGTTGTCCCCTTCACATGAGGACCCTAGACCCCAGCCTCGTTGGTTGGTCTTGGCCTTGACCAGCTCTGGGGCGAGACCTGTTGTCTGTGTCTTCTCCCAGAGCCCTACCTGGGTGGGGCATGTCCTTGCCATGCAGGCCTTAGGCTCACAGGGACTAGAGCCCCTGACCCCATGACCATGATGAACTGACTTTGAGTCTCTCCTCAGGGTGCTGCAGGCAAAGCTGGGGACCCAGGGAGAGATGTAAGTGAGGGGAGATGCTGGCACAGAGGGGGCTCAGGGAGCTGCGTAAGCTCCGACCAGATCATCGTAGTCACAGCATCCGAGAGAGTTGGTAGGGGATTGGTTCAGCCTTGCCTTTGGGAGGGTCTCAGTCCCTGGCAGACAGGTTTTAGTAGAATCCCCCTTTCTGACCTTCTTTGCCTTAGGGGTCTTCATAGGCCCTCGAAGTTCTGGGGGGTTCTTCCCTTGGGAGTCTCAGCAGGGGCCCCCATCCATGAGATCCATGAGGTCTGTGCCTGAGGGATCTCAATGGGACCTCCCAGTCCTGGGGGTCTCTACCCTGGAGGGAGATCTTTTTGGGGTCCTCTTAGTCCATGGGGTGTGCCCCAAGGGATATCTCAGAGGCCCTATAAATCTTAACAAAGACTTTTTCCAGGGGCTTCCGGGCCTCCGTGGAGAACAGGGCCCCCCTGGCCCCTCTGGTCCCCCTGGATTACCGGTGAGTCCAGACTTTCATGTTACCCCCTTTCCCCCTTACTACCCTCACCCGATCCCCAACATCTGACCAGTGATCTGTTCCCACAGGGAAAGCCAGGCGAGGATGGCAAACCTGGCCTGAATGGAAAAAACGTGAGTGTGTCCAGGGCAGCTGCGGCGAAACCGGCCAAGAAACGCCAGCACACCTACACAGCCAAGATCTGTAGCAGCACATGAGGCACACGTGCAGACACATGCATCCTGGCCCAGACATACAGATGCATCCAGAAACATAGTTCTTTTTTTTTTTGAGACGGAGTTTCGCTCTTGTTGCCCAGGTTGGAGTGCAATGGCACGATCTCGGCTCACTGCAACCTTCACCTCTTGGGTTCAAGTGATTCTTCTGCCTCAACCTCCCGAGTAGCTGGGATTACAGGCATGCGCCACCATGCCTGGCTAATTTTGTATTTTTAGTAGAGATGGGGTTTCTCCATGTTGGTCAGGCTGATCACAAACTGACCTCAGGTGATCCACCCGCCTTGGCCTCCCAAAGTGCTGGGATTGCAGGCATGAGCCACTGCGCCCGGCCTGGAAACATAGTTCTATATGCACACACAAGCAGCCTCACAGACACATAGGGAGTTAGGTGAATGGGCCAATTTATGCCAGGATGGGCTGACACGTGCCCAGATAACCCACAGCCATAGGCACAGGTGAAGAGCCACAGACAGGTCGACAGGCACAAACACGCTGGTGTGAAGCCACATTTGGGGCACTTAGAGATATGTTGATACCCAGACACTTCCACCCAGACTCATGTGCTAAGACATGGACCCAAGACCGCATGTGGACCTGTGTTGAGACATGGTGAGACACACATGGATGGCTCTGACCTGTGACATGTGCTAGGACATGCTGGCCCATGACTTTATATTGTCACCCACACGCTTATGGTCATACACATTGAGCTACACACAAGAGTTGCAGACAGATGCCAAGACACATGGCTCTCAAGGCACTGGGGGCCTTTGGAGACATGTATAAGCCCATGCCCATATGCAGACATGGGCCAAGATGTGCAAACAGACCAGGACACACAGACCCATGGGTACATGTACTAAGACACACATGGATATGCACACACCCAGGACATGTGGACAATCACCAACCCAGAGATGCATAAATGTGGAGCTACCTCTAGAGAGCCAGAGTCAAAGGACATGTGTGCAGTTGCCTGTTGGGGTGAGCAGGCCTGTGCAGGCACACCCTTAGACATGCAGCAGCTCACTCAGACGGCCACAGGCCATGCTCCAAGACACACACAGCCATGGAGCTACAGGCACAGAAATACAGTCACAGTCATCTGAAATCTACCAAGATAGTGTCTTGCAACCAGACACCAGTGAATGTTTGGGCTGATGTGAGTCCTCTGCCCACAGGGAGAACCTGGGGACCCTGGAGAAGACGGAAGGAAGGTAAAGTCCCCCATCTGGGGTCTCTCTGGTCTCTGCTTGGAGCCATGCCTGAAGTATCCTTGTTTTCCTTAGGGAGAGAAAGGAGATTCAGGTGCCCCTGGGAGAGAAGTGAGTATTGGAGTTTTCTGCAACCTCTGACCCCTGACCCTGACCCTGGGAGAATATGACTCCACTCTTTCTGAGGTCTCAGGGTCCTGATGCTGGCTGCATCCTTCACAGGGTCGTGATGGCCCCAAGGGTGAGCATGGAGCTCCTGGTATCCTTGGACCCCAGGGGCCTCCAGGCCTCCCAGGGCCAGTGGGCCCTCCTGGCCAGGTGAGTGTCCTGGGTCATTCTGGGACTTCAGAGCATTAGAAGCCATTATGTTTCCACGGGCAACCCTCCCAGGAAGCCATGGGCCTTTGTGACCCCTTTGTGTTCTGCCATATCTCAGGGTTTTCCTGGTGTCCCAGGAGGCGCAGGCCCCAAGGTGAGTGCGGATGTTGGGTAGGGGGCGTGGTGAGGGGCTGACCAGGCTGGGGGCCATTTCCCCACCTGATCATTCTTGCTTTCAGGGTGACCGTGGGGAGACTGGATCCAAAGGGGAGCAGGTGAGGCCACCACCTTTTCCACATGCCCGGGTAGCCACAGCACCCACATGTGCACATGCACGCCCATCAGCTGGTTCCTAGCAGTTTGTCTTCATCTCTCCAGGGCCTCCCTGGAGAGCGTGGCCTGCGAGGAGAGCCTGGAAGCATGCCGGTGAGCCAGGCTTGCGATGTCCCCTTGACTCTGTTTTGCATGCCCATTGGGGCCAACTCGCCATCCCCTTCCCCTTGCCATGAGGCTCCATAGGTTCTGTGCTGTGTGTTCAGTGCCCTGCCCCATTGGGATTCTTGTAGTCCACACTCAAGGGAACTTGGGCAGTGGGGACACGCCAGAAAGGGGCTCCCATGGGTCTCCAGCCATGCCTCAACCAAGTGCTAAAGGGTGCTCGGGGCAAGAGGCCTAGGGAAAAGTGTGTGGAGGTGCTTTCCTGAGGCTGTGTGGGGCAGAAGGCAGGAGCTTCTCTGTCATGGGCAGCCCTTCAGCCAGCCTTTGTCCCCAGAATGTGGATCGGTTGCTGGAAACTGCTGGCATCAAGGTGGGTTGTTTAGGGGCTGGGGGTAGGGACAAGTGGGGGCCCTTAGGGCTAGTGGTGCCCACAGGCATGGGGGCTGCGGCGATGCACCCCGCTCCTCTGACCTGTTGCTGTCCCTCAGGCGTCTGCCCTGCGGGAGATCGTGGAGACCTGGGATGAGAGCTCTGGTAGCTTCCTGCCTGTACCCGAACGGCGTCGAGGCCCCAAGGGGGACTCAGGCGAACGGGGCCCCCCAGGCAAGGAGGTGAGCAGAGGTGGCTCAGTGGGGTGTGCCCCGTGGCGGGGGGGGTGTAGCTGTACAGCCACCAGCATTCTCTCTTCCACTCCTGCAGGGCCCCATCGGCTTTCCTGGAGAACGCGGGCTGAAGGGAGACCGTGGAGACCCTGGCCCTCAGGGGCCACCTGGCCTGGCCCTTGGGGAGAGGGGCCCCCCTGGACCTCCCGGCCTTGCCGGGGAGCCTGGAAAGCCTGGTATTCCCGGGCTCCCAGGCAGGGCTGGGGGTGTGGGAGAGGAAGGAAGGCCAGGAGAGAGGGTGAGGCTGGGGGCTGACCAGGAGAGTGAGGGAAGAGGGGTTGGGAGGGGTGGGGGTTGGGAGGGGTGGGGGTTGGGACCCACCCATGGGCTTGGCCCTCATCCGCTATTTGCATTTCAGGGAGAACGGGGAGAGAAAGGAGAACGTGGAGAACAGGTGCGCTGCGAGGGGCTCCGTGGGGCAGGCTGTCTGGAGGCTGTGCTGGGGCTGCCACCCCATTTTCTTTTCTCCTGCAGGGCAGAGATGGCCCTCCTGGCCTCCCTGGAACCCCTGGGCCCCCTGGACCCCCTGGCCCCAAGGTGATCACCCCATCCCTGCCCTAGGCCTGTGACTAGTGACCAGGAAGCCACCCTTAGCTTGGTCCCCAGAAATATGGTAGTGTGTGCCATAACCCTGGAATTTCTGACCCTATAACCCTCTGTGATCCTGAGATCTGTGATGACCCCCCCATGCCTCTATGACAGAGACATCTCTCCCCTGTGACCTTGTGTTTGTAGGTGTCTGTGGATGAGCCAGGTCCTGGACTCTCTGGAGAACAGGGACCCCCTGGACTCAAGGGTGCTAAGGTCAGTGTGTGGGATCAGCTCGGGGCCACCCTCTGCCATGGCACCAGGGACTGACTGGACATCTCATCCTCACAGGGGGAGCCGGGCAGCGATGGTGACCGAGGTCCCAAAGGAGACAGGGTGAGGCCTCTCTCCACCCTTCCATAGAGCCCCCCTCCTTTCTGGGGGCACACTAGAGGTGGTGTGCATATGTACCTGGGCACGTGGCAGGGACTAGGGGCTCAGGGCACGACACTCTGCCTTCAGGGTGTGCCAGGCATCAAAGGAGACCGGGGAGAGCCTGGACCGAGGGGTCAGGATGGCAACCCGGTAAGTCCTTGCCCAACAGCCACACATGTGCAAGAAGGTGTTGTCCTGTGTACAGGGCTGGGGTCTGTACTGCCTGGGACTGTCTGGGTCCTGACTCCGTCTAGGGAGATGGCGGGTGGAGGGGAAGTTGGAACTAGGAAACTAAGGCCTTAAACCTGTTCTCTGCAGGGTCTACCAGGAGAGCGTGGTGTGGCTGGGCCTGAAGGGAAGCCGGTGAGTGGTGGCTGAAGCACCTGGCCCCAGGCTCTGGACCCTCTGCTAGGTGCTGCTGCTGCTGTGTGTGTGCATGTCTCTGTGTGTGTGTGTTTGTGTGTACCTGTGTCTATGTGCCTCTCTGTGTGTGCCTGCTTGTGTGTGCCTGTGTCTGTGTGTGTGTGGTTGTATGTGGATGTGTGTGTGCAGGCCTGTGTGTGCTATCTATGAGAGGAAGTCCATGGGTAGGTGTTATCTGTGACTGCAAAGGGCAAGTTATGGAAATTGACCCCCAAGAAAAAAGCCCCCAGAGGTTGAGAACAGGCCCAAGTGAGGCCCAGATTGAGGCTCATCAGTGCCCTCTCTATGTAGGGTCTGCAGGGTCCAAGAGGCCCCCCTGGCCCAGTGGTGAGTACCCAAGAACCTTCACCTGTTTTGCCCCCATCCTGTGCCCTGCCCCAGTGAGCAGTACTGCCTCAGTTTCCCTGGTGGGGTGAAGCTAACTCCCCCTCATCAGACTCTTTTTCTCCCCAACAGGGTGGTCATGGAGACCCTGGACCACCTGGTGCCCCGGTGAGTGACCAGGGAGCACTGCCTGGTGAGGGTCTGGAAGGGCTGGGATAGGCATTGGCCACTGCTGATGAGCCAGGCCTTCTCTGTGTTAATCCCTGAGCCCTGTTCCCTGCCCTTGACCCTTTTCTCTAGGGTCTTGCTGGCCCTGCAGGACCCCAGGGACCTTCTGGCCTGAAGGTGAGTCTAGGTGTGTGGATGGGAGGAGGAGGCTCCTTCGAGCCGTGTCCGTGCCTGGGGTAGTGTGCACCAGCCTCCTGGGCTGTCATCTCCTGCAATGAGGCTGAGCTCCAGGAGCCCTGGCCACGTGGGCTGTGCTCATGCAGTCTCTGGGTTGTTTGCAGGGGGAGCCTGGAGAGACAGGACCTCCAGGACGGGTGAGTGGCCTAGCTCACAGGTTAGGGTCATAGAGAGATGGGTGGGGTTGGCACTGCCCTGAACTTTCTCTTCCTCCAGGGCCTGCCTGGACCTACTGGAGCTGTGGGACTTCCTGGTCCCCCTGGCCCTTCAGGCCTTGTGGTGAGTGAGTCCCTGTGGCCCCTGCAGGGACACTGTGTTTTCACTCCTTGGGGCCCATGTTATCTCATGTCCTCCTGTGTCCATTGTCACCCTGATATCCGACTTGTTCTCCCTCAGGGTCCACAGGGGTCTCCAGGTTTGCCTGGACAAGTGGTGAGTTCTGGGGGTCAAGGATTGGGCTCCAAGGGTCAGGGGTCGACAGGCAGCCCTGACAGAGCTCCTCCCTCTCAGGGGGAGACAGGGAAGCCAGGAGCCCCAGGTCGAGATGGTGCCAGTGGAAAAGATGGAGACAGAGGGAGCCCTGGTGTGCCAGTATGTGTTCTGGGGGCAGCTCTCTAGGGTGTGGTGCCCGGCTGTGGGCCTGAAATATGAGGAGTGGGGCAGCAGGGGTGGTGGTGGAGAGGCACTGAGTTCCTCATGCTGCTCTGCCATAGGGGTCACCAGGTCTGCCCGGCCCTGTCGGACCTAAAGGAGAACCTGGCCCCACGGGGGCCCCTGGACAGGTGATCTTCGACCCTGACTTCCACCCCCTGCAGCAACTCCTCTGCCTCACCCACAAGCCTGTTTCCAAATGCCATGGGGGTGGCAGGGTGGGGGCAGGGGAGGAGGAGGAAACTCACTAGCATTCCCCACAGGCTGTGGTCGGGCTCCCTGGAGCAAAGGGAGAGAAGGTGAGTGTGTGTGGGGCTGCCAGTGACGGGGGGTCAACTGGTGGGAGCCAAGGAATCCCACTGACCTCTCCCCCTTACCAGGGAGCGCCTGGAGGCCTTGCTGGAGACCTGGTGGGTGAGCCGGTAAGTAGGGAACTTCTGACAGCAGAAGTTCTGGGGGTCCTGTCTCTCCAGTGGCCTAACTTCTGACCTTTGACCCATAATTTACCCACCCTCATGACCCTCAGCTTTCATAGTAGACTCCATATTTGAGCCTTGGCCCCATGCCTCCCTCTGGAGTCTCATCTTTCTGTGACTGATGCCTGTGTTGCCTCCTGACCTCTGTCAACAGGGAGCCAAAGGTGACCGAGGACTGCCAGGGCCTCGAGGCGAGAAGGTGAGGTGGGCTGACCCTGGGGCCTGAGTACTGAGCAGAGAAGGCTCAGTCCGGACAACCCTCACCGGCCATTCTGTGCAGGGTGAAGCTGGCCGTGCAGGGGAGCCCGGAGACCCTGGGGAAGATGTGAGTCGGGGGCCTAGGCAAGGGCGAGCCTGGCCTGAGTGTGATGGCGGGCATAAGGGGCCACTCTTGGGCCTGGGCACATGTCTGAGCCCCTGAGTCGGGCTGCATGTCCCAACATCCAGGAGCCTGCTCCCTGGATCACAGGGAGCCACATGCTGTCAGCTTCCACACTCTGAGCTCTGGCGGCCCTGCCTTGGCTTCTGTGTGCCTGTCCTTGGTCTGTTCCTCACCACATCTGGGCACACGTGTGCTCCGGTCTGATCTCCCAGATCTCAGGACACACCTGAGTTCTTGTGAACCCCTCCTTGGTCCTGTGTTTACAATCCTCCTTTCCCCTGCCCCTGGCTGCCAGCGTTCAGCCTGTGGCCACGCCTGCTCTACCTGGGAGTGGATGTGTTGGGGTTCCCCTCTGAGTGCCCGTGTGTCCACACTCATGTCTGTGGAGCCAGATGTCTGCACTCGTGTGTGAGCTCCATGTGCCTGTGGCCATGCCTGAACTCCCACCTGTCTATGGTTGTATCTGAGCGTCCCTCTGCCTGTGCTGTCCTGAGATAGGCCATGGTCATGTCTGAGCTCCTGTGAGCCAATTCTTGGTCGCATGTCTGAGTTCCCGTGTGTTCATGGTCACATCAGAGCTCCCCTGGGAATATTTTCGGCCCATGTCTGAACTCTGTGCTCATGTTCCTACCCTCTCAAATGCAGTTTGCTGGGTTTTTTTAGGGTCAGAAAGGGGCTCCAGGACCCAAAGGTTTCAAGGTATGTGTACCCAGAAGGGTCCCTGCTGGGGTCCTGGTCCTGAGACTCCTTGAGCTTGATCTGATGCCTCTTTTCCTAAAAGGGTGACCCAGGAGTCGGGGTCCCGGGCTCCCCTGGGCCTCCTGGCCCTCCAGGTGTGAAGGTAAGTCAACACCCCATCACCAGTTGTGGGGGCAGCGGGCCGGGCAGCCGCTGGAGGTAGGAGGAAGAGGGAGTTCTGGTGAGAGTCCTGGGAGGGGTCCTGCATTGACCATTCCCTCCCTTTGCTGTGTTTATTTCAGGGAGATCTGGGCCTCCCTGGTGCCCCCGGTGCTCCTGGTGTTGTTGGGTTCCCGGGTCAAACAGGCCCTCGAGGAGAGATGGGTCAGCCAGGCCCTAGCGGAGAGCGGGTGAGGGGCTGGGAACAGCATGTAGGGGCTTGGTGAATCCGTGGTGGGTGAGGAGGGGGCCCTGCCTTGGGGGTTCCCAGTCTTGAGAGGGCAGAGGGTAGGAAGGTTCCCAAGTCACTCTCTGCCTCTCTTGCCCCATTTTTCTGGTAGGGTCTGGCAGGCCCCCCAGGGAGAGAAGGAGTCCCAGGCCCCTTGGGGCCACCTGGACCACCGGGGTCAGTGGTGAGTAGAGGTGCCCTAAAGCCCCATGTGTTTGATTTCCTGTCCTCGTGAGGACTTAGGATGGGGGCTGGGCCACACTGTGGGGTGCTGGGGGAGATGCTTTGAGAGCCACAGGAACCTCACCTCACTCTGACCTACAGGGACCACCTGGGGCCTCTGGACTCAAAGGAGACAAGGTAGGTGGGACAAGGGCTGCTGGCTGTCTCTTGTGCCCTCGTCACCCCCTCCAGCCTCTACTGACCTCCCATGACCCTGTGTCCCCCACTGATTCCCCTCACTGATCCCCGGTGTCCTGTTGGTCTCCAGGGAGACTCTGGAGCAGGGCTGCCCGGGCCCCGAGGTGAGCGTGGGGAGCCAGGCGTCCGGGTACGTATGTCCTACTCCACAGCCGAGCTCCCTTCATCCCAGCTCTTGCCTCTGATTTCCAACCTCTGAGTTAATGAACTTAATGTCACCATCCAGGGTGAAGATGGCCGCCCCGGCCAGGAGGGACCCCGAGGACTCACGGTGGGTCCCGCTGGGAAAAGTGACAGTGCTGTGACTTCAGTCCCCTGCCTGTGCCCTTTGTACTCCAGGACTCTCTGCCATCCTCCCTAGCCCTCTGGCCCTCCTTGTCTACCCCTGTCCCCTTTGTCTGGTCCCCACTGTTTCCCTCCTCCCCCCGATCCTCCTCCGTCCTCCACTGCCCTGGTTCCTGTAGCTCACGGTCACCTTCTCTCACACAGGGGCCCCCTGGCAGCAGGGGAGAGCGTGGGGAGAAGGTAGGAACGTGGGGAAGGTCCTGGAGTGAGTGGGGTGGGTGAGTGGATCTTGTATGATTTTAGAATTCAGGTGCGGGGCCTCCCCAGTTTGGGCGGGACTCACACTCTTTCACCCAATAGGGTGATGTTGGGACTGCAGGACTAAAGGGTGACAAGGTGAGTGTGGGCACGGGGAGGGCAGGGCAGGGGCCAGGGTGCTCCCGACTCCTCTGACTTCTCCCTGCCCCCTCAGGGAGATTCGGCCGTGATCCTGGGGCCTCCAGGGCCACGGGGTGCCAAGGGGGACATGGTGAGTGGGCCCACATGCAGACTGGGTCTCCCCTGGGTGCGAGAGGGACCCCATGGGGCTAGCCCAGGGCATCTGAGAGGTCAAACCCCCAGAGGGTGAGGGACCTTCAGCCCCTTACTGTGACTTCTTACCCAAACCAACCCAGGGTGAACGAGGGCCTCGGGGCTTGGATGGTGACAAAGGACCTCGGGGAGACAATGGGGACCCTGGTGACAAGGTACAGGGAAAAGGGTGGTGTACTCTCTGTGGGGTCCTGTGACTGTGGGGGTTCCACAGCATCTGTGAGGGCAGGAGGGGAGGACAGGAGGAGGCTTTCTGGGGTTAAGGGGGAAGGGGTTCTGTGGCTGACTATGGAGTGGCTGAGAGGAGGGGCTCTAGGGAGGGCTCAAGGTCTTGGTGTGAGGTTAGGAGAGCTCTGTGGACTGGCCCTATGAGGGGCCCTAGAGGGACAGGAAGGGGGCTCCTCGGGTGTCCCCATCTGAAGCACCTTCAGATGGGATGAGGAACCCGGTGATAAGAGGGCGGGGCAAGGGTCTGGAGTCCTTGGGGTGAGAAATGAGCCAGTCCATGGACTACAGCCCCCAGTTCCACCCGCTATGGCACAGGCTGGGAGGGCGTGCCGCTAGGGCCATTCAGGAGTGACTCGAGCTCTGCCCCAGCTGGCAGGCTCATTGTATTCTAAGCCCCCAGCCTGATCTGGTCCTGACTGAATCCCTCTCCTGGTCACTCCCACAGGGCAGCAAAGGAGAGGCTGGTGACAAGGGCTCGGCCGGGTCGCCAGGACTGCGTGGACTCCCAGGACCCCAGGCAAGTCCTGCCCCAGGCCCAAGCCCAGGTCCAGAGCCAGCATCACACACACACATATCCTGGGGCTCCTCTAAGTGCGGGGGGTTCTGGCTCCCTCGCTGCTGGCCCCATGTGTGTTCACCCGGGATCTGTGTGTGCCCTGGGCCCCGGCCACCGAGCATCTGAGTGGCCACACATGCAGCGGATGGAACAGTGTTGGGGACAGTCTCACTGAAGGGCTCCCCATCTGTGTTTCTCACAGGGTCAACCTGGTGCAGCAGGGATCCCTGGTGACCCGGTAAGATGCCCCTGCTCCCACAGGGGCCTCCTGTCCCCAGAGGGCCCCCGTCACCATGGCCGTCCCACCAGTGTGGTAGCTTTTGACCTTACAGTGACCCAGTGCTCTCATGGTGTCCTCATGTTGCCCAGGGTCCCCCACCTCCACAGTAGCCGCCTATGATGGTGTCCCCTGCCCATGGTTACCCTTATCCCCTGCCTACGGTGACCTTTGTCCCCATGGCAAGCCCCCGTGGCTCTGGCCTCCAGAGGTGACTCCCACCCCATGGTGTTCCCTACCCACTATCCAGGGCGATTCTCTTTGGTCCCTCACTGACCTCCTCTGACCTCACATGGACCCTCTCCCTGCTAGGGATCCCCAGGAAAGGATGGAGTGCCTGGTATCCGAGGAGAAAAAGGAGATGTTGGCTTCATGGGTCCCCGGGGCCTCAAGGTAGGAAAGAAACAAGATTGGTTTTTTCTGGTCAGGAAGGCCTAATGTTGAAGGGCGAGGGACCTGGGGTCAGATATTAGGGCGCTGGGTCAGAGGTTGGAGTACCTGAGGCCTGTTTGGAGAGTTGGTTTCAGGGTGAAGGGGGTCACAGAGTGAGGTGTCTGGGAATCACTTCTTCATCTGGTTTTCTCCCTCAGGGTGAACGGGGCGTGAAAGGAGCCTGTGGCCTTGATGGAGAGAAGGGAGACAAGGTACAGAGGGGCTGGGGGCTGGGGGGCTACGTGGCCTGGGGCCTAAGGCTCACCCCACTGCCTGATGCCTGCAGGGAGAAGCTGGTCCCCCAGGCCGCCCCGGGCTGGCAGGACACAAAGGAGAGATGGTGAGTGTGGGCACGCTCAGAATGAGGGGGCCACGGGTGGACGGGGCCAAGTTCGTGTCTTTTTTTCTCCAGGGGGAGCCTGGTGTGCCAGGCCAGTCGGGGGCCCCTGGCAAGGAGGGCCTGATCGGTCCCAAGGTACAGGGTCTGTGGACAGTGGACATGACAGGGAGTCAGGATGGGGCAGGGAAGCTCACGGTCGGGTCATGGGGGTGTAGGGACAAGGAAGGCTGTGGAGGGTTGGGACTTTGGGGGCTGAAGTGGGGCTGGTCTTGAGGTGTCAAGGTGGGTTGGGGTCACAGTGGAGTTAGGATGAAAGCATGGGAGGTGGAGGGGGCACGTGCCTCAGGGCAGGGGGCTATAGTGGAGTTGGAGTCATGGGGATCACATCTAGTTGGCTCACAGGTGCTTGGGTTACAGAAGGTTTGGGCATTAGGCCAGGGAGCTCATGGGAGTTCAGGGAGGTTCCAGAGCTGAGGGAGGTCAGGGCAGAAGGTCTCTCTCATGCTTCTTCTGTTCCCAGGGTGACCGAGGCTTTGATGGGCAGCCAGGCCCCAAGGGTGACCAGGGCGAGAAAGGGGAGCGGGTGAGTTGAGGCCATGGTCATGGTGAATTGAGGGGAGCGTGCCCTTTGGGAGAGGGTCCATCTTTGGGGCCTCTGATTACTGACTCTGTCCTATATCTCCCCAGGGAACCCCAGGAATTGGGGGCTTCCCAGGCCCCAGTGGAAATGATGGCTCTGCTGGTCCCCCGGGGCCACCTGGCAGTGTTGGTCCCAGAGGCCCCGAAGGACTTCAGGGCCAGAAGGTAAGGGGCCCCAGATCTGACTCCTGATCCCTGAACCTTCCCTACCCCTCCAACCTCTTAACCATCCTCCAGCCTGCCTGCCCCAACCTCTGAAGCTGTGACCTCCAACCTGCCTGACTCCTGATCCCCACTGCCTCTGACCCTGCTCACTTGGTCCCTGTGTCTGACAGGGTGAGCGAGGTCCCCCTGGAGAGAGAGTGGTGGGGGCTCCTGGGGCCCCTGGAGCTCCTGGCGAGAGAGGGGAGCAGGTGAGTAGGGATTCCCAGGCTTGGGTCAGAGATCGGGGTGACTTCTGTTGTCCCTGAGATCAGAGGTCACAGCCTGGTCCCATCTGTTGCACATAGGGGCGGCCAGGGCCTGCCGGCCCTCGAGGCGAGAAGGGAGAAGCTGCACTGACGGTGAGTGTGGGCCTGGATGGGCCTGGATGGGCCTGGGTGGGCTGGGGCCCTGCCTCCCTCACCCAGCACCCTGACCCCTGGGCCCTGGCTCCATGCAGTCTCACCATAGTCCCTGCATTATGTGCCCTATGTCCTTCCTGTGAGCCATGGGTTCTTCATGGTCCCCGTGGTCTTCTGCTCCCAGGAGGATGACATCCGGGGCTTTGTGCGCCAAGAGATGAGTCAGCACTGCGGTGAGTGGTGCCCAGCCTACAGTCTCCCGCTCCACCCCAGCACCCTAGGCAAGGGCAGGCAGGCCCCTAGAACTTACAGGGCAAGCAGTCAAGAAGATGGGGGGATGGATGGATACACAGAAGGACACGTGTGCTGCAGGACTGACACATGACACGTGTCCCCAGTGGAGGGAGACACACAGGCAGATGAGGATTGCCATGCAGTGTTCTCAGATGTCCAGCTTGGCTGTCTGGGGAGCGGGATGATGGTGGGAGCAGGGCTGGTCCCCTTGGGCCTGACCTGGACCCGGTGGGAGGGGCATCAGAGTGAAGCTGTCTCTTCCCGTCTCTGTCTGCACCGCCTGCCTGTTTCTGTGTCTGGCCTGCTTCTGTCTCTTGCCTGTTGTTGGCCTGTTCCCAACTTCCCTCTCCTCTGCCTTCTTCTCATTTTCCATCTCTCTATCTACCTCCCACCCTCTCTCTTCCTCTCTCTCCTGTCTGTTACACTCTCCTGCTGTCTCTTTGTGTTTCTCTACCCCCTGCCTGTGTGTCTCTGTCTGTCTCTCCATCTTCCCATCCTTCTCTCTGTCATTGTCTCTCTATCCCTCTCTGCCCCCTCTAGCCTGCCAGGGCCAGTTCATCGCATCTGGATCACGTGAGTAGTTTTCTGCTCCCAGAACTTTCTTCACCCCAGGCTCTGCCCTGCCTATCAACTGGGGTCCTCTCAGCAGGGTTGGCTGGGATGGCTGCCCATGGTAACTTCAGGGCCCTGAGGCCCCTGCTCTTGGCTCCAGGACCCCTCCCTAGATATGCTGCAGACACTGCCGGCTCCCAGCTCCATGCTGTGCCTGTGCTCCGCGTCTCTCATGCAGAGGAGGAAGGTGAGGACAGCTGAACCCGTGGGGCAGCTATGGTTGGGTCCCAGACATGCACATGGGTGTCCATGAATGCAGGGCACATGCCAAGCACATAGGGTCTGCAAGCAGGGCACACGCATGGGCACTGTGTACACACAGTGGAGATCAGTGCTGCCCACCTTGCCCCGGGGGCCAGCAGCCACTGCTCCCAGCACACCCTGCCCTACCTGCAGAGCGGGTGCCCCCTGAGGATGATGAGTACTCTGAATACTCCGAGTATTCCGTGGAGGAGTACCAGGACCCTGAAGCCCCTTGGGATAGTGACGGTGAGAATGGGGGGCTGCGCCCAGCGGAGCCTGGGGAGGGGCAGGCAGAGCTGAGCCCCGCTGACCTCCCACTGACCTTGTAACCCTCTCTGATTCCCACAAACCCTGCTGACTTGACCCCATTGGCCCAGACCCCTGTTCCCTGCCACTGGATGAGGGCTCCTGCACTGCCTACACCCTGCGCTGGTACCATCGGGCTGTGACAGGCGGCACAGAGGCCTGTCACCCTTTTGTCTATGGCGGCTGTGGAGGGAATGCCAACCGTTTTGGGACCCGTGAGGCCTGCGAGCGCCGCTGCCCACCCCGGGTGGCCCAGAGCCGGGGGACAGGTATGGGCTGAGCCCCCGCAGCGGGGGACTGGGCACTGAGCCTGCCTGGATCGGGTTCTAGGGGAGGAGTCCTTGGGCCAGGGTTCCAGGTCAGGGTCCTGGAGGAGATGCTCCCTCACAGTAGGGGACCTGGGGCAGACGCCCAGACCAAAGAGCTGAATATAGAGCCTCAGCTGTGGAGCCCCCAGTAGGGTCCCCTTCCATGTTCCCTCCTTTAAAGACCTAAGTATGGACCCCTCTGAGGTCAGAGCCCCCACTTCCTGTTGTAGCCTCAGCTCCCTCCCCTTGGGTGCCTCTGCCTGAGCTTCTCCAGGGAAGGTCAGATGGCTGACGACCGTTTCCAACCTGTCCTCACCAGGTACTGCCCAGGACTGAGGCCCCCAGATAATGAGCTGAGATTCAGCGTCCCCTGGAGGAGTCGGGGTCTCAGCAGAACCCCACTGTCCCTCCCCTTGGTGCTAGAGGCTTGTGTGCACGTGAGCGTGCGTGTGCATGTCCGTTATTTCAGTGACTTGGTCCCGTGGGTCTAGCCTTCCCCCCTGTGGACAAACCCCCATTGTGGCTCCTGCCACCCTGGCAGATGACTCACTGTGGGGGGTGGCTGTGGGCAGTGAGCGGATGTGACTGGCGTCTGACCCGCCCCTTGACCCAAGCCTGTGATGACATGGTGCTGATTCTGGGGGGCATTAAAGCTGCTGTTTTAAAAGGCTCCTGTTGTGACTGTTTGGAAAGATAGGGGTGTCAAGGGGGAAGGTTTTCCTCGGGGGGTTGGTATTATTCTGCGTGAGTACAGAGTCCCTCTGCCCAGTCCTGGTCACTGTCTTGTGATTCTCAGTCCCCAACTTGTCCCCAGAAAAGAGTAGATAGGGTGGGGGCTAACGACATGTTTCCACTGCCCCCCGGGAGGGATGAGTCATTGGTGGGGGGCTGCCTCATGCCAGGAAGCATGTCCCAGCTCCCACCCCAGAGGGCTGAGGGAGATAAATGGGCCCTGAAGCGGGGTAGAGGGTCAGACCACAGGACAACATTGCCTGGCCCCAGCCCCAGGCAGCCACAGCAGCCTGACTTACTCCAGAAGCAGCTGGTGGCGGTAGGACTGGGTTAGGTCGGGATGGGAAGGGTCTTGGGGGTTGAGTGGATCTGGGGTTTGGCTTTATGGAGGGCTTGGACCCAGGGGGCTCTGGGATCTCTGGCTGCTTTTCTGCCTCTGAGACCCAATTCCTGCCCTTCTCTTTCCTGCAAGCTGCAAGCTCTCCTGCTGAGAACCGCCTGCCCTCCTGTGGACTCTGTGTTTCTCTGTCTGAATCTTTCTTTCCATCGTGCTCTCTGTCTCTGGGATGGTTTCTGTCTCTGTCTTTTTCTTCTAGTCTCCATTTTGCTCTGCCTCCATCTCCTTCATCTCCCTCTCTTGCTGTCTCTCTGTCTCTGGATTTCTTTGTCTCTTTTTTTCTGTCTTGCTTTCTGCCTCTCTGTCTCATTCTGGCTCTCCTCTTGTCTCCCCTTCTCTGTCTCTGGCCTGGCCTCTCTAACCCCTTTCTTGGTGTCTTCCTCTCTCTCCATCCCGTGCTCTGTCGTTCTGCCCTTGCCATCTGTCTCTGTCCATGGACCCCAACTGACCAGAGCCCCTGCCCTGAGCCCATTTTCTCCTTGCAGCCTGACCTCACGATGACCAGGTGTGCTCTGCTGGTGCTGATGGTCCTGATGTTGGGCAGAGTCCTGGTTGTCCCAGTGACCCCTATCCCAACCTTCCAGCTCTGCCCTCAGAATTCTCCCCAGACCACTCCCCGACCTGCAGCCTCAGAGAGCCCCTCAGCTGCTCCCACATGGCCATGGGCTGCCCAGAGCCAGCGCAGCCCCACCCGCCACCCTGGCTCGCGCATTGTCCTATCGCTGGATGTCCCCATCGGCCTCTTGCAGATCTTACTGGAGCAAGCCCAGGCCAGGGCTGCCAGGGAGCAGGCCACCACCAACGCCCGCATCCTGGCCCGTGTTGGCCGCCGCTGAGCCTGAGGGAGGGAGTCACAGTGATAGGGCCACCCTGGATGGGAAGACCTGGAGGGCAGCCACACAGCTGGACGGATGCTGCCACATCTGGGCATAGAGTGTCCGGACACTGCCACATGGAGCCACTGCCATGCAGGTCATATCAGATCTGAGTGCCCCACAGAGTCACAGTGTGTCTGGAGAGCCTGGACATTGGACATTGCTAAGTTGGGTCACTGCCACATGGAATCTTGCCTGTGTGCCCCACAGACCTAATATATGTCTGGACAGCTTGGATGCTGCCACGTAAGGTCACTGCTGTGGCGAGTCTTGCTATGTCTGAGGGCCCCATAGTCACAGAACACTGGACACCACCACATGCGGTCATCATCATGTTATTTCAGGAGCCTCAACACAAGAGCTCAACACTGCCTCCAGGACAAGTCCCTCTGAGGCCCACAGGTCTGTCATCCCATAGGCCACCACACAGAGAAATGCTGGCTGAGGGTCACTTGCTTGCTCTGTGCCCCATGAGGCAGCACCTGCCCCAGATAGACAGGGCTGTGAGGGGTGTCTCCAGGCACAAAGGCCTGAACACAGGAAGCCTGTGACCGTGGCAGCCTTGCCTTATGGGCTCATGTGCGCGTGTGTGGCTGAGTCTCTGACAGCTATGAGTGTGTGTGAGCAGGGTAAAGGTATGTGAGGGGTCTGAAAGGAGTGGGTGCTTGTCCCCCAAACCTGCATGAAGCAAGAACAACTCCTGGCCAGGCCCTGTCCTCCCCATGTACCCCTGCATCCCCAGCCTCAAACCAGGGACACGCAGGGCTCACAGGAGACAGGGCTCAGGCTCCCAGAGCTCCAACCAAACTCTGTCCTGCTTCACGCACGGATTGTCCTGGGCAAAGGTGTTCACCTTTCCGAGCCTCGGTTTCCTTATCTGTAAAGCAGAGCGACACAAACAAGCCTGTGAGCATTGTGTATGTAGCAGATATGGAGGTCCTGCAGCAGGAGGTGCTCAATAAACACAAAGCGATTGAAGGATGGGACATGCGAGAATCCCAGTCATGTGCACCCACGCTGTGACACCTGGGGGGTGAGTCATACCTGGCTTCTCTGCCTTCCTCCCTAGCTCCCCGGTTAACTGACCTGGTCCCTTGGTTTGGAAGGACTAGGTTTTGCCTGATTTCACAGCCCAACTCCATTGCTGGGCCAGAGACAGAACTGACTTCTGGGCAGTGAGGACAGGCTTGCTCGCAGAGGGGGCAGGCACTCTGGGCTGTGCAGACAACTCTAGGTGGACATGAAGGCAGACGCTGGGTGGCATGGGCAGCTCTGGCGGGAGAGGGAGACTGTACTGGCCAGAGCGCGGCCGGCTGACTGGAGTGGGGGCACTGGCGCTGCCCTCACAGTTGTAAGCAGCCCTGTGGGGGCGGGCCTAGGGCGGGCTGGGGAGGCGGGGCTGCAGGAGCCGCAGGAGTCGCTTCTCTCTCTTCAGAGTGCTGGGCGGGGTGACCCCACTCTGGAGCTGCAGGGGGCAGTGGCCCTGGCCAGTTTGGTTGCAGGATGGACAGAGGCTCGTTAGGAGGCAGCTCCCTGACCGACCTGGGGCCGGGGAGCAGCAGGCGGGGTAGGCACGGGACAGCGTGGGGAGGGTGGGGGGGTTAGGGAAAGACCTGGATGAAGTCAGGTTGGTGCTGGAGGGGTGTGAGAGTGTTGGGAGGTCTCTCCTGGTTTAGGGGTGCTCTGAGGGGCATTCATCTGTCAGTGGCCCGAAGGAGGGGGAATACTGTCGCCCTGCAAAGGAGAGGGGGCTGGGCCACGGGGGAACTATAAATAGTGTCTTCCTCCAGCCCAGGGGGAGGGACCGCCAGCTGGAGCTGCCCAGGCCCTCCTGCTCTGTTCTTTGCTGGCCTCCAAGGGATTATGTTTGTCCAGGTCTCCTCGTACGGGTCACACCAGTTTGGGGAAGTCTAGAGGCTCATTTAGGATGGGTTTCACATGATGTGGCTTTAGCCCTTAAACCAGCACTTCCAGGGTGTCTGCTGTGTGCCCTGTGCCAGTCCTGAGCTTCTCTGAACACCTGCTGTGTACTCAGTTTGGTCATGAACCTCTCTGAACCCTTTCTGTGTGCCCTTGCTGGTCCTGAATCCCTAAGCACCTACTGTACGCCCTGTGGCAGGCTGGAAGGAGGAAGTGCAGATCAGGGTTCCCAGGCTGCTTGGTGACATGGTTCTATACCCCGAAGTCAGAACCTCACACTCCTTGTGAGCCCTGGGCCCAGGGAGACACAGGGGACAATCCTTTGCTGGAAATGGCCAGACGAAGCTGGAATTCCTGGAAACTCCTGAACCTCCCAGTGGACAGCAGGGGTGGGGGTGGAGAGATATATGTGGGAAGCAAGGCAGCAGAGAGCAGCAGGCCCCACTGCAGCCTGCCTGTCTCTGCACATGCCGGGGTGCAAGGCTTGTGAGTGTGTGTGCGTCTGTGTGTGCATGTGCAGCTGTGCCAGTGTCTCTGTGTGCATCAGTGTGTGGGCCTGTGTGGCATGCACTTACACCCCTGGGTCTTTATGCTGCAAAGGGTGGTTTGTGGGCCAGATGTGGTGGCTTACGGCTATAAACCCAGGGCTTTGGGAGGTTGAGGCGGGAGGATCGCTTGAGGCCAGGAGTTCAAGGCTGCAGTGAGCCATGATTGCACTATGTGCTCCAGGCTGGGTAACAGGAGCGAAACCCGGTGTGTGTGTGTGTGTGTGTGTGTGTGTGTGTGTGTGTGTGTGTGTGGTGTGGGATGGTTTGGCAGTTCTGTCAGGACTGGCCAGTAGATACAGGGACTGGGAAGAGTTTGAGCTTTGAGAACTGGCCACCACATGGCTTCTAGGCTAGGACACTGGGAGGAAGTCCAGTGGTCAGTGCGGAGGGCACCCTGGGAGCCAACCAGGGTCAGGCCAGCCAGGTTCATGGTGGGCGGAGGCTGAGCAGAACATGTTCACACATGTGTGTACAGACATCCCAGCATACTTCTCACGCCTGGGACAGAACAGCTGGCTCACTTTGGGATATACTGAGGAGGAAAAAGCCATGAGGGCCAGGGATTCTACCGGGCATCCGCTGATGCTGAGAGCAGATGCCGGGACAGCATCTCCATGGAGAGGGCACGGGGGAGTGGGAGCACACATGTGGAGGTGGACTGTGCGATCCCATTGCAGTGTGGGAGGCAAGGTCTGAAGGCTGGGAGCCGAGCTGAGTCCATGCTGCACTGTGGACTCGCTTTGTGATCTTGGGCCCTTCTCCCTCTTCCTGACCCTCAGTTTCCCACCTGACAAACAGGGCCACGGGAGGGGAGATGGAGAATATCCTCAGAGCAGATGTGGACCGTGGCCTTGGGGAGGAACCCCAGGCATCGCCTGATGTTGACCTGTAGCCTTCTAGCTGGACATAGGGACTTGAAGGAGGGTGCCTGGGTCAGCCACGGGTAGACTTTCTGGGGAAGAGAGGAAGGTACAGAGCTGTTGCATTTCCTGGGAACCAGGCTCATCCTGTCTGGGTGTGAGGATGCCTTCCCAGAGATAGCCCTGGCCCCCTGCCCAGGCCGGCTGTCCTCTACCCCCAGCCCTTGATTAGCATCCCAGGAGGTCTGGGAAGAGAATGGACAGGCCGGAGGAGGTGCTGGGTGTCTGTAGATGTCAGAGGAGATAGCTTTTGCAATCAGTGCTGTGGGTTAGACAGGGTGTGGGCGTGTGGTAATGAGGTCTCAGAGGCCACAGTGGCCCCAAGATGGCCTTGGCAGTGGCCAGAAGACAAGAGGGCTGGCTGTGTCACGAACAGAATGAGTGGCTTTGGAGAAGTAGGGAGCAGGTCATGAGGGGCACCCAGCTCATCAGGAGCCGCCCAGGGATGTGCTCAGATCTGCTGGGACTGGGGTAGAGGAATGAGTGGGTGGATACTGCAAAAGGAGGATGAGGAAGGAGGAAGTTGTTGACCCTGCCTGGGGCAGGGTGTTCCCAGGGCAAGCAGCTAGAGCTGGTTTGGGGGAGGGTCCAGATGGGCTTCCAGCATGTGGACCTTCGGAATCTTCATTTCCTATGAAGTGGGCAAGACATCTGTGTCAGTCATCTTAAGGGTCCTTGCCAAGCTTTAAAGAGCTGGGTGGACTTGGACTGATCCAAGGCAGGACTGTGGCAGGGAGGGTATGGGAGGGGGTGCTACACCTCTACCCCACAAGGCCAGTCTTGTTGCCAGTCCCATGCCCTCAACACCTGGCTCCTGGCTGGGTACACACTGGGCAGAGAGAACCTGAGGATGCAGGGCACCTGCCGGGGTGTTGTGGATGACATCGCTAGGGGGCAGTGTGGCTCAGGTTGAAGCCGTGTTGGTGGGGGCTGGGGCAGAGAGTGTACAAAGCTTGGAGAGGCGGGGCTGGGGATCCCGAAGCGGCGGGAGCCTGCAGGAGTCTGGTGGGGGCCAAACAAGAGAGTGAGCCAGGGGTTTACGAACTTCTGGATCTCTCCCCTGTTCCTCGTCCCCAGTGCATTTTCAAAGACAAGAGGGAAATACAAATATAGTAAAAGGCAACCATAACGTATTTTAAAATGAATTTCTTAGAGACTGACATATTTATACTATAATACTGTAAGATAGACAATGTGCACATCCCATTTTCCTGATGAAGAGAAAATGTTATTAACATATTATTTTCAAAAAATATGTAAAACTTTAGTTGGGAAAAAACCAAAATACTAAAAAACAAAAAAAAAATTGTAAAAAATGAAATTCTGGAAAGACAACTAAGATACTGCCAGGGCTTAGTGAGTACCCAAAGTACTTGGTTACTAAGTGCCACGCACGGCCGGGCGCGGTGGCTCACGCCTGTAATCCCAGCACTTTGGGAGGCTGAGGAGGGCGTATCACCTGAGGTCAGGAGTTCGAGACCAGCCTGGCCAACGTGGTGAAACCCCGTCTCTACTTAAAATACAAAAATTAGCAGGGCATGGTGGTGGGCGCCTGTAATCCCAGCTACTCGGGAACCTGAGGCAGGAGCATCCCTTGAACCCGGGAGGCGGAGGTTGCAGTGAGCCGAGATAGCGCCATTGCACTCCAGCCTGGGCAACAGGAGCGAAACTCCTTCTCAAAAAAAAAAGTCCCACGCATTTGCTCCCAGCAGCCAAGGCAAAGAGAGAAAGAGGAACAATACTGAAATGTGTTTGGAGTCTCTATCCATGAGGTAAAAGAGCTTTTCCAGCGTGGCAGAGCATGCTCCTATGGATGGCGGAAGAGTCCCGGGGCTCGGCGCAGTCAAGGGGGACCCCGAGCAGCGGCAGGAGGGCGCAGCGGAGTTGACGGCTGGGACTGCAGGCCTACTGGCCCCTGTCGGCTCTGACCAACCTGGCCGTGCGGGTCACGTAGGCCTCGTCCCACTGGATGAAAACCCCTCCCTCCTGGGGGCCCTGGGCTCCCTGGCAAGGAGGTAGCAGAATTCACGCGTGCCGCTGCTCAGGGATGCAGCGCCAGGGCGGAGCCCGTAGGTGGGGCCTATGCAAATCAGCGCGGACAGGTTGGGAGCGCTAAGTTTGCGCATCCGGGGCGGGCCTGCACAATCCGGGCCTTGAACTGGGGCGGGGCCAGTACAAGCCGGAGTTGAGCATGCGCATTCTCGATCCTGGCCTGAAGAAGTGGGACCACTTGTTCCAAAACGGGCGGGGAGGTGAGTTGGGCATGCGTGGTCGGAGGCCGGGCCCTTTTCAGCTGGGGCGGAGCCTACTCACTCTGGGGCGGGCCTGCGGGAAGATAGACATGGGCTGTCGCGGCTTGAGGAGGGGCGGGGCCCAAGGGGCGGGACCTCGGGTGGCCCGAGGTGGCCCGGCTGCTGGGTTGGAAGCGGCGCAGTCCGACTCATCCCGGCCCCGGGATGGCGTCCCCACGGGAATTGACACAGAACCCCCTGAAGAAGATCTGGATGCCATACAGCAATGGGCGGCCCGCTCTGCACGCTTGCCAGCGCGGTGGTGAGGCGGGGTCCTCCGGGAGGGGGTGGGAGGTGCACTGGGATGGGTGGGTAGGGCGGCCTGGGCGGGGGTCTCGCATGGAGAAGGGGCGGGAGACAGATGGGGAACCGGGGACAGGTGAGGGTGCCGTGACTGGGGAGGCTGCTGGGGACAGGTGAGGCGGTCGTGACAGTGGTGGGCCAGAGACAGGTGTGGCAGAGCAGGGGGCGGGGACAGGTGTGTGGGGGCATATTGGCTTGGCGGTGGCTAGGTCTGGCCACCATCACCTCGAGGAGGGCTCTGGCCCCCTCGCTTCCCACTCCAATCCCCATCGCCCCCAGCCTGGGGAGGACCCTGTTGGGCACCCCAGGCCCTTCCCTCTCTCGTGGCCAAGGAGTGTGGGCTGGGTTGTTGGACTGGAACTGAGCTGTGTGGCCCTAGGTGAATTACTTGGCCTCTCTGAGCCCAGAACTTTCAAAGGTGGGCTAGTTTTCCAACAGGAGGAAGGGTGCCTCTTGGCCTTAAAGCTAAGCTTGGGCAGGAACTTCAGCACAGATGTGCTCAGGATAGAGACAGAAAAGCATGCCGTGTGGGCCTGTGTCTGTGTCCCGGGACATGTAAGTATCCACCTGGGGTCATGGGTGTACAGTAAAACTGGAGAGTGAAACAGCTAGGAGAATGCTGAAATTCATGGAATTATTAAGGGGCTCACCTCTCCTAGGGTCCCAGGTGTTTAAACTGCTTCCTTGAGTTTCTGCCTGTCCTTAAATGAGCTGGCAGTTTTTTTGTTTTTTTTTTTAAGAGATGAGTCTCGCTCAGTGGCCTAAGCTGGAGCAAGTGCAGTGGCACGATCATAGTTCACTGCAGCCACGACCTTCTGGGCTCAAGCAATCCTCCCACCTCAACCTCCCGATTAGCTGGGATTATAGGTGCGCCACCACACCCAGCTTTTTTTTTTTTTCTTTTTTTTGTAGAGACAGGGTCTTGCTATGTTGTCTGGGCTGGTCTCCAACTCATAGCTTCAAGTGGATCCTCTGGCCTCCGCCTTCCGAAGTGTTGAGATTACAGGCGTGGGTCCTGGCCTGCAACTTTTTTATTACCAGGAAAAAGAAAGATTTGTTTTAGGAGTAACTGAAACATTGTAATGAATTTGCAGCTTGTCCAGGACCTCAGAGAACATCTAGTTTAACAGACAGTGAAATGGGGATCAGGACATTGAGTGACATGCCTGGGTCTGCCTGTGATCCTGCCTCTGCTTATGTATGATAAGCAAGGGGAGAGTTCTTTGTGCTCATCCTGCTGCAGCAGCCTGGGGCCACGGCTTTGATCATGACATGAGTCCTGGGGGAAGGGTGTGTGTATTTCTGGCCACACTGTGAGTCCTGGTAGGGGAAGGCCATGTTTCTGACCAGACCAAGTCATGGTAACTCATGGCTCTGATTGTGATGTAGGTCCTGGTGGGGTTGTGGCTGTCTACAGTGCACACTCAGTCCTGAGGGCTGTGGCCAGCCCTCCTTTGAGACTTTTCTGGAGGCGGGGAGGCTGAGCCAGTCTGTGTTATTAGGGCTGTGTGGTGCTGACTTAGGGGGGTGGCTGCTATTATTACATAGAGGAAAGGAGTGAGGACTTGGACTCTTTTTTTTTTTTTTTTTCTTGAGACGGAGTTTCACTCTTGTTGCCCAGGTTGTAGTGCAGTGGTCCTATCTCAGCTCACTGCAACCTCTGCCTCCTGGGTTCAAGCAATTCTCCTGCCTCAGCCTTCCAAGTTGCTGGGATTACAGGCATGCGCCACCATGGCTGGCTAATTTTGTATTTTTAGTAGAGATGGAGTTTCACCATGTTGGCCAGGCTGGTCTTGAATTCCTTACCTCTAATGATTTGCCCCCCTTGGCCTCCCAAAGTGTTGGGATTGCAGGCATGAACTGCCATGCCCAGCCAAGTCTGTGAGCCTTTAAGGAGTAGGTCCTCAATAAGTGGAGGCAGGGTATTCTGTCATCACTACCATTCTTTCTTTGCTTCTCACTACGTCTGAGTCAGGGATTGATGCATCAGCTCCAAGCCAACCCCCGTTACAGGTGAGAGGAAGCTGAGGCCCAATGGGAAGGTCTCATAGCTCCTGAGGCAGGGCCTGTGTTTCTCCAGGCTCTAAGTGTGGAACTGAAATGTGGCTCTGGCCTGAGCTGAGGGGCTCGTGCCATCACGGTGTCTCAGCGTGTTGGGGTAGGCTGGATTCTAGGTCTGCACTTTTTCCTGGAGGAGGAGGTAGCACCTGAGAGGCCAAAGATGAGACCTGCAGGTTATGTGGGGATTTGGGCCTCAGGGTTCACAGCAGGGAGTGGGTAAGCAGTGAATGAACATGGAACCAGCCCATGCAGCACCTCCAGCTCCCAGTGCCTGCATTTGGGCAACATTTTACCCTTTGCGTAGTAGACTTGTAGGTGGAGTGACTGCAAGGACAGTCTGGACCCGGAGGGTGTGGGTGTGGCTGGAAGCGGATTTGGTCCCAGGGCTTTGTGGGGAGGAGGAAGCAGGACCCACTGCTGGTCTGTGCCTTGTACTGGGTTCTCTCTGGAGTCTAGTCCCCAGCTCCTCAGGGCAGTAGGGGCTGGTGGACTGAGGGATGTACTGCGCCTCCTCCACTCCCACAGTCACGCCCCCACTTGATAAAATTTAAAGCCACACCTGAGGGCTGGGAGGCTTTTACCTTTCCCATCATTGGCCTCCGAGCTCAGACGTGGAGGAACTCTGGGGGCAGGTGGGGCAAGAGCTGACTCAGGAAGGACTACAGAAAGGACCGTGTTTGACTGCTTTTCTCAGCTGAAAGGTGGCAAGACTCTTCCTGGGTAAGGACATGACTGGTGTGTGCACAGGGCAACAGGAGAGATGACTTTCAGTCCCCTCTGAACAGGGCCTCCATGACACATTATTTTAAAGAGCTCTTCCTTCCCCAGCCTGGCCTAAGGAGGTGAGAGCAGTTGCAGTTCAGGAGTCAATTCGGGCACCCCCTCCAGGGACTTGTGGGTGCTCCTCGGGTAGAAGTAACGGAACATAGACACTGCCCGTTGCCAGGCATGTCTCAGGCCCCTTGGGCCCCTTCGGTCCTAGAGCTCATGGGGCCTGCAGCGAATTTACAGGAAAGGAACCCATGAGGGAAGTTGGGCTGATGTGTCTTCACATTTCCTTCCGCACATGCTCAGTGTTATAAACAGTGTGTTCCTTTTTTTTGGAGACAGTCTCACTTTGTCCCCCAGGCTGGAGTGCAGTGGCACGATCTTGGCTCACTGCAGCCTCTGCCTCCTGTGTTAAAGCAATTCTCCTGTCTCAGCCTCCCGAGTAGCTGGGATTACTGGTGTGTACCACCACACCCGGCTAATTTTTGTATTTTTAGTAGAGACAGGGTTTCACCATGTTGGCCAAGCTGGTCTCGAACTCCTGACCTCAGGTGACCTGCCCGCCTTGGCCTCCCAAAGTGCTGGGATTACAGGCATGTGCCATCACACCCAGCTATAAACAGTGTGTTCTGCTGTCCTGTTTGCTCAGTGTCAGGGTCCTGTCGGCTGAGAGCCGCAGGTGCAGCCGCGCACCCAGCCCGCTTAGTCCACGTGCTCTGTTTCAAGGGCTGCAATGTGTTCCCTCCTTGTTGTGCCTCAGTTGGCAATTTCTCATGGCTGGAATTTCCCAGTGTTTTGCTATGGTAAGCAGAGCTGTTGTGATACACTTGAACTTTGGTTTTCTTTTGGGTCATTTCCTTGGGAGCTTATCTTGGGGAGCAGAGGAGATAGGTAATTTATTGCCTTGTTTTGCACCCAGGCCTGATTTGCTGCCCTGCCTGCCCATCTTGTGCTGCACATGTGGGTGGAAGGGGGGAAGGGAAATGTCACCAAATGCCATGGGAGGAGGCTGGAGCTGTCTCTGGGAAAATAGGAGATGTGGAGAGGGGGTGCAGATCCCCAGTCCTGAGGTTGTGGGAGCCCCTGAAGGAGCAGTTGGGGGGTGGCCCCATCAGCGGGAGCAGGGTGGATGCAGGATTTCCTCCTGCTTAGCAGCTGTCGCACTGCCCTTGGTTGCTTGAGAGCCAGGCCACCTGGCCGGGAACTATGCAAACAATGTGGGCCTCAGCTGTCCACCGGCCCTGAGGAGGCAAGGCTTTGCCTAACTTGTTTTCCTCTCACCTTAGCTAATGCTGAGATTCTCTGCAAGTTTCTTCACTCTCACTCAGTCAGCCTGTTTCATGGGGTCTCCTCCTTCCTGGCCCTGAGGCTCACTGTTTGGGTTACCTTTAAACAAGGGGCATGTACAGGAGTGATGGAGCCCCCACTGGCAAGCAAGGCCCTTTGTTTCTCTGCAGGGCCTGCCTGGGGCCAGGCCACCACCTCCACGCCCTGAGTCCCAAGGGCAGTCGGTGCTGAGGTACACCTATGGCTTTAGCTCAGTATCTGCCAGGGTAGGACAGAGGGCACAGCTTCCCAGAAGTGCCCAGGCTCTTCCATGGGGATAGCACTAGGCTTCTCTGAGGGATGATTGCCCCATTTTACAGCTGGGGACACCGAGGCTCAGAATTCCCAATGAGTATCAGACTCAAGATGGCAACCCAGGCCCGACTCCTGAACCCCTGCAGAAGTGCTTCTGGGGCCTCTGTGCTCTGAGGGAAACAACTTATTGGTGGGGACAGTCTGTCTAGGCAACCAGGTGAAGGCACTTGCAGAACCAAGAAGAGGGGCAGTGACAGGTCCTCACATCTGTTCATCTGCCTGTCTGCTATGGTTTTACCTGACCCAGGTCCTAAGGATGAGGAAAAGGAAGCTTCCTGAGGCTTCTGACATGAGACAGCGTTTGATGGCATTGGAAACTGAGCTGAGGGCTGGGCTCACGCCTGTAATCCTAGCACTTTGGGAGGACGAGGCAGGCAGACCCACCTGAGGTCAGGAATTCGAGACCAGCCTGACCAACATAATGAAATCCTGTCTCTACTGAAAATACAAAAATTAGCCAGGTGTGGTGGCATGTGCTTGTAATCCCAGCTACTTGAGAGGCTGAGGCATGAGAATTGCTTGAACCCGGGAGGCAGAGGTTGCAGTGAACTGGGTACCACTGTACTCCAGTACTCCAGCCTGGGCAAGGGCGACAGAGCGAGACTCTGTCTCAAAAAAAAAAAAAAAAAAAAAGAAGGTGATGGCTCACGCCTGTAATCCCAGCATTTTGGGAGGCCCAGGCGGGCAGATCACCTGAGGTCAGGAGTTTTGAGACCAGCCTGACCAACAGGCCGAAACCCCGTCTCTACTAAAAATACAAAAATTAGCCAGGTGTGGTGGCAGGTGCTTGTAATCCCAGAAACTTGGGAGGCTGAGGCAGGAGAATCGCTTGAACCTGGGAGGCGGAGGTTGCAGTGAGCCAAGATCGCACCACTGCATTCCAGCCTGGGCGACACAGTGAGACTCCGTCTAAAAAAAAAAAAAAAGAAAACTGAGCTGGGTCCCATGAGATGAAGCTGGCAGTTCTGCTACCTTGGTATCTGTTCTAGCCAGCTGGGGATATAGGGGGCTGTATTCAGACCCTTCTGTGCCTCTAGCCTGGCATCTTCTCTGGCTGGCACACTGACCTGTGGCACATGAATGGTGGTAGGTGGGCTATCAGAGGGACTGTCCTTGTGGGCATCAGTCTGGGTCTCTGGTCTCAACCCCTTGTGGTCCTTACCCTGAGAGACTTCTAGATGCCTCCCTCCCTGATCCTGCCCACAGTTCCCGAGCACCAGCGCTGTGCCAGGCCCCAGGACCCTAAAGGGCTCAGATACCACAGGGCTTCTTATGCTGTAAGTGATCAGTCTAGAGAGAAGAGTGTCATTAGTGAGGTGACCAGGATTGAGGGTGAGGGGTGTTCCCGGTGGCCATGGAGATGCCTTGGGGAAAGGACTTATTGAGGAAGTGACTTTTGAGCTGGGCTTCGTATGATGAAAAGAAGTTCACCACAGGGAGGGCATGCAGTGGGGCTACGTGTTCTGGGAGCACTGAGTGATGGCTGGGGTGGGAGAGATGTAAAAAGGTTAGGGTATGGATTCCCGGATGACAGAGGCAGGGTGTTGATTACCCCGCTGGGTTTTGGTCCTGTCCTTCATGCGGTGGGGACCCCCCCAGCCATGTTTAGCCAGTGGCAAGTTCGGTTGACTTTATACCTGGTGGTGCACATCAGGATGAAAAGGGCTGGAGAGATCCCACTGTGTCTGCCAGAGCCCAGGTGGGCCTGGGGAAGGGGGACATGCCAATGGTGGCTTGAAACCAGCATCTGGGGCCACTCCGGGAGCTGTGTGGGGATGCTAGGAAGCCAAGAAGATACGTCTGGTGCCAGTCCCATGCCCTGAGGCTGAGACCACAGGCTGAGAGGGAGGGGTGCGCTGGGAGGGTCCCAGCCCTCATATGACACTGTGCTGCTTGCCTTTTAGTGTGCATGACCAACTGCCCAACGCTCATTGTCATGGTGGGCCTGCCTGCCAGGGGCAAGACCTACATCTCCAAGAAGCTGACGCGATACCTGAACTGGATTGGTGTGCCCACTCGGGGTGAGGCTTGGCCCCAGCTGTCCAAGGGGAGCTCTGTGGGGCATGGCAAAGAGAATAGAGAAGGCCTATTCTCTATTATTTGGCCTGGGGGTGGGTTAAGGTCAGGGTTGGTAGGGGTTGCTGTTGCTGTGAAAGCTGGGGCTCTCCTTCCCGCCAGAGTTCAATGTTGGCCAGTATCGCCGGGACGTGGTCAAGACCTACAAATCTTTTGAATTTTTTCTCCCCAACAATGAAGAGGGCCTGAAAATCAGGAAGTAAGTATATGTGTTCGGTTGGGGGGGAAAGGTTGCTGGGGGACCCAGTGTGGAGAAAGCTAACACATTACTGACCATTTACTGAGAAGCCCCTGGAGTGGAGCTGCTGGTGAATGACTGAGCTACTCCTGAGCCCTGGCCTTGCCCGGCCCTGACGGCTGTGTGACAGGGCTGTGTGACAAGGCTGCTCTCTGGATCTCTCAGGATGTGGTGGGGGTGGGAGGTGATGAGTTTGGGGACGAGAAGGAGGGTGTGTTGTGTGGCCTCCTGGTGGCTGGGCCATTCCTGCCCTGGGGTTAAGGAGCCCTTGGGAAGGGCAGCCTTCCCAAGGGAAGGGAGGACAGAGCTTCAGGGAGGTAAGAGGTGCTCAGCCCACACAGGTCATTGGAGCTGCTGCCTGGAGGTCATGCTCGCTCACCCCAGCCCCCCGTGGGCATGGCTGCTGCTGGGGAAGGGAACCTGAGTAAGTGCAGGCATACAGGCCTTAGGGATGGAGCTGGGGGTGGGGGGCTTCCTCTCTTTCCCCAGGATAAGCTCTCTCCTGTGTATTTGGAGCATGTTCTTGGTGTGTGATTGCTGGTGTGATTGGCTTTGCATTGACATCTCCTAGATGCTGCTGGGTGAGTCGTTCACACTTCTGCTGTTATTCTTGAGATAGAAATGTGTATATGCTACCCCCACCCCCAACGACTTTCAGACTTAAGAACTGAGTCCTTTCTTCAAGGAACTGAGCACCAGCTGGTGGTCTGAGCAGCCATGCTGTGCTTTTCTCGGGAGGTGTTAGCTGGGGGCTTGAGAAGCCTCTTATCAACCTAGGGTGGCAGAGACTTGCTCTTGGCCCAGCCATCAGGATAGGGCAGTGAGCAGAGGTTGACCCAGCTCTAGTGACTTCCCCAAATCAAGCCCAGCCCCAGGCCAGAGGCTACCAGGCTGCCACTGGGGTCCACCCTAGGCTACCTGTTCCTTCTCTGGCCACCAGGGGTCAGGAACTCCCTGCTGTGGGGCTTGGACCTTCAGACCGGAGACTGCCTTTGTTCTTGCATGGGTGTGGCCGGGCCAGGCTATGGCACCAGGAAGGGAAAGGGAGCCTGATATTCAGGTTTCTGTGGCCAAATTGTGGGTAAAAATCAAGGCTGGACCCTCTGGTTATATTGAGCCAGATAAAAAGTAGGGGACTAATGTCTGAACCTACCATGTGCTGGGTTCTTGATGCCCATTGTCACCCCTACTTTTACAGATGAGGAAACTGAGGCTCAGACAGGCCAGGATTCTCACACAAAATAGCAAGTTTACATCAGCGCCCAGACTTGAATCTAAGCCCATCCACCGCTAAAAAGTGTCCATCATTCCAATATTCCTCAATAGGTAGGTCAAGGAACATCAAATGCACATTTTATTTATTTATTTTTTAAATTATTGTTATTTTTGTGCGTGTGTGATGGAGTCTCACTCTGTCACCCAGGCTGGAATGTAGTGGTGCAATCTCAGCTCACTGCAACCTCCGCCTCCTAGGTTCAAGCAATTGTCTTGCCTCAGCCAACAACCCCAAGCTGTGGACGCTGATAGCCTAGCCTGTCTGATCTTCCCAGCAGCTTCTGTGGTGGGCAGTGCCTCACTTTTCCAGATGCTGGGACCAAGGCCAGAAAGTGATGGGGGTGCCTTGGGTCACTCAGGGTTTGAATTTGAAGTCCGTCCTGTCTGAATCCATAGTGTTTGTGGGGAGAGTCTGCCAGCCATTCCGCTCTGGCTGTCCCCCTAAGGTAGGGATATTTGGGATTAATTCACATGAAGAGACCTAGACTCAGAGCGGTTGGGAAGCTAGTCCAAGGTCACCCTGCAACAGAAGCTGGGGCAGGCTCATTGCTGCCTTTCTGTAGGCATACCCTCTGGCTGCCCTAGAAACCCTTTCTCCTGTATCCGAATCCTGGCTCTGGCTGGGCCACAGGGCCATTTCCTATTAATCAGCCCCAAATTTCCCAATTAGCAAAATAAAAGGACCCGAGTTTTTAAAATGGAGAACCTGGGAAGAGACAGCTGCGTTTCCCAGAGGCCCAGTTACTCACACAGTGTTGAGGTCCATCTCTGATACTGGACGCAGCAGAAGATCTAGAAAAGTGCATGCAAGGCCGGGTACAGTGATTCACACCTGTAATCCCAGCACTTTGGGAGGCCGAGGTGGGTGGATCACTTGAGACCAGGAGTTTGAGACCAGCCTGGCCAACATGGCAAAACCCCGTCTCTACTAAAATTACAAAAATTAGCCATATGTGGTGGGGCGCCTGTCATCCCAGCTACATCAGGAGGCTGAGGCATGAGAATTGCTTGAATCTGGGAGGTGGAGGTTGCAATGAGCCAAGATTGTGTCTCTGTGCTCCAGCCTGGGCGACAGAGTAAGACTCTGTCTCAAAAAAAAAGTGTATGCAAGGGCATAAGTACACATATTCTAAACAGGCACACTCATACTCCTGCACACACAAGCCCCCTATGCACACACACATGTGGGCACATGCACGCATGTGCATACCTCATAGGCACACATCCGGACATGCATATGCCATATGTACAGGGTACATACACATGCACATCCTCTGTGTACACAGTCACATTATACATGAGGGTATATGTACATGTGTGGGCACCTACACATATAAATACTTGGGCTCACTTAAGCCACACATAATTCAAGGGCCATTACACGCATGCAGGCACACGTGTTCTCACCCTGTATATACACACACACCTGAGCACGCTCATACATGGTGTGTTGGGGGTCCCCAAGACTGCCCTCAGGTTCAGTGATTTGCTAGGGTGACTCCCAGGACTTGGCATATAGCTGGACTCATGGCTAAGACTTAGTATGGCAAAATGACACAAAGCAAAATCAGAAAGAGAAAAGGGGCCTAGGGTGAAGTCCAGAAGAAGAAACCAGGAGCGAGCATCAAGATTTTCTCCCCATGGAGTCACACAGGACGCACTTAATTCCTCCTGCATTGAATCGCGACAACACGTGTAAAACGTTTTCTGCCAGGGAAGTTCATCAGAGACTCAACGACCAAGGTTTTTATTGGGGGCTGGTCACATAGGCACCCTGTGCCTAGCATGTACCAAAATTCCAGACTCCCAGAAGGAAAGCAGATATTCAACATAAACCATGTTGTTTGTATAAACAGTCTATGCACAGTGAGCTCCTCTTATAATTCAGGGAAAGTTTCATATCACTGGAGGGAACTGTTTACCATCAAGTTCCCTGACCCTGGCCAAGGGCCAACCTCACAAGCAGGCCTTTCGAAGGGGACCATTCTCACACCTGCTGTGTTAACTCTTCCACACACATGCAGTCACCCACTACATATGAAGGTGGATGCACACACACATGCATACCTCAGAAGCACGTGTGTGGGCACGGATACACTTGTGTTCACCTGTATGCACATGTGGATCTGTGCACACATACACACCAAGCATGATCACATATGTTCTCACACAGTCACATGGCACATGAAGACATGTATACACACACACCATGTGTACACACATGGTCACCCCCACGTCCATACTCTGTATATGCTTGGACACACACACAAAAAACCTTATACACATGGGTGCATGCACACACATCCTGTGTGCACACATGTGGGCACACTCATTCATACCTGTGCCCATTTAGTCACATACTGCACACAGGGATTGTGCACACTCGTGTGTGCACCTGTGCTCATACATGGGCCCAGGGAATACTCACACAGGTACGCTCACAGATTTACATGTACACACTTGGGCACAACACACTCACACATACCCACCCACACGTGGATTAATGCACATATGCATCTCTTCACCCCATTCGTACTCTCTCATACACACACACACACGTACACACACACAGGCTCCCAGGCTCTTCCCTCAGCATCTCCACCGGGGCCCTGAGGTCTCTTCTGCATGGTGGTGTCATCGCCAGAGCAGCCCACAAAAGAGATCTTAGCCCAGAACGTGGGGCTCTAAGGAGAAACGTCCCCACCAATGCCAGTTACCTGGACTCTCAGAATTCAGATGTTTTTGGCATAAGGAAGAAAGCACTTTGAGGCTTTAACTGAAAGACCCATTGGGGCACAGAAATGGTTACAAGGGCTGGACATAGTAGCTCACGTGTGTAATCCCAACATTTTGGGAGGCTGTGGTGGGAGGATCACTGGAAGCTAGGAGTTCAAGACCAGCCTGGGGAACATAGTGAGACCCTGTCTCTTAAAAAAAAAAAAAAAAAAAAAAAAAAGAAAGAAAAGAAATGTCACAAGGAGCCGTAAAAGTAGAGCTCTTTTCAGAGCCCTGGACTCAGCTCTACCACTGATTCCTCTGTGGTTCCCAGATCAACTTCTGCCTCTGTATTTCAGGCATATCGTCCTGATGAGAGCCCTTTGACTTTGACACGCTGGGAGTTTAAACACAAAATCCAAAGATCAACAAAGCCAGGAGGGCTGGGCGCTGTGGCTCATGCTTGCAATCCCAGCACTTGGGAGGCCGAGGAGGGTAGATCACCTGAGGTCAGGAGTTCAAGACCCACATGGCCAACATGGTGAAATCCCATCTCTACTAAAAATACAAAAAATTAGCTGGGTGTGGTGGCACATGCCTGTAATCCCAGCTACTCGGGAGACTGAGGCAGGATAATTGCTTGAACCCAGGAGGTGGAGGTTGTAGTGAGCTGAGATCATGCCACTGCACTCCAGCCTGGACAACAAGGTGAGACTCCACCTCAAAAAACAACAAAAACAAAAAACACAAAGCTAGGAGATCTAGCTTTACCCTTACATAGAAAAAGGGAAGATAATAGATAAAAAGGTAATTTATCTATCCCCAGACCTCATAGGATAAATTGATGAGAATAATCCTGGCTGGGCACAGTGGCTTGCTCCTGTAATCCCAGCACTTTGGGAGGCCAAAGTGGGCAGATCACTTGAAGTCAGGAGTTCGAGACCAGCCTGGCTAACATGGCAAAACCCCATCTCTACTGAAAATACAAAAATTAGCCAGATGTGGTGGGACATGCCCATAATCCCTGGTACTTGGGTGGCCGAGGCACAAGAATTGCTTGAACCTGGGAGGCGGAGGTTACAGTGAGCTGAAATTGCACCACTGCACTCCAGCCTGGGCAACAGAGAATAAGACTCTTATCTAAAAAAAAAAAAAGAGGCCGGGCGCGGTGGCTCACGCTTGTAATCCCAGCACTTTGGGAGGCCGAGGCGGGCGGATCACAAGGTCAGGAGATCGAGACCACGGTGAAACCCCATCTCTAGTAAAAATACAAAAAAAAAATTAGCCGGGCATGGTGGCGGGCGCCTGTAGTCCCAGCTACTCGGAGAGGCTGAGGCAGGAGAATGGCGTGAACCCGGGAGATGGAGCTTGCAGTGAGCCGAGATCGCGCCACTGCACTTCAGCCTGGGTGACAGAGCAAGACTCCGTCTCAAAAAATAAAAAAAAAAAAAGAAAAAAAAAAAGAAAAAAAACAAATCTGATGTGTCAATCCACTTTGCAGCAATAAATGAAAAAGCTGAGAACTTATAAAGATTGTGTAAGCCTGGGCAACATAGCAAGACCCCATCTCTAAAAGAAATTTAAAGATTAGCCAGGTGTGGTGGCATACCCCTGTAGTTTCAGCTACTCTGAAGGCAGGAAGATTGCTTGAGCCCAGGAGTTTGGGCTGCAGTGAGGCACGATCCCACTGCTGCACTCCAGCCTAGGTGGCAGAGCGAGACCTTAACCCCCCAAAAAAAAAAAAAAAGATCTGAAAACTGTATAGTCAGTGTTCGGTCATAGGTGGGGGATTCCCATTCTGTAGGGTATGGATATGATAGAAGAAGAGATGCAGAACCCTCCCTCAGCAGGGGTGGTTTGGGTGGTTTCTTTCAGGAAAGAAAGTTGAGCACTAAGCCCAACACTGCCCGAGGGCCAGCACTAGTGTTCCTCCCATCCCCACCACCAACTCCTGACATGCACACAAGAAAACGGCTGCTTTTAAAAATGCTTATTTTAAAATACAAAAATTAGCTGGGCGTGGTGGTGCACGCCTGTAATCCCAGCTACTCAGTAGGCTGAGGCACGAAAATTGCTTGAAACTGGGCAGAAGTTGCAGTGAGCTGAGATCGTGCCACTGCACTCCAGCCTGGGTGACAGTGAGACTCAGTCTCAAAAAAAAAAAAAAAAAAAAAAAAGGCGGGGGGGCTTATTTTGATAATCAGGGAAAATATATGACAATTAGAAATCATGAATATGGCACAATGACAGCATGGATTTACACACAATGAGAAGACGAGGGAAAATACAGAAACGTAGTGCTTAAAAAATGTTCCTAATGGCCAAGAGTGTATAGCCTTCCACCTCACAGGAGAAGAGTTAGCCAAACACTGAACATTATCCCAAGGAAAGAGAAGAAAACTTTGAAAAGAGAGCAAGAGACCTCGGGGCTGTTCCTTCTCCTGTCATGTCTCCTCCTGTCGTGTGTCCCTGGCCACCCTCCTGCAGACAGGGTCGGGTGCTGGGCTGACCCTGTGTTTTCTCTTCTGAAGGCAGTGTGCCCTGGCAGCCCTCCGTGACGTCCAGCGGTTCCTTAGTGAGGAAGGGGGACATGTGGCGGTGAGTGTGACACCCTGGTGACAGCTGGGAGTGACACATGGGAGTCCACCCACATCTGTGCTTTTACTCATCAGGCATCTGGAGGGGAAGGCAGGGTGTGTGTGCCCCAGATGCTCTGGGTGCCAGCCCTTGGGAGGAAGTCTGCAACAGCTATGCAGGAGGGAGCCAGAGACTGGATATGGGCCAGGAGTTTCCCTCTGGGCATGTGGTGGCCACATTTGACCCTGCAGGACTTCCCTCTGGATGCTTGTATTCTTGGCCACCCCAGAAGTTACAGGTATTAGGTTGCCTAAGTCTTTAGTAAATGTGATTTCTCCTGGTGTGGGGAGAGTTCTGCCCAGCATTACTGGTTGTTGTAGGAACCCACTGAATCCTGGGTTAAGGGGATTCTGCCTGTGTGTTGGCCCCTCTAGTCAGATGGAAGGGCAGAACAGGGCTGAACTGGGGTGTCTGTGGGAAAGGGCTCTACCCCAACCTTATATAGTAAAACACAGGGGCTGTTCTTTCCCTTCCTTTTTCTTCTTGGAGTCATACCTTCTGGAGTTCTCTGTCCCCAGCTACAATCTGTGCCTGTAGCATAGCCATTGCCCTTCTCTCTCCTGGGTTGAATGTTCTGCCTGTGGATCCCACATCATTCTCTCCTTGACTTACTGATTTGTTTCACTGAAGCACATCCTCCAGTAACTTCCTGAGAAAGGTGCTTGGGGAGGTAAATTGTGTGAGACCTTGCATATCTGAAATGTCTTTTTTTAATCCTCACATTTGATGGTTGGGTATAGAATTCTAGGTGGAAAGTGCTTTTCCCTTAGAACTTCTACAACATCACTCTGATGTCTTATGGCTTCTAGTGTGGCTGTGGAGAAGTCTCATGTCACTCTGATGTGCTGATCTTCCTAAAAGCTTCATCTTTTAGAGGGAGCTGAAAGTTTCTCATGCCCCTTCCTCTTGGGAGGCCTTTAGGGTCTTCAAGGTGATGTGGTTTGTGGTGGGTCTTCTCTCCTCCACCATACATGGTCCTAGGGGGCCCCTTTTCGTCATAACACTCTTGTTCTCCAGGTCAGGGAAATCGTCATGTATTATTTCTTTGACAAATCACCTCTGCCCCTTTCTGGCAACTCATTCCATCCCTACTCCCATTTTCTGCGCTGCTTTTTCTAGAACTCCTGGTGGCTGCATGCTAGCTTGATTCTGATTTTATCTTTTTTCTCTGTATTTTCTCTCTTTGTCTTTTTGGTTGTTTGTTTTGAGAGAGACTTCTTCAACATTATCTTACAAGTATATGAGTGTTGTTGTTTTTTTTTCCTTGAGACATGGTCTTGCTCTGTTGCCCAGGCTGGAGTGTAGTGGCTTAGTCATAGCTCACTGCAGCCTGTCTCCTAGGCTCAAGTGATCCTCCCACCTCAGCCTCCTGAGTAGCTGGGACTACAGGCACGTGCCACCATGCTTGGCTAATTCTTGTATTTTTCATAGAGACAGGGTTTCACCTTGTTGAGCAGGCTGGTCTCAAGCTCCTGGTCTGAAGCAATTTGCCTGCCCCAGCCTCCGAAAGTGCTGGGATTACAGGCATAAGCCACCGCACCCGGCCCAAATTCCTTTTTGTTTGTTTGTTTGATTTAGTTTCTGTTTTTCTTGTTAAAGGTTTTGCTGGAGTGTCCAGTGAGCCCTGGCTGGATACACTTTTTTAAAAAGTGATGCTGGGCTGACATGGTGGCTCGTGCCTGTAATCCCAGCACTTTGGGAGGCTGAGGCAGGAGGATTGCTTGAGCCCAAGAGTTTGACACCAGCCTGGGCAACATAGCGAGACTCTGTGTCTACAGAAAAATTTTAAAATTAGCCAGGTGTGGGCTGGGTGCGGTGGCTCACACCTGTAATCCCAGCACTTTGGGAGGCTGAGGCGGGTGGATCACGAGGTCAGGAGATCAAGACCATCCTGGCTAACACAGTGAAACTCCATCTCTACTAAAAAAATACAAAAAATTAGCCGGGCGTTGTGGCAGGCGCTTGTAGTCCCAGCTACTCAGGAGGCTGAGGCAGGGGAATGGCGTGAACCCAGGAGGCAGATGGGAGGCTGAGGCAGGAGAATGGCATGAACCTGGGAGACAGAGCTTGCAGCAAGCCAAGATCGCGCCACTGCACTCCAGCCTAGGCAACAGAGCAAGACTCCGTCTCAAAAAAAAAAAAATTAGCCAGATGTGGCTGGGCACAGTGGCTCACCCTGTAATCCCAGCACTTTGGGAGTCCAAGGCAGGCAGATCATGAGGTCAGGAGTTCGAGACCAGCCTGACCAACATGGTGAAACCTCGTCTCTACTAAAAATACAAAAATTAGCCAGGTGTGATGGCACAAGTAGCTGTAATCCCAGCTACTCAGGAGGCTGAGGCAGGAGACTCGCTTGAACCCAGGAGGCGGAGGTTGCAGTGAGCCGAGATCACGCCACTGCACTGCAGCCTGCGCGACAGAGCAAGACTCTGTCTCAAAAAAAAAAAAAAAAAATTAGCCAGGTATGGTGGTACATGCCTGTAATCCCAGCTACTTGGGAGGCTGAGGCGAAAGAATCACTTAAGCCCAGGAGGTTGAGGCTGCAGTGAGCTATGATTGCTCAACTACACTCCAGCCTGGGTGACAGAGGGAGACCCTGTCTCAGAAAAAATTTTTTTAAATGAAAACAAAAAAATGATGCCATAACCCAGGTGTGGTGCACACTTGTAGTCCCGGCTACTCAGAGGATGCTCGTGCAGGCCCCAGGTACTTCTCAAAGAGCTCCAGATGGGTCAGTGCCCAGCTTGATGGGGTTGGGAAGGGGGCCTGGGCCTCCAGCTCTTCTTTATCAGCCAGCCAGTCCTCCCATTTCCTCCCCACCTTTGTCCCTTTTCTTAGCAATGCCAGTGCACCCTCCTGAGTGCTCTGGTCCTGCGCAGGTGGTGTGCTCTGGTTGGCGAGCACCTGTGTTTGGTTTCCTACATGACTCTGAGTTCATCACCATGGATCTCTCTGACAGAATTGTGTGGATGTCTCCATCTCCTGTTGTCTCCTCTCTTTTTCTCTTTATCCATCTGTTCCCATTTTACTGGGGTGTCAGGATGGAGTAGAAATAAACACAGGTTCAGTTTACCAGGTTTAACTAGTTTCACTGCAATTCCTGTTGGTCAGACACAAACTGAGTGCCCACTGTGTGCAGAGCAGCACTGAGTAGGTTCTTCTGTGCCAAGGGTCTGCTCCCCTGCTGGGAGCACAGGCATCCTCTCCTTCTAACTTCCTTGGGGCATTCTCTCCAAGGAAGGGGAGGGCCAGCCCAGCTGTTGCAAGTCTGAAGGAGACTGGCCAGGCAGGTGGCCCTGGCAGCAGCTGGTCCTTGTGAGAAATCCAGTCCCCAGAGAGCCTGTGCTGCGGCCCTCAGGTGACTCCTTCCTTCCCCAGGGCCAGAGGCTGAGTTAACCCTAGTTTGGTCCTAGGTTTTTGATGCCACAAACACCACCCGAGAACGGAGAGCGACCATCTTTAATTTTGGAGAACAGAATGGCTACAAGGTGAGGCCTCCTTGGCTCCTCTCCTTGGTGGAACTGTGGCATGCCCCCTGCCCTCCAGGGCTCCTTTCACCGCCTGCTGATGCATGAGGGGCATGGGGCTGGCATGGCTCCTGAGTGTAATTTGGGGTGAGAGGGGCTGTCTCCACCTGGGGTTTGCTTTCCAGAGGGAAGGGGGTTTTTGTGGGAGAGTCTAGGAGAGGGCAGCACCTGCTTTAGCTCCGGACTCCTTGACCCCAGCTCCAGCCCCCTGAACCTGGGTTTCAGGGCCTGGCTGCTGGTCAGCATGGGCCTTGGGGGATGGAGAGCTCCGAGGAGCAAGGTGGGAGGCCCTAAACGTGTCCATGTTCCTCCCTCACGCCACCCCGGCGCTTCTGGTCCTGCCGCAGACCTTTTTTGTCGAGTCCATCTGTGTGGATCCCGAGGTCATAGCTGCCAACATCGTGGTAAGTAGTGCATCTCACCTTGTCAGAAGGTCGTGTGTGACAGGGACATCCCTTTTCAGGTTTTGGCTAACCTTAATTTGATCTTGAACCTTGTGGGGCTAGGGAGGCAGTGTGACTTCAAATGCTGGGTCAGGTATGCCTCGCCCTCTGTGAACCACTGTGTGGAAGCCTGGGTGGCTGGTGGACATTCACTCACCCCACCTCCCCCTTGTAACCACCTGGACACTAGGAGAGCACCTTCAGCAGGGGTGGAAGGATGGGTGAGGGGCATGTTTTATATTTCAGAGAAAGAAAGACTCATTCTTCCGTTCCCCTCCCTCAGTTTATCTGAGGAATGGCCATCTGGATGTGGGGAAACGAGAGTTCAGGGTGGGGAACGGCCTCCAGGCCTCTCCCCCTGTACCACGAGGTTGAGGGACTTCAATCCCTGGACCCTCAGTGATACCCTCTTGACACTGGTGTGAGAATTCAGACCAGGGAGCTGCTGGACCAGCCCCCACCTCAGCTTCCAGCCTCAGGTTCCCGCACTGGTCTCCGACGCAACCTCCTCCAGTCCCCTGCCCAGCAGTCTCCTTGGCCTCTGGCCCCGCCTGGCTCCTGACCCTGATATGTCCTTGCTCTGTGCCTGGCTCCGGCAGCAAGTGAAACTGGGCAGCCCTGACTATGTCAACCGCGACAGTGACGAGGCTACGGAGGACTTCATGAGGCGCATTGAGTGCTATGAGAACTCCTATGAGTCACTGGATGAGGACCTGGATAGGTGAGTCAGGGCAGCGCCGGGCCCTGCAGCTGTGACGGCGGGCGGCAGGGGTCATACTTGGCTGCCTCCTATGGCTCCCCATGGTGGTGGCTGGAGGCCCAAAAAGCAGAGATGGTCTGACCTTTCTTGTTTATTTCCTTGGGGCAGAAATGTTTGGTCAGAGGTGACTTGCAGAACACCGGTTACCTCATCCGAAACTCTGCAAGTCAGGATTTTATACTATTCCGTCATGAAATCAAGCCGAATTTCTATGCAGGGGGTCTAAAAGCAGGGATTGGCAAATATTTTCTGTCAAAGATCAGAGTAAATATTTTATTTAGACCTTGAAGGATGTACAGTCTCTGTTGCAGGCACTCACTCTGCTGTCACAGTGCAAATAAAACATAGACGATATGTAAATCAGCGGGCATAGCTGTGTTCCAGTAAAACTTGATAAAAACAGCCCACGGCTGAATTCGACTGGCTGGCCACAGTTTATCAAATCCTGTCTTACAAAACACATGGGGCAGTGGCTGGGTAAATAATAATGTAGCCCTTGGTGAAGTATTACAGTCATCATTATAACTCGTCATTGTGGAGAGACATGGGAAAATATAATATTGCATTCAGCGAAAAAGCTGGAATACAAACTTGTGCTTAGGTTCTGTAATTCTATAAGATTGTGTAATACAGGCTGGGCAGAGTGGCTCATGCCTGTAATCCTAGCACTTTGGGAGGCTGAGGCGGAAGGATGTTTGAGCCCAGGATTTTGAGACCAGCCTGGGCAACATGGTGAAACCCCGTCTCTACAAAAAATACAAAAATTAGCCTGGCATGGTGGCGCACGCCTGTAGTCCCAGCTACTCGGGAGGCTGAGGTGGGAGAATCACCTAAGCCCAGGGAGGTCAAGGCTGCAGTGAATTGGAGTTGCACCACTGCACTCCAGCCTGGGTGACAGAGTGAGACCCTGTCTCAAAAAAAAAAAAAAAAAAAAAAAGGAGGCACATGAACCAAGAAACACAAGCAACTCTGAGATGAATGCTTTTGGGGTGTGCATAGAGCAGTGTCCTCAGCTGGGTTCTAGAGCCAGCCCAGGCCGAGCCTGAGCTGAATGGCACCTGCCGCCTGGGCCTCTCTATGGCTTTCATGGTCCCCCAGCACAGCATTTCTCTTCATGGTTCTGTGACGTGATCCATTTGTCTCAGCCTGAACCAGAGCCCATCCTGCACCCCCACACCCAGAGACTGATCAATGTGATGTCCAAGCTGCAGTGCTACACAGGTCCAGAGCGGGGAAGTGGCTGAGCTGGACTTATCGGCTGCCACCACAAGCACCATCCTCCTGTGCTTCCTGTCTCATCCACCAGCTGCCCAGGATGGGGTGTGGCAGCTGCTCAGCACACTTGGATGACCAGGACTGGGCTCTAGTGGGAGGAGGTCACTGGGGAAGGAAAGGCCAGGTCCTTGGACAGCTGACCAGGAAGAGTGGGGGCGTGGAGCGTTTGCCAGCTACCCCCAAGTCAACAACGCTCGGGAAAACTGTCTCTTGGTTCAACTTACAGACAGTGTATTGAGAGCGCAGAGGTAGGCCAACAGGGGCCCCAGGGACACATGAGCAACGGAGAAAGTCATGATGTGGTATGGCGGACCCCCCACTTTGGATGTCACCTTTGGGAAGCATGATGACTGACGAGCACCTCCCATCTCCCATCTCCCACAGGGTTTGCCTGTGCATCACACGCACTGTGTTGCTCCCGCCTCACCCCCATCACTTGCACACCAGCTGATGGTCCTGAGGGTTGTAATCTCTGGTGGTCAGAGGTACAAGGCCTCGCAGCTAGACTCCGTGGCTGGCCAGACGTGCTCTGTGAGAACCCTGGCCACACTCACAGGCCTCTTTCTACATTCTCTCTGGACAGGGACCTGTCCTATATCAAGATCATGGATGTGGGCCAGAGCTACGTGGTGAACCGTGTGGCTGACCACATCCAGAGCCGCATCGTATATTACCTCATGAACATCCACGTGACCCCCCGCTCCATCTACCTCTGCCGGCACGGGGAGAGTGAGCTCAACCTCAAGGGCCGGATTGGCGGGGACCCAGGACTGTCCCCTCGGGGCAGGGAGGTCAGTGCATGTGTGCCTGCATGTGCACACGGGCCTGCATTTGTACCCTGCATGGCTGGGTATATGCATGTGTGAGTGCGCTGGGGCTGGGCTCCCATTCTTTTAATGTGCAGTCAAGGTGAATGACCTTCATTCAGCCTAGAATCTTCCCATCATGTAGGGAAGGTCATCAAGCAACAGGCAAATGCCTGGATCTCTGGTCTGCATGTGAGCTGTCACTCACTGAGCCCCTTTTGTCAGAGGCATGCCACCCTTAGAGTGACCTGAGTCCATACAGTGTAGCAGATAGCTGTACCACAGTCCAGGGGAGACCTCAGTGGTCACGTAGCACAGGGCACCTGGTTGTGGGGAGGCAGTGGCCCTGATGAGTCACAGCTGGAACTGTGCTACTGTGCTCAGAGTCTGGGAGGGTGCACAAGAACAGCACTTGTGTTCTTGTGTGTCAGCCTGTGTGTCATCGACAAGTTAGTTCATGCTTTTTACCAAACCTGTAGTGAGTGTTCAAGGCGAGGATGATCTTATGGACCCTGCGGCTGTGGGATGCTTTAAGGGCAGCCCAAGACCTGTGGGTCTGAGTTTGCTTATGATGTATTTCAGTTTGCCAGGGGTCTAGCCCAGTTCATCAGTGACCAAAATATCAAGGATCTGAAGGTCTGGACAAGCCAGATGAAGAGGACAATCCAGACGGCTGAGGCGCTGGGTGTGCCCTATGAACAGTGGAAGGTCCTCAACGAGATCGATGCGGTAGTTACTGTCCCTCCCTTCCTGTCTACCTCCCAGATACTGCAGGGCTGCTGCATCATATCATAACAACAGTGACCATTGCTCCCCTTGGGCAAAGGAGAGGAGAGAGAAAGGATACAGGAACCTAGGGACTGGGAGCAGAGAGGAAAAGGCAGCCTAACAGGATGGGACCTTGGGTGAGCCCTAGACCATTCTCGGGAGTGAGCCTGGGAATTGACACCTCAACCTCACTCTCCTCCCTCCCTGTGGCCTCCTGCTAGGGTTCCTCATGGTCTAGCTCAACAAGAAATCAGTGGCCAGAGGAGCTTGGTAGCTGCAGTCATAGCCAACCTCCCAGGGATCTGGAGACACAAATGAGGTGAACCAGCACGGCCTTTGTCTCTTTAAAGATGCTGTTCTGGCCAGGTGCAGTGGCTCACACCTGTAATCTCAGCACTTTGGGAGGCTGAGGCGGGCAAATCACCTGAAGTCAGGAGTTTGAGTCCAGCTTGGCCAACATGGTGAAACCCCGTCTCTACTGAAAATACAAAAATTAGCCAGGCGTGGTGGTGGATACCTGTAATCCCACCTACTCGGGAGGCTGAGGCAGGAGAAGTGCTTGAACCCAGGAGACAGAGGTTGCAGTGTGCTGGGATCGTGCCACTGCACTCCAGCCTGGGCAACAGAGTGATGTTCTGTCTAAAAAAAAAAAAAAAAGCTCTTCTGCTGACTTCTGGGTTGCACTGTTTCTAAGAGAAGTCTGTTGTCATTCTCATCTTCGCTCTTCTGGATATGTTATCTCCTTTTTCTCTGGCTGCCTTTAATATTTTCTTTTCTTCTTTTTTTCTTTTTTTTTTTCAAGACAAGATCTTACTCTGTCACCCAAGCTGGAGTGCTGTGGTGCAATCATAGCTCACTGTAGCCTCAACTTCCTGGGCTCAAGCCATCCTCCCATCTCAGCCTCCTGAGTAGCTGGGACTACAGGCACTTGCCACCATGCCCGGCTAATCTTTTCTAATTTTTGTAGAGATGGAGTCTCATGATGTTGCCTAGGCTGGAATATTTTCTCTTTATTGCTGATTTTCAGCAATTTGATTATGATGTATCTCAGTATGGTTTCCTTTATGTTTATCATGCTTGGGGTTTCTTGAGATTCTTGGATTTCTGGGTTTCTAAATATAAAATGTGAAGAATTGTTGGCCATCATTTCTTCAAATGTATTTTCTGCCACCCCTTCTCCCATCCTGGACTTCCACTCTATGTATGTTAGACTGTTTGGTATCATCCCACAGGTCACTGAACTTCTGGTTTTTTTCTTTCTTCTGTTCATTTCTTCTCTGTCTTTTTTTCCTTCCGAGCTTTAGTTTAGATAGTTTCTATTGCTATGTCTTCAAATTCACTTATCTTTACCTCTGCATTTTTATTAAACCCATCCAGTGAACTTTTCATATCAGATGTGGTGTTTTGAAGCTCCAGGAATTCCATTTTGTTCCTTTTTTGAATCTTCCATTATTTCTTCACTGTGCTTGGCTCTGCAGTCCAGGAAGTGCCTCTGGGCAGTAAGCTGCTGCCTCCTCCCCTCAGCTTGCTTCCCTTCTCTCAAGGATCACAGTCCTGCCTAGTCTCGTGTCTAAAAACAGTTGTTTGATTTGTCCCTTTGTTTTTTTTTTTTTTTGAGATGGAGGTTTGCTCTTGTTATCCAGGCTGGAGTGCAATGGCATGATCTCAGCTCACTGCCACCTTCGTCTCCCGGGTTCAAGCGATTCTCGTGCCTCAGCCTCCAGAGTAGCTGGGATTATAGGCACCCGCCACCGCACCAGCTAATTTTTGTATTTTTAGTAGAGACAGGGTTTCACCACGTTGGCCAGGCTGGTCTTGAACTCCTGACCTCAGGCGATCCACCCACCTCGACCTCCCAAAGTTCTGGGATTACAGGTGTCAGCCGCGGCGCCCTGCCAATTTGTCCTTTTTTAAAATAATAGTTGCTTTTGTTGGGGCCAGAGCAAATCTGGTACCAGTTGCTCCATCATGGCTTGGTCTTTATTATGGGTGGTTCCCATTTCAATATGAAAAGCTTTTTCTGTGGATATATACTTTAACTAATTTGAATATTACCACCCCTACTTTTGTTTTTCCATTTTTTTTTTTTTACTGTGGTAAAATATGCATAACATAAAATTTACCATCATAGCTGTTTTGAAGTGTACGTTTCAGGAGTATGAAGTACATTTACATTGTTATGCAACTGTCACCACCATGCATCTCCAGAACTCTTTTAATCTTGTAAAACAGAAACTCTGTACCCACTGAACAATAACTCAAGCCAGATGTGCTGGCTCACACCTATAGTCCCAGGTACTTGGGAGGCTGAGGTGGGAGGATTGCTTGAGCCCATGAGTTTGAGGCTGTAGTGTGCTATGATTGCATTCACGATTGGCCCTTGCACTCCAGCCTGGACAACATAGTGAGACCCCATCTCTAAAAAAATTTAAAAAAGGAAAACAATAACTCTATTTGCTACTCCCAGCCCCTGGCAACCACTTTCTGTCTTTATGACTTTGACTACTTTATATACCTCATATAAGTGAAATCATATAGTATTTGTCTTTTTGTAACTGGTTACTTCAGTTAGCGTAATATCCTCAAGGTTCATCCATGTTGTAGCTTGTGCAAGAGTTTCCTTCCTCTTTATTTTTTAAGACAGCATCTCACTCTGTCACCCAGGCTACAGTGCAATGCAGCAATCAGTGCAGCCTCAAACTCCTAGATTCAACGATTCTCTTGCCTTAGCCTCCCTAGTAGCTGGGACTAACAAGTGCACACCACCATGCCTAGATAATTTTTTTTGGCTGGGTGTGGTGGCTCACACCTGTAATCCCAGCACTTTGGGAGACCAAGGTGGGCAGATCACCTGAGGTCAGGAGTTGGAGACCCGGGAGGCTGAGGTTGTGGTGAGCTGAGATCGTGCCACTGCACTCCAGCCTGGGTAACAAGAGCAAAACTCCCTCTCAAAATTAAAAAAAAAAAAAAATTTTCTGCCTCCCAGGTTCAAGCGATTCTCTTGCCTCAGCCTCCCAAGTAGCTGGGATTACAGGAATGAGTCACCAAGCCTGGCTAATTTTGCATTTTTAGTAGAGATGGGGTTTCGCCATGTTGGTCAGGCTGGTCTTGAACTCCTGACCTCAGGTGATCCCACCTCGGCCTCCCAAATTGCTGGTATTACAGGCGTGAGCCACTGCCCCGTCCTAAATTTTAAAAATTTTTAGAGATGTGGTCTTGCTGTGTTGCCCAGGGTGGTCTTGAACTCCTGGGTTCAAGTGATCTCCTTCCTTGGCCTCCCAAAGTGCTGGGATTACAGGCATGAACCACCATGCCCAACCTGTCCATATTTTTTTATTATATTTTTTCCCTTTTATTTTTAACATTTTTGTGTCATTTTCTTTAGAATAAAGAGCTTAGGCCAGGTGCAGTGGCTCATGCCTGCAATCCCAGCACTTTGGGAGACTGAGGTGGGTGGATCACTTGACATCAGGAGTTTGAGACCAGCCTGTCCAAGATGGTGAAACTCTGTCTGTACTAAAAATGTAAAAATTAGCCGGGTGTGGTGGCGCATGCCTGTAATCCCAGCTACTTGGGAGGCTGAAGCAGAAGAATTGCTTGAACCCAGGAGGAGGAGGTTGCAGTGAGCCAAGATATGTCACTACACTCCAGCCTGGGTGACAGAGCAAGACTCTGTCTCAAAAACAAAAAACAAAAAACAAAACAAAACAAAAGCATATACTTGCTTTGAGTTTTAGCCTAGCCCAAGAGCTTTTTTCATCAAGCCATCTGCAACCACTTAGGTTTATTATTATCATTACTGGTATGTTTGATCTTGTTTTCAATACCTTGGAATTTTCTCTTTATTCCAATTTTTCTGTGTAGATATGATCTCTTTTGTTATTTGAAAGGTAGGCAATGTTTTTATTCCAATAGTCATTGCCTTAAAGCTTTTCAAAGACATTCTCAGGCTGGGTGCACATAATTGAAATATACTTAACAAAGCTCATACTGTCACAGGAAAATAATTTTTGACTTTCTGTTGGGAAAGATGATGTTGTATTATTTCCATTTGTTTCCTTTTTGCTCTGTTTTTTTCAATGTAGTGGGGCAGAGTACAGCATCATGGTTTTATTTTATTTTATTTTTATTTATTTATTTATTTTTTGGGACCAAATCTCACTCTGTTTCCCAGGCTGGAGTGTAGTGGCGCAATCTCAGCTCACTGTAACCTCTACCTCCGGGGTTTAAGTGATTCTCGTGCCTCAGCCTCCCGAGTAGCTGGGACTACAGGTGTGAGCCACCATGCCAGGCTAATTTTTTTTTTTTTTTTTTTTTTTTGAGACGTAGTCTCGCTCTGTCGCCCAGGCTGGAGTGCAGTGGCGCGATCTCGGCTCACTGCAAGCTCCGCCTCCCGGGTTCACGCCATTCTCCTGCCTCAGCCTCTCCAAGTAGCTGGGACTACAGGTGCCCACCACCATGCCTGGCTAATTTTTTTGTATTTTTAGTAGAGACGGGGTTTCACCGTGGTCTCGATCTCCTGACCTCGTGATCCGCCCGCCTCGGCCTCCCAAAGTGCTGGGATTACAAGTGTGAGCCACCACGCCCGGCTGCCACTGATTTCTTTCTCACACAAACAGCAGCTACCTGAGGCAGGTTATAGGACAGTGTCTTCCCTCCAAATACATAGATTTGGTGCTAACATTCAGTTTTGCAGAGAAGCCTGCGGCCACCCCAGTTTTCTTCCTTTGAAGTTAATCTGATTATTTTACAAGATGATTGTGGATTTCCTTATCTTTCAAGTTTTGAAACTATTACAGTTTTTATGATCCATTAATCATCTTTCCATGTTTATCTTTTCCATGTTTATCTTCTGATAAACAGCCTTGGGCTTGTCTTCTATTCCAACATTGTGACTTTTTCTTAGTCTAATCCACAATTTATTGCCTTATAGTTCCTTTAAAAAAAGATAGCTTTATTGAGATATAATTCATATACCATAGAATTCACCCATTTAAAATACACAGTTCAGGCCATTTGTGGTGATGCACGCCTGTAATCCCGGCTCCTCGGGGGGCTGAGGCAGGAGAATCACTTGAACCCAGGAGGTAGAGGTTGCAGTGAGCTGAGATCGTGCCATTGCACTCCAGACTTGGAGACAAGGCGAGACAGTCTCTAAATACATAAATAAATAAACAAGTATACAGTTCAGTGGTTTTTAGTGTGTTCAGAGTTGTGCAACCATCACCACAATCTGTTTTAGAACATTTCATCACCCCAAATAGAAATCCTGCGCCCATCAACAGTCACCTCCCATTTCCCTCTAACCCTTCCTTCTGCCTTAAGCTACCACTAATGTTTTCAAGGTTTATTCGTGTAGCATGTAGCAGTATTTCATTCCTTTACATTGCCAAATAACATCCTGTTATATAAATATACCACACATTATGTATCCATTCATCAGTTGATGGGCATTTGAGTTGTTGCCACTTTTGGGCTATGTGGATAATGCTGCTGTGAACATTCATGTCCAAGGTGTTTTCTATGTTTGTTTGTTTGAGACAGGGTCTTGCTCTGTTGCCCAGGCTGAGTGCAGTAGCACAATCTCAGCTCACTGCAGCCTCCATCTCCTGGGCTCAAGCAATCCTCCCACCTCTGTCTCCCAAGTAGCTGGGACTACAGGAACTCGCCACCATACCCGGCTAATTTTTGTATTTCTTTTGTAGAGATGGGGTTTCATCATGTTGCCCAGGCTGTTCTCAAACTCCTGGGCTCAAGAGATCTACCTGCCTTGGCCTCCCAAAGTGCTGGGATTACAGACATGAGCCACCACATCCAGCATAAGTTTTTGTGCGGACTTATGTTTTTATTTCTCTTCACTGTATGCTAGGAGTAGAATTGCTAGGTCGTATGGTAATTATACATTCAACCTTTTGAGAAACTGCCACACTGTTTCGCCACCTCACATTCCCTCCCGTAGTGTGTGAGGGCTCTGATTCTCCACATACCCACCTGTGCTTGTTACCATCAGTCTTGGTTGTAGCCATCCAACATGGGAACTCAGTTTAGCCACATTCTCTGCCACTTTATAACATAGGTTACCTTTTCTCTAGGGTCCAGGAAAAGGCACCTCATTTCCTTTTGCGGCCTCACAGAGGCACCTTTAATGTTCATATTCCTATCAACGTTCTTTTCATGATGATATATGTGCTCTTTAAGTTGGTGGAAGCTGGCCGGGTATGGTGGCTCATGACTGTAATCCCAGCACTTTGGGAGGCTGAGATGGGCAGATCACATGAAGCCAGGAGTTCGAGACCAGGCTGGTCAGCATGGCGAAACCCTGTCTCTACTAAAAATACAAAAAATTAGCCAGCCGTGATGGCCTGTGCCTGTAATCCCAGCTACTCAGGAGGCTGAGGCAGGAGAATTGTTTGAACCCAGGAGGTGGAGGTTGCGGTGAGCTGAGATTGCACCACAGCACTCTAGTCTGGGCAACAGATTGAGACCCTGTCTCAAAAAAAAAAAAAAAAAAAAAGATGATGGAAGCTTTCTCTGTCATCCTCTTCACTTCCTTCTGTGCCTTCACCAGAATAATCTTTAATGTCTAAATTTCTACTAACAGTCTCTTCAAGACAGTCTAAGCTTTTTATCATGCACCACAAAATTCTTCCAACCTCTACCCACTATCCAATTTCATAACCACTTCCACATTTTTAGTTCTTTATCACAGCAGCCAGCAGCACTTCACTTCCTGGTACCAAAATATGTGTTAGTATTCAAGTGTGGTGGCGCACACCTGTAGTCCCAGCTACTTGGGAGGCTGAGGTGGGAGGATCACCTGAGCCTGTGAAGTTTGAGGCTGCAGTGAGCCAAGATCACACCACTGGACTCCAGCCTGAGTGACAGAGTAAGACTGTCTCAAAACAAACAAACAAACACTAAATATATTTAAAAAAAGTATTAGTTTACTAGGGCTGCCATAACAAAGCACTACAGATGAGTGGCTTAAAACAACATGAATTGATTCTCTCACAGTTCTGGAGCCTAGAAGTCTGATATCAAGGCGTCAGCAGGGCCATGCTCCCTCTGAAGGTGCTAATAAAGAACCCTTCCTCACCTCTTCCTAGTTTCCAGTTGTTGCCGGCAATCCTTGATATTTCTTGGCTCATAGCCTCATCACTCCAATCCCACCTCTGTCTGCTGTCGTCACATGGCTTTCTTCCCTATGTCTCTCTGCCTGTGCCTTCACATGACATTCTTTTTTTTTTTTTTTTTTTTTTTGAGACGGAGTCTCGCTCTGTCGCCCAGGCTGGAGTGCAGTGGTACGATCTCAGCTCACTGCAATCTCCGCCTCCTGGGTTCAAGAGAGTCTTCTGCCTCAGCCTCTCAAGTAGCTGGGACTACAGGCGTGAGGCAGCACGCCGGCTAATTTTTGTATTTTTTTAGTAGAGATGGGGTTTCACCATATTGGCCAGGCTGGTCTCAAACTCTTGACCTCATGGTCCACCCGCCTCAGCCTCCCAAAGTGCTGGGATTACAGGCATGAGCCACTGTGCCCGGCCTACATGGCATTCTTAAAAGGACACCAATGATTGGATTTAGGACCCACTCTAATCCAATGGGTCCCCATCTTTTTTTTTTTTTTTTTTTTTTTTTTTGAGACAGAATCTCATTCTCTTCCCCAGGCTGGAGTGCAATGGCGTAATCTTGGCTCACTGCAATCTCCACCTCTTGCGTACATGCGATTCTCCTGCCTCAGCCTCCTGAGTAGCTGGGACTACAGGCGTTGCCACCACACCCGACTAATTTTTGTATTTTTAGTAGAGACGGAGATTCATCATGTTGACCATGCTGGCCTTGAACTCCTGATCTCAGGTGATCCACCTGCCTCAGCCTCCCAAAGTGCTGGGATTACAGGCCGTGAGCTGTGAGCCACCACGCCCAGCCAACTTTTCTTTTTTTTTTTTCTTCTTTTCTTTTGAGAGGGAGTCTCTCTCTGTTGCGCAGGCTGGAGTGCAGTGGCATAATCTCAGCCCACTGCAACCACTGCCTCCTCCACCATGTTGGCTAGGTTGGTCTTGAACTCCTGACCTCAAGTGATCCGCCTGCCTCAGCCTCCCAAAGTGCTGGGATTACAGGCGTGAGCCATCGTGCCCGGCCAGCTTTTTTTTTTTTTTAATGGCATTTGTAGAAGATGATCTATGCTGTGTGTGTGTGTGTGTGTGTATCCCAAATAACACAAGTGAAGTTTTCCTTCATAGTTGCATAACAACCTACACTCACAAGTACTATTTCCACAGCGCAGAAAAGAAAAACCACATAGCATCTCTGTGTATATTGGAGGTGATGGATAGGTGGACAAGACCGTCCTGGTAGCTTTTTACAAGCAAGGAACCACCAATGATCAGTGTTCCTAGAGGTCCTCCCCTCCTTAGAAGACAGGTTTCTGTTCCCTTCGCCCAGGAAATGCCCGTGAACTTGGTCTCCTCTGCTGCCTCACCCCACACGCCCCCAAGGCTCATCTTCTAGGCCTTGTAGGAGGTGTGATGACTGTGGTATCTCCCTAGGGCGTCTGTGAGGAAATGACCTACGAGGAAATTCAGGATAATTATCCACTGGAGTTCGCCCTGCGGGACCAGGACAAGTACCGGTACCGGTACCCTAAAGGGGAGGTAGGTGGGATTTGGGGCTTAGTCCCAGCCACCTACTGCCTGCCTGGGAGTACCACCTGTGGCTGAGGGCCTATGGGGCTCTGCAGGGGCTGCGTGGGTAGCAGAAGGGGCCTGGTCTCAGAGGCCTGCCAGCCTGGGTGTGTGGTTCATCTCCACCCCTTCCCAGCTATGCGGCCGAGGCCTTAGTCCCTTCCTCAGGTGTGGGGTGGGCAGTGCCATGTAGGGCAGGCCTTCAACCCGGAGACCTTTGGCTCCCTGCTCTCCATTCTTGTCTTTCCCGTTCCCAGGGGTGGAAAATTCAGAAGGGCAGGGCCTGAGGTGGGGAGTCTGCGGAGTTAGGCTTTCCTGGGACCCCTGTAGACAGTGCGCGGTCCCCTGGCGTTCCCAGGCCAGCTCCTTTCCCAGGGAGTTGTCAGCCCTTTCCAGGGCGCTCAAATGGCTGGGGAGTTGGGGAGACCATGGCGGGCCTGGGACTCGGGTCTCAGCTCACTCGTGTCCCTGTCTCGGGCCTCATCCTTCCTTTGGATGCTTCCTCTTGTCACAGGCTGAGCCCATCCTGTTCTTCCTGTGGCTCCAGGCACCACCCCCAGCCCTGGCACCAGACCCAGGGAGACCTTCCACACATGAGCTGGCTACCACAAGCCACTGCACTTGCCACCTTCTCTGACACAGGTCAGCCCAGGCCCCAGGTCAGAAACTGAGGGTCACCTTTGACTGAGGCATCTCCTTCCACTTCCAGGAGGTGGCCTGGGGCAGGGGCCAAATAAAAGTACCCCCCATCAACACACATATGTACACATATATATACACATGTAGAAGCACCTCCACCCAGAAGCCAGGCTGACAGGTCTCTATACTGTACCATCCTCAGGATAGTATAGCTCTTGGGAACATTAATTTTTCCCCACATTATGTTGTGAGGCCAAGTTCAGATTTAGAACCAACCCAGATAACGGTCAGGAGAAACAAAGCAGCTGGCTGCTCAAACTTGAGAATACAGGGAGGAGAACTGGTTGAAAAATTCATGTTACCAAAAGAACTGATCTAGGATTTTCTCAGAACTACCAGGAACTGGCACAAATCAGCATGTCATTTTTGCTTCCTAATCAAAGCACGTTAGGTTCTGACTGCTGGAGGCCATTTTTGAAGGACCACTCATTGTGTGCAGATGGATGAAACTGATGAAAATCTCTAAACCTGCCAGGTTGAGAGGCCCAGCAGGGGCCTAAACCGTACATCACGGCAGGCATAGGGGGAAGATACTGGGCAGGTAGACTGAGGATAGTTCCTGGGGACCCCAGCTGTTTCTGATGAGTCACACTCCAAAAAGTTCCACGTCTTTGCTCTCTTCCCCTTTGCTCTTTTTTTTTTTTTGAGACGGAGTCTCGCTCTGTCGCCCAGGCTGGAGTGCAGTGGCGCAATCTCGGCTCACTGCAAGCTCCGCCTCCCAGGTTCACGCCATTCTCCTGCCTCAGCCTCTCCGAGTAGCTGGGACTACAGGTGCCCACCACCACGCCCGGCTAATTTTTTGTATTTTTAGTAGAGACGGGGTTTCACCGTGGTCTCGATCTCCTGACCTTGTGATCCGCCCTCCTCGGCCTCCCAAAGTGCTGGGATTACAAGCGTGAGCCACCGCGCCCGGCCTCCCCTTTGCTCTTGTCGGTGCACTCTGTTTGCTGTGGGCTGGAAGCAGGCAAAGTCTTCTCCACCAGTCACATGAATTCCATAGCTGAGGATTCAGTGCAGAGCTCCATGGGTGGGCACTGAGGTGGACCCTGGGATGGAGCCTGAGGCCTAGCTCTGCGCTCTCAATCCTACCAGGACCTGGCCCTGAGATGGGAGAGGTGGCCCCTTTCCTCAGCTGCCCACCCCCATGGCCTCAGAAGCCTAGGCTGGAGGAGGCCCAGCCACAGCTTCCCAGGATGGTGAGCAGCTGCAGGAGTGGAAGGTGACCCAGTGTCCAGATGTGTCTATCCCTCCCCCAGAGCCAGGCCTGAGGGACACCTCTCTGCTTGCCCTTGCAGTCCTACGAGGACCTGGTCCAGAGACTGGAGCCTGTCATCATGGAGCTGGAGAGGCAAGAGAATGTGCTGGTCATCTGCCACCAGGCTGTGATGCGCTGCCTGCTGGCCTACTTCCTCGACAAGGCAGCAGGTGCGGGCTGTGCCCTGGGGGAGGTGGGAGGGTTGTGTGAGAAGGTAGGCACTGTCACCAGGCATTTCTGGTGTGCTAGCCATCCCCCTCTGTGTCTACAGAACAGCTGCCCTACCTCAAGTGTCCGCTGCACACAGTCCTGAAGCTGACCCCTGTGGCATATGGTAAGGAAGCTTCCTGCATATTGACCGTGGGTAGCCATGACCTTGGATCTCTGCACAGTTCCATGATTTTCTCCAAATTCCTTGAAAATTGTGTTAGGAGCCCATTCCTCCACCTATTACCCCACTACCTTTCCCAATTTGCTTTTTTTCTTTGAGACAGCATCCCACTCTGTCACCCAGGCTGGAGTGCAATGGCGTGATCTAGGCTCACTGCAACCTCCATCTCCCGGGTTCAGATGATTCTCTTGCCTCCACCTCCTGAGTAGCTAGGATTACAGGCACCTGCCACCATGCCCAGCTAATTTTTGTATTTTTAGTAGAGACAGAGTTTCACCATGTTGTCAGGCTGGTCTCGAACTCCTGACCTTAGGTGATCTACCTGCCTCGGCCTCCCAAAGTGCTGGGATTACAGGCGTGAGCTACCGTCATGAGCTACCATCTGCGGCCCTAATTTGCTTTTAAAAAGTTTGTTGTGGGGCTGGGTGCGTTGGCTCACGCCTGTAATCCCAGGACTTTGGGAGGCCAAGGTGGGTGGATCATGAGGTCAGGAGATTGAGAACCTCCTGGCTAACATGGTGAAACCCCGTCTCTATTAAAAATACAAAAAAATTAGCCGGGCGTGGTGGTGGGCACCTGTAGTCCCAGCTACTTGGGAGGCTGAGGCAGGAGAATGGTGTGAACCTAGGAGGCGGAGCTTGCAGTGAGCCGAGATCACGCCACTGCACTCCAGCCTGGGCTATAGAGCGAGACTCTGTCTCAAAAAAAAAAAAAAAAAAAAAAAGTTTGTTGTGAAAAAGTTCATGTGGCCACAGAAGACCTCCCCAGTGACTTTTCTTAACCATTGCCTATCTGCATGAGGGGCTTTTCTACTGATTTTTCTAAACCCCCACAAGGCCCCATGGTCCTCAGGGCCTGGACTTTATTCTGGGTGCAGGGCAGTGTGAGTCCCATCCCTGCCTCTTGCTATACCAGCAGAGACCTCAGGCAACTTCTTCATCTCTCAGGTCTTAGCTCCTCACCTTTAACACAGGTGCTCTTGGGGGAATGGCTGTGAAGCCCAGTGGCAGCTGATGTCACTCCAGTGTGTGACAGTGGCCTCATCCCCCATTGCACTGTGCACCTGGCACACAGTTGACTGGGCCTTGCATGGTGGAGTTGGAATGTGGGTGGTTTGGGGGCCCTGAAGACTTTGAGAGTCAGTGACCTCAACTCAGGCCTGCTGTTCCCCCGATCCCTTTCGGTCCTGGGGTTGGGGAGCCTGGGGCCTCTGCGTGGCCCTGTCTGGGCCGTCACATACAGATACGCGTGGGTCTGACAGGGTGTCTCGTCCTTCCTCCCGGGGCTCCCCAGAGCTGCCTAAAGTGGAAGAACTAGAGTGAGGCTGAGATGGCTGCTCCATTCCACATGCCCAGACCCCCCTCCAAGACAAGTTTCTAGCTTCTGCACCTCAGCTGCCTTTCAGGAGTGGGGATGGATTTGCATCTTCCCTTTGGCAGGTTGTAAAGTGGAGTCCATATTCCTGAACGTGGCCGCTGTGAACACGCACCGGGACAGGCCTCAGGTAGCAATGGGGTCACTGCTGGGGTAGCAGGGTGTTCTTGATGTGGGGGTGTCCAGACTGCACATCCTCCAGGGCCAGGCCCAGCTGGGGCACCTGCCAGAGGGAGCTTGAGTCTTCTGCCAAGACTGTTGTCCCATCAGCAGGGCAGGGCCCTGGCTCTGGGTGGGGCCTGCATCAGGCCTTCCCAAGGCACCTGCCCTGGGAAGGGGGAAATCCCTGACTCTGGGCCACCAGGCTCAGGAGTGCCTGAGCTTGGGTGTGGTTGGACCCCCAGGACTTGAGGAGCCACAGGGCTCCCAAGCAGCTCCTTGGAGGTCTAAGTCAAGGGGGCCCTTGGGCTCAGTGAGAATGAGGCTGGAGGCTAAGAATGAGGCTTCTGGCCTTCAGAGGGCAGGTGGGCACTCTTCCCACTCCCCATCCCTGCAGCCGAGGCCTCATGAGCCCCTTTTCTAACCCCAGCACCTTTAAAAATTAAAATGGGATCATGCACTTTTGGGGAAAGGGCCATGCAGATGCTGAAGGGGCCTCAGCATGGGGTGGAGACCTTGGTCCATAAGAGCAGTCACCACCTGTGCTCCCCAAGTGCCTTGTGGAAGGTAGAAGCTCCTCAGAGTGTAGCTGAGAACCACTCTTGGTCCCACGTGGGGTCCCTCCACAACGTTGGCTCCCTCTCCCACTGGGGCCAAGGATAGGACCTACACTTCTGGGAGCCCTGGTCCCAGTTCCTGGAGGCCACTGCATGGAGAAGGCTCTTGGGCCTCAGTCATGCCTGTTGCCATCCATGATGGGGCCTGCTTGGGCTCTGGGTCCCTGCTGAGGGTGCAGGCCTTGGGTTGGACCAGGACATCTGGCCTTGGACCTCACAGCACAGGTGTGTAGATGTGTCCTGTCCCTTCCCAACACCACTGCCCCCAAGCAGGACCAGTTACCCTGCAGGCCTCTCTTCCCATTGCTCTGATAGTCCGTGCATGTCTTGGCCAAGTTCAGCTCAGGCCCAATTTGGTACCCGCAAGTCACAGGGGAAGGCACCTCCCAATGGGCATCCTTTGGGCCAAGGAAGGCCCAGATGGCACTGGGCCCCCAGCGCTGACAGAGTGATGGTAAGAGAGGCCCCTGGGCCTGGCAGCGTGATAGTAAGAGAGGCCCCTGGGCCTGGCAGCCCTTGGGAGCTGACCCTGCCGGTCCATCACCATAGTGTGGCTGGCGGTCACTCTGCCCACTATGGATGGGTGCTTCTGAGAGGCAAACCACTACTAACTCCAGGTTCCCGGATGGCTCCCTTCTGGCCCATCCATTGGGGCAGGCTGTGGTGGAAAAGGGGCGCCTCAGGAAGCCTGCCCAGCAATAAGAAATATACCTGCCCCTATAATTCCAGAGGCCGGTCCTATGAGCCCAGGCTGTGGGCCATGGGGGCCATGTCTCTCTCCCTGCAGATCTGGGCATGTCATGTTGCATGGGGCAGCAGCTCAGGTCATCAGTGACCTGCTCCTGCAGGTGATGGTTCCGGGGCCCACAGCAGGGAGGAGGGGCCACTAGGCTCTGGGGTACATAAGACAGCCTCAGAGAGCTAAGGGAAGTTTCAGATTCCCTATTCCTCAGGCCTGAGACATGCTGAGCCCGACAGGCCAAGGATGGGACTGAGCTCTGCGGTTTGGTGGGAGCCATCTATAGCTGAGGGCTTCAGGAGGCCCTGTACCCCAGTTCTGAGGTGACCAGGCTGCAGACCAGGAAATGCCCATAGGCTTCTGGGGCACCTCTGACACCTGCGTGCCAACACTTTAAACCAGGAAGGAGGCACCCCCAGGAGTTGAACCCCTTCCCTGCCCCACAGATGAGAATAAAATCCCCGAGCCAGGAGTTCCTCCTCAATTGACCCAGCCCTGAGATAGGAGGTGGGAGTGGCCTTGCTTTGGGTATTGCCTGACCTGGCTGCAGTGGAGCAGGAAACGAGGTGGCATCCTCCACCGCACCTTTGTTTTATTGTCCATCTACCCGCTATGTGGCACGAAGCTCTTGGCCATGTATTCTTAGGGAAGCTTGTGGTCTAGAGTCTTGTGGCTGTGGCTGCTACAGTGAGAATGTGAAGCCTGATGAACCACAGTGGTGAGGAAGGCAGACAGCAGGCATCTCATCTATTCCTGCCATGGAGTGAATGCTGTGTGTTTTTATTGTACAGAACGTGGACATCTCAAGACCTCCAGAGGAAGCCCTTGTCACGGTGCCTGCTCACCAGTGACCATGTTCATCCACTGTGACCACTAGGCAGGCACTGGTCTCTGCAGAGGGGGTCATTCCAGGCCCTCCAGTGTGTGTGATAGTCACCATGCCATGCAGGGATATTCTTGAAGCCACACATGGCTGGCGGAACCCAGAACCCCCACCCCAGCCCACCTGGCTTTTTGTTGACAGTCGGCGACAAGGTTGTGCATGGCTCCTGACCTGCTGCTAAGAGTCACTTGACCAGACTGCATCTGCATGGGCTGCGCGGAGGTTGCCCAGCCCCAGGTTCTTCCGGCGCAGCTCTTAGGTGTTCACTCTCGCCAGCTCAGTTGGCTTTGTGAAGTGTGAAACCCTACAATGTGAAAGGAAAGTGCTTGCTGTGATGTTCCTACTGTGGCCCAGCTGCCCAGCATGGACCTGGTGACTCTCTGCAGGGCCTCTACCATCCTCTCTGTGGCCACTTCCTGAGCCAGAGGCCAGGTCTTCATGGGGCCCTAAGCTTCTGCTGCCTCTGGTGAGAGGGAGCGCCCTTCCCATCCTTACCCACCAGGAACTAGAGCCCCAACCACAGCAGATGCTTCCCGGGCAGCAACTGGCCAGGCCCTTGTATCCATGTCACCCTTATTTGTGGGCATTCATGAAAGCAATGCGCTTACTTCAGCACATTGGGATGCACAGAAACGTGCGGGCAGGGGGCAGTTGTGGTCGCCCCTCCCCAGTTGTGCATGTACCCGGCTACTTAGGTATGCTTAGGGGAGCTGGTGGCCAGGGGCGCCCCTTCAGGCCTGCTCTCACAGTGAAACCACCTCAAGACAGGGCAGGAAGTTACCTTCCTGGTGCACACACCGAAGTGCTCGAGGGAGAGGCTGCTGCCCCCTCTCCCCTTCCCTGGCTGTGGACACTGGCAGCCGATGGGGAGGTGGCCTCTTGCCTGTTGCTGCCTGTGTCCACACAGGAATGTAGACTGGTGGCAGAGACATGCATTTGCCATAAGTAATTCAGAAACACTTGTATGGTCCTGTAAAACCTTTCTGGTGTTTGTTGACTTCTGCCTGTGGGCCTGACGAAGGGAGAAGGCAGAACCATAGGCAGTCCCTGGGCAAGGGAGGATTTTCCCAGCCACAGCACACAGCCTTCCATTCATGTGCATGTGAGTCTGGTGAAAATGGCCTTGTGAAGTCCAGTGTCTGTCATGTTCCTGAGTTCTTTTGGTCCCAGAGAGGCAGCCTGGGCAGTCTGTTTACAGCTGGCAAACAGACTGGCTGGCAAGTTGTGGGGCTGGGTCAGAAAGTGTTTGGACTTGTAATCGGGTGCCCTGCTGTCCACAGGTGGACTCTGGGGAAGCCAAACCCCTGGATCCCAAGTCCTTTGTGTCCAGAGCCTTTCCTGGCCTGTTCCTGGAGGGTAGCACATCTTTCCAGCCTCCCAGGGCTTTGCAGCCTGCAGATGCCACCCATCCCTGAGAGAAGTTAGCCTCCCTGGCCCTGGCCGGTGGTCTCTCATCCTTGTGTGCTGCTCCACTAAGAGATGTCCAAGGCGGAGCAGGGGCAAGATCCTTCCAGACTCATCTGTCAGAGCCCCAAGCCCTTTAGACCCAGAGCCCAAGGACCATGCCACTGCCTTTGGGACACTGGGACTGCAGCCTTTGCTTCTGTGTATTTTGGAGTTGCGGTGACTTTTGTCACCTGGACGCACTCATTTGTTAGCCATAGTGGGTTCCCTTGGTCAGCAACAGTGCATGTACCTCTGGATGTCACCTGAGGTGAGACCACCGAGGCCTTTTCTCTCTGTGTACAGAGGGGAGTTAGGACTTGCTGGACTGGATGCATTACAAGGACTGGGGACAGGGCAGAGAGACATCCAGGGATCAGGGCATGAGTGGGGGCAGCCTCCCGGCCTCTGCCCTGGCATGGCCTCCGCGTGGGCTGAGGTGTGGCTGATTGGCTGCCACATTTCGGCCATGCTGGTTGGCGTGCCCATGTTGCAGATATTTTCCCGAGTTCCCAGAATGGATGGTATTGAATCTCAGCCACATGCAACACTGTGTCCAGCATTCTTTGCAATAAATACTTTTTTAAAAATAATCTCAGGTTGTATTTGGTAGCCAGTTCTCCATTTGTGAAGCGTTTTTTTTTCTAGCCTGCTCTGTCGACACCTGGTGCTGTGGTCTTCCTCGCAGGTCTGTGTCGGGATCCTTCGTTCAGCTTCCACCCCCATGTTCACTCTCACTGAAGAGGAATCGTGCTGCCCTGGAGTGAGCCCTGGCCTGGCATACATGGGCAGGTGGCCTGGGTCTTCCCTGGGCTGACCTGGGGTACGGGGCCCTTGGCCCTGAACATGAGGCAGATGTGGAGGGGGCGGTGCAGCTGGAGTGGAACACTGTTAAGGGGAGGATTCTGAGGTCCCTGGGAATGTGGGCTTCAAATGGGGCATTCTTGGGGAGGAGGCCCCGGGAGCTGGGTCAAGGATGTAGTGGCTGCATGAGGCTGTGGGTGACAGCATGCTGACCAGTGTTTTGGTATTTTCTTTTTATTTTTTATTTTTGGAGATGGAGTTTTGCTCTTGTTGGCCAGGCTGGAGTGCAATGGCACGATCTCAGCTCACCGCAACCTCCGCCCCGGGTTCAAGCAATTCTCCTGCCTCAGCCTCCCCGAGCAGCTGGGATTACAGGCATGCACCATCATACCCGGCTAATTTGTATATTTTTAGTGGAGACGGGGTTTTTCCATGTTGGCCAGGCTTGTCTCAAACTCCCAACCTCAGGTGATGCACCCGCCTTGGCCTCCCAAAGTGCTGGTATTACAGGCGTGAACCACTGCACCCGGCCTATTCTGGTATTGTCTTTGTCACCTGCATCTGGGGTCGGGAAGGTGGAGACAAGGGGCTGGGTGTTCTCTTTTCCATGCCTCAGAACATCATGGGCTGTCCATACTTCCTGCCCTGGAGCTGGCTTTCCGGGAAGTGGGTTGTAGGGGGGGCTCCTCTGTGGACAAGATGGGGTGAGGCATCGCCGGGTGCCCGCCTGTGCTCCTCCCAGTGTGTCAGGGCAGAGGATGGCTGTGGCTGGGCTGCTTCTGGGTGGTTTGGGGTGGCCAGCAGCTATGTTTCTGCCTTCTCCAACTATGCCAAGGGGTCTGAGGGAGAGGCAGCTTTGCAGGATTCAGGTGGTGACTAACCTCCGCCTGGTGAGAGCTTGGGGGACAGCTTTGGGGTCCTCACCTGTCTCTTGGCACTGAGTTCCTAGGGTGGACACCTGACTCCCTTTGAGGCTTCTCAGCACTTTTGGAAGAAGGTTTTGAAGATTTTAGTAGAAAACAATAAGAGGAATGAAATATAACAATATCAGAGTTTTTCTTCAGGTCCAGTGTTGTGCTATAACCTAGAAAGGGCAATTATATTATTATGTTGAGTAGCATTTTGGGTTACTGGGAAATAATAGCCATCATATAGGGTCACAGGATATTTGTTTTTTATTTTATTTTATTTTATTTTTTTGAGATGGAGTTTCACTCTTGTTGCCCAGGCTGGAGTGCAATGGTGCGATCTCCGTTCACTGCAACCTGCCCCTCCTGAGTTCAAGCAATTCTCCTGCCTCAGCCTCCCAAGTAGCTGGGATTACAGGCATGCGCCACCACGCCCGGCTAATTTTGTATTTTTAGTAGAGATGGGGTTTCTCCATGTTGGTCAGGCCTGTCTCGAACTCCCGACCTCAGGTGATCTGCCCGCCTCAGCCTCCCAAAGTGCTGTGATTACAGGCGTGAGCCACCGCACCTGGCTATTTTCATTTTTTCTTACACCAATAAGAATGAGCTTGAAAAGATCAGATAATATTTGGATAGAATCAAATATTGTTGCAAAGACATAGGTAGGTTTCAGCAATATTGGATTTATATCTAAAAATATAGTTTTTACTTGCAGAGAAGAGTGTTGCCATATTTGGTTTAGACTGATCATTACTGGGTACATTATTGTTTAAACAAAACTATTTTATTTTATTTTTGTAAAAACCGGGTCTTGGCCGGGCGCGGTGGCTCACGCTTGTAATCCCAGCACTTTGGGAGGCCGAGGTGGGCGGATCACGAGGTCAGGAGATCGAGACCACGATGAAACCCCGTCTCTACTAAAAATACAAAAAATTAGCCGGGCGTGGTGGCGGGCGCCTGTAGTCCCAGCTACTCGGAGAGGCTGAGGCAGGAGAATGGCGTGAACCCGGGAGGCGGAGCTTGCAGTGAGCCGAGATTGCGCCACTGCACTCCAGCCTGGGCGACAGAGCGAGACTCCGTCTCAAAAAAAAAAAAAAAACAACAACGGGGTCTTGCACCGAACACAGTAGTTCACACCTGTAATCCCAGTGCTTTAAGAGGCCGAGGTGGGAGAGTTGTGTGAGCCCAGGAGTTTGAGACCAGCCTGGGGAACATAATGAGACCCTAGCTCTACAAAAAAAAATTTCAAATGATTAACTGTGGTGGCACGTGTCTACAGTCCTAGCTACTTGGGAGGCTGAGACGAGAGAATTGCTTGAGCCCAGAAGTTGGAGGTTGCAGTGAGCCGGGGTCAGGCCACTGCAACCTGGGCGACAAAATAAGACCCTCTCTCAAAGGCAAAAACAAAAACAGGATCTTGCTCTGTAGCCCTGGCTGGTTATGAACTCATGACTTCAAGTGATCCTCCTGCCTCAGCCTCCTGAGTAGCTGGGATTACAAGCACGTACCACTGTATTGGCAAAACTATTTTATTAAAAGTGAAAAATGAGGTGGGGTACAGTGGCTCATGGCTGTAATCATTTGAGATTAGCCCGGGCAGCATAATGAGACCTTGCCTACAAAAAAATCAAAAACTTAGCTGGGCATGGTGGTGCGTGCCTGTAATCCCAGCTACTCGGGAGTCTGAAGGGGGAAGACTGCTTGAGCCCAGTAAGTTGAGGCTGCAGTGAGCTATGATTGTGCCACTGCACTCCAGTGTGAGTGACAGAGCGAGATTCTGTCTCAAAAAACAGAAAAGTGAACAATGGCTTTGTGGTAGACCACAAGTAGTATCTGCCACACCTGGCTTGTGGCCACAGGTCTCTTTTGGGAGATTGTGAGGAAAATGCCAGGATGAATCTATGCTGTTTTTACAGGGCCCTCCTTAAGGGTGCATGCCCCGCCTCCTTCAGGGGACCCTGGGTTTGCAAACTGATTTTTATCTAGAAAATTGGTGAGGGTTTCCTCTCTGTTGCAGTGGAGTCTCTGTCAGTTGGACCTCACACTCTCTTGTTATCTAAGTGGGACTCTACTGGCCTCTCCATCTATTTTGGTGCTAGGGGTCTGGTGATCAGGTCCCTATTGCTAAAGATTCCTGCAGGTTGCTAAAGATCCCTCCAGGTCTGACCATTCAGATAACCTGTAAATCCTGCATTCCCAGTCTCTGCTCCTCTCTCTCCTCTGGCAGCTCAATACTGCTGCTTGACCCTTGTCACCCCAGACTCCTTGTATCTGCATTGAAATCAAGGAGCTGGCTTGGTGCGGTGGTTCACGCCTGTAATCCCAGCACTTTGGGAGGCTGAGGTGGGTGGATCATTTGAGGTCAGGAGTTTGAGACCAGCCTAGCCAACACGGTGAAACCTTGTCTCTACTGAAAATACAAAAAAATTAGCTGGGCCTGGTAGTGCATGCCTATAATCCTAGCTGCTGGTGGAGGCTGAGGCAGGAGAATTGCTTGAACCTGGGAGGTGGAGGTTGTGGTGAGCCAAGATCACGCCACTGCACTCCAGACTCTGTCTCAAAAAAGAAAAGCAATCAAGGAGCCATTTCAACTCTAGTGTCTCCCACTAGAATCCCTAACCTATGGAGAAGAGTGGCTATGGTGCTTATTATGCACCCCCCACCAATTTATATGTTGAAGTTCTAACCCCTAGTACTTCAGAATGTGACCTTATGTGGAAATAAGTTCGTTGCAGATGTAATAAGTTAAGACAAAGTTAGACTGCAGTAGGAGGGCCCTAATCTAATATAACCTAGTGTCTTCAGAGAGAACACTGGCCTACGAACACCCTGATCTCAGACTTCTAACCCCTGGAACTGTGAGACAATACATTTTCTGTTGTTTTAGACACTCAATTTTTGGGACTTTGTCACGGTAGCCATAGCAAACTAAAAACTAAAACTTTTCAAAGATGCACCCCTCAGCAATGAATTTCCCAAGGCTTTTTTTTTTTTTTGAGACGGAGTCTCGCTCTGTCGCCCAGGCTGGAGTGCAGTGGCGCAATCTCGGCTCACTGTAAGCTCCGCCTCCCGGGTTCATGCCATTCTTCTGCCTCAGCCTCTCCGAGTAGCTGGGACTACAGGCGCCCGCCACCACGCCCGGCTAATTTTTTGTATTTTTAGTAGAGACGGGGTTTCATCGTGGTCTCGATCTCCTGACCTCGTGATCCGCCCACCTCGGCCTCCCAAAGTGCTGGGATTACAAGCGTGAGCCACCGCGCCTGGCCTAGAATTTCCCAAGGCTTTGGGGAAAGGAATATCTTCTGAATCTTCAATCCCTTCAATCCAGGGCATTGGTTAGGGAAAAGATGAGTTGTCCATGACAAATTCAGTCCAACATTTATTCATTTATATATTTATGTATGTATTTATTATTATTATTACTATTTTTTTTTTGAGACAGAGTTTCACTCTTGTTGCCCAGGCTGGAGTGCAATGGCACGATCTTGCCTCACTGCAACCTCCGCCTCCCGGGTTCAGGTGATTCTCCTGCCTCAGCCTCCCGAGTAGCTGGGATTATAGGCGTGCACCTCCACGCCTGGCTAATTTTTTGCATTTTTAGTAGAGATAGGATTTCTCCATGTTGATCAGGCTTGTCTTGAACTCCCAACCTCAGGTGACCCGCCCGCCTCTGCCTCCCAAAGTGCTGGGATTACAGGCGTGAGCCACTGGGCCTGGCAATTTATTTGGTCTTTCAGGCCGATATCGTGAAGCTATCTAGTGGCCCTCTGATAGGAGTCATCTCATTTGCATCAGAAGGACGGTAAATCCTAAGGGGTTAAGGAGTTCTGTGTGAGGAATGGAGAACAAAGACTAAATACTTAGTTTTTTATCATGCAACACCACCAGCAGTTACTTTGCCAGCTCAGTCTCCTCTGCCTGCCACAAGTTGCCAGAGCCCTTTCCTTCCTCAGGGCTGGACTTCCACTGCTTTTAGCTCCAACCAGGCAGATGACCAGTCGGACACCCCCATTTCCCTGGGCATCTGCTACCATTCCTGGTGAGGACTAATTTTTTTAAAAAATTATTTATTTTTTATTTCTCTCTTTCTCTCTGTCTCCCCCTTTTTTTTTTTTTTTTTTGACAGAATCTTGCTCTGTTACCCAAGCTGGAGTGCAGTGGCACGATCTTGGCTCACTGCAACCTCCACCTCCCAGGTTCAGGCGATTCTCGTGCCTCAGCCTCCCCAGTAGCTGGGATTACAGGCATGCACCACCACACCCAGCTAATTTTTGTATTTTTAGTAGAGACGGGGTTTCGCCATGTTGGCTAGACTGGTCTGGAACTCCTGACCTCTCAGCCTCCCAAAGTGGCGTGAGTCACAACGCCCAGCCTAGTTTTCTCTCTTTTTTTTTTTTTTTTTTTTTTGAGACACATTCTCGCACTGTTACCCAGGCTGGAGTGCAGTGGTGTGATCTCGGCTCACTACAACCTCTGCCTCCTGGGTTCAAGTGATTCTCCCACCTCAGCCTCCTGAGTAGCTGGGATTATAGGTGCATGCCACCACGCCTGGCTAATTTTTCGACATGTTGGCCAGGCTAGTCTTGAACTTCTGACCTCAGGTTATCCACCTGCCTCGGCCTCCCAAAGTGCTGGGATTACAGGCTTGAGCCACCTTGTCCAGATGTTTTCTTTTCTTTTTTTTTTTTTCTTTTTGAGACAGAGTCTTGCTCTGTTGCCCAGTCTGGAGTGCAGTGGTGCAATCTTAGCTCGCTGTAACCTCTGCCTCCTGGGCTCAAGCAATCCTCCCTTGTAGCTGGCAATACAGGCGCGCATCACCACGCCCAGCTAATTTTTGTATTTTTTGTAGAGACAGGGTTTTGTCATGTTGCCCAGGCTGGTCTCGAACTCCTGCGCTCAGGAGGTATCTGCCTACCTCTGCCTCCCAAAGTGCTGGTATTACAGGCATGAGTCACCACAGTGCCTGGCCCTGGTGAGAACTTCTCTATCAGTTGGAGGAACCTGACTCTGCCCAACTTAATCAGAAACCCAATTTATGAAAAGCAACTGTGGAACCCTCAGAGCCAACAAGGCAGCTAGAAAGAAAGGTTCCAAGTCGAAGCAGTATCGTCTCCAGCCCAAACCACAGTGATACTTTGGCCTGGTGAGCATGCCACTGCTCCTGCCACGAGGGGGAAGCAGGGGCCTTTGTGACTCACACAGCCCTCCCCACAGGTGCAGACTCATGTTGCTGCCGGGACTGCTGCAGCCCTCCATCAAAGCTGGTCGCCAGTACCCCTGACTGACTCCAGGGAGGCTACATCTGATTGGTTGGGGCTGGGCAAAAGCCCTTGCCCTGGGGCAAAGGAATCTGAAAAAGATAATATCTAGCATGTTTCTCCTCTGATGTGGAGGAAAGGGGACCAGGTGCTGAATGAAGAATGGCAAGGGTCCTTGAGCAAGCGTTCTACTGTAGAACTCACTGATCTGGTCCTGCAGTCATTCCTGGGGCTGGGCTCATGGCCTCATTCTCACCTGGTCACTCTCACCCTGGGCTTTACAAGCATCAGTGGGTGTTGCTTTGCCCCACCAGCCTGATGCAGAGTTCTCACCTACAAACTGTAACCAAGGTCCCAGCAGAAAACAGTCATTCTTACAAACTGGGTATTTGAGGAGAGTTTAATAAAAGTGCTGTTGCACTTTGGGAGGCTGAGGCGGGCAGATTGCTTGAGCCCAGGAGTTCGAGACCAGCCTGGGAAACATGGCAAAACCCCACTTCTACAAAAAATACAAAAATTAGCTGGGCGTGGTGATGTGCATCTGTGGTCCCAGTTACTCCAAAGGCTGAGGTGGGAGGATCACCCCAGTTTCCTGGGGAAACTGAGGCTGCAGTGAGCCGTGACTGCACCCCAGCCTGGGTGACAGTGAGACCTTGTCTCAAAAAAAAAAAAAAATTACTGTTTACAGAGCCGTAGGAAGGTTTGGGGAGCCACCTAGCCTTGGTACAGCATCTGGGCCAAGTCCTAGCCTTGGTAGAGCATCTGGGCCAAGTTTGGTTTCTGCCTTGGAGGGGTCACTTTCCCCAGGCAACTTGTATTTCCAGGCTTTGCAAGCCTGAGCTGCAGAGACAAAACTCCTCAGACACCGAGTTAAAGAAGGAAGGGGTTTATTTGGCCAAGGGCATCCGCAAGAGCAGAGTCCCCCAAGTGAGTAATTCCTGTCCCTTTTAAGGGGGTGTGCGTGAGAGGGTCGTGATCGATTGAGCAAGCAGGGGGTACGTGACTGGGGGCTGCGTGCACCGGTAATTAGATCAGAACAAAACAGGATACGGATTTTCACAGTGCTGTTCTATACAATGTCTGTAATCTATAGATAACATAACTGATTAGGTCAGGGGTCGATCTTTAACTACCAGGCCCAGGGTGTGCCGCCGGGCTGTCTGCTTGTGGATTTCATTTCTGCCTTTTAGTTTTTACTTTTTCTTTCTTTGGAGGCAGAAATTGGGCATAAGACAATACGAGGAGTTGTCTCCTCCCTTAGACCCACAGAAAATGCCTGCACACATGGGCACATGCCTGTGAGATGCATGGTTGCGATTTCCAAGCCACTGGGGTGATCCTAGCCTCCACTCACTCCTGCCCATGCATAGCCCTGGGTGGGGCCTGAAACACCCACCAAGCTCAACCATGAGCTGTGGGCAGATAAGAGGGCGTGGGAGAGCCAAAGACCAAAAAAGTAGGGAGGAAGAGGCCAGGTGAGAGGCCCCTAAAAGATCTGGGGGTGGGGGCAGCAGAGTAGAGAAGCCAAAGGCAGGCATGGGAGGTGGGAAAGGACAATTCTTTTTTTTTTCCTTTTTTTTTTTTTTTTGAGATGGAGTCTTGCTCTGTCACCCAGGTTGGAGTGCAGTGGCGCGATCTCGGCTCACCACAACCTTTGCCTCCCGAGTTCAAGCAATTCTCCTGCCTCAGCCTCCCGAGTGGCTGGTATTACAGGCATGCACCACCACGCCTGGCTAATTTTGTATTTTTAGTAGAGATGAGGCTTCTCCATGTTGGTCAGGCTGGTCTCGAACTCCCAACCTCAGGTGATCTGCCCACCTCTGCCTCCCAAAGTGCTGGGATTACAGGTGTGAGCCACCGCACCTGGCCTTGTTTTTCTTTTTTTGAGACAGGGTCTTGTGCTGTTGCCCAGATTGGAGTGCAGTGGCACAATCATAACTCATTGCAACCTTCATCTCCTGGGCTCAAATGATCCTCCCACCTCAGCCTCCCAAGTAGCTGAGACCACAGGTGCATGCCACCATACCCAGCTAATTTTAAAATTTTCTGTAGATATGGGGTCTCCTTATGTTGCCCAGGCTTAGGACAACTCTTAGGAGCTTGGCTGGGGGGCAGGGACTGGAAAACCAAGGAATAAGAAACCAAGCTTGTGGATGGTGCAGAGTGGAATGAGCAACCTTTAGGGAGGCAGAGGGCTGGGCACCCAGGGTGTGGAACACAGGATGGCTCTAGAGCTGGACATGAGGAGCATGCACTGGCCATTCTGCAGAAGGGGGACCTAGGCTGCACCCAGCTTTGGAGAGTGGAGCTCAGGAGGCAGAGGTGGGATAACCAGGCTGGGCTGTCAGGGAGGATGTGACTCCAGTCCCTCACTAAGACCCTCCCAGAGGGCATCCTGCCTGGGGACTGTCATATCCCTGCCCCCCACATGTGTGCTGTGCACGGTGAGTCTTAAGCCCTTCTTGGCCAGGAGGTGACGGGGGCTTATTGGAGACCCAGGCCTTCCTCTCCCTGTTCTAACACCCTAGCCTGGGAAACTACTGGGAACATCCCAGATTGTCCTCTTGGGTTTCTCTTTGTCCACAGCGATGCCCCCACCTTTAGGTGAGAAATATATGGTGGCACACAGGGTGCACGACCCGGCCTGGGTGCCCCATTAGTGTGACATTTCATGTTTTCTGTCTTGAGTGAAATGTTCTGATTGTGCTAAGTGCAGAGTGGGGGTGGGTCAGGAACTCTGGGCATAAAATGAAGAATGACTCAACATCTCTGATTCTGCCTGGACCCCTGCCGCGCAGTGAGGGGGGCAGAGCCCTGTGTGGGAAGTTGGCCTGGCTATGCCCTGGGAGCTGCCAGTTTCTAGCTCAGTCCTGGCCCACTGCGCCAGCGCTGAGCCTGCCAGGGCTGGGGCTGGGGATCACCTTGGGATGAGGGTGTCAGTCCCAGGGGGCAGGAGATCGAGTGTCCTCTGAGCTGGCGACTGGGCTTGTAGAAGGGAACCGGCATTTGTGGAGTGTCTACTGAGTGCCAAGGTCTGCGCTGGGCACTGTCCTCGCACCACCTCACCTAGTCCTCACGTAGCCCTAGCGCAAGTGAGGAACGGCTGGGACCGAGGCTGGGAGGGATGGCTGTGGCTGTCCTACAGCCCACACAGTAGGCGCTTAGTGACAGAGTGCATATTCCCGGGGACGCCCTCCGGGCCTGAGAGCTGGGGGCCGCCGCCGCCCCCCAAGCATTCGGGGAGCAGAAGGAAACTCCGTGCGTCGTCCGGCGCCTGTCCGAGTCTGGGAACAGGTACCAAGTTTTCGCGCAGACCCCGGGCGCGAAGCTGGCCCGGAGGCTGGCAAGGCGTCCGCTTCCTTCCCTCCTCCTCCCTCCTCCCTCCTTCCTCCTCCCTCCTCCCTCCTCCCTCCTCCTCCCTCCTCCTCCTCCCCCCCCGGACGGGGGTTCCGGGAACCGGCCGGGCCGGGGCGGGGCAAGGGAGAAGGGCGGCCGCGCGGGTCACTGAGGCTGTGGCGGCATTGCGCCCGGCGCTCGCGTCCGTCCGTCCGTCCGTCCGCCCGCCCAGCCATGACTGCGCCGGTCCCCGCGCCGCGGATCCTGTTGCTGTTGCTGCTGCTGCTACCGCCGCCTCCGGGTGGTGAGCCGGGGTGGGGGCGGCCCATCCTGCCCTGGGACCGGGCAGACACTTCTCCGCGCTGCCGCTCCAACGAGCCGGGCAGCACCAGCCCCACCATGCCCCCCACCGACCCCTGATTGCCCCGAGGCCGTCAGCGAACCCCGACGACTGCGGACCCCTCCTCCACCCCAGCACCCTCCTTGCCTGAACAACCCTGCCTAGACCCCAGGCAGCTGCCACCTTTGTCTGTCCTGGAACGGTGGGGAGGGGTCTGCCCTCCCGCCCATGTCCCAGGGGATGGGGTCCCCAGAGGCTAGGGTAGGGTTCCCCGCCTGGCTTTAGTCTGGCGGGTGGCTGCAGGGCGACCTGGCCCCTCCATCAGAGGCCTTCCCTCTTTGCCTCTGTTTAATGTCTGGAAGCTCCCACCGCTGCCTCCATTGGCCCTTGTGTTCCTGGAGAGCCCGGCGCTGAGGCTGGCCTCTGGGGTGGAGACACCACTGTGTGTGTTGGTTGCAGATAGATGATTGACAGAGTCTGGAAGGCTGGCTGGGGGTGGGCCCTTTAAAGAGTTAGCAATTGGAACAACCCCCTGCCCACCCATGGGAAGCCAAAGACCCTTATGGGGTGGCTGGCTTCGTGGAGGGGAAGGCTGTATTTCCTGGGGGCTGGGATGAATCCAGAGGACCTGGGCTAGAGAAATGAGAAAGGGGAGACCTGTGCCCAGAATCCGCCCACCCCTGGAGTGAGTCTGTAGGAGGGTCACTGATTCAGTGAGGTCTGGGGGTCAGAGCATTTGTGCCGTGGACTCAGCCTAAACAGCCTCACCAGTGTGTCTTCAGCCCTAGCTTAGAGGCTCAGGTTGGGCTGTGAAGACCTTGCTGCATATGGGTTCACCTGAGCCACCAGACACGGGCCATGCTGATGATACCAGCTTTCAGGTGGGCAGCTGGGCTTGTCAATGGTCCAATCCTCCTCTCCATGGCTTTGCCCAGAGCAGGGTTCTGCCTGGAGCTGCCAAGAAGTGTAGTTCCCCCCAACTCCCCACTAAAGTTCCCTCTTCCCAAGGAAGTCACTCGGTGTCTCTGTCTCTGGGCTTCACTCTACTGACAGCCTTAGGGTGTGTGGTGTCCTGATCAGGCCCGGGCACCAGATGCTGCACATGGCCAGGTGCCTGGCCTGGCTGGGTCTCCAGAGGCCATGTGCTATGCCAGACTGTTTCCAGGCCGATGTAGTTATGCCTCAGGGCTATCATCAGACCTGTCCCCTGCCTACTGCGGACTTGTGGGCCTTGCTGGACTAGGTATTCTCTTTGGAGTCTGCCCTGGCAGAATCTGGTACTGTTCTTTCCTGCTAGTGGGCACAGGTCTCTGCTAATGTAGCCTGAGGATACATGGGGACATTTGACTGTAACATCTTCCTGGAGGTTTGTAAACCTTGTGGTCATCCAAAACCCTGGGTCATTTTCCACATTTGTTGTTAGCCAGATCCCCTCAGCATGACTTCATATATTGAGACTTGTAAGGATGTCAATAGATCCCATGTCAATAGATCCCAACTCTGTGCTGAGAGTCTTGTGATGGCTCCAGGGCTACAGATGGTGCCAGTGCCTTGGAGCCCTGTTGCCCAGGCTGGTCTCAAACTCCTGGAAGGCACAGACATTTCCTGGACACCTGCTGCAGGCCCAGCGCGGGGCTAAGTGCTTTATGAACACTGGTATGGTGGGTGTGACAATTTCTGACCAGGAGCTAGCCTGCCATCATGGTCATGGGGTGGTCTGTGAGAGCCAGGCCCCTGCAGTTGTGGTGCCCAGCAGGGGCTGAGGTTGCTGTGGCTGAGTGAGGGGGAGAGTGAATGAGGATTAAGAACTAGACAGTCTGGCCAGGGTGCGGTGACTCATGCCTGTAATTTCAGCACTTTGGAGGCCAAGGTGGGTGGATCACCTGAGGTCAGGAGTTCAAGACCAGCCTGGCCAACATGGCGAAACTCTATCTCTACTAAAAAATACAAAAAATTAGCTGAGTGTGGTGGCGGGCGCCTGTAATCCCAGCTACTCGGGAAGCTGAGGCAGGAGAATTGTTTGAATCTGGGAGGCAGAGGTTGCAGTGAACTGAGATCACGCCACTGCACTCCAGCCTGGGCAACAGAGTGAGACTCTGTCAAGAAAGAAAGAAAAAGAAAGAGAGAGAGAGAGGCAGAGAGAGAGAGAGAGAGAGAGAGAGAGAGAGAGAGAGAGAGAAAGAAAGAAAGAAAGAGAAAGAAAGAAAGAAAGAAAGAAAGAGAAAGAAAGAAAGAGACAGTCCAGTGTCTGTTGAGCTGTGTGACTTCTCTCCTGGGCAGCTTCTGGAGGAGGCCACCTGGAGTAGGGCCTTGAAGGATGAGTAGAGTTGAAAGGCAGGAGATAGGAATCAGGCAAGAATGTGAGCAGAGTGTGGACAGGTTGGAGAACTGGAGTGATCTTCAGGACTCTGCAGTTTAGACCCTGCTTGGAAACTCGGGCCTTGATCCTGAAGCAGTGGGAATTAGGGGAGGTCTGAGAGCAGGGTGTGGCCCCATCAGACTCACACTGAGAAAGTTCACCCTCCTATCAGGAGGCCAGTACACTGGCGAGGGAGAGAGGGAGCCCAGTTAGGGCAGCTCTGTTGTGGCCCATGGGATAGGGCAAGGCTGAGGGGGAGCAGTGGCCAGGGGTCGGAAGGTGGCCTGTGGCTAGGGTGGCTCAGAGATGGTGCAGCATGTGTGTGTGTGTGGTCTGGTGGCTGTGCTAGGGAGGGCGCTGTGTCTGCTGGGGCCTGGCCCTGTGGGCACAGGTGAACAGATGTGTTTCTCTTCTCCAGCGCGTGGTGAGGTGTGTATGGCTTCCCGTGGACTCAGCCTCTTCCCCGAGTCCTGTCCAGATTTCTGCTGTGGTACCTGTTATGACCAATACTGCTGCTCTGACGTGCTGAAGAAATTTGTGTGGACCGAGGAAAGGTGTGCTGTGCCTGAGGCCAGGTGGGTGCACCAGTGGGTCACAGGGTGGGTGGCTTGAGCCTGTGCCCCACAGGAGAGTATGTGGAAGAGAAATAGCTCTGCCCCTCTGGCCTCTCAGCCCTCTCAAGATGGTGGCCAGAGCATTGGAGTGGAGGGTTTAGGGATCCCCTGTTCTGGGCTGGACCCCCTAGACCTGCTCAGTTAGTCCCCTGTCCATCTCCTCCCTACCCTGAGGGCTCCAGCTCGCTGAGCCTTGGGCTGAGCAGGTTTCTTAGGGGTCCTTGGCCTCAGTTGGTCCTGTGACTCACCCCGGGTGTGTACCTGTGCCAAGATGTCCTCAGGGTGGGTACTTGGGCTTGACTATACCCCACAGTATGCGCATGCCCCCGAGGGGTATCCTTTGTTCAGAGACCCGCTTGTGGAGCCTGTAGGGCGCAGTGCGTAAGCATGTGCCCCAGTGTGAGCTCTATCTGTGTCCTCCCAGTGCAGCCTATGAATTTATCTGCATGTTGGGTGTAGGCTGTTTCATGGCTGGGACCAAGGTTCCAGGCTCCTGTGTGTGGCTGTTTGCCGTATTCTGTATTTCCTTTGTGTTTGGCCTCAGGTGTAGAGGGTTGAGATGGTCATACTCCTCTGCTCATGGCAGGTGATCATCCTGGGTCTGGGCAAGACCAACCCCCGCTATCTTACATATTTACTTTTGTGAGATGGAGTCTCACCATGTTGCCTAGGCTGGTCTCATACTCCTGGGCTCAAGCCATCCTCCTCCCTCAGCCTCCTGAGTAGCTGGAACTATAGGTGTGCACCACCGTGCCTGGCCTATATACTTACTTTAACATCTCAGGACCATTTCATTCCTTTCCCACCCCACAGGCAACCGTCTGCTATGTATAAGGTACATCCTTTTCATTATTTGAGTTCTTGCAAAGTCTTTGCAGTGTAAGACCTAGCCACGTTGCTGTGGCACATCTGGCCCTTGCCCACTACTGCTATGTCCCTCCAAATGGTGTGAATCCGCAATGGTTGTCATGATAGATGGCTTCAGTGGGCATCTGGTATACCTCCTTTTATGGAGCTGTGTAAGAATTCTCTTGGAAACACATCTGGTTGTGGAGTTGCCATGTCATAGATGCACACAGTTATCCACTAAGGACTTCCAGGTGCTCTTGGGGGTGGTGCACAGGGCTGCACACCTGTCAGTCCTGCCTGAGGGTTCCTGACAGGTCATCTTTTACCCTTTCACTTCACCTTTTGGCTTTTTTTTTTTTGAGACGGAGTCTCAATTTTGTTGCCCAGGTTGGAGTGCAGTAATGCACTTGGCTCACCGCAACCTCCGCCTCCCGGGTTCAAGTGATTCTCCTGCCTCAGCCTCCCGAGTAGCTGGGATTACAGGCATGCGCCACCAGGCCCGGCTAATTTTGTATTTTTAGTAGAGACAGGGTTTCTCCTTGTTGGCCAGGCTGGTCTCAAACTCCCGAGCTCAGGTGATCTGCCTGCCTTGACCTCCCAAAGTGCTGGGATTACAGGCGTGAGCCATCGCACCCAGCCTGGCATTTTTATATTTTACAAATGTCTTTAAAAACACCTATTGTAGCTGGGCGCGGTGGCTCACGCCTGTAATCCCAGCACTTTGGGAGGCCAAGGCAGGCGGATCACCTGAGGTCAGGAGTTCAAGACCAGCCTGGCCAACATGGTGAAACCCCATCTCTACTAAAAACACAAAAAACTAGCCGGACATGGTGGCGGGTTTCTGTAACCCCAGCTACTCACGAGGCTGAGGCAGGAGAATCGCTGGAACCCGGGAGGCAGAGGTTGCAGTGAGCCGAGATTGCACCATTGCACTCCTGGCTGGGTGACAGAGCAAGAGACTCTGTCTCAAAAAACAAACAAAAAACAAACAAAAAACTTGTGGTATTTCTTTTTTATTTTTATCTTTTTTGAGACAGAGTCTTGCTCTGGGACCCAGACTGGAGTGCAATGGCGCGTTCTCAGCTCACTGCAACCTCCACCTCCCGGGTTCAAGCAATTCTCTTGCCTCAGCCTCCTGAGTAGCTGGGATTACAGGCTTGTGCCACCACGCCGGGCTATTTTTGTATTTTTTAGTAGAGACAGGGTTTCACCATGTTGGCCAGGCTGGTCTCGAACTCCTGACCTCATGTGATCTTCCTGCCTCGGCCTCCCAAAGTGCTGGGATTACAGGCGTGAGCCACTGCGCCCGTATGCATTATCCTTTTTTTACTTCCTGTATTGTTTTGATTTGTTTTTACGCCATATTTTTCTTCGACTGTTACTTCTTCTTTTCCATTCCGTCTTTTTTTTTTTCTTTTTTCTTTCTGGAGACAGAGTCTCTCTGTCTGCCAGGCTGGAGTGCAGTGGCACATGATCTCGGCTCATGGCAACCTCCACCTACCAGGTTCAAGCAATTCTCCTGCCTCAGCTTCCCACGTAGCTGGGACCACAAGTGCATGCTGCCACACCTGGCTAATTTTTTGTATTTTAGTAGAGACAGGGTTTCACTGTGTTGCCCAGGTTGGTCTCAAACTACTGAGCTTAGGCAATCCGCCTGCCTCGGCCTCCCAAAGTGCTAGGATTACAGGCATGAGCCACCGCCCCCAGGCTTCTTTCCTATTCTGAATGCCTTATTTCTTTTTCTTGCCTTACTGTGTTGGCTAGGCCCTCAGTTACAATGTTGAGTAGAAGTGGAGAAAGCAGACATCTGTGTCTTGTTTCCGAGTTTAGGGAGAAGGCATTCAGTCTTTCACTAGTAGGAAGTATGTCAGCTGTGGCTTTTTCATAGGTGTCCTTTATTAGGTTGAGGAAGTTCTCTGCATTTCTAGTACACCTAGAGTTTTAATTATGGATGGATGTTGAATTATGTCAAATGCTTTTTGTGCATTTGTAGAGATGACTGTGAGATTTTAAAATTTTTATTCTGTTAATATGGTAAATTATATTATTCTCTAAAACAGTATTTTATGTGAGTATAGAGCTTAGGTTGATGGTTATTTTTTCTTAGCATATGGAATCTTCCATTCTACTGTCTCCCAGCTTCCATGGTTTCTGTTGAGACATCAACTCAACAGCCAGTGTCTCTCATTGAAAGAAATCTCTCAGGCCAGGCGCGGTGGCTCACGCTTGTAATCCCAGTACTTTGGGAGGCCGAGGCGGGCGGATCACGAGGTCAGGAGATCGATACCACGGTGAAACCCCGTCTCTACTAAAAATACAAAAAAATTAGCCGGGCGTCGTGGCGGGCGTCTGTAGTCCCAGCTACTCGGAGAGGCTGAGGCAGGAGAATGGCGTGAACCCGGGAGGCGGAGCTTGCAGTGAGCCAAGATCGCGCTACTGCACCTCAGCCTGGGTGACAGAGCGAGACTCCGTCTCAAAAAAAAAAAAAAAGAAATCTCTCTCTCTCTTTTTTTTTTTTTTTGAGACAGGGTCTCACTCTGTTGTACAGGCTGGAGTGCAGTGGTGCAGTCACTGGCTCGTGACAATCTCAGCCTCCTGGGCTGAAGCATATCCTCCTACCTCAACTTTCCAAGTAGCTGGGATTACAGGTGACTGCCACCATGCCTGGCTAATTTTTGTTTACTTTTTGTAGAGATAGGGTCTCCGTATGTTGCCCAGGCTGGTCTTAAACTCCTGGGCTCAAGGGATCCTCTCACCTTGGCCTCCCAAAATGCTGAGATGACAGGTGCACCTAGCTGAAATCCCTCTTTTTTTTTAACCCTCTGATTGCTTTTTAAGATTGTTTTTTTCTTGTCTTTGGTGTTATTCGGTTCACTGTGCTGTATGTAGGTATGGATTTCTTTTTTTTATGCTTCTAAGGATTTGTTAAGCTTCTTACACTTATGTTTTTTTTTTTTGTTATGTTTTGTTTTGTTTTTTGTTTTCCTTTTTGTGAAGAACAGGGTCTTGCTGTATTGCCCAGACAGGTCTTGAACTCCTGGGCTCAAGCTATCTTCCTGCCTCTGCCTCCCTAAGAGCTGGGATTACAGGCGTGAGCCACTGCACTTGGCCGGGATTTGTTAAGTTTCTTGAACCGTGGTTTTGTGTCTCATCAGTTCAGGAAAATTGTCTGCCATTACTTTTTTTTTTTTTTTTTTGAGTCCAGGTTTAGCTCTGTTGCCCAGGCTGGAGTGCAGTAGCACAATCATGGCTCAAACAAACCTCCTGCCTCAACCTGCCACGTAGCTAGGACTACAGGTGTGTGCCACCATGCCCTGCTATTTTTTTATGTTTTATTTTTTGTACAGATGGGGTCTTGTTATGTTTCCTAGGCTGGTCTTGAACTCCTGGCCTCAAGTGAGCCTCCAGCCTTGGCCTCCCACAGTGCTAGGATTACATCTGCCATTCCTTTTTGTTTTTTTTTTTTTGGGGACAGAGTCTTACTCTGTCGCCCAGGCTGGAGTGCAGTGGTGCGATCTCGGCTCACTGCAACCTCTGCCTCCCGGGTTCAAGCAATTCCCCTGCCTCAGCCTCCCATATAGCTGGGATTATAGGCACATGCCACCACACCTGGTTAATTTTTGTATTTTTAATAGAGACAGGGTTTCACCATTTTGGCCAGGTTGGTCTTGAACTCCTGACCTTGTGATCTGCTCACCTCGGCCTCCCAAAGTCCTGGGATTACAAGTATGAGCCACCGCACCCAGCCCCATTACTTTTTAAATATTGCTTCTTTCCCCTTTTCCTTTCTGTCTGGGACTCTGATTAGACACACGCTATACCTCACGCTTTCATGTGCATTTCTCCTAGCCTTTCTCTTATGTTCATCTCCATGCTGCCTTCTGGGTAATATCTTCTAACTTCTCAGGTCATGTAATTCTTTCTTCAGCTGTGTCTAATCTACCGTTTCTCTTTTTTGTTTGTTTTGTTTTTTTTGAGATGGAGTTTCGCTCTTGTCGCCCAGGCTGAAGTGCAATGGCGCGATCTCAGCTCACTGCAACCTCCGCTTCCCAGGTTCAAGTGATTCTCCTGCCTCAGCCTCCCGAGTAGCTGGGATTACAGGCGCCTGCCACCATGCCTGGCCAATTTTTATATTTTTAGTAGAGACGGGGTTTCTCCATGTTGGCCAGGCTGGTCTCAAACTCCTGACCTCGGGTGATCTGCCCACCTCGGCCTCCCAAAGTGCTGGGATTACAGGTGTGAGTCACTGTGCTGGCCTCATCTGCTGTTAAACCCATCCACTGAGGTTGTTTTGTATGCTGTTATATTGTGAAATATAAGTCACAGAAAAGTGAATAAAATAAACATACAATTCAGTGATTTATCATGAAGCAACTGCTTTGCTACTAGTAGTTGTAGTGAACTACAGACACATGCCACCACTCACAACTATAAGCATTAATTTTAAGTATGTTCCTAGTAGAAGATGTGAGAATCAAGTTTCGTTTTTTAATATGGATATCCAGTTGACCCAACATCATTTATTGAGAAATCCTTTTCTTTTATTGCTCTGCAGTTACAACTTTGTTATAAATCAAGTGTTCACATGCTCATGGATATGTCTGTAGGCTCTATTCTGTTGCATTGGTCTATTTTTCTATCTTTGAGTTAACAGTAGGCTCATAATTACTGTAGCTTTGTAATAAAGCTTGATATTCTTCAATATTGTCTTGGCTATTTTTGTCTCTGGTATTTCCATATAAATTTTAGAATCAGCTTGTCAATAAAACTACCTTGGACTGCATTGACTCTACAGAACATTTCTGTGGAATTTTTTTTTTTTTTGAGACAGAGTCTCACTCTGTCACCCAGGCTGGAGTGCAATGGCGCAATCCTGGCTCACTGCAACCTCCGCCTCCTGGGTTCAAGTGATTCCCCTGCCTCAGCCTCCAGAGTAGCTGGGATTACAGGCGCCTGCCACCACGCCTGGCTAACTTTTTGTATGATTTTTAGTAGAGATGGGGTTTCACCATGTTAGCCAGGATGGTCTCGATCTCCTGACTTTGTGAACCACCTGCCTCGGCCTCCCAAAGTGCTGGGATTATAGGCATGAGCCACTGCACCCGGCCTAATTTTTGTATTCTTTTTTTTTTTTTTTGACGGAGTCCCACTCTGTTGCTGGAGTGCAGTGGCACGATCTCGGCTCACTGCAACCTCCGCCTCCCGGGTTCAAGTGATTCTCCTGCCTCAGCCTCGAGTAGCTGGGATTACAGGCGAACGCCTCCATGCCCAGCTAATGTTTGCATTTTTTTTTTTTTTTTTAGTAGAGACGGGGTTTCACCATGTTGGCCAGGCTGGTCTCGAACGCCTGACCTTGTGATCCGCCTGCCTCGGCCTCCCAAAGTGCTGGGATTACAGGCTGGGCTAATATTTGTATTTTCAGTTGAGATGGGGTATTACCATGTTGGTTAGTCTGGTCTCGAACTCCTGACCTCAAGTGATTTGCCCTCCTTGGCCTCCCAAAGTGCTGGAATTACAGGTGTGAGCCACTGCACCCGGCCACAATTTTTATTTTCTAATTGTTTATTGATACATAAATGTGGAAAACTTTTTGGGTGTGGTCGCTCACACCTGTAATCCCAACACTTTAGGAGGCTAAGGTGGGCAGATCACAAGGTCTGGAGTTCAAGATCAGGCTGGCCAACACGGTGAAACCCTGTCTCTACTAAAAAATACAAAAATTAGCCAGGTGTGGTGGCATGCACCTGTACTCTTAGCCACTTGGGAGGGTGAGGCATGAAAATGGCTTGAACCCAGGAGGCGGAGGTCGCAGTGAGCTGATATTGTGTCACTGCACTCTAGCCTGGGCAACAGAGAGAGACTCTATCCCTGTCCCTGAAAAAAGTGGAAAAACAAACTCAGAGTGCTTCTTCTATTCTCTCACACCAAAATAATCAGCACAAGATTTCTGTGACCAAATGTGTGGGAGTTTCTCCCCACCCACTGAACAAGCAATCAATTTTTTTTTTTTTCGAGCTACTTCACTCCAGCCTAGGTGACAGAGCGAGTCTCCCTCTCTATTAAAAAAAAAAAAAAAAAAGCATTGTAAAAGGAACATATTTCTTCTGGGTGTATATCTAGGAGTGGAATTACTAAGTTATTATGTGAATGTGTTCAGTTTCAGCAGATAACTTCCAAACAGCTTTCCAACATGTTATAAATGTGCCATTTATACTCCCACCAGCCATATATGAGGGTTCCAGTTTGCTCTACATCCTCTTCAAAACTTGGATTATAAATCTTTTTCAAAACATTGAGATATAGGCTAGGTGGAGTGGCTCACACCTGTAATCCCAGCACTTTGGGAGGCTGAGGTAGGAGGATCACTTGAGCCCAGGAGTTGGAGGCTAGCCTGGGCAACATAGCAAGACTCAGTCTCTAAAAAGAAAAAAAAAATCGATATATAATTACATACAGTAAAATGCACAGATCTTTCATGTTTCAATTTGATGAATTTTAACAGATGTGTACATTTCATGTATACAACATGCTAGACCAGATATAAATCATTGTCATGGAAAAAAGTAGGAGGGTCCCCCAAAAATTAAAAGTAGAGCTACCATGTGCATATGATCCAGCCATCCCGTCACTGTGTATATATCCAAAGGATATGAAATCCATACCTCAAAGAGATGCCTGCTCTCCCTTGTTCATTGCAGCATTATCACAATAGCCAAAGTATGCAATCAATCGACCTGTCCATCAGGATAAATGGATAAAGAAAATGTGGCATATGTACACAGTGAAATACTATTCCGCCTTAAAAAGAAGGAAATTGGCTGGGTGCAGTGGCTTACGCCTGTAATCCCAGCACTTTGGGAGGCCAAGGGGGGTGGATCACGAGGTCAGGAGATCGAGACCATCCTGGCCAACATGGTGAAACCACGTTTCTACTAAAAATACAAAAATTAGCTGGTAGTGGTGCGCACCTGTAATCCCAGCTGCTCTGGAGGCTGAGGCAGGAGAATCCCTTGAACTCGGGAGGCAGAGGTTGCAGGGAACTGAGATCATGCCACTGCACTCTAGCCTGGCAACAGAGTGAATCTCCATGTCAAAAAAAAAAAAAAAAAAAGAAATCCGGAAATCCTGTCATTTATGATGACGTGGATGTACCTGGAGAACATTATGTTAAGTGAAATAAGCCAGGCGCAGAAAAACAAATACAGCCCCATCTCACTTATATGTGGAGTGTCAAAATCAAACTCACAGAAACAGAATAAAACGGTGGTAAACGGAGACCAAGAGGTGGCAGCATTAGGGAGATGTTGGTCAAAGGACACAAAATTTCACTTAGGAGGAGTAAGTTCAAGAGATCTATTGTACATCATAATGGTGACTATAGTTTATAATAATATGTTGTATACTTGAAAATTGCTAAGTTAAGTAGATTTTGAGTGTTCTTACCACAAAAAAAGATAAGTATGTGAAGTAATGCATATGCTAATTACCTCAATTTAGCCATTCAATATATACGTATTTCTTTTTTTTTTTTTTTTTGAGACGGAGTCTCGCTCTTTCACCCAGGCTGGGGTGCAGTGGCGCGATCTCTGCTCACTGCAGGCTCCGCCCCCTGGGGTTCACGCCATTCTCCTGCCTCAGCCTCCCGCGTAGCTGGGACTACAGGCGCCCGCCACCTCGCCCGGCTAATTTTTTGTATTTTTAATAGAGACAGGGTTTCACCGTGTTAGCCAGGATGGTCTCGATCTCCTGACCTCGTGATCCGCCCGCCTCGGCCTCCCAAAGTGCTGGGATTACAGGCGTGAGCCACCGCGCCCGGCCTAATATATGCATATTTCAAAACATCATTTTTGTGCACTATAAATATATACAATTTTTGTCAGTTAAAATAAAAAAGAAATCGGATGGTTCAGTGGCTGATGCCTGTAATCCCAGCACTTTGGGAGGCTGAGGCGGGTGGATCACCTGAGGTCAGGGGTTCAAGGCCAGTCTGGCCAACATGTTGAAACCCCATCTCTACTAAAAAATACAAAAATTAGCCGGGTATGGTGGCACACACCTGTAATCCCAGCTACTCAGGAGGCTGAGGCAGGGAGAATCGCTTGAACCCGGTAAGCAGAGGTTGCAGTGAGCTGAGATCGTGCCACTGCACTTTAGCCTGGGTGACAGAGCCGACTTTGTCTCAAAAAAAAAAAAAAAAAAGAAGAAATAGATCATGGCCATTTCCAAGGAATTTATTTATTTAATTTATTCATTTATTCATTTATTTTCCGAGATAGGGTCTCACTCTGTCACCCAGGCTGTAGTGCAGTGGCACAGTCTCAGCTCACTGCAGCCTCTACCTCCTGGGCTCAAGCCATCCTCTGACCTCAGCCTCCCGAACAGCTGGGACTACAGGCATGCGCCATGGTGCATGGCTAATTTTTGTTTATTTTTGTAGAGAAGGGGTCTTACTATGTTGCCCAGGCTGGTCCTGATCTCCTGGGCTCAAGTGATCAGCCCACCTTGGCCTCCCAAAGTGCTAGGATTACAGGTGTGAGCCACTGCACCCAGCCGAAAGTTTTAATTTTAGCAATTTTGGTGGTTGTGTTGTAATACCCCATTGTGCCGTTTTCAAGATTTCAGTACATTTTATGGCCCAGCATATCCTTAGTGAAACATGATGAAAGTTTCATGTGTTTTAGTCCATTCAGACTGCTTTTAGGAAATACTATAGATTGTGTGGCTTAAACAACAAACATTTCTCACAGTCCTAGAGGCAGGAGGTTTAAGATCAGGGTGCTGGCGTGATCCTGGTGAGGGCCTTCTTCCTGGTTATGTCCTCACGTGGCCTTTCCCTGTTTGTGGAGGCTAAAACAACTCCATCTTGGATGCTAATCTGCCCATGTTGACTTCTGATTAACCCCAGTTCTGGGAATGCCTCTAATGCCTTTCACATACTTACCATAAATCCTGCCCTTAGACCAATTCCCTATGGTTTATAAGCCCAGGATCTGAGGTTAAGAAGTCCCTATTAAATGTTTCTGAGAAATAGATTTGTCAGCCTCTTTCTTCAGCTTCTCAGCTTCCTTGGGCGAAGGCTTGTACAGACCTGCTCACCTCTGAACATTGGTGCATGCATGCAGAGAGAAATCGAATTTCTCTTCCTCTTTTTATAAGGACACTAATCCCATCCTGGCAGCTTCACCCTCATGATCTCATCTAAACCTAATTACCTCTTTTTTTTTTTTTTTTTTTTTTTTTTTTTGAGATGGAGTCTTGCTCTGTTCCCGGCTGGAGTGGAGTGGCACGATCTCAGCTCACTGCAACCTCCACCCCCCGAGCAGTCTTAACTCATTCCAGCATCAACTCTTAACTCTAAAGTGCAAAGCCTTATTTATATATTATCAAAATCAGATATGAATGAAACCATAGGTACATTTCATCCTGAGGCAAAATTTATCTCCAGTTGTGAAACCTGTGAAGCCAGAAATGCATATGTGGGACAGGCAAAGGATAGCCACCCCTATTAGAAAAGGGAGAGAAATTAGTAGGAAGTGTAGCTAGGGCAACATGGTGAGACCCCGTCTCTACTAAAAAAATCACCAGGCATGATGGTGCGCGTCTGTGGTCCCAACTATTGGGAGGCTGAGGTGGGAGAATTGCTTGAGCTCAGTGGGGGCAGAGGTTGCAGTGAGCTGAGATCGTGCCACTCTGCTCCAGCCTGGGACAGAGTGAGACCCTTGTCTCAAACAAAACAAAACAAAAACAAACAAACAAAAACAGTAGGAAGTGATAGGTGCTGTCAACGAAGAGCCAAACTCTGTAAAATATTTGAAGAGATTTATTCTGAGCCAAATATGAGTGACCATGGCCCGTGACACAGCCCTCAGGAGGTCCTGAGAACATGTGCCCAAGGTGGTCCAGGCACAGCTTGGTTTCATACATTTTAGAGAGGCATGAGACATCAATCAAATACATTTAAGAAATACATTGGTTAGGCCGGGCGAGGTGGCTCAAGCCTGTAATCTCAGCACTTTGGGAGGCCGAGGCGGACGGATCACGAAGTCAGGAGATCGATACCATCCTGGCTAACACGGTGAAACCCGGTCTCTACTAAAAATACAAACAATTAGCTGGGCGTGGTGGTGGGTGCCTGTAGTCCCAGCTACCCGGGAGGCTGAGGCAGGAGAACCGCGTGAACCCGGGAGGCGGAGCTTGCAGTGAGCAGAGATCGCGCCACTGCACTCCAGCCTGGGCGACAGAGCGAGACCCCATCTCAAAAAAAAAAAAAAAAAAAGAAGAAGAAATACATTGGTTTGGTCCAGAAAGGTGGGACAACTCAAAGGGCGGGAGGTTGGGGGTGGGTGGGGAGCTTCCAGCCTATAAGTGAATTTAAATGTTTTCTGGTTTGACAATTGGTTGAGTTCGTCGAAAGACAAAATTGATTGATAGAAAGGGAATGTTCAGATTAAGATAAAGATTGTGGAGCCCAAAGTTCTTTTGAAGTCCTCTAGTGGCTGCCGTTAGAGACAATAGATGACAAATGTTTCCTATTCAGATCTTAGTTAATCTCTTTAGGATTGGGAGGGTCTGGAAGGAAAAGATCTAGCTATGTTAATAGAGATTCTTTACAGATGCACATTTTCTCCCATAGAGAACAGCTTTGCAAGGTCATTTCAAAATATGGCAAAGAAACATGTTTTGGGGTAAAATGTTTTGATTTTTTTTCCTTGTCTCGTAACGTTATGCCAGAGTCAGGTTGGAAAGTAAATCACGATATATAGGGTTAAATAAAACCCATTTGATGAGAATTTATGATTTGTAGGGCATGACTCCCCAGGCCCCTTAGATAGGAATTTGGACGAGATAAAAAAATCAGAGTTTAGTTCTCAGTGCCAAGCAATTCTAAATAATTCTACCAAGACAAACTCCAGTAGACTTTAAGCCTTGGGAATAATCCTCTTTGGCTGGACACTCTGCCCTCTGGACCCACTGTGGTGGGGGCTGCACCCCCATGGCTCTGCTGGGTGGTGGTCCCGGCCTTCAAAACTGAGGTGGCCGGCCGGGCGCAGTGGCTCATGCCTGTAATCCTAGCACTTTGGGAAGCCGAGATGGGCGGATCACCTGAGGTCAGGAGTTCGAGACCAGCCTGACCAACATAGAGAAATCCCATCTCTATTAATAATGCAAAAATAGCTGGGCGTGGTGGCGCATGCCTGTAATCCCAGCTACTTGGGAGGCTGAGGCAGGGGAATCGCTTGAACCCAGGAGGCGGAGGTTGTGGTGAGCCGAGATTGTGCCATTGCACTCCAGCCAGCCTAGGTGGCAAGAGCAAAACTCCGTCTCAGAAAAAACAAAAAACAAAAAACTGAGGTGGCGGCAACCCGGTTCCAGCCTGTGCACTCTGGGCCTGTGGTGGGAGTGGCCCTTGATGATTGAATTGTCTTTGGGGTCCTTTTCTTGTCTTTAAGAACACTGCACCTTGAAAACAGCGCTGCCAAGCATGATGGCTGACGCCTGTAATCCCAGTACTTTGAGAGGCCGAGGTGGGAGGATTGCTTGAGCCCAGGAGTTCGAGACCAGCCTCGGCAATATAGTGAGACCTCATCTCTATAATTTTTTTTTTTAATTAGCTGGGCATGGTAGCATGCACTTGTAGCCCCAGCTACTCAGGAGGCTGAGGTGGGAGGATTGCTTGAGCCTAGGAGATCAAGGTTGCAGTGAGCTGTGATCACACTACTGCACTCCAGCTTGGGTGGCAGAGTGAGACCCTGTCTCAAAAAAAAAAAAAAAAAGGCCGGGCGCAGTGGCTCACACTTGTAATCCCAGCACTTTGGGAGGCCGAGGCGGGCAGATCACAAGGTCAGGAGATCGAGACCATCCTGGCTAACATGGTGAAACCCTGTCTCTACTAAACAAAATACAAAAAGTTAGCCAGGTGTGGTGGCGGGCGCCTGTAGTCTCAGCTACTTGGGAGGCTGAGGCAGGAGAATTGCATGAACCCAGGAGGCAGAGCTTGCAGTGAACAGAGATCACGCCACTGCACTCCAGCTTGGGTGACAGAGTGAGATTCTGGCAAAAAAAAAAAAAAAAAAGTAGCTGTAGCAGGGGTGTCCAATCTTTTGCCTTCTCTGGGCCACTTTGGAAGAAGAAAATTGTATTGGGCCACACATAAAACACACTAATGATAGCTGATGAGAAAAAAAAATTTTTTTCAAAAAGAAATCTCATAATGTTTTAAGAAAATTTAAGAATTTGTGTTGGGCTACATTCAAAGCCATCCTGGCCTGAATGTGGGCCACTGGCCACAGGTTGGACAAGCTTTCTCTATGGCCCAGTCCTGTAGGATCTTAGACGTCTGACAGCCTTCCTTCACTTCATCCCCTTTCTCCCCTCTGGCAGGTGCTAGGGTGACTGATTCGGTCTGTGGTTCATACCCATTCTAACCTTGTTACCTCGCAGTTTTTGGACTACACTCTTAGTATTTACAGTGTGGATAGGCTGAGAATTGTCCAGATTTTTAAGTTCTAGTTCTTTTTTTGCTTAACAATTCATTTCTCTTTTTTCACTTTTTTTTTTTTTTTTTTTTTGAGATGGAGTTTCACTCTTGTTGCCCAGGCTGGAGTGCAATGGCACGATCTCAGCTCACCTCAACCTCCACCTCCTGGGTTCAAGCGATTCTGCTGTCTCAGCCTCCCTAGTAGCTGGGATTACAGGCATGTGCCACCACGCACAGCTAATTTTGTGTTTTTAGTAGAGACGGGGTTTCTCCATGTTGGCCAGGCTGGTCTCGAACTCCTGACCTCAGGTGATCCGCCAGCCTCGGCCTCCCAAAGTGCTGGGATTACAGGTGTGAGCCACCGCGCCCGGCCTTTTCACATTTTACTATAAGCAGTTGGCCGGGTGCGGTGGCTCACGCCTGTAATCCCAGCACTTTGGGAGGCCGAAGCCGGCGGATCACGAGGTCAGAAGATCGAGACCATCCTGGATAATACGATGAAACCCCGTCTCTACTAAAAATACAAAAAGTTAGCCTGGCATGGTGGCGGGCGCCTGTAGTCCCAGCTACTCGGGAGGCTGAGGCAGGAGAATGGCGTGAACCCGGGAGGCGGAGCTTGCAGTGAGCCGAGATCGTGCCACTGCACTCCAGCCTGGGCGACAGAGCAAGACTCTGTCTCAAAAAAAAAAAAAAAGCAGTCAAGAGGATCCAAGCTGCTCCTTCAACACTAAATATCCCATATATTTCAAGTTTTCCTCTGAATTGCTCAATCTTGTTTAATCTCTTTAAGGTCTTTTTTCCTTTAATCTCACTGTGTAATCTTTAAACAGTGTAGGTGTTGTTTTTCTAATGTCACTGTCTGATAATTTCAGTATTTTAAGGCAAATTTTTCTCCTTAGATTCACTGGTTTTCCTTCAAATGTATTAGGGTATAATTGTTTATAATGCTTTTAAATTTTGTTTTGTTTAACATTTAAAGAAATATCCCCCATGGGTACTTCTTTTGTTTTGTTTTGGTTTGGTTTTTTGAGACAGAGTCTCAATCTGTTGCCTAGGCTGGAGTGCAGTGGCGTGATCTTGGCTCACTGCAACCTCTGCCTCCCAGGTTCAAGCGATTCTCCTACCTCAGCCTCCCAAGTAACTTGGATTACAGGCATGTGCCACCATGCCCAGATAATTTTTTTGGTATTTTTAGTAGACAGGGTTTTGCCATGTTGGCCAGGCTGGTCTTGAACTCCTTACCTCAGGTGATTCACTCACCTTGGTCTCCCAAAGTGCTGGGATTACAGATGTCAGCCACTGCACCCAGCTGGTATTTCTTTTTGTGTGTGTGAGACATACAAGGTAAGTATAGTAAAAAAATTATTAAACTTCTAATTAAAAATATAATTTCAAAAGACGTTTCCAATAGCATCAAAAACATCAAATACCTAGGAAAGACAAAATTTCTACACAGAAAACTATGAACCATAAACTGTAAAACATACAAACTATGTATTTATAAAACATATAAGCATATAAACTATAAACATTAAAACATATAAACTGGGCCGGGCGCGGTGGTTCACGCTTGTAATCCTAGCACTTTGGGAGGCCGAGGCAGGCGGATCACGAGGTCAGGAGATCGAGACCACGGTGAAACCCCGTCTCTACTAAAAATACAAAAAATTAGCCGGGCGTGGTGGCGGGCGCCTGTAGTCCCAGCTACTTGGAGAGGCTGAGGCAGGAGAATGGCGTGAACCCGGGAGGCGGAGCTTGCAGTGAGCCGAGATTGCGCCACTGCACTCCAGCCTGGGCGACAGAGCGAGACTCCGTCTCAAAAAAAAAACAAAAAAAAAAAACAAACAAACAAAAAAACATATAAACTGTATGTTCATAAAGCATAGAAACTATAAAATATAACTATATAGACTATAAAATACATAAAACATTATTGCAAAAAAATCATAGCCCTAAATAAATGGAGGCACAGACAGGGCTCATGAATTGGAAGACCATATTTTAAAGATATTGATTCCCCTCAAATTGGTATATGGAATTTGTTAAATCTCAGTTTTAGAAAACTCTTGGCAGGTGCATCTGTGTGAGAGTGTGTGGGAGTGCGTGCGCGCGCGCGTGTGTGTGTGTGTGTGCGTGCCTATGGTTATTATTATATTTTTTTAATACTGATGGGATCTCCCTATGTTGCCCAGGCTGGTCTTGAATTCCTGGGCTTAAGCAATCCTTCCACCTTGGCCTCCCAGAGTGCTAGGATTATAGGTATGAGCCGCCACACCTGGCCGCCTGTGGGTTTTTTTCTTTTCTTTTCTTTTCTTTTCTTTTCTTTTTTCTTTTCTTTCTTTTCTTTTCTTTTCTTCTCTTTCTTCCTTTTTTTTTTTTTGAGATGGAGTCTCATCTCTGTCACCCAGGCTGGCGTGCAGTGGCTCAGTCTCTGCTCACTGTAACCTCCATCTCCCGGGTTCAAGCGATTCTCCTGTCTCAGCCTCCCGAGTACAGGCATTACAGGGATTACAGGCATGCGCCACCATGCCTGGCTAATTTTTATTTTATTTTATTTTATTTTTATTTTTAGTAGAGACAGGGTTTCACCATGTTGACCAAGCTGGTCTCGAACTCCTGACCTCAGGTGATCCAACCACCTCCGCCTCCCAAAGTGCTGGGATTATAGGCGTGAGTTTATAATCTATTACTATATATATATATATATAAAATCTCTATATATAATATATGTATACAATATATAATATATATAATCTATAATATAAAATATATAATCTATATATATAATCTATAATATACTTTCTTTTTTTTTTTTTTTTGAGACGGAGTCTCCCTCTGTCGCCCAGGCTGGAGTGCAGTGGCGCAATCTCGGCTCACTGCAAGCTCCGCCTCCCGGGTTCACGCCATTCTCCTGCCTCAGCCTCTCAGAGTAGCTGGGACCACAGGCGCCCGCCACCACGCCCGGCTAATTTTTTTGTATTTTTAGTAGAGACGGGGTTTCACCGTGGTCTCGATCTCCTGACCTCGTGATCCGCCTGCCTCGGCCTCCCAAAGTGCTGGGATTACAAGCGTGAGCCACCACGCCCGGCTATTTTTTTGTATTTTTAGTAGAGACGGGGTTTCACCGTGGTCTCGATCTCCTGACCTCGTGATCCGCCCGCCTCGGCCTCCCAAAGTGTTGGGATTACAAGCGTGAGCCACCGCGCCCGGCTTTTTTGTATTTTTAGTAGAGATGGGGTTTCACCATGTTGGCCAGGCCAGTCTCGAACTCCTGACCTCAGGTGATCTGCCTGCCTTGGCCTCCCAAAGTGCTGGGATTACAGGCATGAGCCACTGTGCCCTGGCCTTCTTTTTTTTTTTTTTTGAGACGGAGTCTTGCTCTGTTGCCCAGGCTGGAGTAATGCAGTCTCGGCTCACTGCAACCTCCACCTCCTGGGTTCAAGCAATTCTCCTGTCTCCGCCTCCCGAGTAGCTGGGATTACAGGCCTGCACCACCACGCTTGGCTAATTTTGTATTTTTAGTAGAGACGGGGTTTCACCATCCTGGACAGGCTAGTCTCGAATTCCTGACCTTGTGATCCACCCTCCTCGGCCCCCCCATTTCTTGATAAATTCTATTAAAGATATAAATCTCCCTCTAAGAACTATTTTATTTGTGTTTCACGAATTTTGATGTATTTTCAACATTCAGTTCTACATACTTGTTAATTTCCTTTATTACTTCTTCGTGATCATGGTGTCTTCTCCCCTGCCAGGTAAGTATCCTTTATGAGTTCTTATTTAACACAATACAAATCAAGAATTTTGGTTTTATTTTGTATTTTTTATTTTTGTACCTTCTTAGTTTCCCAAGGTAGGAGTTTTTTGTCATTGTTGTTGTTTTTAGTACTTTTTAAAAAAACTTTGTGGAGGCCAGGCGTGGTGGCTCACGCCTGTAATCCCAGCACTTTGGGAGGCCGAGGCAGGCGGATCACGAGGTCAGGAGATCGAGACCATCCTGGCTAACACGGTGAAACCTTGTCTCTACTAAAAATACAAAAAATTAGCCGGGCGCGGTGGCAGGCGCCTGTAGTCCCAGCTACTGGAGAGGCTGAGGCAGGAGAATGGCGTGAAGCTGGGAGGCGGAGCTTGCAGTGAGCCGAGATTGTGCCACCGCACTCCAGCCTGGGTGAGAGAGCAAGACTCTGTCTCAAAAAAAAAAAAAAAAAAAAAAAAAAAAAAAAACCTTTGTGGAAATGTAGGCCAGGTGTGGTGGCCCAAGCCTGTAATCCCAGCACTTTGGGAGGCCGAGGTGGGCAGATCATGAGGTCAGGAGTTCGAGACCAGCCTGGCCAATATGGTGAAACACCATCTTTACTAAAAATACAAAAATTAGCTGCGCATGGTGGTGGGTGCCTGTAATCCCAGCTACCCAGGAGGGTGAGGCAGGAGAATCGCTTGAACCTGGAGGGCGGAGGTTGCAGTGAGCCAAGATCGTGCCACTGCACTCCAGCCTGGGTGACAGAGGAAGACTCCATCTCAAAAAATAATAATAATAATAAACTTTGTGGCAATGTAGTTACTGATTTGTAACTTCATCCTGTTGTGGTCAGAGAAGATCCTTTGTATGGTATCTGTCTTTTAAAATCTGCTGAGACTTGTTTTGTGGCCTAACATATGTTCTCTCCTGGAGACAGTCTGGTGGACACCTGAGAGGATGTGTGGCTTTGTGCTGTGAGATCCCGGTGTGGGCAGAGTCCACCTCTGGAAGGCCATTGAAGCCACCGGTTCATAGTAGCTTCTGTGCACGTTTTGTGGTGCCCTAAGGTAGTGTTTGTGCTGGCGCACTCGGTGGGGCTTCATTGTGCTAATCATGAGGTTTCCTGTTTGCAGTGTGCCTGCCAGTGTAGAGCCGGTGGAGCAGCTAGGCTCGGCGCTGAGGTTTCGCCCTGGCTACAACGACCCCATGTCAGGGTAAGTAAAGCCTGCTGGCTGGGTGCGTCTTCCTGGCGAAGGTGACAAGAGGGCTCAGGGGGGCCAGTGTGCATCTGGGGGACTGGGATGATTCGGTCATTGGGGTGGAGCCCAAGAAACTGTCACCATATCTGACCACAAGGACACTTGCTCCTTATGCTGTGAAGGTGTCTTCATGAGTGTGCTGGGGTGGTGGGGATGTGGGCGACTGTGGTCGGGGGTTGACAATTGAAGAGCCAGGGGTCGGGGGTACATTGACCTGGATGCTGGGTTGAGTCAGCAGATGACTGATGGGTCCCAATGGGGGCAGGAGTGACAGAGATGGGGCTGTAGTGGGCATGCGATGATGGTAGATGGGGGCGGGTATATTGTGATTGGGCATTGGTGACAATGGTGATGGTGATGGGGTGATGGTGGTGCTGGCAAGCACGTGGTGATGGGGTGATAACGGTAGGGAGAGGTCCTGGGACAACCAATGATGCCACAGTTCCTGTGTTAAGCTTTGTGGGTCATGGTTACTGTGTCAGGACTCTCCTTTCAGGGAACCAAGGAGCAACCCCAGCTCCCAAACCCCAGTCTCCTTGGCTGGGCTCCGGCCTGTGTTATTGCCACCGTAACAGGAGTTGTGACATCTTCCTGGAGGTGGAATGGGTGTGCAGCCACCAGCGCGGGCTTTCCTGGCTGGGTCTGTTCCACTTGCCGTCTCCCCCCTGCCCTGGTGGATCTAGAAGCCACTTAAAGAAAACGTCTGCCCAGGAGGGCAGGGTTGCCCCTTTGGAGGAAGAGACCCTGGGCTCTGGGCCTGAGTGGGGGGCTTGGGTTCTTGTTTTGCCCCATCCCATCCTGTAGGCCCAGGCAGGTGTGGGGCCTCACTGGCTACAGCAGAATCAGGGCAGGGCTCCTGTGTGTGAAGGAGGAGAAGAAGTGCAGCTGCGCCCCTCCTCAACACCTCAGGGCTGGTTGGAGCCTGAGATCTCTACAGGCCTTCCCCCTCGACGTCCAGGAGCCCAGGAATGGCTGTCCTGCCCTGAGGCCCAGGACTGTGGGCTTTCAGATGGCCCCGTGAGAGTTGCCTTTGCCCAGCCTGTGTGGGCCTGGAGGCAGTCCAGGAGTGGGCCTCGTCCTGAGGACGGTGGGCATCACGGAGGGTTCTGGGAGCGCTGAGGACTGAATGGTGTTTTAGGAAGACCACGCTGGCTGCTCTGTGGAAGATGGAAAGAGCAGATGGGGCGGGTGTGGGAGGTGGGAAGTCGTTTCTGTAGGAGGTGGCCTCAGGCGGCTTCCTGGCCAGAGGCGCTGGAGGCCAGAGAGAGCCAGAGCTTGGTGGGGAGAGGTGAGGATGGAGACTTACATTCAGCAGCTCCCTCAAGGCAGGGTGTGGAAGGAGTGGGAAGGAGCAGGGGCTGGACACTGGACGAGGGCAGGCTTGTGGTGAAGTGCGCTGTGGAATGGAGATTTCACACCACGGAGTCCATGGCACCCTGGGCAAGAGCCAGGCAGTGGAGCAGATTGAAGAGCAGTTGGAAATTGTATGCTGGTCGCAGGCAACTCCTTGGGAGAGTTTTGGCCGTGAATGGATGAGGAGTAACACAGGCATTGAAGCTGGGCACAGTGCCACACTCCTGTAGTCCCAGCTACTTGGGAGGCTGAGGCAGGAGGATCGCTGGAGGCCAGGAGTTCAGGGCTACAGTGAGCTATGATCCTGCCTGGGAATAATCCCTGCACTCCAGCCTGGGCGACCCCGTGTTTTTTGTTTTTTGTTTTTAAAAGGGAGACCGGGTGTGGTGACTAATGCTTATAATCCCAGTACTTTGGGAGGCTAAGGTGGACAGATCACCTGAGGCCAGGAGTTCAAGACCAGCCTGGCCAACATGGTGAAACCCTGTCTCTACTAAAAATACAAAAATTAGACAGGCGTGTTGGCGGGTGCCTTTAATTCCAGCTACTCCGTAGGCTGAGGCAGGAGTATCACTTGAACCCAGGAGGCTGAGGTTGCAACAACAAAAAAAGGAGTTGGAGAATCCATGTGAAGGGTTGTTTTGTTTCTTTTTTTTTTTTTTTTTTTTTTCTCAATGGTAGGGATTTGAGCTGGGACAGCAAGGAGGAGACAGTGTGGAACAAGCTCCCAGAGGGGCATAAGAGGAGGAGTGGCTTCCTGGGGTTGTGGCAGCAGGGAGGTGACTGGGGCCAGCTCAGAGGCACCTCTGACTCCCCCAAGGTGTGCATGTGGGACCTGTTCTGTTAGCCCAGCTGCCGCCTTGGTGTGCACAGCACTGGGCCTCGTGTGCTGTGTGCTTGGCGTGCCCTGCTGCCTCCTGCCCCAGGCTATTTTGCTCATGCATTGAGAAGAGCAGGTGACTGGAGTGATGCTCCCCCTCCCGTGCCTCATGTCATCTCTTGTCCTCTGCTTTGTTCTGAGCCCCAGCTCATGCCTAGGACCTGCTTTATAAAGGTGCAGGAGCGAAAGAAGTGGGTGCTGGGAGGAGGGGAGGGGGACAGGGTCATCAGTGACTCCTCTCTTTTGAACTCTCTCAGGTGGCTGCCTGTCTGGGTCCCAAGGAGACATCTTCTGCTGGGCATCCGTGTGCTGCCTACTTGGCCAAGGGCACTGTTTGTCCACTGGAGAGTTGGCTCCTTGGTGAGGGCCTGGCCCCTGCTGTCGAGGCCATGGCCAGGAGCTCAGGAGAAGCCAGGCAGGGGAAAGACCCCAGGCCAGGTGCCCCACCCCAGCTCTGCCCCACTCCCTGCCACTGACCCCTCCTCCTCTCCTTATTTTGGGACCCTTGCCTCTGGCTGTCTTCCTCTGGGCTACTTTTTTTTTTTTTTGAGATGGAGTTTCTCTCCTGTTGCCCAGGCTGGAGTGCAGTGGCGCAATCTCTGCTCACTGCAATCTCCGCCTCCTGGGTTCAAGCAGTTCTCCTGCCTCAGCTTCCTGAGTAGCTGGGATTACAGGTGCCGGCCACCATGCCTGGCTAATTTTTGTATTTTTAGTAGAGATGGGGTTTCACCATGTTGGCCAGACTGGTCTCGAGCTCCTGACCTCGTGATCTGCCCGCCTCAGCCTCCCAAAATGCTGGGATTACGGGCATGGGCCACCGCACCCGACCTGGGCTACTTTTTGAGTTCCCTAGGCATGAGGCAGCAGGCTGGAGCCTGGATCCAGATGGGCCCACATCTGCCTGGCCCAGAACCCCTGCTGCAGGAGGATGCCACCCATGGCAGGGGTTATAGTGTGGCCCTATTTGTGGGCTCAGGGTTGGCCCAGGTCTTCTGCCCCCTAGACTTTGGCAAGTGAATCTCTGTTTAATGGTGAGTGGCTCCAGCCATTCTTGGCTTGTTCACTCCCTAGAGCTTCCTTAGTCTCCTGGTTGTTTTGGGTCCTGCTCTCATGTCCTCTTCCCAGCTCCTTGCACTCACAAGACTGTCGGGCAAGACTGTTGGGTTTCTAGGCACCGAGTGGCAGAAGCTCTGGCTGCAGACTCCAAGGAGGCCACCACTGACCTTCTGCTGTGACTCCACTGCCACAGTGCAGGGGAAAGGGAGACAGGCCCATTAGGCGAGGTGTGGCCACAGCCCTGGTGCTACCTCCCAGCCCTCAAAGCGTCCTTTCTGTGGTTCTCAGGCCCTCAAGCCTGTCTGGGGCCTTGCTGACACCGGGATGGGGGTGCGGGTATCCCAGGTCCAGAGCCAGCCTGTTCACAGTCTAAGGTTTGGAGTCTTCCATTTCTTGGAGGCCGCCCAATTCTCCCCAGACCCTACAATCCTGCCCAAACTCCCTGTCGGGGTGGCTGCTCCTCTGCCTTCTGCTGCCTCCTGCTTGGGCTGACTCTGCCTTTTGAGCTTGGCACCAGCCTTGGGAGACCCCATTCCTTCCTCTCGGAGGCGTGGTTCCATTGGTACTGTAGCCACGTGTGCCCTTGTACCCTAGCTCCACTCTGCAACCACCCCTTGAATGTTGCTTGGTTTTCTAAGGTCACCATGCCTGGGTGGGGTCTCTGAGTGAATTTATTCATTTACCTGTCCAATATTTATTGATTAATTCACAAGATTGTGCAAAAAAATTTTTTTATTGAGCACTCACTATATGCTAGGCACTGGAAATACAGTGGCGGCCGAAAGCTGTATTGGGTGATAATGGTACAAAGCAGGGGCAAGATGTAGTTGATCAAATGCTCACACACAACAGAGTGTGTGTTTATGAACTGAGGTAGAAAGGAATTTAATTCCGTACGGGCATGTGCTGAGGGGCCTGGCCTCTTCTGCATGGTGGGGAAGGTGCTCCTGGGGAAGTGACGCTTTGACCTGAGGCCTGAGGGGTGAGCAGGAATGAGTTAGGTGTGGCTGAGATGAAAGGAGGAAAGGGCTGAGCTGGCAGGAGGATCTGCATTTGCAAAAGCCTTGAGCAGGACACAGCATGGTGCTTTCAAAGCTGAAAGGAGGGGGCTGGGACTGAGCACAGAGGTTGAAGGAGAGGGGGCAGTTCCAGACCACACATGGCTTTGTGGGCCTAATAGGGAGTTTTATTTTATTTAAAATTTTCATTAAAGGCCGGGCAAGGTGGCTCAGGCCTGTAATCCCAGCACTTTGGGAGGCCAAGGTGGACAGATCACCTGAGGTCGGGAGTTCGAGACCAGCCTGGCCAACATAGTGAAACCCCATCTCTACTAAAAATACACAAATTAGCCATGTGTGGTGGCACGCACCTGTAGTCCCAGCTTCTCGGGAGGCTGAGGCACGAGAATCACTTGAACCCGGGGAGGCAGAGGCTGCAGTGAGCTGGGATTGCACCACTGCACTCCAGCCTGGGTGACAGAGAAAGACTCTGTCTCGAAAAAAAAATGAATAAAATTAAAAAATAAAATTTTAATTAAAGATTAAAATTTAGCCTGGGCAACACAGTGAGACCCTGTCTCTACAAAAAATAAAAAAATAGCCGAGTGTGGTGGTGCATGCCTGTGGTTCCAGCTACTTGGGGGACTGAGGTGGGAGGATCACTTGAGCCTGGGAGTTTGAAGCTGCAGTGAGCTGTGATCGTGCCACTGCACTCCAGCCTGGGCAACAGAGTGAGACCCTGCCTCAAAAAAAAAATTTCCTTTATTATAAGTTTCACTGTCTGGTGAGACAAATCCCAGATTTTTCTTTTCTTCTTCTACTTCTTCTTTTTTTTTTTTTTTTTTTTTTTTGAGACAGATTCTCACTTAGTCTCCCAGGCTGGAACAAGCCTCCTGAGTAGCTGGGATTAATAGGTACGTACCACCATGCCTGGCTAATTTTTGTATTTTTTGATAGGTAAAGAAGGAGTTTTGCCATGTTGCCCAGGCTGGGCTCGAACTCCTGGGCTCAAGCTTCCCAAAAGCCTCGGCCTCCCAAAGTGCTGGGATTGCAGGTGTGAGCCACTGCACATGGCCTCTTTTCTTCTTTTGTTGTCAACTATAATACATATACAGGAAAGCACAGATACACTCAGTTTAACATGTAATTATAAAGCAAATTCCTTTGTAATCCCAAGAGCTACAGGAGCCATAGCCGGCATTTGAGCAGGGGGTGACATGATGGACCCTGCATGGTGGCCCCAGTAGGGTGGCCGGGAGAACATGGGGAGACAGATTGGAAACAGTGCTGGTGGGAGAGGAGGAGCTGAAGGGACGGGCTGGACTTTGCTCCTTGCGTGTGTGTCAGCCAGGGCCCCAGGGTCGCCCTCTGGGCCTAGATGGATGCAGAAGCTCCTCTTGGAGGCTTGTGGAACAGGGCCGGTGGGTTAGGTGGAAGTGGGGGTGGGGGTGCTGCTGAGCTAGAGTGTGGTTGGGGCCCACTGAGGCTGGGGTGGCTCTTAGACCCCCTAGTGGCCAGGCTGCATTCCGAGGTCAGGCCCCGCAGGCTTGGCTCAGGGAGGCAGCTCTGGGAGGCAGTTGGGGCACCTCTGCTTCCCCCGCCCCCTGGCCCCCACCCCTTGGCTCCTTGGCTGCTAGCCGCCTGTTGGGCGGGGCCATCCTGTATCTTTAAGAGGGTGGAACAGGGGCCTCGCGTCTGTGCTTCCTGTGGCTGACGTCATCTGGAGGAGATTTGCTTTCTTTTTCTCCAAAAGAGGAGGAAATTGAAACTGAGTGGCCCACGATGGGAAGAGGGGAAGCCCAGGGGTACAGGAGGCCTCTGGGTGAAGGCAGAAGCTAACATGGGGTGAGCTTGGGCGCTATGCCGCATGTGCGTGTGAGAGACAGACACTGAGAGATCTCTGGAGGGATGATAACGGCCTTGCGGTCGCATGTCATTGATGGCATGTGAATGTGTGTGCGTTTCTCCATTCCTGCCTCTGGTTGGGCAGGAAGACACCTGTAGTCTGCTGGTCCTGTCTTAGGGCCTTGTCCTGGACGGCCTGGGGCTGATGGCTCCTGCTTTGAGAGTCCTGAGGGGTGCTTTTGAGCCTGGAGTCTTTAGCTCTGTCTCTGGGCTGTGCTGTGGGGCCCTGCCGAAGTTGTGCAGCCCCAGGGCGGGGTAGGGTGGGACCCACACCCTCCTTGGGACTCTGTTGGGCAGAGGCTGGGAGGGGATGCCCTACAGCTAACAAAGCTCCTGGAGTTTTTGAATGTGTTTGATGCAGTTACCAAGCATTTGCCTTTTGTTAGAATAAAGCTTGGGTTGGGCATGGTGGCTGACACCTTTTAAAAAAAACTTATTATTTTTTATTTTTTTGGAGACAGACTCTCACTCTGTCACCCAGGCTGGAGTGCAGTGGTGCGAACTCGGCTCACTGCAGCCTCTGCCTCGTGGGTTCATGTGATTCTCCTGTCTCAGCCTCCAGAGTAGCTGGGACTACAGGCACGTGCCACCACGCCCGGCTAATTCTTTTTTTTTGTATTTTAGTAGAGACGGGGTTTCACTGTGTTGCCCAGGCTGGTCTCAAATTCCTGACCTCAGGCAATCCGCCTGCCTCGGCCTCCCGAAGTGTTGGGATTACAGGCTTGAACCACTGTGCCTGGCTTATTTATTTTATTTTTTAATTTTTTTGAGACGGAGTCTCCCTCTGTCGCTCAGGCTGGAGTGCAGTGGCACAATCTTAGCTCACTGCAACCTCCACCTCCTTGGTTCAAGCGATTCTCCTGCCTCAGCCTCCTGAGTAGCTGGGACTACAGTCTTGCACCACTATGCCCTGCTAATTTTTGTGTTTTTAGTAGAGACAGGGTTTCACCATGTTAGCCAGGGTAGTCTAGAACTCCTGACCTGGAGCGATCCGCCCACTTCGGCCTCTCAAAGTGTTGCCACCGCGCCTGGCCAGTTTATTATTTTTATTTTTTATTTATTTACTTTTTTGAGACAGAGTTTCGCTTTTGTTGCCTAGGCTAGAGTGCAATGGTGTGATCTTGGCTCACTGCAATCTCTGCCTCCCTGGGTTCAAGGGATTCTCCTGCCTCAGCCTCCCAAGTAGCTGGGATTGCAAGCACCCACCATCATGTCCGGCTAATTTTTTTTTATACTTTCTCGAACTCCAGACCTCAGGTGATCCACCTGCCTCGGCCTCCCAAAGTGCTGGGATTACAGGTGTGAGCCACCGCACCCAGCTGTTTTTTAGTTTTTTAATTCTTTTTTTTTTTTTTTGAGACGGAGTCTCGCTCTGTCGCCCAGGCTGGAGTGCAGTGGCGCAATCTCAGCTCACTGCAAGCTCGGCCTCCCGGGTTCACGCCATTCTCCTGCCTCAGCCTCTCCGAGTAGCTGGGACTACAGGCGCCCGCCACCACGCCCGGCTGATTTTTTTTGTATTTTTAGTAGAGACGGGGTTTCACCATGGTCTCGATCTCCTGACCTGGTGATCCGCCTGCCTCGGCCTCCCAAAGTGCTGGGATTACAAGCGTGAGCCACCGCGCCCGGCAGTTTTTTAATTCTTTTATCATCCAGTACAAAATGTCAGGCCGACAGTTTTTTTTTTTTTTTTTTTTTTTTTTTTGAGACAGAGTCTCACTCTGTCCCCTAGGCTGGAGTGCAGTGGTGCGATCTTGGCTCACTACAACCTCCGCTTCCCGGGTTCAAGCAATTCTCCTGCCTCAGCCTCCTGAGTAGCTGGGATTACAGGCGTGTGCCACCACAACCGGCTAATTTTTGCATTTTTAGTAGAGACGGGGTTTCACCATGTTGGCCAAGCTGGTCTCAAACTGCTAACCTCGTGATCCGCCCACCTCGGCCTCCCAAGGTGCTGGGATTACAGGCATGAGTCACTGTGCCCTGGCCACGCTGACAGTTTTAATCTCAGCACTTTGAGAGGCCGAGGAGGGAAGATTGCTTGAGGCCAGGAGTTTGGAAACCAGTTAGGTAACATAGTGAGACCCCTGTCTCTACAAAAATAAATGTGGTAGTGCATGCCTGTGGTTCCAGCTACTGGGGAGGCTGAGGTGGGAGAATCACTTGAGCCCGGGAGGTGGAGGCTGCAGTGAACTGTGATCACACCACTGCACTCCAGCTTGGGCGACAGAGTGAGACCCCGTCTCAAAAAATAAGTTAAAAAAGAAAAAGAATGAATCTTGGCCTCTGCAAACACAGCAGGGTGGCTAGTAAGGGGCTCTGTCTGCATTTGGAAGTCAGATTTTTTTTTTTTTTGAGACGGAGTCTCGCTCTGTCGCCCAGGCTGGAGTGCAGTGGCGCAATCTCGGCTCACTGCAAGCTCCGCCTCCCGGGTTCACGCCATTCTCCTGCCTCAGCCTCTTGGAGTAGCTGGGACTACAGGCGCCCGCCACCATGCCCGGCTAATTTTTTTTGTATTTTTAGTAGAGATGGGGTTTCACCGTGGTCTCGATCTCCTGACCTCATGATCCGCCCGCCTCGGCCTCCCAAAGTGCTGGGATTACAAGCGTGAGCCACCGCGCCCGGCCCTTTTCTTTCATTTTTGAGACAGAGTTTTGCTCCTGTCTCCAGGCTGGAGTGCAATGGCGTGATCTTGGCTGACTGCAACCTCTGCCTCTCGGGTTCAAGCGATTCTCCTGCCCCAGTCTCCCAAGTAGCTGGGATTACAGGCACCCGCCACCTTGCCCAACTAATTTTTGTATTTTTAGTAGAGACAGGGTTTCACCATATTGGCTAGGCTAGTCTCGAACTTCTCACCTCAGGTGATCTGCTCTCCTCGGCCTCCCAAAGTGCTGGGATTACAGGCATGAGCCATCGCCCCCGCCTAGAAGTCAATTTTGGTGAACTTCCCAGCCCAGGGCCTGCTTTCTCAAAGGGCTCCTCTGGCCTCCTGCCTCCAGGCCTCTGTGTCCTCCCCTTGGCTCTTGGCCCTCTCACCTGTGGAAGTGGCCATGCAGGTCGGAGGTGGGGGACCCAGGAGTGTGTGTGACCCCTGGCATGGTGCTTGGCACACAGCAAGCTTGCAGGCAGAGGCAACTATCCTTATCACTCAGGGGTCAGCCTCCCTACCCTGGGGCTGTCGTGGAGTGCAGGGGAACACTGGGGGCTTCCTGTTCCGGCCATACTGGCCTCTGCCCTCCTGGGGGTTTCTCTCTGTCTTTCCCCCGTGCTTCGTGAGCCATGTTATCTTCACTGTCTGCCTCCTACACTGGACTGTGGGCTCCCAGAGGCCAGGGCTGGCTGTCTTGCCCACTGTTAAGTTTTTTGACTCAAATCACAGTGCCTGGCTTGTGGCATGTGCCCTATACCCATCTGCTGATCAATTAGTTGTGAGGTGGACAAGATAGATGTATGTGTGTGGGGGTGGGACTTGAAGAGCTTCCTCCCATGCCTCTGAGGGTGGGACAAGTGGGGCAGACCCAGGGAGAGATGGTTACAGAGATTCACATATACCCCAGTTTACACAAGAGGAAACAGATTGAAACAGGTGCAGGCCACCCGACAAGGAAGTAGCTATATCTGTGTTGCCCAGACCCCTTCTGGCGAGAGGGGCGTGCCCTGGGAAGGGGTGGAGTGTGGGTAGCTGGTCTGGGGAGGGGCGAGGTGCCCCGGGTCATGTCTAGCTCTTTGGCAGGTTCGGAGCGACCTTGGCCATTGGCCTGACCATCTTTGTGCTGTCTGTCGTCACTATCATCATCTGCTTCACCTGCTCCTGCTGCTGCCTGTACAAGACGTGCCGCCGACCACGTCGTAAGCGTGCCCACCCTGCCCCACTGTGACCCCCTGGGGTGGCAAGGGGAGCTGACCAGGCCCTGCTTTGGCTAAGCTGGAGGGATGGGTGGCAAGCCTGGCCCTCAAGACCTGGGGAGGTGGAGGAGGGTCCTGACTGGAATTCTCTTTGCAGCAGTTGTCACCACCACCACATCCACTACTGTGGTGCATGCCCCTTATCCTCAGCCTCCAAGTGTGCCGCCCAGCTACCCTGGACCAAGCTACCAGGGCTACCACACCATGCCGCCTCAGCCAGGGATGCCAGCAGCACCCTACCCAATGCAGTACCCACCACCATACCCAGCCCAGCCCATGGGCCCACCAGCCTACCACGAGACCCTGGCTGGTGAGTGCCCCTGCCAACTCTAGCCCTGCCCGACTTCCCGAGTCTCTGCCAGCACCCCTCGGGCACCCATCCCAAACTACATCACTCAATAGGCCTCTGCCCCTTTCTGCTCGCCTGCCACTCACATGGCAGCCCACCATGCTCACAGCCAACCAGGGTCCTCTCTGCTTTCAGGAGGAGCAGCCGCGCCCTACCCCGCCAGCCAGCCTCCTTACAATCCGGCCTACATGGATGCCCCGAAGGCGGCCCTCTGAGCATCCCCTGGCCTCTCTGGCTGCCACTTGGTTATTATGTTGTGTGTGTGTGTGTGTGAGTGGTGTGCAGGCACGGTTCCTTACGCCCCATGCATGCTGTGTGTGTCCTGCCTATATATATGGCTTCCTTTGATGCTGACGAGGTGGGGAACGATCCTTGCCAGAGTGGGCTGGGACCAGACTTTGTTATCTTCCTCACCTGAAATTATGCTTCCTAAAATCTCAAGCCAAACTCAAAGAATGGGGTGGTGGGGGCACCCTGTGAGGTGGCCCCTGAGAGGTGGGGGGCTCTCCAGGGCACATCTGGAGTTCTTCTCCAGCTTACCCTAGGGTGACCAAGTATGGCCTGTCATACCAGGATGGTGCAGCTTTCTGTATGATGCAGATGTGTCCTGGTTTCGGCAGCGTAGCCAGCTGCTGCTTGAGGCCGTGGCTCGTCCCCAGAGTTGGGGGTACCCTTTGCAGAGCCAGGGACATGATGCAGGCAAAGCTTGGGATCTGACCAAGTTGGGCTTTGATCCTTTGGGCAGATGTCCCATTGCTCCCTGGAGCCTGTGTCATGCCTGTTGGGGATCAGGCAGCCTCCTGATGCCGGAACACCTCAGGCAGAGCCCTACTCAGCTGATAGCTGTCTGCCTGGACTGTCCCCTGTTCCTGCATCTCCCCTGGGACCAGCCGGAGGGCCACATCCACACACAGCCTAGCTGCCCCCAGGGAGCTCTGCTGCCTTTGCTGGCCCTGCCCTTCCCACAGGTGAGCAGGGCTCCTGTCCACCAGCACACTCAGGTCTCTTCCCTGCAGTGTTTTCATTTTATTTTAGCCAAACATTTTGCCTGTTTTCTGTTTTAAAACATGATAGTTGATATGAGACTGAAACCCCTGGGTTGTGGAGGGAAATTGGCTCAGAGATGGACAACCTGGCAAATGTGAGTCCCTGCTTCCCGACACCAGCCTCATGGAATATGCAACTCCTATACCCCAGTCCAGGGTGTTCTGGCAGCAGGGACACCTGGGCCAACGGGCCATCTGGACCAAAGGTGGGGTGTGGGGCCCTGGATGGCAGCTCTGGCCCAGACATGAATACCTCGGTGTTCCCTCTCCCTCTATTACTGTTTCACCAGAGCTGTCTTAGCTCAAATCTGTTGTGTTTCTGAGTCTAGGGTCTGTACACTTGTTTATAATAAATGCAATCGTTTGGAGCTGCTGCCCCCTTTCTTCCTGGCCTTGGCTGCTGGGATTGGAATCAGGCTGTACTCTTTCCATCCACCATTTGGGTTTCTCTGTGTTTTCCCTACTTTTATTGGGCTCAGATAGTTGACCATCCTGCTAGGGAAAGTAAGGGACAAACACTATGCCCTCCTCCCCAGGTCCCTGGGTGTGGGCAGAGGTCTGTGTTGCCAAGAAGGGTAGGAGCCAATTGACCACTCAGTGCTATTGGGGGGGGGGTCTTTATTCGTCAGATTTTCCTTCTTGGCCTACTCCCCAGGTGTGGCCAGGGATAGTCCATATAGTGTGGCTACTGCCAAGGTCAGGACGGCCAGCACACCCAGTGGGGCCAGCAGCCCCTCCCTGGGTAGGGCTCCAGGGTCCTTCATTGGAGGAAGATCCTTGGGTTTCCTGCTCTCTCCAAGGCTGGGACTAGTGTTCCTGGTTGTGGCCAGGTGTGCAGTGGTTGTGACAGCAGCTGGTCTTGGCTTGGTCCTAGCAGAGGCGGTGACCCCATACATGGGCCTGATGGTGCCGAAGGGCCTGGCGTGAGCATCCACCCACCGCAGCAGGGCCTGTGGTCTCCACTGACAGATGCTGAGCAGGGCCAGGACGTCACCCTCAGCCGTGTGCGAGTCCGGAGGGGACTGCCCATACAGGCGTGTGTAGATGCTGCCTAGGCTGTAGCTCTTCCTTGGGCCATGTTCTGAGGGGCTGCTTGCTCGCTCCAGGGCCTTCAGTGCAGTGATGCTATCCACACAGAAGGCACCATCCAGAGCACTGGTGAGGCCCAGCATAGCCAGCTCTGCTTGGAGCAGGGGGAAGTCGTAGCGGTCACCATTGTGTGCCACCAGGCACCAGGGCTGTGGCTGGCGCCGCAGGAAGGCTAGGAGCAGGTTGGCCAGGTTGTCATCGAAACATTGACGCCCATGTGCTGCCAGCACAGCTGTGCTCAGACCTGTGATCTCGCTGGCTGCAGGGCTGCAGGCCTTCCCTGGAGCCACACACAGGGAGAGCTTGTCCACCACACGCGGTGGTAGAGGAACTGTGGGAGGTGGCCCCTGAGAGGTGGGGGGGCTCTCCAGGGCACATCTGTGGACAGCCAGCAGGCACAGCTCCGTGACCTTGGGCTGGGAGAAGGGCAAGCCAGTGGCCTCCATGTCGAAAAAGATGAGGGTCTGCATGGGCCCCGGGGGCAGGGCCTGCGAGCCCATGGTTGGGTAGGTACCTGCCGCTGAGCCTGGGGAGGAGCATGGGGTGGGTGTGTGAGTACCCAGTGTTAAGATCCGAAGGGGAGGGAGTGGGGTAGGGGGTGGGCAGAAGCACATCCCAGGCCTTCCCTGCACAATCCTGCCCTGTCTGTCTGAGCTCCAGGGCCCATTTTTAGGCAGGAAGTTGGAGAGGGTGGGGTGGTTTCCTTAGTGGGACCAGCACATTCGACTGTCTGAGAGGGCTCCCTCTTCACATGACTCGGCCCCTCCCCTAGTGCCCCCTTATTCTGGGGTGGGGGAACCCATGGCCCTCCTGCCCTGCGCCATCCCCTTGTGGGGCCACACTCACCGTAGCAGGCAGGCAGGCAGGCAGGCAGGCAGGCAGTAGTGACTCGGCTGCACACTCTCCCGCGGCTCTCGCTGGCAGCAGTGGCGGGAAGTGAAACTTGGCGTGGGCCCGCCTACAGGCCCACGTGAGCCAGGCCCGCCCTGCTCGTCAGCCCGCCTGGTCTGTCCCTCTCACCAACATCCGTCCCCCCCACACCCACTCCCCTGCCCCTGGGGGACCCCAGAGGCTTTCCAAGATCCACAGCTGTGGCCTGTTGGTGGCACAATGCACCGGGGCCATCATACCAGTGACAGGCAGCTGGAAGGACCAGGGCAGTGGCGCCAGACCAGCTCCCGGTCTTACACACTGCTGGGAGCCCTTGCTGCGGCCCTTTCGTGCCCACCTGTGGGTCCCAGTTTCCCAGGCTTTCCTGGTTTAGGCCTGGGCCAAGAACCACGTCCTTCCCCGCCACACAATGGTTTCTTCCCATGGCCCCAGCCCAAAGCAATGACTCAGGACAATTCCACAGGCAGGGCAGGGCTCCTTCCTCTCCAAGGCAGATCAGTTACCATGGGGACTGGGGCTCAGCAGCAGCCAGGGACAGGAAGAAGGATCCCAGCCACTCAGGGTCTGGGTCCTGCTCCACCCCTCCCACTCCGCCAAACAGATCAGACTCAGGAAACAAGGCCAGCCAGTTCTCTGGGCAGTTCCTGCTGGTCACTGCTTTAATCAGTTGATGTGGTAAGGAAAGGAGTGGTGCTGGTGCCACCATGTGGCTGGATGCTCAGGGCCTCAGCCACACTCCACCTCGGGGTCTTCCACATCGGTTTCCGCGGCACAGAGGTCATCCAGGGCTGCCTCTGAGACAAAAAGGAGAGGTTCCTGGTGAGGGCCCAAAGGTGCCAGGGCCTAGGGCAGGTCCCACCTCTCCTCCCCCAACGTCCGCAGGAACTAACCAGTCCCTTCCACACCCAGGCCCTGCTCCCTCAGCTACTGCAAACAAAGTGATACAAAGGCAATTCAAACATGGGTATTTCTGGAAAAACCGTGGCTCTGCCAGGCACACTCAACAGACAGGAGCAAAAGGCAGCCCAATATGCTTGGAGAAGAACTGAGGCAGGAAGATAAAAGAAAACGGCCCCAGTGCCAGAACAGGCCACAGTGGGCGGGGGCCTGCTGAGGGGACGCCCAGGAATCTGACTTGTTGGGGAACCTCTGGGAGAAGCCGTGGGGGCTGGGCAGGAGGGCCTCTGGTAGGCTCACCTTCACAGTCGGTCACATCAGGAAGCCCTCGTATGAGCATGCTGACCCCCGGCATCACCTGGTCATACTGATGCAGCACCTCCACGCAGTGCATCATGAAGAGCTTGTCCTTCTGCGATAGGCCGTGCAGCAGCAGCACCGTGTCCCGCAGACAGCGCACTGTCCGCCTCTGCTGGTCAGTCCTTGGGGGCCCCCCTGCCCTCCGCACTGTCAGCCACTGTCTGTGCAACATCACAGTGAGCGCTCTGACCACCTGGGAGAGAGGGGGTGCAGACTGAGGTCTGGTGCCACCATGGCCTGCACCTGAACAATCCGCTCAGCCTAGCCACCTCAGGTGAGGAGGTTTGCAGTGGGGCCTACAGTCCTTGCACAGGGCCCCCTTACCACCACAGAGCTGCCAGCTGTTGGCCCCTACCCACTCACCTCCACATTACACTGGCAGTTGGAGCCAGTGACTGGGGGCAAGGGGCTCTGCACACCAAGCTTAGCCAGGAGCCACACCACCTAGAACAAGAACAGATCGGTTCCATCCTGGGCAGAAGACCAGTCCCTGCGAGGGTTTTCTCAAGCTTCTATAAGAGTTTACTTGCTTCAGCAACTGCTTGTCTGCACAAGTGGGGTCCAAGAAGTGGTGTGGGACCTTCCCAGGGCAGACCCAGGAAGAGCACCCATGTGTCACCAGCAACCCACCTGCCTCCAGCCCCCCATTCTGCCCCCAAGCCCCAAAGCCAAGACAGGATCAGTCATCAGGCAACTCTGCCAAGTCCTGTCTGCACTGCATCTGTGTGGTGCACAGCCCCCAAACTGAGTTTACCTCTTTAGCTGCTTGATCAACTCTTGTTACTAAAATGAATTAAAGCTCCCTTTCTCCCCAGTGGAAAGAAAGGAGATTCTGTTGGTTCTTAGGATGGGGTGGGGACAGTGTCCAGAAGGGGCTCTGGAGTTTTTACCTCTTGTTCCAGCTGGAGCCATTGTGTCTCCGAGGCCACTCTGTCAGGCCGTGATGTGATGTACATGTACAGCAGCAGCAGGAGGCAGCCTTCTGAAAAGGATAGCACGCCTCTCACTCAGGGTGCCTTCTCATGAAGAGCCTGGGCTGCATGCTGCAGAAGCCCTCCAAGGCCCTTGACCCTGTCCCCACCCCAACCCTTCCCTTGATCTGCAGGAACAGTCCAGACGCCCGCCCCACCCTGCTTTACCCGAGTGGGAACAGAGCTGAGGTGCCAGCTGGTTGTGGTCCGCCAGCAGGGAGAGGAGCTCAACAGCCAGCAGCACGCTAGGCAGGGGTGTCTCTGGGCTGAGGCACTTTGGCAGCACTTGGAACACACACTGGAACCTAAAAGACAGGGACCCAGAGAGACGTGACACTCCCCAACCCCAGCTCCATAACCTACCCTCACATTCCACTAGAGGTAACAGAAAATTGAGCAAGGCAGTACGAACAGGTGAGTTGGTTCAGCCAGACTTGGGTTTCAGTGCTGGCCTGACCCCCACTTACTTGCTATGAAACTTATTTCATGTGAACAAGTGGGCACTTCCACTGCAAGACTGCTGCAGCTGAGAGGACAGTCCCTCATCTGGTGTAGCATTGCCCAGGAAGTGGGATGACCTCCTGGACCTGGGATGCCTGGCTTCCACATGCTCCCAAACAGGGATACAAGTCCTAACTTATGTGGGAGAGAAATGTTCTGTGCCCACAGAAGGACCGGCCAGGGCTCCAGAAGTGACAAACATGGCCTTGGCTATGGTTGGATCTTATGAGACCTCTCACAGGGCAAGGAAAGCCATTTTCTCTACTTGCTAGAAAACATATCTGCTGCCAGTGGGAGAATGTGCCTACTGTGGGGTGTGCAGGAGGGAGGGGTTCTGGGCACACTGCCCCAGGTCTCAGGGGCAAAAGGAAAGCTATTACCAATAAACCAAGCCCCAAGGCAACTGCTGCTGTTTGCTCAACCCACATAGCCTAGAGGAGCATGATGGACTGGCCTGGTGGGTGGGGAGAAGGGCAATTCTGAAACACTCTATGGGGTCTGGCCAGGTGTGTACCCCTTCAGACATCTGCAGTTTCTAAGCACAGAAGGTCAAGATATCCCTCAGTATGTCCTTAGGAAGTAAGGTCTCACTATGTGGGATGAACTCACTTTAGAGCAAATCCTGCACAGCAGACAAAAAGTTCAATGCTTTTTAGTTGCCAGGGTGTGCAGACCTTTGTGGGAAGCTGGAATTTAATATGGTTGTTACCTGGTTTCACTATTGGGCTGTAAGAGGTCCAATATCTGCCACTCGCAGAAGGTATTGCAAGGAAAATCCACCTTTATATACAACACAGTGGTTTCCAAGTTATTTTTTGATAGCGTAAGAACTTTTTTTTTTTTGAAACGGAGTCTCGCTCTGTCACCCAGGCTGGAGTGCAGTGGCGCAAACTCAGCTCACTGCAACCTCCGCCTCCAGGGTTCAAGTGATTCTCCTGCCTCAGCCTCCCAAGTAGCTGGGACTACAGGTGCCTGCCACCACGCCCAGCTACTTTTTTGTATTTTTAGTAGAGACGGGGTTTCACTGTGTTAGCCGGGATGGTCTCAATCTCCTGACCTCATGATCCACTCACCTCGGCTTCCTAAAGTGCTGGGATTACAGGCATGAGCCACCATGCCCGACCCCTAAGAACCTTTTTAAATGAAATTTTATGAAGAGCCCCAGTACATGAAATAGGTAAGCATCCAGCCGTGGCTGTGTTTTGAATGTCCCTGTGGACAAGCTCAACAGGAGTGGAATAATGGTGTGTCTACCACCAGTAAAAACATGGTTTCTGGGATTCTTTTTTTTGAGATAGGGTCTCACTCTGTCACCTAGGCTGGAGTGCAGTGGCATGGTCATAGCTCACTGCCACCACAACTGGCCAATTAAAAAAAAAATTGTAGAGATGATGCTTTGTTGCCCACACTGGTCTCAAACTCCTGGGCTCAAGTGATCCTCCCAACTTGGCCTCCCAAAGTGCTGAGATTACAGGCAGGAGCCACTGTGCCCAGCCTGGGATTCATTCATTTAACAATTATTAAACAAATAACCAAGGCTGGGCCCGGTGGCTCACGCCTGTAATCCCAGCACTTTGGGAGGCCAAGGCAGGTGGATCACCTGAGGTCCGGCATTTGAGACCAGCCTGGCCAACATGGTGAAACCCTGTCTCTACTAAAAATACAAAAAATTAGCCAGGTGTGGTGGCAGGTGCCTGTAATCTCAGCGTCTCAGGAGGCTGAGGCAGGAGAACTGCTTGAACCTTGGAAGTGGAGGTTGCAGTGAGCCAAGATCATACCACTGTACTCCAGCCTGGGCAACAAGAGTGAAACTTCATCTCAAAACAAAAACAAACAAATAAACAAAAAAACAGCCACTATGAGCTGGGCCCCTGCTGGGCACTTGAGTGCTGGGTCTGCCTGATCCCACTGCCCACACTATACTGCGGTGCTGTGTCCAGCTCTGAGTACCACCTTTAGCATGGGCCAGACCAACCAAAAATATTCAGATGGAAACAGATCTAGGAAACAGCAGTGCTGAGCTCAGAGATGAGATGATTTAAGATATATTCAGCCAGTGGAATCATTCCAACATAGAAACTGACCCTTTGAGGTCAGGCGCGGTGGCTCACACTTGTAATCCCAGCACTTTGGGAGGCCGAGGCGGGTGGATCACGAGGTCAGGAGATCGAGACCACGGTGAAACCCTGTCTCTACTAAAAATATAAAAAAATCAGCCGGGCGTGGTGGCGGGCGCCTGTAGTCCCAGCTACTCGGAGAGGCTGAGGCAGGAGAACGGCGTGAACCCGGGAGGCGGAGCTTCCAGTGAGCCGAGATTGCGCCACTGCACTCCAGCCTGGGCGACAGAGCAAGACTCCATCTCAAAAAAAAAAAAAAAAAAAAAAAAAAAAAGAAACTGACCCTTTGGTAGAGTGCTGAGAGGGAGACTGGATTACTGGATGAGGGGGTGGGCTGGCTGTGTTCACAGTTCTCCCCAATCTTGAGGCTCTGGAATCCCAAGGGAGGAATTTATGATCACAGTGTTCATTTGCTAGTTTCACTGTAACACTACTACCCACAAACCTTAAGAGGAACAGACAGGCCACCCCAGATGCATGCTAAAGATGGGCACAGTGACAGGCAGAGACTCCCAGCAAGGTCAGCCCATGGGCCGCAGACCCTCCCCACATCCTCTGCTTCCTTAGGGAACCCACTAAACTTCAACGTGCTAGTGATATGTGGTCTTCACCTTACTCACATCTCAGGTTCAGAGGCCTCTTGTCTTTTTTTTTTTTTTTTTTGAGACGGAGTCTTGCTCTGTCACCCAGGCTGGAGTGCGGTGGCGCAATCTCGGTTCACTGCAAGCTCCGCCTCCCGGGTTCACGCCATTCTCCTGCCTCAGCCTCTCCGAGTAGCTGGGACTACAGGCGCCCGCCACCACGCCCGGCTAATTTTTTGTATTTTTAGTAGAGACGGGGTTTCACCGTGGTCTCGATCTCCTGACCTCGTGATCCGCCCGCCTCGGCCTCCCAAAGTGCTGGGATTACAAGCGTGAGCCACCGCGCCCGGCCAGCCCCTTGTCTTAACCCTTGCCCTGAGGCAGGGCCCTCCTCCACAGAGGTTAGCAGCCTCCTTTAATCATGTGTGCCTTTTGCTTACCTGTTGTTCAGGGGCAGAATTAAACCAAATAAACCACTTCCTTGGTTCTCCCGTTTGGCCCCACTTCCCATCACTTCAGAACTCCCTGAACCAGGCCTTAGAACTAACTAGTGTAGATAAGTCAAGATGTGAGCAAAGTACAAGTGCCATGGGTTAGACCTTAAGAGGTCAGGTGAGACCCACAAAGAATCATGACTCCTATGCTGCTTGATACCTGGGCAAGAAATCACAGGAAGTGTTTTCGGCTAATTTCACCAAAACCTTAAGGCACTGGGTCAGGACACTGGCTTGAAGGTGTCCTGTTGCTGCAGAAGAGAAAGCCAACAGGTGAAGAAGCATCTTCAACAGTGGGTGCTGTCCTTGGTCATCAGCAACCCCCCTTGGGGCTGAGGTCATATCTCCATCACTAAGCCTGTGAACCAGGCTCCCGTTTCCTTCCCCAGCAGCAGAATCTGCCCCGACTCCTGACAGTAATAGGGAGACGACTGCTCCGCTGTGGCACACCAGGTGCTGAAGAATGCTAAGTGCAGTCACAGAGAAGCCTTCCAGGATGCACACTGAGTCCTCAGGGTTGGTCTCTACGCCAGAGCTCACGCGGGAGGAATGTGTCGGTGAGTCCCCAGGTGCTCCACTTCTCTTAGCAGCTGCCAAGTCCTGCAGGGCCTGGCAGTGTAAGCCGATGAAGAACTGTACAAGGGGGAGGAAATGCACGGCTCCAGGAAGCTGGCAGAGTGGGAAGGCCCTTCTGCCTCCCTCTGCTGGGTCTCCATCACGTGAGCACTCATTCCTGGCAACCAGATTCAGTCCAGTGAATGCCAGGTTCTGTGCTTCTCTCAGGGCTGAGAGGGAAAATGACCCATCATAAGAACCTGTGGTCCTGAGGCCTGACATTCCAGCCAAGGTACTGGCAACAAACACAAAGAAAAATAGATAAGTGTGGGATGGAGATAAGGTCAAGAGCCCCAAACAGCCTGCCTGCCAAATTCTCCAGGCTCCCTGCCCTTCCCACAGACTTCCCAGGCTGACAAGGGCCAGAAAGGAATTTGCTTCCAGGAAGCTCCTTCCCAAACAAGCTTTCCAGGAGTCTTATGCTTACCTGCCAAACCCTGGTGGCTGCAGGGGGGTGCCAGCAGGAGACTCAGAACTACTACTCAGGAGGTGGCAAAGGCTTAGGGATGACTCTGGGATCAAAGGCTGCTTCAGGAGCAGGTTTATCAAAATGGAACCTGCAGAAGACAAGGTGACTCTAGAAGGTTCTGACATGGGAGATCTTTTCGGTGGCTTTCAGAAGGAAACAGTAAGGATTCTTTGGATGCCAACTGTCCTCTAAGCTGCCACTAAGCCCCAGGAAGATGCCTGTGGGTGCGGAAGGCTCTGGGACATACCTGCCCTTGGCCCTTTCCACTTTATAAAGTCTTCTGCTTAAGCCACATACTTTGACTTCCCTGGACTCTCTGCCCGGGGTGCCAGTTCTCAGAGGCCTGGGCAATTCTTCTGCATATCACTCATGCAGGCCCCTGCAAGAGAAGCTGGGATTCTGGTACCTTGAGTGTTTGATCTCTGTCTCCAGCTGTCAACAAAGCTTTTCTGGGCCTCTTCTTGTTTTATGGAGTCACCTCTCAGACTGTGGGTCTTACTATCTGAAATGTGATAAAATGTAAATCAAAACTTGAGCACAGAAGCATGGGCATATTAGAAACTTTTACATGCAATGAGTTTAAAACACAGGCTGTTCTACTTCTTTGACCTTGGATCAAACAAGAGCCAAAGCAGCTCAAGAGCCCTGCATCTTTTACCTTCGTTATGTAAAACAGGAACTCATACAAGGAAAGAAAAAGAAAATCAAGCTGTTTGCCTCACTCAAAATGAGGCAATTAGATAAAACAGTAACCACTAACATTGACATGGTGCTTGTTACGTGCTAGACAGTGTTCTAAGAGCTCTACATACTTCAGCCCATTTGTTCCTCAGTGACCCTACAAGGATTTATCATTAGGTCTGTTTTACATATAGGGAAACTGAGGCACAGAGACTAAAGGACTTGCCCAAATCATATAAGCCAGTAAGTAGCATTACTGGGACTCACATCCAGGCTACTGGGCTCTACTGCCTGCTTTTAACACTACTGTACACTGCCCCTTTAGCTGCTAGATGCCAAAAATGGAAGTGGGCTACAGTTTCTCAGAAGTGTTATGATGGCCAAGGATTTGAAAGGTTGATGGTAAGAAGAGGGTCAATGTATCTGATTTATAAGATACACTGACACAGCGGTCTGAAAACCTACTGATGTTAGATTGTCTCTCTCTAAAAAACAGCAGCATCCCCTCAATCTGGACTGAGTTATAAAAACACAAAAGCTGGACTACAAAAGGAAAACAGAGGCTGGGCACAGTGGCTCATGCCTGTAATCCCAGCACTTTGGGAGGCTAAGGTGGGTGGATCACGAGGTCATGAGATCGAGACCATCCAGGCCAACATTGTGAAACCTGTCTCTACTAAAAATACAAAAATTAGCTGGGCGTGGTGGTGCATGCCTGTAGTCCCAGCTACTCAGGAGGCTGAAGCAGAAGAATCGCTTGAACATGGGAGGCAGAGGTTGCAGTGAGCCGAGATCACACCACTGCACTCCAGCCTGGTGACAGAGTGAGACTCCGCCTCAAAGAAAAAAAAAAAGAAAAGAAAAACAGATTCCTGCATACTAGCTAGGTTTTTGGCATGGTCAATTGATGCTGTGATGGTTTAAAAATATGCCCACAAACATGATGGCAGGTCCCTGTAATCCCAGCTATTCAGGAGGCTGAGGCAGGAGAATCACTTGAACCCAGGAGGCGGAAGTTGCCATGAGCCGAGATCGTGCCATTGCACTCCAGCCTGGGTGACAGAGTGAGACCCCGTCTCAAAAAAAAAAAAAAGCCCACAAATGCTTTGACACACCTCCCTTCAAAAGGTATAAGCTTGGGGGGAGCGGGGAGGGATAGCATTAGGAGATATACCTAATGCTAAATGACGAGTTAATGGGTGCAGCACACCAACATGGCACATGTATACATACGTAACAAACCTGCATGTTGTGCACATGTACCCTAAAACTTAAAGTATAATAATAATAAAAAAAAAAAAAAAAAAAGGTATAAGCTTGGTTTCCCCCCTTGAATGAAGCCCAGACTCAGTGATTTGCTTCTAACAAACAGAATGTGGCAGAGGTGATGCTGTGTGACTTCTGAGGCTAGGCCATAAATGGATAGCTTCTGCCTGGCTCTCTCTCTCTGGATTTGCTAGCTTTAGAGGAAGCCACCCACCAGGTTATGAGGATACCCCATATCCATGTGCAGAGGCCCATGTGGCAAGAAATTACACTGCCAGCCATGTGAGTGAGCCACCTTGAATAGATCCTTCAGCTTAAGACAAGCTTTCAGTGATTCCAGTCCCTGCAGAGATTGTCCCCTCTGTGCCCTGTCAGAATTGCTGATCACAGAAATTGGGAGAAAATAAATAATAATTGTTTTAAGCCACATATTTGGGTAGCTTGTTATACATCAATAGATGACTAATGGACTTACCCTCTTTGCCCACCAGAGGCTTGTATCCTGACTCCGTCTGGCAGGGGTGGGGAAGGGACATGTTAGCACTAAAAGACTCCTTTGTAGGAAAAGATGTTTTTCCAAATTGTGGAGAACATGCTTCTGGCTTTATAACCACAGAAGGGTTTTTCCTAGGACTGGAAAAAGTTAACTATGAAAGCAAAGTAATGATTCTACTAAAACCATTCAAAATATCTGGTTACAAAATTTCTAACAAACTTTAAACTTTTCATGTCTAGGTGTTTTAACCAAAGGTTTTATCTATTATATGTCTACCATTCTTTGTCAGGGGAGCAGTGCAAAATTCCAGGCATTTGTTTTTCTTTTTTAAAAATATTTTTAAATTTTAATTTCTCTATAGAGTTGGGGTTTCGCTAAGTTACCCAGGCTGGTCTGAAACTCCTGAGCTCAAGTGATCCACCCGCCTTGGCCTCCCAAAGTGCTGGGATTACAGGCATGATCCACTGTTACTGGCTAATTCCACGCATTTTGATCCAAATTATTGAAAAAGTCTTTTACTCATTTTTATATTTTTCTAATCATCCAAAAATATAATATTAGCCATAATTCTTTTACTATTCTTTATTATCACTATTTACAATTCCACCAAAACATTTTTTTTTGAGACAGAGTCTTGTTCCGTCGCCCAGGCTGGAGTACAGTAGCATGATCATAGCTCACTGCAGCCTTGACCTCCTGGGCTCAAGCGATCCACCCATCTGTAATCCCAGCCTCCTGAGTAGCTGGGATTACAGGCACACACCAACATGGCCAGCTAATTTTTTTTTTTTTTTTTTTTTGGTGAGACAGGGTCTCACTCTGTTGCCCATGCTGGAGCCCAGTGGCACAATTACGGCGCACTGCAGCCTCCACCTCTTGGGCTCAGTGATCCTCCCACCTCATCCTTCTGAGTAGCACAGGGACTACAGGTCTGCAACCACCACATCTGGCTAACTTTTTATTCTTTCTAGAGTTATTTCTAGAGATACAGTTTCACCATGTTGCCTAGGCTAGTCTTGAACTCGTGGGCTCAAATGATCTGCCCACCTCAGCTTCCCAAAATGCTGGGATTACAGGCATGAGCCACTGGGGCCGGTAATTTTATTTTTTTTTTAGTAGCAATGGGGTTTTGCTATGTTGCCCAGGCTAGTCTCGAACTGCTAACCTTAAGCAATCTTCCTGCCTTAGCCTTCTGTGTAGCTGGGATTGCCTGTGTAGCTACCATGCCTGGTGCAAAACATCTTTTCAATGTGGAACAAACTATATTTTTTTTTCTGGAATGGAGTCTTGTTCTGTTGCCCAGGCTGGCGTGCAGTGGCGTGATCTTGGCTCACTGCAACCTCTGCCTACAGGTTCAAGTGATTCTCCTGCCTCAGCCTCCCAAATAGCTGAGATTACAGGCGCATGCCACCATGCCCAGCTAATTTTTATATTTTCAGTAGAGACAGTGTTTCACCATGTTGGCCAGGTTGGTCTCGAACCCCTGACCTTGAGTGATCTGCCTGCCTCATCCTCCCAAAGTGTTGGGATTACAGGTGTGAGCCACTGCGCCCAGCCAATGTGGAACAAACGATTTTTTAATGGTCACAAGACTTCCAGGCTGGGCGCGGTGGCTCACACCTGTAATCCCAACAATTTGGGAGGCCGAGGCGGGTGGATCACCTGAAGTCAGGAGTTCGAGAGCAGCTTGACCAACATGGTGAAATCCCATCTCTACTTAAAAAAAAAAAAATACAAAAAAAACTAGCCTGGCGTGGTGGTATGTGCCTGTAATACCAGCTACTTGGGAGGCTGAGACAGGGAGGTGGAGGTTGCAGTGAGCTGAGATCATGCCAGTGCACTCCAGCCTGGACAACAGAGCAAGACTCTGTCTAAAAAAAAAAAAAAAAAAAAAAAAACTTCCAATAGAATGCAAAGACTTTAAACAGAAAAAGGGCTATCAAAATAAATATCAAAATTTTGATAAACCTACTAGGTATGTTGAAAACTGAGCAACTTCTCAGTGCCAATGTCTTTATGGTAGAGAAGCAGTATTAACCCTCTGATCTGATCATATAATGCTGAGGTCTTTCTGTTACTGATGTATGAAGAGGATCCCCTCAGCTCTCTTGTCTTATGTGGACAATGCAAGGCATGGAGAGTTCAGTTTCACACACTGCCCATTATGAACAAAGGCAGCAGAATGTTCAAAACCAGAAGATGCCCTGACTGACACTGTTCAAATTTCAAGACTGGGCCAGGCACAGTGGCTCATGCTTGTAATCCCAGTAGTTTGGGAGGCCCAGGCTGGCAGATCATTTGAGTCCAGGAGTTCGAGACAAGCCTGGCCAACATGGTGAAACCCCGTCTCTACAAAAATTAGCTGGGCATGGTGGTGTGTGCCTGTAGTCCCAGCTACTCAGGAGGCTGAGGGAGGAGAATTGCTTGAACCCAGGAGGCAGAGGTTGCAGTGAGCCGAAATTGTACCACTGTACTCCAGCCTGGGTGACAGAGCGAGACTCTGTCTCAAAAAAAAAAAAGAAAAAAAAAGTTGAGCACATCTGACCACAAAGGATGGGGCTGTTGGACAAGGGTCCCCAGACAGCAAATGAGAAAAAATATTCCAAGTAGCTGGAACTAAAATACACTCATGCTTGCAACAAAATCAGTTAAACAAATTACATAAAAGTAAAGACCGGCCCACCCCCAAAATTTGGAGATCATTTTTCCAGGTCTTTCTAGTCCTGAAGAATTATGTTTATAAAATGCCATACAGAGGCAGTATTTCTAGAGTATGGGCCTTTATGCTGTGATGTCTCAAACCATGCAAGCGTCATCTAAACTACCTCTGAATCCTTCAGGAAAAGAGGATCTCTGCCCAGGTGGAGGGGTCTAAATGGCCTTCATTTAGGACCAGCCTGACATTGTTATGCAGATTTTTTACTAAATAATGCAAAACTGAACTATCCCTCCAGCACCATCATTACCTGACATGGGAAACAGAGGGAGCAGCCAGTTTATTTGCTCGTTCACTGGTCTGGAGCTTTGTCCTTAATTCATTCATCTCTGCATCTTTAAACTGGAGTTCAGACTGCAATGATTGGAGCTGGAAGGCAAAAGAAACATGCTTGTAATGGCCCCGTCATATACACAAAAATATCTCTGGGCTTCAAAATCACAAGCCAGTAAAAGACAAACAATGAAAAATACATATGAAAGTCTGCTGTGACATAAACGTCCTAAAATATCAAACATTAGCTTTCTTTCTGAAAGACAATATGGTACTCTAAAAAGATACTGGACTCTATTGTAAGGGTAGTTTGTGAGGGTTTAAATACCAGCCCTGGCCAGGTGTGGTGGCTCAGGCCTGTAATCCTAAGCACTTTGGGAGGTTGAGGCGGGAGGATCGTTTGAGCCCAGGAGTTCGAGACCAGCCTGGGCAAAATAGCAAGACCTTGACTCTACAAAAAATTTAAAAAATAAAAAAAAAGAATTAAATACCAGCCCACCATTTATTTAATGTCTTTGAATCCTAACTTATTTGTAACATAAAATACCTGTCTTCATGATAGTTGGGAGGATTAAGTAGAATGATGAGTGTAAAATACCCAGCATAGAGCTTGGTAAGGTGCCCTATGTCAGCAGTAACATATTGACCTTTATTAATGAACGCACTGGTGCACAATTCCAGGTCTTCTTCAAAGTTTGGGCAGAGGAGTTGGAACAGTTTACCAAGACACTATGCAGTACAGAGAGACCTGCTGCTCTGGCCTCCAGGTGCTATAGCCAACAGTAACTGCCCTCATTCCCCAAGCACACTCTGTGCCAGGCCCAGCACCAAACAAAGTAAGTGCAAGAATGTGTGAGTCTCCCAACAACCTTTCTGGTTATGTTTTGGAACAGATAAGGGAAATGAGCCAGGGAGCTTAAGTTACTACCTTGAGGTGACCGCTTATGTGTGATGAAGCCTGGATTCAAATTCAGGTTTGTCTGACCGCAAATTCCTTGCTCTTCATCACTTATACAGAAAGTTAACTATTGCGGTTAGTGTGGGGCATAGGTAAGTGCTTAAAGTTTGCTAAGTTTGCTGAATGAAACAATGAGAATAAGCTCCCATGTCCTTGAGACTGAAGCACGGGGAGGTGCTGAGGGAAAGTTGTGGTAGCTACTGGATACCCACTGTTTTCCTTTCCAGAATAGCATTTTCCTTTCCCTGAGAAACAGGCTGGGCATGGTGGCTCGCGCCTGTAATCTCAGCACTTCGGGAGGCCAAGGTGGGAGGACTGCGTGAGCCCAGGAGTTTGAGAACGGCTTGGGGAATATAGCAAAACCCCGTCTGTACCAAAATTTAAAAATTAGCTGTGCCTGGTGGTGTGTGCCTATAGTTCCAGCTACCTGGGAGGCTGAGGTGGGAGGATTGCTTGAGCCTGGGAAGTCAAGGCTGCAGTGAGCTGTGATTGCACCACTGCACTCCAGCCTAGGCAAGACAGTGAAACCCTGGACCCTGTCTCAAAAAAAAAAAAAAAAAAAAAAAAAAATCAATAATTTCCCTACCTCTGACTATTTTATTAGAATGGGAGCTGTCATTTTTTTGTTTTTGGTTGCTTTTGGTTACAGCAATTGGCCAGGGACAGACAATTGACTCAAGTTAGACCAATCACAGCCTTTCTCAGAATTTTAAAACTTGAGATGAGGGAGCCTAAGTCTTTTTTCGAGACAGGGTCTCGCTCTGTTGCCCAGGCTGGAGTACAATAGCATGATCATGACTTACTGCAGCCTCAACCTCAACCTCCTGGGCTCAAGCAATTCTCCCACCTCAGCCTCCTGAGTAGCTGGGACTACAGGTGCACACCACCATGCCTGGATAATTTTGTTCTTTTTTTATTTTTCTTTTTTGTAGAGATGAGGTCTCACTAGTTGCCCAGGCTGGTCTCGAACCCTTGGCTTAAGTGATCCTCTCACCTCAGCCTCCCAAAGTGCTGGATTACAGGCGTGAGCCACTGCATGTGGCCCTAAGTCTTAATTCTGCTCTATATTTATAAAATACGAGCCCAGGAGCTTCTGGAGAACACACCCTCTACCATAAGGATAGAGACTGTTTATAGCATAGAGAATAAAAATGTCCTGGCAAGATTTAAGTCATTTAAGGTCCCACCACACCCCCGTTCTTCCCAGACTTGGATATGGAAGCAATACATTTCCTTTTAGCCTAAGCTAGGTCAGTTGAGTTTCTGATCTAGCAAAAGAGCCCTAATGTAAGCCTGTTTCTAGAAATGCTAAGCTAGTTACTTATTCCTGCCAAGACCAACTACCACAGCAAAATAGAGTTTCACCTAAATCCCTTTCCAAAATATATCCAGACCCTGGAAGAAGAGTGGATGGCAATGAGATGATAGTAGAAAGTATTTAAGACAAACAAGTGTTGAAATCTCCCTGGAAGATTTACAGGCAACCCTGGTCAAAGGAACTCAGTGGGCAGGCAAAGCTGGTGCAAAACAAATGCTCTGGGTCACCTTTTTGGAGAATTCCTTTTCCTTGTCACTGAGTGCTTGGGTTTTCTCTTGCTCAAGAAGAAAATGTGATCTTCTCTGTTCCTCTAGAACGGATTCCGTCTGATGTAGTGAGTCTCGCAAAATTTTAATTTCTCCATTCTTAATGAGAACTTCTTCTTCCATTACTTTCATCTGTAAATCCCAAATTAATCTTGTGAAAACTTTGTAAGAGAAAACTACTTAGGTACTTTGTTTTAAAATGTAGTTGGGGAGATGGAGAAAGCACAGGAAAAACAGACAAATTTGTAATCAAAATATATCCACAGCAACCAGATGTCACCATGGTCTGCTAGGCCTGTTCATGGGACAGCTGATATTCATCAAGACAGCTTAAGCATACACTTGTCACTCATGCATGCAGATTCTTTTTGCCAGGGAGGGGGATGGGGTTGCTTAGGCTGGAATGCTGTGGCACAATCATAGCTCAATGTAACCTCGAACTCCTGGGCTCAAGTGATCCTCTCGCCTCAACCTCTTGAGTAGCTAGGACTACAAAGCATGTGCCACTAGCCTGGCTAATTTTCACTTTTATTTGTAGAGACAGGGTCTCATTGTATTGCCCAGGCTGTTCTTGAACTCCTGAGTTCAAGCGATTCTCTCACCTTGGCCTCCCAAAGTGCTGGGATTACAGGCATGAGCCACCTTGCCTGACCAGATTCCTTTTTTTTGAGACAGAGTCTCGCTATTGTCGCCTGGGCTGGAGTGCAATGGCACGATCTCAGCTCACTGCAACCTTCACCTCCCAGGTTCCAGCAATTCTCCTGCCTCAGCCTCCCGAGTAGCTGAGATTACAGGCGCCCGCCACAATGCCCAGCTAATTTTTGTATTTTTAGTAGAGACGGGTTTTCACCATGTTGGCCAGGCTGGTCTTGAACTCCTGACCTCAGGTGATCCACTGGCCTCGGCCTACCAAAGTGCTGGGATTACAGGTGTGAGCCACCACGCCTGGATGGATTCTTTAGGCTGTAAGAGGCATTAACAATCTGGGTCGCTGGGTGTGGTAGCTCATGCCTGTAATCCCAACACTCTGGGAGGCTGAGGCCAGGGGTTTGAGACCAGCCTGGCCAACATGGTGAAACTCTGTCTCTACTAAAAATACAAGAATTAGCTGGGCGTGGTGGTGCACACCTGTAGTCCCAGCTACTCTGGAAGCTAAGGCATGAGAATTGCTTAAAACCAGGAGGCAGAGGTTGAAGTGAGCCGAGACTGTGTCACTGTACTCCAGCCTGGTGACAGACTCCATCTCCAAAACAAACAAAAAAATCTGGGTCACATACCTTGCACAACTAAAATTCCACATATTCCTGGTTTTCTTAGGGACCTACAGATGGTGATATGAAGAGTGTCTGCTTTCTTGCAAAGCTGCTAATGAAAATAGCAACCATTATGAAGTTGTGTTCTTCACATGAAGATATATGCTATAAATTCATCTCAGTATCCTAACAGTTTGTATCTCTTTTTGGATCTGGTATACAGTGTTTTTCTTCTTGCCTTTGCCATTAGGAATCTCACGATTTAGTTTCTTTCAGCCTAAACTTTCTGGCTTTCTTTCCCTAGTCTTTTCCCATGTCATAGGGATGAATCTAGACACTTGTTTTACAACTTTGTATATTTTACTGTACAATGCTTTTAAACACATAAGTGAATGAATTAGCTACAAAAACCACAAGTTAAGTCACTTACCTTTTCTTTAAGTTCTTTATATTGTGCCTGAAGTACCTCTAATTCGAAATTATCTTTAATTGGAACATTTTCTCTGTTTTTCCCTGGAGGATTTTTTGACATGCCGTCTAATAATCTGTGGACCTTACGATCACCTGTAAAAAACAGTTCCATATACATTTCAGGACCCAACATTTTCCCACTTTTGCCAGAAAATGCTGAAAATACCCACTTCTTTTTTTTCTTTTTTGAGATAGGGTCTTGCTCTGTCACCCAGGCTGGAGTGCAGTGGTGTGATCACTGCTCACTGCCACCTTGACCTTCTGGGTTCAAGTGATCCTCCTGCCTTAGCCTCCTGTGTAGCTGGGACTACAGGTGTGTGCCACCATGCCTGGCTATTTCTTTTTTTTTTTGTATTTTAGTAGAGATGGCGTTTCACCATGTTGGCCAGGCTGGTCTTGATTTCCTGTCCTCGCGATCCACCCGCCTCAGCCTCCCAAAGTGTTGGGATTACAGGCGTCAGCCACTGAGCCTGGCTGCCTGGCTAATTTTAAAATTCTTTGTAGAGATGGGGTCTCCTTATGTTGCCCAGGTTGGTCTTGAACTCCTGGGCTTAAGCAATCCTCCTGCCTTTGCCTCCCAAAGTGCTGGGAAGAATTACTCTTGAGAGCAAAGCAGAGAAAGATCTAGTAAGCAATATAGGTGTTTTTCAACCTAAGAACATGGTTCAAACTCATAAATGATCCTTCTTTTTTTTTTTTTTTTGAGACAGAGTCTCGCTCTGTTGCCCAGGCTGGAGAGCAGTGGCGTGATCTCGGCTCACTGCAACCTCCGCCTCCCAGGTTCAAGCGATTCTTGTGTCTCACCCTCCTGAGTAGCTGGGATTACAGGCGTGTGCGACCACGCCCGGCTAATTTTTATATTTTTAGTAGAGATGGGGTTTCACCATATTGGCCAGCCTGGTCTCAAACTCCTGGCCTCAAGTAATCAGCCCGCCTCAGCTTCCCAAAGTGCTGGGATTACAGGCATGAGCCACCGCACCTGGCTGAAACTCATAAATGATCCTTCTAAAACAACAGATCCTATTACTCTTTCCCTATCCTTCATCCAATTCCAAGAGTCTCATCTAAAGCCTGAGGAGATCTCATTGGCCAGAACTCAATGATCTATTTATTATTCAGTAATAGTTACTGACCACATACAATATACCAGGCATGTGAGGCTCTACAGGTACAATAGTGAGCAAAATTGATACTGTCCTTACACTCACAGAGCTTAAAAGACATTCGACAAATAATCACACAGATAAATATAAAATTACAACCGTGATTAAGAACTGCAGAAGAGAACAAATACAGGAAAGCCTATAACATGACAGCAATCTGACTTAAGTGGGATGACTGGAACACTTCCCTAGGGAAGACGTGAAGGAGCTGAGAGCTGAAGGACAAGTAGGAATTAACCAGATGAGTGGAGATGAATGAATGAAAAGTATACTCAATGTACAAAGAAAGAACAATGTATAAAGTTTCTGTATTGTAAAGAAGCAGAGAGAATTCAAAGAATGTTAGTGCAGCCAGAACCCAGAGAGTGAGAAAGGGCCAAACCAGGCTGGGCCTTGCAGGCCATGTTAAGGATTTTGGTCTTCACACTAGAAGAAGTGGGAAATTATTAAAGGGCTTTCATTGGGGTGTTCATGGCTGGGTGTGGTGGCTCACGCCTGTAATCTCAGCACTTTGGGAGGCCAAGGCGGGTGGATCACCTGAGGTCAGCAGTTTGAGACCAGCCTGGCCAACATGGCGAAACCCCGTCTCTACTAAAAATACAAAAATTAGCCAGGCGTGGTGGTGGGCACAAGTAATCCCAGCTACTTGGGAGGCTGAGGCTACTCGGGAGGTTGAGGCAGGAGAATCGCTTGAACCTGGGAGGTGGAGGCTGTGGTGAGCCAAGATGGCACCACTACACTTCAGCCTGGGTGACAGAGTGAGACTCTGTCAAAAAAAAAAGGGGGGGTGGGGTTCATGTTTATCTGTGTAAGACACAGCCAGATTTGAGTTTTGAAAAGATCACTCAGAAGGTGATGTGAAGCCTCACTTGTAGGGAGTCAAGATTGGAAATGGGAAACCAATTTAGCAGACCATTGTTCAAGGGAGGACTCATGGTAACATAGATCAGACAGTTGGTAGAAGCGATGTGAATAGGATAGATTCCAGAGAAGGATTAAGAAGGTAAGCTTGACAGGCTTTCCAAATAAATTAGATGTAGAGTCAAGGAAAGGGGAAGAGCCGCCTTGTGCCACTGGATGGAGAGTCGTGCTAGTTACTTCCTTGTGGAACATCTGGTCATCATTCTCTGAATGTCTGCTTTGCCGGCACCATGCTAGAAATGCTGGAGGAGGACTGGGTTTCCAGGAAATGATCCTGTTGAGTTTAAGGTGCCTTGAGACACCCAAGTACAGATGCAAGGTGCACTCAAAACCTTTCTCTTTCTGGGAGTCCTCAAGACTTCACTCATTCCTCAACTAGAATGTAAGCACCATGAAGAACAGTTTTTGTATTTTTTTGAGACGGAGTCTCGCTCTGTCGCCCAGGCTGGAGTGCAGTGGTGCGATCTCGGCTCACTGCAAGCTCCGCCTCCCGGGTTCACGCCATTCTCCTGCCTCAGCCTCTGGAGTAGCTGGGAATACAGGCGCCCGCCACTGTGCCCGGCTAATTTTTTGTATTTTTAGTAGAGACGGGGTTTCACCGTGGTCTCGATCTCCTGACCTCGTGATCCACCCGCCTCGGCCTCCCAAAGTGCTGGGATTACAGGCGTGAGCCACCGCGCCCGGCAGTTTTTGTATTTTGTTGTTAGGTCAGCTGCAGTTCCTCACGTTTGGGCACCTAGCACAGTTTACTGGTTGTATAAAAGAATAAATTTATTTCATCTCTTGCCTGTGTCAGGCTCCTCCCATGCTCACACTGCCCAAGGGAGACAGTGAGCTTCATAAGATCTAAAGCCGCTCAAACTTGTCACAAGAAGGGGTCACCATGCATGGGTAGTGATGGTTCTGATGGTGGTGGTAGGTGTGTTCCAAGGAGCTCTGCTTAGAACCAAGAACCAAGTGGCCTAAACTTTAGAAAATAAAGTAAAATGTCAACTTAGCCTTCTGTGTTTCAAATCGGCTGTTTGACCTGGCTAATGCATTTCCCCCTAAAATCAAAGGACCTTCTGGAAGACAACCGCTGCTTAAATCAGGGTGTTCCCATATTTTAAAAAGGCGAAAAGGCAGGGCTGGCCGCGAGGTTCCGAAGCCACAGCCATCAAGGGGATCTGGCGCGGTCTGCAACTCCCTCCGAGCAAAAGGCCGCGAGGAGCACTCACTGGACACGTCCCGAGCCGCGGCCGGACATTGGCTCAGGGCCTGTGACGCGAGGGTGTCAAGCTCCTCCAGGTCGTCGGCAGTGAAGTCCCCATGCGCGCCGAACGGGTCATCAGGGTCCGGGGCAGCGGCCGCGGAGAAGCCCCGGGCCCGCTTGCTCGGGGGGTGCCCGGTGCCCGGCGGCGGGCCGGGGCGAGGCGCCGGGGGCTCGCTCCGCCTCTTGCTGCCTGGCGCGGAGGTCCCCGCCATGCTTTCCGCTCACCCCAAGTATCCGACAGCACCGAGCTGGACTTGCCTGCCGCCAGGCCCGAGCGCTGGACCAACCGTCCGCGCGCCGCCGCTTGCCTCCGCAGCGAGTGCTCCGCCCCTGGCCCAGGGGCCAATCAGCTGGCAGGAGAGGGCGCGGAGGAATGACGAACGTCCGAGCGCGCCGCCACACCCGGCCCCGCCCGGTGTTCAGAGGTCCACGGCCGGGATTCGGCAGGTTTGCTGCAAGGACTCAGTGCGGCGCGATCCGTTACCGGAGAGGCGGGTCGGAGGCGCACCAGCTCCGCCGCGCGGGTGGCTTTGCGCTCCCTCCCTGGCATTCCGTGGAGGAGGGCCGCGCCGGAGCAGCTTGCCCTAGCATTCACGCGTGTTGCGTTTGAGTCGAGCCAGGCAGCATTCAGGGATGTGGTCTCCGTGACCTCGCTTTCCTTCTGCCGCCAGACCCACCTCCCACAAACCCCGAGGCTTTCTTGAGGAGAGTGTAATTTGTTGGGTGAGGAGTACGAATACAGCTGTCGTGTACAGACATCTTCCGGTATAGTGAATGTTTCCCATGTATACATTTGAGGTAGGCCCAGGGAGGAGGAAAGTCCAAGGAGGAATGATGTTTGGAGCTGTTCTTGTGTGGGAGGGGGTGGGAGCTGCTCAGGCTGTTAACATTCATTCCTCTGAGTGCTGGAGTGTTTTTTTTCCTAAGCCCTGGTTGTATAGAATAGGGCTCAGGAGGTTAAGAAGTCCCCCTGTAAATGGCACCTGGGCTGTCCTACAGGTTGAGTCAAGTTAGCAGGATAGAGGGGTAGGAGGCTGGCACATAAGACTAACACGAGAATTCTACATTGAAAGGGAGGCCACACAAAGGCCAGGTAAGAGTTACCTGTGGCGAACAGAGGTAAAGCTTCACAAAGGAGCAGCAATTTGAGGTGGGCTTGCGTGCCTGACAAATTTTATTGGGCAGCTGTGGTGTGCAGAACAGTTAGCCGCAATAGAGAATTTGGCAATGGAGAGTAACAGGAGCAAGACTCTTTCAGCCTTACCTGCTCAGTGCCGAACTTCACCTGTGAGTGTCCTAGGAATGTTTGTGAAGGCATTAAATAAAAAGAGTAAATGAAAAAGGGAGTGCTATCAGGGCCTACAATGTCTAAGGAGTTTAAAGTTTTTTGGAGCAACTGGTAGTCTCCCTCAGATGGCTTCCCAAATGTTGCATGCTTAATTGCTGCAGGACTCTGGTCCTGGAGACAGGACTGTTCATTTGTTAAAGAGGGATAGGTTCCACCAAGTAACTTGCTCTCAGGAACAGTGTGCATCACTGGTGCTCAGGTTTGTTTTAGCAGCATACTGCTGGGTGCCAGCTGGCAAGGCCCCATAGGGAATGCCTGAAGCCTACTGAAGGGTGCTACTGGCTGTGCAACTTTCTGGAGAGGACCAACACAGGCTTCCCCTTGCCCTCTTTCCCGCGTTAATATGTAGTACATTGCCGGGCGCGGTGGCTCACGCTTGTAATCCCAGCACTTTGGGAGGCCGAGGCGGGCGGATCACGAGGTCAGGAGATCGAGACCACGGTGAAACCCCGTCTCTACTAAAAATACAAAAAAAAAATTAGCCGGGCGTGGTGGCGGGCGCCTGTAGTCCCAGCTACTCGGAGAGGCTGAGGCAGGAGAATGGCGTGAACCCGGGAGGCGGAGCTTGCAGTGAGCCGAGATCGCGCCACAGCACTCCAGCCTGGGCGACAGAGCGAGACTCCGTCTCAAAAAAAAAAAAAAAAAATATGTAGTACATTAATCATGAAAGTTTTCAATATTCTAAAACCTAGTTTTGATTTAGCAAAGTCTCATAATGGTTCCAGGGCTCTCTTTGAAAATACATTCTCAGAGAAAGCTGAGCATTATTAACATAGTTGTATTAAGGGCCTGGGAGGGAAATCCAAATACTTGTGCTTCTGATTTTTTTTTTTTTTTTTTTTTTTAAATAAATACAGGGTCTTGCTCTGTCTCCCAGGCTGGAGTGCAGTGGTGCGATCTTGGCTCACTGCAGCCTCGAACTCCTGGGCTCAAGTGATCCTCCCACCTCAGCCTCCCAAATGGCTGGGACTACAGAAATGCATCACCACACCCAGCTAAGCGTTTTAAAACATATTTAGCATACATTACGGATGGTCTCTGTCTTTGCATTTAGTGAGGGGCAAGCAGTAGGTATGCCTGGGACTCCAGTCCTGGGCAGCAGGAGGTAGAGTGAGCCCCTGTTTTGCCTCACCCCCAACCCCTTGCCTGGCACTGGCACCCCCTCCATCCACCAGCAAGTGGGCTGGGGCTTCCCGCAGTTGCTGCCCTGGACCTGTTTTGTGCACATGGGGACTTCACTGCCAGCAACTTGGAGGATCATATAATTTGCCCTGCCCTGCCTCTTCCACAGTAGAGAAGTTGCTTGACAACAGGAACTGTTCCCTGGTACATACACCAGTGCCTGCATATAGCAGACGCCTTACATGAACAGATGAACAAGTCTCATCAAAACATACAGCAATTTGGATGTCACAACATAAAGATGGGTTTTCTTTTAAAAGCATAAATTCTGGTCGGGCACAGTGGCTCATGCCTGTAATCCCAGCACTTTGGGAGGCTGAAGCAGGCAGATCACTTGACGTCAGGAGTTTGAGACCAGCCTGGCCAACATGGTGAAACTCCCCTCTACTAAAAATAGAAAAAATTAGCCAGGCATGGTGGCGGGTGCCTGTAACCACGGCTACTTGGGAGGCCAAAGCAGGAGAATAGTTTGAATCTGGGAGGTGGCGGTTGCATTGAGCAGAGATCATGCCACTGCACTCCAGCCTGGGTGAGAGTGAGACTCCACCCCCTCCCTCACCAAAAAAAAGTGCAAATTCTTCCACTAACCTCATGTAAGGTATTCTGTCAGGTATACAACCACACAAGAACGCCATCCTTTCAAATGAGTTGATTTAATTTCAGGTGATACAAAGTTTAGGGTAGAACAAGGACCAAAGAGCAGACTGGCAAGATTCTGAGCTGGTTTTACTTTAAATTCACAGTTATGGTAGGAATGACTTAGTGAAAACAACTAAAGAGATGATGAGCCACTGTAAGATTTTTTTTTCTTTTTTTACAAAAGTTTATTCTTAAATGTACAACAGCTCCAAGACAACACTTAATTCAAGCTATACGTGGCAAAAGATGTTACGGCAGGGAATAGAAAGGTTTAAATATGGATGAAATAAAGGGTCACCATCTCCTCAGGCACAAGGAACAGGTTACTTTTTGCCAGATTTCTTAATTCCACCTGTGGCTGCAAAAGAAAAATAGTCACAATTAGGGAAAAATATAGTTCTTATGGTAGAAGCCCCATGGGCCTGCTGTGGACCTTAGTAAAGCCTGGCTTTTGTATTGGGCATTCACTTTAACACAAGCATGGATAGCAGCTTCACTGATACTGTCTGTTCTAGGAAAAGGAAAAATGAGGATGAGACAGAGTACAAGCAGTGGCTGGCTGTGCACTGGTCTAGATCTACACTTCTGTATACTTCACAGATTGGCTTATTTAATCCTCATGCCATATCAACCCATTTTACAGAAAAAGGAAGTCTTTTTTTTTTTTGAGATAGATTCTTGCTCTGTCACCCAGGCGGGAGTGCGGTGGCACGATCTCAGCTCAATGCAACCTCCGCCTCCTGGGTTCAAGCAATTCTCCTGTCTCAGCCTCCCGAGCAGCTGGGACTAGAAGCCCTGGCTAATTTTTGTATTTTTAGTAGAGACGGGGCATCACCATATTGTTCAGGCTGGTCTCGAACTCCTGACCTCAGGTGATCTGCCTGCCTCAGACTCCCAAAATGCTGGGATTACAGGCATGAGCCACCGACCCCAGCCCCGCCCCCCCTTTTTTTTTTTGAGATGGAGTCTTGCTTTGTCACCTAGGCTGGACTGCGGTGGTGCAATTTTGGCTCACTGCAGCCTCTGCCTCCCAGGTTCAAGCAATTCTTCATGCATCAGCCTTCCGAGTAGCTGGGACTAAAGGCGCACACCACCATACCCGGCTAATTTTGGTATTTTTAGTAGAGATGGGGTTTCACCATGTTGGCCAGGCAGGTCTCGAACTCCAGACCTCAAGTGGTCCACCCACCTCAGCCTCCCAAAGTGCTGGGATTACAGTTGTGAGCCACCATGCCCAGCCAAAAAAGAAGTCTTATTGTTAGGTGTTGTCTAAGGTATGTGACAAGCCAGGATTCCAACCTGAGTTGTCTGACTTCAAAGTCCACATTCTTAACTGCCATGTTACACTACCTTCCGTATTATGATCCTGGCACCTGGCATACTCTATCAATTTACAAATGACCATATATGTGGAACGCAGTAGGCGATTTAAGAAACAGCATAGGCCAGGCGTGGTGGCTCACGCCTGTAATCCCAGCACTTTAGGAGGCCGAGGCAGGCGGATCACGAGGTCAGGAGATCGAGACCATCCTGGCTAACACGGTGAAACCCCGTCTCTACTAAAAATACAAAAAATTAGCCGGGTGAGGTGGCGGGCGCTTGTAATCCCAGCTACGCGGGAGGCTGAGGCAGGAGAATCACTTGAACCTGGGAGGCGGAGGCTGCAGTGAGCTGAGATGTGCCCACTGCACTCCAGCCTGGGCGACTATTAAAAAAAAAAAAAAAAGTGTAGGGTTACATATGCCTAATACAGGAAAGAAGATCCAAAGGGGCCTGACAAAATAAACCTTAAAATAAAAATTAGAGATGCTCAATGAGAAACAACTAGCATAGAGTTACACTAAGGACTGGTCTTTTCCCTATACACAATCACAGATTAAAAGAGGGTGCAAGATACCTTTTTTTTTTTTTTTTTTTTTTTGAGATAGCGTCTCACTCTATCTCCCAGGCTGGAATACAGTGGCACGATCCCAGCTGACTACCGCCTGAACTCCTGTGCTCAAATAATCCTCTTACCTTGAACTCCTGTGCTTAAGCGAGGCTGCCTCAGCCTTTTAAATAGCTGGGATTACAGGAAATGGGCCGACACCACCACCACACCCAGCTAATTTTAAAATTTTTCTGTAGACAGGCTCTGCCTTTGATGCTGTGAACTCCTAGCCTTAAACAATCCTCCTGCTTAGGCCTACCAAAGCACTAGGATTATGGTCGTCAGCCACTGTGCCTGGCCCCTTACACCATTCTGAAAAGGAATCTCAAGAGCTAGAATCTCAGTGCTGGGTAGGTAAACAATAATGGATCAAACCCACTGGGAGAGAGGTCTTGGGAAGCCCTGGATGACACTTGCACCATCCTTGTCTCCATCATGCCTAGTGGGGCTCACAGTGCTCAAATGGGGGCATAAACAACTGTGGAGGAAATAATCACTAGTTGGATGAATGTAAAATAATGCTTATGATGCACATAAAGTACTAGAACTGCTGGGCCTGAGAAATATTTTGAAGTGTAATGAATTCCTACTACATAAAAGATGTAAAAAAGGTGGAGGATTCAGTTAGAAAAGCATATGGAGCAACAGCACACTGAAGAGCCTGGACTTTATCTTTTAGTCTAGGCATACCCAGAAGTAAAAAGACTCAGAAAGCAAAAGCATATATTAGAGATAATATAAGCAGTACAAAAAAAAAAAAAAAAAAAAAAAGGTTGGCCAGGTGCTGTGGCTCACGCTTGTAATCCAAGCACTCTGGGAGGCAGAGGCAGGAGAATCACTTGAGGTCAGGAGTTCGAGACTGGCTTGGCCAACATGGTGAAACTCCATCTCTACTATAAATACAAAAAAAAAACTGGCCAGGCACGGTGGCTCACGAGGTCAGGAGTTCAAGACCAGCCTGGCCAAGATGGTGAAACCCCATCTCTACTAAAAATACAAAAATTAGCCGCACTCCGTCTCAAAAAAAAAAAAAAAAAAAAAAAAAATTAGCCAGGCGTGGTGGCAGGCGCCTGTAATCCCAGCTACTTGGGAGGCTGAGGCAGGAGAATCGCTTGAACCCGGAAGGTGGAGGTTGCAGTGAGCCGGGATCACGCCACTGCACTCCAGCCTGGGAGACAGAGTGAGCCTCTGTCTCAAAAAAACAAAACAAAACAAAAAAACTTCTAAGTCAAGTAAGGTTCAAACACTAGAAGGCAGTGAAATACGAATTTGGGGCAAAAAATTGGGTAAGACGGAAGACTGAAAAACTTAACTATGAATGTGCGTCTGAGGTAAATACATTTCAGTGTTTCCGTTTCTGCAACTCTTTCTAAGGAATGGAAGCCCAGACTGCCTGGGAGGCAGGAGACCTCGTTTCCAGCTCCCGGCCTTTACTGCTGCTGCAAATCCGAGACTGGCTAGAGACCATCCGCTGCAGCGGACGTCGGAAAACGAGACCTCGCAGTTCAGGAGGGAGGAAAAAGACATGCCCACGCCCTCATCCCAACAGGTGCTCATAGCGTTTGGCCGGCTTGAGCTCCATTCGGCCCCCACTTACCTAAGGGCCCCTTCCCCGCGGCCTTCGCTTTTAGCTCCTCGAGTTTCTTCTGCTCCTCTTTTTGTTTCTGCTTGAAAGCCTTATCTTCCTGGGGAGAGGCAGAGCGTGTTCAACTCAGGCCTGTCTCCCAGCCCCCGCGCACCCGCCCGTGCCTCCGCGCCCGCCCTCACCTCGTCCATCTCCTTGGCCTGCTTCTTGGGCTGTTTCAGTGGCTTCTTCTTGCCACCTGTGGGCGACACAAGCACGTTCGGCCTGCCCCTGCCGCCCGGTCCCCACCCCGCCGTCCCCGCAGTCCTCACCGTCCCGGAACACTTACCTTCGCGGCCGGACATGGCGCCTGCCGCCCCTTCCCCAGACCCTGCCGCCGGAAACGGAGCGTCTGTCCCCACCCTCTGTCGTAGACAGCGAGACGGCCCCGCTGATTGGCTCCTAGTCAGGAAGTTAAACTCTCGCTACCGGATGCGGCACTCCAGGGGCGGGTACTAACAGGTCAGAGGTCAACTGAGCGGCAGACGCTCGGTCGGGCAGCGCCAGGTACGAGGAGATAGGGTTGTCCTGCTAGGCTAGAATCCGGAACCGCAGGAGGGGTACTTAACCGGAAGGCCCTGTGGCCGTGCGCGGGAAGAGCACTGCAGGTTGACAGCAGGGCATGTGCAAAGAAGGTCAAGCTCGGCGCTTTCCTGGAACCAAGGAAAGCACAGCTTCGTGGAGGGAGATTAGGCGGGGAGATGGCAGAAGTGGACGGGAGTTGTATCACGTGGTCCTATAGCTTTGGAAACCCCTGTAAGGAGTTTGTTTTATAATATAGTCAGGGGTGCAGCAGTTTGCGAATTCTGTTTATTCATCTATGAAAATGGTCAAAAAAATTTATTTTGGTGATGGCCATACAACTCTGTTAATATACTAAAACTACTGAATTGTACACATTGTGTGAGTTATATGGTATGCAAGTTATATATCAATAAAGCTTTTTTTGTTTTCCCCCCGAGATGGAGTCTTGCTCTTGTCGCCCGGGCTGGAGTGCAATGGCACGATCTTGGCTCACTGCAACCTCTGCTTCCTGGGTTCAAGCGATTCTCCTGCCTCAGCCTGCCCAGTAGCTGGGATTACAGGTGCCCGCCACCATGCCCGGAAAATTTTTGTATTTTTAGTAGAGACGGGGTTTCACCATGTTGGCCAGGCTGGTCTCGAACTCCTGACCTCGTGATCCCGCCGCCTCAGCCTCCCAACGTGTTGGGATTACAGGCATGAGCCACCGCACCCTGCCAAAGTTGTTATTTTTTTTAAATAACAGTGCTGAGCGCTGGGATGCTACAGTGTCCAGAGATTAGGCCGATGAGTACATTTTTTGCTGGGTATGTACTATAGGTACTAAGCTGAAATTCTAGTGAGTGAGACAGACTATAACCAAAGCAAATAAACGAGATACATATTGCAGGTCATGTGATATATGCATGGAAAAAATAAAGCAGAGAAAGTGGGTCAGGAGTGCTAGGGTGGGAGTGGGATGGCCATATCTGATAGGGTGCATGGGGAAGACCTCCCAGGGGGCTACTATTTGAGCAGGACTTGAAGAAGGTGAGGGAGCAAGCAGCACAGATAGCAGCTGTCGTGAAGACCCTGAGCTGGGGACAACTTGGTGCGTTCCAGCAACTTCAAGAAGGTCCGTGTGCTTGGAGTGGAGTGAGGAAAAGGAGACTAGTGGGAGATGAGGTCAGAGAGGAATGAGAGCCAGTGGGTAGGTTCCCTGTAGGCCATGGAAAGGACAGGCTTTTACCTTGAGAGAAGTGGGGAACCATTGTAGGGGTTGAGCAGAGAGACAATGGTCCCACTTGTGTTTGGAAAGGAACACTGACTGCTCGGCTGACAATAAATTGCAGGGGCTGGAATAGAAGCAGGGTGACACCTGTCAGGAGGCTCTTGGGATAATCCAGGCTAGAGATGTGATGTGGGTCACTGGGACCATTTGGTAGCAGTGGCAGAGGTGAGAGGAGGAGGGATCCTGGATTTGGAAAGCCAGGGGCATTTGCTGATAGATGGATGTGAGGTGGGAGAGAAATGAGGAATCGGGTGATGCGAGGTTGTTGATCTGAATATTTGAACTTGGTATTGCTGTCATCCATGATGGAGAAGGCTATGGGAAAAACAGGTTTGGGAGGGGAAGATGAGATCCCCATTAGATTTTCAGGCAGAGATATAGGTTGGGAAGTTTGATAAATGAGTCTAGAACCCTGGGGAGAGAGGTCTGGGCTGGAGGAGTCAAAAGTATAGTTTTGTTTTTTTTAAAAAACAACAACTTTATTGTCATATAACTTGCATACCATATAATTCATGCAATGTGTACAATTCAGTGGTTTTATTATATTCACAGAGTCGTATGGCCATCACCAAAATAAATTTTTTTGACCATTTTCATAGATGATTTTTAAAACCACAGGACTGGATAAGAGAGGAGTCTGAGTGCTAAGTGCTGGGGTGCTACAGTTTCCAGAGGTGAGGCAGATGAATGGGGACTGACTGGAAACCGAGTGAAAAACGGCATGTGAAGGAGGAGCGGGTGAAGGCCAGATCAGAGGGAGATGGACGGAATCAGAGGAGGAGGAACAGAAACAGTGAATTCAGGCAGTCTGTCAAGGAGTTTGGTTATAAAGGGAACCAGAGAAATGGGGCAGTTGCTGGTGGGGGTGTCAGATCAATTACTGAGCAATGTCTCAGGAGAGAGGATTTGGAACCTGGGGCACAGGTTGGTTTTCCCTAGAAGCATGGGTTTTTTATCCTGAGGATCAAGAGAGGAGGTGGAAATGGGGCAGTTACTGGTGGTTGGGAAGATATGGTGGGAGTTTGTGGAAGTTCTCTTCCAACTTTTTATTATTTTCTTGATGGAAAATGAAGCAAGCAGACCATCAGCTGGAAGTGAAGATGAGCAACAGATGATAGAGGCTTGAGGAAGGGGCAGTTGGTAGGAGACAGCCATCTACATAGAGTGGGAGAATGGGTCTGAAGGGGCAGGATTCCGAACTTGACCCTCAGGGCCCTGCTTCACCTATCCAGCCTCTCCATCCACTCTTCTCTGCTTTTGCTTTCCAGTTGCACTGACTGCCTTTCAGGTTTTGGGCGACCTCAGGCACTTTCCACCTTTTCTCTTTGCCAGGAACATTCTTCCCCTTGTTGGTTGGGGGGCCTGTGAAACATCTAAGTGGTGACATCCTGGGGGCTGAGAAATGGGGCCCAGGGTTGGGGGCTAGTGGGATGGTAGAGAGGCTGAGGGGAGGGACTAGAGTGGAGAAACAACTTGGGAATTATTGCCACGTTCCCTTATGAAGTCTCTTGTCACCCAGCTTACGTTCTAGTGAGAGAATAGGCAACACATAAGGAAATGTATCCATCAGGAGAAAAATAAAGCAGAGAAGGTAGCTGGGGAGGGAGTGGTCAAGGAAGCCTTACTGAGAGGTGATATTTGGGCAAAGATGAAGATGTCAGGGTGAGCCGAGTAGACTTGTGGAGGAAGAGTCATCCAGCTGGAGGAGGTGGCAGGGCACAGACCAACATGGTGGCTGGAGCAGAGTATGGCATTAGAAGGAAGAGGATGAGGGCTGAGAGGTCTCAGGGTTTCTTGGCCACCGCCAGGTGAAATGGGAGCTGTTGGGGGGATTTTCATCAGAGGGATGTAATCTGATTTTTGTGTTACAGAGCCTTGGGCTGCCATGTGCAGAACATGGGGGTGGGGGAGGGCAGGGGAGAAAGCCGAGATTGCATAGGAGACAGTAGCTGTCATCTCTGCCAGGAATGGGTGACCTTCCTGGGGTCTAAAAGTGGGCAGCTAGTAGAGGAGGTGCTGGGAAAGGAGGCTGAGAAGGTGGGAGGAAGCCAAGAGGGGCAGTGATGTTGGGAAGAGAGGGTGTTGAAAGTGGTGCCAGCCATGGCGGACACTGCATGCTTTGTCTGATGAAGGATACAGCTGCAGGGGTGTTATGGGGTCCCAGCCTATGTGTCGTGGGTGCTGGCCTTGAGGCCTGGGAGTCTGACTGGGCTGCTGGGGCCTGGATGGTATGCACCCTCATGGGCATGGAACCCAGCCTTATGAAGGGGGCCCAGGGGTTTGGGTGTGACACCAGCTTGGGATCACTGTCACAGTGAAGTTCCCTTCTGCGGCTCTCAGCTCAGGCCCACTTTGCCCAGAAGACATGTTTCTACCCAACCAGCTGTGTTTTCAAAGCCGCTGAGCTTCTCCAAAGACAGTTCTTAGCACAGCATGATGGAGAGGAGGCTAGGGTGCTGTGAGGAGCCTCTGTCTCACATCACCTTCCATCAGGAAGCCCCTTTCTATTCTGTATCTGGAGCTCCTTCAGTTCCTTCCTGTCTGCAGCTCCCTCTGCCTTTCTCTCTGTGGCCTGGTCTGTTGGCCACCAGGTGTCGCGCTCACAGCCAGGATCAGTGCTTAGCGACTTTGAGGTGTGGTTTGGCCAGAGGAGGGTGCTGTTGGCTCAGCTTTTTCTGGGAAAATGGGTCACCTGGCCACCTCTTTGGTGTCCTCAGAGTCACTGGCACTCTTGGGCTCAGGTGAGACCTGATTCTGGATAACAGGAGACTCCCTGCTGTTCAGGTAATGAGAAGCAGGCCCAAACATCAAAGCAAGACAGAAAAGGGAAAGATGGGAGAAACCTAACCCGTTGAGCAATGGCAGGTTGGAGAGGAAAGAGAAAGCTTATGGAAGTCAAGAAGTGTGAGACTGAGAGTTGGTAGCCTGGAAAGTCTGGGGGCGGAGACGGATGGCATGAACCTAAGAAAAGTCCTCTGTGGCAAAAACAGTTTTGTTTTGTTTTTTTTTTTTTGCCCCTGGAATTGTCTTAGAGGAGAGCTGAGAATTTTCTGTCTTGGATCACAAATGGCCTGTGTCCTTAGGTCCTGGCACAGAATTGAAACTCTGGCGGGGGTGGTCACGCTTGATCCAGCACTTGGGGGGGCGGGGGATCACAGGTCAGGAGATCGGACCATGCTGAACCGTTCTACTAAAAACAAAATAGGGGCGTGGGGGGGCGCTGAGTCCGCTCGGAGGGGGGGGGATGGGTGACCAGGGGCAGCTTGCGTGAGCGAGATGCGCACTGCACTCCCTGGGCACAGCGAGACTCCGTCTAAAAAAAAAAAAAAAAAAAAACTCTGCTTCCCTTGTGCTGAGGCAGTCCTTAGAGAGTCTGGGGAGTTGGTTTTGAGATTGTTTTACAGAAATGATCCTGGATCTTAGTCTTCCTGAATTCCCCTGAGTTCCACAACATTGCAGGGAGTATTTATGCATCTTTGTGGGGCTTTGTCAGCATGTATACAACTCTGTTTTCAAAACTGTCTTTGACATCAGAAACCTGGGCACCAGGATTCTCATTCAAGTCACAGCAGAGAGACCTGCGGGATGTAGGGGAGTGGGTAGCAGGGAAGGGTCTGCTTTGTGTGGCATGGTGGCGGGCACTGGAAGGTATGGTATCCTAGAGGCTCTTCCCCAACTGTGTTCCATTGTCCAAGAGCACCCAGAGGAGAGTCTGACCATCCTCTTGCCACAGGGGCCACAGTCTCTGGGCCCAACAGCATGGTGCTCAGTTTAGATGATTTGAGTGGCGATTAGTCTGTTCAGAACTGTCCCTAGGCCTCGAAACTGACTTATGTCCAGCCTTTCTCAGCTGTGAGCTGACCTGTCTGGCGTCCCCCTCACAGATCTCAGGATGATGGGGCGCAGCCCTGGGTTTGCCATGCAGCACATCGTGGGTGTGCCCCATGTACTGGTTCGGAGGGGCCTCCTTGGAAGGGACCTCTTTATGACCAGGACTCTCTGCAGCCCAGGCCCAAGCCAGCCTGGAGAGAAAAGACCTGAGGAGGTGGCCCTCGGGCTGCATCACCGCCTCCCAGCACTGGGAAGAGCCCTGGGGCACAGCATTCAGCAACGAGCGACCTCCACAGCCAAGACTTGGTGGGACAGATATGAAGAGTTTGTTGGACTCAATGAGGTTCGAGAGGCCCAGGGAAAGGTGACAGAGGTGAGGAGGGGAGCTGGGGTGGCTGGCCCTGCCCTCTGACTTGGGAAATGTGTCAAACCAGTCACGTGGTGCTGGGTAGCCACATCCAGACTTGTGTTTGGCCTCATTTCTCACTTGGAAACCTGGGCTTGATGCTTTTGGGGTGAAGGTCTCCATGTAACTGTGCCACCTACTTTCCTTGAAAACAGTTACCGTGTACCAATAAGTCCCTGGCCACTAACATGCAGTCTGTGAGGCCAGCAAATACTTCCTTTGTGGACTGTTTGGGGATTGATGGTGAGTTACCTGGGCTTGCTGCAGTACTGTTACTGTATGTAATTACAACATCTTTTGTGAAGGTAGAGGGCACTGGGAAATGTCACAGTGTGAGGTGGAAAGAGCTGGTTGTGGTTGTCAAGTCCTTTGTGGTGGCAGAAATGCATTCTATCATCTCTGTTCCCACTCCTGCTTAGGCATGGAGTAGTGTAGTGAGGTGGGAAGTTCAGCTGGGGCTTTGAGACAAACAGTGCCATCTCCTTCCTTGGAGATTGTGAGCCTGGCTGAGCTGGTGTTTCCGGGTCTATAAACTGGAGTCCGCAGCAGTGACTTTCATGGCATTGTTAGGAGGCCTAAATAAGGCAACACACGGGAAACAGCCTACCAACACAGGTTTGATGGTCACAAATTGTGTGCATTGTTAGCTGTTTTCAAGTTTTTTCAGGGGCATGTTATTTCTGCTTGAATGGCTAAATCTTGTGATTCTGATGGGTGTGGCCCAAGGCTGCACTTTGAGCACCACTGGGTGAGCCAGGATTAGTGTCTAAGGAATTCTGTTTCCACCCTTTGTAGCTCACACCCCAGTGACCTCTTCTTAGCCACAGCCTCGCTGGGAATGCAGCTGAGCCTGTGTGGGTGTGGACGGAAGGTGCAGATGGCCTCCGGTTTTCTCTTTGCAGGCTGAGAAAGTGTTCATGGTGGCTCGAGGGCTTGTCCGAGAGGCTCGGGAGGACTTGGAAGTTCACCAGGCCAAGCTGAAGGAGGTGAGGGACCGCTTGGACCGTGTCTCCAGGGAGGACAGTCAGTACTTGGAACTGGCTACTCTCGAGCACAGGATGCTGCAGGTAGGCACCTCAGGAGGCAGCCCTTTCCCACCTGGACAGTGACCCTAGCCTGGCAGATCTAGGAGGGGCCAGGTGGAAACCTTGACTGGTCTGTAATCAGAGGCCTGGTACAGAGGTGAGCCAGAAGCTCCTGTGGATGGACAGAACCCCAAGCTTCCAGAGCCTATCCATGTACTTTCTTCTGGAGTACTGGGGCCAACTGTTCAGGGCAGCGTAGCCTGGGACTCAGAATGCTGAGGAAGGAGAAGTATGGAGGGGCTGGCCTCGGGAGTGCTGGACACTTCCCTTCGTGTAGACATAAGTGCACCTCTGGTCAAACCCAGGACTGCTCAGGTGGGACGATCATGCAACTCACTTTGATCACTCCCAATTCCTTTGCCCCTCTGACCCAGCCAGGTTGGTGCTACCTTCATTCATTCAGCATGGGTCTATGGAACATGTACTCTGCCAGGCACAAGGTAGTGAGCCATCTGCTTGTGGCTATAGCTGCAGGGTCACCTTGTGCCCATGTAATCCAGTGATATGGCTTTGCTTCTGCAGGAGGAGAAGAGGCTTCGCACAGCCTATCTGCGTGCAGAAGACTCTGAGCGCGAGAAGTTCTCCCTCTTCTCTGCGGCTGTGCGGGAAAGTCATGAGAAGGAGCGCACAAGGGCTGAGAGGACCAAGAACTGGTCCCTCATTGGCTCTGTCCTGGGGGCCCTGATTGGTGTGGCTGGCTCCACCTATGTGAACCGTGTCCGGCTACAGGAGCTGAAGGCTTTACTCCTGGAGGCACAGAAGGGGCCTCTGAGTCTCCAGGAGGCCATTCGAGAACAGGCGTCTAGCTACTCCCGCCAGCAGAGGGACCTCCACAATCTCATGGTGGACTTGAGGGGCCTGGTACATGCTGCTGGGCCAGGGCAGGGCTCTGGGTCACAGGCAGGTACTCCCCCAACCAGAGACAGAGATGTAGATGTCCTTTCAGCTGCCTTGAAAGAGCAGCTCAGTCATTCCAGGCAAGTCCATTCATGTCTAGAAGGCTTACGTGAGCAGCTTGATGGCCTAGAAAAGACTTGTAGCCAAATGGCTGGGGTGGTTCAGCTTGTAAAGGCTGCAGCACACCCAGGCCTGGTGGAACCAGCAGACGGGGCTATGCCCAGCTCCTTGCTGGAGCAGGGGAGCATGATCTTGGCACTGTCAGACACGGAGCAGAGACTAGAAGCCCAAGTCAACAGGAACACCATCTATAGCACCCTGGTCACCTGTGTGACATTTGTGGCCACACTGCCTGTGCTCTACATGCTATTCAGAGCCAGCTAACCCCTGGCCCCTCCTCCAGAGGGTCTGAGGCAATAGCTGTGAATGTGGATTTAGGTAGAGAATCGTAGCAATGAAGTGAGCCTTTGGGGACGTGTACAAACTCAATCTGAAGGAGCAGCATCTGTGTGGCTCACCAGCAGGCACGCTTCGCTTTGTAGACAAGGTTCATTTACATTAATTATCAAAACTTTGTGCTAATGTCCAATTAAAATATCCTGTTTTATTATTTAAAACAATCAGACTGAGTTTTTTTCATTAAGAATCAAGATCTAAGACTTGAAGGTTGGGCCAGAAGTTGGGATAGTCACCTCCTTTAGTTCCTCTCTCATCTCTCTATCCTCTTCTGAACTGTTATGGATGCACTCCTGAGGCCTAGATTTTCATTTTGGATTTCCTGGCCTGCCCTCCAGTTACCTGACTGTCCGGTGTCAGATGGCCTGGGAGTTCCAGCGAGTGGAACCTAGCCTGCTGTCTACTCATTGGTGACCATGGTTGCTTCCCATCTCCTGGATCACTTTCTCTACCATGTGGGGGAGAACTTCTGGTTCTAGTACTGGAGGAGTGATCAGAGGAGAGCAGGGAAGGGAGATTGGGGGAATGGTTGATAAATGTTGCTGGGGACATAAGTATAGGGACTGGTGGCCAATCTGGATCCCTGGTACAGAGAGTGCTTTGGGCAGCACTGATGTGCCACGGGGGCTGGGTGCACACCCACACACAGCCCGGGGATATCTTCCACAGGCATAGGCAGAGCTCAGGACACCGGGAATGTGCATGGAGAGGCAGTGATAGGGAGGGGGGGTCTCCCACGGGTGGGAGGTGCAGTGGGGCATGTGTATGATCTCTTTTCAGAGGGGAACAGTGACCCTTGACTTCCTCGACTAAATGGCCCTGGGTGGCCTTGTGTGCCCTGAGTAAACAGGAGCTTTGGGCTGGTATTCAGTCCTGGTGTTGGAGTATTGGAAGTCAGGCACATTCCAGAGAACCCACTCCCCTTTGAGAGCGCAGGGTAGCTGTACGCAGGGGGGCTGCAGGTGGGGGCTCGTTCACTGGTGCCTGTGCAGAGCTCTCAGAGCCTGTGGAGCCAGGAGTGTTTCCCATAAGGCATACTTTCTTCTTGGAGCCTGTGTTCAGTCTTGGGCAGTGAGCATGGCCCAAATGCCCCTCACCCCAGGTTCTCAGCACCTGGTCCCTCAGTCACTATCCTTGGTGAGTAATGGCTCCCCAGAATGGCATGGGATGGAAAGACCCCTGCGCTTAGAGTGTTCACATTCCTCATAGGGCAGGAGGTACTGTATCTGTGTACAGATGAAGGGGGTTGTGGGGTTTGGAAGTCCCAGTTTCCTCTACGGTGAGATAGGTCCTGAAGGGTGTGTGCTTGGATGAATGGATTTGGGGAGGGAGGGATTCTGTGCATGTGGAGGGGGCTTCTACAAGCTACATAGGCAGGAAAGCCAAAGTGGGCGAGGGACTGGGGCAGACTGTCCTGGCTGGGGTGGTGATGGGTGTGGGAGAGTTGCGCAGAATGAGGTCAGAGGCCCGGGGTGCCAGGTTGGCAGTCTGAGGTCAGAGGCTAAGAGTGAGAGATCCAAGGAGGGATTGCTATGCTGGTGCAGACAAGGTGCTAAGCACCTGGACTCAGGTGCTGGAAATGGGAGTGGAGGAAAAGGGGTGACCTGACGGGAGACCCTTGATAGCCAGCAGGAGGTGGGAAGAGGGTGTCTGTAGCTCTAGGGCAGTAGCCAGTGTGGATGACCTGAACCTCCTGATTGAGGCTCCCCTAGCCTGTGGAGGCCTTGGAGGCTTTCAGATGATGCCTGTGACATTTTTGCCTCCCAGGAAGCTGTGCCAATGGCTTTGAGCCAAAGTCCTCCAAAAGTCCTAATAGGATGGGCCAGGTTCTGGCTCCTGAGTTAGCCGTGGGCATGCCAGGGTGTGAAGGGCCCTGCACAGGGGACAAATGGTCCCCAGGAGAGAACCCTTCTGCCAGCGTTTCCTCCCGCAGAAGGCCCAGGTGTTTGCCAGTGAGGGAGCCCAGACTTGCCCAACGCTTCTCAGCTTGGGGTGGGTCCAGGTCTGGGTCCTGGGCTGGTAAGAAAGGAAGGAAGTGAGCCCTTGTGCGCCTCTGCAGCCCAGGTTCCCTGCCTTCACAGCCCCGCTAGAGGTGGTATCACCCCCACTTACTGGTGAGCAAATAGGCTGGGGGGGTTGGTGTCAGGTTACATGGCTTAGTTGATGGCGCAAGCCCAGGTCCAAAGCCCATGCTCTTCTCAAACAGCCAGAGGTGGGGGCCGGAAGGAGGGATTGGCTGTTGGGGATACTGGGAGCAGGGGCGGTGGGCAGGGCCAGGTGCGCAGCGGGGAAACAAGGCGCCTTGGAGTTCAGGTAAAGAAAGTTGGGGAGGATGACCACCGGAGCCGGGTAAGGAAGGGAAAGGGAGCTCCGGGCGCGGGGCGAGGCCGGGCGCTGGCAGGAGAACGGGTCGGGCAGGTGAGGGACCTGGGTGCTACCCGGCTCTGGACTGGCGGGAAGAGGCCGGGACGCTGTTCCACCAGCACCTGCGGGTGCGGAGCGCGACCCCCCCGCCTCGGCCCCTGGCAACCGGGAAAGTTCCCAGTTCCGGTTCCAAGGAGGCTAGCAGGTGAGGCCGACGGGGCGGGGCGGCTCTGGCTCCCGGGGTTCACTGCTCACCCCTCCGGGCGACCCGCGTTGCCATGGCGACCGCCGCGGTGCAGCCCGCCCCCGCCCTCCCCCGTGCGGGAGGGGTCGGGTCCCCAGCCCTCGGCCGATGCGGAGCCCGCGGGGCTGGAATGCGGGGTCCCGGGCGGCTCGGGGCCGCGCGCCCGGCTCTCCGGGCTGCTTCCGGCCTGGCCCGGGCGGCGGGCGGGGGGAGGGCAGCCCGGCAGGCGAGGGGGAAGGAGCAGAGTCGGGCCCGGCCGACGCGGCTTTGTCTCCTTTGTTCCCGGCGGTGGCAGCGCCGCGCGGGAGGGGCGGGCAGCGGGCGCAGTTTTCCGCCCCTCGGTCTCCGGGTAACAGCTGCGGCTCCGCCAGACCCGGGGAGAGGCCGCTGCGCGCGGAGCCCGAGCCCGGAGCGGCCGGCGCCCGCCTCGGCGCGCACATCCCGCGGGGCCCGGCCGGGTGGTGAGTGCGGGGCTCGGGGCCAGGGCGGCGAGGAACGGGGCTCCCGAGGTGGAACGGGCCGGGGCCCCGATCCCGCCGGGCAGGGGCGGCCTGGATGAGTGGTGGGTGGCTTTGGTATTGAGAGTTGGGACCACACTTCTCCGCGCGAAGGGAAACTCTGGCGGCTCCGCCTGGAACGCGATTGGGAGACTGAGGAGGTGGAGCTGCTCCTCCGCGCCCCCTCCTCGCCGTCGCCGCCCGGGACCGGCCGGCCCCTTCCCCGCCCTCCCAGGGCCACTGATGGGGTCCTCGCCTCGGGGTCCGGGGATTGGGGAGGGTCAAGGACGAGCCGAGTGGGGAGGTCGGGGCTTCCCCTCAGTAGTAACAGCCCTTTCTGGCTGCTCCCGGTGGGACTGACAAAGGCGGACCTCGAGCCTCCAGACCCCCGGCGAGGGGGACCCTCCTCTCCACACACAGACATATTAAGTGGGTGATCGATGAGCGCCTTGGGTCATCGCAGGTGCCTGGTAAATGGTGGATCTCCCCACCCCTCCCCAACACACAGAAAACAGGGCGGGCAGCGGGCACCACTGCGCTGTCAATGAATAACTCACCTCTGTAGTGGACCCTGGGAGCTGAGCAGGAGGGTGAAACGGGAAGGCCGGTTTCCCACTCACTGGCAGGCAAGGCACATGTGGGCTGTCCTATGGCCCCTCTGCAGGTGCGGAATGGCGGGGTTTGTGAGCCTCTTTTGTTGTCGAGGACAGCTCCACGGGGGTCCGGGAGGTGCTTGCTCTACAGACAGAAGTTGGGCAGTCTTGCGCCCCCCGAAGAGGTTCAGAGTAGGTTCACACTCCAGGACGTGTGGGGGAGCACTGGGCACAGGCAGAGTTAGGCTTTGGCCGTGAGCCTGAGCAGGGCCTCAGATGTTGGGAGTGGGCAGGAGATCCTGGCTGTGTAAGTTGGGGATGTGAGGTCTGGTTCTAGATCAGCCTTTTCAGTCTGCCGTGGCCTGGTCATTAATAAAAGTGGGGCCAATGTCTTCCCTTTGAGACACCAAGTGGCTTGGAGGGATTGCGGGCCCCCTAGCTCCCCTACTTGGTGGGTTTTCTTGGCTGTGAGATGGGGGTTCGTTCACCATGCCGGGAGCGTCTGGTCTGTGCTGAAGTCTGTGTACGTTGCTGGGGCCTCTGAATCAGAAGCCATACTCCCTGCCTTCAAGGAGCTTCAAGTCCAGAGTAGGAGGGTGGAACAGGGAGAAAGGTAACCCTGGTCGGCATCACTAATGCTAGGCACACACTGTATCATGTTTACTGGTCAGAGCAATCCTGCCTCTCATTGGACAGCTAGGAAATCTGAGGCTCGGAAAGCCTGAGGCAGAGCGGCCGTGCCTGTCAGGGTGGTGGCTAGGTGTGTCCATTCTGTCCACTGCATGCAGTGGCCTCCTCAGGAGCCTGGGAGGACAGGGGAGGCTCCTCAGGGAGAAGATGTTTGGTGTAGGAGTTAATGGGATAGCGAGGGAGTGGGCATTCCAGGCAGCGGCAAGAGCCTGTGCGGTGGCTGGAGGAGCCAAGCAGCCTGCAGTTCAGGCTGGCAGTAACGAAGGGCATGTGTGGGGGAGCACTGGCATGGATCGGGTGGGAGAGGTGTGGACTGGAGGGGTGGGCCTTTATCCCTCCCGCTCTGGGGTGCCCCAGAAGCTCTTGGGGGAGGGGTGTACTCCAATTCTGCTCAAGGAAAGTCCTGAGAAGTTGGGAGTTGGGAGGCTAGATTGGAGGGGCTGGGAGCTGCTCAGTGGCCTGTGGCAGAGATTAAGTGAAATCCATGTGCCTGAAATGGAGGAGAAAAAGTCACTGCTCTTCTTTCTCTCCTCCTTCCGCCACCCATGGTATGTGTGTTGGGGCAAGGGGTGCTAGGTCCTGATTCACAGGGAGACTGATTGCAGAAGGCTGACCACTTTCCTTGGAGTGGGTCAGCAGCCGACCTCCTCAGTGGCCTGGCCAGGAGCTGTTCTGATCCCACCTATTTCTTCCTGTTGTCTCCTCATCCCAGTGTTTTTTTTTTTTTTTTTAACCATTTTTTCATCTCCCAAGGCTCTGTCATCCATCAATGCAGTTTTGATTTCACATATGGGGAGTGGTTTTATTACTGCCCCTTGAGGGCTTGAGAACTTTGGCATGCAGTAGGCTCTGAGCAAATATTTGTAAGCATGTAGGAGTGAGTATTGGTCTAACTGTGGGACCCTGTGCCCAAGGCCCATCCCTGGCATGTGGTGGCAGGAGAATTGAACAGTAGCCCCTTGCAAGAGGTGGTCTCTGCCCATCCTCAGGTGGATTCTGTCTTCCCATGGGAAGAAACTTTCTTTCCTCATCCCTTGGAAACTAGGTGGGGGGCTCCTGGGCAGCCTGGTCTTGCCACAGTCCTGGGATCCTGGCCGGGTTCGAGACTTTCCCTGCTGCCCCCTTCCCCCCGCCCCCTTGGGTGGCAAACAGAAGCAGCCTTGTTCCTGCTCCCATAGAGCTGCCCTGTTTTCTGCACACTAAAAATGGAAACCCCCAAGCTATTTCGGGAGCAGTGCCCAGCCAGGCTGTGACCACAGCCCCCCTGCTCCCACCGGGCTGTGGCCACAGTGTCCCGGCTTCCACCAGGCTGCTGGACCCTCCCCTGAGCCTTGTGCCCGGCCCTGTTCACTTCAGGGCAGCCTCAGGAGTACCCTGCTCAGGCCTCTGCTAGGATGAGCTGACCTGGGAGAAGCAAGCGCTTGGGATATTTTGCACAGACAGCTTGGCAGCTGGGTGATGGGAGGGGCTGGGCAACATGGCCTGGGCACAGGCAAGTAGGGGAAGTGTCTCCCAGTCTGAGATGCATTGTCTGTCCCAGCACTTCACCAACCTTGGTGCTCCTGGCTGGGGACCACTGGGGAAGGTGGTATTGCCATAGTTTGTTGGTTCAGGGACTCAGGAGCCTCAGCTGGGGCCCAAGAAGGGGTCTGTGTGGAAAGCAGGCACCCAAAGTCTGGGGAGGTCCTGGGGATGGGCCTGGGAACAGCCAGACATGGCACCTTCCTCCAGGACACACTCCACTTACCCCACATCTTGGGCCCTGGCACTATTCTGAACTGCAGGAGAGGAAATAGCAAGAGATGGCCTAGCTTCTACAGCTCTCTAGTACATAGGGCTCTAGCTAAGTACTCTCGAATGAGGGTAGTGTGCATGAGTGTGGGAATGTATGTCTAAATGTGAGTGATGGTCAGAATGTCTCCAGTGAGTGTGACATATGTGCCTGCAGTGTGTGTGTTTCTGTGTGGGGGAGTTGTCTCTATATGGATGTGTCTTCATGTGGTGTTTGAACATGGGTGGCTGTGTCTGTGTGTGTCACTGTGCTGTGTGTATAGATGGCATCTGCATCTCTGTGTGTGTGTGTGTGTGTGTGTGTGTGTGTGTGTGTGTGGTAGGCATATACATACAGGGTGGGTGGTGTGTATGTATCTTGCTGTGCGACTGCCTGTCTGCTGAAGCGCTGGTGGCCCTTTGGGCTGGGACAGCCCCTGGCTGTGCAGAGGGTGTGTACCTGGGTGCTTTTACAGGGTGGAGTTTGAGCAGAGAGAGGGACCTCACAGGGAGAAGGCCGTGCTGGGGGTCTGGCTGGGCCCTGCCAGCCGTGGGGCTCCTTCCTAGCTGACCTTTCCCAGGCCCCTCGGGTGCCTGGCTCTGCTGCCCTCCCCCTCCTCGTGTGGGCTCTGAGGAGGCGTCCTCTGTGGAATGTGTTTGGTGGCCAGGGGCCAGGCTGGGCCCAGCTCCACCAGCAGGCTGGGCGGTGGGGAGGGGGTGCTTCTGTGCTGCCTCCCCGCGGGGGGAGCCCAGGGCTTCCACGTGCCTGCAGCCCAGCTCCGGCTTCACACTCGGCTTTCCCCCCTGCTAGGTGACTCCCACACGGGTCATGCTGTTGTCTCCTGATCCAGCCGGCCCTGCCAGGTGAGCCTGACCTCACACTAGATATCTAGGAACAGCATGACTCCTACCTATTCTGAGGCCTCTCGGAGGTGGGGTGCAGCCCTTCAGGCCCCACCCCTCCGAGCTGGAGCCTCTTCCTGTCTCTCAGGCCTGTTGGTTCTGTGGTTATTACCCTTCTGGATTCCTGGCCTGAAAGGCCCTGCACCCAACTCTTGTCTTGCTTCTAACATTCTGCTGGTTCAGGAGACCTCCCTCTCCTTCCTCCTTCTGCCCGGAAAACCCTCATCCATGTAGAGCTCTCCTTTCTTGGGGTCTGGGCCCTTCCTTCCCATCACCTGCTCTTCTGCCCCATCCAGACCCTGCTTCCTGGGCATGGCCTCTCCAGCCCCTCACCCTCTGATCTGGGGGGATGGTGAGTGGGGTGCAGGTCTCCTGAGAGAATCGTGCCTGCAGAGAATGGGCAGTGTTGTCTAGGAAGTGTCTCCTATTTCTGACCTCGTTCTAGTGTGTGGTCCTGGGGTCATCCTGGACATAGTGCCTATCTAAGAAGCCTGGTCCTCCTCTGCTCACCCCCTCGGTTAGGAGGAGCATCTTGGCAATGCCACAGTCCTATCCCTTACCAGTGGCCCCAGGGTGTTCTGGCGGCCACGTGAGCCCCACTCTCTCGACCTCTCTCCCTGCCAGGTGACGATGCCTGCTCTGGGCCCAGCTCTTCTCCAGGCTCTCTGGGCCGGGTGGGTCCTCACCCTCCAGCCCCTTCCACCAGCTGCTTTCACTCCCAATGGCACGTATCTGCAGCACCTGGCAAGGGACCCCACCTCAGGCACCCTCTACCTGGGGGCTACCAACTTCTTGTTCCAGCTGAGCCCTGGGCTGCAGCTGGAGGCCACAGTGTCCACCGGCCCTGTGCTAGACAGCAGGGACTGCCTGCCACCCGTGATGCCTGATGAGTGCCCCCAGGCCCAGCCTACCAACAACCCAAACCAGCTGCTCCTGGTGAGCCCAGGGGCCCTGGTGGTGTGCGGGAGCGTGCACCAGGGTGTCTGTGAACAGCGGCGCCTGGGGCAGCTCGAGCAGCTGCTGCTGCGGCCAGAGCGGCCTGGGGACACACAGTATGTGGCTGCCAATGATCCTGCGGTCAGCACGGTGGGGCTGGTAGCCCAGGGCTTGGCAGGGGAGCCCCTCCTGTTTGTGGGGCGAGGATACACCAGCAGGGGTGTGGGGGGTGGCATTCCACCCATCACAACCCGGGCCCTGTTGCCGCCGGACCCCCAAGCTGCCTTCTCCTATGAGGAGACAGCCAAGCTGGCAGTGGGCCGCCTCTCCGAGTACAGCCACCACTTCGTGAGTGCCTTTGCACGTGGGGCCAGCGCCTACTTCCTGTTCCTGCGGCGGGACCTGCAGGCTCAGTCTAGAGCCTTTCGTGCCTATGTGTCTCGAGTGTGCCTCCGGGACCAGCACTACTACTCCTATGTGGAGTTGCCTCTGGCCTGTGAAGGTGGCCGCTACGGGCTGATCCAGGCTGCAGCTGTGGCCACGTCCAGGGAGGTGGCGCATGGGGAGGTGCTCTTTGCAGCCTTCTCCTCAGCTGCACCCCCCACTGTGGGCCGGCCCCCATCAGCGGCTGCTGGGGCATCTGGAGCCTCTGCCCTCTGTGCCTTCCCCCTGGATGAGGTGGACCGGCTTGCTAATCGCACACGAGATGCCTGCTACACCCGGGAGGGTCGTGCTGAGGATGGGACCGAGGTGGCCTACATCGAGTATGATGTCAATTCTGACTGTGCACAGCTGCCAGTGGTGAGTTCCAGTATTGCCCTGCTTTTCCCCCTCTCTGAGGCCACTGGCCAAGCATTTGCAGCCAAGGAGCTGCCCAGAGAGTCCAAGGGCAGCTGGTGGTAGCACGAGGATGGTCAGATCAGCAGATATTAAGTGCTTCCTTTGTTGCCTGGGCAGTGGAAGGGTACCTTACCACAAACCTGGCATGCGGGTGGCAGCAGTGTCTGGATGGGCTTGGACCAGGATGCTGGAGGGGTGGCACGTGTCGGTGGATTGGGAGGGTGTTTGGGGGTTCTTGGGTAGGGACAGGGACCTAGAATGGAATGAGACCTTTGGCTTTTGAGCAGGAGAGGAAGGTGAGGTCGGAACTGATGGGCTGTAGCCTCAGGATGGATAAAAAAGGGAAGAGAGACTGGGGGCGGGGATGAGGTTGTCCCAGGAGGACCAGCAGAGAAAACACAGTTGTATAGGGGAGAGCTACCAGAGCGGCTGGGGGAGGGAATGAGGTTATCCAGGGAGGATACGGCCGAGGAGGTTATCCAGGGAGGGCCTTCCTGATGCTTCTTGCTGCCTATAGGACACCCTGGATGCTTATCCCTGTGGCTCAGACCACACGCCCAGCCCCATGGCCAGCCGGGTCCCGCTGGAAGCCACACCAATTCTGGAGTGGCCAGGGATTCAGCTAACAGCTGTGGCAGTCACCATGGAAGATGGACACACCATCGCTTTCCTGGGTGATAGTCAAGGGCAGCTGCACAGGGTGAGCCCACAGGAAGTACTGGCCTCTGCCCCAGAGTCTGGAGGGAACAAGTTGCTAGGGACCCAGCCTGGTTTAAGCTATCCCTGTGACCCCTGGGCCAGGAGAGATGACCTGAGCTCCTCTCCCCAGGACTGGGTGGTGTTTACCTGTGACTTTCCTCCGTCCCCGCTAGGCTGGTTGGTATGACCTGTGACTGCCCAGGAGGAAATTCTACCTGTAAATTACTTCGATTGGGTGGAGGAGGGGAGGGCTTTGGGCCTCTGGCCATGGACTTGGGTCCCAGACCCTGTGGTCTCTGATCCCAGGTCTACTTGGGCCCAGGGAGCGATGGCCACCCATACTCCACACAGAGCATCCAGCAGGGGTCTGCAGTGAGCAGAGACCTCACCTTTGATGGTACCTTTGAGCACCTGTATGTCATGACCCAGAGCACAGTGAGTGCCAGGCACAAGCCAGGGCATGGCTGCTGGGAGGGGCCTCTGGGTGGGGCCGGGGACCCACTTGTGGGCGAGCCACTGGTGTTTGGATTGCTGGCCTCAGGTCCTCTTTGCTGTCACAGCTTCTGAAGGTTCCCGTGGCCTCCTGTGCTCAGCACCTGGACTGTGCATCTTGCCTTGCTCACAGGGACCCATACTGTGGGTGGTGCGTGCTCCTTGGCAGGTCAGATTCCTGACCCCATCCTCAGCCTCAAGCCCCAGCCTCAAGCCCATAATGCTCCTGCATAATTGTCCTGTCCAGAATTCCTGACCCTTAGCCCTTGATTCTCAACCCCTGATCCCCAGACACCCCAATTCCTCACCCCCATCCTCTGCACTGGGCATCAGTGCCCTGCCAGAGCAGACACAGGAGCCTGTATCGTGCCCACTCTAGGGCCCTGCCCAGGTCCTCCAGATTGTAGGACTCCCTACCATATGAACTCCCAGTGGCCCGTGAGGGTCACAGGTAGACACTGGTCATTCTCGCCCAGGTGCAGTCGCCGTTCTGAGTGCTCGAGGGGCCAGGGCCCAGAGCAGTGGCTATGGAGCTTCCAGCCTGAGCTGGGCTGTCTGCAGGTGGCAGCCATGAGTCCTGCCAAAATCAGCCGAGAGGAGACGAGGGAGGTGAATGATCAGATAGGCAGGGCCCTGGTGGGGAGGGCTCTGGGCATCAAGGTCTGGGTAGAGATCCTGGATCCTGGTGTCAGACATGCCAGGTACCACGTGGCCTCACACAAGTCACTTCTTTTAGGAGCTCAGTTTCCCCATCTATTTCTAACTCAGGCCAGAGGGTGTTTGGGGAGGCCTGGGGGCTGTTGATTGCTGGTGCCTGCCCACATTGGGTGCCCCATAAATGTGAGCCCTGGTCTGCTGCCCACTAGCCCCAACAGTGTGTCCCTGGCTCTCTTGGCAGGTTTTCCTATCAGTGCCAGACCTGCCACCCCTGTGGCCAGGGGAGTCATATTCCTGCCACTTTGGGGAACATCAGAGTCCTGCCCTGCTGACTGGTTCTGGTGTGATGTGCCCCTCCCCAGACCCTAGTGAGGCCCCAGTGCTGCCGAGAGGAGCCGGTGGGTGAGAGAATGGGCCAGCCTGGTGGCGGGGGGGGGCCAGCCCCTGCTCCAGGGGATGCGGCGGGGTTAAAGTGTGAATCCAGGCAAAGAGCCATGAATGGATGCCTTTCTCTGAGTCCTCCCACTCCCCAACCACCTGAAGCCTCCATTCTGTGCCTTCGGACTGCGTTCCCTCATCCCGGGTCCTCTTCCCCATTCAGGGGCTCAGGATATCAGCTATGGGTCTGAGTGCACCTCCTTGCTGCTTAACCCTGGCCCTCTCTCCCCCTCTGCAGACTATGTATCCATGAGCGTGGAGCTTAGGTTTGGCGCCGTTGTGATCGCCAAAACTTCCCTCTCCTTCTATGACTGTGTGGCGGTCACTGAACTCCGCCCATCTGCGCAGTGAGTTCCTCGCCCTGTCCCCAGGCCTGGGCTTCCCCGTGGCGACCCCTGCCCCATGGCTGTGCTCTGTGCAGGTGCCAGGCCTGTGTGAGCAGCCGCTGGGGGTGTAACTGGTGTGTCTGGCAGCACCTGTGCACACACAAGGCCTCGTGTGATGCCGGGCCCATGGTTGCAAGCCATCAGGTGAGTGTGACTTTGGGCTGGGCCATGCTGGGGTGGTTGCGGGTCCCAGTGTGAGAGTTTTTCTCATGGCCCGGGGTCTGTCTGCCTATGTGAGGCTCTGTCCTGGGCACCAGAGCCGCTGTGTGTGACGGACTCCCTGGAGAACAGCCGCCGATACATCCCGCCTGTTTTGGGAGAGGGCGTTTGTAGCTGAGAGGCAGGGGAGGTCTGGCCTTCATGCCCCACCTCGGCACAGACACCCCTGGAGCCTTCCCCCGAAGTTTTCTCCTGTGGAGAATTAATGGGCTGTTTTTATTTCTCTTTTCCTTGATCTCCTTTCCTCTTAACATATACTGTGCCTGCCTGCCTCCTGTCCCGCGCCTGCCTGCTGAGTGGCCCTTCCTGTCTTCCTCTGCCTCCCCCTTCAGAACCCGCTTGTCTCCCCAGACCCTCCTGCAAGAGACGGACCCAGCCCCTCCCCACCCACAGCCCCCAAAGCCCTGGTCACCCCTGCTCCTGACACCCTTCCTGTGGAGCCTGGGGCTCCCTCCACAGCCACAGCTTTGGACATCTCACCTGGGGCCAGTCCTTCTCTGCTCAGCCCTTGGGGGCCATGGGCAGGTTCTGGCCCCATATCTTCCCCTGGCTCCACAGAGTCACCTCTCCATGAGGAGCCCTCCCCTCCCAGCCCCCCAAATGGACCTGGAACCGCTGTCCCTGCCCCCACTGACTTCAGACCCTCAGCCACACCTGAGGACCTCTTGGCCTCCCCGCTGTCACCCTCGGAGGTAGCAGCAGTGCCCCCTGCAGACCCTGGCCCCGAGGCCCTTCATCCCGCAGTGCCCCTGGACCTGCCCCCTGCCACTGTTCCTGCCACCACTTTCCCAGGGGCCATGGGCTCCGTGAAGCCCGCCCTGGACTGGCTCACGAGAGAAGGCGGCGAGCTGCCCGAGGCGGACGAGTGGACGGGGGGTGACGCACCCGCCTTCTCCACTTCCACCCTCCTCTCAGGTGATGGAGACTCAGCAGAGCTTGAGGGCCCTCCCGCCCCCCTCATCCTCCCGTCCAGCCTCGACTACCAGTATGACACCCCCGGGCTCTGGGAGCTGGTGAGGCCCAGCCCAGGAAGGAGGCCTCAGGGGAGGGGATGTGGGGAAGATGCTACCCCTAGCTTGCCTTGTGATTCTGCACTGGGAGGGGGTGAGGGGCAGGGTGGAGTCTGCAGCCCCACACCGGCCTTGCCCCTGGAATCTGGCAAGGCAGAGGGCTGAGCTGGGCAGGGTGGGCTCCATAGACTGCCTTGCCCTTGGTGCCTGCAGGAAGAGGTGACCTCGGGGGCAAGCTCCTGCCCCTGTGTGGAGAGCGTTCAGGGCTCCACATTGATGCCGGTCCATGTGGAGCGGGAAATCCGGCTGCTAGGCAGGAACCTGCACCTTTTCCAGGTCAGTGTGTCCTGCCTGCCTCTGTCCTTGCAGCCTCCTTAGCTGTTGACAAACTCGGCCTAAGTCCTGGGGAGCAGGAAGAGGGCAGAGTCCGAGGGCTCAGCTCCAACCCAGAAGCCGTGCTGGGGGATCTGTTGGGTGACCTGCAGGACTCCCTGGGCCCAGCTCCTGAAGCTGCCCAACAGCTGTGTTCTCTGCCCTCAGGACAGCCCAGGAGACAATGAGTGTGTGATGGAGCTGGAGGGCCTTGAGGTGGTGGTTGAGGCCCGGGTCGAGTGTGAGCCACCTCCAGATACCCAGTGCCACGTCACCTGCCAGCAGCACCAGGTACACACCATGAGCGCCTGGGTGGGCACGGGTGCACTGCACTGGCCACAGGCTGGCTGCCAACTATAGCTGGCTGCACCACACTGTCCAGAGCCACGCTCTGACCCTGTCGCCCTGAGGGAGTCTCCACACCCATTTCTGACCTCTGACCATGTGCCCTATGGAGTCCTTGCATCCCAGCTCTGACCTCTAACTTGAGACCCCATGGGGTCCCCATACTCCAGTTCTGGCTCTGCCCTCCGACTTGTGGCCCATGGGGTCCCTCTGACCCTATGCTCCTAACTGGTCATTTTAGTCCTTTCTCTGACTAACCCCTCCCTAGGCCTGACACTTCCCCCCGTGCTTGACTCTGAACCCACTCCCATTTCTCCAGCTCAGCTATGAGGCTCTGCAGCCGGAGCTCCGTGTGGGGCTGTTTCTGCGTCGGGCCGGCCGTCTGCGTGTGGACAGTGCTGAGGGGCTGCATGGTGAGCCACCTGCGGGCTGCTGGGCTGGCGGTGGTAGCAGGGCTCTCCCAGGCCTGCCTCTCACGTGTGTCTCTGCCACCCCCAGTGGTACTGTATGACTGTTCCGTGGGACATGGAGACTGCAGCCGCTGCCAAACTGCCATGCCCCAGTATGGCTGTGTGTGGTGTGAGGGGGAGCGTCCACGTTGTGTGACCCGGGAGGCCTGTGGTGAGGCTGAGGCTGTGGCCACCCAGTGCCCAGCGCCCCTCATCCACTCGGTTTGTTGAAAGCCTGGCCATCCCTTCCTCAGTGCTGCCCTTAGAGGGAGGGTGTGGGGGCCCAAAGGTGGGAGGTTGGGGCTGCCTTTCCAGTTGAGTAGAGGTGAGCAGTCCTTGTCCCGGAACAGGTGGAGCCACTGACTGGGCCTGTAGACGGAGGCACCCGTGTCACCATCAGGGGCTCCAACCTGGGCCAGCATGTGCAGGATGTGCTGGGCATGGTCACAGTGGCTGGAGTGCCCTGTGCTGTGGATGCCCAGGAGTATGAGGTCTCCAGCAGGTAAGCTGGCTGCACCCAGCAGGAGCACAGCACAGCGGCACAGCCTGGGGCCTCCGCGGTTGGCGTTGCTGCTTGGGGCCTCCCACCCACCGCTCATCTGCCTCCCTCTCTCCCTGTTCCTTGATTCTGGCCACAATGCCCGAGTGCCAGCATTGCCACTGAAGACGCTGAGCACCCACCACACCTGTAGGTTCCTGGCATGGGCTGCTGGGGAATCCTTCCTGGGCCTGTCACTGCCCAGAACTGACTCTGCTCACCTGGTCTTCTGAGGGACTGTGGATATATTAATAGCTGTGGCCGCAGGACCCTCAGATCAGACAGATAAGCTCAGGGGCTGGCCTTCTCACCAGCTCACTCTTCCCCAGGCATTGTCCTGGGCGCTCAGCCTCTTCAGGAAGGTAGACTTGGAAGGCACACCTCAGAAAGGCACACCCGCCGAGGGCCAGGCTCCACTGTGGTCTCTAGGGACCCCTGCTGCTTTCCTGGGGCTCCTGGATTATGGTAACCTGGCCAGCGGTTGCAGGCCCCAAAGATACACATGGAGGACATTCCTAAGGAGATGTCCACAAGCAGCAGGGCCCAAACGTGGCTGAATATCAGGGTAACCTGCAGACCCTGTCCCAAACCAACACAAACATCTGGATTCAGGAGGCCCACGGTGGGGCCCCCAAATCTGTATTTGAAACAAGGAACCACTCTCCTGGAGCATGGAGTGTCCCCTGAATGTGTTATGACCGAGAACTTACCGTGACTATCTAGACTGTTAGTGTTCCAGACCATAAGACTACTGTGATTTATGAAGCAATTAGCATATATTCTGTCTGGAGCCACCCCTGGGTGGCTCACATGTCACTTGTGTCTTCCTAGTGTTTGCAACAACTGTGACAGTGTCACTGAGTTGAGCCACTGCAGGCTTAACACTCTGGAAGTTAATTTGCCCAAGCTTCTGTTTTCTGGCTAAGAACCAGCATTTTCTTAGATGGTTCACTTTCCCTTCACCTGTATTCCCCTGACTAGAGGCTTTCAGGGACTCTTTTTCCTGAATAAATCAAGTTTCTACCGTGCTTTAGTGGGTGCTGTGCATGTGACGTGGCAGAGGACGTGGGCGGCTAGCTGTGCCCACTCACTTGCTCAGCAGCTCGCCCCACAACCAGGCTGACAGGGCCCCTTTGTAAATTTATGCCACAGATAAATTCTTCCTTATTGGGGGCCCCTGGGGTTGAACTTAAATGATTGAAGCCACAAATATTAATTCTCAGATACCAAGGCCTTCTGATATGTCATAAAGAATTCCCTCCAAAGTGAGACAGGGTCTCTGTCAATCTTGTGGAGCATGGGAAGGGGAAGACCACCCGACAGTGGGGCAGGGAGAGGGGCTGCCAGGTAAGCTTGAGGGGCCCTCGATGCAGCCTGGCACCCCCTAGCCTGCCCTGTGCCTACAGCCTCGTGTGCATCACCGGGGCCAGTGGGGAGGAGGTGGCCGGCGCCGCAGCGGTGGAGGTGCCGGGAAGAGGACGTGGTGTCTCAGAGCACGACTTTGCCTACCAGGTATCTGACTGCTGAGCCACCCCCAGCTGCCAGCGGGCCACCCTCTCTGGTGGCTCCTCTCAACCCATCTGGTTATGCCTTGGTGGGGCTCCCAGTCCTGGGCCATCCTGTCTCTCAGGCTGTCCCTGCCTCCCTGTGTCTGGTCTGATGCTCATCTCTCTCCCTGTGTGTCCCACAGGACCCGAAGGTCCATTCCATCTTCCCGGCCCGTGGCCCCAGAGCTGGGGGCACCCGTCTCACCCTGAATGGCTCCAAGCTCCTGACTGGGCGGCTGGAGGACATCCGAGTGGTGGTTGGAGACCAGCCTTGTCACTTGTGAGGGCCACTTCCTCATCCTGCAAAAATCCATGTGCTCCAGGGGAAAGATGGAGGGGTCTGAGATTCTGGGGAGAGCAGAAAGGGGAAGAGGGCCAGTCTGCTCCTTCAGAGAGTGGCCAGACCCTCCCTAGCCAGCTGTGGTGGGAGTGCACCTCCAGGGACACCTGGTGGAGACTGCAGTCAGCACTAGAGGGAAGCCAGCTGGGGCCTGAGTGGTCCAAGTTTCCCCTGCCTGCGCCCCTCCATTCATTCCCACCTCCCCTCCCAGGCTGCCGGAGCAGCAGTCAGAACAACTGCAGTGTGAGACCAGCCCACGCCCCACGCCTGCCACGCTCCCTGTGGCTGTGTGGTTTGGGGCCACGGAGCGGAGGCTTCAACGTGGACAGTTCAAGTACACCTTCGACCCCAACATCACCTCTGCTGGCCCCACCAAGAGCTTCCTCAGGTGTTGGGCCAAGGGCGTGGCTGCATGGCAGGTGGCAGGGAGATCTTTGCAGCTCCACTATGTGGGGGTTTGTAGGGCTTTATGTTGGGGCACTGAGAATCCCATGCTGCTAGCAGGGGCGAGGGGTGGTGTGGTTTGGGGCTGGGGCTGAGCTGACCTAGCCGGGACTGGGCTGTGCTTTAGGTCCAGGTAACATAAGCCATCTTATGTTACGTTAGCTCATGGTCTGTTTCAGTGGAGGACGTGAGATATGGGTCCGTGGCCAGAATCTGGACGTGGTACAGACGCCAAAAATCCGGGTGACTGTGGTCTCGAGAATGCTGCAGCCCAGCCAGGGGCTTGGACGGAGGCGTCGCGTGGTGCCGGAGACGGCGTGTTCCGTTGGACCCTCCTGCAGTGGCCAGCAAGTAGGACACCCTTGGGTACCCCCACACTCTTCCCTCGCCCCATACCACACCCTGGGGACGGCCAGAGCAGGTGCCAGAGGAGGCCCTTCCCATCTTTGCTTGGCCCCTCGTCAACCTGCCTGTCTTCCTTCCAGTTTGAGGAGCCGTGCCATGTCAACTCCTCCCAGCTCATCACGTGCCGCACACCTGCCCTCCCAGGCCTGCCTGAGGACCCCTGGGTCCGGGTGGAATTTATCCTTGACAACCTGGTTTTTAACTTTGCAACACTGAACCCCACACCTTTCTCCTACGAGGCCGACCCCACCCTGCAGCCACTCAACCCTGAGGATCCCACCATGCCATTCCGGCACAAGCCTGGGAGTGTGTTCTCCGTGGAGGTACAGCTCCTACTTGGACCTGGCAGGGCCCCGAGACCCTTCCCTTGGCTGGACAGCACTGCTGTGTGTGGCGGAGAGGCCAAGACAGTAGAGCAAGGGCTGGTGGATGGACATGGCTCTTCATCCTTGCTGTGGCAGGGGCAGAGGGGGCTGGTGGGGGGTGCCTAGCCTAGCATCTGGCACAAGCTTGACTGCTTGGCTGGTGGCCCGGGTCCTGATGCACTCCATGGCAGGCTCTGGAATGACTGCATTTGTATGTTCAGCCTGCGCAGTAGCTGGGTGGTGTGGTCCACATAGGCCATTGGGCTGACCCCCGTTGGCAGCCTGGCTCACATGGACATGCGCTAGGCATGTGTCTTGGACATACACAGTGGGCAGCAGATGGGCACGCGGGCAGACCACAGGTCGATACGCCGTCATCACCCCCCTGGTGAGTCATCAGACACAGAGTGGGGGCTTCGGCTTTGTTAGGTAACTGGGCAGGATTTGGGAGGCAGCTTTACGTTCTCCAGATTTTTCGTTCTGGAGAAGAAAGATGGGAAAGGGCAGCAACGGGTGATGAGGAGCAGCTTGGAGGACACTGTGTGACTGGCCTGCACTCAGGGGAAGGGTGCTGAGAGGCTGTCAGCCTTGCTCCTGAGAGTGGGTCTCAGGGTCCTTCCCACATTTGGGGAGGACAGGATCTGAGGGAAGGGTCCTGAGTGACTGATCGGTGACCCTCTGTTCCAGGGGGAGAACCTGGACCTTGCAATGTCCAAGGAGGAGGTGGTGGCTATGATAGGGGACGGCCCCTGTGTGGTGAAGACGCTGACGCGGCACCACCTGTACTGTGAGCCCCCTGTGGAGCAGCCCCTGCCACGGCACCATGCCCTCCGAGAGGCACCTGACTCTTTGCCTGAGTTCACGGTCAGTGGGCAGGTCCCTGGCCGGGCTGGGCATTGACCTGGGCCGAACCCTCGCTCACAGGTGGCTCCCGACACAGGTGCAGATGGGGAACTTGCGCTTCTCCCTGGGTCACGTGCAGTATGACGGCGAGAGCCCTGGGGCTTTTCCTGTGGCAGCCCAGGTGGGCTTGGGGGTGGGCACCTCTCTTCTGGCTCTGGGTGTCATCATCATTGTCCTCATGTACAGGTGGGTGCAGCCAGATGTGGCTGGGCTGGGGCAGGTCGTGGGGTCTGGCTGGACTGGGAAGGGACAGACTGGGCCAGGAGTCAGGAAACATTCTCTGTAAATGGCCAGAGAGTAAATATTTTAGGCTTTGCAGGCCAAGTGGTCTCTGCTCAACAACTCAACTTTGCCACTGTGGCACAAAGGCAGCCAGGGACGACATGGAAACACATGAAAGTGGCTGTGTTCTAACAAATCTTTATTTATAAAAATAGGTTGTGGGATGGATTTGGCCTGGTTGTGGTTGGCTGATCTCTAGGCTAAACTGTGCTGGGCTAGATGGGGCATGGGGTGTGTGTGACTTCCTTGGGAGGGGACAGGCTGAATTGTACTGGGCTAGGCTTGAGCTTGGCTGGCATGGCTGCGTTGGACTGTGCTGGATGAGGCCAGGGTATGCCTGGGGCTAGGTCAGGCAGGCCTGGACCAGTAGGACTCATCCGGCCATCCCCTCCTGACCCTGGGGCTGAGCAGGAGGAAGAGCAAGCAGGCCCTGAGGGACTATAAGAAGGTTCAGATCCAGCTGGAGAATCTGGAGAGCAGTGTGCGGGACCGCTGCAAGAAGGAATTCACAGGTGTGGCTGGGAGAACGGGCCCCGCCCTCCAGGGCTCTGCCCAAACCCGCTCCCATCACATGGGATTGGTGCTTAACAGGTGCTTAACCTGGCCTCTCTGCTTAACAGACCTCATGACCGAGATGACCGATCTCACCAGTGACCTCCTGGGCAGCGGCATCCCCTTCCTCGACTACAAGGTGTATGCAGAGAGGATCTTCTTCCCTGGGCACCGCGAGTCGCCCTTGCACCGGGACCTGGGTGTGCCTGAGAGCAGACGGCCCACCGTGGAGCAAGGGCTGGGGCAGCTCTCTAACCTGCTCAACAGCAAGCTCTTCCTCACCAAGGTGCCCCCACCTGCATCTTCCTGGCCTGCCCCTGGCCCCGCCCCTTCTCCAGGGCATGGTTTCTGAGCCCGCCCCTCTATCCCCCAACCCCCTTCTCCCATTCCTTCTCTTTGGCTGCAGTTCATCCACACGCTGGAGAGCCAGCGCACCTTTTCAGCTCGGGACCGTGCCTACGTGGCATCTCTGCTCACCGTGGCGCTGCATGGGAAGCTTGAGTATTTCACTGACATCCTCCGCACTCTGCTCAGTGACCTGGTTGCCCAATATGTGGCCAAGAACCCCAAGCTGATGCTGCGCAGGTCTGTGTGGCTGTTGGGGCTGGGTGGGCCCTGGACAGCTGGAGCTGGGGTGGTGCTTCGGGCTCGGGGTTCTGCAGGATGGAGAGGCCCGCAGCCCCGCCTGCTGACCTTGGCACTCCCCTTTCCCATCATCTCAGGACAGAGACCGTGGTGGAGAAGCTGCTCACCAACTGGATGTCCATCTGTCTGTACACCTTCGTGAGGGTGAGGGGGCAGAGGTGGACAGGGCTCCTGTCCAGGGAGGGTCAGACCCTCCAAACTGCTAAGCCCTCAGCCACCATGCAGCTCGGACACTTGTGCCAGAGCAGAGACTCCTACTCAGCCTGTCCTCAGTCCCCTTAAGCCCATGTCCTGTCCCCTTCCCCAGTGTGCGTCATGTCCCATACACCTCTGCCACCTGCCGGGGGGGCCCTAACTGCCTGTGCTCTCCTAGGACTCTGTAGGGGAGCCTCTGTATATGCTCTTTCGAGGGATTAAGCATCAAGTGGATAAGGGGCCAGTGGACAGTGTGACAGGCAAGGCCAAATACACCTTGAACGACAACCGCCTGCTCAGAGAGGACGTAGAGTACCGTCCCCTGGTGAGGGTGTGCAAGTGTGTGGCCTGCAGTCTGAGTGCAGTGAGGGTGAGGGTGGAGAGTGTGTGGGTGTGTGGGGTCTGGACACCAGCTTCTGATGTGGGTACCTGGATGTAGAGCTGGGCTGACCTCTGGCCGGCTGCTGGAGAGAGCCCGTCGGACTAGCTTAGCAGGATAGCAGTTTAGAGCAGACTTTGATGATAAGGCCTCTATGTGCCCCAGGCTAGGGATGGAACCAGGGTAGCCACAACTAGGGTTTGGGAGGAGCCAGCCCTACCTTGGACCATGGGCTTGAGCTGTTGCCAGGGCCTGACCCTGTCTGCCTGGCCCTCCTACCAGGGATGCAGCCTTGCCCACCAAGCCAGCCTCACTCTGGCAGGCACTTCTCTCTGGGTTTGCTTTCCCCTTAGTTACGCACGAGGGTTCCTGTGGGAAACCCCCATTCAGGCCTGCTGAACCCCTCCCCTGTCGGATGGGTGGGAATATTTGCTCATGCAGGCTTCCCGAAGCTCCGTCAGCCTGACCCATTTAGCCAGGGACCTGGGGATCTGAGTGATGAGGGACTTGTGCTCACTCATTTTTTCTGACTTTTACCCCATAGTCGTTTACAAGTGCACTGTGCTAGGTGCTGGGGTCACAATGGGGAGGAAGCTGCTGTCCCTGGGGAAGGCAGGCAGGTGAAGAGACGAGAGTTAGGGATTGTGTGGTGCTGGGGATCGGAGGCAGCAGCTCCTCATGAGTTGTCCCTGCCCTTGGCCTGTGTCCTGGTCATCCTGAGTGTACATGAACCCTGATGGCTCCTGTGTGTCCTACATAGACCTTGAATGCACTATTGGCTGTGGGGCCTGGGGCAGGAGAGGCCCAGGGCGTGCCCGTGAAGGTCCTAGACTGTGACACCATCTCCCAGGCCAAGGAGAAGATGCTAGACCAGCTTTATAAAGGAGTGCCTCTCACCCAGCGGCCAGACCCTCGCACCCTTGATGTTGGTGAGGGCGTGGAGAGCCCCTGGGGACCTGAGCCAAGGTTGGGCCTGGGCTGGCCCCGGACCAGCTCTGCAGGGACAGCTCATCACTCAGGGTGGGGAGGATGCTGGGAGGCGGGCAGAAGCCGGCTTTGGAACATCTTTGTTGGACAGCCTGTCATCTGGGGAGGGGTCCCTGCTCTTGGTCTTTGGAGAGGTTGAGTAAGGCTGCCCCATGATATAGGGGCTGGTGTCCCTGTGGAGGAGGAGATGGGCTCCACTATGGGAAGGGTATCCTCCAGCCCTGCACCCAGTTCTGCCTTGCCCTTGCAGAGTGGCGGTCTGGGGTGGCCGGGCACCTCATTCTTTCTGACGAGGATGTCACTTCTGAGGTCCAGGGTCTGTGGAGGCGCCTGAACACACTGCAGCATTACAAGGTAGGAGGGGTGGGGAGCTGGAGGGGGGCATGGTGGGGTGGGACTGGTGGAGGGATCACCAGCTGTGCTCAGCAGGTCCCAGATGGAGCAACTGTGGCCCTCGTCCCCTGCCTCACCAAGCATGTGCTCCGGGAAAACCAGGATTATGTCCCTGGAGAGCGTGAGTACCGCCCCTATCATGGTCCTCTGCCCCTGCTGTGCCCAGCCCGGAGTCATGGGGAAGGTCCTCTGGGCCTCAGGGCAGGCTTGTGCCTATTTCCTTTCTGCCCAGGAAAGCCCTCAACCAGGTGCCCCCACCCCTGGGAGACCTGGCAAGAACCAGGGGGCCTGGGGAGGTGGCACCTGGGGAGGGGTGACAGCTGTGGGCTCTTGGCACAGGGACCCCAATGCTGGAGGATGTAGATGAGGGGGGCATCCGGCCCTGGCACCTGGTGAAGCCAAGTGATGAGCCAGAGCCGCCCAGGCCTCGGAGGGGCAGCCTTCGGGGCGGGGAGCGTGAGCGCGCCAAGGCCATCCCTGAGATCTACCTGACCCGCCTGCTGTCCATGAAGGTGGGGTGGGGCTGCGAAGGTGGTGGGGCCTGGGCTGAGGGGGAGCATGGCCACTCGTGGGATTTGGGGGTGGTGTGGGGCTCATGCAGGCACAGTGCTGGTGGGTGTCTGAGGCTGGGCTGCTGCTGAGGGCCCTTTGCTGGCCACACCTCTCTGCTTCCCCCTTCCCACAGGGCACGCTGCAGAAGTTCGTGGACGACCTGTTCCAGGTGATTCTCAGCACCAGCCGCCCTGTGCCGCTCGCTGTGAAGTACTTCTTTGACCTGCTGGATGAGCAGGCCCAGCAGCATGGCATCTCCGACCAGGACACCATCCACATCTGGAAAACCAACAGGTCGGGTGGAGCTGAGTGGGCTCTAGGTGTGTGTGGGGGGTCATCTCTTCTGCCTCCCCAGCACATTCATCGGCCATGCCTGCCCCACCCGCAGCTTGCCTCTGAGGTTCTGGATCAATATAATAAAAAACCCGCAGTTTGTGTTCGACGTGCAAACATCTGATAACATGGATGCGGTGCTCCTTGTCATTGCACAGACCTTCATGGACGCCTGCACCCTGGCCGACCACAAGCTGGGCCGGGTGAGCGAGTCTGGGATGGACGCGGAGGGGGATGGGTGAGGGTGGACAGTGCTGTGTGTGCACTCAGATTCCAGGCTTTTCTGAGAACTTGAAGGAGGGCTTAGGGGAGACCTCTGACCTCCCAAGCCAAGGCTTCATCCCAAGCCACCTCAGTTTTAAGGGATGAGCAAGAGGAGGGGGCATTGTGTGCCAATTCACAGGTGAAGTTGTGTGCAGCAAGTACAGCCTGGTGTGGCTGGGGCATAGAATGCTGGCCAGGCGTGGCAGTAGGCCAGGGCCAGTTGGTCAGGACTCACTCCTGGGGCAGTGGGAGCCACAGAAGGTCTGGGAACAGGGAAGTGGTGTGACCAGACCCGAGAGTTTGGTGGAACATTGTGGCTGCTGTGCATGAATGAGCTGAGTGAGGGAGTCCCAAAAGGACGCTGTGCTGTCCTCCTGACAAGCAGTGGCTGGGTTCACGCCGGGTGGGAGGGTGCAGGGCAGGCAGAAGCTGAAGGTTGGATGTGGGGGATGAGGAAGAAGGAGGCAGGTCACACATGATCCCTGGGCCTCTGGCTATGGTAAGCTTAGACTTGGAGAAGGTGAGTCTGGTGTTTGTGGGGTTTCCAGATAGAGACATGGATTGTTCAATCCCAGAGCAGCTGTGGGCTGCTGGGTGGGTTTGATTCCTTAGGGTGGTGGAGGTGTCTGCCTGCCAGTAGGGAAGTAGGGAAGAGAGTTCAGGGGGTGTCACGGTTTGAGGGATGTGTGAGGAGGGGAGCTGGGAAGCACAGGAGACTGAGTAGTCTGAGCCGTCCGGGAGCACAGAGGTTGGGAGTCTGTTGTCACAGCAGTCAAAGCCAGGAGTCCCCTGACATATGAGGTCCCCAAGGTGTCTGCTCAAGCACCGAGCGGGCAGGGCCCTCGTGTGACTCTGCAGGTCCATGAGTGGGGCTCTGCTTAACCTAGACCCCCAGGTCTCAGTTGGCTTGGGACCTCTTGAGAGATACATCCCTACACCTCTGGGAAAAATCAAAATTAGCTGGGCATGGTGGCTCACACCTAGAATCCCAGCACTTTGGGAGGCTGAGGTGGGCAGATCGCCTGAGGAGCTCAGGAGTTTGAGACCAGCCTGGGCAACATGGCAAAACCCCATCCCTACAAAAAATACAAAAATTAGCCAGGAGTGGTGGTGTGTGCCTGTGGTCCCAGCTACTAGGGAGGCTGAGGTAGGAGGATCGCTTGAGCCTGGAGGTTGAAGCTGCAGTGAGCCATGACTACGCTGTTCACTGCACTTCAGCCTGGGTAATAGAGCGAGACCCTGTCTGAAAACAAAAACAAAAACGGAAAGTTCTCTTTAAAATTGTAGCACTGTCTTTTGGGAGCCATTTTGTTCCACATGCTGTCATCATGCCTACAATGAGCTAAGAATCAAAGGGCCACACCAGGACCCACAGGGCCACCTCCAGGGTAGACCCTATGTGGTGGCTGGATTTTTGCCAGATCTTCCCAGTACCTCCCCTTCCCAGCAGAGCAGCAAATTGTTCCTGGGGAGCTCAGGAGCAGTCTGAACAAGGAATGCCAAGGGTTCCCCCATGGGGAGTTGTCGAGAAGGTGCGAATCCTGACTCAGGTTGACAGAGGAGCTGGCCTTGGGTCCCTGCTCATGGGGGACAGTGCCACCTCGAGATATTTCTCACCTTCCCAGCAGCTCTAGGATGAGGAGAGGTCCTGAGAATAGAAGTATGCTGCCCAGAGCCCATGGCTGCTGGGGACTTGAACCCAGTTCAGTGGTAGAGGCTGTGTCCAGGTGTGTTAAAGTGGTGGAAACTGACTGGACAGACTTGCTTCAAATCCTAGCTCAGCCACTAGGGAGTGAGGTGGTCTGTGGCCGCTTAGGTAATGTTCTGGGTCTCAGTTTGCTCATTTTTAAAATGATGACCCTGGGGGTGAACAGCACGCTTCCTGCCCTACGTACTGGGCTCTTGCTGGATCTAGATGGTGGCATGTGGAGCTGAGAAATGATTTCCGGTGACATCAGAGACTGGACATTGGTGGAGGGGAGGGAGCAGCAGAGGCTCCTGCGGAAGGAAGTAGGCTAGGGTGACCACCTGTCCTGGTTTTCTGGGACTCAGGGGCTTCCTGGGATGTGAGACTTTTCCTTTTCAAAGCTGAAGCAGTACTGGGAAACCCAGGACACTTGATCATTCAAGCAGGGACCCTCATCCTTCCTTCTTTCCTCTTTTGCTGTGCTCCTGCTATGTCCAGGACTCCCCGATCAACAAACTTCTGTATGCACGGGACATCCCCCGGTACAAGCGGATGGTGGAAAGGTACTGGAGGGCGCGGTGGGTAGAGGTTGGAGGGTATGTGCAGCTGAGGCTCGGGGTGGGCTCTGGTGGGAAGCGGGGGAATTGGCTTGTTTACCCAGCAGCTGCTGTGCCCTGGCTCTCTGGCAGGTACTATGCAGACATCAGACAGACTGTCCCAGCCAGTGACCAAGAGATGAACTCTGTCCTGGCTGAGCTGTCCTGGGTAAGGCCTCCCTCTACTTCTTGGGTTGGGCATAGGCCTCCTGCCACAACAGTCCTGCCCCCTTCACACTGCCCCTTTGCAGGGAAGCCCTTGGGAACCTCAGCAGCCCTGTGAGCTGGTTGGGGCAGGAAACATAAGTGCAGAATGTTCCAACTGCCACTGAAAGACCAGGGCTCCCACCATCTCATCACAGAGCAAGCAGGGGTCTTGTCCTGGCAGCTGCCATGTACCCTGATTCAGCCAGGCGCTTGCAAGGTAGCTGGGATTCAGCCCCAGGCCTGCCTGGGTCTGCCTGCATGCGTCTTCCCACTGCTGTGCCTCCCTTGGTGGCACACGTGTCCCCTTCACCTCTCCCATTCCTAAAACAGCCCTAAAATGTAACTCCAGGGAGTTGATGAACAATGTTTCTGAAATGTTGATGATGGTGATGACAACCACAACACTAATAGCAGATATAATTTTGGGGTTTTATGTGTGAAGCCCTTCATGGGGTGCTTTGATTGTCTTATTTGATCCCCACAAGAACTCCACAAGCTAGGTGACACCAACTCCATCGTCCAGGTGAGGAAGTTGAGGCTCAGAGATGTCCCCACAGAGGGGCCTGAGAGTGGCCTCAAGAAATACTGGAGTTAGGCCAGAGCAGAATCATGCTGGGCTGTCAGCCTGCAAGTGGCATCTGTGCCACTTGGCTCTGGAGTCACCTGGGTGGCAGAGGGTCTGGGCTAGAACCTCAAGGGGGCGAGAGAGGCAGGGCTCCAGTGGAAACCCCAGACCTTGCTGAAGCAGGTAGACCTGGGCTGTCTTCCTACCAAGGAGGCCCCCTTGCTCTGCCCTGTTCTGTCCCCATCTGGCACACCTGGCCTGGGGTCCCTGGGTCATGGAGGGGACCCTGCTTCCCACTGTAGTGCCCATCCCATTCTCTACCTCTCAGGTCCCCTTCTCCCCCAGCCCTTCCCTGGGGTCCTAGGCTGCCTCCTGTGGCTGTCTGCACCCCTCATCTCTCTCACCTTTCATTTGGCCTCTTCCCTAGAACTACTCCGGAGACCTCGGGGTGCGAGTGGCCCTGCATGAACTCTACAAGTACATCAACAAGTACTATGACCAGGTGGGCAGGCCCTGGACCCCGACTGGGAGGCTGACCCAAGGCCTCCCAGGAGACTTAAGGGGCTCTGACCCTGTGACTCATGGTGGGAGCTTTGGTCTTCCCCAGGGACAGAGTAGTGGGGGGCCGGGCCCCTCAGCGGCTTGGGAAGTGTTTTCCAAGCGGGCTTCCTGGCATTGGCTGTGCTCTCACCTGTCCCACTGCTCCCCATTCCCGCTCCCCAGCAGGACGGTGAGGCACAGTGCTGGTGGTTGTGGGGGCCAAGGGGTCTACCAGGGCCTGGAGATGGTGTGCATTTGCTGAGTTGGCAGCATGTTGGGCACGGCCAACATGCAAGTGCAGGCCTGGCTTGGCTGCATGAGCTGCGAAGAGGAGAGTCCAGGCACAGGGCCAGGGGTGTGAGGGTACACTGGAGCTGGTGAAGCTTTTTGGAGGATCCCTGGGCTGTGCCTGAAGAGCTGAGCACCTGCCAGTCAACCTGCTGGATGCCTGGTGGAATAGTCCACTTGGATGTTTGTGTGGCACCAGTGACATGGCTGTTGCTGCTCAGAGATGAGGAACCTGCCTCATGGCCCACAGCCTTCCTGGGCATGATGTGGGCCATGGCATGGGGCGTGGGGGAGGCGGTGTGATGCAGGCATGTCCCTTCGTGGAGACATAGTGGGCAGTAGCTGTTTTCCCAAGTACTGCTGCCCTCCGGTTCCTATCGGTTCCCTTGGTGGCAGCCCCCAATTTGTGGTTCGTGTTTGATCAACGTCTGTTTTCCCACCACATGTGTCTGGTCATTCTTGGGTCTCTGCCCCTTGTCTGGCACCGGACAGACAGGAACTTGGGAAATGCTGTTGGCTGTTGGCTGCAGGATGGCTGCAGCAGGGCTTTTGAGGGGCTCGCTACTGAGTCATGTCCTTCATTTCCTACCTTATGCATCCTGAAACCCCATGGTGACTTTGATGTTATTACCCCTCCTGCCGGCGAGGCCCTGAGGTCCCAGAAAGTACGTGAAGTGACCGGCTGGGTTTCTTGTCCTCCTATCCCACTCATGCCACAGCGTCTTAGGAGGGCTAATGAATTTTGCAGCAAACACGTTGGCCAAAGTCTCCCCTGATGGCATCGGTCTCTGTTTCAGATCATCACTGCCCTGGAGGAGGATGGCACGGCCCAGAAGATGCAGCTGGGCTATCGGCTCCAGCAGATTGCAGCTGCTGTGGAAAACAAGGTCACAGATCTATAGAGACCCAGGAGCCACGGCCTCCTGTTGCTTCAGCCTGGCCTGGGCAGCCCTGGAAGCTTGGGGGAGAGGCCACCTTCTTAGGTGCCTGTAGTGACTGACAAGCAGAGTTAGTGGAAGGTGACTCCCAGTCTCCTGGTGGCTCTGGCCTCAGCCCTGCTGGATCCACCTCCTAGGCCCGGGGCCTCAAGGCTCATGGGGTAGTACCCAGCCTGCTCCCCGAGTCCAGCGACCCTGTGACACTGGTCTGCAGGGAGTTGGGGACTAAGGGCTTCCAGAGAGTGGCCTGAAGAGCCTCCAGGCCCCTGGGGAGACTGTACTGTTCCTCAACACTGGCCTTGGCCACACTGGGATTCGGAGAGGAAGGAGGAGAGCCCCACGCTTCCTGTCTGCCTCCTCCGCCATCCCTGACCTCAGTTGAGCTGCCTCTGGCCTTGTTGCTGCTGCCACATCCTAGGTCTAAGAGTTGAACGCCTCTCCTAGGCCACTACAGACTGACCCCTCAGCAGGGCTGGCTGCCACAGGGCCGCCCGGCCTCACAGGTAGCCATGGTGAGGGCTGTCTGCTGCAGGGGGGTCTTAGGGAGAGTGGTGGCTCCATTGACCCAGCTTTTCATTAAAGGATAACACACTGCACTGAGTCTGATGTGTGAGCCCGGCCCAGCCCCTGGCTACTAGGAGGATGGCAGCTATGCCTGGCAGGTACCAGGGGGAGGTGGTATCTGCACTCTTGGGGAGTCTCATGGTCCCCCATCATATCCTAGACTGCAGGGCTGGCTGAGGCTCTCCTTGACTCCTGGGCAGGGTCTGGTGGGGTCAAAGCTTCTGTGAAGGAAGTAAGAACCCCATCTGGGGCAGGGCGGGTGACCGAGATAGAGGGGTCTACAGTCTCTTCAAGGGGGCCTGCTTTATCTGCAGTTTGCGTATTCTCACTTCTCCACTCATGTTCTATTTATCTTGAAAGGGACTGGGAACGGATGACATAATTACAGGCAACTCTAGGCAGAGGGGGCCTCGAGGGCCGTTTTCCATGGTCCTGTTCTTGGACTTAGGGTTTCTGTGTTGCCTTCCAAATCAGGGCATCCTAGGGCCAGCTCCTAAACTGTCTGCCTCCATGAAGGCCGCCTTATATGGTTCTTCCTGATTTGTAGCTGGAAGTGAGCTTGGAGACTGTCTTATCTGGTCTCATGTCGCTAGTTGGGTCTGTAGGGCAGGGGGTTGATACCCCTCTTGACTGAGACCACCCTCGGCCTTAGCGGAAGGCCAGCACCCCATGGAACAGAAGAGATAGGGTGGCAGCTATGCCTGGCAGATGAGAGGAGGGCCCTTCAGTCTTCAGGCCTTCTGAGGGCTCATCCCTTTGGCCCTCTGCTTACCCTCCATAACCCAGTGACCCTTAGCATTTCCTCTCATCTGGCACAGAGGCCCCATCCTCCCCTCGAGGTCTTCATTGAGTGTTTGGAGAGAGAGAGACTGATAGAATTCCAGGAGGACTCCTATCCCCTGCCTCTTTTTGGCCCTAAATAAAGCCATCCACAAAGTCCTTGTCCCTAAGGAGCCATGTTGGTCTTGTCTGTGCCAGGGGTAGTCATAGCTGCTATTCTTTGCAGTGGCTCCATCGTCCCTTCTTTCCCATTTCTGCCGGATGTGGGGACCACAGTCAGGTCAGCAGCCAGGTGCCATCATTTGGGAGCATGTGAGCTTGGATGCTCTGGCCAGGTTTTCATAGCCACCTAGAATGGTCCTGACTCTCCCCCGTTGGCTGCTCTGGCCAAACCATGGAATGGGTCTCCATCTTGACCATCTCCAGGAGCAGATTGGATGGGAAATCCACTTGGGGGTGGACTTCAAGCAGGCCCAGAGGGAAGCAGCCTTGGTCAGCACCACAGACCTTGATAGAGCCATGCCTCTGTTCCAGAGGCCTCTCTGTTCCAGGTTCAGGCCCCTGCAGGTTTTAGGGGCAGGTGAAGGCTCCTGGGAGAGGGGGACCATGTGCCTGCACGCCTGGGCACGTGCCCGCGGGAGGGGTGAGTACTGAACGTGCTCTGAGTCACTCACTGAGTCATGGCTCGGCCGCCACAGAACATTGTTATAATAACAGACACAGAGAAGAAAAACCTGGCACAAGAAGATAGGAAATTCTGTCTTCACTCCAAACCATGACCAAGAATGGAGATTCCAACACCAGCAAGAATTTGTGATCACTTAACTTGGGTCATGGCCACAATTTCAGCATAGAACATTTGTAATTCAGTTTGATCAATCTTTTCCTAATTTTTATTAAGACTGCAACAAAAGTGTGCCCTCATTATTACATTTTTCACAAACCTGTTAGCATACAAAGGGCCTTTGTTTCTCATTACCACCCGGGGCTCCTTAAGGCATTTTATGGAGTGATTTGCTTTATTAAAAAGTGCTTTCACCAACTTAAAAATTGGAATAATTGTCCAAATGGTTACATGACCCAGGAGTTCTATATTTTTACTAATTTTCTGATACTGAAAGAATCATGTGCTAAATTAAGATAACAGCTGAATTTATGCTGATGAATGCTGGAATTCATAGAAGCCACCTGAAACCTTCCAAATGGTCAGGACTCTGGATCTCACTGGCCAGTGCCAACAGGTGACTGGGCGGTGCTGGGGGATACAGGGAACCTAGCTGTGTTCTGCTTGGCACCAATGGCTGCTGATGCATGTGTTTCCTCCACCAGGTTCCCTAAGGATGGCACATTGAAGAACAAATACACCCCAAACTACCTAGGTCAGCTGACTGGCGATGTTTTATGGATCTCTCTTTAAAAGTGTTCCGTTGGCCAGGTGCAGTGGCTCACCCCTATAATCCCAACACTTTGGGAGGCAGAGGTGGGCGGATCATCTGAGGTCAGGAGTTTGAGACCAGCCTGCCCAACATGGCAAAACCCCGTCTCTACTAAAAATACAAAAAATTAGCCAGGTGTGGTGGCGGGCACCTCTCATCCCAGCTACTCAGGAGGCTGAGACAGGAGAATCGCTTGAACCCGGGAGGTGGAGGTTGCACTGAGTCGAGATCGCGCCACTGCACTCCAGCCTGGGTGACAAAAGCAAAACTCCATCTCAAAAAAAAAAAAAAGTACTCTGTTTTAATTAAGGATGATGGTTTATCCAATTCCAAATGTTTACCAAAAATCTAAGATAAGGATATCACCATGATGTTTGAAAGAGAATTTATGCCCTGGTTGTGATGTTGGGGTTTTATTGGTAAGTTTCAGTTATCTGGATGATATGTGCACGTGTAAGGAAACAGAATGGTTTGCCAGTTGTCCAGGTGGCCATGAAGAGAACCTCTGGAGGTCTAGGAATGTGAAGCTCAGATTTTGGAAACCTGGTCCGGTGTCCTGGGCCACAGGTAAGTGGCTGAAGCTGGTGGTTTGCTGCCATCTTCTGGCCATAGTGTGGAATTTATCAGAAGCAGCTACCAATGAGGCTGTCTGGAGCTCTATAAATTGCAAGACTGGGCAAGATAGCCAGACCCCATCTTTACGAAAAATTTTAAAAATTAGCTGGGCATGGTAGCACACATCTGTAGTCTCAGCTGTTTAGGAGGCTGAGGTGGGAGGATTGCTGGACCCCAGGAGTTTGAGGCTGCAGTGAAAGAGATTATGCCACTCCACTCCAGACTGGGTGACAGTGAGACCCTGTCTCTTCAAAAAAAAAAAAAGAGAGAGAGAGAGAGAAATCACAACATTGTGGAATTCAGTAGTGCTGAAGCTTAGTGAGTAATCTTACCTTGCCTTTAACGTGAATTCTGGTTTTAGGGTGAGCTATGTCTTAGGACATAGTTGAGATAACAGTGAGTGACTAGTCAAGAAAACAGCCGGGCACGGTGGCTCACACCTGTAATCCCAGCACTTTGGGAGGCCAAGGTGGGTGGATCACTTGAAGTTAGGAGTTCGAGACCACCCTGGCCAACATGGTGAAACCCCATCTCTACTAAAAGTACAGAAATTAGCCGGGTGTGATTGTGTGCACCTGTAATCCCAGCTACTGGGGAGACTGAGGCAGGAGAATCACTTGAACCTGGGAGGCAGAGGTTTCAGTGAGCTGAGATTATGCCACCGCACTCCAGCCTGAGCAGCAGAATTGAGACTGTCTCAAAAAGAAAAAAAAAAAGAAAGAAAACAGAAACCACTCTAGGTGTTTCCAGTGGAAGGAATTTAAATATAAGGGATTGATTATGAAAGTGTGTGAAGGACAAAATGGGGAGTAGTTATCCAGCAGTGAGTGACTATAGAAGCCTCTGTCACCTATAAGCTGGCAAAAGGGGCAGCAGTGTTACCCACAGCCTCTGACTGCTGAGTCAGTGGCACCCATGGGAAGCCAGGGGCTGCATGCTGGCTGATGCTGCAGGTGCCTGGGAACCCTTCACCCATGCTGGTGAGTCTGTGCTGCTGGGGCACCTGCTGCCCTAGTGAATGGGTGCCACCAGGAAGAGAGGATTCAAGCCTCTCTTGCTCAAGACCTCCTCCACCACCAGACTTGCCTCAAGATCTCAGACCCAAGAAGCCTCAGGGAGTGAAGTGACAGGAGCCTTGCTCTGGGAGGCAGGAGACCTGGATTCTAGTTCCTCCTCCTGTCACTGACTGGGCCTCTGGAGAGAAGGGCAGGGACATTCTGGCATGTGGCAGGAGCCACCCTGTGTCATGGGGTTGGATCCCAAGCTGGCACCTGGCAGGATTTAATGAAGAAACATTTATCAAGTGCTGGATCAGTCCAGCTCCTGGCAGGAAACTGACAGCATGTACCAGGAAAGATGCAGCTGGAAGAGAGTTTAATGAGGGGACTACTTACAGAGCTGCGGGCTCTGGGAAGCCAATAAGGGGCGGTGAAGCACAGCTGTTAACAGTCCTGGGCTCCAGGAGTAGGGACAGAGTAGTCACCAGGACCAGTGGAGCTGTGGCTAAAGGTGGAAGCTTCAGAGGGAGGATACTGGGGGAATAATTACCCTGGCCTCTTGCTCCTCCCCACTGCCCAGACTCCCATCAGCCCATCCCATTGGCCAAGCCACCTGAAAGCCAGAGGGCAGAGTAGCCTGAATGGTAGGGCAGCCTCTGGACTGCTGAGTGGTGAAGAAGTGGGCAGAAAACTGCCTCCGGCCTGAGGACCTGCTGTCTTCGGAGGCACCTAGCGGGTGCTTTGTCATTCAAGGCCACAAGGTCACGGCCATAGCAGTACTTGGTTTCCAGCCCCCTGGCTTGCAGAATTTTCCACCACACTCCATGCCCTAGTGCTCCTTGGGCGGTGCTGCACTGTCCACATGAAGGACCTTGGAAACACCAAATTTTGGGGGCTGACCGGGCCTCTTCACCTTCTCTCCAGGTGGGGTGGGATGCTGGGTGTGCAAATAGGGACCCAAGGAAGACTCCATGCTACAGGCTGAGTCTACAGCTTCATCTCAGGGCAAAAGAAGTCAGCAGGGCCAGGCACAGACCCATCCAGAGCTGGGGGTGGGGGGCAGGGCGCCTGGTTCCCCACACCCAAAGAAATGTGTGTGGGGCACTCCCAAGCCCCCACGCAGAGACAAACCCTAGCTCCTGCACCCAGCCCAGGTTGCTGACTGGAGTGGAGGCAGCAGAACTCTGTGTGTGTGTGTGTGTGTGCGTGTGTATGTTTGATGTATATGTTTGATGTGTGTGTGTGGCATTGGGCACAGGCAGAGGCTCTGCTCACTGAGGAATGATGTTCTGGTGGAACACCCCATGGACTTGAGCTTGAGAAGTGGGCTTTGGCCAGGCCCTGGCACTGACCACCTAGGAACAGTCATCTCTTCTGTTCCTCTTCTGTAAGGTGCGAGTCCCTAACCACCTTTCCAAAGAGAGCATCCTGTGCAAGCTGTCACGGGAGGGGGAAGGGCCCTGGTGACCCTCAGGGCCTCTAGAGCCTGTGGGCAAGAGCTGGCCCTCCATGCCGAGGTGCCAGGCCTAACCCTGGTGAAGAGTGACCCAACTGGGCGACTGCCTGAGGCCTTGGAGGAGGACAAGGAGAAGGTGCACAGCAGCAGCGTGCACACCTTGCCCTGGCCTTTCCTAAGGTAGAGGATGGTGTGAGCCCACAGAGGCTGTCACGTAGCCTGAGAGGTTTCTTGCCTCTTCCTCCCATGCCTAGGGTTCTCCCTGTGTTCTCCCAGACTGCAGAGTAAGATCCAGGCTCCACACGATGCCAGAGGCCCTGCCTCTATCCTCTGTCTGGCCAGCACCCCTATCGCTAACCCCACACACGGAGGATATCGCTTTGGCATCATTGTTTGTGAGGACCAGGTTGGGGAAGGGTGGAGAGAGTGTCCTTCCCTGGGGAGGCTGAACCCAGGGAGATGGAGTGACATTCCCCAAAAACACAGCAAGTGGGACTAGAACCCACGTCTCCAGACAGAACCCCAGGCTCCCACTGCTCCACGCTGTGCAGGTTCCACCTCCCACCCTGCCGCTCTCACCGGGGGCCTCAGGCCACCTTCTGAGCCCATCTCCTCAGTCCATGGTTGGACTGGGTCCCTGGGTCCCTTAGAGGACCAGCCAAGCCCAGGTCCTTCTTTGCTTCTTACTCCCCATCCCAGTCTCCTTGTTCTTCAGTCTTTTGCTTTCCCACTGGCTCCCTTCTCACACCTCCCATGGCTGTGCCCATTTCTCCTTTTAACTCTGTCAACTTTTGGATCCTATGTTTGAAGCAAGGCTATCATATGCATATATATTTTAAATTTTATTATCTCTGTTTTGATATTTTTGTCATTATAAAAATTTCGTTTTTATTTCTAATAGTACTTCCTGCCTTAAAGTCTACATTTCCTGTTTGAATGATGTTCAGTGTCCATTGTGTAAATTCTCATGTGGCAATTTCCTTTAAGAAATTATTGAGGGGCCAGGCACAGTGGCACATGCCTGTAATCCCAGCACTTTGAGAGGCTGTGGCGGGATAATTTCCTGAGCCCAGGAGTTTGAGACCAGCCTGGGAAGCATGGCAAAACCCTATCTTTACAAAAAAAAAAAAACAAAAATTAGCCAGGGGTGGTGGTGCATACCTGTAATCCCAGTTACTCAGGAGGCTGAGGTGGGAGGATCACATGAGCCTAGGAGGTTGAGGCTGCAGCGAGCCAAGATTGCGCCGCTGCACTCCAGCTTGGGTGACAGAGTGAGACCCTGTCTCGAAGAAAAAGAAATTATTGAGGGCAGGGTGGTGGCACATGCCTGTAATCCCAGCACTTTGGGAGGCTGAGGCAGGAGGATTGCTTGAGCTCAGGAGGTTGAGGCTACAATGAGACGTGTTTGCACCACTGCACTCCAGCTTGGGTGACAGAGTGAGACCCTGTCTCAAGACAAAAAGGAGAAGCTACTGAGTTGCAGTAAAACCGTGTGCTTCTATGAGGGGATAAAGTATTTACTTGTGGCTGGGCGTGGTGGCTCACGCCTGTAATCCCAGCACTTTGGGAGGCTGAGGTGGGCAGGTCACCTGAGATCAGGAGTTCGAGACCAGCCTCAACATGGAGAAACCCCATCTCTACTAAAAATACAAAATTAGCCGGGCGTGGTGGTGCATGCCTGTAATCCCAGCTACTCGGGAGTCTGAGGCAGGAGAATTGCTTGAACCTGGGAGGCGGAGGTTGCGGTGAGCCGAGATCGCGCCATTGCACTCCAGCCTGGGCAACAAAAGCGAAACTCCATCCCAAAAAAAAAAAAAAAAAAAGACTTACTTGTAACCCAGGAAAATATATTAGTTTCCAGATTAACATATTTTGCTGCTTTTCAAATTATGGTTTCTAAATATTTCATTTTTTTCTCCTTTTTAAGTTTATGCCAAAATAATCTGAAGTATTGCTAATCTTTCAAATGTGAGATTTCCAACAATCACAAAGAAAAATATTAATTCTCCTGAAAGCAGCATTTTGGTAATGGTATTATATAAACTTATTTGAATTATTTTATCTCCCTTTTTTTCTGAGACAGAGTTTCGCTCTTGTGGCCCAGGCTGGAGTGCAATGGTGCGATCTCAGGTCACTGCAGTCTCCACCTCCTGGGTTCAAGCGATTCTCCTGCCTCAACCTCCCGCGTAGCTGGGATTACAGGTGCCTGCCACCATGCCCGGCTAATTTTGGTAGTTTTAGTAGAGACTGGGTTTCACCATGTTGGCCAGACTGGCCTTGAACTCCTGATTTCAGGTGATCTGCCAACCTCGGCCTCTCAAAGTGCTGGGATTACAGGCATGAGCCACCACACCTGGCCTCTTACTGAGTTTTGAGAGCTCTTTATATATTTGGGATACAGATCTGTAGGGGTTTGAAGGATCTGGGAGCTGATCAAAGAAAAAGATGCGACCATGGGAGGCAGCAAACTTTACTGAGTGGGGCTTGGGTAGGGTTGTGTGAGAGGGAAGTTCCTCATAGCATGAGACTGTCTAGAGGCTTGAGGTGCAGGAGCCACCATCCAGAAGGGGAGGAGAGCAAGGGAACACTTGGAGAGGAGATGGTAATGGGGACCTTTGTGTCTAGGTGATGTTGCTCAGCAGCAGGGGCGTGGGAGCAGATGGGAATCTCTGGGTCAGAGAGCTCTGAATGGCTGTAGCAGCCTAGGGTGTTATAACCGGAAGGCACTATCTTACCAAAGGGCAATAGCCATCAGATGAGGTCTGTGGGGAGGGATGGGATGGGAGATGGCATGCAAAGCAGGCAGGCTCTAAAGGACTAAAAGTCTGCTTGTTTGGGCCATTTTAAAAATAATTAGGTAGGTAAAAATTTGAGTTTGTCCCCAGAATCTTAGGCTAATGGGTCTCAGCCTGCATCAAACAGTCCAGGGCCAGGCGCAGTGGCTCATGTCTGTAATGCCAGCACTTTGGGAGGCCAAGACAGGCGGATCACAAGGTCAAGAGATTGAGACCATCCTGGCCAACATAGTGAAACCCCGTCTCTTCTAAAAATACAAAAATTAGCTGGGCTTGGTGGCATGTGCCTGTAGTCCCAGCTACTCAGGAGGCTAAGGCAGGAGAATCATTTGAACCTGGGAGGCAGAGGTTGCAGTGAGCCGAGATCACGCCACATATTCCAGCCTGGTGACAGAGCAAGACTCTGTCTCAAAAATAAATAAAAAATAAACAGTCCCGGAGTCAATACTTGGAGGCTGTCTTTGGCTCATTTATAACAATTGATCCCATGGTCTGAGATTCTTTCATAATTGTGGCCAACACTGTGGCTCATGCCTGTAATCCCAGCACTTTGGAAGGCTGACACAAGGTGGCTTGAGCCCAGGAGTTTGAGGCCAGCCTGGGTGACACAGTGAGATCTTGTCTCAATCTCTTTACAAATAATCATAATCTACATTGTATGTTATTTTGTAATGCCTGGGCTTGGAGTCAGTGAAAGCATCTTTAGGACCCAGAATACTGCAAGGGTACAAACTAAAATTTCAAAGCCTATTCACAGCCAATCTATGTATTTAGTGGGGAGAGCCAGGAGAACAGATGAGAAAAGGAGAAAATTTTGATGTATCTGTTTAGCAGAATGATATATTCTGGCCCTTGGGTGTGTGTCCCTGACTATCTATAAAGCTTGGTGTAGACATCCGCATACAGTGAGATGTGCTTACAAGCACATAGACCCCTCTTTTAGCAGCCAGAAGGTAATGTCAGACTAGGTACAATCAACACCAGTGAGGGCAAGAACTTCTCAGGTAAGGAAGAGGCACAGCAGCAGAGGAGGACTTAAAATCATAGGCCATCTGGAACCATCAGCAGAGGATCCATTTTTCACCCAAGTGTCACCCAATGGTGCTACCTGGTCCAGAGGCAGTTAGAATTTTATCTCCTGGGCATCAGAAGCAGGTCTAGGTTTGTCCCAAGTGCTTTCCATGGAACACATATGTGGGTGATGAAAGGGATGCTTCCATCTCCTGTGAAATTTTTACTGAATAGAACATGTCAGTCACATCTGTAAACCATTCATTCCCATGTTATCTTGAATGTCATCCATTAAAGTGATGCCATCTGGTAGAGGTGCTCTCATAAAGGGAATGGCCTTATGTAATTCTCTGGAGTCTAGAGTTAGCCTCCACTCAGCAGTAGTAACTAAGCTCAGGCCATACCGGGAAACGGAAGAGGCGAGATGGTAAAATTCAACACCCCTTCTTTATGCCAGCTACAACGAGCCATTATCCTTCAGTGCCTTGCTGTCCCCTAGTGACCTATTTATCACCCTCACTGTTAGGGGATTGTTAGCTAGTTCCCACTGGATGGCGCCTACCAAGTAGTGCTTCCCGTGTCTGAGGAAGAAAATCAAGCCTGGATGACTGAGCCCAAGTCAGAAGTGGGTGGCCATAGCCACCTAAGACCAGAGGGATGGCCACTAAAGAGGTGCTAGAATAACGCTTCTGTAACTTTTTCATTCCCAATTCATCTTTTTTTTTTTTTTTTTTTCAGACAGAGTCTTGCTCTGTCGCCCAGGCTGGAGTGCAGTGGCGTGATCTCAGCTCACTGCAAACTCTACCTCCTGGGTTCACGCCATTTTCCTGCCTCAGCCTCCTGAGTAGCTGGGACTACAGGCGCCGCCACCATGCCCGGCTAATTTTCTTTTTTGTATTTTTAGTAGAGCTGGGGTTTCACCATGTTAGCCAGGATGGTCTCGATCTCCTGACCTCGTGATCCGCCTGCCTTGGCCTCCCAAAGTGCTGAGATTACAGGCGTCAGCCATCGTGCCCGGCTATTTTTTTTTTTTTTTTTCTTTAACAGATGCCTAAACCCTCTTTATTTCACACAGCTATGCAAATTGTGAGGCCAAGGATATGACTGCAAACAATTAAGGTTTAATTTACATGAATAAGCTTTCTTCCCCATGAAAATACTATGTGTCACTTCACACTTGGTCTAACACAAACACAAAATCCCCACCCTATCTGGCACAGACACACTCAACATGCAATATTAAGTACTATTTCCATTTTATTTTTCTCCAGAGAAAAGTCTTCAGTCTTGAAGGACTCAGCTGTTTATGTGGGCTTTGGTGGGGGTCATGGGGCAGCACCCGCAGGTCTAAATCTGGGTGGGGGTGTTTGGTCCCTGTGGCCTTCATGAGATCGATTCCTGACTACTTTGCTGTGAATTGCACAACTCACACAGTATTATAGCTTCACACACAGCTTGGGAAGCACATAGGCATTGAAGACGCTCGCTTCAGTAATGTCCTTGACTGCTGTGGCCTCCACTATGTTTCGAATGACGAATTTCTTAATGGCCTCGTCATTGTGCACGCACTGGGTACAGTTCATGGAGCAAATAGGCTGCACGTGGTCACGGCCCTTTTTGGCATGACTGTTCTTTTTCTTTGTCATCTTGGAGGCACAGACTGGAGAGCCAATTCATCTACTTAAAAAGAAAAAACTGTGCCCCAAATTATAATAGTTCCTTTATTAAACCTTCCTCAAATTACCTTAATTTGTATGTGACATCTTTATCATCCTGGGACCTTGACTGATATAAACCCCAAATGTGAGTTTTGTTATGGTTAGGAATTCTCTGAAGATAATTGTTTGTCTGTCTTGATTTCACCCATCTCTGAAGCTGAGGGAGGTAGCTGTTCATCCTTCTCTAATGAATAGATTTTCCCTCAGTTTACCTACAGGGAGTATTACTTTTCTGAGGGTCCTGGATCTTGTAGATTTCTGATCTCACCACCAATTTGGTGGAGGCCTGTATTTCATCATGTAGCCTTTGGAATTCTATGAAATAAGACATTAACTTCAGCATTTGTTGAATTTTCTGGACTTTTTTCATTCTCTAATTTTGGAAGTTTCTATTCTATTCCAGCCATCTAACCATGGATTTTTTTAGTTTTGTGTTTGCAGTTTTGAACAATGCTAAGGTGCTATGCATGCTTTGCTCTGGGCCACCATGTTTCTGGAAAATGAAAGCCCAACAGCAATTCAATTTTACCCCCTTTTTAACCTAAGTTATCTGGGAATTGCAGATCCTTGTGGGATCCTACTTATTCCTGTTCCCTTTGGCAAGTGACATTCTTTGTACATGATTCTACACATTTCTCTCCCTCTGTCTTATCTTCTACCTTGGTCTCCACTGCCCATGTATTACCTTATAGACTCTGTTCTCTTATAATCAAGAAAATGGCTTAACCAGATCTCTTCAGCCATGTCATGTGACCACTTTCATTGTTCTTTAATTTTCATTTTCTTCTGAGACAGGGTCTCACTCTGTTGCCCAGGCTGGAGTGCAATGGCACAATCACAGCTCACTGCAGGCTCAAACTCCTGGGCTCAAAGGATCCTCCCACCTCAGCCTCCCAAGTAGCAGGGACTACAGCCATGTGCCACCATTTCAGGCCACAACATCTAAATTTCACTAAAATAATCATTCTGGGCTTGCAAACAGAATTCTCTTTACTACATTGCAGATGATGCAAGGTCAATTTTGTTAGTTTCCATATTACGTATTCAAAGAATACATCACCAGAATGCTGGAGTCACTTGCTTTCCTCACCCTAAGTACTATGCTTGCATTATCACACATCACCCTGGAGATGCAGCTGTCAATGGAAAAATAAGATCAGTGAACAAAAGAGAAAGTAGGTACATCCATTGTTAATACTGACTTAGAACTTGACTAAGATATCAATATTCTTTCCAAATTAATTGGTCCTTTGTGCTCCTAGATTTGGTTTTGAATAACTACATAAAATCAGGGAAAGTTACACTGATTATTATTTGCAGGAATAGCAATCCCAGCCTGCTCTCAAATATTATTGCCAGAATTGTCAGTAACTGATTTGACAGATTATCTGGTTTAATGCTGATTAGAGAGGTTTTTTTTTTTTTTTTTTTTTTTTTTTTTTTGCCTGAGACAGGGCCTCACTGTGCTGCCTAGGCTGGAGTGCAGTGGCACCATGTCAGTTCACTGCAACCTCCATCTCCTGGGTTCAAATGATCCTTCCAAATTAGCCTCCCAAGTAGTTGGAACTACAGGCATGTGCCACCACACCCAGCTAATTTTAAAAAGTTATTATCTTGTAGGCCAGGCACGGTGGCTCCTGCCTGTAATCCCAGCACTTTGGGAGGCCGAGGTGGGTGGATCACGAGGTCAGGAGATCAAGACCATCCTGGTTAACACAGTGAAACCCCGTCTCTACTAAAAATACAAAAAATTAGCTGGGCATGGTGGCGGGCGTCTGTAGTCCCAGCTACTTGGGAGGCTGAGGCAGGAGAATTACAACCCGGGAGGCGGAGGTTGTAGTGAGCCGAGATCGCGCTACTGCACTCCAGCCTGGGTGACACAGTGAGATTCCATCTCAAAAAAAAAAGAAATTAAAAAAAATATTTTCTCATAGAGATGGGGTCTCAGCATGTTGCCCAGGCTGGTGTCAAACTCCTGCACTCAAGTGATCTGCCTGCCTTAGCCTTCCAAAGTGCTGGGATTACAGGCGTGAGCCATTGTGCCCAGCCCTGGATTTTTATTTTAAAATAGAATTCTGCTCCCTTTTGAGTATACCTGCTCTACTCCAATTGAATATCATAAGAGATGCCACGCTTCCCTCCCCACTGTATGATGAGGAAATGGTGGGAGCATAGCTCTGTTGCTGATTCTTATTCTGTATTAACGAAGTGACACTTTTACCCCTCTCCACCGTGAATCAAAAAGCTAATTTGATTCACTATGGTGAATCAAAAAGCTAATTTGATTCACTATGGTGAATCAAAAAGCTAATTCACCATGATCAAGTAGGCTTCGTTCCTGGGAGCAAGGTTGGTTCAACACATGCAAGTCAATAAATATGATTCCCCACATAAACAGAATTAAAAACAAAAACCCATATGATCATCTCGATAGACACAGAAAAAGCTTTCAGTAAAATCCAGTATCCCTTTGTGACAAAAACCCTCAAGAAACTAGGCACTGAAGGAGCATACCTCAAAATAAGAGCCATCAGTGACAAATCCACAGGTAATGGCATATTGAATGGGTAAAAAACTGGAAGCATTCCCTTTGAGAACTGGAACAAGACAAGGATGCCTACTCTCACCACTCCTAGTAAACACAGTAGGGACTAGTAGTGATTAGTAGTGAAAGTAGTGATTGCTCTAGCTAGGAAGTCCTAGCTAGAGCAGCCAGCCAAGAGAAAGAAATAAAGGGCATCCAAATAGGAAAAGAAGAATTAAAACTATCTATTTGTGGACAATATGACAATATGATTGATTTTATATATGTGTGTGTGTGCATATATATATATAGAGAGAGAGAGAGAGAGAGAGAATATGTATTTTTTAAATCCTCCCAGAGAGGGTCTTGTTGTGTCACTCAGTCTGGAGTGCAGTGGCACAATCATGGCCCATTACAGCCTCAACCTCTGGGCTCAAGTGATCTTCACATCTCATCTTCTTGTGTAGCTGGGACCACCAGTACACACCACCATGCCTGGCTAATATATATATATATTTTTTTTTGTAGAGACAGGGTCTCTGTATGTTGCCCAGGCTTGTCTCGAACTCCTGGGCTCAAGTGATCATCTTGCCTCAGCCTCCCAAAGTGCTGGGAATACAGGCATGAGCCACTATGCTCCAAGACAATATGATTCTATATAAAGAAAACCCTAAAGACTCTGCCAAAATGCTCCGGGAACTGAAACCAACTTCAATAAGTTTTCAAGATACAAAAATCCATGTACAAAAATCAGTAGCATTTCCATATACTGATAATGTTTAAACTGAGAGCCAAATCAAGAATGAAACCTCATTTACAACAGCACCCCACAAAATAAGTTACCTAGGAATACATCTACCCAAGGAGGTGAAAGATCTCTACAAGGAGAACTACAAAACACTGCTAGAAGCAATCATAGGCCAGACGTGGTGTCTCACGCCTGTAATCCCAGCGCTTTAGGAGGCTGAGGTGGGCAGATCACTTGAGGTCAGGAGTTTGAGACCAGCCTGGCCAACATGCGAAACGCCATCTCTGCTAAAAATACAAAAATTGGCCAGGTGTGGTGGCACATGCCTGTGGTCCCAGCTACTTGGGAGACGGACGCAGGGGGATCTCTTGAACCCGGGAGGTGGAGGTTGTAACAAGCCGAGACTGTACCACTGCACTCCGGCCTGGGTAACAGAGTAAGACTCTGCCTCAAAAAAAAAAAAAAAAAGGAAATCCTAGGTGACATTAAAAAAAAATGCAAAAACATTTCATGCTCATGGAGTAGAAGAAGTAATTATCATTAAAATGGCCACTGCCTAAAGCAATCAACAGATTCAGTGTTATTCCTATCAAACTGCCAATGTCATTTTTCACAGAACTAGAAAAAAACTATTCTAAAATTTATATGGTATCAGGAAAGATCCTGATTCCATATTGAATAGCCAAAGCAACCTGGAGGAAAAAGAAGAAAGCCAGAGACATCAATTATCTGACTTCAAACTATACTATAAGGCCATAATAACCAAATTAACATGGTATTGGTATAAAAACAGAATAAAGATTCAAGGAACAGAATAGAGAACCCAGAAATGAAGCCACACACCCACAGCCAACTGATCTTCAACAAATTGACAAAAATAAACAATGGGGTAAAGACTCCCTATTCAATAAATGGTGCTGGGATAGCTGACTAGCCATATGTAGACGAGTGAAAGTGGACCTCTACCTTTCACCATACACAAAAATTAACTCAAGACAGATTAAAGGTTTAGACGTAAGACTCCAAACTATAGGAGTCCTAGAAGAAAACCTAAGGAAACACTATTCTAGACATCAGTATTGGCTTTGGGAAAGAATTTATGACTCAGTCCTCAAAAGCAATTGCAATGAAAACAAAAATTGGTAAGTGGGACCTAATTAAACAAAAGAACTTCTGCACAGGCTGGACATGGTGGCTCACACCTGTAATCCCAACACTTCGGGAGGCTGAGGTGGACAGATCACTTGAGGTCAGGAGCTCGAGACCAGCCTGGCCAACATGGTGAAACCCTGTCTCTACTAAAAATACAATTAGCTAGGCGTGGTGGCACATGCCTGTCATTCCAGCTACTTAGGAGGCTGAGGCAGGAGAATCGTTTGAACCTAGGAGACAGAGGTAGCAGTGAGCCCAGATTGTGCCACTGTACTCCAGCCTACGTGACAGAGTGAGACTCCATCTCAAAAACCAAACAAAACAAAAAAAGGTTTTGCACAGCAAAAGAAACTATCAACAGAGTAAACAGACAACCTATAGAATGGTAGAAAATATTCACAAATCGAGCATCTGACAAAGGCCTAATATTTAGAACCTCTAAGGAACTTAAACAACTCAAGTGAAAAACAAACCCATTAAAAAATGGGCAAACATGGACAACTCAATGTAGCCTTGAACTCCTGGGCTCAAGCAATCCCCTAACCTTGGCCTCTCAGAGTGGTGGGATTACAGGTGTGAGCCACCATGCCTGATGATCTCACTTATACATGGAATCTAAATAAATTAGACTCGTAGATGTAGAAGATAGAATGGTGTTTACCAGAGGCCAAGTAGGGTCAGAGCAGGGGGTTAGACAGGGAACAGGGAGGTGTTGGTCAAAGGGTACAAAGTTTCAGTTCGTCAGGAGGAATAAATTCTGGTGAGCATGGTGGCTATAGTTAATAATAGCATATTGTATATTTCAGAATAGCTCAAAGAAATTTTAAATGTTTTCACCACAATGATAAATATTTGAAGTGATGGATAAGTTAATTAGCCCAATTTGATCATTTCAGTGTATACATGCAAGAAGACATCATATTGTACCCCATAAATATATACAAGTATTCTTTGTCCATTAAACTTTTATATTTAAACTTAAAAGACAGATTAGCACAATGGATAAAAAGCATGACCCAACCAGATTCTATCTACAAGAAACTCACTTCAAATATAATGATATAAGTAGGTTGGAAGTAAAAGAATGAAAATATAACATGCAAATATTAACCAAAATAAAGCAGAAGTGGCTAAATTTGTATTAGATAAAGTAGACCTCAGGGCAAAGAAGATTACCAGGGACAAGGAGAGACATTACACAAAAACAAAAAGGCCAATTAACCTAGAAGATATATTAATCCTAAATGTGTATGCAGCAAGTTACAGAGCTGCAAAATACATGAAAACTAATAGAACAAAGAGGATAAATAATCCGTAATAGGAAATTCAACAGTCTCTCAATTGATAGAATCACTAGACTGAAAATCAGAAAGGATAGAAAAGAACTGAAGAAGATCAACCAAGCTGATCTAATTGTCACTTATAAAACATTGTGCCCAACAAGAGAAGAATACACATTCTTTTCAAGCTCACATGCAACATTCACCAAGATAGAGCATATCCTGGGTGACAAAACAAATTTTAACAACTATAAAAGAATGAAGAAAATATGGAATATGCTCTCTGGCCATAACTGCTTTAAATTAGAAATTGATGACCAAAAAGATCACAATAAAATCTCCAATCTTGGAAATTAAACATACTTTAGAATAGTCCATGGCTCAAAGAAGAAAAGGGAAATAAAGAAGTATATGGAACTGAATGAATGAAAATCAAAATCTGAGGATTGCAGCTAAAGCAGTGTTTAATGGAAAATTTAGAACACCAAATGCTTATATTTTAAAAAGAGGTCAGAAATCAATGATCTAAACATCCACCTTAAGAAACTAAAAAAGGTGACAAACTGGCAAAACCCAATCTCTACAAATAAATAAATTAATTAATTAAAAAATAGCCTGGCATGGTGGTGCACCCTGTAATCCAAGCTACTCTGGGAGGCTGAGGTGGGAGGATCACTTGAGCCCAGAAGGCAGAGGTTGTAGTGAGCCAACATAACACCCCATTGCACTCCAGCCTGACAGGTTGGGATTGTGTCTAAAAACAAACAAACAAACAAACAAACAAACAAACAAACTAGAAAAAATAGCAAAATAAAAGTAACCAGAAGCAAGAAAGTAAAATTTAAGAGCTGACATAGACAAATTCAGAAGAGCAAAATAGAGGTTGTTAAAAAAAAAATAAAAATAAAAAGAGACCAAAAGCCGTTTCTTTGAAAAAATAAGTAATATTAATAAGACTCTAGTAAGGCTGACCAAAAAACACAAAGCCAAAACCAAAACAAAAAAACACAGAAATGACACAAATTACCAGTATTACAAATTAAGGAGTTCATATTACAAATTTTACAGGCATTAAGAAGATTAAAAGAAACAAATCTACACACATTTGACAAATTAGATAAAATGACTGATTGCTGGAAATTCAAACTGTAAAAACTCACCCATCATAAAGTAGATAATCTGAGTTGTACTATAACTATTAAGGAATTTATAGTTAAAAGCTTTTCAAAAAAGTCATCTCCAGGCCCAGATTGTTCTACTGAAGTTTACTAAACATTTAAGGAAGAAATAACACCCTGAGGCAGGAGAACCGCTTGAACCCAGGAGGTGGAGGTTGCAGTGAGCCAAGATCATGCCATCGCACTCCAGCCTTGGGGACAAGAGTGAGACTTCATCTAAAAAAAAAAAAAAAAAAAAAAAAAAAGAAGAAAACTACAAACCGATATCCTTCATGAACACAGAAGCCAACAATCATCAAGTATTAAACTCAATTCAGCAATATATAAAAAAAGTAATATAAAATGAGGAAGTGGGGTTTAGTCTAGAATGCAAGGCTGATTTAATGTTCAGAAATTCCATATATCCAATAAAATAAATGAAGAAAATCCACCTACAACAGCATCCAAAATTGGAATACTTGAGTAAATTGAACCAAGGAGGTAAAAGATGTGTATACTGAAAACTATAAAACACTGATAAAAGAAACAGAAGACATAAATAAATGGAAAGCTATCCCATGTTCATGGATTGGAAGAATATTGTTAAAATGTCCATACTCCCCAAAATGATCTACAGATTCAATGCAATCTCTATCAAAATTTCAATGACCTTTTCCACAAAAATAGAAAAAGCAATCCTAAAATGACTATGGAACCACAAAAGATCCCAAATACTCAAAGCAATCTTGAGAAAGAATAAAGCTGGAGGCAGCATATTGTCTGATTTCAAAACATATTATAAAGCTACGGTTATCAAAACAATTTTATGATATTGGCATAAAATCAGGCACATTGACCAAAAGCTCAGAATAAATGATCCCAGAAATAAACCTGCACATTTATAGTCAATTGTTTTTCAACAAAGGTGCCAGGAACACATGGAGAAAGGACACGCTCTTCAATAAATGGCATTGGGAAAACTGGATAGTCACATGAAAAGAAAATAAGTTGGGACTTTTTCTCACATCACATACAAAACTCAAAATGAATTAAAGACTTAAATATAAAACCTGAACTACAAGAAGAAAGTACAGGGGAAAAGCTCTGTGACATTGATCTGGGCAATGATTTTTCGGATATGACCCCAAATGCACAGGCAACAAAAGCAAAAATAGGTAAACAGGATTGCATCAACCTAAAAAGTTGCTGCACAGGAAAGAAAACAGATCAAAGAGACAACCTATGGAATGGGAGAAAATATTTGCAAATTATACATATAAGGGTTAATGTCCAAAATATATAAGAACTCTAACTCAATAGCAAGAAAACCACCATATTAAAATGGGCAAAGTTTCTTCATTGCCAATTTTCCACAGAAAACATAAAATGGCCAACAAACATGTGAAAAAATGCTTAGCATTATGAATTATCAGGGAAATGCAAATTAAAAATGCAATGAGATACCACCTCATTGGAGGTGTTAGAATGGTTATGGTCAAAAACATGAAAGATAAACAAGTGTTGGTGAGGATGTGAAGAAAAGGGAACCCATGTACGTTGCAGGTGGGAATGTAAATTAGTACAGCCATTATGGAAAACAACATGAAAGTTCCTCAAAACACTAAAAATAGGATTATCATATGATACAGCAATCCCACTCCTGGGTATACATCCAAAGGAATTGAAATTGGTATGTTGAAGAGATGTCTGCACCCTCATTACTCCCATGTTCACTTCAGCACTATTCACAATAACCAAGATATGGAATCAACCTAAGTGTGTATCAATGGATGAATGGATAAAGAAAATGTGGTATATGTGTATATACATATATACACACACACACAATGGAATACCATTTAGCCTTAGAAAAGAAGGGAATCTTGTCATGTGTAACAGCATGGATGAATCTGGAGGTCATTGTGTTCAGTGAACTAAGCCAAGCACAGAAAGACAAATACTGCATCATCTCACTTACGTGTGACATCTTAAAGGAAAAAAAAAAATCGAACTCATAGAAGCAGACAGCAGAATGGTGGTTAACAGAAGCTGGGAGAGAGGGGAATGAGGAGATGTTGGCCAAAGGGCCCAGTGTTTCCATTAGGCAGAAGGAATAAGTTTCAGAGATCTGTGGCACGGCATGGTGACTGTAGTTCATAATAGTGTATCATATTTACAAATTTGCTGAGAGTAGATTTTAAGTATTTTTTACCACAAAAATAAGTGTATGAAGTGATTGATGTATTAGCTTGATTTAATCATTCTACAATATATACATCTATGAAATCACATTGTACCCCATAAATATATAATTATTTGTTAATTAAAAACTAATAAGATACTCTGTCCTGACCACTAACAAAAAAGAAAATCAATATAATTCACCTTACTAAGAACCTAAAAAAGAAAACCTATATGCTTATACCAATTTATGCAGAAAATGCCTTTGAGAAAATTCACATCTATTCATGATAATAAAAACCTCTCAGCCATCTAGGACTAGAAGAGAACGTTTTCAACCCAGTAAGGGGCATCTACAAAAACATACAGTGAATATAATAATAATGGTGAAAGACCAAACACTTTTCATCCAATGCAAGGATGTCGGCTCTCCACTCCAATGCCACACAGGAGGTTATAGCCAATGCAAAAAGGGAAGAACAACAAGGCATACATTTGAAAAGAAAGAAAACTGTTTGACAGATGACATGATTGTCTACATAGAGAAAGCAAAAAGTATCTACCAATCTATGAATAAAAGCTATTAGAATGAATGAGTTTAGCAAGGTTGTGGGATACAAGGTCAATATACAAAAGTCAGTCATATTTCTATATACTAGTAATGAAAAATGGAAATTGAAATAAGACAGTACTCTTTATAATAGCACCAAAACCATGAAATATTTAGGTATAAATTTTACAAATATGTGCAAAATCTTTAACCTAAAAACTACAAAAACACTGATAAAATAAAGATGGCCTAAAACAGTAAGAGACATTCAGGTTCATGTATTGGAAGAGCCAAAATAGTAAAGATGCCAATTCCCCTAATTAATCTCTAGATCCAAACAAATTCCAATATAAATCTCAAAATTTTTGTAAAAATTTACAAACCAATTCTAAAATTCACTTGGAAAACAAGGGAACCAGAATAGTCTGAATAATTTTGTAAAAGAACAGATTAGAGGACTCACATTATCTGATTTCAAAGTCTCTATAAAGTTACATTTTCAATGTAGTGTGTTATTTGATAAGAGATACATATATAGATGATTGGAACAAAAGAGAAAGTCTCAAAATTAACCCATGCAAATATGGTTGATTTTGGACAAAGGTACGCAGGCAATTCAATGGAGTAGGAGTTTTTTCAACAAATGGTGCTGAATCATTGAATATTCATATGCAAAAAAAAATACATCTTGATCTTTATCTTTCCCTTACAAAATTTAACTCAAAATACATCAGAGACCTAAATGTAAAACCCTGAACTGTAAAACTTTTAGAGGAAATCTTAGAACATCTCTGTGATCTTGGGTTAGGCAAAGATTTCGTAGATACAATCCCCCAAGCCCAGTCATTTTAGAAGAAAATTGTACTTCAAAGTTAACAGTTGCTCTTTGAAAGACACTGTGAAGAGAGTAGAAAGACAAACCAGAGTGGGAGAAAATATTTGCAAACCCTTAGCTGATAAAAGACGTATATTCCAAATATATAAATGATTATCAAAACTCAATATTAAGAAACTCAATATTAACAACCCAATTAAAAAATGGTCAAAACATTTGAAAAAATGTGTTAAAGAAGATATGTGGATGGCAAATAAATTGCTCAATGTCATTGGGAAAAGGCACAATAAATATCACAATGAGGTATCACTATACATCCACTCAAATGTAAGAAAGAAAACAAATCCAGGGGAAGTATTTGAAATTATTGAAAGGAAATAAGTATTTATGATTGGTGTAGGCTAAAATTTATGAGATATGATATAGAGAGCAAAAACCATGAAAGTCTGCTAAGTATGATTACAGATATTTAAAGTATTTTTGCCTCAAAACAATGGAAATCATTATCTGAACATAGACATTTTCGTATTCTTGTAAAAAAGTTAATAACAGCTGCCTGATACTTCCTTGTGTGGATATACTATGGTGATTTAAACAATCTCTTGTGCTTGGACACTTAGGGAGCTTCCAGCCCTTGACTATCACAAATGCTGTAATGAACAGCCAATGTACTTGAATGATTGGAGGTATAGCTTCACAGTAAATTCTTTTTAGTGGTGTTGGCAGTGCAAAGGATATATGTATTTTCTTAGATGTTGCCAAAAAAGCACTATAAGCAGTATAATGACTAGCAATAATCTGGAAGAAAATGTCTGCAAAGCCTTAAGAGACAAGACTTCTACGTGTACTACGTAAAATCTCAAGAAAAACAATTTAAAGGCAAGCAAACCAGGGGCAAAAATCAGCAAAATGGAGGGAAAGGCAGCTCACTGAAGCAGCAACCAAGTAGCTAATGAACTCACAAAAGGTACAACTCAGCAAGAAAACACAGGGTATTGAGGACATCATCTATCTACTGCTCATGGGAAGATAAATTGAGAGCCACTTTGGGAAGACTTTTAACATCTATTGCAAGTGCCATGACTTTAAGAACTAGCGATTCTCTTTTCAGGCATGAGTTTATTGATATCTATCCTCACAGAATCTTTAAAAAAAAAAAAAAAATCCCTGTTCTCCCTTCATTCATCTTGATGTAGAAATTAGAAGTTTTCGGCAGGGTGCAGTGGCTCACGCCTGTAATCCCAGCACTTTGGGAGGCCGAGGCGGGCGGATCACGAGATCAGGAGATCAAGACCATCCTGGCCAACATGGTGAAACCCCGTCTCTACTAAAAATACCAAAATTAGCCAGGTGTGGTGGCACGTGCCTGTAATCCCAGCTACTTGGGAGGCTGAGGCAGGAGAATTGCTAGAACCTGGGAGTCGGAGGTTGCAGTGAGTTGAGATCAAGCCACTGCACTCCAGCCTGGTGACAGAGGGAGACTCCGTTTCAAAAAAAAAAAAAAAAGTGTTCAGGGGATGTTTAGATCACAAAACAGAGCTTACCTGTCTGTTGTGTGATCATGCCACGTGTTTTCCAGGTGATAGCAGCTCCTGAGGTATGGATGGCGACCTCCTTCTTCCCACATGTACACATGCACAGAGTTCTCGGATGTGGTGAGCACATAGCAAGGATCCTTCCAAGGACAGCCAGAGTGAGTGGCCAAGGAGTCAAAGTCAGATCAAAAAGCAGTGGAAGAGAATCTTACATACCACCCAGAAGTTGTTGATGGCTGCCTGGTGGTCCTCAAATCGTTGCAGCAGGAAGCCAGTGATGCTGAAGAGTAACAAGTATGGCCCACTGGTAAAGACAATCATATATCCATCACTGGCTCCCATCCAGATAGGGCACTGCAGATGAGCTGCCACCTGGAAACTTGCGATCTCACATGCTGTTTTCATGTAAAACACACATATATACACACACACATAAGGAAGTAAAGATCAGATCATTGAATAATGACAATATCCTCACACTGAATAAAAAAGCATAGTCCCCACTTCCACAGACTTCATTCCAGGGAGGAAAATGAAGGGTAGTCCAGTGGCATGACAAATACATATCACTGACTGTGGTAACAGGTGCTAGGACACAGGAACAGAGGTTTGTGGACAATAAACAATCCCCTGGGCATTGGAACCCAGGCCCTAAAACATGATGGAAATCTATATGTGTTCGCCCAAGAGAGCGGGGTGGGGGTAGAGATCAGCATGGGTATTAGAGCTGAACTGGGGTGGGTTCACCCCCAGCTAAAGAAATCCCCTGCTCCTGGCTGGGTGCGATGGCTCATGCCTGTAATCCCAGCACTTTGGGAGGCCGAGGCGGGCGGATCATGAGGTCAGGAGATTGAGACCATCCTGGCTAATACGGTGAAACCCTGTCTCTACTAAAAATACAAAAAATTAGCCGGGCATGGTGGCGGGTGCCTGTAGTCCCAGCTACTCGGGGGGCTGAGGCAGGAGAATGGCGTGAACCCGGGAGGTGGAGCTTGCAGTGAGTGGAGATCACCCCACTGCACTCCAGCCTGGGCAACACAACAAGACTCCGTCTCAAAAAAAAAAAAAAAAAAAAAAAAAAGAAATCCCCTGCTCCCTTTATATAGACTGACCCATTTATTATAGCTAAACACGAATGACTGTGTGATGAGGAAGAGAAACAAGCATTTCTAATGTAGCACAGCCTACCTTGGATGACTGTTTGGCCTCCAGTCTTCTTGGTTGTTAGATCAAAGGTGATAAATTCTGTCTTTTTTCCAGTGCGACTTTGGGACATCAGTGTTATCCTGTTTTTCACCTTTGGGGTCCAGCAGGCACTGACACATAATTTATGTGGGAGAAAGGTAGACAGAGGAACATTGCCTTCTGATGGTCTCAGTAAGGACTCTGTGAGGAATACCTAAAGAGAGCATCGCGTGCACGGTCGGGGCAGGGAACTTACAGCCTCTCAGTACAGGAGTGACTCCAGAAGAGCCTTCTTAGAAATTCTCATCTTGTGGCCAAAGCTTTGTTCAACATCTCAGGAGTGATGAGTGGTCACTGCTTATCACTCCAGCATACAAGGAACTCACTGTCTTCCTATCCTTCCTGTCCCATTCACAGAACAATGTCACTGAAGCATGCTAAGGTGTTATGAAACCATCTTGCCATACTGAACCCTTGGTCAAGTTGAGGTTGGCTAAGCAGATTTTCCCTTCTTGGGGAACAAGTCAAGGGCTGTGTGGCTTTTACTATCTGCCTTCTGAACTCCTCCCTCTTTGGTGCCCAGTCCACCAGTGCCCCACTACAAATGGCCTGCTCAAAGGCCAAAGCCTTCCTCAGAGTGATATTCAGATGCTGTTGCATATTCAGTTACTTTTGGACTTCTCTATACTTTCCAGCCAACATAGATAAAAGTAAAGAAGGCAAAGGAGAACAAGGTCAAAGATATTTTTGTAAAAAAAACAAATTTTTTTTTTTTAAGAGGTAGGGTGTCGCCATGTTGCCCAGGCTGGAGTGCAGTGGGTATTCACAGGTACAATCCCACTACTGATCAGTATGGGAGTTTTGACCTGTTCTGTTTCTGACCTGGGCCAGTTGGCCCCTCCTTAGGCAACCTGGTGGTCCCCTGCTCCCAGGAGGTGAACGTATTGATGCCAGACTTGGTGTGGACACCCTATCAGCATAGCACACTATGGCCTGGAACTCCTGGGCTCAAGCGATCCTCCTGCCTCAGCCTTCTGAGTAGGTGGGACTATAGGTGCACGCCACCATGCCCAGCAATCCCTATTTCTTGATACCTGTCTCACCCTCTTCCATCTCTTTGGCAAATTCGGGCTTCGTGAACAAGTTTTTGTTAAACATTTGCCACAGCAACTGGATGTTGTTGCTTCGAAGAGCATTGTTTCCTGACCATCACAAGGGATTCCCCTTGTGATATGGTCTTAGAGAGAACGGAGCAGTATGCCTGGTCCTCACTGAGCTCTGCAGTTTCTCTGCATGCTTCCTAACTTGACATTCCCATCCTGAAATTGAAATACACAGAACAGCACCTACCTGTGGCAAAGTACGAGTGTATGTCCCACATGCAAATACCCATTTCTTGTCAGGAGAGCAGTGTAGAAGTACAATACCATATTGAAATGCAGTAACTTTAGAAACATCCCTTAACCCAGGCAGTGTAAATGTGTAGATGTCACCTGCATCATCGCCAACCTGAAACCAAAGCATCCCCACCATATCAATAGGAAAATATGTGAAATCCTGAAATACAGAGGAGGCAGCACTGTGAGCTGCAAGATATGCCACTGTTTCCTCAATCACATAATGGAGATCAAAACCTCTGACCAGTCTAGCTTGAGACACTGTTGGGATTATCCCATGGAATAAAACTTTCCAAGCCCCAAAGCATTCTTCTCAAGGACAGTTATTCATTAGCACATCAACACTACGCTTTTTCTCAATGTCACCCCAAAGCCATCTCTCTCCCTCGACTGTCCCCAACCAAGTTAATGGACTGGACAATAACACACACTTGAAAGAAGAGGCACATATAAAGTAATTCAGGAAATTTTTGGCTTTTTGTTTTTAGAAGAATTGCTGGGGAAATGTACTTGAGGCAAGTCAAGGGCCAAGATAGCGTGGAGGTTTGTATAACATTCATTGATATACTGTGATTGACTCGCAGGGTATGTGGAAGGGATGACAAGAGAAATAGGCCGGGCGCCGTGGCTTATGCCTGTAATCTCAGCACTTTGGGAGGCCAAGGTGGGCAGAGCACGAGGTCAGGAGTTCAAGACCAGCCTGGTCAGTTTCTACTAAAAATACAAAATTAGCCAGGCATGGTGGTGTGTGCCTGTAGTCCCAGCGACTCAGGAGGCTGAGGCAGGAGAATTGCTTGAAATCCGCAGGCAGAGGTTGCAGTGAGCCAAGATTGCACTACTGCACTCCAGCCTGGGCAACAGAGTGAGACTGTCTCAAAAAAAAAAATAGGGATAGGACAGCAATGTGACACAGATGCCTGATGAGACAGCAGGCATTTGATTTTTTGGTCCCCTCTAAATTCAGGGCTCACTTACCATCAGGAATGGGCCATCCTTTGTAAGATAGGCTTCCATGCAGTAACAGGGCTTTGGCATTTGGAGAACGGCCAGAGCGTCCCTGTCCTGACAGTTCCACACTTTGATAGTTTTTTTCCGATCCATAGTGATGGCCAGATGCATCTGAGGGAGGGTTACCAGATTTGACAAATGGAACTCCTGGACTGGGCTTGACCAGATCATGGTGCCCTAGAGAACGAGAGCAACACGACCTGTGTTCAAGGAACCCTTACACCTACTGTGCTTTCATTCTGCCCATGTTTATTTGGAAGCCTCTTCCAAATCAGATCTTCTTGCTTCTGGGCAAAGGATATGAAAATTCTCCACATCTCAATATTTTGGAGGAGCGAACATGAAAACAGGAACTACACGCTATGCTCAGAGACAAGAACTTGGTACATAACAGGCACAAAGAATGATCAGACTTCATAGATTCAAATCACCTCTGCCTCCTATTCACAGTACAGCCTTCAGTAAGTCACTTTCTATCATGCCTTCTAATGAGGCTGTCATTACCTTTCACAACTCATGAAACATACTCAGAATTCTGCCTAGGACACAGTAGGAACCCAAAATGTATTAACTATCATTAAAATTGTTATTCAACCTTGTACATTACATACAAGATAGAATAGTTGTCTTTCTAGATGATTCTTTACCTTTAAAAAATTGTGAAGTATATCATACAAGAAAAGAACACGAAGTTTAATAAATTATCACAAGTGATTACCAATGTACCACTTCTAAGCTCTCCTGAAGTCCCCTTTGCATGTGCTCTATTTAACAACCCCCCCACGGCTCCCCGCACCCACATGTAATCATTACTTTGATTTCTCACACTATAACAAGTTGCCTATGCAGTAATACCTATGGCCATGTAACCAAGCATCCCAAAATTTAGTGGCTTAAAACAGGCTTTTGCTAACTCTGTTTCTTTTGATCAGAAATTCAGGGGTAGCTTGACTGGGTAGTTCTGGCTGTAGTTCTCTCATGAGGGAGAAGTTAAGTTTCACTTCCAAGATGGCCTCTCATATAGCTGTGTAAGTTGGTGTTGGCTACTGGCAGGGGTCCTCAGTCCCTCACCACACAGATCTTTCTGGAGGGCTGCTTGAGAGCTCTCATAACACTGTGGCTGGATCTCCAAGAGCTGATGACCCATGGGTCACAGAATTGTCTTCTGTGACATAGCTTCAGAAATTATACACCATAATTTCCACAGTATCCTGTTGGTTCCATAGGTCAGCCCTATTCACTGCGGCAGTGGACTACACAAGATTGATCGTGATTATTGTGGGGCGAAGATATTTGGGCCATCTCAGAGATTGGCAGCTGTAGTCTGCCCCATAGCCTCCAGTGATTCAGTTTCTCCCTACATCAAAATATATCCACCATCTCCCAATGCTCTCAAATGTCTCATACCACTATAGTATCATTGCAGAATCTAGGATTTCATTGTTTCCAGGTCCAGGTCCATGTATATTTTTATTTGAGGCAGACTCAAAAAAAAAGCTCTTTAGATTCAGTTTATCTTAATGTGAAAATCTTCTAACTAAATATACAAGTTATCTGTCCCTCACCATCCCCAAAGTACAAGTGTGGGGTAAGCGCAGGATAACAGTCACTGTCATTCAGAAAAGGTGAAAATGGAAAAATAGGAATCACCGCTACAAGAAATTTTGAAATCCAGTAGAAAACATGCTGGCAATTTGTTAATTAGGACTTAAGGCCCAAGAAAGATCTTTAATGACTCTTGGTTCTACTCTCTAGGCTCTTGATTCTGTCTGAGTCATCCTTCACTTTCTATATGTGGTGGCCCAATTTTTTAGCTAAATTGTTTTGGTAGTCTGCTTCCTGCCTGTAAAAGTTTTGAAATCCAAAAGGCCTCTTCCTTTTGTGTGTTTTGGCCCCTTTAAATCCAAGCTGGCAGTGTTTCTGCCAATGTAATTCTCTGTAACAAAAACTTTATGGGTCTCCTAAGAACCTCACTGCAGTTTATACCATTAGACAAAAGCCACACTCAGTTTTGAGATAAATCCTTTATGCGCCTTGGAGATCATCTGAGCTAGAGACCACTTTCTGAAAAAGCCAATATAACAAATGCCAATCATTGACAAAGAGGCAATAGAACAGGTAATAAAGATGCACAAAGCCCAAAAGTTATTTCACAAATGCACTCCGTATTATTGGTAGAAAATAAGATGTTATACAAATTTATAGATAAAAACACATATTAAAAAGTAAATTCTCAGCCAAGCGCAGTGGCTCATGCTTGTAATCCCAGCACTTTGGGAGGCTGAGGCTGGCAGATCACTTGAGGCCAGAAGTTCAAGAACAGCCTGGCCAACATGGCGAAACCCCGTCTCTACTAAAAATGCAAAAATTAGCTGGGTATCGTGGTGCGTACCTGTAATCTCAGCTACTCAGGAGGCTGAGGCACAAGAATCGCTTGAACCCGGGAGGTGGAGGTTGCAGTGAGCTGAGATCATACCACTGCACTCCAGCCTGGGCAACAGAGTGAGTCTGCCTAAACAACAACAACAACAAAAAAAAATGCCGGGCACAGTGGCTCATGCCTGTAATCCCAGCATTTTGGAAGGCCAAGGTAGGCAGATCATGAGGTCAGGAGATCAAGACCATCCTGGCTAACACGGTGAAACCCCGTCTCTATTAAAAATACAAAAAAATTAGCCGGGCGTGGTGGCGGGCGCCTGTAGTCCCAGCTACTCGGGAGGCTGAGGCAGGAGAATGGCGTGAACCCGGGAGGCGGAGCTTGCAGTGAGCCGAGATTGCGCCACTGCACTCCAGCCTGGGGAATAGAGCGGGACTCAGTCTCAAAAAACAAACAAAAACAACGACAACAACAAAAGTGAATTCTATGTGTGTCTATGGTCCAAATGAAAAGGTCACAAATTACACGATAGAAAACCTGATTTGACACTTTGTTTTTGTTACCACTTCCGAGTATTTTCCTCTCAGCACTTCCGTTTCAAATACAGAACAGGATGGATGCAAGCATGCAGTACTTTTGCTACATATTGGCCAGGCTCACCTCTTGCACATCCCAGGCACAAAGCTCTTGCTTTGGAGATACACTACAAATGATTGATTTCTCCTGTTCATCCATTGTAAGGCTATTTCCTGAGAGATAAGCCAACTCCATCTCAAATGCTAGAAGGAAACATAGAAGACTTGGCCACCAGATAGTTAAGGGATGATCCAAACCAAAAGAAGATAATTTAAAATATTTCTGTACCCTCTTAGGAAGGTTTGGGTAACAATATGGAGAAGATAGAAATTGGGCTCCAGAGTCATCCAGACACAGGTTCCCACGGCCATTTGGGAGATGTCGGCCAACTTGCTTTTCCTTTTTATCCTCAGTTTCCATAGATATAAAAGGCATATTAAAATCTCTCCATCAGAGAACTTTTCTGAGTTTTAAAAGAGTTATCAAGTCCAGGCACAGTGGTTCACGCCTGTAATCCCAGCACTTTGGGAAGCTGAGGTAGGTGGATCACTTGAGGCCAGGAGTTCGAGACCAGCCTGGCCAACATGCTAAACCTGTCTCTACTAAAAATACAAAAATTAGCATGGTGGCAGGTGCCTGTAATCCCAACTACTTGGGAGGCTGAGGCATGAGAATTGCTTGAACCCAGGAGGCGGAGGTTGCAGTAAGCCAAGATCATGCTGCTGCACTCCAGCCTGGGTGACAAAATGAGACTCTGTTTTAAAAAAAAAAAAAAAAAAAAAAAAAGTGTTATCAGGATTAGGCCAGGTACAGTGGCTTATGCCTGTGAGGCCGAGGCAGGAGGATCGCTTGAGCTCAGGAGTTCAAGACCAGCCTGAGTAACAAAGTGAGACCTAATCTCTACAAAAAAATTTAAAAAATATGGTCGGGCATGGTGGCTTATGCCTGGAATCCCAGCAATTTGGGAGGCCAAGGCAGGTGGATCACTTGAGGTCAGGAGTTCAAGACCAGCCTGGCTAATATGGTGAGACCCCATCTGTACTAAAAATACAAAAATTAGTTGGGCATGGTGGTAAATGCCTGTAATCCAAGCTACTCAGGAGGCTAAGGCAGGAGAATCACTCAAACCCAGGAGACAGAGGCTACAGTGAGCCGAGATCGTGCCATTGCACTCCAGCCTAGATGACAGAGCAAGACTCAACCTCAAAAAAAAAAAAAAGTCAACTGGTTGTAGTGGTATACCCTTGTAGTACCAGTTACAAAGGAGGCTGAGGCAGGGGGATCTCTTGAGCCCAGGAGGTTGAGGCTGCAGCAGTAGAGCCTATGTATGCATTTATTTAGAGACAAGTTCTGGCCCTGTCACCCAGGCTAATTTTTTAAATTTTTTCATAGAGATTGGCGGGGGGGGGTCTCACTTTGTTGCCCAGACTGGTCTTGAACTCATGGGCTCAAGTGATTGGCCCACCTCGGCCTTTCAAAGTTCTGGGATTATAGGCATGAGCCACTGTGCCCAGCCAAGCCTCTGTTTTTTAGAGTTTCCCATTAATTTTTTTTTTTTTTTTCTGATTTTTATTCTGGGAGGGATGAGAAGCCTTAGGAAAAAAGGGAGTAACAGGACCTGATTTTATGTTGTGAAAAAAAAATCACTCTAGTTTCTTCATTCAGCACAGATGGTGGGGACAAGAGAGGAAGCAGGAAGATATCACATGGCTATCACGGCAACCCAGTCTGGTTCAATTTTAATTCCTTTTCCCTTTACTGAATGATAGTACACAACTGCACACAGCAAAAATCAAATAGAGTGGACCTCTGAAAACAAGTTGCTCATGTTCCTCTAGGACACCTGTCCCCATACCGATGTTCTTAGTTACTTTGTAGATAAAGTTATGTGGCTGTGCCAATGCCAACCGAAGCTCCTTCCTTCTTTGATGCAGGAAAAATTGCTTCCATGTGTGTGTGCCCAGGTGTTGGTCAGTGAAGTTGCTGCAGTCCCATCTCTGCAGAGATAGCGACCTGGAAACAGAGTCACAATCCCATCAGGCTGTTCTCAGTTCACCTCCTCAGAGCCCCGGTTATATCACAACCCCCTACTCACAGTAACTTTCCTGTGTATATCTCACAACACAGCCAGCCACACAGGCCTCAGTACACAGCATGGGTGTGCAGTCAGATGATCTCCTCTCCCCTTCCCTCCTTACCCTTTCCCTTCCCTTACCTCCACAGGTAATCGCTGTCTGCAATCCTATTCCAATGCTATGGGAAAGAAAGGAAGAGACAAACAGGCAATCAGTTACATCAGAGAGCAGGGGCAATCCTCTGCTATTATTTGTTCTGGGAGCTGGACCCCCACAGGTTAATCAGATGGGATTCCAGCTCTCAAAGCACTCTCAGTGTGGGGAGATAAGGAAATGGTAACAACAGAGACCTACCACTGCTAATACAGGCACAGGATATTCTCATGAGTTCGCAGGAAGAAGTGTTGATTTCCTAGGGCTTGAAATGGGAGCCTCAAGGACTGTTTAGTCAGAACTCCTGGATATCGACTTGTCCTTTTCGTTTAACAGAATATGAGGCCCTCAGTGTGAAGGATGCTAACTCCCAAAGCCTCAATGTAGCCCTCTGCTATTCTGCAAAGTGGTGCTCAAACTGGTCGAGAGAAGCAGCGGGCGTGGGGGGCAGTGGGAGGTGGAAGGCCTTTACCTTGTTCACCTGGGAAGCCTGCAGCAAGCCGAACAGGTCCAGGAAAGAGAAGATTCGCTTCAAAGCTAAGTCAGGCAATTGGATCTCCATTTTACGCGGCCTGAACCCACATCCACTTTCCTTTCTCCTCTCTGGGCTGCTCTGAATTTAAAAGCTTTGCCAAAGTCTGCAGCACTTGTGAAGATTTTCACCCGTGCCCATCTGTGTGCGGTAGAAACAAGCTGCAGGTGTGCAGACTCCCGGGCTGACCTCCACTCCGGCCTCTTCCCTGGGGCCTGATCCACACAGCTGGCGGCATCCCTGCCTAAACCCACTTGTTAGTGCTGTTCGTTGTGTAGAGGAGCTCAGCAACACCTGTGCACTGTGAGCTGGAGGTGCAGAACCTGCGGCAGCCCCAGTTGCAGATGAAGTTGTCAGGACCCTCTAGGAAATGTCACCCAGTGCACACACTTTGATCAGCTCTGAGTGTCTCTATGACTCTATTTAAGTTCCAAACTCCTGGAATTGGAGCCTGCTTGCCCTGTGTCCGTGCCTACCTTGGGATCTTGAATCTGGTGAGTGGGGCTCCTCTCAGCGCCAGCACGGCCTCTGGGTTTCTACCTTCTCGCATTGAACTTTGCAGTGGAGGAGAAAGAACGTGCCAAGCCGGCTTCTCCGCAGAGGCCCGCCCAAAGGGAGCAGGCCTTGTCTGGGATGGCTCTCCCAGCCAGTGGCTTTCCCTGGGATGTGACGCTTTCCCACAGTTACAGATCTCCCAAGAACCTGACAACTCATTCTGGGATTTGCTAAAGACCGTGTCACAGCCTGAGTGTTTGTGTCCTCTCAAAATTCCTAGGTTGAAATTCTAACCCTCAGTGTGATTGGAGGTGGGGGGCCTTTGGGAGGTAAGTGGGTCACAGGCAGAGTCCTTATGATGGGACCAGTGACCTTATAAAAGAGACCCCAGAACGCTCTCTAGCCCTGTTCATGTCATGCGTGGACATGAGAAGGTGTCAGCTGCAACCTGGAAGAAGGCCCACACCAGAACCTGACCGTGCTGACAGGTGAATCTTGGACTTCTCGCCTCCAAAATTGGAGAAATAAACTTGTTGTTTGTAAGCCACCCAGTCTATGGTATTTCACTGCAGCATAAGACGGGGGTCCCTCTGTGAGGCTCAGTGGCCAACCCCTCTTAAAATTGCTGCTTCCAGGCAGACACACGGGAGTGGTTGTTGGGAGTCCCATTTATGATACAGTAGTAAGAGAGAGGAAAAATACAAATTGACATGGTGAGGAAATAAAAAGGAAAAGCAAAGACCAAGAAGCACCTAGAGGGGTGTGGGGAAAGGCGAGACAAGGGGTGTGTGGAGAGGAGTGAGAAAAATACAAGGGGAAAAGATTTGTATTCCATTAAAAGGAAATAATGCAGAGAGCCAGGGCCGTGGAAGGACACAGGAAGACAGAAAGCTTGGAACGGACTCTATTGTAGAGGAACAGAATTAATGCAAAGATATAGAGGGCTGAGAAATAAAACACTTTAAAATATGACAAGGGAAGAGAAGAAACAGTAAAATAAAGGATATTTAAAAAGCATTAAAACACAAATATTATAAAATATACAGATAGGAAATATAACTGTAAGTGGACTGTGAGACAAGAGTAGGAATAAAATGGAAAAGAGGACAGATGAGAAAGAGGCAAACATAAGGAAACTGAAGCAAATTGCCGAATGAGTGAATGAATGAATTTGAAATAGAGGAACAGAGGCCAGGCGCAGTGGCTCATGCTTGTAATCCCAGCACTTGGGGAGGCCGAGGCGAGTGGATCACCAGGTCAGGAGTTTGAGACCAGCTTGGCCAACATAGTGAAACCCTGTCTCTACTAAAAATACAACAAATTAGTTGGGCGTAGTAGCGGGTGCCTGTAATCCCAGATACTTGGGAGGCTGAGGCAGAAGAATTGCTTGAAGCTGGGAGGTGGAGGTTGCAGTGAGCCGAGATTGCACCACTGCACTCCAGCTGGGGCAACAGTGCAAGACTCCATCTCAAAAAAAAAAAAAAATAGAGGAAGAGGAAGGTGTGTTGGGGGGTGGTGGGGTGGGGTGCTACCAGAAAAGGGGCAGAGAAAGACACATTGCAACAATAAAGACAAATCTAAATGTCACAAGAGTTAAGAGATGTAAACTTTGAGAGACGTGAAATGGTAACTCCATAACAGTCTAAGCAAAAGATAAGATGCAGGTGAGAGAATGGCCCGGACATTGTCTAGGAGAATGTAGATTAAAGCAGGCAGCTGGGGAAACCTGAGAAGAGGGATCGAAAAGGAGTTGGGCAGCCTGAGAGTAGGACAGAGAGGGAGGGATGACACAGCATGGGAAGTAAAGGGGGCGTAGCAAGGGGAGTACTGGGAGAAATGTCCCAGTAAACCTTTCATGGCGCCTTCTGCAGGCAAGGCACCCGTCTAAACAATTTACACGGGCTCATCTATTTCATCCTCACAACGGCTAGATGAGGTAAGTCCTATTACTGGCCACCTTGCCAGGTGCTCCGTGTTCTCTTAGATTCTGAATTTGTCTGGCATCCATCACAGGGCCAGTTGTATTCTCTACATATTTTTAATTTTCTGTATTCTTCATGCTCTGGCATTTGTGATCTTGCTGACTGGGGAGAGACTCCCCTTCCCAGGCCTAGCCAGATAGCAAAGGAGAGTGCCTTTTATGCAAACGAACCAAGCTAGAACCCACACCCACAATCATCTCCTTTACCAAACTCTCACACAGCAAGTTAATATTCCTCCTGCCCTAAATCAACCCAGGGCCAGGTACCAGACAACTAGGGACAGCCCCTATGCCTCAAAGCCAGCCAGAACCATTTAAACTAGCCCATTCTAAAAGGCTTACCCTGTTCTGCCCTCTGCCTTTCTTACAGAAAACACAATAAAGGCTCAGGCCTATGCTGCCCCGCCCCTTCTGCCTCCTGACTGCCCTTGGTGCTCTCCATGTGGCCCTGCGTGGGGAGCCAGGCCCCTTGTTTATAGGGATCCGTGAGTATAAACTTCTTCCTTCATGACAATCATTGCTGTGTCTGCACGCTTTGCCACACCTGATTAAAACCAATCCCAGGCACCAGTTTTAGAACACATAGGTGGGAGCCAGCACATACAGAGGTTAGGTGACTTGCCCACAGTGACACCCCTGGGAAATGGCACCGGGTTTGAATCCCAGCAGTCAGCCCCAGAGCCAGTGCTCTTAGCTGTTATGCTCTAATGGCTCAAAGAGAAGAAGGAACTGGGAAACTTGGAATGACTAGAAGAAGAATGAAAGTGGATCTATTTTTAGCCTTGAGTTTAAAATGCTAAACAACTGAATAAAACATCGTCCTGTAGTCCCAGCCACTCAGGAGGCTGAAGCATGAGAATTGCTTGAGCCCAGTAGGTGGAGGCTGCTGTGAGCCATGATCATGCCACTGCACTCCAGCCTGGCAACAGAATGAGACCCTGTCTCAAAAACAAACAAACAAAAAATTGTGTTCAAAGAAATGAAGTAAAGAGAATGCTGACTAAAAATAGAAAAGAATACAGAAGATACATTTTTTTAAAATGGTGACAGAGGGAAACACCAAAGAGGGGAAACATGAAAGAGAGATTTTTAAGAGAAATAAGGAAGGACCACAGAAGTCAGCCTGTTGTCCCTGGCTCATGCTGGGGGACTCAACTGTCCCCAGTGCAAGCAGGGCGTGACTGACTTCTGTCTGGCTCCAGAGGTATGGGGCTCAGGTGGGCAATCTCAACCCACTTTGGGGTACAATTATTGTGTCACACCCACTGGCCCTAATACATTCCCTGGTGGGAGTCACTGCAGAGAGTGCAAAAGGGTAACAAATTATGCCTCCACTACAAAGTAGCTTTGGGACAAATTTATGCGTCCATTTATACAGAGAAGCAAAATGATAGACTTGGTACCCTGACTCTTCCAGACGCACGTTTTGTGTTCATGGGAACCTCAAGGATGTAAGCCAGGGACAGGGACTGAGCGCTATAAGCTGTATAGTGACTCTGCAGAGCCAATCAGTTGATTTGCAAATGTGAGATGTTGAACTTTGTGAAATATGAGGAAACTTAAAAATCATGATTGGGAACCCATGTGAAATTTAAAATGTAACATTTATAGTTAAATGATATCAAGTAGATCCTAAATTGGTATTTTAAATTTGCTCACAATTATTTAAGTAAATATTCATGCAAGTGGATAATGATGGAGGAGAATATATTAAAATGAATATATTCCTGTTATGGGTTCATGATTCTGTTTATCTAAAACTTACTTTTAGTATTTTATTTTTGAATTGGAAGGAATAACAGAAAAAGCTTGATACAAATAAACATATATAATTCTGTCTCCAGAATGCTAGGCTAAGAGGATTGTTTTTTCCTTCTGTTGAGGCTGGGCGTAATTTAAAGAATTAGAGGCACCTTCGATTAAGATTCATGCAACTGATAACTTGTTATAATGGAAATAAAAATCATAATTTTAAAAGGTTGTGAAACAGTCTCACAGGAGACTAACATGTTTACAGGGATGACACTGGCTTCCAGTTCAAAGGAGTCCACGGGTAAGCCACCCACAGTCCCTGAGAGAAGGAAGCACAGCCATTCACGTGGAAGAACAATTTTTCCTGGTTCTCAATTCTTAAAGCAGTTTTTTTTTTTTTGTATGTGAAATATTAAAAATCACTCCTACCATGGCTACCACTATAGCTTTACTGAGAGTGATGCTTGATACACACCCCAGCCTCTCCCAAAACCGAGCTCACTTCCTCCAAGAGGGGCAAGGAAGGTTTCCTTTCAAATGTGGGTGTTGTAGTTGAGGTGCATGATTCAGGTGTCAGTTTTGTTCACTGCCACTTATGCAGGTTTGCTCAGTGATGGTGGGGAGGCCCTGCTCTAAGAGTTCCCTGCAGGGGGAAGGAGCTGGGCTTGCCCATCAGAGGGAGATGGGAGTTCAGCCCAGCTGTGCCTCTCTTTGGGTGGGAGTCTCTGAGAAGATCACGTAATTTCAGTGCGTCTTGGCTCTTTATCTGAAGAATGGAACTCAAGTGTGTTTGCGGAAAGGAGTAACTTAAAAAAGAAATGTCTAGCATGGTGCTGGCCTTATGGTAGATGCTAAAGTCTGTGAAATCTGTATCTCTGAGCCAGATGGAATCTGGGGAACACTTTCCCAGAAAGTCTGGTCACCAGTCCGTCAGGTCCACCAATGTACTCCCTACAACAACTCTGAGGGGGCAGCCACACAGGGCCGTTATCACCTGGCCAAAGGCACACAGCTGTTGGTGGCAGTGTCAGGAATCCCACCAGGGCCATTTGACTCCACAGCCATGCTCCTGACCACTAGGCAATCCTGCCTCTGCAATCCCCTCAGTTACCAAGAAACAACAGTTTCCCTGTGAAGCAGGGGCGTGTGTGCAGCCCTCCCAGTGCCTGTGCTACTGGGAACCCAGCCAGGCCTCCTGGCCTTTTGCTGCTGTGAGTGGGGCCTATCATGGTCACTTGGCCCTGAGCTCTGTCACTGAAGAAGAGATGGCTGAGCTAAAGAGAGCAGCACAGCACCAGCAGAACAGATGGTGGGACCATTCTGTGGGCCCCACTCTGTGACCACTTAGCTCAGATATCTGTGTGTATAATTCCATGTCCTCAGGGAAACATTCCTTTCCATTAGTTCTGAATGGGAAAGAGAGCTTAGGAAATTTTTCATCTCAAATGTCTACAGTTAATTTTTTAACTTTTTTATTTTGAGATAATTATATAGTCATAGGAAGTTATAAAAATAGTACTGGCTGGGCGTGGTGGCTCACACCTGTAATCCCAGCACTTTGGGAGGCCAAGGTGGGTGGATCACAAGGTCAGGAGTTCAAGACCAGCCTGGCCATAATAGTGAAACCTGGTCTCTACTAAAAAAATACAAAAATTAGCTGGGCATGGTGGCGGGCACCTGTAAGCCCAGCTACTCAGGAGGCTGAGGCAGGGAATTGTTTGAACCCGGGAGATGGAAGTTGCCGTGAGCTGAGATTGCACCACTGTGCTCCAGCCTGGGCAACAGAGTGAGACTCTGTCTCAAAAAAAAAAAAAAATAGTACCGAGAAGTCCCATATACCCATTACCCAATTTCCCTCAATGGTTACATCATACGTAACGATAGCATATGATTGGTGCACTGTGTGTGTATAGTTCTATGCCAGTTCATCAGACACATGAATATCTGTAACAACCTTCATAATCAAGACACAAAACTATTCCATTACCACATCCAACACATAGCTGTTCATTGTCACATGAACTCCCTTCTCCCCACCACCCCAACCCCTAGCAACCACTAATCTGTGCTCTATAATTTTGTCATTTGGAGAATGCTATATAAATGGAACTCTCCAGTATTTGACTGGATTTTGTTTCACTGAGTATAATGTCCTTGAGGTCCATCCTAATTGTAGTGTGTATCAATAGTTAGTTCATTTTTATTGCTGTGTAGTATTCCATGGTATGGCTGTACTACAGTGGATTTAACTATTCACCTATTGAAGGGCATTTTAGTTGTCTCCACTTTTTGGTTATTGCAAAATGAAGTTGCTCTGAATAGTTGTATACATGTTTTTGTGTGGACAGTTTTCATTTTTCTGGGATAGACGTCAAGGGGTTCAGTAAGTTCTATGACAAGTTATGTTTAGTTTGTGAGGAAATGGACAAACTATTTTCCAGCCTGATTTTACCATTTTACATTCCCACCAGCACAGTTTCTCCACATCTTTGGTACTTAGTACTGTCAGCATTTGGTTTTGTCATTAAAAATTCAAAATATAAAATTTACCATTCCAGCCATTTCTGAGCATACAGGTCAGTGGCATTATTTTCACTCTTTTGTGCAACCGTCACCACTACCCATTCTTCAGAACGTTTTCATCATCCCAACTGAAACTTGTATCCATTAAACAATAACTCCCTGTTACCCCTTCCCCCAGGCCCTGTTAACCACTATTGTTTTTTAATTTAGCAGTCCAATAGTGCAGTGATATCTCACCATGGTCTGGATTTATACTTTTATAATGATTAGGGATGATGAATATCTTTTCTTCCCCTTCTCCCTTCCCCCTCCTCTTCTTCTTTTTGCTTATGCCAATTTTTAGAGAACCATTTCTTGAGAAAGCTACCCTTCCTTTGTTGAATTGTTCTTATACCTTTCTAAGGATCCAGCTGGCATATTTGCGGGAGTTTATTTTTGTATTTTGTATTTTCTTCCAGGTGATCCACCCGCCTCGGCCTCCCAAAATGCTAGGATTACAGGCGTGAGCCACCGCGCCCGGCTGTACATTTTAGAATAAACTTGTCTGGCCGGGCGCGGTGGCTCACGCCTGTAATCCCAGCACTTTGGGAGGCCGAGGTGGGCGGATCACGAGGTCAGGAGATCGAGACCACGGTGAAACCCCGTCTCTACTAAAAATACAAAAAAATTAGCTGGGCATGGTGGCAGGTGCCTGTAGTCCCAGCTACTCGGAGAGGCTGAGGCAGGAGAATGGCGTGAACATGGGAGGCGGAGCTTGCAGTGAGCCGAGATTGCGCCACTGCACTCCAGCCTGGGTGACAGAGCGAGACTCCGTCTCAAAAAAAAACCAAAAAAAACTTGTCTATGTTTACAGAAAGAATCCTGGATTTTTGATAAAAATTGCATTAAATCTATACAGTGTATCAGTTTGGGGGAGAATTGACATCTTTATGATGTTGAGTTTCTAATTAATTAACATCGTCTGTCCATTATATAGGTCTTTGATTTCTTTCATCAACATATGTTCACTTCAGCATGCTGGTCCTGTCATGTTTTGTTAGACCTATTCCTAAATATTTCAATTTTGGAAGCAATTGTAATAGTCTGTGTTTCAATTTCCATGTGTTCTTGTTAGTATATAGAAATATGATTTATTTTAATATGTTGATCTTGCATCCCATGACCTTACTGATCTTACTTATTAGTTCTGGGAGTTAATTTTGAATATTCCTTGAAATTTTCTACATAGAACATTTTTATCATGTCACTGACAAATGACAATTTTATTTTTTCTTTTCTGATCTATATGCCTTTCTTTTCCTTTTCTTGCCTTATCATGCTGGGTAAGACTTCTAGTACTGTGATGAGTCAGAGTGGTAAGAGCCAACATCTTTATCTTCTTCCTGATTTTAGGGAGATATTGGCTGTAGGTTTCTTACAGATGTTGAAGAAATTCTTCTATTCCTAGTTTGCTCAGGGTTTTTTTTCTTGTTTATCATAAATGAGTGTTGGGTTTTGTCAAATGCTTTCTCTGTATCAATTGATATAATCATGTCACTTTCTTTAGCCTGCTAATATAGTGGGTTACATTGATTTTTTTCAAATATTGAACAAGGTTTGCATTCCTGGTATTCCACTTGATCATGATGTGTAATCATTTTAACACTTTGTTGGATTCAATTTGCTATTAACTTGTTGAGAGTTTTTGTGTCTACATTCATGAAAGATATTAGTCTGTAGTTTTCTTTCTTTTTTGTACTGTGTTTGGTTTTGGTATTAGGGTAATACTGGTTTATTAGTCTCTTGGCACACCGCTTTAAAGAAATACTCGAGACTAGAATTTATAAAGAATACAGGTTTAATTGGCTCACATTTCTGCAGGCTGTGCAGGAAGCATGATGTTGCATCTGCTCAGTTTCTAGGAAGACCTCAGGAAACTTACAATCATGGTGGAAGGTGGAGTGGGAGCAGGCCTGTCACGTGACGAAAGTAGGAGCAAGAGAGAGGGTGGGGAGGTGCTACACACTTTTAAACAACCAGATCTCATGAGAACTCACTCACTGTCACAAGGACAGACCAAGTGGATGGTACTAAACCATTCATTCGTGAGAAATCTGCCTCCATGATCAAATCACCTCCCACCAGGCCCCACCTCCAATTTTGGAGATTACAATGGGATATGAGATTTGGGCAGGGAAACAGGTGACCATATCAACTGGCCTCATAAAATGTGTTGGGAAATGTCTCCTATTTTCTGTAAGAGATAGTGTATAATTGGTGTTAATTATTCTTTAAATGCTTGGTAGAATTCTACAGTGGTACTATTTGGACCTGAAGATTTCTTTTTTAGAATTTTAAAGCCTGCCTGCCTGCCCGCCCGCCCACCCTCCCTCCCTCCCTCCCTTCCTTCCTTCCTTCTTTCCTTCCGACGGTCTCCCTGTGTTGCCCAGGCTGGAGTGCGGCGGCGTGATCTCGGCTCACTGCAGCCTCCCTGCCTCAGGCTCCTGTGATTCTCCTGCCACGGCCTGCCGAGTACCTGGGATTGCAGGCGCACACCACCACACCTGGCTGGTTTTTGTGTTTTTGGTGGAGGCGGGGTTTCGCCGTGTTGGCCAGGCTGGTCTCCAACTCCTGACCTCGAGTGATCTGCCCACCTCGGCCTCCCGAAGTGCTGGGATTACAGACTGAGTCTCGCTCACTCAATGCTCAATGTTGCCCAGGCTGGAGTGCAGTGGCGTGATCTCGGCTCGCTACAACCTCCACCTCCCAGCCGCCTGCCTTGGCCTCCCAAAGTGCTAAGATTACAGCCTCTGCCAGGCCGCCACCCCGTCTAGGAAGTGAGGAGCGCCTCTGCCCGGCCGCCCATCGTCTGGGATGTGAGGAGCGCCTCTGCCCGGCCGCCCATCGTCTGGGAAGTGAGGAGCGCCTCTGCCTGGCCGCCCCGTCTAAGAAGTGAGGAGCATCTCTGCCCGGCCGCCCATCGTCTGGGATGTGAGGAGCGCCTCTGCCTGGCCGCCCCGTCTGGGAAATAAGGAGCGCCTCTGCCTGGCCGCCCCGTCTAAGAAGTGAGGAGCATCTCTGCCCAGCCGCCCATCGTCTGGGATGTGAGGAGCGCCTCTGCCCGGCCGCCACCCCATCTGGGAAATAAGGAGCGCCTCTGCCTGGCCGCCCCGACTGGGAAGTGAGGAGCGCCTCTGCCCGCCACCCCCGTCTGGGAAGTGAGGAGCGCCTCTGCCCAGCCGCCCCGACTGGGAAGTGAGGAGCGCCTCTGCCCGGCCGCCACCCCATCTGGGAAATAAGGAGTGCCTCTGCCCGGCCGCCCCGTCTGGGATGTGAGGAGCGCCTCTGCCTGGCCACTGTGCAACCTTCCAAGTGTGAAGTGACAGCCTACGTTGTAGAATGAATGAAGACACTGGCACTGATTATATAACACCTTGGCAGCTATCTCAAGTCGTTGATGGTGGAGGTATTGGAATTATAGAAGAAAGCAAACACACGAATTTGACTAAAGGCGATTTTGTGACTTCTTTCTATTGGCCCTGGCAAACCAAGGTTATTCTGGATGGAAATAGCCTTGAAAAGGTGATATATATATATGAACGTATCTGATTTTTTTTCCCCGTGTAATTCTTACTTTGTGCATTTGATATTCAGTTGTGTTTGTAATCACAGAAAAATAAAAGCATATATTTTCTTTAAAAAAAAAAGAATTTTAAAGTTACAAATTCAGTATCCTTAGTAGTAATAAGGCTACTCAGATTATCTATTTCATATTGAGGAAATGGTAGTAAGTTTGTGATTGTCAATAAATCTGTCCATTTAATCTGAGTTACCAAATTTGTGTGTGAAGAGTTGATCATAATATTCCTTTTATTATTATTTTGATGTCTGCAAGGTCTATGGTGATATTCCGTTTTATTATTGATATTGAGTTTGTGTCTTGTCTTTTTTTTCTTTGTCAATCTTGGTAGAGGTTTGTCAATTTTATCGATCTTTCTTAAAAAGCTTTTTGTTTCATTTATATTTTGTTTTTCTGTTTTTAATTTTTGTTGTTTTTAAATTTTCTTAAGACTAAAGCTTAGATTATTGATTTGAGACTTTCCCTCTTTTCTAAAGTAAAATATTTGCTATTTATTTTCCTCTCAGCACTGATTAGGCTGCATCCCACAAATTTTGTTATGTTGTATTTTCTTCTTCTTCTTCTTCTTCTTCTTCTTCTTCTTCTTCTTCTTCTTCTTCTTCTTCTTCTTCTTCTTCTTCTTCTTCTTCTTCTTCTTCCTCTTCTTCTTCTTCTTCTCCTTCTCCTCCTCCTCCTCCTCCTCCTCCTCCTTCTCCTTCTTCTTCCTTCTTTCTTCTTTTTTTTTTTTTTGGACATGCAGTCTTGCTCTGTAACCCAGGCTGGAGTGTGGTGACACAATCTCGATTCACTGCAATCTCCACCTCCTGGGTTCAAGCAATTCTTGTGCCTCAGCCTCCCAAGAAGCCAGGATTACAAGCGTGAGCCACGATGCCTGGCTAATTTTTGTATTTTTAGTAGAGACAGGATTTTGCCATGTTGGCCAGGCTGGTCTCGAGCTCCTGGCCTCAAGCAATCTGACCACCTTGGCCTCCCAAAGTGCTGGGATTACAGGTATGAACCACTGTGCCTGGCCTAAATTTAGTTTTAAAAATTTCTCTTGAGACTTCTTTTTGGCTCATGAGATATTTAAAAGTATGTTGTTTAGTTTTTATGTAGTTTTTAGTTTTTAAGTAGTTTATGTAGTTTGTAGATTTTATTGGTATCTTTTTGTTATTGATTTCTAGTTTGACTTCATTGTGGTCAGAGTACACACTCTTGATAATTTCAATGCTTTTTTTTTTTTTTCGAGGTAGGGTCTCAGTCTGTCACCCAGGCTGGAGTACAGTGGTACATTCACAGCTCACTGCTGCCTTGACCACGGGGCTCAGGTGATCCTTCCACCTCAGCCTCCCGAGTAGCTGGGACTAGAGGTGCGTGCCACAATGCCCAGCTATTTTTTGTATTTTTTTTTTTTTTTTTTGTAGAGATGGGGTTTTGCCCTATTGCCCACACTAGTCTCAAACTCCTGAGCTCAAGTGATTCACCCACCTCAGCCTCCTAAAGTCCTGGGATTACAGGGGTGAGCCACCATGCCCAGCCTATAATTTCAATTCTTTTTAATTTGTTGAAGTTTGTTATGTGGCCCAGGATATGGTCCATCTTGGTAAATGTTCCATGGGTGCTTGAAAAGAATCTATATTCTACTGTTGGTGGATATAGTGTTCTATAAATGTTGATTAGATTATGTTGGTTGATAATGTTGTTGAATTCTTCTGTATACTTGTTGATTTTCTGTCTAGTTATTCTGTCAATTGTTGAGAAAGCAGCATTGAAATTTCAACTATAATTGTAGATTTGTCTATTTTTCCTTGCAGCTCTATCATTTTTGCTTCATGTGTTTTCTAGCCCTGTTATTTGATATATACATTTAGAATTATGTCTTGGTTAATTGACCCTTTTACTATTAGGCAATGTTTCTCTTTGTCCCTGGTAATTTTCTTGCTCTGAAATCTAATTTACCTGATGTTAATATAACTACTACTGTTTTCTTTTGATTATTGTTTGCATAGTATATTGTTTTCCATCCTTTTACTTCCAACCTACCTATACAATTATATTTGAGGTGAGTTTCATGTACACAGCACATAGTTGGGTCATTTTAAAAATACACTGTGCCAGGTCTTTCAATTGATATATTTGTACCATTTACATTTAGTGGAATTATTGATATTTTAGGTCTTAACACTGTCATTTTATTTATTTTAAAATTTTCTATGTGTTCTTTTTCATTTCTTTGTCCTCTTTTCCTTGCCTTCCTGTGGGTTACATGAATATTTTTTAGAATTCTATTTTGATTTTTCTATAATGTTTTTGAGTGTATTTCTTTATATTTTTTAAATGATAGCCCTGTGTATTACATTATATGTATATAACTTATCACAGTCTACTGAAGCCCACATTTTATAAGTTTGAATGATGTTTAGAGACTATATGTCCCTTTAAGTCTATTTACTCTCTCCTATTTATAATTGTCTTAAATATTTCCTGTGTACCCATCTAGAACAATATCAATGTTACAATTTTTGCTTCATCTGTTCAAAGAGAAGAAAAATATATTTACCTATAATTTTACTCTTTCTGCTATTATTTCTTCCTTCCTGATGTTCCAAGATTCCTTCTTTTTGTATTTTCTATCTCAAGAACTTCCTTTAGCCATTCTTTTAGCATAGGTCAATTGATGAAAAAAAATCTTAGTTTTCCTTCATGTGAGAATGTCTTGATTTCTCTTTCATTCTTGAAGGATATTTCAACTGGATATAGGATTCTTGGTTAACATTTCTTTTCTTTCAGCACTTAAAATGTTGTGCTGCTTCATTCTGGTCTCCATGGTTTCTGACGAGAAGTCTGTTGTTTATTAAAATTGTTGTAGGTTGTCTCTTCTCTTTCTCTGCTTCTAAGATTTCTTTCATTGTCTTTAGTTTTTAGAAGTTTGATTATAATGTGTCTTGGCATGAATTTCTTTGCATTTATCCTGTTTGGGGTTTTCTCAGCTTCTTTAATGTGTAGGTTTACATCTTTTGCTAAATTTGGGGAAATTTCAGCCATGATTTTTTTGAATACGTTTTCAGCCTCATCTTCTTTCTCCTCTCCTTCTTGGAATCCAGTGATACAAATATTAGATATTTTGTTATAGTCCCAGAAGTCCTTGAAACTCTGATTCTTTTTCCAGTCTATTGTCTATCATTGACTGGATTATTTCTATTGTTTTCTATGTAAGGTCACTGGTTCTCTCCTGTGTCTTTCCCATTTTGTTGTAAGCCCGCAGAGTTTTAAAAATTGATTGTTTTATTTTTCAGTTCTAAAATTTCCATTTTCTTCTTTATAGCTTTTTTTACATTGCTGGAACTTTCTATTTTTCATTTGCTTCAAATGTGCTTGCAGTTGCTTGTTGAAGTATCTTCATGATGGCTGCTATAAGATCTTCGTCAGATAATTTTAACATTTCTGTTATCCCAGTGTTGAAGTCTTTTGATTGTCTTTTATAATTCATGATGACAGTTTCTTGGATCTTGATGTGATTTTTGATGGAAACTTGAACATTTGGGGTATTATGTGATTAGACTCAGGATTTTATTTAAATCTTCTGTTTTAGCTAGCCTCCTATGACACTAGCTTGGCAGGAACGAGGGCAGGAGAGCATTGCTGATGCATTCATGCCTCTTTTCTTCCTTGTTACTCCAAAGTGGGTGTAAAAATCCAGGTTTCCCACTTGTTCTTCCTTTAAATTAATTAATTAATTAATTTTTAATATTGGCAAATAAAAATTGTATGTATGTGGTACAACATGATATTTTGATATATGTATACATTGCAGATGGCTAAATTAAGCTAATTAACATACGTATTAACTCACATATCAATCTTTTTGTGGTGAGAGCACCTACAATCTACTCTTTTAGCAATTTTCAAGTATATAAAACATTGTTATTAACTATAGTCACCTCATTTACAATATATTTTTTGAACTTATTCCTCCTAAGTATAATTTTGTGCTCTTTGACCAACATCTCCCCAGACCCCTCAATGCCCACCCTCTGGTAACCAACATTCTACTCTTTGCTTTTCAACTTTTATAGATTCCACATGAAATAGGATCATGCCGTATTTGTCTTTGTGCCTGGCTTATTTCCTTTACCTACTGTTCTCTAGGTGCATCCATGTTGTTGCAAATGACAGGATTTCCTTCTTTTTAAAGGCTGAATAGCATTCCCTTTTCCTTATCCATTCAGCTGCTGATGGACCCTGTGGTTGTTTCCATATCTTGGCTATTGTGAATAATGCTGCAGTGAATATAGGAGTGTAGATATCTCTTGGACATAACTGAATTCAATTCCTTTGGATATATACTCAGAAATGAGACTGCTGCATCTATGGTAGTCTTGTTTTCAATTTATTGAGGAACTTCTATACTGTTTTCCATAATGGCTGTACCAATTTACATTCCCACCAGCAGTGTACAAGGGTTCATTTTTCTCCATATCCTCATCAATACTTTCTATTTTTTGTCTTTTTGATAATCAAATAGCCATCCTCACAGGTGTGAGGTGATATCTCATTGTGGGTTTAATTTGCATTTCCCTGATGGTTATTGATGTTGAGCATTTTTTCCATATACCTCATAGCCGTTTATATGTCTTCTTTGGAAAAATATCTATTCAGGTCTTTTGCCCATATTTAAATCAAGTCATTTGTTTTCTCACTAGTGAGTTGTTTGAGTACCTTATATATTTTTGATATTAACCATTTAGATGTGTCATTTGCAAATATTTTCTCCTATTCCATAGGTTGTCTCTTCACTCTATTGATTGATTTCTTTGCTCTGCAGGAGGTTTTTAGTTTGAGGCAATCCCATTGGTCTATTTTTGCTTTTGTTGCCTGTGCTTTTGGGGTCATATCCAAAAAAAAATCATTGCCCAGACCAATGTCATGGAGGGTCCCCCAATTCTCTTCTCTTATAGTTTTAGTTTTAAGTCTTATATCTAAATCTGTAATCCATTTTGAGTTGATTTTTGTATATTGTATGAGATGAGGGTATGATTTTGTTCTTCTGTCTGTACATATCCAGTTTTCCCAACACTCCACTCAACCTCATATGACACACACATGCCAGGATGGGGGTGCAGTTACTTGTTACTGCTCCCCACTGACAATGTGGAGCAGAGTACATGTTTGTTACTGTTTGGCAGTGATCAAAGTTCTGCTTTCCATTAGGTGTCTTCTGACACCACCCCAATAGGGATGAGGAGGGGTGTCTCACTACCATCAGATAGGGGTGAAAATCCAGAACCCCCATGTGGTTTCCAGTAATACCATGGGAGAGGTCTTGTTACTGCTGGGCAGGGATAAAAAGTTCTGGTTCTTCACTCAGCCTTCTGTGACATCCTCTTTGGAAGAGCACCTTGTTTCACCTTGGTGAAGGTGGAAGTCTAGGTTCCCCATTAAATTTTTGCTGGCATGGGTAGGGGAGGGGCCACAGCTTTTTTTCTATAGTACTTGGCTGGAGTAGAGCTGTTATTGTGTAAATGTTGGCTGTCTTGGTAGAGATGGTAGCAGTGGTCCATTTAGAGTGGCTACTGCCAAGACACTGGCTGCAGCAGGGAGGTGGGCTGGGGCCTCTAATTCCACAGAACAGGTAGGAGCTCTGTCCCCAGGGGCTTCCAGCTCCACGGAGCAGGCAGCAGCCCTGCCCTTCCAGGCACAGGTGCAGCAGCCCAAACCGCAATGCAGACCTAGACCTCCCACTCCATGGAGCAGGCAGGAGCCCCATTCTCCCAGATGGGGCTTCAGTTGTCTATGTTGTGGCTGCTGCTGCCCAAGTCGTGGCTGCTGATCAAGCCTCCCTGTGGTCTTGCAGGTCTGGAAGCAAGCAGGAGGCCTGCTCTCCTGGGTGCAGCTGTAGCTGCTCAAACCCTGGCTGCAGACTCAGGCATTCTTGCACTCTTGGGGGCCCAGGAAGGCCCCCCTGCCTCACAGGCTCAGAAGTGCCTGCTCCCACTGCCTGGTCTCTTCCTGCTCCCAGCACCAGCTCTGATCTTAGAGCAAAGTCAGGGCCAAGCCCAGGTGCCATGAATGGTAGCAAGAGGCAGACAGATTCCTGGGTGGAAGGGGGCAGGTTCCCAGGGAGGGCCTGAAGGGTGGAGGCTGAGCTGCCAGTCCCACCAACCAGAGTGGGAAACTGGTGCCTTTTCTGGGCCTGCCCATGGCCACCTATGGACCAACTGGCATGCACTTCTTCCCCTCTGAGGCCCATAAAGGCCCTGGGCTCAGCCAGAGCTGAGGAGATGACAGGATGACCAACTGCAGAGAGGAGCTACCCTCTTTGCTGAGAATTTCAGAGACCTGTAGAGATATCAGGATTACCAGCTGCAGAGAGGAGCAACCCACTCCAGTGCCTCCTCTTGGCTAGGAGCTGGGCAGGCATCAGGATGACTAGCTGCAGATTGGAGCTACCCTCTCCAAGACCTCCTCTCTGCTAAGAGCTGCAGATGACAGGACAAACTGCCAGCAGAGAGGAGCCACCCATACCAGGGCCTCCTTTCTGCAGAGAGCTGAACACTTGATGGGACAACCTGCCTGCAGAGAGGAGGTACCCACTGCGGGTCTCCTCTGAGCTGTTCTAGCACTCAGTAAAGCTCCTCTTTGTCTTGGTCACCCTCCACTTGTCTGCATAACTCATTCTTCCCGGATGCAGGACAGGAACCCAGGCAAAGGCTTCACTGGCTACATAAGTTTCCAGCCAGAAAAGCAACACCCCAAAGATCCTGTAACACTAGGCTGCCCCTTTCTTAGTTATTTGGTTGAGGGAGGCTTTTCCAGGAGCTTTTTTTCTGTGTGCCTGTTGGTGTTTTGGGGTTGCCAGCTTCTCCAGCACACAATCCAGAAAATATGAAGCAAAAAGAAAATCCAGGGAACTCACAGCTGTGTTTTTCCTCAGGTCCTGAGGTCACGAGCTGGCCTTACTTCTTCTTCCCACCTTTCAGAGTTGTCTTATATTTGTTTTATAAACAATGTCCAGAGTTACAGCAGGAGTATAGGGCTAAGTGTCTCTTCTCCATCTTGTCCCTACAGTTAATTTTAATAGCTGATGTTTAGAGAGGTGAACATTCAGTTCCCTGAGTGCTGTAGACATTGAGATTTACAAATTCACTTTCTATGCTCCTGAGAAACAAAAGCAGAAGCAAGTCCCCTATTCTCTCAAACCTTCAGTTTCCTCAGAGTCTCCTGTGCCTCCAAACTGCATCCCTCTGGTCACAAGTTCAGCTCTGTAATTCATCATCTATTCAGCAAATATTTAATGTGTACCTACTCTTTGTAGTTCCTTATATAAGCCCTGGGGCTCACCAGAGAAAGAATTCAGGCTTCACTTTTCCTGTTCTGTCTGACGAGCTCAGAAGATTCCGAGGGAGCAAAAGAGTGCAGGTTAGGCTAGGTTGGCAAGCTCTAGGAAGGCGAGGTGGTTGCTCTACCCATCCCTGTTGAGTTCCCAGCCTCTTGCAGTTTCCTCTGACCAGTCCACAGACCTGGCCCAGTGCCTGGCACATAGTAGGTATTTAGTTAATATTTGTTGAATGTATAACTGATTGAGTGGATGAATGAATATCTTTATGAGAGAGAAAAGTTTGGAAAGATGAAGAAGAAACAAAAGGACAAACAGAGACTATGAAAGACAAAAAGAATGGCAGAGACAGAAACCTGGAAGCAAGACAAAGCGATCCAGGAGCCTGACCCAGGCTCCTCTGCTCACTGTTCTCAGTTGTAGGGATCTAGGCAGAATGGGAAGAAAATTCTGTTCCACCAAAGTGCAGTTGGTTGGTTTTGAAGCCACCAGAGAATCCTGAGCATCTCTGCCCCAAGATTCTTGGAGGAAACCTATCCATCCTGAGTGTCAGGAAGAAGGACCACACAAGTACTTGCCTGGGCCTGGCTGAGGGTCCCACCCCTGTTCATTGTACCACAGTGGTACCTATGAACTACCACCCTTAGTATTCAGGGAAGGCCAATGAAGGGGACAATGACAGTAGAATGGAAATTTGCATGGGTGAGCAGTGGCAGGCCACCTACAACTCATGCCAGCCTGTAGGGCCATCTGTGGGTATCAGGAAGGCATGGAGACCCAGGGCTAACAAGGAGCCCTGCCTCTACCCCATCATGTCCTGGGGAGGCCACACAACCTGAGAGTCTCCTCCTCATCCATGTGAGGAATCTGGGGCTGTTTCATGCCAGAAGGGGTCTTAGCAGGTCCACAGCCAGCAAACTCAGGCCATGAGTGTCACTACTTCCCTCCTTCCCTCTCTCCAAACCCCACCGCAAGGACCATGACTTGGTCTTTGTACTCTGTCTTAATGAGCCCTGAGCCACCCCCACAGTCTCCCTCCACCCTGCTCTCTGCCTGGGCATGGGATGAAAGTGTTCTCCCATAATGAACTTCAATTCATAGGATGGGCATGGATCTCCCAAGGCCACACAGGAGCCAGAGGAGACAATGTAAAGGGCAGGCCCAGTGGGCAGAAATGAGAGCATCTGGAAATGTGGAATGGGAGAGAAGTCTGGGCAGGAGGTCTTGAAAGCTGCACTGCCAAGTGGAGTCATGAGGGTCCTGAGGAGTAAATAACATCACGTGGCCAGAGGGTTTGGGAGGGCCCTGAAATGATCCTGTGGGACACAGGGTTGCTGTGGACTAAGGCAAGAGCATTGGGAATGGAGAGTGGGGTTGGGATCAAGAGTCTCAGCAGAGAGGGAAAGGGATCTATAAGTTCCAGTGCTTTCATGCAGGACATGGGGGCCACAGAGAGGTCCATGGACAGAGGTGTCTAGGCTGGGCAGATAGAAGGCAAGGTGATGAGACATTCTTGAAGACCAGGAACCCAGCAAAAAACATGAGTCTGTCGGGAGAGGAGGACATCGCTTTGCGTGCATTGACTTTAGAAGCTGCATGAAGGGCTGTGAAAATGGAACTTCATGCGCTCATTGAATAATCTTGTGTTTGGTGGCCTCAGGGTGCACTCAGAAGGTACATGGCTAGAACAGGTCTTCACAGACTCAAAGCCATTGTCTTGGGTGAGGTGACAGGCACATGGGAAGGAGATGACTCGCATGGCATCTGCCATGCACACTGGGGCACTCGATACAAACCCAGGCGGTAAGGGAAGCACCAGAGCCATGGTGGTCTAACAGCAGAACTGGGGGCCAGGCACAGTGGCTCATGCCTGTAATCCCAGCACTTTGGGAGGCTGAGGCAGGTAGATCATGAGGTCAGGAGTTCGAGACCAGCCTGGCCAATATGGTGAAACCCCATCTCTACTAAAAATACAAAGAGTAGCTGGGTGTGGTGGTGCACGCCTGTAGTCCCAGCTACTTGGGAGGCTGAGGCAGGAGAATTGCTTGAACCCAGGAGGCGGAGGTTGCAGGGAGCTGAGATTGTGCCACTGCACTCCAGCCTGGGCAACAGAGTGAGACTCCGTCTCAAAAAAAAAAAAAAAAAGTAGAACTGTGGGCCCATGGTGGGGCCAGAGCTTTCCCTGGACCTACACAAAGAAAGATAACTCATTGCTCATGACTTTTTCCTTTCTTCACCCACCAGATGCCCAGGAACTTTAACATACTTTGGACACTTCCTACCTTACTGCCATTGTTCCAAGTACTAAATCCTCAAAGTTACCAATGAAGACATTTCTGTTCTGTGTCCCTCCTAAAAGAAGAAAACACTAAGGCCCAGAGAACTGCGACACACTGAATATTCAACTTCCAGTCTTGCTGGCACATGCTGAACAGGCCCTGTAGCTCCTTTGTGGTATAATTCCCCTCCTCCCTGAATATGGCCAGCATTTCTCTGGCGGAGAATATTGTGAATTAACCTAGTTAACCCTATGGTTGTGTAATGATACCGTATTTGAGGTATAGAACAGTTCCATTTCCTGCCTCTCCTCCCAAATTCCCCTGTACTCCTCTGTGGTGGCTTTTGATAAATTGAAGTTCTTTAATGAAATCCAATATATCAATTTTGTTCTTTAATGGACTGTGTTTCCCTTTTCAGATACATTTGCCCACCACAAAATCACTTATTGCTTGAATCTTTATTCTTTTCACATTTCATATGTAAACCTGTGATTACTGTGAATTACTTTTTCCGTAGGGATAGCCAATGGACACGCACCATGTGTTGAAAAGGCCATTCTTTTTTTTTCTTTTCTCATCCTGTGACTCTCAAGACCATTCTTTATTATATTTCTCTGACCTCTTTGCTTAAAATTAAGTGATTATATATATGTTGATCTGTTTCTGGATTCTCCATTATGCTCCACTGATCTATGTAAGTGATTAATTTATTCACTTTTTTATCAAGACTGGGGTAAAATTATGTTAATCAGACAAGGCACTGAGATGACAGGGGACCAACTTGCAGCATTTTAAGATTGCACTTTTTTTTTTTTTTTTTTTGAGACAGAGTCTCGCTATGTCACCCAGACTGGACTGCAGTAGTGCGATCTCGGCTCACTGCAACCTCCACTTCCTGGGTTCAAGCAATTCTCCTGCCTCAGCCTCCTGAATAGCTGGGATTACAGGTGCCTGCCACCATGCCCAGCTAATTTTTGTAATTTTGGCAGAGATGAGGTTTCACCATATTGGTCAGGCTGGTCTCGAACTCCTGACCTCAAGGGACCCACATGCCTTGGCCTCCCAAAGTGCTGAGATTACAGGCGTGAACCACCGTGCCCAGCCAAGATTGAGCTACATTTAAGATCTACTTCTGAATCACCTTGATGTTACCTCAGGTGTGCACCTTGAGGTCACCCAACCAAAAGTGTAGTGTATTTACTAAGGGGCCCTTGACTTGGTTGGGCCTTGAAATTCAGTGTTTTCCTCTTTAGCCCTGAGAAACCAGGACATATGTTAGGGGATTTCTGCCCAACTTCTTATTCCCCTACTCAATGCAGTCCAAGAATCTGACAAATGCCTGAAGTGGAAGGAGAAACCAAACCAGGTGTTAGGGTCTCATCCTTCTACCTCCTTTCCCTGGGATATTGGCCACCCAAATCCTGACTGCTTGCCATCACACATTCCAATTTTGTCACTTCGTTTTGTTCACCTCTTGGTCTCTCAGCAGCAACTCTACTTAGACCTCCTTGTGCCCGGGTTTGCAGGCTCCTTTGTGCTATTAACAGCCAGATGCCCACAGGCAAAAATCAGATAACGAATTCTGGCTCACCACGCCAGTTCACTTCCTTTTGCCATCTGCCCACTCAAATCCATGTTGCCTAGGCAGCTCTCTGAAGGTTTCATACAGATTAATTTTTTAAAATCTTATTTCCTTCTTAATCTGTTTTTCATGGGAGCACGAGTTTTCCACAAATCACTCCAACAGCCAGAAAAGGAAGTCTGGATCCCTGGTTTCAATGAGGTCTATATACTGATGACTCCCATATCTATCTGTATACCCTTCCCTCCCTCACACTATATGTGAGTTAAAAACTGTATAACTGTCTTCTTAGCATCTGCACTTTTGTGTTTAAAAGGCAGCTGAGGTTTTGCATGTTTGAAACAGAATTATCTCCGCTCCCACAAACATACATTCTCCCTGTGTTCCCACTCACTGTAAAGGCCACTAACATTTATTCCCTCGTTCAGCCAGAAATCTCAGTGTTTTTCTGGATTTCTCTTTGCTAATGAAGCTAACTGCCCTCATCTTCTCTGTAGTCCTTCATCACCCCCTTCACGGCCCAGCTCAAACACCATCGCCACATAAAGCTCTTCCTAAAATAATGCTTCCCATCCAGCTTTGTCCTTCACGCTACTTTATTTGTCATTGCCCTCAACAGCCCCTGTAATTAGATTGTAAATAAATTATTAAGTAAATTTATTTATTTATTTGCTTATTGTCTGTTTCCTTCTATGGAATATAATTTCTTTGATGAAATGAATCTGCCCCTCTGATTCACTGCTAAATAAACATAGTCCAGGCTTGCTTCTGGTGCATGTGATTTAATTATAACCTGATGAATGATGGGATGGATGAATAAATTCTAAGCTGATGAGAATTACGAGTTCTCTAAACATGGTTACTAGCAACCATGGCTAACACAGAAGAGCTCTTGCTTGATGTAAGGCCAAACACAAATTTGAAATGAGGCTTACTTCTGGTTGAAAATAAGGGAAGAGATTTCCCTCCCTTCCCTTTTCTTAGAGCATTTACTTTAGAAAATTTGTCACTGTAAGTTCTTTTTCTGTCTCGAAATGCATGTAGGCTGAGTACAGTGGCTCACGCCTATAATCCCAGCACTTTGAGAGACTGAGGCAGGTGGATCACTTGAGCCCAGGAGTTTGAAACCAGCCTGGGCAACAGGGAGACTCTGTCTCTACAAAAAATACAAAAATTAGCTGGGTGTGCTGGTGCACACCTGTAGTCTCAGCTACGCAGGAGGCTGAGGCAGAAGGATCAATTGAGCTTGGGAGAAGGATCAATCGAGCTTGGGAGGTCAAGGATGCAGTAAGCCATGCTTACGCCACTGCACTCCAGCCTAGGTGACACAGTGAGATCCTGTCTCAAAAAAAAAAAGAAAAGAAAAGAAAAGAAAAGCTTCTAAGAAGCTAAATAAGCTTCTTGCCAACTTTATGACCCAGGGGTGTCTTTCTCAAAGACCTAGGAGCTGTAGGGGCACTATCTCCCTTGATGTTTATGTTTCAGTGAAGTATAAGAGCATCCCTATCTCCCGGTTTCCATCAGGAGTAGGAGTCTAACTTCACTGGGTGCCTTGCTCCCGGTTGCAAAACTACCTCCTGTCATAAAGATCAAAGTTTATTTTGCTTTTGTATAAAACCACTACTAACACAGATGGACACCCCATACCAGGTGAATTTAGGCTGAACTATGTGCAATAAATGGTGCTATCAAGTTCTCTTACTTGAAGACTAATTAAGGACTAATTATTGTTTATTTTTGAGAACATGCATGAAACAGATAGTATCTGCTTGGCTATATGAAAGGGTGAGATTTCTTCCTGTCTCTGCAATCTCTTAGTGGATCACCTGTGATGCACATCACATTCTGGTTGGGTGCTTATTAAAACTATTTTATTTCTCAGCTGGGTGTTGGGGCTCACGCTGGTAATCCCAGCATTTTGGGAAGCTGAGGTAGGAGGATCGCTTGAGGCCAGGAGTTTGAAACCAGTCTGGCCAATATAGCAAAACCCTCTCTGTACTAAAGAATACAAAACTTAGCCGGGTCTGGTGGTGCATGCCTGTAATCCCAGCTACTTGGGAGTCTGAGGCACGAGAATTGCCTGAATCCAGGAGGCAAACGTTGCGGTGAGCCAAGATGGTGCCATTGTACTCCAGCCTGGGTGATAGAGTGAAACCCTGTCTCAAAAAATTAAATTAAAAATAAAAATGAAACTATTTTATTTCTTTTACCTTTGTGAAGAGGTTTTCTGAGTTGGCAGAATATTTTGTTTTTAATTATATATTTCCACAACACTGGCAAAGATAGAAAAAAAAATTTCTCTTGAGCTTACATGAATTTCAGACATATTCTAAACATGCTCATTTGTCCCCAAAGCAATATTCCAAAGGGCTAGATAAACATGAGTCACATCCAACATAAATGAAGTTGAAGTCACAAAGATCCAGCTACATGAGTTGGAAGAGGTTTAGTTGTGTTTTATATTTTCCCACCCTTTCATGAGGAAAAATATAGTAGAATTATAGAATAGTTTTCTCAATAGAAAGAAATACAATATCAAAAAATACATAATATGTCTTTCTGGACAATCCCAAACTACCATCTGCCTTTTTCTGAACAGAGTTACGTTTTTCAGATAAATGTTTGATAAACCCATAGAGTTACAGAGGAGGCCTCCAAGGAGCTTTCTCAAGTGACAATTGACACTGAATATCTTAATAAAGAGAATAGATTTTTCTTTTCTTTTTTTTTTTTTTTTTTTGAGACGGAGTCTCGCTCTGTCACCCAGGCTGGAGTGCAGTGGCGCAATCTCGGCTCACTGCAAGCTCTGCCTCCCGGGTTCACGCCATTCTCCTGCCTCAGCCTCTCCGAGTAGCTGGGACTACAGGCGCCCGCCACCACGCCCGGCTAATTTTTTGTATTTTTAGTAGAGACGGGGTTTCACCGTGGTCTCGATCTCCTGACCTCGTGATCCGCCCACCTCGGCCTCCCAAAGTGCTGGGATTACAAGCGTGAGCCACCGTGCCCGGCCCCGAGAATAGATTTTTCTTGTTCTGGGGGAAGATATGCAAATTAGGAGAGGGCTTAATTACAGACAATTGATACAAATTTGAATGCTCATGGGTAGTTGTTTCTAGGGAGAGAAAGAGAAAAATCTAGACTTGGAGTAGCTTGCAAAAATGGGTACAATTTCCCATACCTCCTGGTGTGTGTGGTCCTTTACAGTGAGACTTTGTAGCTCCTCCCAAGATGAGTCCTACTTCTCTACTTCTTGAATCAGGTCTGGATTTGTGACTTCCTTTGGCCAATACAGAGCCCCCAAGATGTCACTGTGCCATCTTAGAGCCTATGCCTCAAGAGGACAGGCATGCTTCCCCTCTCTCTCTGGGAACCATGCCCATGCCAAGCAATCCTGGGCTAGCCTGTTGGACGGCAGAGATGCACAGTCTCATTACTCCTGTCATACAAGTGGACCATCATCATCCTCCAGCTATGTAAGTGATGCCATTCGAGATGAGCAGCACCCGAGTGACCTGCTGCTTGGCTGCAGATGCGTGCATGAGCCCAGCTGAGATGCAGCTAAGTCAGAAACGGATTAGAAGAACAGCCTGACTGAGCCAGGCCCAAATTGCCAACCCACAAAAAAATGAGCAAATAAATGGTTTATTTAAAGCTGTAAAGTTTTGGGGGTGGTTTGTATGTAGCAATGTAACTAATAAAACAATGCATAGTCAAATGCCTTTGACATCAGGATGCCTCTTGAATAAACTTCATATTCAAATTTACTTTCTATGTAAGTCTCCACCATGATTTTGAAAGAGCTGTATTTCTTTTTTTTTTTTTCTGAAAGAGCTGTATTTCAAAAACCCATTCTGTTTACATGAAAAATTTAAACATTGCTGAAGGTTTGCAGATCCGTAATTTAAGAAAAGAGAAATATATTCTGCTGACTAGATCATGACAATAAATATAAACCTGCAAAATAACAGAAAAATCACATCATAGCTCAGGCACAATCATTCCAGTCTAATAGGAAGAAATCTGATGTTTCCCTTGCTCTCTTCTACACATGGTGATCACAAGGGCCTTACTGAATCTCTGCCAAAGTCATTATTTAGGTTGAAGGTTGATATTTTCCATATCAGTGAAGGTTATTCCAGTTTCTGGAACAGCAACCACCACAATTTTTCATTAAGATAAATTGCCTGAATCCAGAGACAACACATGAAGTTTATCTGCCACTGGCACAGGAGTCTGATGTGGCTCCACTGTTCTTTGTGGCCTCAGAGCCTACTATATGCAAGTGGGATGAAAAACAGTGGAGACACAACCACGCCTTAACCACCCCGGCCCAGCAGTCACCCACAGGACTTGATGTCTTGCAAGTGTGTCAGCCCATGGGTAGTGGGTCCTCAAAAGATCCCATCCAGATGCAAAGAGGATTGACACCTCTATGTGAAGGATAAACACGTTTTTGCCACATTCCACCAAATAGCATCTATTCATCTAAGTTTAATTTCACTATTTTTCTGGTGGAAAATTCTTCCCATTCATTGTAAATTGGTATTCAAATTGTTCTTTGTAAGTACCCATGATTATAAAAAAAATCAGCCTTTGAAAAAGTGTATTTCAGGCCAGGCGCGGTGGCTCATGCTTGTAATCCCAGCACTTTGGGAGGCCGAGGTGGGCAGAGCACTTGAGGTCAGGAGTTCAAGACCAGCCTGGCCAACATGGTGAAACCCTGTCTTAACTAAAAATACAAAAATTAGCTGGGCGTGGTGGCGGGCCCCTGTAATTCCAGCTACTCAGTAGGGTGAGGCAGGAGAATTGCTTGAACCCAGGAGGAGGAGGTTGCAGTGAGCTACGATGGTGCCACTGCACTCCAGCCTGGGCGACAAAGTGAGATTCTGTCTCAAAAAAAAAAAAAAAAAAAAAAGAGAAAAGAGTGTATATCTACTTCATGACTATTTTCTTTCATTTAGGAAAATCCATAATTTCTCCCCACAATTAGGTGTCTCAGTGGCTCTCAATCTAGTTAGCCACATTTTCCTAGTGAGAGTAAATCAGCAACTCTCAAACCACATGCGTGTAGGATGCCCATGGCTGATATTTATGATCTTGAAATCTTAAAGACCCCTGTTAAATGTCTTCTAATAAGAAAATGCCTTTTCCTGAAATGAATAAGGATTTAGAGAAAATATGATTCTCTGAACTTGCTCTGTGCTTTGAACACATTTATAAGCAACTTGGCAAGTTTCTCAGGTCCTCAATGAAGAGGAATAGAGTGGTTCCACTGATTGTCCTGGGGATGGAAGCTCGATTCATTCACTAGATTTCACTGAGATGTGTGTCAGACACTGCTGGTGACCCCTTGGTGCTCCCTTGGCCCACCTGAGTTCTCCTGCAGCCGTAGGGCAGGACGGCTTCCCGTGTGTTATCATCTTCATAATATCTCACATCTGGGCATCTATTCTCTGCCTGAGGCTTTCTGTGGTATCTCATGAGCTTACTTGTTCAAACACAGGCAGGGACCAGGGCTGTGGGGGTAAAAGTCAAACCCTGGGGCGTGGGAGTTGATGGACAAATGTTGCAGCTTTACATACTCAACTGGGAGGATTCCGAGTTTGTTTCATAGCATTTCTCAGTGATTCCCCAAGTGGGAGTGAGCAGAAACCTGCTCATTAACACCACCTTGGATGGCTTTTCTACCTTCCTTGTCTCATTTCCCCACTTCCACACTTTTGTTTTTCAGGACCATCTTCCAAGTAAAGGCTGGCTTTGTAAACTGGGGGGCCTTGATCCACAAAGATTTGTTGCTAAAGGCAAATAGGTCTTGTTCCTAGGGATGAGATTGGATGGGCAGCCAGTGATGATATTGCTCAGCTTCTATGAACAGAAATGACAAAGATCAGGCATACAGAAGATTCATGTCAGCCACCAAGCAGAAAATTATGAGCCTTCCCACAATTTTGATATCTGAACTAGTTCTTGCACATAGCGCCCATTGTTTGAATGGGGACCTGAGTGTCATTGAGAATGAAAGCAACAGAACCTCTGCAAGTATAGAAAACTTGTATCTACCTAGTCTTTGCAGTGGGACCTCTGGCCACGGACCCAAGTAATAAACACTAGGGAAGAGAATATGCCTAGATTTATTGAGGACTATTGGATATAGATAATGAGTTCACGCTGATACTAGGATGATAAAAATGTTAAATTGGGGCATGTGGGGACCAGAGGACACATGGCCCAAGTCCATCCCTTTCTTTTCTTTCTTGAGACAGGGTCTTGCTCTGTCCAGGCTGGAGTGCGGTGGCGCGATCTCGGCTCACTGCAACCTCCACCTCCCGGATTAAAGCCATTTTCCTGCCTCAGCCTCCTAGGTAGCTGGGACTACAGGCATGTGCCACAATGCCTGGATAATTTTTTTGTATTTTTAGTAGAGATGGGTTTCACCATGCTAGCCAGGCTGGCCTTGAGCTCCTAAACCTCAAGTGATCTGCCTGCCTCAGCCTCCCAAAGTGCTGGGATTACAGGCGTGAGCCACCACGCCCGGCCCCAAGTCCATCTTCTGTTGGATCCAGCGGTTCTGCAAACTTACCCTATTGTCAGCTCCCTGGTCTATAATTATAAAATTATGATGGGTATACCTGGCAGCTGGCAGAGCACACATACTGGTTGTATGACCCATAAAGTAAAATTCATTACAGTAAGTAGAAGTAAGCGATTATTCCCAAAACTGCCTTGACTGATCAAAATAGTGTAAAGCAGAGTCATACTTCACTCAGGTAAAATTGCAGCCATGAAGATAAAGGGGGTATAGGACCCATCATAGCCCAAGAATGGCTACTGCAAAAACAAGATGGATCAGGGCAGATGAGAGTCAACTACCCTAACCCTAACCCTGTGGTTGTTTCATAAGCAGCTGCTGTGCATATTGTGTTAACTGTTAACCTTACAGGACTAGATCAACAGGCTCTGGCAGGTGGTATGTGCCCATTTATCTGAAGAATGTGTTCTTTTTCATCTTTATCAGCAAAGATGATCAAAAGCGATTTTCATTTACCTAGATAAGAAAGCAATTCATGTTTCTCTCCACAGATGATGGCAACTTTTCTGTACTATGTTACAATGTATCTGAAGGGATCCTGATCATTTTGACATTTTACTATACTGAGAACATCATGCTAATTGAATCTCATGGATAGGAAGTAGAAAGTTCTCTGGGTGACATAGTATGATCTATGTGTACCAGAGGATATGATAAATGCTAAAAATCCTCTCTTTCCACTTTTAGAAGATTTAATAGAGTTTCTTACATAACAAGGTTTGCCTCCACTTCCTTGACTTCTCCAAAACCACAGTTTCAATGAGGCTACTATAGCCATCAATCCCTCAAAAACTTCCTTCATGCTTAATTCAGGAGTTACTCCTATAGTGTTATATTAAAGTCTCTCTTAATAGTTTTGGACAAAATCAGCATTTCCTCTTTGTTAAGATGGCATTGGTGGGAGAAAAAAAACGGTCCTTATGTATTTCTATCTCCTTGGCAGTTCTACTCTTTTTAAAAATTTTCTCTTGTTAGTAAGAATCTTCACTGGGAAGTTCCACTCTTTCTTGTGTTTCTGTTTCACTGTTTCTATCATAAATGTCTGGGTATTTAAGATTTGTGAGGAAGTATGTAGAATCACACATTCAGGGAAATTTATCCCTCAAAGGAACCATAATCCTATCTGGAAAGCAGAATTCAATTCTCTACACTCATTTATTGCATCTGAGGATATCTGCTTCCCATCACTCTGGAAATTGCTGGAAAGTTTCTCCTCTAATTACTTTTGACAGTCTCTTTGGATATTTTCATTAACCACTAGTAGTTGTTTACAATAACTAATACCTTGGATGAAATGTTTTTAGAGAATTAGCATGATGTCCCTTTAGCCACGGTCATTACTGCTGCAGATGACATAATAATCACAGCTCTGGAAAGAGATGAGGTCAGAGGTTCCCAAAGTTATAACCCAGAGTTTAGCTGCTCCTGACCACACACAGAGAGACTGTCACCCCTGAGCCACAGTCCTAGCAGCAGAGGTCAGTTAAATGAGTATTCATATATTTCATGCAAGAGGAAATGTTGGAAAATATGCCAACTGGGTTCTCCAATGAAGACAAAGAGTTGTTTCCTGGAATTGCAGTTGTGATCAAGGCGCTTCCTCTTGATCAGCCTTAGCTATATAGCTTCCTATGTCTTCCAGCCAAAGTGCTGTCTGAATTTATCTACCTATTCTTGCTGATAAAAGTACTTTTATCATTGTAATCTGCAAAATAAACATTATAGCACACACATCTCAAGATAATACTGTCATGCACAGCATAACGTTTCAGTCCACGATGAATCACATATATGACAATGGTCCCATAATATTATAATGGAGCTGAAAACTCTTTTTGCTAAGTGACATCTTAATGATGCTGACCCCATATAGGCCTAAGCTAATATGCCTGTGTCTCAGTTTTTTTTGTTGTTGTTTTTGGTTTTGTTTTTGTTTTTTGAGATAGAGTTTAACTCTGTTGCCCAGGCTGGAGTGCAGTGGTGCAATCTCAGTTCACTGCAACCTCTGCCTCCCGGGTTCAAACAATTCTCCTGCCTCAGCCTCCCGAGTAGCTGGGATTACAGGCGCCTGCCGCCATGCCTGGCTAATTTTAGTATTTTTAGTAGAGATGGGGTTTCACCATGTTGGTCGAACTCCTGACCTCCGGTGATCCGCCCACCTCGGCCTCCCAAAGTGCTGGGATTACAGGCGTGGGCCACCGCACCTGGCCTTGTGTCTTAGATTTTAACAAAAGTTTAAAAAGTAAAAAAAAAAAAAAAAAAAAAAAAATAGAAAAAAGCTTATATATAAGGATATCAAGAAAATATTTTTGTACAGTCATACAATGTGTTTGTGTTTTAAGCTAACTGTTATTACAAAGTAGACAAAACATTTTTAAAAGTTTATAAAGTAAAAAGTTAAAGTTAAGGTTACTTTATCATTGAAGAAAAAAATTTTAAATTAGTGTAGCCTCAGTGTTCAGTGTTAAATTTACAAGAGTGTACAGTAATGTCCCAGGCCTTCACATTCACCCACCACTCACTCACTGACCCACCCAGACCAACTTCCAGTCCTGCAAGCTCTATTCGTGATAAGTGCCCTATACAAGTGGTACAATTTTTATCTTTTATACCATATTTATGCTGTACCTTTTTTATGTTTAGATATGTTTAGGTACAGAAATACTTACCTCGTGTCACAATTGCCTACAGTACTCAGTACAGTAACGTGCTATACAGGTTTGTAGTCTGAGAGCCATACTCTATACCGTAGTAGGCTATACCATCTAGGATTGTGTAACTATGATGTTCACACAACGATGAAATCGCCTAATGACGCATTTCTCAGAATGTATCCCCATCATTAAGTGATGCATGACTATAGTTAGATGAGATCATCAAAGCAATTATCACATGAATTATATTTAATATATGTTCATCTACCACCTTCCCTCTGGGCCCTGGCTGGAGGAGCCTGATGTATTTTTTTTCATTGAGACAATAATTCGCTTGAATGCTCATGAACAGGCTTACAGTCCCATTTGTATCGTCTTCAGTTAAGGATTAGTGGGCCTGAGAAAGTGTCCGTCACTGTTGAGTCTGAGCCTATCACTGTATGTTGAACACCATGAAATCACTGGCTATGAAGTTCTTAAGAGAAGAAAGCAAACTTAACACTTGACAGTAACGTTGGAGTTACTGGCCTTATTTTCGTATAGCATGTAAAGCTGAGACATTTCCACTCGTACTTGACTTTTATGATCACCTTTATCCCATCACACATCCAAAATGTGACCTTGTCATTATTTAGTCTTTAATGTTAGTCAAGCATTGATTCACTGAGGGAAAAAATCCTTCAATAGAAACATATAATCAAACATCACTCTTACCTTTATAAAAAAACAAAACTTCAAGGCCAGGCACGGTGGCTCACGCCTGTAATCCCAGAACTTTGGAAGGCCGAGGCGGGCAGATCATGAGGTCAGGGTTCGAGACCAGCCTGACCAACTGGTGAAACCCCGTCTCTACTAAAAATACAAAAATTAGCTGGGCATGGTGGCACACGCCTGTAATCCGAGCTACTCGGCAGGCTGAGGCAGAAGAATCTCTTGAACCTGGGAGGCGGAGGTTGCAGTGAGCCGAGATGGTGCCACTGCACTCCAGCTTGGGCAAGAGAGTGAGACTCCATAGCAAAACAAAACAAAAACAAAACCAAACTTCTTAATATTTCATCTCTACTATTACTATTCTGTGGAGCTCTAACTATCCATTTGCTCACTTCTTTTCTCTCTGTCTCTCTCTCTCCTTCTTTCCCCACCTGCTCATCTGCTTATGTTTCTTTTTCTTTCTTTTTTTTTTTTTTTTTTTTTTTTGAGATGGAGTCTCTGTCGCCCAGGCTGGAGTGCAGTGGCACGTCTTGGCTCACTGAAACCTCTGCCTCCCTGGTCCAAGCGATTCTCCTGCCCAGCCTCTGGAGTAGCTGGGATTACAGGCACGTGCCACCATGCCTGGCTAATTTTTGTATTTTTGGTAAAGACGAAGTTTCACCATGTTGGTCAGAGTGGTCTCAAACTCCTGACCTCAGATGATCCATCCTCCTCAGCCTCCCAAAGTGCTGGGTTTACAAGACTGAGCCACCACGCCCGGCCCCATTGATCCATTTTTGAATTAAATTTTATATATGGTGTGAGATAGAGGTCTAACTTTTTTTTTTTCTTTTTGAGACAGGATCTCGCTTTGTCACCCAGGCTGGAGTGAAGTGGCATGATCTTGGTTCACTGCAACCTCCACCTCCTGGGTTCAAGCAATTCTCCTGCCTCAGCATCCCCAGTGGCTGGGATTACAGGTACCCACCACCAAGCCTGGGTAATTTTTGTATTTTTAATAGAGATGGGGTTTCACCATGTTGGCCAGGCTGGTCTCAAATTCCTGACCTCAGGTCATCTGCCCGACTCGGCCTCCCAAAGTGCTGGGATTAAAGGCGTGAGCCACCATGCCCACCCTGTCTAATGTTATTCTTTTGCATGTGGTTATCCAGTTGTCCCAGCTTTATTTGTTGAAGAAACTATCCTTTCCCCCCATTGAATGGCCTTGGTACCCTTGTTGAAAATCAATTGGCCATAGATATATGAGTTTATTTTTGGATCCTTGATTCTTTTATTTTGTTCTGTATTTATATCCTAATACCAGTACCAGTACCACTGATTATTATACTTTTTTTTTTGGAGACAGGGTCTTACTGTGCCTCCCAGGTTGGAGAGCAGTGGTGTGGTCATAGCTCACTGCAGTATTGAACTCCTGGGCCCACACAATCCTCCTGCCTCAGCCTCCCAAGTAGCTGAGACTGCAAGATTATTGTAGTGTCTATATAGTAAGTTTTTGAAATTGGACATTTGGAGTTTTCCAATTTTGTTTCCTTTTCAAGATGATTTTGGCTACTCAGGGCCCTTTGCAATTCTATATGAATTTCAAGATTGGTTTTTCTATTCCACAAAATATAAAGGCCGCTGGAATTTCGATAGGGATTGCATTGAATCTGTAGATTGCTTTGGGAAGTATTGTCATCTTAAATTCTTCCAGTCAGTGAGCACGGGATGTCGTTCATTTATTTAGGCCTTCTTTATTTATTTTCAGCAGTTTCAGTTTTGTGGTTTTCAGTGTACAAGTCTTTCACCTCCAGGATTATTACTAAGTATTTTCTTTTTTGGATGCTGTTGTAAACTGAATTGTTTTCTTAATTTTATTTTCAAATTGTTCATTGCTGATTTATAGTTATAGAAACACAACTGATTTTTGTGTGTTAATCTTGTACTCTGCAACTTGCTGAATTTATTAGCTTTAGTCATTTTTTATATTAATTCTTTGGGATTTTCTACATATAGAATCATATCATCTTTGAATAGAGATCATTTTACTTCTTCCTTTCCAATTTGGATGCCTTTTATTTCTTTTTCTTGCCTAATTGCTCTGCCTAGAATTTCCAGTCCAACGTTGAATCTCAGTGGTGAAAGCAGGTATTCGTGTCTTATTCCTGATCTTAGATGGGTCTTTCAGTCTTTCACCATTGAGTACGATGTTAGCTATGGTTTTTTCATAAGTGTTCTTTATCACGTTGAAGAAGTTCTCTTCTATTCCTAGTTTTCTGGGTGTTTTATTATGAAACGGTGTTGGATTTATTATGAAACGGTGTGTGTATGTTTTGAATCAATTGATATCATCATGCAACGTTTTTCTGTCATTCTATTAATGTGATATTATTAAATTGGCTGATTTTTTTTTGAACCGCTCTGAATTCTTGGGATAAAGCCCATTTTTTCATGGTGTATAATCCTTTTAATATGTGGTTGGATTCAATTTGTTGGTATTTTTCTGAGAATCTTTGCATCTATATTCATAAGGGATATTGGTCTATAGTTTTCTTTTATGTGATGTCTTTGTCTGTCTTTGATAACATGGTAATGCTGTCCTCATAGAATGAAGTAGCAAGTGTTCCCTCCTCTTGTATTGTTTGGAAGAGTTTAAGAAAGATTGGTATTAAATCTTTTAAAAATATTTGGTAGGCCAGGTGCAGTGGCTCATGCCTGTAATCCCTGCACTTTGGGAGGCCGAAGCAGGTGGATCACCTGAGGTCAGGAGTTCAAGACCAGCCTGGCCTACATGATGAAACCCAGTCTCTACTAAAAATACAAAAAATTAGCTTTGCCTGGTGGCGCATGCCTGTAATCCCAGCTAGTCGGGAGGCTGAGGCAGGAGAATTGCTTGAGCCCAGGGGGCAGAGGTTGCAGTGAGCCGAGATCGCGCCACTGCACTCCAGCCTGGGCAACAAGAGCAAAACTCTTGTCTCAAAAAAAAAAAAAAAAAAAAAAAATTTGGTAGAATTCAGTACTAAAGCCATCTGGTGTTTGTCGGGACATTTTTTATTACTGATTCAGTATCTTTACTTGTCGTAGGTCTGTTGAGACTTTTTATTTCTTATTAAGTTTTGGTAATTTGTGTGTTTCTAGGAATTTGTTCATTTCATCCAGAATATCTAATCTATTGACATACAATTGTTCATAGTATTCTCTTTTAATCCTTTGTGTTTCTGTAAGGTCAGTAGCAATGTTTCAGCTTTCATTAAATGCATATTTTAACTTTAAGACACATTCTTTTTCTAATCCTCTGTATTTCTACTTGAATTTTCAAAGGCTATTTTGAATTTCTGTATTTTATTGTAGACTGAATATGTTTTATATACTCAATCTCTTTGACAAATAAAAGTTCATATAGTAGAATTTTTAAATATTTGTTAAGAATTCATTATTAGCAGAATGTTTATTTCCCAAACTTAGCCAAAGATTATCAAGTAAAATTTAGTCATAATTTATGATATACTATACAGCAAAAATAATTTTAAAATATAATTTCTTTCAGATTTGAAGGGCTTAACATAACTAAACTGTATGATGGACAATGTGTAAGTAAAGACACTTTTATTTTTTGTTTTTAGAAGTAAACTAGATAAGTTAAGAGCTCACTGTTTTAGAGGGTTTTAAATGTTTTGTTATGAACATTTTCAAACATACATAAAAGTAGAGACAATAATAGATCCTATAAGCCTATCATGTGTATTCAATAAATTGCAATGTTTTGCCACATTTCCTCCCTCTATTCTTTTATTTCTCTTTTTTCTTTGATGAAGTATATTAACACAGGTCTCAGACATCATGTTATTCACTCCTACATACTTCAGAGTTCCTCTCTAATAAATTTGGACATTTCCTTACATACTCAAAGATCTTATTACAACTAATTATTTCGTTGTCATCTTCTAATACATACTTCATATTCAAATCTCCCCAACCAAAAATAACACCTTCTGGAGGAAGAAATGTAATTTGGCTTGATAATTCAGCTTAAAGAACATCTATTTCACCCTTGCTCTTCCCTGTCATGTCCAATATCTAGGATATTAATGAAAGACACTAATTGAAATGTGAACAGTTATTCTGAGAGTGAATGGGCCAAGACTTGCTGGAGCCCTAGGTCTAGAGATTGTGTCCCTGACTTCCGGGTTATAGTCCAAAGCAAGAACTCAGCCGAAGCCATAGAGATCATTATTGCATTATGAGGTGTGGCAACAAGACTGGGAGAAATCAATGTAGAAGAGAAAATAAAGAGGGTAGGAGGTAAAGCAGGTAAAATAGGACAGTTATATAATTTAGTAATAATTTTATGACAATGTCTTCTGACACCATCTCCATGACAAACTCACAGGGCTCATCTGACTTACAGACCAGCACACATATTACTCACTTAGGGACAGTCCATTACCTGAATGTTCTCTAGTTCCACTAAAGAGAAATCACAAGAACTTTCAGACACTTTCATGATTTGGGGTAACTATGAAAAGATCTCACATGATTTCTACTTCTGTCAGATTCTTGCTGAGCTGGGCTCACTCATTAAAAATTCTGCTAAATCCCTCCTTTTATATCTGGACCGTACCTCAGTCTATGACTCTTGTCAAATAAATCTCTGGTCTTATATCCATTTTAAACTTTTAACTTCAAAGAGGTAGTTTTAAATTTAAGGATATCTATAGAATGGTGTTCAAAGTGTCCTAAGAATCACTTATGTGCCAAAGTAAAGACTAATATTTAACAGGGGAGAAGAGTTTTAGGGACATGCAGAAAGAGGGATTGGTAAGGAAGATATCACATCGGTATAAAATGATAGAATTTTCCCTAAATCAGAGCGATCCAGAAAAGAATTGTGCGGCATCCAAATACAGTGAGCTTCCTTTCATCATGTTTGGACTAGAAAATCCTAAATCTTCTAGGGGAGATCCCTATATCATGTTGGGACCTCGACAGTCTATTTAAGACAAAGATGCATTTTATTCATTTATTTCAAATGCAAACATTAATTGTGCCATGGATGAAAAGTTAACTATAGGAGACCACCTGAAAATTTTACTGCAGAGCACAATTCTATCTCTCTACCAAGGCTCTGATGAAATTGTTGATATAATTAATATTGCTTTTATAAAGTAATTCAGGAATCTTGGATGCCAAGGATTTGCAGAGTTTAAGAATGCAAACTGGGCTGGGCGTAGTGGCTCATGCCTGTAATCCCAGCACTTTGGGAGGCCGAGGCGGGCAGATCACAAGGTCAGGAGACCCAGACCATCCTGGCTAACACGGTGAAACCCCGTCTCTACTAAAAATACAAAAAAATTAGACAGGCTTGGTGGCGGGCGCCTGTAGTCCCAGCTACTCGGGAGGCTGAGGCAGGTGAATGGCGTCAACCCGGGAGGTGGAGCTTGCAGTGAGCCAAGATCACGCCACTGCACTCCAGCCTGGGTGCCAGAGCGAGATTCTGTCTCAAAAAAAAAAAAAAAAAAAAAAAAGAATGCAGACTGAAGTCAGAACTCATTGCACAAACTCAGTGATCTAGAGCTAGTACCACTGACAGCTTTAGTTATTCTTATGTATAGGTAGTGAGCCCAGGTATCCCAAGTACAGAATGTGATGTCTGGGGAAGAGTGTTGAAGAAAAAGTCACAAGTCTTTCAGTTAATACCTCTGTGACTCAGCTAGAACTCATCTGTCTGGGTTATCATGAAACTCAAATGAGATGTACACTTGAATGAACTCAAATGAGATATAGGCTTAATAAAGATATGTACTCATATATATGAGTATATAATTGCATTAAGAGCCAACCATAATGATGAACTACAATGAGCTATTGGCACCTTCCCCTAAATCAGTCCTTAGAGAATCAATTGGAGTTTGAGGAAACTAATAATTCCAGAAGAGGTGGGGGGGTGGGGGGATGGGGAGGGAGAGAGAGAGAGTAGGAAGAGAAAGAAGAAATGAAGATATGAAAATGGAGAAAGAAGAGGGTTAGGGAGGAAGAGGAAGTGGAAGAAAGAAGGAAGGGAGGAAAGGAAGGAAGGAAAGAAAGAAGGAAGGAAGGAAGAGGAAAGAGAAGGGAAAGGAAAGGGAAAAGAGGGGAAGGGGAAACCTGAGACACTCTTAGGGAGATGGAAAGCTGTCTTGAACTGATCCATGCTTGGTGGAGGAGGATGGCTGCAGCCTTGAGGGAGGGTGACCAGAGGTGTCAATACAAAGGAGGCCTGGAGGATAGCTTTTGGGGTGCCGCCCTTGCTTTAGTTCATGCAGCCTCGGAGTGTTAATTACTGACCCTTTGCTATAGAAAATAGCAGCAACAACCCTGAGAGCAGGGGCCATTTCTGAGGGATAGTGTCAGGGCAGTGTCAAAGCCTCACCGGGGCAAAGAGTTGATGAAAAGAGGTGGGGACTGGCCAGTTACCCTTGCCATTTACCTCTCCTTTCTCCTCCTCCAAACCACCAAGGCTGGTAGATTACATATTAGAGAGACTGCCTTCTAAATGATATGGAGATATGGAAATCAAAGAGATATGGAGAATAAACTACTTGTGCCAAAATCTAGGTAGTAGGAGTCCCAGAAGATGACGAAAATAAAACAATAAATATTTGAATAAATAATAGTAAATATTCCAGAAATAAAACAATGAAGGACTTACTGCTTGTGGTGCTGGAGGCTGGGAAGTCCACTATCAAGATGCCAGCATCTTGTGAGGGCCTTCCTGCTATGTTATCCCACGGCAAAAGGCAGAAGGGTCAAAAAGCATGTACTCGTGCACACATGCACATGTGTGTGTGAGAGAGGGAGTAGAAGGGATCCAAACTCATCATTTTATCAGAAACCTACTCCCACAATAACTAACCCATTCCTGTGATAATGCCCTCATGACATAATAAGTTATTAAAGGTTCCACCTCTCAACACTGTTGCACTGGCGATTATTTTTCCAAGACATGAACTTTGGGGGACACATTCAAACCATAGCAATGTATATCACAGAATGTTATATCCAGCCAAGTTTTCCTTCTTTCCTTCTTTCTTTCTCTCCTTCCTTCTTTCTTTCCTTCCTTCCTTCCCTTTCTTTTCTTCTCCCTCCTTTCATTTTTCCTCACTTTCCTTTCCTTTATTTTTTCCTTTCCTCTTACCTTGCCTTGCCTTTGCCTTTGCCCGTGTCTTTTTGCCTTTGCCTTGTCCTACCCCAGGCTTTGCCCCTTGTCCTGGCAAATTCCTTGACCCTAGTCCTGTTCCTTGCCTGGCCCTGGGCCCTGGTCCTGCCCCTGGTTCTGCCCCTCACCCAGCCTTGCCCAGCCACATGCCTTGTCCCTTGCCCTGCCTCATACCTCTTGCCCTGCCCCATGACTTGCCCCTTGCCCTGTCCCCTGCCCCCTGCCCTGCCCCCTTGACCTGCCCCATAACCTGGCCCTTGCCCTGCCCCTGGCCTTGCCCCATGCCCTGCCTTATGTCTTTCCTTGCCCTGTCCCATGCCTTGGCACTTGCCCCTTGTTCCTTGCCTTGCCCCCGTCCCACCCCTCACTTTGCTTTTCCCTGCTTTTTGCCTTGCCTTGCTCCTTGCCTTTCTTTGTCCCTTTCCCTTTCCCCTTTCCCCTTCCTCCTTTCCCCTTGCCCCTTTCCTTACTCCTTGCCTTGCCTCACTCTGTCATCCAGGCTGAAGTGCAGTGGTGCAATCACAGCTTATGTAGCCTCTACCTCCTGTGCTCAACCAATCCTCCCACATACCCGGGACTATGAGCACACACCACTGCACTGGGCTAATTTTTGTTGTTTTTTTTGAGATGGAGTCTTGCTCTTGTCACCCAGGCTGCAGTGCAGTGGCACAATCTCAGCTGACTGCAAGCTCCACCTCCCGGGTTCACGCCATTCTCCTGCCTCAGCCTCCTGAGTAGCTGGGACTACAGGCGCCTGCCACCACACCCGGCTAATTTTTTGTATTTTTAGTAGAGACAGGGTTTCACCATGTTAGCCAGGATGGTCTCGATCTCCTGACCTCGTGATCCACCCACGTCGGCCTCCCAAAGTGCTGGGATTACAGGCATGAGCCACCGCACCCAGCCAAATTTTTGTATTTTTTGTAGAGATGGCATCTCACTATTTTTCCCAGGTAGGTCTCGAACTCCTGAACTCAAGCAATCTTCCCATCTAGGCCTCCCAAAGTGCTGGGATTACAGGCCTGAGCCACCATACCCAGCCCCAAATTATCTTTCAAATGTTCAAACACGATAAAAAATTATATTCTTAAGAATATAATTAATGGCTGGGTGTGGTGGCTCATGCCTGTAATTCCAGCACTTTGGGAGGCCGAGGTTGGTAGACCACCTGAGGTCAGGAGTTCAAGACCAGCCTGACCAACATGGCAAAACCCCATCTCTAATAAAAAATACAAAAATTAGCCAGATATGGTGGCGCACACCTGTAGTCCCAGCTACTCAGGAGGCTGAGGCAGGAGGATCGCTTGAACCAAGGGGGCAGAGGTTGCAGTGAGCCAAGATCATGCCACTGCACTCCAGCCTGGGCAACAGAGAGAGACTCCGTCTCAAAAAAAAAAAAAAAAAAAAGGCCAGGCGCGGTGGCTCACGCCTATAATCCCAGCACTTTGGGAGGCTGAGGTGGGTGGATCATGAGGTCAGGAGATCGAGACCATCCTGGCTAACCCAGTGAAACCCCTCTCTACTAAAAATACAAAAAATTAGCCAGGCGTGGTGGCACGTGCCTGTAGTCTCAGCTACTTGGGAGGCTGAGGCAGGAGAATGGCATGAACCTGGGAGGTGGAGCTTGCAGTGAGCTGAGATCGTGCCACTGCACTCCAGCCTGGGTGACAGAGCGAGACTCCGTCTCAAAAAAAAAAAAGAGAAAAGAAAATTTTAAATGAAAGTGAGTGAGAGAGAGATGAAAGAGGAAAATACTAAATGAAAAGAAATCCTAATATAACAGTAATTACAGTAATTACAGTAAATATGAATAGGTTATACTCAGTGAATCAAAAGACAGATATTCTCAGACTGGATAACTGGATAAAGAAAAAGAAGATCCAACAACGTGTTGCCTACAAAGACATACTTGATTTTTAAAAGGACACAGAAAAACAGAAAATAAGTATATGCAACCAAGCATGAGAATCAATTATAGGCTAAAAGAAAGCTGAAGCTACAAACCTATCTGACAAAACAGAAATTTGAGATTCCTTCCCTTTGAGTTTAGACACAAGTCATGGACACTTGTTTGACACAATACCAGAGAACCTGAGCTACTATATATATTTTATATATCTGCAAAGTGTAGAAGAGATTGCTAACCATCCACCCTAATATAATTTGCAGGGTGCACCAGCAGGCTCAGGACCCAGGGAAGAGCTGGCATTGCAGTTCAGGTCTGAAGGCTGTCTTCTGGCAGAATTCCTTCTTGCTCAAGGGTAGGCGGTTGGGTGGGAGTAGGCTTTTTTGTTCTATTAATGCCTTAAACTGATTGGATGGGGCCTACCCACATTATGAAGGGCAATCTGCTTTACCCAAAGTCCACTAATTTAAATGTTAATCTCATCCAAAAACACCTTCACCAAAACATCTAGAACAATGTTCAACCAAGTATCTGGGCACTGTGACCCAGCCAAGGTGACACATAAAAGTAACCATCACAAAGCCTATCACTAAATCCCTTCTTGGAAGATGGCTGCACTCCAGTGCAAAGCACCTCCCCAGAGACCGCTACATGAACATTTTTATTTTCCTTGAGTCTTTCCATTTTTGTGTCTGTTAGCTAAATGACACTTTGACAAAAATAAAGATATGATAATCATCAATTCTGGCGTGGGCTGAATCACAAATATTAACACTATTAAGGGGGTTCTGGGCCAGGCACGGTGGCTCACGCCTGTAATCCCAGCATTTTGGGAGGCCAGGGCAGGTGGATCACCTGAGGTCAGGAGTTCGAGAGCAGCCTGACCAACATGATGAAACCTGTCTCTACTAAAAGTGCAAAAATTAGCCAGGCATAGTGGCACATGCCTGTAATCTCAGCTACTCAGGAGGCTCAGGCAAGAGAATCGCCTGAACCTGGGAGGCAGAGGTTGCAGTGAGCCGAGATTGCGCCATTGCACTCCAGCCTGGGCAACAAGAGCAAAACTCTGTCTCGAAAAAAAAAAAAAAAGGTGGGGGAGTTCTGAAATTCTGCTGGATGTATGAGCAAACTCAAAGGAGAAAACTTTAAAACTTGACCAAAGGATATTTAAGATCATATGAACAAATGGAGAGACAGTCTATGCTCCAGATTATAATTTAAGTATTAGGACTATGTTAGTTTTCTCTGTTCTAAAACTTCATTTCATTCCCAGTTAATAACAAGTTGAATTTAAGATCATTGATAAATGAAAGACACTATGGATAAGTGAGTAAACAGCTGATAGAACTAGAGGAGCTATTGCAATAAGCTAGAAGATAGAGTGTACATGCAAATAAGCAACAAGAAAACCGACAGCAAACTGATAAATAGGCAAATGGTTTTATTCTAGAAGAATAAAGACAAAAATGGGTGCAGCACACCAACATGGCACATGGATACATATGTAACAAACCTGCATGTTGTGCACATGTGCCCTAAAACTTAAAGTACAATAATAAAAATAAATAAATAAATAAATAAAGGCTAATTATATAAAGGATATTCAAAAGCTCATAAATAATCGGGGCAAATTCAAATTGAAATACAATGAGATGCCTATTTGCCTATCATACTAAAAAAAAATCAGAAGGCTGGGTATATCCAGTGCTGGTTGGACATGGAGATATCTGTACTCTTATGATCTATGGTGACAGTGAAGGCAGTTACAGACACTGTGGGAAGCAATCTACCATTTTTAGGCAAAGTAAGAAATTAAATATATTCATATCTCATGGTCCAGCATTTCCAACCCTAGGAAATCACAAAGAGATTCTCTCATTGCCTTGTAAAATGACATGTATGTCTAATGCAGGGTTATTCAATGTGGCAGGTGGCAGGTTTGGGGACAGCCTGAGTGAGACTAGTCAAGAAATCAATAGGTAAATTGTGGAAGGTAGTCCTTACAGACTTCAATGCAGCTTTCAGGAGAAATTAGATGTGCTGTTAGCAATATGGATAGATCTTAAAATACTGCACTGAGAGGAAAAGCAAGGGACAGAATAATACAAGTAACATGACAGCATTATATAAACTAAAAATAAACACAATATATAGTTGGCACAAACATAAAAATATACACACTGAACTCATTGAAATCGTTGGCTCTGGTGTGAGGAGAAAGGGAATGAACGAATGAGTGAATGAATGAATGAATGAATAGTGGCTCCTCCCTACAGCCCTTCAGCAAAGCAGCATAGAAACTCTGTTTTTGATAGGATCTCACACACACTCACACAAGAGATCTGTAACAAGAAGACTAACGATATCACTAATTGCCAGACACGTGCCCTGCGCCACATCATATGCTTTGCCTGTATCTCCTCTCCTGTGTTCCTCACAGCCCTGCCATGAGGAAAGCATTGCTATTAGCTACATTTCATATTCAAAGGAGCAGAGGTCTAGAGAGGCCATGTGACTTGCCCAAACCCACAGAGCTAGGAACTGGCAGGGCTGGGCCTTGAATCCAGTGGGTCAACCTCTAGACTCTCTTCTTTAACACCATCTTCTATGCCTTCCATATCCCCCAGCAGGCCTCTGCCAGGACCCTGCTTCATGTCAACTCCACCGCCTCTACCCCCTCGGGAGTTCCCAGAGGCTCTCCTGGGGTCCAAAGGCTCACCCAGACATCCCCATCCTTTGCCTCCCTCTTTTCCACCGACTTTCACTCTGCTTTTTTCTTCTCCGGTGAAATTAGAATGTCTCTAACCTGCCTTAATTCAGAGAATAATTGTTTAGCATTTCCCCTGCTGAACTATGGTTGTGGTTACCAATGTGGTGGCTTTTCTCTTAACTTCCTCAAATTTGATTTCTCTAAGCAGATACTTCTCTTGCAGGAAACTCTTGAACATACCACAAAGAATTATAAAAGCTACTGAATCTCCAGATGGCCAAGTGAAACACAATGGTTGCCTCTTCAAATATATCCCCTTTAATTACTAATGGTTGGATCAAACTCGTTGATTTATGTCTTCAATAAATGATTCTCAGCAGAAAACCTGGCTGGCAAACATTTCTCTTGATTAATAAGAATCTTTTAAAAATATCAGATATTCTATTTTCTCATCCCAAAACTACTTGACTAGTGCCATGGGTTCCCTCTGTTCTTACACAGTTTGTGAGCAAATGACCACAAAAATCTAAAATCTTAGTAAGAAAAGCAAGCTTTCTGGTGTTTTTAACTTGCCCTGTACCCATTCTCCCTACCCCAACTCTGCTGTAGGCTTAAATTAAACCAGCCCTGAAATCATGGTGGAAACCAGCCTCTGAAAAGATATTAAAAGGGGAAGAACAGGTTTGGAGGTCCCCAAAAACACCATTTCCAGAAAATGATTGTTATTTGATTTGCCTGGCAGTTCCGTAGAGACCTCCTCCAGCCGGCTTGGCTTTTGGCTTTCTGTTTTGTTTTGTTTTAACCTGACTGAGAGTTCTCTCACTGAGAACTTTTTCCCTGGGGCATCTGTCAAAAACAAACAGCCTCAATTTTTAAAATTTGCAACAACCTTAAGCAGTGATAACATTTGGGACAAACAACCAAAAAAAAAAAAAAAGAAAAAGAAAAAGAAAAAGCTGAGAATAGAATGTCCATGGAGCTTTTGAAAAGCTCTGGCATATTTCTAGGAATCTAGAAGACCAAGGGCATGAGCAGGTCTGTAATATGTTCAGGAGAATGTTTAGAAGGCCCTGTGTGCTCACCTTGGCTGACTTTAATGCTCTGAATAGCAAGAAATGAAGTCTAAAGCAGAGTTGTAAACTGCCTGCCTGACCATTGAAGGCATGTCTCAATACATACAGAATACCTCAGTAAAGGCAGAAAGACTTATTGGTTCCAAGTATTTAAAAACACTATGTCCACTCATTAGATGACCACTAAACTAATGGAACAGAGTCTTCAATGGTTACATACTACCAAGAATACATACTTTAAAAAATTAATTGATAAAAATCACTACACAAATGAATAGCAGCAACAACAAACCTGGGGGAAGGGGAGAATCTGATTTCCAAAGTTGCCACATTATGTTATTTAAAACATCCAGTTTTCAGTGAAATATTATGACACATACAAAGAAACAAGAAAGTCTGGCCCATACACAAGAAAAAAAAATCAGTCAATAGGGATTGTTGCCAAGAAAACTCCAATGTTGGACTTACTAGAAAAAGACTTTAAATCAGCCCAGGCAGGTGACTCATGGCTATAATCCCAACACTTTGGGGGCCTGAGATTAAAGGATCACTTGAGGCCAGGAGTTCAAGACCAGCCTGGACAACATAGTGAGACCTTATCTCTACAAAAAAAATTAAAAATTACCAGGCATGCTGGCATGTGCCCGTAGTCCTAGCTACTCGGGAAGCTGAGGTGGGAGGATTGCTTGAGCCCAGGAGGTTTAGGCTACAATGAGCTATGATTGTGCCACTGCATTCTAGCCTGGGTGACAGCGAGGCCTTATTAAAAAAATACACATACGTACATGTATACATGTTTTTTCAAAGAGATAAACTATGTCTAAAGAAATAAAATATAAGAATGATGTGTGAACAAGTGGAGAACATCATAAAGAAATTACTTTTTTAAAATATAGCTTTCTTGAGGCGATAAGTATGATAACTAAAGTGACAAATTCACTAGAAAGGCTCAATAGCAAAGTTGAACAGGCAGAAGAAAGAACAAGTGAACTTGAAGAAAGATTGACATTATCCAGTGTGAGGAGCAGAAAGAAAAAGGAACAGAGTCCTGGAAGCCTGTGGGATATAATCAAGCATAACAACTTAAAGATAATGGTAGTCCAGGAAGGGGAAGGAAGAAAGAAAAGGGCAGAAAGATATTTGAAGAAATAATGGCTGAAAATATCTCAAATTTTTCAAAGAATGTTAACATATACATCCAAGCAACTCAGAAAACTCCAAGTAGGACAAACTCAAAGAAATCCACACCTATACACATCATAATCTCCATCAAAAGCCAAAGACCAAGAGAGAATTTTGAAAGCAGCAAAAGAGAAGCAAATCATTAAGTACCAATGATCCTCAGTAAGATTAAGTTTCTCGTCAGAAATCACGGAGGCCAGAAAGCATTAGGATAACATATTCAAAGTGCTAACAGAAAAAAATATCAGCCAATAATTCTATATCCATAAAGAAAATCCTTCAGAAATGAAGGAGAGCGGTGGCTCACTCCTGTAATCCCAGCACTTAGGGAGGCTGAGGCGGGTGGATCATCTGAGGTCAGAAGTTCAAGACCAGCCTGGCCAACATAGTGAAACCCTCTCTACTAAAAATAATTACAAAATTAGCTGGGTGAGGTGTTGCATGCCTGTAATCCCAGCTGCTTGGGAGGCTGAGGCAGGAGAATTGCTTGAACCCAGGAGGCAGAGGTTGCAGTGAGCCAAGATTGCACCATTGCACTCCAGTGTGGGCAACAAGAGCAAAACTCCACCTCAAAAAGAAAAAAAGAAAAAAAGAAAAGAAAAGAAAAAGAAATGAAGGAGAAAGTAAGACGATGAACAAAACTAATAAAAACTGAAATAATTTGTCTCCAGCAGATCCACCCTACAGGAAATACTAAAGGGAATACTTTAGGCTGAAGTGAAAGGACACTTAAATCCACAAGGGGAAATAAAGAGAACTGGTAGAGGTAACCACACAGTTAAAGACAGTATAAATATATGATTTTGTTTGTAAATCTTTTATTCTCCTATATGATTTAAAAGACAACTGCATAAAGCAATAGTTAATAATAAGTAATAAAAGCCGGGCGCAGTGGCTCACGCCTGTAATCCCAGCACTTTGGGAGGCCGAGGCGGGTGATCCATCACCTGAGGTCGGGAGTTCGAGACCAGCCTGGCCAGCATGGTGAAACCCCGTCTCTACTGAAAATACAAAAATCAGCCGGGCGTGGTGGCAGGTGCCTGTAATCCCAGCTACTCGGGAGGCTGAGGCAGGAGAATCACTTGAACCCAGGAGGCAGAGGTTGCAGTGAGCCAAGATCGCGCCATTGCACTCCAGCCTGGGCAACAGAGCGAGACTCTGTCTCAAAATAATAATAATAATAATAATAATAATAATAATAATAATAAATAATAACAATATTATATGCTTGATGATGTGTCACAGGTTTCTGAGGCTCTGTTCCTCTTTTTCTAACTTGTTGAGATGGAGGCTTACTGAATTTCCAGGCTTTCTTCTTTTCTAATATATGTATTTTCGGCTACAAATTTCCATCTAAGCAAGGCCTTAGCAGTATCAATTTTTTACAAATTATATCTAAGTACAGTATACATACAGAATCACATAAGCGTAGCATTGAATGAGGCACCTGGTCAGTACTGTTTCTAAGTGTTTAGTAAATGTTTTTTATTACTACTGTGAATTGTCCTTTGTCTCTTATGCCATAGCATCCTGGCAATGGGGAGGGGTTTGAGGGTGGGATGGTGAAGAGATTCTGGGATTCCATTTTATTGGAGCATTTTTTTCCCCTTGCTTCTCATAAGGTGTCTGTCGGGGAGAGATCTGTGTCGCTTATTGCAGTTTGTTGCATGCTGGGATGCTGCAGATTCTGGAACGCCATCTGTATCAGTTGTCTGGAATTTGGTTTCACATAGGGTTCTTGTCTTCTGTTCAGCTGGTTTGCGGGGACTTCTGAAGTCCTGATGATCACACTGGGAAGGCAGACTCAGGGGTGGCGATGCTGGCTGTGGCCCTCATCTGCTGGGCCATGGTGGTTATTGTGTTGTTTCTTTCGCTGTGTCCTTGAACAGGGGCTTTACTGAGCCACCCACGTCCTCTGTCTGAGAGCTTTGCAACTTACAAGGACTGTTCTCTTCCTTCAGGGGCTGGGATGACTTGCTGATTTAAGCCCCTTTGTTGAGATACACAGGTATAGTCATAATGACTGGGACTTGTGTTGCTCATCTTTGAGGAAGATTTGTTTGGCTTGCTGTTATCTACCATATCTCGTATTTAGAGTGGTTTGCTGGCTAACTCACTGGGTCCTTTGGCCTAATGCAGATTCAGTTGCTACAACTCCCTCTGTCGTAGGGAGAAGTAATGGGTTGTCATTTTTGGAGTCAGGGTTGGGGGCCTGGGGTTTGAGAATCAGAGGTCAGAATTCATGGGTTGAGGTTTAGGGATTTGAGGTTGTGATTAGGAGGTTAGAAGATAAACATCAAGGGCTCAGGATCTAGAGACCAGGTCTAGGACTAAAGTGTTATAAATTTAGGGACTAGGGCTTGGGTTAGGATTGGAACTGAGTATCAGAGGCGTTAAGGTTAGAGTAGGGGGTGGTGGTCAAGGGTCAAAACAAAAAGAGAATAGATGCAAGCGTCTCTGGAGAGACTGGTAAAACTTTCCTCAGAAGTTCCCAAAGGTGACTGGGTATCAGGAAACTATTGGGAAGTGGCTTCTTATTGCTGCAGAGAGAGAAGCCATGAGGAGTTGGGGACAAACCTTCCAAGAGAGCAATACCTGTGTAGGCAGACACTGAAGTCAGTTAAATGTGCAAGTAGGTCTTTAAATTGATGACAGTTATCGTTTATTTTCACTCTTCTCATTCTCAGTGATTTCCCTCAAAAAAACCCCCAAGAAACCAAAACACATTTTTTTTTTTTTTTTTTTTTTTACCATCTTTATTCAACCTGTCACCAAGTTTCTGGTCACACCTGCCACAGCTGACCCCCGATCCATTCTCCCTGTCCCCATCCTCTCCATACATCACAGTACACACCAGGAATACCCCCAGTTCTCATCTCCTCACCCTGGGCTGCTTCAATAGACTCCAGAGTAACCCAAACCACACCTCGCTGCCCAGATTCCTAATGACACGTGAAAGGCTATTATGACTTGCTTTCCTCATGCCCTATGCACGCCTGGGCTCCAGCCAAGGATCCTCCTTCATCAACCCCCATATTAGCTACTATCCTTCATGCTCATGTATCGCTCCGAGCTCAAAAGACTTTGAAGGGCCTGTGCCTTCGCGATCGAGCACTTAAGTTCTTTGCCCTCCGCGTACTTTTGACAAATACTGGGCATCAACCATGTTCCAGGAACTACCCTAGGCAAAGAAAATAACTGGGCAAGGTTCCCGTCGGTGTCTCTGCTGGCGGGCATCGCCCCCGCCGGGCCGCCACCCTGAACGGGCCCGTCCGGTCCTCTGGGTTCCGCCACCCTGTGTAGCGCTGCGCCAGCACCCGGCCCAGCACTCCCTCCCGCCGACGGCGCCCAGGCCGGCTTCCGAGGGGCGGTTCCCACAAGCGAGTTCCGGCGCCCAGGACGGCTTCACCCTCTCGTCCCGTCCGCGGCAAATGCATGGGCCTGGGAAACCTCACACCGTGCCTCACCCCGCGGCGCAACCGGACGAGGACCCCGAGCAGGGCTGCCCAGCGAGCGCCTGAAGGACCCGCGAGGGCCGCAGGCTATCCAGCGTGGCGCCTGGTGGCCGGGGCTTGTGCCGGAGGACCAGGTGAACCCGGAGTCGGACTTCCGCTGCACTGGGGCTCCGAATGACCCAGAATCTGGAGTGGGCTTAGGCCCCGGGTACGAGGGGTGAGGGCTGCGCGGTTGCAGGCCTAGAGAAGTAGGGGGCTGGGTCGAGAGTTGAGGCCGTGACCCGGGGGCTGGAGGGCGTGGCCACAGGGGTAGGGGCGCAGGTCCCGGCCACGCGTGGGTGGACCAGGGCTGGGCCGCCGCCCTCCAGGAAGCCGAGTGGTGTCCCCCTCGAGTGCTGGGGGGGCAGTGTACCGACAGCTTTACTTTTTTTTTTTTTTTTTTGGAGACGGAGTCTGGCTCTGTCGCCAGGCTGGAGTGCAGTGGCGCGATCTCGGCTCACTGCAGCCTCCGCCTCCAGAGTTCAAGCAGTGCTCCTGCCTCAGCCTCCCTAGTAACTGTGACTATAGGCGCGCGCCGTTACGCCTGGCTAATTTTTTTGTATTTTTAGTAGAGACGGGCTTTCACCATGGTTGGCCAGGATGGTCTTGATCTCCTGACTTCGTGATCCGCCCGCCTCGGTCTTTCAAAGTGCTGGGATTACAGGCGTCAGACACCGCGCCCTGCCTAAAATTTTTAATTCTCTGATGGAGTCACCTTTAAGTCTAACAGGATTTTCGACTTGTCAGTTTGTTGTAAACCAAAAGTCAAGACAGCCGCAACTTAGCTGCATTAGTAAAGGAACCATGTCCTCCCTACAGGCTGCGTGTTCTTGCCACGAGAACCCCTAGCAGCCTGGCCTTGGAATAGCTGGATGAGGTGCATTCGTTGGTTCATTCAGAGCCAGCTGTGTGCTAGGTACTGCTTATACCTTCTGGTGGTGAAGACGGAACTGAAGGGAACTTGCAAGGAGCTGTGAGAAAGTATAACGGGAAGTGAGCTAAGATCACTAAGGTGAGCAGGAGGCAACCAGAGAAAGCACATTCAAGACTGCGAAAACTACTCACACAAAGGCTGTCAAGCCAGAAAGTCTTTGAAAACTGAAAGGCCCATGAGGTTGGAGCTAGAGAAACTTACAGAGTGTGGGGTTCCAGATGAGGCTAGAGAGGTACGTGGGGAACCACAAGATCATGCAGAGCCTGGGAGGCCGTGATAAGGATTTTGGTTTTTATTCTAAGAGCAGGGTGCCCTTTAAAGGGTTAAGGAGGGGAACCATATGATTAGATTTGCATGTTTGGTTCACTTTGGCTGCTGTGTGGAGATTGTAGAGGTTAGCAGGACAGAAACTGGGAGACCAAAGAGGAGGCTGTCAAGATGTCCAGAGGGGAATGATGATGTCTTAAAGTTAAGGTGGTAGCAGTTGAGGGTGGGAGAATGGTATGGGTTTTGAGATATATTAGGTAGGGAAAATTGCCAGAAGTTGGTGATCGTGGGATATGAAGAGTGAGGGAGGGGAGGTGTCATGGATGTCTCTATAGACAGCTGCTGAAAATGACATGTTACCACCTGTGGCATTAGGGAGAGTGGGTTAGCTGATCTTGTACTGGTTAGATTGGGTGTGGCTTTATGGTTTGAGTGGAAAATCAGGTTGAAAGCTGTAGAAAGGACATGAATAGGAGAGACCATGGCAGTTTCTTTGCTTGGGCCAGATTCTAATACCACCTTTAACATGATTGACAGGTTTTAGGATAAGATAAATGAGAATGTTGTCTAGACTCTGTCCCTGCCTATGTTAATGGAAGCCTTCTCTGTATTTGTTGACAAATGAGAGATTTTATGTATATACACACATATATATTATACACACACACACACACACACACACACACACATATATGTAATAGAGTCAGGGTCTTGCTTTGTTGCCCAGGTCAAACTCCTGGCCTCAAGTACTGATATTACAGGTGTGAGCCACTACACATGGCCAAATGAGAGATAATATTGAGATAAGATTTTGAGACAAAGTCTTTACTCCTGCAGAGGTGATAAATTTCTCACGTATAACTCAGATTTCACAGTTGGAAAAGACCTCAAAATTCCCTTAGTCCAGTTTATAAAATGCTTTTATGTCCATTATATCATTTCTACAATATTGAGCTCTTACACCATGCTAGACATTAGGAATACAAAGATGAATAGAAATAAGACTATATAGGTTTATTTAGTAAATAAAATTGATCAAGCACCTTTGTGTCAGGCACTGTTTCAGATGTTGGAGTTGCGTGTTGACAGGTCTTGCCACTGAGGACAGCTGAGTGTATTAACAGGTTTGATTTGGGCACAGGAGATCCTGATCTCTCCATAATATTAGAATAGAGATGGTGTTTATCCAGCAGACTTTTTGGTATCCTGGTAGCACCTCAGTTCCTGTCCATCAATCTTCCAATTCTAGATTTGATAGGAGAGCACTATGGGATGGAAGATTTTAAGAGATGAATTCATCATTATAAATAGGCCTTGTGGATAGGCTGTTTAGGAGTATAAATTGTAAATCCTCTGTAAAATACAAAAGGAAGTTAGGAAGGGATATTGGCAGAGACAGGTAGTATTTAAACTTGAGTTTCTTTTGAATGGGTAACTCCCTCATAGGCTTACAGTTGCACTAGATTGTATACTCCACGGGGGAGCTTGAATGCTCCCTCTACCACTCCCCTCCCCTGATCCCATGAGCCCAAATGGGCAATTAAGTAAAATAATGTATATGGCCTTAAGATGAAACTGTCAGGTTCTTTATGAGTGTCAGGAGTGAGAGCACTCGTTGGCTTGCAAGGCTGCGTGGCTCCAACGTAGGGAAGGCCGGGAGTGCCGTCCTGAGGGGTTCCTAATACAGCTCTCTAATGGCAGGAGTGGCATGGCCTCAATCTTGCGAAGCCCTCAGGCTCTCCAGCTCACTCTAGCCCTGATCAAGCCTGACGCAGTCGCCCATCCACTGATTCTGGAGGTAAGAATGAATCCTAAGCCTCTACCACATGCCCTGGGAATTGCCACTGCTTCAGGTGCCATTGGGCCATTTATGGTGACTGACAACACAGACTTGTGCTGGATGCTGTGGAGGCAAAGCTAGAAGCCATGAACTCTGACCTAAGGAGACTAAGAATCTATTGGAGACTTGAGGCAGACCTAAAATATAAGAAAGGACCCAAAGCAGTAATAGAACCAAATCTCAAGACAGTGTATATTTGTTAGTTTCTATTGCTACATAACACATTACTCCAGACTTGAGAGCTCAAAACACTTATTTGTTATTTCACAGTTCAATAGTTTAGAGGTGCAGTAGGCTTGGCTGAGTTGTTTGCTTAAGGTCTCACAAGGCCAAAGTCAAGGTATTGGCTGACCAGGCCCTTATCTGGAGGGTCTGGGGGAAGAATTCACTTCCAGACTCATTCAAGTTGTTGGCAGAGTTGATTTCTTATGATGGTAGGACTGAGGCTGCCATTTCCCTGTTGGCCTTCAGGCAGGAACTCCTTTCAGTTTCTAGAGACCACTCACATCCCTCATCACGTGGCCCAGTCTGTCTTCAAGACAGCTGCAGTGCATTGAATCCTTCTTATGCTTTGAATCTGACTTCTTCAGCCTCTAGCCAGAGAAAATGCCTGGCATTGAGAAGCCGTCACAATTCTAATCCCACAGGGCTCATGGGATTAATTAGGCCCACCTGGATAATCTCCCTTTTGATTACAGCAGAACCAACTGATTAGTAACTTTAATTATGCCTCCAAAATCCCTATTGTTATGTTACGTAATGTAACATAATCATATTGCATCATATTCACAGTCCTGGAGATTAGGGTGGGAAATCTTGGTGGGGCTCGGGGCCATTTTCACATTCTGTGTACCATAGTTTAATAAATACTAACTGTGTAGCACTGCTAAGTAAGCCCACTGTGGTGCAGAGGAAGATCCAAGCAATCAGGAATGGGGGCCTGGAAGTGGCAGGACTCAGCTGGGCCTCAAAGGAATGGTAAACTTTGGTTAGTGCCAGGAGAAGGACAGGTGTTGCACAGAAGGGAGACGCTGAGGCAGGAATGCATGTGATGGGTCTGAGGGCCGCAGGCAGCCTGCAATGGTGAGACTAGAGAATTGGTACAGAGCAAGGAAAGTATAACCTTGAGCACTGGGCTAAAGTGGTTGCACTTCATTCCTTGAATAACAGGAACTACTTAACACCTTCTGACCAGAGTGTGACATGTAAATTATAGAGTTTCTCATCTATCAAGTGTGATGGTTTGGAGGGAGTGAGAGAAACTCAAGGCAGGACCACTAACAAGACTTTTATGGTGGTCTGAGTGGTGGGTCCTGTGGTCTTGAGCTCAAGGGGTTACAGGTATGGAAGAGCAGAGACAGCGCATCCTATCCCCTTTCACCCAAGGCGCACACTCTGGCTGTGTGACTGAAGGCCTTGACCTCACCCCACCTCGTCTTCTCACCCTCGGGACAAACCCTCAAGTCCTGAGCAACAAGTGGTCCTCATGGTTTCTTTTGGTCAGTTTCAGTCTCCTGATTGATTTTTATTTTGGGGGTGGTCTTTATTCAGGCTGTTCATCAGCAGATTCTAAGCAACAAGTTCCTGATTGTACGAATGAGAGAGCTACTGTGGAGAAAGGAAGATTGCCAGAGGTTTTACCGAGAGCATGAAGGTAGGATCAGTAGTCCTCTGAATGGAAGGTGCCTCAATCCCAAGAGGCCATAAGAGAGATTTTATCTGGAACACAATGGCAGGCTCTCTAACCTATCAACCGTGTACAGTTGCAGCCAGTTTTCTAAAATCTTGGTTTAAAACACACACTTTTCATGATTATCCATCTTTTTTTCCCAAGGAGGGTTCTACCTTGTAGTCCCAACCAGAAACTTAGTTTTATGTCTTGATAATATCAGTAGTTAACATATAGTGAATGAATGTTTACCGTCAGACATTGTCCTAATGCTCATTTTTTCTTTTTTTTTTTTTTGAGACGGAGTCTTGCTCTGTGCCCCAGGCTGGAGTGCAGTGGCGCGATCTCGGCTCACTGCAAGCTCCGCCTCCCGGGTTCACGCCATTCTCCTGCCTCAGCCTCCCGAGTAGCTGGGACTACAGGCGCCCGCCAACACACCCGGCTAATTTTTTGTATTTTTAGTAGAGACGGGGTTTCACTGTGTTAGCCAGGATGGTCTCGATCTCCTGACCTCGTGATCCGCCCGCCTCGGCCTCCCAAAGTGCTGGGATTACAGGCTTGAGCCACCGCGCCCGGCCGTCCTAATGCTCATTTTTTCATTCAGTTTTCCCAACAACCCTAAAAAGTAGGTGTTGTCATATCCCTCGTACACAGATTAGGAAGCCAAGTTTACGAGGTTAATGATTTACCCAAAACTACGCAGGTTTTAAGTGGCAGACCCTGGATTCAGACCCAGGTTTGTCAGACTCCAAGGTCCTTGTTCTTTTCTCTAAAACAATTTTTATTATTCTAGGTAAGGAGGTAGAAGTACAGAAAGTTGCCTTGGGCACCAGGATGAAGGTATCTTGATGAAGGTCCTCTCTCTTTGCAGGGCGTTTTTTCTATCAGCGGCTGGTGGAGTTCATGGCCAGGTACTTCTAATTTGGTTCCAGCATCTTTATCCACTGAGGCTAATCTCCCCTGCCCCTAAATGGATTTGTTCATTTCACTGCATTCTTTAAAGTTGTAATCAGGCCAGGCACAGTGGTTCATGCCTGTAATCCCAGCACTTTGGGAGGCCGAGGCAGGTGGATCACTTGAGGTCAGGAATTTGAGACCAGCCTGGCCAACATGGTGTAACACCGTCTCTACTAAAAATACAAAAAATTAGCCCGGCATCGTGGCAGGTGCCTGTAATCCCAGCTCCTCGGGAGGCTGATGCAGGAGAATCGCTTGAACCCGGGAGGCGGAGGTCGAAGTGAGCCAAGGTCGTGGCACTGCACTCTAGCCTGGGCAACAAGAGTGAAACTTCGTCTCAAAAAAACCAAAAAAAAAATACAAAAAAATTAGCCAGGCATGGTGGCGGGTGCCTGTAATCCCAACTACTTGGGAGGCTGAGGCAGGAGAATCACTTGAATTCAGGAAGCAGAGGTTGCAGTGAGCCGAGATTGCACCATTGTACTCTAGCCTGGGCAGCAGAGTGAGACTCTATCTCAAAAAATAAAGTTGTAATCAATGTCAAATCTGAAGAAACATGGGTTTGGGGCTGTCACTGAGCCGATGCTGACCTGTTAGGCACCTGTCCTGTGGTGGTTAGAAGAGTCCCGTTGAATGCTGCATAGCCACCCTGCTGATCTCTGCAGGCTTTGTGTACACCAGCAGGGGCCCTGCATCACCTATTTGAAGCAGCACTGGTACTCAGCTGGAAAGGCAGGAAAACTCTCAGAACTTAGAATGTGTTTTTATTCAGGCCCTGCTCATAGCACACCTTTCTAGTCTAGATGGCCAGATTCTTTACATGCGCTTGTTTTGTTCACAGCGGGCCAATCCGAGCCTACATCCTTGCCCACAAGGATGCCATCCAGCTTTGGAGGACACTCATGGGACCCACCAGAGTCTTCCGAGCACGCCATGTGGCCCCAGATTCCATCCGTGGGAGTTTCGGCCTCACCGACACCCGCAACACCACCCATGGTTCAGGTGAGTCCCCTGTCCATAGCCATAGGATATTTTGGGGTTAGCGGGCAGGCTGTGTGGTAGAGTTGACAGCCAGGTCCCTCCAATGAGCTTTCTTCCATTTGTGTTTCTGGTCTTTGTAGCCATGTTGGCAGATGTGGCCTGTGGACTTTCTTTACATGCCCCAGGACTGAAGGGGCAGGCAGAGTAGAGGCTCAGGATTCTGAACCTGATTATGACTGCCTCTTGCTTCTACCATGTGAGAACCCCTTCTCTGTCTTATCTCCCTTTACAGACTCTGTAGTTTCAGCCAGCAGAGAGATTGCAGCCTTCTTCCCTGACTTCAGTGAACAGCGCTGGTATGAGGAGGAAGAGCCCCAGTTGCGCTGTGGCCCTGTGTGCTATAGCCCAGAGGGAGGTGTCCACTATGTAGCTGGAACAGGAGGCCTAGGACCAGCCTGATGCAGGTCTGTGAAGACCAGTGGCAGTGCCCAGACTTTTCTCCTAGATACCTAGTCTAAAACATTCTCCTAGGACCAGGGAAGCCTGGGCTTACAGTGCCATTTCTGCTGGGCACCACCACCTGCCTGAGGGCCTAGCTCACCACAGCACATCCTCCAGAATCTAGCTTTCTATCTACCTCTTCTCTGGAATGTTTATGGTGGTTCAGAAGAATGATGACTCCTCTTTGCTGAGAACTGTTCATCCTTCTTCAAGAAGAAGCTTGCCAGGCTGGGCGCAGTGGCTCACGCCTATAATCCTAGCACTTTGGGAGGCCGAGGTGGGTGGATCACAAGGTCAGGAGTTCGAGACCAGCCTGACCAACATGGTGAAACCCCATCTCTACTAAAAATACAAAAATTAGCCAGGCATGGTGGTGCATGCCTGTAATCCTAGCTACTCAGACGCTGAGGCAAGAGAATTGCTTGAACCCGGGAGGCAGCAGGTGCAGTGAGCCGAGATCGTGCCATTGCACTCCAACCTGGGCGACAGAGCGAGATTCTGTCTAAAAAAAAAAAAAAAAAAAAAGAAGCTTGTCTAATTGACTTGCCTAAAAAATGCAGTGACTCCAAACAACATTTGGCCTGTCTTCCTCAATAAAAGTCAGTGTTCTCCTGAACCCTTTATGCTGCCACATTTAGGGGAAACTTTTCAGGCTTCGTCATTCTGACTTCTCAGCAGCATTCAGTTATTGTTTCATTCTCCAGAAACACTCTCTTCTCTTGGATTTTCTGATCCCACACCCTTGGTTTTCTCCTTCTGTGCGTTTTTCTTCATCTCCTTTATCAGCTTATGCAAACATTTATTTTCATAAATTCTCTATTCAAGACCATACTGAAAAATGCAAAGATGGTTAAGACATGATTGGGTCCTCAAGTTGCTAATTATGGATTTGGGTAGTCAGCCAACTATAACATGTGGCAGAGATGGAGAAGTGCCCTAACAGAGGTATAAAGTCCTGTGGGAGAACAGAGGAAAGAAGGTTTCCTTTGGCTGGGTGAGGAGGTGAAGGAGATAGGGTGGAAAGGCTTTTTATAAAAGATGTAGCTGCCTTTGGAACTAAGCCTCAAGGTCAAATAGGGTATCCATAGGAGGGGTCTGGGGCACTAGACAGTCTGTTTATTTTCAGGAATATATTGGTCAGTTTTGTATGTGTGACCTAAGAAACCTGTGACACTTCTTATGACAGGTCTTGACTTTTCTTTCTCAGTACATGTGTATTTCTCTTTTTGGTGGCCTTGAAACCTTTGAGTTGAAAATTGCCTTCACCATCTACCACTTTCACTAATGGTACACCAGGAAATTTGGATCCACTGAACATAGAGAACAACTAGAAAAGCTGTGCAAAATATAAACAGCATCTATCTGAAAGCATCAGCTGGCAATATAGAACCAAAATTCAGGACACGAAGGAAACTCAGAGAAGTGAACCTGGGACTTAGAGCCACTTTTCCCATAAGGGCACCTGCTGATTCTGGAAGAGGCAGCTGAGAGGCTAAGAAGCTGAGTAGAACTTTCAACAACTTCTTGTGTTAGGGAGCCAGCTTCATGAATGCTGGCAGAAAACACAAGATTACTTGGGCAGAGACTACTGCTCAGGGCATAGCAGGCATTGTGTTAGCCTTGGTCTCCCTTGCCTTCCAAGTCCCACAAGGCAATACTGGCAGGCCCAGGAAAGTGTTACACACAGCAGGTTTGCATCATGGCTAAGGAACCACAATCTTAAGGAGATACTATCTCTGTCTTCTAAGGCCATTTGCTATACAAAAGCCCTTGAAATACCTGGGCACAGTGGCACGCCTATAATCCTAGCACTTTGGGAGGCTGAGGTGGGCGGATCACCTGAGGTTGGGAGTTCGATACCAGCCTGACCAACATGGAGAAACCCCATCTCTACTAAAAATTAGCCAAGCGTGGTGGCGCATGCCTGTAATCCCAGCTACTCAGGAGGCTGAGGCAGGAGAATTGCTTGAACCTGGGAGGTGGAGGTTGCGGTAAGCCGAGATCATGCCATTGCACTCCAGCCTGGGCAACAAGAGTGAAACTCCATCTCAATAAAAAAAAAAAAATCCTTGAAATAGTCTGGAACAAAATCTGTCAACAAATCAGCCCACAAAATATCAACAAAATTGATATTTTGTTGCATTTAAAAAATTTAAATGGTGGTCAAAGGGTACAAAATCTCTGACAATTAAGACACCCACAAGAGACACAGAATTATCTCCCAATAAAATTGTCTCATAAAAACCTGGCTCCTACAAATATGGAAAGGGAGAAAACTAGAATAAACCCTGTGGTGTCGAATTGGAGATATCAGTGTGAACTCGTGTATTTCAATCTACAGAGATGTAAATATGTTTTTGTATGTATGTAGGTACGTATAGTCCTTTGCACTGACATGAGAGCAATGACACTCCAATAGTAATGACCACACCCAGCACCCAGGTCCACCAAAAGACAAAGTGCTATGGACTGAATTATATCCCCCTAAAATTCATATGTTGAAGTCCTAACCCCCAATGTGATATTTGGAAATGGGACATTTGGGAGATAATTAAGTTTAGATGGCCAGGTGCGGTGGCTCATGCCTGTAATCCCAGCACTTTGGGAGGCCGAGGCAGGCGGATCACAAGGTCAGGAGATCAAGACCATCCTGGCTAACACGGTGAAACCCCATCTCTACTAAAAATACAAAAATTAGCCGGGCGTGGTGGCACGCGCCCGTAGTCCCAGCTACTCGGGAGGCTGAGGCAGGAGAATCACTTGAACCCGGGAGGTGGAGTTTGCAATGAGCCGAGATAGCACCGCTGCACTCCAGCCTGGGTGAAAGAGCGAGACTCTGTCTCAAAAAAAACAAAACAAAACAAAACAAAAAAAACTATTCCCTATAGCAAACCAATTGTAGCCTGGGCAACATAGTGAGACCTTGTCTCTATAACAAGTAAAAATAGGCTGGGCGCAGTGGCTCATGCCTGTAATTCCAACACTTTGGGAGGCTGAGGTGGGAGGATCACTTAAGTCCAGGAGTTTGAGACCAGCCTGGACAACATGGTGAGACCCCTGTGTCTACAAAAATAAAAATAAAAAAATCAGCTGAGTGTGGTGGTGCATGCTTGTGTCCCAGCTACTTGGGAGGCAAAGTGGGAGGATTGCTTGAGCCTGAGAGATTGAGGCTTCAGTGCAGTTTGAGCCCTGCACACACTCCAGCCTGGGTGACAGAGTGAGACCCTGTCTTAAAAAAATAAACAAGAGTATGACATGAGCATGGGAGAGCAAAAGAAAACAAGGAAGTCTGCGACCATGAAGCACATGCTTAGTCTCTGCTATCACAGGCTTAAAGAAAATGATAAAGACCTAAAAAGAAAAGAAATATCCCAGCATGCTGAAGGAAAGAAAAGTTCCCCAATACCCTTCCTGCTAATTTTTCCAATATGTTACACAGCTGGGTCCACCTTACCACATCCTGTTTGATTCCAACGTTACCAACTTTTCCATTGGAGCCAAATGAGACGTACTGCAATCAGTGATGAACTGTCTATATGCCAAGTGTATCCCTTGTATACCTGATTGTGTAATGGCCAAAACTGAGAAATTGGGGCGAAGTATCAAGTGGCTTAAGGGATTGCCAAGGATCCAAAATTTGAACGATTACCAAATTACCATGCACAGGAAGGAATCTATGCAGATGACTGCTTAGCACAGAGAGTAACTCAGCATAAGTGGTGTAGCCACGAACCTGGGACCTTAAAAGAAGAATCCTAAGATTCTTGGAGTTCCTATCGTGTACATTTCTAACCATAGATATAACATGGGGACTGATGTCAGATGATTATGGAGCCCCTCGGTTCTAATTCTTGCCGAAGTTCCTCTGCCTTTCTTCCACCAACTTTCTCTTGTTCCCAGTTCATTAAACATGGAATAGAATGTTATTCTGTTCAACTCATTTGCCCTATTATCAGCTGAGTATGGTTAAACACACTGAATTTTTCATGCCTGTTTTGAAATTGATATTTTGTTGCATTTAAAAAATTTAAATAATGGTCAAAGGGTACAAAATCTCTGACAGGAAGAATACATTTTATAATTTTTTTGAGTTCTGTTGCACAGTGTGGTGAATATAGTTAGTAGAGTATTATATATTTCAAAATTGCTAAGACTAAATTTCAAATGTTCTCACTTCAAAATGCTAAGTATTTGAAGTGATGGATATGTTAACTAGCTTGATTTAATTATTCCACATTGTATCCACAGATTATGACATCATTTTGTAACCCATAAATTTATTTATTTATTTATTTATTTATTTATTTATTTGAGACGAAGTCTCTCTTGTCCCGAGGCTGGAGTGCGATGGCACAATCTTGGCTCACTGCAGCCTCCACCTCTCGGGTTCAAGCAATTCTCCTGCCTCAGCCTCCCGCGTAGCTGGAATTACAGGCGCCTGCCACCGCACCCAGCTAATTTTTGTATTTTTAGTAGAGACGGGGTTTCACCATGTTGGCCAGGCTGGTCTCAAACTCCTGACCTCAGGTGATCCACCTGCCTCGGCCTCACAAAGTGCTGGGATTACAGGTGTGAGCCACCCCGCCTGGCTATAAACCCATAAATTTATACAATTATAAATTGTCATTTACAGTAAGAAATAATTTGTTGCATCTTTTTAGAAAAATAATTTTTTACATCTGTGTAGTTCAGGTAAAAAAATTTTTTTTTTAATTTTAATAAAATAAAATTTAAAACAAAATAAAAATGGTGGCACATGCCTGTAGTCCCAGCTACTTGGAAGGCTGAGGCAGGAGGATCACTTGAGCCTGGAAAGTGGAGGCTGCAGTGAGCCGTGATTGTGCCACTGCTCTCCAGCCTGGGTGACAGCGAGATCCTGTCTCAAAAAAAAAAAAAAAATTCCATTGTATTTGTTTCTAGTTTACTCTTACATTTCTTTTTGAAAAAATGTGTTTCCCCTTCCTCCTCACACAAAAGATAGCATACTTCATGATACTCCTTTGCATTTTGTCTTTTTTTAACCCTGAAATATAATCTAGAAGTCACTTCATATAAGCTCATAACGGTCTTCTTTATTCTGTGTTTTACAGCTGTGTGATACTCCATGTGTGGGCATACCATAATCTGTTCAATAACAGGCATTTAAATAGTCTCCAAAATTTTGCTATTATAATTAATGTCACATTGAACAATCGTGAACATGTGTTGGTTTTCCTCCTCTCTTTAGCTGTGCACACTAGTTACCTGTTGCTACAGTATTGCTGTGTAGCCACTCCAAAATTTAGACTTAATCATCTTTTCTCACAGGTTTTCAGATGAAGACTAGGTGTGGGGCATCTGTGAGCTCAGGCAAGAGCAGTAAGGGAGGAGCAGCCAGGAGAGAAGAGGGAGGGAAACACCGAGTCTTGCACCCACATCTGAAATCGTTCTCAGGTGTGTCTGCTGCTCTCCACATCCACTGCTCCATCCTGGCCCAAGCGACCTTCATCTCTTGCTGGATCTCAGGCCTCCCAATTTGTCTCTTCCACTCTCACCATCCACCCCCTCCTTCAATCCACCTTTCCACACACATTAAAAAAGTATTATTTTTTAGGCCAGGTGTGGTGGCTCACGCCTGTAATCCCAGCACTTTGGGAGGCCGAGGTGGGCAGGGCAGATCACCTGAGGTCGGGAGTTCGAGACCAGCCTGACCAACATGGTGAAACCCTGTCTCTACTAAAAATACAAAATTAGCTGGGCATGGTGGTGCCTGCCTATAATCCCAGCTACTTGGGAGGCTGAGGCAGAAGAATCGCTTGAACCCAGGAGATGGAGTTTGCGGTGAGCTGAGATCACGCCATTGCACTCCAGCCTGGGCAACAAGAGCAAAACTCCGTCTCAAAAAAAAAATTATTTTAAAATGTCCATCTTTTCAGGTCACCCCCATTTAAAACTCTCCACTGCACACTGAATAAAGACCAGCACTCCCCCACAGCACTCTTCAGTATCCTCTGTCACCACTCACCCACTCCTAGTGCTGGAGCTTGATGAACATTCTCTACCTGCTAGGGTCTTTACCCATGAGGTCCCTCTACTTCCTGCCTGGCGCATTCCTGTTTCTCCTTCAGGTCCCAACTTAAATGTACTTTTCATAGGAAGGCCTTCCTACATCCTGCAATCCAGCTAGGTTCTCCTAGTTCTTTACTCTGTCATGCAGTGTATCATGCTCTTCATAACATGTACCACCATTGTAATTAAGTCATGATTCCTATCTTTTTTTTTTTTTTTTAAAGACTAGTCAAGTGCAGCAGTGAGAAAGGGGAAAGAGTAGAACAGGGCATTCAACCTCTAACTAACTGTGAACAATTGAGATAACTCACTACCTTCAGACCAGCCTCATAGCTTATTTGTTTAAAATCTGGCTTTCTGCCGGGAGAACAAATTTCATTAGCGCAAAGGCTGTTTTATTCATGCCTGTATCCCTGTCACCCAGCACAGTACCAGGTGTATTGTTCCTTTATTAATGGTAATGAATAGTATCCATACTCTAATCTTTGACATTATTAGAATTCCTCCATCTCTAAATTCTTTTTTTTTTTTTTTTTTTTTTTTTGAGACAGGGTCTCACTCTGTCACCTAGGCTGGAATGCAGTGGCATGATCTCGGCTCACTGCCACCTCCCGGACTCAGGTGATCTTCCCACCTGAGCCTCCCAAGTAGCTGGGACTACAGGCATGCTCCATTATGCTGGACAAATTTTTGTATTTTTTGTAGAGATGGGGTTTTGCCATGTTGCCCAGGCTAGTCTTGAACTCCTGGGCTCAAGCGATTCACCCATCTCAGCCTCTCAAAGTGCTAGGATTACAGGCATGAGCCACCACGCTCTTACTTCTAAGCTAAAAAAGAAAATCTTAAATCAGTAAATCTTACTCTTAAGTCATAGTCCCTTCTACATCCCACTCTTATGTCTCTCACGTCTTCCTAGACTGTCCACTCCTCCACTTTCCTAGATATATTCATGTATTCTCCCTTCTCTTCAAACCTCCAACACCTCCTCCCCCTTCCTCACTCTCCAGCTGTTAACCTTACGTCCTATTTCAGGAAAGTAACAAAAACAGCCAGAAGAGAAACTTTTCAGACTCCCAAGACCACACTGAGCCACCTTTCTGCATCTGTGCTTATGTACTCTGCTTCCTTCTTGTTAGGATGAACAATGGGCGAACCTTCCAAGTTCCTATTTAAAGTTACCCAATCTGTGCAGAAGATCCTGTCTTCTCCCACCTACTCAAGGCAGTACTCTGGCAATTATTTCCTGTCTTTCTTGGATCATCAAGAGACAGATCTTACAAACATGCTGTATTTTCTCTTATTTATTTATGTATTTTTTTTTTTCTTGAGACAGAGTCTTACTCTGTCCTCCAGGCTGGAGTGCAGTGGTACAAGCTCAGCTCACTGCAACCTCTGCCTCCTGGGCCCAAGTGAACCTCCCGCCTCAGCCTCCTGAGTACCTGGAATTACAGGTGCGTGCCACCAAGCCTGGCTAATTTTTTTATTTTTTGTAGAGCCAGGTTTTCACCATGTTCCCCAGGCTGGTCTCGAATTCCTGAGCTCAAGTGATCCACCTGCCTCAGCTTTCCACCCAAAGTGCTGGGATTACAGGTGTGAGCCACTGCGCCTGGCCCACAGTCTACATTTGAGGCTCGTGTTCAAGGTTGAGTTACAAGGCCCAAAGTCCACTTCCAAAGTCCAGGCTCAGGCACAGGAGTCCAAGGTCTAATTCTAGGTCCACTTCTAGGTCTTAAATCATCCCAAGGCCCAGATTAAACCCATGTCTGAAGTCCAAGGTTAAATATCCAGTACCAGGTCAAGTATCAGCTCTAAGATCCAGATCTAAGTTCTAAGTCCAAGGTTATGCATAATTCATTCTGAGTTATAGGACTGAGGACCAGGAATTAGGTTCAACTCTAAGGTCTGATGGTCACGTCTAAGGTCCAAATCCATGACTGAAGCCTAGGTCCAAGGAATACAGGAGCAAAGGAAAATTTCATTACCAAAATTTGCAAGTTGAGGTCCAAATCTTATCCCTGGGTCCAGATCTGGGTCCAAGGCAAAGGTCCAAATCCAGGTACAATTTCCATGTTTAAGGTATAAGATCCATGGCCCAATAAAAAGCAAGGTCTGAGATCCAGGTCCAAGATCCAGGTAGAGATTGAATTTCCAATTATAAAGTCAAATACAAGAAATAAAGGTCACCTCCATGTTTAAATTTCAGATCCAAGGTCCAAGATGCAGTTCCAAAGACTTGTTGGTCCATGTGCAAGGACCAAGTCCATGTTCCAAATCAAATCAAGGCCTGCATCTAGGTCCAACATCCAAGACCAGGTCCAGATCCAGATCCAAAGATGAGGTCCACAGCCATGGACAAATTCTAGTCCAAGGTCCAAGTCCAAAGTCCAAGTCAATTTACAAGGTCCAGATCATGGTCCTAAATCCAAGATACACATGGAGGTCCAAGTCCCATGTCCAAGACCCAAGAATTATTCAGATCCATTTCATGATCAAGGTTCAGGTCTAAGGTGAGTTCCAAAATGCAGAACAAATCCAAGTCAGAGGTTTAGTTCCAAGGTGCAAGTTCAAAGTTCATATCCACACACAAGGTCCAACATCAAAGCCAAAGATCCAGGTTCAAGTCCAGGGGCAGGAGCCCTGATCTTGGACTTCCCAGTTCCAGAACTGTGAGAAAAGAAATTTCTGCTGGGTACAGTGGCACATGCCTGGAGTCCCAGCTACTCAGGAGGCTGAGATGAGATGATTGCTTGAGCCCTGCCTGGAGTTTAAGGCCAGCCTGAGTAACATAGCAAGACCCCATCTTTTAAAAAAAAAAAAAAAAAAAAAAAAAGGAAAGAATTTCTGTTGTTCTTTGTAAATTACCCAGTTTCAGGTATTTTGTTACAGCAGCACCCCAGTAGAGTATTTTGTTAATCTTACCCCCTGACCCCAGGAAGTGTAGACCACAGCCACAGCACCATAGCCAAAGCACACCATTGCTGTTTTATAAGAGTGACTGTAATATTAGACTAGCAGAAAGGGAAACTTTGAGTCATCAAATCCCCTAATAAAATAGGTTCTTTAGGCTGGGTGCCATGGCTCACACCTGTAAACCCAGTGCTTTGGGAGGCTGAAGCAAAAGGACACTCAAGGCCAGCAGTTTGAGATCAACCTGGGCAACATAGTGAGACCCTGTCTCTACTAAAAAAAAAAAAAAAAAAAAAATTAGCCAGGTGTAGTGGTGTATACCTGTAGTCCTAGCTACTCAGGAGGCTGAAGTAGGAGGATTGCTTGAGCCCAGGAGTTTTAGGCTATAGTGAGCTATGATCATACCCCTGCACTCTGGGTGACAGAGTGAAACCCTATTTCTAAAAAATTAAAATACAATAGGCCCTTGACAGCTAAGATGGAAAGCCCAGCTCAATAGCGTGCACAGCTACAACATGGGATTAGAGGCCCAGGATTGCCTGAGTCTCTCAGAGTGAGAAGCCTGGAACTAAGGAGAATTTCCAAAGGGGCAGGGGGCAGGGTAAGGCAGGGAGGGTGTGCAGCTCAAGAGAGCTGGGGCTGGAGGCTTGAGTCAAACCAAGAATGATTAAAATTGAGAAATTCCAACAGTTCCCCCACCCCCAAAAGTAGATGCCAGAATTCTCATGCAATTGAGTCAGAGAATTCTGGCATTGGGAGTGAGAAGGGTAAGATATAATCTCTCTGAAAAGCATTTCAGTCATTTATAAACCTCTGTGATTCAAAGTTTTCTCATTATAAATGGGGATGTCAGTCTCTTCCTAAGGCTTCACACTTCTTATTTTAGGTCCTGGGAGAGAAGATAGCTCCTCCCATCCCTCTTAGAGCATTTTACAGAAGCAGGTAGTTTGGGTTGGTTTGTCTTCTGGTTAGCCATTGAAGATTTGTACTCATGGGCCTGGGAACTGTGGACCAAGACGGGAATTTTAGGTTTCCTGTAGGTTTGCCTGTCCCTACAAAGGTAATACAGATGCTCCTCGGCTTAACAATGAGGTTACATCTGGATAAATCCATCTTAAATTGAAAATACTGTAAGACAAAAATGCGTTTAATACACCTAACCTACTGCACATCATAGCTTAGCCTCACCTACCTAAACGTGCTTAGAACACTTACATTAGGCCAGGCACGGTGGCTCATGCCTATAATCCCAGCACTTTGGGAGGCTGAGATGGGCAGATCACTTGAGGCCAGGAGTTTGAGACCAGCCTGGGCAAAATGGTGAAACCCTGTCTCTACCAAAAAGAAAATATATATATATATATATATATTAGCTGGGTGTGGTGGCACGTTCCTGTAGTCCCAGCTACTTGGAGGCTGAGGTGGGAGGATTGCTTCAGCCCTGGAGAAGGTTGCAGTGAGCCAAGATTGCACCACTGCACTCCAGCCTGAGTGACAGAGTGAGACACTGCCACAAAAGCAAACAAACAAACAAAACACTAGTCTATGGTTGGGCAAAATTATCGGGCAGCACAGTGAACTGTAGCGTCCATCGTTTACCCTTGTAACGTGTGGCTGCCTGGGAGCTATGGCTCACTGCCGCTGCCCAGCATCATGAGAGTATCATATTGCATGTTGCTAGCCTGGGAAAAGATCAAAATTCAAGATTCTAAGTACAGTTTCTACTGAGTGCATATAATTTTCATACCATCATAAAGCTGAAAAATGGAAGTCAAACCATTGTAAGTGGGGGACTTTCTGTGCTATGGATGACTGGGTGGTAACCGGGTCTCTGGCAGTGCAACCACAGTTGAGTGGCTTTTTTTTCTCTCCCGAAATAACATCTCTTCCCAGACACTAGACATGTTTTTCCTACATAGTCTCAATCCGGGACGTTTGTATCTTTTCCGTGGCTCCGACCCCCAACTCTTTCCCATCTTTGGATGTTCCAGGTGGGGTTTCCCTACAAATTTCCAATGTAAAGAAACCTCGCCCACAAATTTTAGATGATCCTATAAGTGAAAAATTGCAAGAAAATGGAGAACTTGGATTTAAGGAAACAAAGACAAAGAGTATAGACTGTTAAGTCTGATTGTGACTTAAGGAGAAATATATCAAGTTTAGGGAAATTTGGCAGCTTATGGACATTTTGAAGGACTGGTAAAATATAAATTGATTTATAGGCTCTAGTTCTTTGCCAAAAGAGAGGAACAGAGGATACAGGAGAGTAAGAAGACAACTGAGATTATGAGTTCCCACAGAATATAAATTTGAAAGGGAACCCTCCCAACACAAATTATAATTCAGGCAAGAGCTCTTCCTCTGGTTTAGTGGTCCCAGGAGTCACAGGCTTACACTTGTCTCAATAGCTCTTGTGTCTATGTGATATGGTTTGGCTGTGTCCCCACCCAAATCTCATCTTGAATTGTAGCTCCCATAATTCCTACATGTTGTGGGAGGGACCTGGTGGGAGGTAATTGAATCTTGGGTTGGGTCTTTTCCTGTGCTATTCTTGTGACAGTAAGTAAGTCTCATAAGACCTGATGATTTTATAAACGGAAGTTCCCCTACACAAGCTCTCTTGCCTGCTACCATGTAAGACATGACTTTGCTCCTCATTTGCCTTCAGCCATGATTGTGAGGCCTCCCCAGCCATGTGAACTGTGAGTCAGTTCAACTTCTTTTCTTTATAAATTGCCCAGTCTCGGGTATGCTTTACTAGCAGCATGAGAACAGACTACTACACTACGCTTCAGGGCCTCCCAAAAGCAGAGCATGAGATGGCGACTTGTGTGCAAGTAGTTTATTTTAGGAAGGGATCTCAGAAAACAGGCATCGGGACACTAAGAGAGTAAAAGAAAGGAGAAGGGAAGGCCATCCCAAGCATAGGGTATTGAGCTGGTTACCACTGTGGACAATGGGCTTCAATCTAGTTGGTGGTCGTCTGTCTCCCACCAAAGCCTAGGAGGCTGGTTGTTTGTCCATTGGTTTCATCATCCATTGTCAGTGATTTGCCAGGGAGACCTATCCCGTTTGCAGTCCCAGACTTGCATACTGCCAGAAAGCCTGAGGGGCTCTTGCAGGCTTCCCACACTGCAGCAGAGAAGCTCCTAGAAGCAGCATGAGAGAAACGGTGAGGTCTTTGATTTCACCTGAGTGCAGCTATGGTCAGGGTAGGAATGTGGGCCAAGAGGACGTGAGATGGGGCATAAAAGTTGTTCAGTGCCATCCTCCCCTGCCTGTGTTTGGGTCTGCCCATGCGCCAGCTCTGCATGTAGCTCAGCATATCACAGAGTCAGGCAAGAACCTGGTGAGCTGTGATCCTCTACTTAAGACTCAATATAAGTGGATTAGTGGAAAAGATAACATTTCCCACCATTACAACTGGGCCTGAAGCCATAATTGATTCTTATTACCTCCCTCCTTTATCAACCATATTATAATTCCTGCCCCCAGAGCCAACCTTTACAGGTTGAAGATGCTTACCTACTGGGAAACAGACTTTCACTTCCAAGAGGTCAGATCCCTTAGCTGACTTACCCTGATAGAGAGCTGTGATTGCTGCAAGTGCCCACTGATGGTTATGCCTGGGTATGGAAGCATTCAAAGAACCTCCTGGGTTCAGATATACTTGAGTAGCAACATCACCAATGCATGATAATCAGGGTCAATAACCTACATAAGTATAATGGCTCCTCCCTTTTCCTGCCAGCCTACCATCATGGGAAAGCCAGAATGACCAAGTTAATAACATTAGTTTAGCAGATACTTCCTGTGCTCTTTGGTAGAAACATCTCCCCACTCTGTCCCCACTAACAAGGAATTCTAAGCTGGAAGGATCCAATGTTCCAGGGATAACAAGTACAAATGTTTACCAGGTACTATTTCTGCAGTGCTTTATCATAGAGGTTTCCAGCTTGGAAAATGTCAATAGGCCACGTTGGAATCCTCACATGAGAGGTCCCTGGAGAGAGGTCTGGTGTAGCAGACACCTAAATCTTGCTTGTATCAGAATTCGATTTTTTTTTTTTTTTTTTTGAGACGGAGTCTTGCTCTGTCGCCAAGGCTGGAGTGCAGTGGTGTGATCTCGGCTCACTGCAACCTCTGCCTCCTGAGTAGTGATTCTCCTGCCTCAGCCTCCTGAGTAGCTGGGATTACAGGTGCCAGCCACCTTACCTGGCTAATTTTTGTATTTTTAGTAGAGATAGGGTTTCACCATGTTGGCCAGGCTGGTCTCGAACTCCTGATCTCAGGTGATCCACCCACCTCACCCTCCCAAAGTGCTGGGATTACAGGTGTGAGCCACCACGCCCAGCCAGAATTAGTCAGATTTTAGGATACCAGAGGAATTTGAAGAACCAGGCTGCCTGGGGGCAAGGAATTGAATAGAACAACCCCTCAGGCCCAGACTTCAGATGTTTCCAGAATCCCAGGCTAAAGCCAAGTACCATTACTTATTAGCTGTGTGAACATGGCCAAGTTATCTACATTTGTTTTTATTTGCTCATCTATAAGATAGGCATGCTATTGTTACCAACATCATAATTTGGTAGTCTCTCTTCTTTGCTTGGGAACAGATCAGCTGGTAGAGATGGGGTTTCACTATGTTGGCCAGGCTGGTCTCGAACTCCTGACCTCAAGTGATCCGCCCACCTTGGCCTCCCAAAGTGCTGGGATTACAGATGTGAGCCAGTGTGCCCAGCCAAGTGGGGCTTTTGAGCCAATCCAGAGTCCTGTTGTGGCTCCCACTGCAGACTGTATTAACGGTTCACGGATGTTTTACATATGCTTGTACTGAGAATGCTCACGTGTGTCACAGGATTCTCCCTTTCAGGGTTTTTCACATAAAGAGAAGTGATCTCAGTTCCCTTCTGGCCGGCTCAACAGAAACAATATAGACTCCCAGGAGAAGGAGAAATCATAGCTTTAATGACTTAATGACTGTCAAAGACCTAATTGGACAAGGTTAATGAGGCAGAAAGCAAAAAGCCTGGATTGGGAGCTGGGCTTCAAGGACTGGTTCATCTTCCAAAGGTAGGTTTGGTAGTGAAAAAAAAAAAAAAAAAAATACAAGCTGTTATGCAACTACTATCTGCCAGACACAAAACTAGCTTCCATATGATTATTATTTCCTATAAGAGAATAACTTCCAACATTTAAAAATGTTTATTTATACCCATATGAAATGACATAAGAAGGTTAGATGTATTTGTTTTAACAAATTTGTAATTTACTACTAAATAGTAAATTCATTTTCTATTCATTTGTGTACATTTTACTTAAAATTACATAAAACACTTACTAAGATTAAAGAAACAAAAATTTTTCTTTGAGACAGAGTCTTGCTTTGTCACCCAGGCTGGAGTGCAGTGGTGCAATCTTGGCTCACGGCAACCTCTGCCTCTTAAGTTCAAGCGATTCTCATGCCTCAGCCTCCAAGTATCTGGGATTACAGGCATGTGCACCACACCCAGCTAATTTTTAGTAGAGACTAAATGTTGCTTAACCTTGGCCAGGCTGGTCTCAAACTCCTGACCTCAAGTAATCTGCCAGCCTCAGCCTCCCAAAGTGCTGGGATTACAGATGTGAGCCACTGTGTCTGGCCCAGATATACCAGATTTTTTAAATCTTCAGTATAGATTCAGCTTGAGAACAAGAGGTAATATAGAAATCCATAAAAGCTTGGATATTTCAAAAGACAGATACCTCTTCCTGGTATCTATTAGAACATTTCACAGAAGTTCTCACTTGTCAGCCTCCCACCACACAAAATTCTCCCCCATGGAATTGGAATCTCCAAGTTCAAACCCTCATCTAAGCATCTCCCTCCCACGCATTCATCATTCCACAACCTCTCCTTTGGGCTTACTCTTCTTAATCAAAGATGGCCCTGGGGAATCAGGGCCCTTGAATCAGGGTGAACAGTGGGATTCATTTCCCCCATTGGCGAGCAGCCCCGGATTCCTAATCTGAGCCCAGCGTTATCTCAGTTCCCCAGGAGCTATGCAGGATTCACAAGTCCTGAGTTCTACGGTTCTGAGAGCCCATGATCCCTTGAAGACTCATTATAAATGCCCAAGTTTCACTCCACCCTTGCCTGTTCCTTTCCTGGAGAGGTTTACCATAGGGCCCAGCATCTGAATCACAGGAGCCAGTTGTGGAGATCTTGATTCTCACCTCACTCCAAGGCCTAAAAAGAGGAATTCCTGAGGCCAGGACATGAAGGGACCCCTCAAGATGGGAAAGGAGGGTTAATAAGGCAGGGGAGAGAAGAGAGTGATGTTGGAAAGGAACAGCTGTGGAAAACCAAGACCCCTGGGATTGCACTGAGCGAGCACTCCCGCAAAGGCTTATGGGAAAGTGGCCCCTAAATGGAGACCACTAAGATGCTAAAACTGGCAAAGTGAGGTGGAGCCATTCCTCAGAGAGGGAGAAGGTAGGGGATCAGTGACAGCTGGAACCGATCTTGGGAGGTCCTATCCTCATTCCCCAAATGTTGGGCAAGCAGCAGAGGTCACAAGTAGCCCCTTCAGAGCCCTCTGTGGCTCCTCCCAAAGCACTCTTCCCCACCATCCTACCCTGCAGGCACCACTTCAATAAAATTTGGGAAACAAAGGGAGAATTCAGTGCTGAAGAACAAGTCCACAGGGAGGGATAAAGAGCAGTCCCTAGGTGTGTGCTGAGAGAGAAGCTGCACTGAGGGACAAAGCTCAAGGAAAGGGGATGAAGGATTTGGAAGGCCAAATACAACAACCGAAAAATGGGCAGAGCCAGGGAACCTTAGGGGTAGGGTTGAAGGATGAGGTTGACAGGGAGACAGCCTGCCTTGATCTCAGTTTGACTTACTGGGCCTTGCAGTCATTTGAATGAGGCCCCCTATCATCCTTCAGAAATGAGCTGTCAGCCCCTACACCAGAGACTCAGCTACTCCTTTCTCCACGCCTCCTTCCCCTGCAACCCTTTATTGCAAAGATCTCACAACACCTCGAGCTTGTTACTGCACAGATGAGGCCATTACAGCCCTGATTTCATCCTCTTTTCGAAGAGACAAAGGAAGGGGTGATTCTTGACTAGAAGGCACCCAAAGCCATCTGCCCTGGCCTGGACAGAGGTCACCTCTGCATCTTGTTGGATATAAAATGCTCTAGGAATAAATGCTTGGTGCCATGAAGTAAAACCAGCACTCAGGCAAATTATTTCAGCAAGGCAATTTACTTCTGCAAAAGGGTGCCACTTGTGTCAATCAAGATCACAAGAGCACACAGAACAAAGGAGACCAGGGGGTTTTTATCTTTAATGCAGTCCCTAACTCTGTGTCACTCCCTCATGGGCTGTGACCGGACCGCACAATCTGAGCTGACCCGATTGGCTACTTGTACATATTTTCCCAAATATAAAAGGGGAGGGGGACATGAGGTACAGAGGTGGAGCATGTGAGATGTGCAGTTTCAGGGAAACAAAGGATACAGGTAACCAAGGGAACAGATGTGAGTTATTGATTAGAGCTAATGGGAAGGGGGGTAGGCTGTTTACAGTAACTAGGGGCAAGGAAGAACAAGAAATTTGAGTTTGAGAACAAGGATAAGGAATTTAATAGGCTAAACCCTTTGACGAGAAACTCAGAAAGATTTATTGCATCTTACAATTCCTCCCTTTTAATTTTCTTACGATTCTTTCTCTTCAAACTTTTTAAACATATCTTGGCTTTGTCATTCGATTTGATCTTTTAAAAGGAAAAGCTTACTTGAATAAGGTAGAGGAGAACTAAGGGAGGCTTTAGTAAGTGGTGTTTGTACAATTCTTTGTATTAGACCAGATGCATGGTATGACACAACACCCAATGAGAATGAGGACACCTCCTACAACTGCAAGGGAAATAAAAATTGAGACCCTGATTCCTTTCCATTTACTGAACCACTTTCCTAGCCATACTGAAATGGGGTCTTGACTCCAGAATTCTTAGCTAATTCATTGGATAAAACGGTAAGTCTCTGCAAGGAAGGCCTTTGTTATGCTCTCATCGGGGGCAGTGTTGTTTGGGATGAAGGCACAACATTGGGTTTTAATCATAACACAGACTCCACCTTTTTCGGCTAATAACGTGTCTAGAGCTATTCTGTTTTCCCAAGCCATTTGGCTAGTAGGCCCTAATTGGTCAGCTATTCCTTTGATAGCATCCCTGGTGTAATTAATAAACCACTGCTGGTTATAATAGATGTAATTTATCCAAGCTACATTTTTATTAATAGTTACCCCTGGAAACATGGATTCAAATCCTGCAGCTCTTTGGTCTCGGGCTTTGAACCTGTCAGGAACTCCCCCTGGGACTCCAATGGCATCTATGTAAACTTGAGAGTCAAAAGACCCATAAGGGGCTTCTCATTTTTCGGTGTTGTGGTTTTTCTTTCTCTGGCTGATGAAATGCCAGGGTGAAAAGGATAGCCAATTGGATAAGAGCACAAGTGCCGCTCCAGTTACTTGGCAGTGTCCAGTAAGGGTCCACCGCAATACCACCATACATCCACTCGAGGATGACTAAGGGTAGACTGATGGGTAAGCTCTTGGAAGGGCTTAAGCTCACTGCATCCCATTAAGCTTCCAAGGAATGCCAAATTCTCCCCCTGTTGTGAGAGACATGAGGTGAAACTGACACTGGGAGATGGAAGCTGGATGGTCCTCAGGGGCTGACCCACAGGGTGCTGGACTTCAGGATATAGCAGAGAGTGCTTGGCATGATTTGTTGCCCCAGGCTGTGGAATCCTGGAAAAAAAGCTACCATACAGCCCATGCCTGGTCGATTGAAGGACCATCCTAGTGGAAAGGGGATAATCTGGGCCTCTGGTCTGCAGTGTGTATAAGGGGGATAATCTGGGCCTCTGGTCTGCAGTGTGTATAAGCATAACAATTGCTTTTGTTTAATGTGCAGACAGAATATTGAATCCATTCTGGCCGGGCGCGGTGGCTCACGCTTGTAATCCCAGCACTTTGGGAGGCCGAGGCAGGTAGATCACGAGGTCAGGAGATCGAGACCACGGTGAAACCCCGTCTCTACTAAAAATACAAAAAAATTAGCCGGGCGTGGTGGCGGGCGCCTGTAGTCCCAGCTACTCGGAGAGGCTGAGGCAGGAGAATGGCGTGAACCCGGGAGGCAGAGCTTGCAGTGAGCCGAGATTGCGCCACTGCACTCCAGCCTGGGCAACAGAGCGAGACTCCGTCTCAAAAAAAAAAAAAAAAGAATATTGAATCCATTCCAACCAGCCATTTACATCTTGATATCCTGTTTCAATTGTTAGGGTCTGTCTTAAATCTTTTACTTCTACAATATTTACTTTGGCATTGTTGTTAGGTAGAGTAGAAGGTTCAGATGGAGAAGAAGAAGGGGGTCAATAAAGCATATTTTAAAGAAGTCTTATGGTCATATCCATTGACCTCTGCTCCTAATCCGTACAAGCATTCTAAAGGGGGCACAGGGTTGGTGGAGGTAGGGGCATTAATAGAGATTGTTACTGGGTTACAGTGGTGAAGTTGACAATTAGAGGGGGTGATTCCTTTGGTAAGGCAGAGGCAAGATTTTAGGTCGGTACAGCTTTCTGGGGAGGTCCCGCCGTGTTCTCTGGTAGTTAGGATGACATCTGCCCATTGACATATCTCCCAACTTGGGGTGCCTTGGTACCCCCGCCATGAGCAAGGCACGGGGTCAGTGGCTTCTCTGAAGGGGCAGAGGTATTTTTCTGAAGTAGAGACATATCTTTGCCAGTATTCATCCTTTTGACAAGGCATGACAAGGCAAGCATCAAAGGTAATGATTTGGGGTGAGTCTGACCTAGTTACATTGATAACAAGGTCAGCAAGAGAATGAGGAGAGAAGAAAGGGGAATGGAATAGATAAAAGAGTGTTAAATGTTGCTTAACCTTAGGTTTGAGGGTTTTTTTTTCCCTTGGATAATGGCCCACGACTTCGGGGATGGCGGTGCTTTCTCGACTTGGGTGTGATGGGTCTATCTTTTCTTGCTGTTTGGACTGCAGTTTCAGTGGTTAGAAGCACTAGGCTGGCTCCTCAGGCTGGTGTCGAGGTACTGGAAACTCTAGGGGTGGTGCCTGTACTGGAAAATTGTGAGTTCTGAGGGAAGAGAAAGTGGAAGATAAACCAAGTATGTAGGAATGTTGGATTGCTTTGAGAGGTAGTTTGGATTCTTAGTAGGGTAATAAGAAGTCAGAAGACATTTGATTTATGGCAACCAAGTCTCTAGACTTGTTTGGCTCAGGGTATAAATTTCTGTACACGTATAAACTTTGACTGTGCTATACATGGCTTGGGGTCTTTAATGAGTCCTCTAATGTAGGTGGAGATAGGACTTCCTTCATAAGAGGTTTGAATAACATTTCTCTGAGTTCCCTTTAGCGCCTACAGGGGAAACACTCCCGTAGCGTTATCTGATTTGCTAGGTTACTTTCTGGCTTATCTGATTTGCTAGGTTATTTTCTTGACTCTTGAAAGACAGGCTTTTTGGTGCGTGGGGACGTGGACAATAGCTATGTTTTTCTTTTCTGGTAACTGAAGGTTATTTAACACTAACTCCTCATAAACAAGGCTTTAACTTTTACTATTAATTCAGTCTGAAGTTTTCTAAATGTATGAGCCACCGTAAAGGCGTATTTACAATTAGTATAGATGGTTCTTTCAGTTCCTGCAGGTACTTGAAAGCTTGACTAAGTGCAGACAGCTTATAAATTTGAATAGACTAATTATTAAACACTTTGATTTTCTCTAGGAACTTTTATTAATCACTGAACACTTGTTGCATTCTTTTTCCCTTAATCACTTTTGAAGGGGGTTTCTCTTAAGTTTGGCCGGACGTTTGTATGGTAATCAGTTAAATCTAAACATGTGTGCTTTCTTTTTGATTTGGATCTCTCGTTAAGAAACTTGCTAGGTTACGCGAATTATCAGTAGTTAATGTTAAACCATCGTTTTTAACAGAATAGCCTCATACTTATACACATGTAATTCTTTTCTGGTAGCACATTTTAATATAAGTGACTTCAAGAGGCTGGGTGTGGTGGCTTACGCCTGTAATCCCAGCACTTTGGGAGGCCGAGGCGGGCAGATCACGAGGTCAGGAGATCGAGACCATCCTGGCTAACAGGGTGAAACCCCGTCTCTACTAAAAAATACAAAAAAAATTAGCCGGGGGTGGTGGTGGGTGCCTGTAGTCCCAGCTACTGGGGAGGCTGAGGCAGGAGAATGGCGTGAACCTGGGAGACAGAGCTTGCAGTGAGCCGAGATGGTGCCACTGCACTCCAGCCTGGGCGACACAGTGAGACTCCATCTCAAACAAACAAAAAAAAAGCGACTTTAAAGAATCAAAGTTCTTTTCTGGTGGATATTTTTACGTTTAACACTGGCCTGACCACAATAAATGCTAGCGGATATATCAGCTGAAAGATTATTTACCACTTGCTCAGGAGACTTAGCTGCAGGGATGCCAAGCTGCTTGGAGCTGCGGCTGAGGCACCATATTACTTGGCCTTAGCAAAAGTAGGCAGATATCCCATAATGTAGTCTGCTCGGGGCATAGGCTGGGGCCTGGCCCATGGGTCTTGCAGAGCCGCCGTCAACATGGTGCTGGGACCTTGGACCAGCCGGGGCGCAGGAGCATGGGCTTTGCCTGCTGCTGGGGCGTACTATGGGCGGGACGATGCAGACATGTTGCGGTGGATCCTTGATGTTACCAGCCCAGCAAAAGCGACCTGGCGAATTAGGAGCTTGGAGTTTTTTCAGGGACGGGGACTTAGGCTGGGCCCGAGGAGAAGAGTTGGGTGTATTAGGAGGGGGACTAGGGGTATTAGGTGGAGGATGGTCTAGGGGATCTCGTGTGCTGTTCTCTTTGCCAGGATCCCTTCTCTCACTGGTTCTACAGTAGGGGCAGGTGCATAAGGGAAAAGGGAGGACAGGTCTTTGCTTCCAACAAAGAGCATAGTCCAGTTCTTCTTGAGAAACTGGGCTTTTATTACTTACATGTTGAATTAAAAGTTGATATAGTATACCCTTAGTCGACCCAAACTTTGGACAGAAGATTGAGGGACTGAGGACAGGTCTTTGAGACCAAATAGAACAGCAATATTTTATCATTTATTCCTTTGTCTTATGTTTAGTTCTCTTGTTATCTTTCCAACCTTTTAGCATGAGACCTAAGGGGCTATCAGGTGGTATATCTTTGAGACCTGGGGGACTATCAGTGGTATATCTTTGTTGCTTACTTTATCTTTTTTGCTTGTATTATTTACCATACTGGGTCCTGGCTAGGCTCAATCCCTCATATTAGGAATCTCTTGCCTAGCGGGGGCTTGCTGTGGCTCAACCCCTCATATTAGGGATCTCTTGCCTATTTGGGGGGTTCCTTGTGGCTCAACCCTTCGTATTAGGGGTCTCTTGCCTGTCCTTCACTGGAAGCTTTGCTAAGGCTCAATTAGCCTATCCTTTAGCTCCACCTGCTGGAGATTCCTTGCACCCTTCTTTCACTGTCCGCTCTGGCTGCTTCCCTTGAGGGAATGTTCCAGGTCACTTTTAGCATTCATGGCGGGTCAGTATAAACCCCTGACAGGACCCCCAAAGGGCTGCCCTAAGCCATATGAGATGACCACTAACTGCAGATTGGTCTCACTCCACACAGCAGTAGTGCTTGTTACCATTCATGCACTTTCAACCTCCAGAATGCCCCAACCCCCCCCAAAACCACTAAAGAAGTAATTTGTTGCCCCTGCGACGTTTTCTACCTTGGTCTGTGCAGTTTACCTGGTCGCCGCAGTATTGCAAGTCTATCTTCCCCACGTTGCTTAGAGTCCAGAGGTTTATTCATCACAACAGGTGGGTCTCGATCTCCCATTCCTGAGGCCACCGCAACAGGGCAGTGGGAAGTGTCTCCCCTGGGTAGGGTGACTGAAGACCCCTTCCCGAAGGAGAATGGGGATCCCGGACGAGCCCCCAGAATTGTTGGATATAAAATGCTCTAGGATTAAATGCTTGGTGCTATGAGGTAAAACCAGGACTCAGGCAAAAGTTTAATTTCTCTCAGCAAGGTAATTTACTTCTGCAGAACGGTGCCACTTGTGTCAGTCAAGATCACAAGAGCACAGAGAACAAAGGAGACCAGGGCATTTTTATCCTTAACGCAGTCCCTATCTCTGTGTCACTCCCCCATGGGCTGGGGTCAGACTGCACAATCTGAGCTGACCCAGTTGGCCACTTGTATATATTTTCCTAAATATAGAAGGGGAGGGGGACATGAGGTACAGAGGTGGAGTGTGAGACATGCAGTTTCGGGGGAACAACGAGTACAGGTAACCAAGGGAACAGATGTGAGTTGTTGATTAGAGCTGACGAGAATGGGGTAGGCTGTTTACGGTAACTAGGGGCAAGGAAGAACAAGAAAGTTGAATTTGAGAACAAGGATAAGGAAGTTAGCAGGCTAAACCCTTTGAAGAGAGACTCAGAAAGATTTATTGCAGCTTACAATCGCTTCCTCTGACTGCCTGGACCTGACAGTCCTCTTGCCGGACCATACCTGTGCAGTGTCTCGACAGTGCCTACATGGATTTTAATAGAAAATGAACACTTTTTTCTCCCCCTCATGTTTAAAGCAGATGTATGACCACTAATTTTTCCACTTGCATTTTTCTATGGGAGAAGTAACTTCGAGGTCTTGTGGAATGATGGTGTCCCACGTCCCACCCTTCCCCTGCCCAGCAACCCCTAAACACACACACATACACACACTTTCTGTGGCTTTTAGCTCAGGCCATGGGAAAGGGGCAGCATTAGTGAGAGGTGACAACATGTTAGCAGCCCTCGCTCACTCTCAGCGCCTCCCTGGCCTCAGCGTCCACTTTGGCCACGCTTGAGGAGCCCTTTAGCCCGCCACTGCACTGTGGGAGCCCCTCTCTGAGCTGTTCCAGGCCGGAGCCGGCTCCCTCAGCTGGCGGAGAGATGTGGAGGGAGAGGCGCGGGCGGGAACCTGGGCTACGCACGGTGCTCGCAGGCCAGCATGAGTTCCGGGTGGGCACGGGCTCGGGGGCCCCCGCACTCGGAGTGGCCGGCCGGCACCACAGGCCCCAGTCATTGAGGGGCTTAGCACCTGGACCAGCAGCTGCAGAGGGTGCACCGGGTCCCCCAGCACTGACAGCCTGCCCACGCCGTGCTTGAATTCTCACCAGGCCTCAGCGGCCTCCCCATGGGGCAGGGCTCGGGACCTGCAGCCCGCCATGCCCAAGCCACCCCCCACCCCCATGGGCTCGCGTGCAGCCCGAGCCTCCCCAACAGGCACTGCCCGTCCCATCGACCGCCCAAGGGCTGAGGTGTGCAGACATGTGGCATGGGACTGGCAGGCAGCTCCGCCCGCGGCCCCGGTGCCGGATCCACTAGGCGAAGCCAGCTGGGCTCCTGAGTTGGGTAGGGTCTTGGAGAACTTTTATGTCTAGCTGGAGGATTGTATATGCACCAATCAGCACTGTGTCTAGCTTGGGGTTTGTGGATGCACCAATCAGCACTCTGTATCTAACTAATCTGGAGGGGACTTGGAGAACTTTTATGTCTAGCTAGAGACAATCAGTGCTCTGTGTCTAGCTCAAGGTTTGTAAATGCACCAATCAGTGCTCTGTGTCTAGCTAATCTAGTGGGGACTTGGAGAACTTGTGTGTCTAGCTAAAGGATTGTAAATGCACCAGTCAGCACTGTGTCTAGCTAATCTAGCAGGGACTTGGAAAAATTTTATGTCTAGCTAGAGGATTGTAAATCCACCAATCAGCACTCTGTGTCTAGCTCAGGGATTGTAAATGCACCAATCAGCACCCTGTCAAAACAGACCAATATACTCTCTGTAAAATGGACCAATCAGCAGGATGTGGGTGGGGCCAGATAAGCGGATAAAAGCAGGCTGCCTGAGCCAGCCACTTGGGTCCCCTTCCATGCTGTGGAAGCTTTGTTCTTTCACTCTTCACAATAAATCTTGCTGCTGCTCACTCTTTGGGTCCGCACCGCCTTTAAGAGCTGTAACACTCACCGTGAAGGTCTGCAGCTTCACTCCTGAAGCCAGCGAGACCACGAACCCACCGGAAGGAACGAACAACTCCAGACGTGCCGCCTTTAAGAGCTCTAACACCACTAAGGTCTGCAGCTTCACTCCTGAAGTGAGACCACGAACCCATCAGAAGGAAGAAACTCTGGACACGTCTGAACATCAGAAGGAACAAACTCCAGACACACCATCTTTAAGAATTGTAACACTCACCGCAAGGGTCCATGGCTTCATTCTTGAAGTCAGCAAGACCAAGAACCCACCGATTCCAGACACATTAAGGTGGTAGGCCAGGCAGGGGGGAGATCCTACATTCCAGGTACCCCTAGCCCTTCCCCTAACCAGGCTAACCTTGGGGATTCCCTGGAGATCAACCACTTCCAGTGAGAGGGAGTGGACAAAAGCCTCTGGACCAGCCATTCCTTCTCTCTCTCCAAGTCCTTCTTCCTCTCCAGCATCAAAACCAAGCCTAAGTATTTTGAGGTTACATGAACATCTCTCCCCTTCTTTTCTGTGGCAGTCTCAGCAAATAAAGGCACTGGGGCCTTAGTGGATAGCTCTTCAAGGTATGCTCATTGACACAGGGTATCAGGTAGGGCTAGCCCCAGGCCAAGGGAGTAAGGCAAACTGTCAGAACCTGGGCCATATGGGCCCTGGGAGTGTGAGGAGAGATAAATGGCTAAAGGCCCTAGCACCATTCCTGGACATAATTTAGCCACCCGAGCATGGCTAAAACACTGGGTACTGAGATTGGAGGATTTAAGAGGAGCTGTGTTTAAAAAACCCTTAAACCTGATGCGGCATTGCTAGATCCCTGTCACTGAAGGCCAAGGTGACATGGCTATGTTTAAGTCCTGAGTCTGAAGAACTTTTAGAGTGTGGTTAAAGAATCTGGGATTTGGGACTGGAGGGTTAGGAAGGGGACCTGGTAAAGGAGTCCCTCAGATTGTAGGGCTGGAGACTGAACTCTGAGTAAAATCTAAAGGTGGGGTGGGAGAGGATACAGCAAAGGCTAGAGATGTAGAAAAAAATAAAGCAGGAGAGTGTCATGGAAGCCAATGGAAGAACACAGTTGCAGGAGGAAGTAGTCAGATGCAAAGACCATTCCTCCAAGGGGACCGTCACTTGACACCTCTGCTCTCAGAAGTTAGATCTCTGCCATCTTCACATCTAAAGGAATGTAAGGGGTCAGAAGACTGTCCCCGAAGCTCTTAGAACAAGAGTGGGGTGGGTGTACAGTGGACAGATTTGACTCCAAGTATCTCTTAAGGGGCCACTTCCAGCCAACACCTTACTCTCACTCCATGAAGGCTTCTCCCGAGTGTGTCCTCTGGCATCTGACAAGTGATGTCCACGTACAGCTCTGTCCACATTACCTTACAAACAAGCCTTCTCCCTAAGCATTTCCGCTAGTGTGGCTGATGGCTGACTTGTTGCTAAAATCACATCCTCACTCCTTGCACCTCTAAAGCTTTTCCCCGAGTGTGTCTTCTGGTGTGTGATGAGCTGTGACTTCCTCCTAAAGCCTCGCCCGCACTCCGTGCATGCATAAGGTTTCTCCCCCGAGTGTATCCTCTGATGTAAGCTGAGAGTGGACTTGTGGCTAAAGTTTCGCCCACACTCGATGCACGCGTAAGGCTTCTCTCCTGTGTGTGTCCTCCAGTGTCTGTTGAGGAGTATCTTCCGGCCAAATCCCTGCCCACATTCTCCACACACATAAGGCTTCTCCCCTGAATGTGTCTGCTCGTGTGCGAGTTGATTTATCACGAAAGCCTCACCCACACTGGCTGCACACATAAGGTTTCTCCCTGGAGTGTGTACTCCGGTGGTAGCGGAGGGCTGACTGAGCTATAAAGCCTTGCCCACACTCTCCGCAGACATAAGGCTTTTCTCCTGTGTGTGTCCTCTGGTGTCTGATGAGTTGTGATTTCGTGATAAAGCCTCGCCCACACTCCACGCATGCATAAGGCTTCTCCCCAGTATATCCTCTGATGTACACTAAGAGCGGACTTGAGGCTAAAGTTTCGCCCACACTCAAAGCACGTGTAAGGCTTCTCTCCCGTGTATGTCCTCCAGTGTCCATTGAGGAATATCCTCCGGCTAAATCCCTGCCCACATTCCCCACACACATAAGGCTTCTCCCCTGAGTGTGTTCTCCGATGGGATTTGAGCGTCGACTTCTGGCTAAATCCATGCCCACAGTCTTCACACACATGAGGTTTCACCTCTGAATGTGTCCACTGGTGTAGGAGGAGAGTTGATTTAGCACGAAAGCCTCGCCCACACTCTCTGCAAACAAAAGGCTTCTCATCTGAATGTATCCTCTGGTGTGTGTTGAGACATGATCTCCTTACAAAGCCTCGGCCACAATCTCTGCACACGTAAGGCTTACCCCCTGTGTGAATTATCTGGTGCTTAATGAGCTCTGACTTTTCACGAAAGCCTCGCCCACACACTGTGCACATAAATGACTTCTCCCTTGTGTGTGTCCTCTGATGTCTCATGAGGTATGGCTTGCAGCTAAAGCCTCGCCCACAATGGCTGCACACATAAGGTTTCTCCGCGGAGTGTGCACTCAGGTGGTTGCGGAGGACTGACTCAACTATAAAGCCTCGCCCACACTCTTCGCAGACATAGGGCTTTTCTCCTGTGTGTGTCCTCTGCTGTATGATGAGCTGTGACTTCCTGCTAAAGCCTCGCCCACACTCCCTGCACACCTGTGACTGCCTTTTGTCTGAAGATTTTTCTGCTGTGACTGCCTTCTGTCTGAACAGGTTTGACTTCTGGTTAAAAGCTAGTGCACACTCTCCAAACCTGACTGCTCCAAACTCTGGAGTTTCTGCCCTCTTGGAAATTCTGTCTACTTCCTCAGAGCTTGCATTCTGGGCTGGACTGAACTGTATCTCAAATATTCTGTTGCCTCCCCAAGAGCTTATTGGTGATCTCTGGAACAGGCTAGAGAAACCCACTAAAGCCCCCTCTCATTTGTACTCCAAAACAAGGGTCTGACGCCTCCTTCCACTCGTTGATCTTCTGCTTCAGCCCCCCTGTGATTTTTATCAGAAGGACGTTGTGACTGTGGCTGATCCTCTGGGCAGGGATTTCCTGGGTGGAATTGATTTCCTGCATGGAAACCTGGAATAGGATGATTGTGTAGCTCATCTTGGCTGAGGAACTGCTGACTGCCAAAGGCCAGAGGGCAAGAAGAGCAGGTATGGACTTCTGGCTTTGATTCTGCTGAAGAAAGAAAGTTTCCAGTCAGAAGAGTCACAGGACTCTTGTTTTATCATAAGACCTGGCCCATTAATAGTTCTCAATTATTAAAGTCTTTCTCCCCAAGATGTGCTGTGCAGGACCTATGTTTTCATTCAACCTCTTCAAACTTTTGATTTGGAAATCATTTCAAATATACAGAAAAGTTGCAAGAATATGAATAATACAAAGGGCTGGGCACAGTGGCTCACGCCTGTAATCCCAGCACTTTGGGAGGCCAACCAAGGCGGGCGGATTGTCTGAGCTCGGGACTTCAAGACTAGCGTGGGCAACATGGTGAATGCCGTCACAAAAAAGTTTCTGATATTTCCCATGATTAGATTCAGATTATACACTGCACTCCATTTTTACATATTACATATTTTACTTTAATCCAAAAAAACCCACAGCCGAATCTATTCTATATATTATTGCAACAGAGAATCTTCCAAGTAGGCATCCGAGACATCCTCAGCGCTGTAAATATCTACAATTATACTAAAATTATCCTCTACCATAATCACATAATGCCACAAGCATTTGTTTCCACTGAGAGAACAGTCTTTATGACCTATACAGGAATGCTCTTTGTGACTTTTCCTTTGAGAAGAATGGATGGATTGAGATAGGAGTCACTTAGTCTCGATGTCCCCCAATGTAGAATGCAGTACAGAATAGTATTGAAGAATGTGCATAGGAAGCCTTCCTTTGAGCTTCCCCACTCATAAGTAAATATTTACTAGAGGAAGATTACATGCCAGGTTCTACCAGAAGCGAGGGATTCATCAGTGGAGAAGACAGGCACAACTGACTTAAAGAAGGCTGGCTCTTGGTCCTCCAATCCAAGATCTGTTCTTCCCTGTTTTCCACAAGTCAGCAAATACAGTGTTACCATTTAGCTGCACTTTCCTAAGAAATGTCAAAATTAAATTGCAACTGTTTCTAACCAGCTGAAGATAACAAACAACCATGAACTTTTTGTAATCCAGGAGGCCAGACCCTTTATCAGCCTAACTGAAGACCTTTGCCTAACTAATAAATAGGAGAATTTTTTTTTTTTTTTTTTTTTTTTGAGACGGAGTCTCACTCTGTCACCAGGCTGGAGTGCAGTGGCGTGATCTTGGCTCACTGCAACCTCTGCCTCCCGGGTTCAAGTGATTCACCTGTCTCAGGCTCCCGAGTAGCTGGGACTACAGGCGCCCATCACTCCACCCAGCTAATTTTTGTGTTTTTAGTAGAGACGGGGTTTCACCATGTTGGGCAGGATGGTCTCAATCTCTTGACCTCGTGATCCGCCCGCCTTGGCCTCTCAAAGTGCTGGGATTACAGGCGTGAGCCACGGCGCCTGGCCCCATTTGACTTTAGTCACCCACTCCCACCACCACATTCTTCGGTTCCTGATTCTAGGGCAGCACTCTATGGCTCCAGGGCTTCATTTCTTCTGGATGGATGGGGGTCCTGGTTTCAGTAGCTCCTCTGGAGCAGCATAGCTTAGCTAGTCCTCATCCCTCTTCCTGTCCTGAGAGAGTTGGAGCAGCTGGGCTGCGCGTCTGGGAATCTGATGATCAGGATGTCTGGATGGCAGCTTTGCAAGCCTAGAGTAATCAAAGCCTGGAACACTCCTGGCCCTAGATGTAGTTCAAAGGCCAAAGTTGGTTAGCTTTCCCAGGAGGTATTGCGTCTATGTCAGGGGGCTTAATTCTCACTGGCTTCTTTTCTTCAAAGGCCTAGTCAAAGTAGCAAAGATCTCATTATTTATAGAACACAGACCTTTAAAAAGTTCAGAGTTATTTGTGGTGTATTTAGAGTATTTAGGAACACATATTTTGGCATCCTGAACCCTGTCTTGTCTTTTCTTACTTTATGACTGTGGACACAAAGTTACTAATCCTTCTAAACTTCAATTTCCCGATCTATGAAATAATATCAGCATTAAATTTGGTCTTTATGTAAAGCCCTACAGAGCACAAAGCACAATGCTGGGCCCATAGTTAGTGATATTTATTATGGGGTCTATTATTATTATTAAGGATAATAATAATAATATAACTTAGAATCCAAATTCAGGTAATAAAGACCATCAGAACTTAATACAAGTGAATAAATAAATAAAAATTTTGAGTTTATTTAATCGTCAGGCAAGGGAATGAATAGTAAAGAAACTTTACTGAATAGTTCACAGGGAGAACTACTAAATAGTAGGAAGGCAGTTTTATGGCATTTGTGCTAATTAAATATGGAAGACCAGGACTCTGCATAGGATGGAATGAATCCATGGGTCTATACATGTTTGGTTAAAACAATTCTTCTGGCCAGCACAGTGGCTCACACTTGGATTCCCAGCACTTTGGGAGAACAATGAGGGCGGGATCACCTGAGATCAGGAGTTCAAAACCAGCCTGGCCAACATGATGAAACCCCGTCTCTACTAAAAATACAAAAATTAGTCGGTCATGGTGGCGCACGCCTGTAATCCCAGCTACTCAGGAGGCTGAGGCAGGAGAATTGCTTCAATTCCAGGAGGTGGAGGTTGCAGTGAGCCGAGATCCCACTGTGTCCGGAATTGGTGGGTTCTTGGTCTCACTGACTTCAAGAATGAAGCCGCGGACCCTCGCGGTGAGTGTTACAGCTCTTAAGGTGGCCCGTCTGGAGTTGTTTGTTCCTTCTGATGTTCGGATGTGTTTGGAGTTTCTTCCTTCTGGTGGGTTTGTGGTCTCGCTAGCTCAGGAGTGAAGCTGCAGACCTTCGCGGTGAGTGTTACAGCTCATAAAAGCGGTGTGGACCCAAAGAGTGAGCAGTAGCAAGATTTATTGCAAAAAGCGAAAGAACAAAGCTTCCAGTGTGGAAGGGGACCCAAGCCAGTTGCCACTGTTGGCTCGGGCAGCCTGCTTTTATTCTCTTATCGGGCCCCACCCACGTCCTGCTGATTGGTAGAGCCCAGTGGTCTGTTTTGACAGGGCGCTGATTGGTGCGTTTACAATCCCTGAGCTAGACACAAAGGTTCTCTACGTCCCCACTAGATTAACTAGATACAGAGTGTCAACACAAAGGTTCTCCAAGGCCCCACCAGAGTAGCTAGATACAGTGTGTCAATTGGTGCATTCACAGACCCTGAGCTAGACACAGGGTGCTGATTGGTGTATTTACAAACGTTGAGCTAGATACAGAGTGCCGATTGGTGTATTTACAATCCCTGAGCTAGACATAAAGGTTCTCCACGTCTCCACCAGACTCAGGAGCCCAGCTGGCTTCACCCAGTGGATCCCGCACCGGGGCTGCAGGTGGAGCTGCCTGCCAGTCCCGCGCCGTGCGCTCGCACTCGTCAGCCCTTGGGTGGTCGATGAGACTGGGTGCCCCGTGGAGCAGGGGGTGGTGCTGTCGGGAAGGCTGGGGCCGCACAGGAGCCCATGGAGGGGGTGGGAGGCTCAGGCATGGTGGGCTGCAGGTCCCGAACCCTGCCCCACGGGAAGGCAGCTAAGGCCCGGTGAGAAATCAAGGGCAGCGCCAGTGGGCTGCCACTGCTGGGGGACGCAGTATACCCTCCACAGCCGCTGGCCCGGATGCTAAGCCCCTCATTGCCCAGGGCCGGCAGGGCCGGCCGGCTGCTCCAAGTGCGGGGCCCGCCAAGCCCACGCCCACCCAGAACTCCAGCTGGCCCGCAAGCGCGGCGGGCAGCCCGGGTTCCTGCTTGCACCTTTCCCTCCACAACTCCCTGCAAGCTGAGGGAGCCGGCTCTGGCCTTGGCCAGCCCAGAAAGGAGCTGTCACAGTGCAGTGGTGGGCTGAAGGGCTCCTCAAGTGCCGCCAAAGTGGGAGCCCAGGCAGAGGAGGCGCCCAGAGCGAGCAAGGGCTGTGAGGACTGCCAGCACGCTGTCACCTCTCACCACCATTGCACTCCAGCTTGGGCCACAAGAGTGAAACTGTCTCAAAAAAAAAAAAAAGGCCGGGCACAGTGGCTCATGCCTGTAATCCCAGCACTTTGGGAGGCCAAGGCGGGTGGATCACATAAGGTCAGGAGTTCAAGACCAGCCTGGCGAATATGGCGAAACCTCATCTCTACTAAAGATACAAAAATTAGCAGGGCATGGTGGCGGGCGCTTGTAATCCCAGCTACTCGGGAGGCTGAGGCAGGACAATCACTTGAACCCGGGAGGCGGAGGTTGCAGTGAGCCTGGATCACGCCATCACACTCCAGCCTGGGTGACAGAACAAGACTCTGTCTCAAAAAAATTTTAAATAAATAAATAAATAATAAAGCCACCTGGACCCCCATCCATCCAAAAGAAACTAAGCCCTGGAGCCACAGAGTTCTGCCCTAGAAGCAGGAACAGAAGAATGGAATGGGAGTGGGTGACTAAAGCCAATTTTTTCTTATTTTATTATTTTATTTTATTTATTTTATTTTATTTTATTTTTTTGAGATAGAGTCTCTGTTGCCCAGGCTGCAGTGCAGTGGCGTGATCCTGGCTCACTGCAACCTCTGCTTCCCAGGTTCAAGCAATTCTTTTGCCTCAGCCTCCCAAGTAGCTGGGACTACAGGCGTGTGCCACCATGCCCAGCTAATTTTTGTATTTTTAGTAGCGACGGGGTTTCACCATGTTGCCCAGGCTGGTCTCGAACTCCTGAGCTCAGGCAATCCACCCGCCTCAGCCTCCCAAAGAGCAAGGATTGCAGGTGTGAGCCACCGCGCCCAGCCTTTTTATTATTTTTTTTAGACAGAGTCTTGCTCTGTCACCCAGGCTGGAGTGCAGTGGTATGATCTTGACTCACTGCAACTTCCACCTCCCAAGTTCAAGTGATTCTCCTGCCTCAGACTCCTGAGTAGCTGGGATTACAGGCACGTGCCATCTTGCCCAGCTAATTTTTGTATTTTTAGTAGAGACAGGGTTTCACCATGTTGGTCATGCTGGTCTCGAACTCCTGACCTCATGATCCGCCCGCCTTGGCCTCCCAATGTGCTGGGGTACAAGTGTGAGCCACCGTGCCCAGCCTCTTCCTTCTTTATTCTACAATTTTAATAAACAAGACCCTTCAACTTAAAAAAAAGAAAGTCCATAATGTTCAGAGTAAAAGCCAAGCTGCTTAGAGGGCCCACTGGGTTCCACCTATTGCTTCTTTGACTCAACCTATTCTCCAGCCTTCATTTGCTCCATCTGAGCCGCACTGTCCTCCCCTCCTGATGACGTACACTGGCTGGTTTCTATGTCTACAGCACCCTTCTCCCATACATACCACTGGTATATTCTAAGAATGCAGAACTAGACCCAGCGTTTAATAGTCAATAAATACTTTTGAGTAAATGAGTGATAGGAGCCAAGTTAATTAAAAAAGGACTAGAGGGTTAGGCAGAAGATGTTCTCTAATACTGTCAGAACAAAAGCCTCCTTTTTATAACCTATATTTCGTAATATCTCACTCTCCTGAAACAAAATTCATATTTAATTAAATGTACTCACAACATTTTGTGTTTTTTTTCTCTCCAAGATGGAGTCTTGCTCTGTCGCCCAGGCTGGAGTGCAGTGGCGCAATCTCGGCTCACTGCAACCTCTGCCTCCCAGGTTCAAGCGATTCTCCTCCCTCAGCCTCCTGCATAGCTGGGACTACAGGTGCACATCACCATGCCCGGCCATTTTTTTTTTTTTTTTTTGTATTTTTAGTAGAGGCGAGGTTACACCATGTTGGCCAGGCTTGTCTTGAACTCCTGACCTCGTGATCCACCTGCCTTGGCCTCCCAAAGTGCTAGGATTACAGGCATGAGCCACCGCACCCAGCTGCAGAATGTTTTAATAATGTAATGCCCTATCTGAAACATAAAAAAGAAAGGAGCCAGGCGTGGCGGCTCATGCCTATAATCCCAACACTTTGGGAGGCAGAGGCAGGCGGATCATCTGAGGTCAGTAGTTTGAGACCAGCCTGACCAACATGGTGAAACTCTGTCTCTACTAAAAATACAAAAATTTGCCGGGTGTGGCGGCACGTGCCTGTAATCCCAGCTACTCAGGAGGCTGGGGCAGGAGAATCACTTGAACCAGGGAGGCAGAGGTTGTGGTGAGCCGAGATTGCACCACTGCACTCCAGCCTGGGCAACAAGAGCAAAACTCCATCTCGAAAAAAAAAAAAAAGTAATTTACAATAAAAATATTCATTTCAATATGTAATCTCTTGACAGGGCTACATTATGAGACATACCAGATCAATCAAGTGCTTACAGGAAGATCATTGTGGACATGATAGCTACAAATGCAGACACACATGGGTGTGCGTTATTGATGACTATGCGTGTTCTAGTGGTGACAGACCTAAGTGTGCTATGCAAGCGGTTACTCAAACACCACAACCAGCACTGCCATGAGTGATGTATTTTTTTTTCATATTGGTGAACACCTCTTGGTAAAACTCAAAACTATTTTCTCTTGATTTACAATCTACCATGCAAAAATTATGATATTATCTAAAATAGATTTATATTCTAGATTCAGAACATTACAAACAGATCCATGGGCTACAGGGGAAAATAAAGGAGAGAGAGAAGAAATTGATATAAATTAAGAGAATTTTTTAGAAGATGAAATGTGTGGATCTCATCTGAATCCCGATTCAAATTTGCAAAAAAACTTTTGAGATGATCAGGTAAATTTGAACATGGACTAGGTGCTGGATGATACTGAAGCACTACTGATAACTTTGTGAGTTCTGATCATGATACTGTGGTTATATAAGAAAATGTGAAGCCGGGCGCAGTGGCTCACACCTGTAATCCCAGCACTTTGGGAGGCCGAGGCGGGCGGATCACCTGAGGTCAGGAGTTCGAGACAAGCCTGGCTAACATGGTGAAACCCCGTTTCTACTAAAAATACAAAAAATTAGCCGGCTGTGGTGGTGCACACCTGTAATCCCAGCTACTCGGGAGGCTGAGGCAGGAGAATCGCTTGAACCCGGAAGGTAAAAGTTGCAGTGGGCCAAGATCGCACCACTGCACTCCAGCTTGGGCAATAAGAGTGAAACTCCATCTCAAAAAAAATAAAATAAAATGTCTCTATTTATTGGAGTTGCACTGTGATATAACAGGAGTGGTATGTCATGATATTTGAGATTTGCTTTAAATAATTCAGCAATAAGAGAAAAAAAGTGATATAGAGACAAAGGGAAAGATGGATCAAGGACGAAAACAGTTTAACACCTGAAATGGATCCAGTGAGATCCAAAGTTTCAGGGTCAAGATTAATTTGAATCAGATTATTTTAAGGCAATTTTAACATATTCTTCAGAATCAACAAAATGTATGAGCATAAAGATAGAGAGTAACAAGACCAGATGAAACAAGACCAAATCAGATTGGCCAATTGAAAGCTAACTTAAATGGATGAATCTACACTGAAATAGAAATAAGCAACTAGGATTGAAATGAGGCCAATTCAAATTAGATTAAAGCAGTGCAAAATAGGTCTAAGCAGATGCAAAGAGAACAAATCAGAACTATTTAATTAATAGCTTTGCCAGATGAAGACAAACCTTGAGAAAGATGCTGAGAGAAATGTGAGGAACTTTGAAAATCTGACTCTCATCAAGAACTCAGGAATATCCAGAATAATTTTGTATTTGCTAACCTAGTAATCAGTTTTAGTTTTTAAATAAGTGGATAAAAACATGACGTATGATATCCAGTGTTGCGGGAAGTCAGGGACCCCAAACGGAGGGACCGGCTGAAGCCATGGCAGAAGAACGTGGATTGTGAAGATTTTATGGACATTTATTAGTTCCCCAAATTAATACTTTTGTAATTTCTTTTTTTTTTTTTTGAGACAGAGTCTCGCTCTGTCACCCAGGCTGGAGTGCAGTGGCGCAATCTCGGCTCACTGCAAGCTCTGCCTCCCGGGTTCACGCCATTCTCCTGCCTCAGCCTCTCCGAGTAGCTGGGACTACAGGCGCCTGCCACAACGCCCGGCTAATTTTTTGTATTTTTAGTAGAGACGGAGTTTCACCGTGGTCTCGATCTCCTGACCTTGTGATCCGCCCGCCTCAGCCTCCCAAAGTGCTAGGATTACAAGTGTGAGCCACCGCGCCTGGCCTACTTTTGTAATTTCTTATGCCTGTCTTTACTGCAATCTCTAAACATAAATTGTGAAGATTTCATGGACACTTACCACTTCCCCAATCAATACCCTTGTGATTTCCTATGCCTGTCTTTACTTTCATCTCTTAATCCTGTCAGTTGAGGAGGATGTATATCGTTCCAGGACCCTGTAATAATTGCGTTAACTACAAAAATTGTACAGCATGTGTGTTTGAGCAATATGAAATGTGGGCACCCTGAAAAAAGAACAGGATAACAGCAATTGTTCAGGGAATAAGAGAGATAACCTTAAACTCTGACCGCCGGTGAGCCGGGCAGAACAGAGCCATATTTCTCTTCTTTCAAAAGCAAATGGGAGAAACATCGCTGAATTCCTTTTCTCAGCATGGAATGTCCCTGAGAAAGAGAATGCGCACCCAGGGGTAGGTCTCTGAACTGGCCCCCCCGGGGCATACCTGTCTCTTATGGTCGAGATTGCAGAGGCGAAATAAACTCCAGTCTCCCATAGCGCTCCCAGGCTTATTAGGAAGAGGAAATTCCCACCTAATAAATTTTGGTTAGACCGGTTGATCTCAAAACACTGTCTCCTGATAAGATGTTATCAGTGACAGTGGTGCCCAAAACTTCATTAGCAATTTTAATTTCCGCTTGGTCCTGTGGTCCTGTGATCTCGCCCTGCCTCCACTTGCCTTGTGATATTCTATTACCCTGTTAAGTACTTGATGTCTGTCACCCACACCTATTCATATACTCCCTCCCCGTTTGAAACTCCCTAATAAAAACTTGATGGTTTTTGTGGCTTGTGGGGCATCACGGATCTACCAATGTGTGATGTCTCCCCCGGACGCCCAGCTTTAAAATTTCTCTCTTTTGTACTCTGTCCTTTTATTTCTCAAGCCAGCCGACACTTAGGAAAATAGAAAAGAACCTAGGTGATTGTTGGGGCAGGTTCCCTGATAATCCAGTAATCTATAAAACATCAAACTGACAGATTTATACCTTAAATGTTAAACATTTCCAACTTCTAGGTCATAGAAGGCATCTCTTACTATTCTCCTCCTTGTTCTCTGTACTCCAACCACCTTGGCCTCCTTGCTTTTCCTCCAAAGGACTAGATATGCTCCTGCCTCCAGGGCCTTGGCACTGCTTTCCCCTTGTCTGGAGCAGTTTCCCACCTGACCCACATATCCAACCTCCTCACCTCCTTCAAGCCTTTGCTCAAATGTACTTCCTCACAGAGGCCTACCTTGATCATGCAATTTAAAAGTTCAGCCAGTTGCCTCCATACCCAGCACTTCAGATCTCCCTTAATCTGCTCTACTTATATTTATATATCTTATACATATATATTTTTTTAGCTATGTAGCACTTATTATCCTTTGACATATATAATTTACCTATATATGCTGCTTATTGTATGTTGTCAGTCTACCTATACTAGAATATAAGCGCCACGAGAGAAGAAATGCTTTATTATTCTATTCACTGATATGTTCTAAGAGATTAAAACATTGGCTGGCACACTGAATATGGTCAGTAAATACTTGAACGGAAAAATGAAAGAAGAGAACATGTCCTTACCCAACAACACCAGATTCCTGAGATTTTCCAGCATCACTTCTTTGTATAGGTTCCTCTGCTCAAGGCTCAGTCTCTTCCACTCTGCCTCAGTGAAAAGCACAGCCACATCCTCGAAAGTCACTGGTCCCTAAATCAACCAATAAATTCATACTAATCAAGTCACCATTAAGATTAACAGGGAGGGCCTTCCTTCCTTTTTCTTTCTTTCTTTCTTTCTTCCTTCCTTCCTTCCTTCCTTCCTTCCTTTCTTTCCTTCTTTCCTTCTTTTCTCTTTTCTTTTCTTTCTTTTTCTTTTCTTCCGTCTGTGGCCCAGGCTGCAGTATAGTCGGCACGCTGCAGACTCCCTGCCTCTGGCTCCCGTGATTCTCCTGCCCCGGCCTGCGGGCTGCGTGGGTGGCGCGCGCCACCACCCCTCCCTGGTTTTTCTCCTTTGGCTAGAGGCGCGGTTTCGCCATGTTGGCCACGCTGGTCTCCAGCTCCTGACCTCGAGTGGTCTGCCTGCCTCGGCCTCCCGAGGTGCTGGGACTGCAGACAGAGTCTCGCTCACTCGGTGCTCGGTGTTGCCCAGGCTGGAGTGCGGTGGCGTGGTCTTGGCTCACTGCAGCTTCCGCCTCCCAGCCGCCTGCCTTGGCCTCCCAGGGTGCTGGGATTGCAGCCTTTGCCCGGCCGCCGCCCCGTCTGGGGGGTGGGGAGTGCCTCTGGCCGGCCGCCCCGTCTGGGAAGTGAGGAGCGCCTCTGCCCGGCCGCCCCGTCTGGGAAGTGAGGAGCGCCTCTGCACGGTCACCCCGTCTGGGAAGTGAGGAGCGCCTCTGCCCGGCCGCCCATTGTCTGGGATGTGAGGAGCGCCTCTGCCCGGCTGCCCCGTCCAGGAAGTGAGGAGCCCCTCTGCCCGGCCGCCACCCCGTCTAGGAAGTGGGGGGCGTCTCTGCCCAGCCGCCCCATCTGGGAGGTGAGGAGTGCCTCTGCCCGGCCGCCCCGTCTGGGATGTGGGGAGCACCTCTGCCCGGCCGCCCCGTCTGGGAGGTCTACCACGGAGGCCAGAAGCAATGTGGGGGCTGGACGTGGTGGCTCACGCCTGTAGTCCCGGTACTCTGGGAGGCCGAGGCGGGTTGATCACTTGAGGCTAGGGGTTCGAGACCAGCCTGGCCAACATGGCGAAACATATGAAAAATACAACAGACAAATGAACCAACCAACCCAGCGACAACAAAACGGGTCTACCCTGGAGTCATACTCTAATTTTTTCTATTTTCCTCCCTTTCTGATCCTTTATCCCACTTTATTTTTCTTCCTCTTCCTTCTCCTTCTTCTTTGTCAAATAGAGGATGCAGTTATTATCATTGATCCCTACAAAGTCCCTCTCTCATTTATTTTCTTTAATTCCCACCCCCCATTTCTATTCCCTGTCTTCCCATGTGCAACCTTCCTAATATGTTTGATATGCATCTTTTTGTTTGTATGTATTTTTAGAAAATGTTTATTGTTTTGTGTGCAAAAAAAATAAAATTAATAAAAAAGAATCAACAGGATGTTGATCTTGGCAGGGTTCCCTGGATCCAGATTCTGAAAATGGAAAAAAAAAAAAAAAAAAAAAAAAAGATTCACAGGGAGAATGGAACTGGTGGTCTTGGAGAATCTAGCTACATAAGAAATTGATTTAGGCTGGGCACGGTGGCTCACACCTGCAACCCCAGCACTTTGGGAGGCCAAGGTGGGAGGTTATCTTGAGGTCAGGAGTTCGAGACCAGACTGGCCAATATGGTGAAACGCTGTCTCCACTAAAAATACAAAAATTAGCTGGGCGTGGTGGCACACGCCTGTAGTCCCAGCTACTCGGGAGGCTGAGGCAGGAGAATCACTTGAACCCGAGAGGCAGAGGTGGCAGTAAACCAAGATCACTCCATTGCACTCCAGCGCGGATGACAGAGTGAGACTCCGCCTCAAAAAAAAAAAAAAATAAATGGATCTGCTACTTGGGAGGCTGACGTGAGAGGATTGTTTGAGCCCAGGAGTTCAAGACTAGCCTAAGCAACACAGTGAGACCCTGTCTCTATGAAAGATAAACAAAAATTAGCCAAGTATGGTGGTGTGCACCTGTAGTTCCAGCTACCCAGGAGGCTGAGGTAGGAGGATCGCCCGATCCCAGGAGGTCAGGGCTGCAGTGAGCTGAGATCACACCATTGCACTCCAGCCTGGGTGACCAGAGCGAGACCCTGTCTCAAAAAAACATACACCATATGCTTTTTCATCTTCAAGTCTCTTGTAAATGAGTATTCAGTGGTGTTTTATCTTTAGTTACACTTGAAAGGTGGCATTGCCCTCAGATACCAAGGGAGTCACCAATCAACTTACTTCTACTGAATTCAAGCATTATTTGCTCAGTGACCAACTTCAGCCTATGGGTATTCCATGACACTCCTAACTTGCCCTAGATTTGTTTTTTTGTTTGTTTTTTTGTTTTTGTTTTTTTTTTTTTTTTTGAGACGGAGTCTCACTCTGTTGCCCAGGCTGAACTGCAGTGGCGTGATCTCGGCTCACTGCAGCCCCTGCCTACCGGGTTCAAGCAATTCTCCTGCCTCAGCCTCCCAAGTAGCTGGGACCATAGGCACATACCACCACACCTGGCTAATTTTTTTTGTATTTTTTCTTTTTAGTAGAGATGGGGTTTCACCATGTTGGCCAGGCTAGTCTCCAATTCCTGACCTCAAGTGATCTGCCTGCCTCGGACTTGCTTTACATTTTTAACTTCACTCTGCAGACTTTGGGGAACAGTTGCACATTATTCCCAGCTGCCTCTGATCACCCTGAGTACCTCTTCTCTGACTCAGCTTCTTCCTCCTATTCTCAGGTATACATCCATCTTCTTGTCCACCTTCCAAGTGGTCCTTGGCACTCTAGGAGTTGGTAATGTATATTCCAGGTTCTAAAGCTAAACTAATTAAGCTTCTATCAAATCAAAGATGACAGTAGGGGCTGGAGGAAACACACTGCAAGGCTACCAAGCCAGAGCTTCCTAGCACCCTCCCCTGAGAGCTGGACTATAAAAGAGATTTAATAAAACCCAGCACAGAAGTGCAGAAGCAGTACAGAATAATAATGGCGCTGAGCTAAGAGTAGGAAACTAGGTGTAGATACTGAAAGCCTTGAGTGTGTGAGAAGTTTTGGGAGGGATGTCACATCTATAGCCAGCAGCCCAGGCAGTCAGGCCGCGTGGCACAGTGTAGGAGGGAGGACAAAAAGTCTAGACAGCAGGCCAGGACCCAGGATTAGGCAGCCAAGGCCTGAGTGGACAGTGGTGTGGGCTGCTGTCCCTTACATGCTTTCCATGACCTGCTGCTTCAGGCACATCCTGGTTCTCATATTCTCAGTGATCTTTCCCCTTTTCTTTTTATACCCCAGGTCTCATAATTTCTCTTGTTCAAGCCTTGTGTCTCTCATGTTCCAATATCCTCTCCATTTCTCTCTTGACTCCTCTTCCCCCTCTAGTTCTTCCACTGAAGCATAAAACAGGCTCAGCTACAATGGAAGCTAGGCTTTTTCCACAGTGGATGTAGTAGGAGCCCAATCTACGGAGTCAGACCACACAAGTCCAAATCCCAGCTTTGCCACTTATACAATACATGACCTTCGGAAACTTACATAACCTCTCTGTGTCTTAGTTTCCACATCTATAAAATGGGCTTGATAATGACACTTACTGTCTTAATAAAGATAAAGCACTGACATCAATGCCTGACATGCAGTAAACACTTGCTATTACAATTTGCTGTAACTAAGCAATAGAATGTTTTATATTTAAGTAAAAACTGATTTTTAAAATAAGTAAATAATTTTTGGTTCTCAAAAAGTAATCAAACATTCTGTCCAGTACAAGGCAAGAAGAGGAAGTAAAAAGCACAGAGACTGGTAAGGAAGAAATAAAATTACCCCATTTGCCAAGGACATGGTTTTCTATGTATGAAATGCAAAGGAATCTATAAAAATGATCATATAACTAATAAGTGAGTCCAGGAGGACTGAAAGATACAAGATGAACACATAAAAATCCATCGTATTCCTATAGATTAGCAACGACCATGTGGAAACTGAAATTAAAAATATACCATTTACAATCACTCCCGCAAACAAGAGGCGCCTAACATAAATCCAACAAAACAAGTATAACATCTGTACACTGAAAACTACAAAATGCCAATGGAAAAAAAATCAAAGAAGATCTAGATAGATGGGGAGACAAAGCACGTTCATGGGTTGGAAGGCTCTAACATAGTAAAGATGTCAATCTTCCCCAAAATGATCTATAGATTTAACACAATTCCCATAAAAATCCCAACCAGATTTTTGTGTAGATATAGACAACTTATCCTAATATATATGATCAGGCAAAGAAACTAGAAGAACAAAGTAAGAGTGATCACTCTACCTGATATTAAACTTCTTATTTGATCACTGCAATACTTGAGACAGGGTACCTATGGAAGAACAGACACACAGATCAATAGAAGAGAACCGAAAACCCAGAAAGAGATCAACACAAATATCCCAAAGTGGATTTTTGTAAAAGTAATTCAATGAAGAATCGACTTTGCAACAAATGGCACTGGACCAACTGGATATTCACAGACAAAAAAATTAACCTCAACCTAAAACCTCACACTTTATTAAAAAAAAAAAAAATTCAAAATGAATCACAAATTTAAATATAAAAATATTAGAAAAAATACAGGAGAAGATCTATACTGGGACCTAGTGCTTGGCAAAGAGTTCTTAGACATGACACCAAAACCACAATCCATAAAAGAAAAAATAATAAACCAGACTTCACCAAAATTAAAACTTTTTCGGTGGCTCACGTCTGTAATCCTAGCACTTTGGGAGGCTGAGGCAGGCAGATCACCTGAGGTCAGGAGTTCGAGACCAGCCTGGCCAACATGGTGAAACCCTGTCTCTACTAAAAATGCAAAAATTAGCTAGGTGTGGTGGCGCACACCTGTAATTCCAGCTACTCGGGAGGCTGAGGCAGGAGAATCACTTGAACCCAGGAGGCAGGGGTTGCAGTGAGCCAAGATTATGCCACTGCACTCCAGAGTCTTGCTCTGTCTCAAAACAAAAAACAAAAAACAAAAACAAAAACAAAACCTTTTTACTATAGAAGACCCCCATCTCTTCCAGAACATAGAAGCAGAGGGAACATTTCCTAACCCATCCTATGAATCCAGCATTACCCTAATAGCAAATCTAGATAAAGACATTAGAAATTAAAACTACAGATCAATATATCTCACAGAGATACAATACCCCCTCCCAAAATATAAGAAAATCAAATCCAGAAATGTATAAGAAGAATTACACACCACACTTGGGTTTATTATAGTTCTGCAAAGCTGGTTCAACATTTGAAAATCAATCATTGTGGAAGTCAGGGTTGGTTTTTCAAGATGGCGGCCTTTGAGGCTCTGGTGTCTGGCTGTGGGCAGCTTCCCTGTGGGCTCCTAGCAGGCCCCCAGCAGGGACCAGCTGGTCTCAGCTTCCAGCTCGCGGGTTCAGGGAAGTGGTGGAGATCCAAGAAGGAAAGACAACTATAATTGAAGGCTGTATCACAGCGACTCGAAGGAGAGTCCAAATCCTCTTAACCCCTCTGGCCAGTGCCCCATCTGCCACTGGAACCTGAACCACAAGTAAAACTATGATGATGTTTTGCCGCTTAGCCAGTTCATCCAGCCTCATGGAGGCATGCTGCCCCAAAAGATCACAGGCCTGTGATGGGAAGAGCACTGCAAGATCGAGGAGTGTGTGAAGATGGCCTGCCGAGCAGGTCTGTTACCAAGTCACAGGCCTCAGCTCCCTGAAGGAGTTGTTCCAAAGGGCAAACCCCAACTCAACCAGTACTTGACCCACTGGGGTCCCTGCACCCTCATGCCCATCTACAAAAAAGGCCTCCCCTGGAACAGGGCGTTCATGGCCTTGGGATCACCCTTCCTGCGGGACAATGTCTGCTACTCAAGAACACCTTGGAAGCTGTCTCACTGACAGAGAGCAGAGCTTCCAGAGTTCCTCCTGCACCTACGCTGTGGAGTAGGAGGCCTACTCACAAGCCCTGGGCCACAACTATACTGCCCCACCCCACCATGACGGCCTGGCCCCTCTGACACGTATGGACAGGGGACAGTGGGACAAACTTCAGTACCCTTGGCCTCCCCAGTAGCAATGCTGGGAGCTAGAGGCAGGCAGGGCAGTTGGGTCCCTTGGCAACTGCTGTGGGGCTTGGGCCATACTCAGTGCTGGAGACAGGAGTTTTGCCCAGTGGAATGTCATAAACTAGGCTCGTGGGCTTAAAATTAAAAAAAAGAAAAGAAAATCAATCATTGTAATCCACCATGTTAACAGGCTAAAGAAACAAAATCATATGATCATATCATTTGATACAGAAAATACAAAACCCAACACCTAGTGATTATAAAAATTCTCAGCTGCCACGAGTGGTGGCTCGTGCCTGTAATCCCAACAGTTTGGGAGGTCAAGGCAGGAGGATTGCTTGAGCCCAGGAGTTTGAGACCAGCCTGGGCAACATGGCAAGACCCCGTCTCTGGCCAGGCACGGTGGCTCTCGCCTATAATCACAGCACTTTGGGGGGCTAAGGCAGGCAGATCACCGGAGGTTACAAGTTCGAGACCAGCCAACGTGGCAAAACCGTGTCTCTACTGAAAATACAAAAGCTAGCCAGGCGTGGTGGTGGGTACCTGTAATACCAGCTACACGGGAGGCTGAGGCAGGAGAATCACTTGAACCTGGGAGGCGGAGGTTTTGATGAGCCAAGATCGCACCACTGCACTCCAGTCTGGAGACAGAGTGAGACTTTGTCTCAAAAAAAAAAAAAAAAAAAAAAAGTAAAAACTCTCGGCCAGGCATAGTGGCTCATGCCTGTAATATCAGCACTTTGGGAGGCCAGGTAGGCAGATCACTTGAGGTCAGGAGCTTGAGACCAGCCTGGCCAACATGGTGAAATCCCGTCTCCACTAAAAATACAAAAATTAGCTGGGCGTGGTGGTGCACACCAGTAATCCCAGCTACTTGATAAGACTTTCAATTTCAAATTGATAGATTTCAATATTTACATAAAAATGCAAAAGACAGCTGGGCGTGGTGGCTCATGCCTGTAATCCCAGCACTTTGGGAGGCCGAGGCGGGTGGATCACGAGGTCAGGAGATCGAGACCATCCTGGCTAACACAGTGAAACCCCGTCTCTACTAAAAATACAAAAAATTAGCCGTGCGTGGCAGCATGCACCTGTAGTCCCAGCTACTAGGGAGGCTGAGGCAGGAGAATCGCTTGAACCCGGGAGGCGGAGGTTGCAGTGAGCCAAGATTACGCCACTGCACTTTAGCCTGGGAGACAGAGCGAGACTCTGTCTCAAAAAAAAAAATAATAATAATAATAAAATTTAAGGACTTACACTACCTGATTTTAGGACTTATCATAAAGCTACTACATTAGTGAGGAGCACAATACAAATATGAGAAGAGTTCAATGGAGCAGAACAGAGCACCCAGAAAACAGACCCACAATTGATTTTTCTTTTTTTTGAGACAGGGTCTCACTCCATCCTCACTCCATCACCCAGGCTGGAGTGCAGTGGTGTGAACATGGCTCACTGCAGCCTCAACCTCCCAGGCTCAAGAGATCCTCCCACCTCAGCCTCCCACATAGCTGGGACTACAGGCGAACAACTCCAGCTAATTTTTTGTACTTTTCGTAAAGATGAGGTTTCACCATGTTGCCCAGGCTGGTCTCGAACTCCTGGGCTCAAGCGATCCACCTGCCTTGACTTTCCAGAGTGCTAGGATTACAGGTATGAGCCACTGTGCCTGGCCCCACAATTGATTTTTAACAAAAGTATCAAAAGAATTCAATGAAGGAAGGAAAGTCTTTTCAAAAAAACTGTTGGAAGAACTGAACACCCAAATTTAAAAATAAAGAACGCCAATCCCTATCTCATACCACGCCAAAAAAACCTAAAAATTACCTCAACTTAAAGGTGATTTTATATTAAACAGTTTCTTTTTTTTTGAGATGGAGTTTCACTCTGTTGCTCAGGCTGGAGCACGTTGGTGCAATCTCAGCTCACTGCAAACTCTGCCTCCCAGGTTCAAGTGATTCTCCTGCCTCAGCCTCCCAAGTAGCTGGGATTACAGGTGAGCATCACCACGCCCAGCTAATTTTTTTTTTTTTTTTTTTGAGACGGAGTCTTGCTCTGTCACCCAGGCTAGAGTGCAGCAGTGTGAACTCAGTTCACTGCAACCTCCACCTCCCAGGTTCAAGTGATTCTCCTGTCTCAGCCTCTCGAGTAGCTGAAACTACAGATGCGTACCACCACACCTGGCTAATTTTTATATTTTTAGTAGAGACGGGGTTTCATCATGTTGGCTGGGCTGGCCTTGAACTCTTGACCTCAGGTGATCCGCCCATCTCAGCCTGCCAAAGTGCTAGGATTACAGGAATGAGCCACGGCGCCTGGCCTAATTTTTGTATTTTTAGTAGAGATGGAATTTCACCATGTTGGCCAGGCTGGTCTCGAACTCCTGACCTCAAGCAATCTGCCCACCTCGGCCTCCCAAAGTGCTAGGATTACAGGCATGAGCCACCACGCCCGGCCAAAACTATACAGTTTCTAGAAGAAAATCTTCACCACTTGGAGATAAACGAAGATTTCTTTGACAGCATACAGACAGCAAAAAACATAAAACAGAAAAGCTGACCAAATTTCATATTTAAAAAACCATTTTATAGTTTTAACAAACTTCATCAAAATTTTAAAACTCCTGCTCATCAAAAGACATTAAGAAAACGAATAGGCCGGCTCTAGGCTAGAACAAAATATTCACAAAACAAATATATGACAAAAGACGGGCCAGGTGTGGTGGCTCACACCTGTAATCCCAGCACTTCGGGAGGCCGAGGCAGGCAGATCATCTGAGGTCAGGAGTTCGAGACCAGCCTGGCCAACACGATGAAACCAAGTCTCTAATAAAAATACAAAAATTAGCCAGGAGTGGTGTTGCAGGCCTGTAATCCCAGCTTCTCAGGAGGCTGAAGCAGGAGAATCACTTGAATCCAGGAGACGGAGATTGCAGTGAGCCAAGATCGCATCACTGTACTCCAGCGTGGGCAACAGAGGGAGATTCTGTCTCAAAAAAAAAAAAAAAAAAGTTCTCAAGTAGAGAGTAGGCCAAGTGCAATGGCTCGCATGTGTAATCCCAGCACTTTGAGAGTCCAAGATGGGAGGACTGCCTGAGTCCAAGAGTTCGAGACGAGCCTGGGCAACATAGTGAGACCTGTCTCTATTTAATAAAAAAAAAAAAGAAAAAAAGAAAGTAGAAAGTAAAATAGTAGTTACCAGAGGATGGAGAGGGGAAGGGAGAGGAAAGCAGGACAGAGATTGGTCAATAGATACAGAACTACATTATACAGGATGAATAAGTTCTGGTGTTCTATTGCAAAGTAGGAAGCTTAGAGTTAACAATAATAAATTGTAATTTTTTTTTTTTTTGAAATGGAGTCTTGCTCTGTCACCTGGGCTGGAGTGCCATGGCTCGATCTCGGCTCACTGCAACCTCCACCTCCCAAGCTCAAGTAATTCTCCTGCTTCAGCCTCCTGAGTAACTGGGATTACAGGCGCCCGCCACCATGCCCAGCTAATTTTTGTATTTTTAGTAGTGACAGGTTTTCGCCATGTTGGCCAGGCTGGTCTCGAACTACTGACCTCAGGTGATTCGCCCATCTCGGCCTCCCAAAGTGCTGGCATTACAGGTGTGAGGCACCATTCCCAGCCAGAATTGTATATTTCAAAATGACTAGAAAAGAGGCTTTTGAATGTTCTCATCACAAAGAAATGATAAATGTTTAAGGTGATGGATATGCTAATTACCCCAATTTGATCATTACACAATGTACACATGTGTGAAAACATCACATTGTACCCCATAAAAAGGTACAAACATTATATGTCAATCATGAATCGTTTTAAATGTGTCAAAACTTTGAACAGACACATCAAAAAGGAAGCTATGTGAATGCCTAACGAATAGCTGTAGAAGTGCTGAACTCAAATGGTAAACTCAAAATCTGTGCATTTCACTGTATGTACATTTTACCTCAGAAAAAAATCAGAAACAATATTGAATTCTACTTAATAATATGCATGCTGAAGTATTTAGAGGTGAAATGTATTGAGATCTGCAATTTACTCTGAAGTGCATGAAAACATAAGATGGGCCGCGCACAGTGACTCACGCCTATAATTCCAGCACTTTGGGAGGCCGAGGCGGGCAGATCACCTGAGGTCAGGAGTTCGAGACCAGCCTGGCTAACATGGTGAAACCCCGTTTCTACTAAAAATACAAAAATTAGCCGGGGGTGGTGGTGCATGCCTGTAATCCCAGCTACTCAGGAGGCTGAGGCAGGAGAACTGCTTGAACCCAGGAGATGGAGGCTGCAGTGAGCCGAGATCACGCCATTGCACTCCAGCCTGGGCGACAAGAGCGAAACTCTGTCTCAAAAAGAAAAAAAAAAAAAAAAAAAGGTTGGGGCAGAGAAGGGAATACAGGAAAATAAAGGCAGCTGCTTCCCTGATAATGAAGTAATTTGCTCCCAAGTCACCCTCATCTGTATCAATCAAGCTTGGCCCCTATGGCCTGGAAGCTGCCCCAGAGACTGGTACAAAACCTCCTGAGAAGAATGGTGTGGCTACTATGTCTCCTATACTCTATCCCTTCATGAAGCTACACGAATTTAATGCAGGGTTAAAGTACATTGCGTACCATGAATTTGATTATCAATCCAAACCTAAGACCATTCTTTGTGGCTGTGCATTGTTTTAACAGCTACAGGCTAACACTTAGTCTTTCCCTGTACTATTTTACAGTTTTAGCTGTCTTCATCATAATTACTACCAGTGTCATTATTTCCTGTCTCTATGCATCATTTCCTAAAGAATCCTGGATCTTTGAGAATAAGGACAGTGAATTTAACAACTTTTATTTGGCTAGCTCCCAGAATCTCACACAGTCCTGTGCCCAGAAACCAATAAATTAAATTTCTGGTATAGCAAAGATCACAGGGGTTGGGGGAGAGGGATATGCAACATCAGAACAAGGGGGTGAACTCTATGGGGCTCTTCATCCAAAACAGAACCCCATTTTGTAGAGTTGGAAAGTGTGTTCTTTTATCATTGGGTAGTTTTCTAGGAGAAAAAAAGTCAAGAAGGCATCACAGAAAATTCATGTTTTGAGATCAGAGAAATCTGGATTTAATTCCTGACTCTACCATTTGGCCATCCACGTGTCCCTGTGCATAAATCATGTAATCCCTCTAAGCCAGATGACCTCATCTCCCAAATGGGGACGTCACCACCCATCTCCTACAGCTGTTAATGATTTAAACACAGGACTGAAATATTTATGGATTAAATCGTATGATGCCTTGGATTTTCTTTAATCCAGTGGGAATGGGGAATGGAGATGAAATAAAATTGGCCATGAGTTGATAATTGCTGAAGTGGGATGATGGATACAGAAGAGTTCATTAACTCTTTTTCTACTTTTGCATCTTTGTTTTCTAAAATAAAATGTGAAAAAGAGGTCCAATGTACAAGATCAGACTTAGATACTATTAAAGTGTTATAATTATTTGTGCAAATGTTGATGTAGGGAACTTTAATAGTGCATTTTAGGATCTTAATAACCCAAGGTTTTTATAAAAAGTTGCCATTATATTTTAGAGTACTCTGAATTAATATTAAACTTGGTCATGTTTTTGTATAAGCTCAAAAAATAGACTAAATGCAAAAACCATTATAATATATGCCTAGAACAATGGCTAACACAAGGCATAAACCACTTTATTGTTAATCACTTCCTCCCTTCCCAAGAAAGAGAGATGAGCCCATTCTCTGAGAAATGAGCCAGCATTTCAGAAAAGAGAAAGGTGGGCCCAACTTACCAGATATCTAGGCTTCTCTTTCCAGGACCAGGCAGAATCCTTGGCAGGCAGAGCTGGGGAAAGAAAGAAGCAGCCTTGAGAAGCCAGCCCTACCAGGCAAATCATGAGGATCCCCAAGAGCCCTCTGAGCCTTGGCTGTGGCCACCTGAGCCTTCTCAGCTGACTCAGACCCCGAGCTCCTCTCACCTCCTGCCTTATGCTTGAGTCAACTTCTCTATGCTCTGCACCACTTCCCTATTACGTTTTTACAGAAACACTGATCTTTTTTTTTTTTTTTTTTTGAGACAGAGTCTTGCTCTGTCGCCCAGGCTGGAGTGCAGTGGCGCAATCTCGGCTCACTGCAAGCTCCGCCTCCTGGGTTCACACCATTCTCTTGCCTCAGCCTCTCCGAGTAGCTGGGACTACAGGCGCCTGCCACCACGCCCGGCTAATTTTTTTTTTTGTATTTTTAATAGAGACGGGGTTTCACCGTGGTCTCGATCTCCTGACCTCGTGATCCGCCCGCCTCGGCCTCCCAAAGTGCTGGGATTACAAGCGTGAGCCACCATGCCCGGCCAGAAACACTGATCTTAATTAAATGTAGTAAGGTAAACTCGAAGCACTCATCATCTTTCTACCCTAAAAATTAGCAAAACTGTTGAGACAAGGCATCATTTCCCCCCATGTGTTATGTGACTCCAGTTACATGTTTGTTTGTTTTTTATTTATGAAAATGGACCTAGCACAGTGGCATATGCCTATAATCCCAGAACTCTGGGAGGCCGAGGCAGGCAGCTCACTTGAGGTCAAGAGTTTGAGGCCAGTCTGACCAACATGGCAAAGAAACTCCATCTCCACTAAAAATAAAAAAATTAGCCAGGCATGGTAGTGCGTGCCTATAATCCCAGCTATTCAGGAGGCTGTGGCAGGAGAATCGCTTGAACCTGGGGGCGAAGGCTGCAGTGAGCAGAGATCATGCCACTGCACTCCAGCCTGGGCAACAGCAAAACTCCATCTCAAAAATAGTTTATGAAAATGTTAGGACGGGCGCGGTGGCTCACGCCTGTAATCCCAGCACTTTGGGAGGCTGAGGCAGGCCGATCCCAAGGTCAGGAGATCGAGACCATCCTGGGTAACAAAGTGAAACCCCATCTCTACTGAAAATACAAAAAATTAGCTGGGCGTGGTGGCAGGCGCCTGTAGTCCCAGCTACTCAGGAGGCTGAGGCAGGAGAATGGCATGAACCCGGGAGGCAGAGCTTGCAGTGAGCCGAGATCGCACCACTGCACTCCAGCCTGGGTGACAGAGACTCCGTCTCAAGAAAAAAAAAAAAAGAAAAATGTTAAACACAGAAACAGAAGTCTGTGATTTAATAAACATGTATTTTTAAAAAATGTGCCAGGCCGGTTTCAGTGGCTCACGCCTATAATCCTAACACTTTGGGAGGCTGAGGTGGGAGGATCACTTGAATCCAGGGCTTCAAGACCAGCCTGGGCGACAATGAGACCCACATCTCTAATAATAAAAATAATAATTATTATATTGTTTTAAAAACTTGTCAGGCCGGGCACAGTGGCTCACGCCTGTAATCCCAGCACTTTGGGAAGCCGAGGCGGGTGGATCACAAGGTCAGGAGATCGAGACCATCCTGGCTAACATGGTGAGACCCTGTCTCTACTAAAAATACAAAAAAAATTAGCCGGGCGTGGTGGTGGGCGCCTATGGTCCCAGCTACTTGGGAGGCTGAGGAAAGAGAATGGTGTGAACCCGGGAGGCAGAGCTTGCAGTGAGCCAAGATCGTGCCACTGCACTCCAGCCTGGGGGACAGAGCGAGACTCCGTCTCAAAAAAAAAGAAAAAAAAACTTGTCAATGTTATTCCTTATTTTACAAAAGAGCATTAGTAAAAGGAGAAAAAAGTATTAAAGACCATTACAACAGCATTTCTAAAGCGCAGCTTGTCAGACGCTCATTCCTCTTCAGATTATTGTGGAACTGATTGATTGATTGACTGAGATAGGGTCTCACTGTTGCCCAGGCTGGAATGCAGTGGCGCAATCTCTGCTCACTACAACCTCCAACTCCTGGGCTCAAGTGATCCTCCCACCTCAACTTCCCTGGGGTTACAGGCATGCACCACCGCGCCCAGCTAATTTTTGTATTTTTTGTAGAGATGGGGTTTCACCATGCTGGCTAGGCTGGTCTCGAACTCCTGACCTTAAGTGATCTGCCCGCCTCGGCCTCTCAAAGTGCTGAGATTATAGGCATAAGCCACCATGCCTGGCCTATTGTGGAATTTTAACAGGTAAGATTTTAACATCTCTGGAGGGAAGCTCAAGCTTTCCCTGCCATATGGCATGATCTCGGCTCACTGCAACCTCCGCCTCCTGGGTTCAAGGAATTCTCCTGCATCAGCCTCCCAAGTAGCTGGGATTACAGGCGCCTGCCACCATACCTGGCTAATTTTTGTATTTTTAGTAGAGACAGGGTTTCATCATGTTGGCCAGGCTGGTCTTGAACTCCTGACCTCAGGTGATCTGCCTGCCTCGGCCTCCCAAAAGCTGGGATTACAGGCGTGAGCCACCGCGCCCAGCCTTCCCTGCCATATCTTTGATGAGGGGAAAGAATGTTTTTCTGATCCTTGGATGTCACAGATTCTGAAAGTTCAGAAAAGGAACTGGGATGTCGTATTTCTAACCTGTGACCTGTGCCTTTGTAAAAGGGACAGAGTCTGGGGAAGGGAGTGCCTCTCCAGGGGAGGAGGGTCTTAGCAGCAGTCCGAAGCTTCCTCCTTGACACCCTTTATTCCAGTGTGAAAGACAGGGACATATTGATAAGGCATACGTGTTTATAAGATACATAGAAGCTGGCCAGGCTCTGCACGGTGCCTCATGCCTGTAATCCCAGCACTTTGGGTGGCCAAGGTGGGCTGATTGCTTGAGCCCAGAAGTTAGAGATCAACCTGGGCAATGGTGAACCCCGTCTCTACAAAAAATAAAAAAATTAGCCAGGTGTGGTGGTACACACCTGTAGCCCCAGCTACTTGGGAGGCTGAAGTGGCAGGATCATTTGAGCCCCAGAGGCAAAGGTTGCAATGAAGTGAGAGATCACACCATTATACTCCAGCCTCAGTGACAGAGCCAGGGAAACCCTGTATCTGAAAATATACATATAAGCTTATAATGGCTGGGCGCAGTGGCTCAAGCCCATAATCCCAGCACTTCAGGAGGCCAAGGCGGGCGGTAAGTAGTTCGAGACCAGCCTGGCCAAGATGGTGAAACCCCGTCTCTACTAAAAACTCAAAAATTAGCCAAGTGTGGTGGTGCATGCCTATAATCCTAGCTACTTGGGAGGCTTAGGCAGGAGAATCACTTGAACCCAGGAGGCGGAGGTTGCAGTGGGCTGAGATCGTGCCACTGCACTCCAGCCTGGGCAACAAGAGTAAAAACCTCCATCTCAAAGAAAAAAAAAAAGAAGCTTATAATTTGTCCCATCTATTTTTGAGCTCCCCAGAGAGCAATAGTGCAGTTACTGTGGGGAATTAGGCTAAGGGTAGCCTTGTCCTTGGGTTTGTAAGAAAAAAAAAAAGCCCTAAATGTGATAATGACATCACCCCTGCTGAAATCATCACCCCTGGAAAAACACTCTAAATAGACCCCAACAACAAGTCTGGCTTTTGTACTAAGTGATGAGAATGTGTCAAGTGATTCAATAAAGATATATATACAATTTCTCCTCTTGCATGCCCTAGAAAACCATCATCCTGGCCCCATAATATGTGCCTACACTATGTATTGATCCAGAACTGCACATTTTTGTGTAAATGGAGCAGCATTTTAAAATTAAAAAATATATATAAAATTATAGTATTGTTTGATAACTGTCTTGGGTAATTTTCCAAGTTACTGTTTTCCTGAATAAACTCAGGAGGAAAACAAAGCAATCTTCCTATTTCAAGTTCTAAAGTTTTAGACGAAGAAAAACTGAGTACCATTATTTGGTCACTCCCAGTGGCTACATCTGAGCAAAGCACAAGGCAAGGAGGCAGCTCCTCAGTCTTTTCAGCAAAAAAGACCATCTAAGCCTCTCCCTTCCAGAAGGACAGGTGGTTCTGATCCCACTGAGCAGGTGGGAAAAAAATGAGGGACACAGAGTAACCTCACACAGCTGAACTAAGGGATCCTACCTCCTGAGTCCTGACTCTGCCCTGACTCCTTAGGTGCCTCTCCCCAGCATGAGACCACTCACAGACAAATCCTTCAGAGAGGCAAATTAAGTCCTCCAAGAAGGGAACAGGTGCTGAATGACAGGCACACTCCAGGACCTCACGAGAAGGTGCCTCCGCCCGCCCATGTTGGACCTATCTGCGAAGCACTTAGGCAAGTCTAAGAACCTTTCTAGCTCTGTGACCACAAAACATCTTCTTTGCCACTCATGACAAGAGGGAAAAGTTATTCTCCTTCTAAAGTTCAACTTAGTGTTACCATCTTTACTTTCTTTTCTTTTTTTTTTTGAGATGGGCTTTCACTCTTGGCGCCCAGGCTAGAGTACAGTGGCACGATCTAAGCTCACTGCAACCTCCACCTCCTGGGTTGAATTCTCCTGCCTCAGCCTTCTGAGTAGCTGGGATTACAAGCACGCACCACCAAGCCCGGCTACATTTTGTATTTTTAGTAGAGACAGAGGTTCACTATGTTGGCCAGGCTGGTCTCGAACTCCTGACCTCAGGTGATCTACCCGCCTCAGCCTCCCAAAGTGCTGTGATTACAAACGTGAGTCACCACGCCCGGCCCACTGTCTTTACTTTCTTTAGCTTTGCTATCCAATTGAACTGGTCTTGGCACAGTAGGCAGAGACAAAGCCCACCACCCTCAAAGAGTGGACGGAAGGAGGCACAAGGGCTCCCACACAGGACAAACAGCTACATGCTGAACGATGGCTTGGCAAACTACACACAGGCCAAATCCAGCCTGCCACTTGTTTTTATACCACCCAAGGGCTAAGAATAGTCTTTACTTAAGAAAAAAAAAAATTTTAACACAAAGATGAAGTCTCACTATGTTGCCCAGGCTGGTCTCAAACTTCTGGGCTCAAGTGATCCTAGCCTCAGCCTTCCAAAGTGCTGGGATTACAGGCGTGAGCCACCACGCTGGGCCAGTTTTTACATTTTTAATTGGCTGGAAAAAAAAATCAAAAACAGAATATTTCATAATAATGAAAATTATATATGAAATTCAAACTTCTTTTTTTTGTTTTTTAGACAGAGTCTCATTCTGTTACCCAAGCTGGAGTGCGGTCACGCGATCTCGGCTCACTGAAACCTCTGCCTCCAAGATTCAAGCAATTCTTGCGCCTCAGCCTCAGAGTAGCTGGGATTACAGGTGTACGGCACCGCACCCAGCTTATTTTATTTTATTTTTTTAAATAGAGATGGGGTGTTGCCATGTTGACCAGGCTGGTCTTGAACTCCTGGGCTCAAGGGATCCTCCTGCCTTGGCCTCCCAAAGTGCTGGGATTACAGGCGTGAGCCACTGCACTCAGCCAAAATTCAAATTTCAATGTCTATACAGAAAGTTTTATTGGAACACGGCAATGCTCATTCGTTTACCTATGGTCTTTGGCTGCTTTCACACCACAGCAGACCACTAGTCATAACAAAGACTGTGTGGCCTACAAAGCCTGAAACATTTACCACCTGGCCCTTAAAAGAAAACGTTTGCAAGACCAGGTGCAGTGGCTCACGCCTGTAATCCTAGCACTTTGGGAGACTGAGGCGGGAGGATCCCTTGAGCCCAGGAGTTGGAGACCAGCCTGGGCAACATAGGGAGACCCTGTTTCTAAAAAAACCAAACAGAAAAATGTTTGCCCAGCCCTGTTCTAGACTGTTCTGTTGTTACATCCAAAGTCATTTGGAGCCGAGCGCGGTAGCTCACACCTGTAATCCCAACACTTTGGGAGGCCGAGGCGGGTGGATCATCTGGGGTCAGGAGTTTGAGACCAGCCTGGTCAACATGGTGAAACCCCGTCTCTACTAAAAATACAAAAAAATAGCTGGGCGTGGTGGCGTGTGCCTGTAATTCCAGCTACTTAGGAGGCTGAGGCAGGAGAATCGCTGGAACCTGGGAGGGTGAGGTTGCAGTGAGTGGAGATCGCCCACTGCACTCCAGCCTGGGCTACAGAGCAAGACTCTTGTCTCCGAAAAAAAAAAAATCTTTTGGGCCAGGTGGGGTGGCTAACACCTGTAATCCCAACACTGTGGGAGGCCAAGGTGGGTGGATTGCTTGAGGCCAGGAGTTCGAGACCAGCCTGGCAAATATGGCGAAATCCCCTCTCTACTAAAAATACAACAGCCGGGGTGGTGAGGCACCGCCTGTAATCCCTGCTACTCCGGAAGCTGAGGCACAAGAATCACTTGAGCCTGGGGAAGCAGAGGCTGCAGTGAGCCTAGATTCCGCCACTGCACTCCCGACCGACTCAAAAAATATAAAAATATAATATACTCCGGGCACGGTGGCTCACGCCTGTAATCCCAGCACTTTGGGAGGCCGAGGCGGGCGGATCACGAGGTCTGAAGTTCAAAACCAGCCTGGCCAACATGGTGAAACCCCCGTCTCTACTAAAAATACAAAAATTAGCCAGGAGTGCTGAGGGCACCTGTAATCCCAGCTACTCGGGAGGCTGAGGCAGAGAACTGCTTGAACCCGGGAGACGGACATTGCAGTGAGCAGAGATCGCGCCACTGCACTCCAGCCTGGACGCCAGAGCGAGACTCCGTCTCAAAATAAATATGATATAATAATATAAAATGCTGTTCCCTTCCCCTTCCCTTTCCTGTCCTTTCCTTTCCTTCCCTTCTTCCCTCTGTTGCCCGGGCTGCAGTATAGTCGGCACGCTGCAGACTCCCTGCCTCCAGCTCCCATGATTCTCCTGCCTCGGCCTGCGGGCTGCCTGGGATTGCGGGCGCGCGCCACCACCCCGCCTGGTTTTTGTCCTTTGGCTGGAGGCGCGGTTTCCCCATGTTGGCCAGGCTGCTCTCCAGCTCCTGACCTCGAGTGGTCTGCCCGCCTCGGCCTCCCGAGGTGCTGGGACTGCAGACGGAGTCTCGCTCACTTGGTGCTCGGTGTTGCCCGGGCTGGAGTGCGGTGGCGTGGTCTTGGCTTGCTGCAGCCTCCGCCTCCCAGCCGCCTGCCTTGGCCTCCCAGGGTGCTGGGATTGCAGCCTCTGCCGGGCCACCACCCCGTCTGAGAGGTAGGGAGCGTCTCTGCCCGGCCGCCCATCGTCTGGGATGTGAGGAGCGCGTCTGCCCGGCCGCCCCATCTGGGAGTTGAGGAGCGCCTCTGCCCAGCTGCCACCCCGTCTAGGAAGTGAGGAGCGTCTCTGCCCGGCTGCCCATCGTCTGGGATGTGAGGAGCGCCTCTGCCCGGCCGCCCCGTCTGGGAAGTGAGGAGCGCCTCTGCCCGGCCGCCCATCGTCTGGGAAGTGAGCGCCTCTGCCCGGCCGCCCATGATCTGGGATGTGAGGAGCGCCTCTGCCCGGCCACCCTGTCTAGGAAGTGAGGAGCGCCTCTGCCCGGCTGCCCCATCTGGGAAGTGAGGAGCGCCTCTGCCCGGCCACCCAGTTTGGGAAGTGAGGAGCGCCTCTGCCCGGCCCCCCATCGTCTGGGAAGTGAGGAGCACCTCTGCCCGGCCGCCCATCCTCTGGGATGTGAGGAGCGCCTCTGTCCAGCCGCCCCGTCTGGGAAGTGAGGAGCGCCTCTGCCCGGCCGCCCCGTCTGGGAAGTGAGGAGCGCCTCTGCCCGGCCGCCCCGTCTGGGAAGAAATGAGGAGCGACTCTGCCCGGCCGCCCCGTCTGGGAAGAAGTGAGGAGCGCCTCTGCCCGGCCGCCTCGTCTGGGAAGAAGTGAGGAGCGCCTCTGCCTGGCCGCCCCGTCTGGGAAGTGAGGAGCGCCTCTGCCCGGCCGCCACCCCATCTAGGAAGTGAGGAGCGTCTCTGCCTGGCCGCCCCGCCTGGGAAGTGAAGAGCGCCTCTGCCCGGCCGCCCCGTCTGGGATGTGGGGAGCGTCTCTGCCCTGCCGCCCCGTCTGGGAGGTCTACCACGGAGGCCAGACACAATGTGGGGGCTGAACGTGGTGGCTCACGCCTGTAGTCCCAGCACTCTGGGAGGCCGAGGCGGGTTGATCACTTGAGGCTAGGAGTTCGAGACCAGCCTGGCCAACATGGCGAAACATGAAAAATACAACAGACAAACCAACCAACCCAGCGACAACAAAACGGGTCTACCCTAGAGTCATACTCTAATTTTTTCTATTTTCCTCCCTTTCTGATCCTTTATCCCACTTGCTTTCTCTTCCTCTTCCTTCCCCTTCTTCTTTGTCAAATAGAGGATTGAGTTATTATCATTGATCCATACAAAGTCCCTCTCTCATTTATTTTCTTTAATTCCCACCCCCCATTTCTATTCCCCGTCTTCCCATGTGCAACCTTCCTAATATGTTTGATATGTAACTTTTTGTTTGTATGTATTTTTAGAAAATGTTTATTGTTTTGTGTGCAAAAAAATTAATAAAAAAAATGCTGTTCTTCAGTTGCACTCTACACATCTCAAATGCTCAACAGCCATTTACGGCCAATGACTGCCAGAGTGCACAAGTGCAGGAGGCCCGGTGAAGAGTCGTGGAGTGACCACCGTGGAGACTGTACGGGACACCTAGGGAGGAACCTGGTCCCCCAGGGGAGTAAGAGCCGCTACAGGGGTAGTCAGCGCCTCACACAGCTCGCACCCCACGCGCATCCCTGGTGGATACGGCCGACGCCTGCGCGGCGCCTACGGCTGGAGCACGGGGTGGGGGAGGCGGTCTCGCGGCCCCGACTCACCTTCCGTGGCCCAGCCCAGGAGCTGCTCCCGCGGGGCCCACATCTGCGCACGCACGCACGGAGCAAACGAGGTAGCAGCACCGTGTGTGAAACGGATTAGAATGCGCACCGCGGGCCACTGGCGGCGCCAGAAGAAAGAAGGCAGGACTGGGTGAAGTGCGTCACCGCGCGGCGCGCAGCCTGCCGGGAAGCGTAGTTCTCCGGGCGGAATGCGACTTGTGCAGGGCGAGAGAAAATGCTGAGGCGCACTTTGACCCTGTAGGTCCCCCTCGGCCGCAATATTTGGGGTTGTGTTTACCACAGGTACCCATAAGCAAAATATAGTGTTGTTTTCCATGGTTGTAAACATTATATAAATACACTTACAACGTAAGAACGCCTGCTACTAGCTCTTTTGCGCAGTTCTATAATGACACGTTTTGACCTGTTCATTGTGTATTCACTGCTGTGTGGTGTCTAATGTAGAAATAGACCAGGACTCCAATTGGACAGACTCATGCGCATCCATGGAGAGCTTCTCAAGGACAGTGGTTCGCAAACTTTTTGTTGTTAAAATCCTTTTACACTCTTAAAAATTACTGAGGACCCCAAGGAGCTTTTGAAACCGCCTTTGCAAAATTATACCTAAGGAAATTATGATGTTATAGGAGTTATTAAGAAATTATTTTAGGCAGATAGAGAAGAAAAGGGGTCCTTGGGAAGTTTTTGTTCTTTTAAAGCAGCTCCAGAAAGGTTTCTTGTCTAGCAGGAAAGCCTGGGCTCCTACAGCCGGATGGCAAGCTTTGATATGGAAATGCAGGCCATTAGAGACTGGATGCACCCAAACATGGCGATTCCCGCCGTCCTTTTCTTTGCCCTGACAGGTGCCTGGCAACATGGCCACCCCCCACATATTCCCACGTGTGTAGAACTTCATGGCGCCCTACATTTGCATATTAAAAAGCTAGGGTGGGAGGGCCAGGTTTTTGGCTGCCACATAAATGACACATCTGATCAAACTAATCCCCTGAGCCCTATGGAAACCAAACACTGCCTCCTCCAGCATCCTAAGATAAGCAGCCACTTTTCCGCACACGGCGCTTTCTCTTTGTTGGAATCCCCCCTCTCTCTGTCTCTGTATGGGGGAGCTGTTTTCGTCTTCCTTCCTTCTGTCTTGCTATTAAACTTTTCTCTCCTTAAAACCACTCCACGTGTGTCTGTGTTGTTAATCCTATCAGAAACCAAGGACCCTGGTGTTCCTCCAGTCATCGGAGCCTTATCAATGACAGTAAAATATATCAGACCTAACCCACCTCATCTTCCTTCCAACCTCTAAACTGTCGTTGTCCACTTCTGGGCATAGGCCGAACTAGCCTTGGGAAGGAATTCAGTTTATAGCTTAAATAACAGCCCTTCCCAAGGGCTAAACTGTTCTTGTAAAATGAATGAAAGGCCACCAGCCACCAAATTAGGATGAGAAGGGCTGGAATTCTAAATATTACCAGCCATTATTCCAGAGGCCCTAAGATGCACAACTTCCCCAATTACTCTTTTTTTTGTTTTGTTTTTAGGGAAAGGGAGACGGAATCTCACTCTGGCGCCCATGCTGGAGTGCAGTGGTGCCATCTCAGCTCACTGCAACCTCCCTCTCCTGGGTTCAAGCGATTCTCCTGCCTCAACCTCCCGAGTAGCCGGGATCACAGGCATGCACCACCATACCCGGCTAATATTTTTGGATTTTTTTTTTTTTTTTTTGAGCCCAGTCTGGATTGCAATGGCGCGATCTCAGCTCACTGCAACCTCCTCCTCCCGAGTTCAAGCAATTCTCCTGCCTCGGCCTCCTGAGTAACTGGAATTACAGGCATGCGCCACCACGCCCGGCTAATTTTGTATTTTTAGTAAGAATGGGGTTTCTCCATGTTGGTCAGGCTGGTCTCAAACTCCTGACCTAGGTGAGCCGCCCACCTTGGCCTCCCAAAGTGCTGAGATTACAGGCGTGAGCCACCACGCCTAGCCCCCAATTACTCTTAAAGATAACATCACTATTGTGAACCTAAGATTGGCCTTTTGAGATGTCTTTTCAGATTTTTGCATTTCTGACAACTGAATGGCCCCACCTGGACCTGCCCATCAGTTCTGTGGCCACCACCTAGGAACTGACTCAGCATAAGAGAACAGCTTCAACTCCTTATGATTTCATCCAGAGCCAACCAATCAGCACCCCGATTCACTGGCCCCCTTCCCACCAAATTATCCTTAAAAATTTTGATCTCTGAGTTTTTGAGGAGACTGATTTGAGTAATAATAAAACTCTGGTCTTCCACACAGCCAGCTCTGCATGAATTACTCTTTTTTTTTTGAGACGGAGTCTCGCTCTGTTGCCCAGGATGGAGTGCAGTGGCACGCTCTCAGCCCACTGCAAGCTCCACTTCCCGTGTTCATGCCATTCTCCTGCCTCAGCCTCCCCATTAGCTGGGACTACAGGCGCCCGCCAGCACGCCTGGCTAATTTTTTGCATTTTTAGTACAGACGGGGTCTCACTGTGTTAGCAAGGATGGTCTCAATCTCCTGACCTCGTGATCGGCCTGCCTCGGCTTCCCAAAGTGCTGGGATTACAGGCGTGAGCCACTGCGCCTGTCCGAATTACTCTTTTTCTGTTGCAATTTCCCTGTCTTTGATAAACTGGTTCTGTCTAGGCAGCAGGGAAGGTGGACCCATTGGGTGGTTATGCTTTTGTTTGTGTGAGCTACATTCATCACTATTTACCAAACTAGATATTTCAACGCAGAAATTTCATATATGTATATATTCATTTTAAAAACAATAATAAACCCATTACTTGTTAACATATTTTTATGAAAATATGTTTTCTTTTAAAAAAAATTTAGTAACAAAAGGGGCATTATTTTAGTTTTGCAAATTTCTTTAATACTCAATAGAAGAAGCTAGCAGAGTGCAGTGGCTCACGCCTGTAATCCCAGCACTTTGGGAGGCCGAGGCAAGTGGATCACCTGAGGTCAGGAGTTCGAGACCAGCCTGGCCAACATGGTGAAACCTTGTCTCTACAAAAATACAAAAATTAGCCGGACATGGTGGCAGGTGCCTGTAATCCCAGCTACTTAGGAGGCTGAGGCAGGAGAATTGCTTGAACCCAGGAGAAGGAGGTTGCAGTGAGCCGAGATCGAGCCACTGCACTCCAGCCTGGGCGACAAGAGCAAAATTCCATCTCCAAAAAAAAATCTTTATTGGTCATCAATTATTAATCCTGACCCAGCAAGAGCTTGATGACTGCACATACCCTTACCTCAAAAAGCCAGCAAGAAGTCGGGCAATGCAACTTTTTATCACCACTACAGAGAGTTTTGGGTTTTCTTTTTTTTTTTTTTTTTTTGAGACAGAGTCTTGCTCTGTCACCCAGGCTGGAGTGCAATGGTGCGATCTTGGCTCACTGCAACCTCCGCCTCACGGGTTCAAGCGACTCTCCTGCCTTTGCCTCCCAAGTAGCTGGGACCACAGGTGCCCACCACCGCACCCAGCTAATTTTTCTATTTTTGGTAGAGACGGGATTTCGCCATGCTGGTCAGGCTGGTCTCAAATTCCTGACCTTAGATGTTCCACCCACCTTGACCTCCCAAAGGGCTGAGATTACAGGCGTGAACCACAGCGTCCGGCCTCTGGGGTACTTTTTACTGTAAAGGTAGCCCATTGTTGATTAGATGTGTTCAGGCAATCTAAATATGTAACATAGTCCATCTAAGAATCCTCGAATAGTCTGGCCCATGTCTATTGTGCAGACAGGGATAGCACCCCTGGTTATGCACCCTGGAGTTCCCTTTGTCACCCAACTGTGTAGCTGGCAGTCAGGCACACTTCCCGGACTTCCTTGGCCTCCCGTGCTGGAATCACTATGCCGAATTTGGGGGTGCAGTCCTGAGTTGCAGATGGATTACCATGCCTTGTGTGATAGTATGTCCACATGGCCATGGTCCTTACCTGGCCAGCACAGGTCTGATTAACTTGTTGATTCCATTGATGTTCATCTTTGAATGGTTGTTTTTCATGGGCAAGAAGAGTCATGTACGGGGCTGTGGGTACAGTGCAGTCTGCTGCCATAATGTTCATCCCTACAAAGACCTCAGTCTTTGAGACTTAATCATCAAGTTGCCCCACTGCCAGGCACCAGACCACATTGCCAGTCCATCGGCTACTCCCCACCAGTCAGTGAAAATGTTAACAAGATGAATTGTAGGAGATATTTTCCAGAGCAAACACCACAACCCAGAGCTCTGCTCTCTCTCTCTCACTCTCTCTCCCCTTTTCCATTGCAGTTTAAAACAGATTTCCGGCTGGGTGCGGTGTCTCACGCTTGTAATCCCAGTACCTTGGGAGGCCAAAGTGGGTGGATCACCTGAGGTCGGGAGTTCGAGACCAGCCTGACTAACATGGTGAAATCCCATCTCTACCGAAAATACAAAATTAGCAGAGCATGGTGGCTTATGCCTGTAATCCCAGCTACTCAGGAGGCTGAGGCAGGAGAATCACTTGAACCCGGGAGGCGGAGTTTGCAGTAAGCCAAGATCGTGCCATTGCACTCCAGCCTAGGCAAGAAGAGCAAAACTCCATCTCAAAAAAAAAAACGCATTTCCTGGAGGCTGAACAGCTGCAGTGGCCCAATGCACCCCATCAGCCTTTAGCAGAGCTGATGTGTCCCCGAATCAGGCCCAGACATTTTCAGAAACAGTGGCGTACCAAAGCCCCCAAGAAGCTCTGGCACAGACCCCCACATTTGAGACAGCCATATCTAGAAGGTGACTAGCCACTTTTTCCTGCACATGTTAAACTCTTAAGGGAGGAGACAACCCCTCATATTGTCTTATGCCCAATTTCTGCCTCCAAAGAAAAAAGAAGTAAAAACTAAAAGGCAGAAATGAAATCCACAGGCAGACAGCCTGGTGCCATGCCCTGGGCCTGGTAGTTAAAAATCAACCCCTGACCTAACTGCTTGTGTTATCTATAGATTCCAGACATTGTATGGAAAAGCATCATGAAAATCCCTGTCCTGTTCTGTTCCGTTCTGATTACCGATGCATGCAGCCCCCCGTCATGTATCCACTGCTTGCTCAATCGATCATGACCCTCTCATGTGGACCCCCTTAGAGTTGTAAGCCCTTAAAAGGGACAGGAATTGCTCACTTGGGGAGCTCGGTTTTTGGAGACATAAATCTGCCGACACTCCCGGCCGAATAAAGCCCTTTCCTTCCTCAACTCTGTGTGTGAGGGGTTTTGTCTGCGGCTCTTCCTGCTACACTCTTAGTTTATTTCTTTCCTGGGAAAAATCCGTTTTGTTGGTGTTTTCATTTTTGACCCTCTCATGGATGTCAGGGCATAATAACACCTGCTGTTGCTTTGTTAGTCTCTCAATGTCCACTAACAGCCAATAACAAGCCAATAATTTCCTCTCAAAAAGGATATACCTGGTAGTGGCATCAGACAAATGCTTTACCCATGTCCACAGGGGGACCGTTGCTTAGTGGCTACATCTTTTTGCCACAGGCTCCAGTCTGCATACTTACCAGTCACCCACACTCTTAATGTTAAGGCTCTTTGGGACTAATTGGCTGAGTGGGAGGGCAGTCCACACAGGATGTCGGGTTTCCTTTAGCACTTCTGCCTCTCCTGGCTCTTTAGTGGGTAGAGTGCCCCCACACCATCCCAGCCTTGTATTATATGCTGCTTTACTGCCATCGTGTGGCCTGGTGGGCTCCCAGTTGTGCACTTGTCCCACTGCCACTGTCCTAACAGTGGCCTTTCCCCATTGGGAGCATCCCTTAGGGTCAGGACAAATATCACTCATACTGAAATCATCTATTTCCACAATACATTTGGCAGGATCAGCTACTTGGGTCTGTGAAATGTCCATCGAATAAAACATAACAGATTAGTTTCAAGGGCCACAGTGGGGCCAGAGTTAACTGAATGGACTGAAACACTTTAAAACCTGAATAGAGGAAAAACCTGGGAAGAAAAGTACAGCCATTAGCCTGGAGGGGTGGAGGTCAAAGATCGCTGCAGATGCAGGTGGGGCCAGACTCCTGTGTAGTATGGCCAGTTTTTTACTGGAAGATAAATGGGCCGGCTTTTGATAGGAGTTACAAGTTTGGCATGCAGCGGTAGTGTTAATACTGGGAACATAGAGTTCTTACTTTGTAAGAGGCAGCAATTGTTCTTTGATGGCCGGAGAGATTAGCCTTGTGAATCCACCCATGTTTTTTCAAGAAATTTTAATTGGCAAGCAGTCCTCTGAGTTTTGTTGGGGTTTACCAGTCACCCATGCTGACTGCTGTTAACACCGAAAGTAGACATTTCTGGCTTGCCAATCAACAGAACATCATTTATAGCATTGGATATCAAAGCAATTTTCTCTAACATTTTATGAGCATTTAAGATTCAAAGATGTAATACACTGTTAATACCAATTATACATTTTTACACACAATGAATCCACCCAAACCACATAGTTACTTTGACTTTTTTTCTCTGCACTGCAAGTTTCGTCCAAACTCTATCAAGTCCTTTTTTTTGCAAAAACACAGTTTTACATAGGCGCTCCAGCTGCAGATAAGACCACCTTATCTCCTCAGCTGGGAGTTCAGGGAATGCAGAGCAATGCAGAGGAGGCAGGCCCCCAAGGAGATTTTTATTCCTTAAAGCAGCTGAGATCTGGAGTGAAAACAATAGAGAGATCAGGGAATGTGCATGCACCAGTAGGCATAGTTTTGCACTTACTGTTGGTTTTAAGTGACTGTGATGGTTATGTGGTTTTATTTTTATTTATTTTATTTATTTATTTTTGAGATGGTGTCTCGTTCTGCCACCCAGCCTGGAACGTAATGGCATGATCTCAGCTCACTGCAACCTCTCCCTCCCAGGTTCAAACGATTCTCCTGCCTCAGCCTTTCGAGTAGCTGGGACTACAGGCGCATGACACCGCGCCCGGCTAATTTTTGTATTTTTAGCAGAGACAGGGTTCCACCATGTGGGCGAGGCTGGTCTGGAACTCCTGACCTCAAATGATCTGCCTGCCTCGGCCTCCCAAAGTGCTGGGATTACAGGCATAAGCCATCGTGCCCAGCCATTTTTTTCTAATTAATTAATTTTTTTTTTTTTTTGAAACAGAATCTTGCTCTGTCTCCCAGGCTGGAGGGCAGTGGCACAATCTCAACTCACTGCAACCTCTGCCTCCCAGGTTCAAGCAATTCTCCTGCCTCTGCCTCCAGAATAACTGGGATTACAGGTTATTTTTAGTAGTGGGGTTTCGCCATGTTGGAAAGGCTGGTTTAGAACTCCTGACCTCAGGTGATCCACCCACCTCTGCCTCCTAAAGTGCTGGGATTGTAGGCGTGAGCCACCATGCCCAGCCAGTTAAGTGGTTTCAGAGTATACAACTAAACCCTAAAGGGCCAAGGCAGAAAGCCACATATCTCACCAGAACCCTCCCAGGAGATATAGGGAGGCAAGTTGGAAGTGGCCTAGGGAAGCAGCTCCTCACAAGCTTCTAGGCTCTCTTGTCCCAGGAAGGACCACAGGGAATTCTGCCAAGATTCAGATTAACTGTTATTCAAGCTGGACGTGGTGGCTTACGCCTATAATCCCAGCACTTTGAGAGGCTGAGGTGGGTGGATCACCTGAGGTAAGGGTTCAAGAGCAGCCTGGCTTACATAGTGAAACTCCGTCTCTACTAAAAATACAAAAAAATCAGCTGGGCGTGGTGGCAGGCGCTTGTAATCCCAGCTACTTGGGAGGCTGAGGCAGGAGAATCACTTGAACCTGGGAGGCGGAAGTTGCAGTGAGCTGAGACCACGCCACAGCACTCCAGCCTGGGTAACAGAGCGAGATTCCATCTCAAAAAGAAAAAAAAAAAAACAAAACCGTGGTTCAAAACTTACCTGCATGGCCTACGTGGATATGTGCAAGGTCACCAGGATGTTGTGTTGAAGCTGTTCCCCAAAGATATCAGATACCACATAGTCTCCAAAACTCCACTTATGAGCTATTTAGAGAGAAAAAATATATATCTTACCTCATAGACCCACTGAAAGTCTCACGTTGCCCCCAGGGGTTCCCCAGACAATACCTGGAGAACAGCTGCTCTATGCTGTAGACCAAGGGGCAGAATGGCTGGTTCGCAGGTGTACCTATATTCATATTTATTGGTACTTCCCAATGGCTCCCCAGGATGGCTCCACCCTCCACGACTTTATCAATGCTCAGGATTGTCAAGGCTTTTTAATGTGTCTTAATTTTTTTTTTTTTTGAGACGGAGCCTCACTCTGTCACCCAGGCTGGAGTGCAGTGGCGCAGTCTTGGCTCACTGCAAGCTCCGCCTCCCGGGTTCATGCCATTCTCCTGCCTCAGCCTCTCTGAGTAGCTGGGACTACAGGCGCCTGCCACCACACCTGGCTAATTTTTTGTATTGTTAGTAGAGACAGGGTTTCACCGTGGTCTCAATCTCCTGACCTCGTGATCCGCCCGCCTCGGCCTCCCAAAGTGCTGGGATTACAAGTGTGAGCCACTGCGCCCGGCCAATGTGTCTTAATTTTTAAAAAAATTTTTTTAGAGATGGGGATCTCGCTATGTTATCCAGGCTATTCTAAAACTCCTGAGCTCAAGTGATCTTCCTGCCTCAGCCTCCCAAGTAGCTGGGACTACAAACACATATCACCATGCTTGGCATGTGTCTTGATTTTATAATCAGAAAATAAAACAGTATTTTAAAAATGTGTCAGGCTGGGCATGGTGGCTCACGCCTGTAATCCCAGCACTCTGGGAGGCAGAGGCGGGTAGATCACGAGGTCAGGAGATTCCCATCCTGGCTAACATGGTGAAACCTCATCTCTACTAAAAATACAAAAAATCAGCTGGGCGTGGTGGCAGGCACCTGTAGTCCCAGCTACTCAGGAGGCTGAGGTAGGAGAATGGCGTGAACCTGGGAGGCAGAGCTTGCAGTGAGCTGAGATGGTGCCACTGCACTCCAGCCTAGGCGAGAGTGCGAGACTCCATCTCAAAAAGATATATATATATATATATATATATATATATATATATATATATATAGATATATAGATATATATATGTCAGGGTTGGGAAATAATTATTTCAATGAAAGGTGCTGGGTCAATTAGATATCCATATGAAAAAAGAAAAAAAGAAACTTGATCCCTACCTCACATCATCAACAGAGGTGATCTCACCAACATAATATGAAGAGAGAGAAGCCAGGCAAAAAGAATATGTATGATATCATTCCACTTATTTAAAGTTCAAAATCAAGGCTGGGTGTTGTGGCTCACACCTGTAATCACAGCACTTTGGGAGGCCAAGGTGGGTGGTTCACCTGAAGTCATGAGTTCGAGACCAGCCTGACCAACATGGAGAAACCCTGTCTCTACTAAAAATACAAAATTAAGTCGTGAACAGCGGCTCACACCTGTAATCCCAGCACTTTGAGAGGTCAAGGTGAGTGGATCATGAGGTCAGGAGATCAAGACCATCCTGGCTAATATGATGAAACCCTGTCTCTACTAAAAATGCAAAAAATTAGCCAGGTGTGATGGCATGTGCCTGTAGTCCCAGCTACTTTGGAGACTGAGGCAGGAGAATTGCTTGAACCCGGGAGGCTGAGGTTGCAGTAAGCCCACACCACACCACTGCACTCCAGCCTGGGCAACAGAGCAAGACTCTGTCTCAAAAAAAAAAAAAAAAATTAGCCAGCATGGTGGAGCATGCCTGTAATTCTAGCTACTCGGGAGGCTGAGGCAGGAGAATCACTTGAACCCAAGAGGCGGAGGTTGCAGTGAGCCAAGATCGCCCCATTACACTCCAGCATGGGCAACAAGAGTGAAACTCCATCTCAAAAAAAAATAAAAAATAAAAATAAAAAATAAATAAAGTTCAAAATCAGGCAAAACTAGTCTGCATGCTAAAAATCAAGATACTGGGCCTGGCGTGGTAGCTCATGCCTGTAATCCCAGTACTTTGGGAGGCCGAGGTGGGTAGATCACTTGAACTCAGGAGTTTGAGACCAACCTGGTCTCAAACCAGGAGTTTGAGACCAACCTCGTCTCTACTAAAAATACAAAAAATAAGCCGGGCGTGGTAGTGCACACCTGTGGTTCCGGCTACTCGGGAGGCTGAAGTGGGAGGATTGCATGAGCCTGGGAGGTGGAGGTTGCAGTGAGCCAAGATCCTGCCACTGCACTCCAGCCTGGGTAACAGAGTGAGACCCCATCTCAAAAAATAAATAAATAAAATGAAATCAGAAGATTAAAATGACTATAATAGCAATGAATATATATTAAAATCCAAGGCCAGGCGCAGTGGCTCACACCTGTAATCCTAGCACTTTGGGAGGCTGAGGCAGGCAGATCATGAGGTCAGGAGTTCAAGACCAGCCTGCCCAACATGGTGAAACCCCATCTCTACTAAAAATACAAAAATTAGCTGGGCGCATGGCGGGCACCTGTAATCCCAGCTACTCTGGAGGCTGAGGCAGGAGAATTGCTTGAACCCGGGAGGCAGAGGTTGCAGTGAGTCAAGATCACGCCACTGCGCTCCAGCCTGGGTGACAGAGCAAGAGTCCATCTTGAAAAAAAAAAAATCCAGCCTGGATTATATCTATCTGGTTCATGGTGAGGGCCATCTCACTAACGCCCATGTAGACTATCAAAGGGCAAGGCAGGGCAGGGGTAATAGGAGGGTTGTCACGGTAGCAGGATGGGTAATCCTGGGAGGAAACTGGAAATAGATGCAGTTGGCACAGGCTCTTGGTATTCTTGCGAGTGACCCCTCCCTCAGTCTGGGCAGTGGTGTGACAGCTGGGGTTGGGGATGCTGCTTTGCAGCATTTGTAGATTTCCATGGTGTAAATACTCCCTCCCACCATGGCCAATTTTAAGCTGCCAAGAATTTAACACCGAGCTCAAAAAAGTCCTAAAAATTTAGGCCAGGCGTGGTGGCTCATGCCTGTAATCCCAGCACTTTGAGAGGTTGAGGCAGGCAGATCACAAGTTCAGGAGATCGATACCATCCTGGCCAACACGGTAAAACCCCGTCTCTACTAAATATACAAAAAACTAGCTGGGTGTGGTGGCGGGTGCCTGTAGTCCCAGCTACTCGGGAGGCTGAGGCAGGAGAATGGCGTGAACCCGGGAGGCGGAGCTTGCAGTGAGCCGGGATCACACCACTGCACTCCATCCTGGGCGACAGAGAGAGACTCCGCCTCGGAAAAAAAAAAAAATTCCTGAAAATTTAACAATTGACTCTGACACAGCATATGCCCCTCAGTTTCCTCCCTAGAACTCTCTCTAGCACTCTGTAATGATACAGAGTGAGAAGCATCTAGCTCCTCTAACCCGCTTGAAATCAGCCACACCTGCTCATCATGAAGAAGCAAGCATGGGCAGAGCACACTGGCTCACGCTTTGGGAACTGAGACAAGAAGATCGCTTGAGCTCAGGAATTCAAGACCAGCCTGGGTAACATAGTGAGACCCCATCTCAAAAAAGAAAAGAAGAAGCAAGCATGATAGAAAACAAAGTAAGTGTTCTTGTGAGGTTTTGCCTTCTCTTCCTCTCAGAGAGGGATGCCTGTGTCTTAGTTTAGGTTAGCCTGGAAGCAGACCTGAGTTAAGGATTTAAGTGAGAGTAGTGTATTTGGGAAGCAACTACAGAAAGCACCTGCAGGAGTGTAGAGAAGTGAGACAGGGCATGAACAAGTCAGAAGAGGATGTGGTCATGAACAGGTCTTTGTTGAAGGTAGCCCACCTGGGGACCTCTGGGAGATGTGAAACACACCTCCGAGTGTGCCCCCCAAGGGTGAGAAGAAAAAATATTTTTCCACCAACTCCCACCTATCCTTGGTTGAGGCTGCTCCCTGGAGCACAGACTTCCCAGTACTTCCAGTTGAGCAACCCCATAGCAAAAAGCTGCAGGTGCTTCTAGTGGCTACAGAATGGTGAGTGGGGAGGACACGAGCCATGTCTGAAACACCAGCACAACAGAGTCATGACCTGTGTGTCACACTCTGCATGTCTCTTCTAGCCACAGCACCTCACTCCACTGAGCAGGATTCTCCTTTTTTTGTTCGTTTGCTTGTTTTAGAGATGAGGTCTCACTCCTTTGCCCAGGCTGGAGTGAACTAGCATGATCACAGCTCACTGCAGCCTTGAACTCCTGGGCTCGAGTGACCCTCCCACCTGAGCCTCCCAAGTAGCTGGGACTACAGGTGTGCACCACCACACCCAGCATATTCTTGGTCTTTGGTTTTTATTTTATTTTATTTATTGTTTTTGAGACGGAGTTTCGCTCTTGTTGCCCAGGCTGGAGTGCAATGGCACGATCTCGGCTCACCACAACCTCTGCCTCCTGTTCAGGCGATTCTCCTGCCTCAGCCTTCCCGAGTATCTGGGATTACAGGCATGTGCCACCATGCCTGGCTAATTTTTGTAATTTTAGTAGAGACAGGGTTTCTCCGTGTTGGTCAGGCTGGTCTCGAACTCCCAACTTCAGGTGATCAACCAGCCTCAGCCTCCTAAAGTGCTGGGATTACAGGCATAAGCCACTGCACCTGGCAGGTCTTTGGTTTTTATGAGCCCACTCACCTTTGTTTCACCCTGTCACGCAGGCTGGAGTGCAGTGGCGCAATCTCAGCTCACTGCAACCTCTGCCTTCCAGGCTCAAGCAATCCTCCCACCTCAGCCTCCCGAGTAGCTGGGACTACAGGCATGCACCACCACGCCCAGCTCATTTTTGTATTTTTAGTAGAGACAGGGCTTGCCATGTTGCCCAGGCTGGTCTGAAACTCTTGAGCTCAAGCAATCCACCCGCCTTGCTTCCCAAAATCCTGGGATTACAGGTGTGAGCCACCACGCATGGCCATATTCTTGTTTTTAACAATCCCTAAATACAAGCTCACAGGTTAAATCTGCTACCCACCTGAAGAAACTGTGATGTGTCCCAATGCCAGAGGAAATGCCAGGAGTTATGGGCTTTCCTGAGTTAAGTCTTTTAGGAAGCATTGGAATTTTGTGGGAATTGTACCTGCAGGCAGACCGCACCCAGTTGGCCAGCCACCCATGGGACTGGACCATGCTTCTCTGAGTATTAACAACATGCTTGGCCCCTCCCTCAAATGTCACCTCCCCATGAGCAGGAACAGCTCCACAGCATTCCCCACCACCACACACAGAGTAGAGCTCCTTAATTCCCCGCTGGGGGTTCCACTGAGAATGGGGATGCCGTCTTGGACCTCTTGGCCCTGCTGCCTTACCCTTTGTCCTCCTGGATGGAACACTGCCCCCGCCACCTCTGTGTCACACTCACACACACTCACACTCACACTCACACTCACACATGGCCTCCCTGAGCTAAGGGCTCAGTTGTGGTGAGAGAGAGGAGGCAAAACAAGTGAGACTGAAGCCTGAGGAAATTGCTCTCATAGTTTATTTCTCAGAGCCCAGAAGCCTGAGCCAGGGTAGGGCACATACTAGGCCTCTGTCCTGGGTACAAGATGCTGCAAAAAATCCTTGATTCTCTGGACAATTCTTTTAAACTCTTTGCCAATCTTCTCTCTAGCTTTCCGGAAGAAATTGCCCGGCAGGGCAAATCTCCTGTTATCCTGGGGTTGTGTACAGGAAGAAACAGGTTCCTTGTCGGGGGTGTACCCAGGGTCAATCCAAGACCCCTCCCCACCTAGACGCCCCTCTTCGTAGGCCCCCACAGGAGCTTTGGGGCCCCAGTTCAACCTCTGGCTGTGACCTTTGAAGCATGTGATTGAATCTCTCTCTACACCCAGTAAAAAGATGAGAAAACTGAGTCCCGGAGATGGTGAGGGGCTCTGCAGGGTCACACAGCCCAGCCCAGCAACACTGAGATGGGAACACAGGGCTGAGAGCTGAGTACTCTTAGACAGTGGCTCTCAAACTTTACAGGAGCCGGAATCTCCTGGAAAGCTTATCAAAATACGAATTTCTGGGCCCTACCCAGGGTCTGTCTGAGTGGGTCTGAGTAGGGCCTGAGAATTTGCATATCTAATGAGTCCCCAGGAAGGGCCACGCTTGGAGAGCTACCACTCTAAGGGATTCCAGAGCCGGCCCTAGAGATGGAGCTCAGGTTTGGGGAAGAGCCCTGGGTAGGAGGGGCTTTCTCTGCCCTAGGCTGGGGGAGTAGTTAATTGACCCATTGGATGGTCCACACTCTATGCCCCCATCAGCCCCTGCATCCCAGAACAGCTCACTCACCTTATCACAACTGATGTCAAAGGAGTCCCTGGCCTGGTTGAGGGTCACTGTCCCCATACACCGCTTCACCAGCTGGAAAGAAGCTCAAGGTCAAACTTGAAACCATTTGCCATAACCTCCCAGCCCCGTCCCAGTGGGAAATATTCCCCAGGTGCCCCTTGTTCAGCAACTTGGGAGGCACCCACCAACACCCCCAGCCCCCAGCCTCACCCCGTCCTTCTTGAAGTCACAATCCTCCGGTGACTGCTGTGTCGTCCTGGGGCACACTGTCTCCTTCACTGTGAAGCTCACAGGCTTTGGGGTGTCTGGGTCCCCATCCTAGTCAGAGGAGGAAATGGGGAGGCCCATTCTTGTATTTTCTGATTTGTGTCCATGACCTCCCCACCAAGAGGGCAGGCTTTCAACAGTACCTGATGTGCGATGGGCACTGGGTGCTGGGCTTGGCACTGGGGTACTGAGGGGAGGAGGACTGAGCCATTCCTACCCTCCTAGGTGAACAGTGAGTAGGAGCAGACCTCAGATGAGCTCTAACAAGGAGCCTCTCCCACTCTGGGGTGGGGGCAAGGGAAGTCAGGGGGCTTCCTGGGGGACAAGACATGCCCACTGGAACCTAAAGTCTGGACAGAGTTCTTCCCTGTGTGGGGTAATGTGGTACAGAAGAGACTTAAAGCAGATGAGGTCACTGCCCAGAGCCAATGACCCCACTCTAGTGCCTGGAGCTCGCAGAAGTCCCAACACCTGCATGGGGTCGGGGTGAGGGTATCTCTGCCACAGCAGGAATTATAAGGCAGGAAGCTCTCATGCTGGGAGGAGACACGAGCTCTAGAAGGTTCCCTGGAAAACACGAGACCACACTTAAAGGGGGAGATGCCCTTCTGGCAGGCGGTGCAGCAGGAGCAGAAGGAGCAACAGGTGGCCAAGCCCAGCCAGAGCACAGCAGAACCTCCCCCAAAGCTCACCATCGTGGGCCTGGGGTCCAGGTCCAGGAGGCGGTAGAGGTTGGCATCCGAGGACCGCTGGTTGATGCCATCTATAGCACGAAGCACAGCTTCCTTGTAGCTGAGGACCTGGGCAACGATGGCCAGAGGCATCAGCAGGCCCAGCAGCAGGAGCATCAGTGACCACCCCCCCAGGGAGTGGCCATCCCTTTGGGTCTTCATGGTCCCCATGTCTGCCTCCCTCTAGCCCACAGGAGCCTCCTTTATGCCCAGCCTGAGCCTGATGCAAAAGCCCAACCAGGAGCCTTCCTGATCCACCTATCCCTGGCTGCCTGCCAGGGTGTGGGCTGGGGTTTGCTTCAGCTGCTGTCTATTGCTTCACAGGACTTGCTGGGCAGTGAGTGAGGCTTTCCTTGTGTGCAAGATGAGGAAGTGGTTTCTCCATCTCTGGCAATCTCCCAGACCCAACAGGAGATCGTCATAGCCAGGATTGCTCAAGAGTGTTAAGTCCCTCCAGAGAGGAAGAGAGCCAGGTGCCTATTCTACATCCTTCTACTCCTCAGCAGTCAGGGTGATGGACTGCTAAATCTCCAGCTCTAGGCATTGCCTGGCACCCTGTAGGCATCTCGATTAAGAATTGATGAATGAGGCAGGGCATGGTGGCTCACGCCTATAATCCCAGCACTTTGGGAGGCTGAGGTGGGTGGATCACCTGAGATAAGGAGTTCGAGACAAGCCTGGCCAACATGGTGAAACCCCATCTCTACTAAAAATATGAAAATTAGCCACGCATGGTGGCTCACACCTGTAGTCTCAGCTACAAGCTGAGGCATGAGAATCACTTGAACTCATTGAACCCGGGAAGCAGAAGTTGCAGTTAGCTGAGATCATGCCACTGCACTCCAGCCTAGGTAACAGAGTGAGACTCAGTATGAAAAAAAAAAAAGAACTGGTAAATGAAGACAGTAGCCACCCCCAACCTAGAGACTCACTCTTGCAAGGGACAAGTTGCCCTTTCAGTTCAAGGCCATACCACCTGCTCTCTGGACCCAGCCGTCAGCCAGACGAAGGCTCTGCTCCATCTACCCCCTTCTGCATCCTTCTTCGCTGTTTCTTTCAGTCTCAAAATGTTTCCAAGCCCCTCCAGACATGGCCTTTCACCCTGGCTTCTCCCAAGCCAAGTCTTAGGAAAGGTTGTCTACACTTGTTCATGCCATCTTTTCACTCTTCTTCATACTGGAGGCCACTGAAGGCTGGCCAACCCACCCTTGGTCCACTGGCCACCCTCAAGCCTGGTCTTTGTCTGCACAGGCACTGATGAGCCTTCCTTCCTGCTGCCCCAGTCTCCCCTGATGCCACTCTCCTGCTGTCCCTCCTGCCTCCCTGGTGGCTCCTTCTTGGTCTCCCCTAAGGGCTGTCTTCTTAATATTGAGAGCGTGTGGGGTCGCCTCCTGGGCTGCTTCTCTTCCCTGGCCTTGGGTTTCCCTGGGGACGCCCTGTCCCAGGACACCAGTTATAATAGGCAGACACCACCCAGTCTGTATCTCTGAGTTCAAGACTCCCATGAATGTCTCGGTTGTCCCCACTGGGCCCCCTTGACTGCTCTTCTGCTGAGTGCCCGCTGCATGAGCCCTGAAGCACCTTCGGCTCCTTCCTCCTGAAAGCACTCCCCTCTGGCCTCCCCCTCCACCCCTGCCTGGCTCCTGCCGCCATCTTCTCTCCCATGCAGTGCTGCCCCAGCCTCCAGACTCCACCTTCTCTAGGTTTCAGGCTCTCCCCAGACCATAGTCCACCCTCCACACCATTGTCCAGGGGTTCCTTTAAACCACCAATTTGGCCATTTCAACCCTCTACCTTCAGGAGCCCACACACCCCCTAGGCTGGCATCAGGGCCTGTGGACTTTTTGTTCCCACTGCTCTCACCCCAGCCCTGCACACCCCAAGTGCCAGACTGTCACGTATGCCCCCATCACATAGGCTCATCTGAGCCTCCTGCTCTTTCTCCCAGCTCTGCCCCGATCCTTCTGTTTGGCCTGCCCTTTCACCTCATGAAGCTTTCCCTGACCTCCAACCAGGCACAGCAATCTCCTCTCTGCCCCTACATCTTCCAGGAAGTCTCTCCTGATTCGACCTCAAATTACTCCCTGTTTGGCGCTCTGGCTGAGACACCAAGCTGGGATGGCTGGCTGGTGTTGGGAGAGGGAGAGATCACAGCCGGGAGAGATAAAGGGCCAAAGTGATAGAGCGGTCCAGTGTCCATGAGGCAAATTCTGGTTCCAGCTCCTCTGTGGACTGGCCATGTGGCCCTGAGGCCTGGGGTACCTCTTGACCTCAGTTGGCCTGTGGGACACTTGGGGGCTTGGACAGCAGGGCTCCTGGAAGGTGGAAGCCTGGACGAAGGACACCGGTTGCACACCTGACCTTGAGAGAAGGAAGAAGTGGGCTTCTGTGCAACCTGGTTTCACAGTTCAAGTGTTGCCCCACTGGACTCTTGGTCAAGCAGGGCTTGCACATCAGGTCCTTTATGGCTGTTGGGAAAAGGGCCATCCAGGGATATCAGGCCTCTCAGGGCTCTCCTGCTTCCTCCACCCTTCTGACTGGCTTCACGATCCCCAAGAAGCCAAACCGGGGAGAAGCAGATGGCAATGTTAGTCCTTAGGCTAAGGTGTGAGAGCTGCATGCTCCTGTGTTCCTCTAGGTCAGATCTGGCATATTCAGAGCCCCTTTCCAACTGCCTCAAGAGGACGTTCCACCTCGGCCAGTGCTGGAAATGCCCTCACATGAAATCAGCCAGAGCCCAAGCAGCTTGCATAGGCCCTCTGATGCAACTGCAGAAGTCTGGACTCAGGGGCACTTGCTTTCCCTCTCGGGGCCATCACATAAGGTCCAGGCTTCCCAGGTTCCAGGAGTGAGTCCTGCCCTCGGCACATGCAGGTCGGTGTCCACTACCTGAGGTAGGGAGGCTGACTTTAGACCTTTAGAACCCGTGGCTGCCCCTTCCTCCTAGGGAGGGAGAAAGGAGGCTCTTACCAGCTTGCCTTTTTCATAATGGCTCAGCCCATTAATAGAGTGATCAGAAGATTCTAGGCAAGGAGGAATGAGAAAAAAAAAAAAGTGAGGCTTAGCTGGGCGCAGTAGCTCACGCCCGTAATCCTAGCACTTTGGAAGGCTGAAGTGGGCAGATCACGAGGTCAGGTGATTGAGACCATCCTGGCTAACATGGTGAAACCCCGTCTCTAGCCAGGCGTGGTGGCTCAGGCCTGTAATCCCAGCACTTTGGGAGGCCAAGGCGGGCAGATCACGAGGTCAGGAGATCCAGACCAACCTGGCTAACACAGTGAAACCCCGTCTCTACTAAAAATACAAAAAAATTAGCTGGGTGTGGTGGCGGGCGCCTGTAGTCCCAGCTACTTGGGAGGCTGAGGCAGGAGAATGGCGTGAACCCAGGAGGCGGAGCTTGCAGTGAGCTGAGATGGTGCCACTGCACTCCAGCCTGGGCAAGAGTGTGAGACTCCGTCTCAAAAAAAAAAGTGAGGCTTTTCCACACCAAGACTTGAGAGCTAGGTAAATGTCCCTTCACAAAGGCCTGGGCAGCCCCTGTCCCTCTGTCTGTCTGTCTCTCTCTCTCTCTCTCTGAATCTCCCACCCCCACTTCTCTAAGTGGCCCCTTCCTCTCCTGCAGACCCAGGAGGCTCCAACTCCTACACAATGTGATCAGGGAACCTGGTGCACTGAGGCTGCTAAAGGCTCTGGGAGACTTTCCACAGATGAGCAGATGCTGGAGCTACCCTCTCCCACTCCACAATCCCTCCCCCACTGGCGAACAAGACCCAGCTTAGCCCCCACTCTGCATTCCCTCTCTGGCTCCGTGTCTGCAGCCCTGGTTGTCCTGGTGGAAGCACCCACCTCCTCAGGCCTGCTTGCCCCTGAGACAACCTTCATCAGAATGGCCAACTTGTCTGAAAAGTAGAGCACCAAGCAGGCAGTTTGTTCATCCCCTTGGGGAGCACTGGGGAGGGAGTCCTGGGATGGGAATCCCAGGAACCATATTCATCGCCAGCCTCTGTCTCTGTGGGTGAGCCACTGTCCCTGTCCCTCCCTGTGCTCAGAATCTATAGTCAGCACAGAAAACCCAGGGCTTTGCAGGCAAAGAGCCCAGGTTCCCTCATCAGGCTGACTGGGTTCCTGGCTCAGCCCTGGTGCGACCAGCTGTGTATCTGCATATACCAGTGTGTCCGCTCTGACCTGCCTCCTCATCTGTAGAACAGGGATGATCATCACAGTGTCTAGTTTGTAGAATTGTTGTGAGGGTCAAATACAACATGGTCTGTGGCCAGTACATGTGAATTGTTTTTGTTGTTATTAATGTGACCTGATAGGTTAATACTTCAGAAGTAAACATGGTGTGCTCCAGAGATAGTAACATTGTTGGCCAAGCATGGTGCTTCAGGACAGAAGTTCGAGACCAGCCTGGGCAACAGAGCGAGGCCCTGTCTCTACAAAAAAATTTTAAAATTAGCTGGGCATGGTAGTGTGCACCTGTGGTCCCAGCTACTTGGGAGGCTGAGGTGGGAGGATCGCTTGAGCCCAGAAGGTGGAGGCTACCGTGAGCTGTGATCATGCCAGTGTATCCAGTCAGGGCAACACAGCGAGACCCTGATTCAAAAATAGAAAATTGGGGTGACTCAGGCCATGAACTAACTTCTGATAAATTGCCTCCCTCCCTGAACCTTTCTCGTGCAAAAATTGGGACAGTAGCCCCAGCCTTGTAGACAGCAATGCATTGGAGCAATGCATTGAATATATACTCAACGGCAGAAGTTTCCTTCCCTAAACCTGGGGCATGGGGCAGGGTATGCTTATATCCTGTGGTAGACAGGGAATGCCAATCACAGGTTCTGCCCAGACTCAGGACAAGTTCCCTCTTCTCTGCCTTTCTTTCACTTGCAGAATTGTATTGCCACGAGACCTGGGGTGGAGGGTCTCAAGCACCGTCGATTACTAGCTGCGTGACTTTGAGCAAGTTACCTTGTTTTCCTGGTAATGTTCTCATATTTGTAGGATGGGAATGAGATGCCCTGCAGTGTTTGTTCAAATGCAACAGTGAGTGAGAAAGTGCATGTCCACTGTCAAGTCCTGCACTCCCGGGATGTTTTGGCAAGTGAGGTCAGGGTCAGGTCTCCTTACTCGGCAATGGCCTTAGGCCAACTGTTCCCCAATAAGATACATATGCATGCATGAAACTGTGCATATGTATCTTGTTGGAGGAACTGTGCTCCCCTTCTTGCTAATAACATAACCTACTACCCCAGGCCCCTGTCACATTTCGGCTCAGACTCAGCCTTTCCAGGTTGTCCCCTGGATTTCAGGCCCCAGTTGGCATCCTCTGTGATGCGTCCCCCACCAACACCAGGCTAGGAGACAGCTCACCAACCCCACCTTTAGTCTCAGGCTGTGTTTATCCATCAGGCTAGTCCCAGGGGTAAGACCACAGGTGTCCTCAGACAAGAGTCATGAAGCCCTGGGATGCCCCTCAGACAGGGCTTCCCCAAGTTCTCCCTCTGTCCAGGCTCCTGATTATGGGGCTACATCTCCTTCCCAGGCCAAGGGCTTCCCAAGTGTGACAGTCGTCTGTCCCTCAGACAGGGACTCCCAAGGGCAAGCCCCTGCATTCCCTTCAGCCCACAGACTCCCTAAGGTCAGGATTCCTTTTCTCATTGGGCCCCTCTCAGGACTGGCATTGGGCTCTGCCCTCAGAGGGCCCAGATGGGTAAGGGCCGCTCCCAGCAGGTCCAGACCCAAGTTCAGGAATCATGTGTCAAATGAAACACTACACAGCACGGGATAGTGATAGGCAGTTTCCAGTAAATGTGCCTTTGTTTCCTAGACTGATTCCCAAGAAGGGCCTGGGACATGGTGTCCGGGGTGGAGGCTCTGCCCAGCCGTAAAGGAAAGACCTGGATATTGGATATACCACTCAGAGGAACCCGCTGTCGTCCTTTGCAGGGGAGAGGGATGGTCAAACCACCGCATGGTTTCTCCTGGGAAAGGCCAAGGCAGCTGTAGGTAATCACATGCTGTCTTGTCCAGGAATACCAACCCAGAGCCAGGGGCCCATTGCACAATCCAGTTTTCTCAACCCTACACTGCCACCAATGAGGAAGACAAGGCCTGGAGCTTCTTGCCAGGTTACCGTGTCCTGAGCGCTTCCCCAACTCCCAGCCTGTCTCCTTGTCAGCAATCTGTAAACCCTGTGCAGCTCCAGCACTCCTGTGCCTCCGGTGGCCAGAGACTGTGTGCCAGGCCTCCTGCTGTTCACCCCCTGCTTAGTGACCCTCATCTTCACTCTGATGGACTGTTTGCTTCCTCCTTCTTTGGCTCCTCCCTGACCTGAGCCCTCTGACCAGCTTCCCTCTCACTGCTTCCTGTTCATCAGACCTTGCTCACTTTTACTTGAATGCATTAGCCAATATGGTAGCCATAAGCACAAGTGGCAATTCAATTTCAATTCAAATTAATTGAACTTAATTAAAATTAAAAATCGGCCGGGCGCAGTGGCTCACGTCTGTAATCCCAGCACTTTGGGAGGCTGAGGCAGGTGAATCATCAGAGGTCAGGAGTTCAAGACCAGCCTGACCAACATGGCGAAACCCCATCTCTACTAAAAATACAAAAATTAGCTGGGTGTGGCGGTGCATGCCTGTAATCCCAGCTACTTGGGAGGCTGAGGCAGGAGAACCTCTTGAACCCAGGAGGCAGAGGTTGCAGTGAGCCGAGATCGCACCACTGCACTTCAGCCTGGGTGACAGAGAGAGACTCCGTCTCAAAAAATAAGTAAATAAATAACAGCAACAAAAAAACAATTATTCTGTTACACTACCCCCGTTTCAATTGCTCAACAGTCAGTTACAGTGGACGTCTCAGATATAGAACATTTCCTTGATCACAGAAAGTTCTATTGGACAATGCTGAGTTAGACAAAGAAGTGTGGCTGGAGGTGGGGAAATGGAAGGAGAGAAGATCCTGTGACAACCCTGGGTGGGAAGGGCCAGCTTTGTCCCTGTGACATGCTGTCTTTTTCCAAATGTTTCAGCAGCACCTGCTTGACAATGCCTCCAAAGAAAAAGCTCGCTGTGTGGGAGACAACAGTGAGAAGTGGGCCATCCTCCAGCAGGGAGCTGACTGGAGAAGGCCTGGGATGCCATGGCTGCAGGGAAGCAGCTCTGCAAGGGTGCATAGTAGGCCCTCCTCGGGTGGTGGTTTTATATAGGAGCATCACTCAGGCTGCACTGAGAAAGGGGTGCAGTTTCTGGGAGCCCCAGAATCATGGCTTGTGGGGATCCATCCTCCACTATCTCCCAGTTTAGAACCTCTGTTCCCCAAGGTGACTGGAGAACAGATCCTTCCCTTGCCTTGTGGGTGAGGTTAGGAGCCTGTAGCCAAGGATGGTGAGATGCTAAGAGCCATGGAGGCCAGGTCCCAGATGCCAGGTGCTATTTTTGAGCTGAGATGTGCAGCCCAAATTACCTCCTCTCCATCCTGAGGTCACAGAGGGTTTCAGGGGCCACCTCCTGAATACTCCAGTCCTCTCTCTTTCTGGATGCAGATTCTGAGGTCTTGAATGGGGAGAGACCTGAGCCAAGGTCTCCAAATGGGTTCTGGGCACATGTCCAGCCATTTCTAATGCTGTTCATAGAGTGTGTAACCTCAGCAGTTGAACTTTCCAGGATCTGAGTGCCTTCGGGGCTGCATATGCAAAAAAGACTTAGGGAGTTAGTCAAGGATTAGGCCAACACAGAGCTGCAGGAACAAGTGACCGCCCAAGAGGCTGCTGCCTCTTTTGTGTGCCTGTACTCTTTTATGTGCCAATATGAGAACATTTGTTTCCCTTCCCCGAAGAAGGGTTGCAGGAGAGGCAGGCTGGCTTCATTAGAGTGTGGGGAGAGGGTGAGAGCCCCCAGGAGAAACTGGGTAAGGCTGATGAGCCAGTTGATGACGAAAATGAGGCCCACAGATAAATCATTTGAACAAGGACCCCTATCCAGAAAACGGCAGAACCAGGACTTGGACTCAATGCCTCCCACCTACCCACCTTGCTGTCCTTCTCATGGGGACAAGTGGAAGAATTCAAGCCCCGCCTCATGCCCTCTGCAGCAAACTGGAAATGCAGATGTGGGCTGCCATGAGGGTGGGAATTTGGGACGGGGTGACTGTCAGGACCCTCTGCTAAGGCTCAGTTCCCTCCTTCCCACTTACTACTTCATGTGATACAAGTTGTGTGGAGGAAAGCCAAGAAGTTAAGTAATCATTGCAACCCCTTCAGCCAGGCTGGGATTTTCCAGGCACCACAATGGAGCCCCCTGTGTAAATGGCCATGATCTGAACTCGTTCTTCTCCCCAGCAGCAAGTGAAGAACTGCTGGGGGTACTTCAGTGCTGCTGAGGACCCCAAGAAATTGCCCATCTGTGAATCCCAAAACTGCTGGGGTGAGCAAATCCCTGGAGAAGGAGTGGAGGGCAGAGGAGTGGGTCCAAAAGCCAGAACTTCAAGCTGGGAGGCTTCAGAGCAAAGAGCAAGGGCTAGAGGGGTGGACTGCCACATGCTGGACAGGTCTTTTGGGGACCTCTATACTCATCTCAGCCCTGAGGAGTCTCCTGAGAGACTGACTACATGGCTGCGAGCCAAGCCATTGCTCTACTTAGTGCCGTTTGCAAGCCTCTTTACCACGCTGAGCCTTGATCTCCACAGAGCAGGAGGGTTCCCATCCTTGTTGGTCCACTGGAATCACTTGGGAAGAATGTGTAAGCCCGGGCCACAACCTCACAGTTCAATTTGGCGTGGCATGGGGTCAGGATTGAGAACTCTCGAGCTAGAAGCTGCAGATGGCCTCCTGTGAATTTAGTGCCTAGGTGATTATACCAACAGCAAGTAGAATTGCAATTGCAAATTTCACACATATACTCACACACAAGTACACACATCCACTTTTTACAACTAAAAAAACTAACACCCAGGCCAGGCGCGGTGGCTCACACCTGTGATCCCAGCACTTTGGGAGGCCGAGGCAGGTGGATCGCCTAAGGTCAGGAGTTTGAGACCAGCTTGGCCAACATGGTGAAACCCCATGTCTACTACAAGTACAAAAATTAGCAGAGATCTTGTTAGAAATGGAAATTCTCAGACCTCACCCTAGGCCTATTGAGTCAGAAACTCTGGGGTTAAGGCCCAGAAATCTGTGTTTCAGTGAGCCCTGCAGGTGATTCTGATGCACAATGAAGTTTGAGAACCAATGCCTTAGAACAATAGCAGCATCTGAGCTTGAAGAAGGACCAACTTGGAGATGAAACCAAGGCTCTGAGAGGTTGAGTGATATGCCCAGGATCACACAGCAAGCTAAGCACAGGGCTGGACAGTCCCCCAGGCCTCCTGGCCAACCTGGGGCATCTCCTCGCTGCCAGACTCCTCTGGACCCTCCACATTTGTCCCTCCTCTGAGAAGGGAGAGGAAACGTTAGGCCTTGACCTTGGGCAAGAATATGCTACTCCTCCCAGCCCCCAGGACCCAGCCCTGGCTAATGCCAACCATGTCTGACTCCTCCTTCCCCAGATCATGCGAGCCCTCAGAGGCTTAAGAAAAATCTCCTAGCTGGGCGCAGTGGCTTATGCCTGTAATCCCAGCACTTTGGGAGACTGAGGCGGGCAGATCATGAGGTCAGGAGATCAAGACCATCCTGGCTAACGTGGAGAAACCCCGTCTCTACTAAAAATACAAAAAATTAGCTGGGCATGGTGGTGGGTGGCTGTAGTCCCAGCTACTCGGGAGGCTGAGGCAGGAGAATGGCGTGAACCCGGGAGGCAGAGCTTGCAGTGAGCTGAGATCGCACCACTGCACTCCAGCCTGGGCGACAGAGCAAGACTCCATCTCAAAAAAAAGAAAAGAAAAGAAAAGTCTCAAAGCGGCTGGGCTTGGTGGTGGCTCACGCCTATAATCCCAGCACTTTGGGAGGCAGAGGCAGGCAGATCACCTGAGGTCGGGAGTTCAAGACCAGCCTGACCAACATAGAGAAACCCTGTCTCTGCTAAAAATACAAAATTAGCCGGGCATGGCGGCTCATGCCTGTATCCCAGCTACTCGAGAGGTTGAGGCAGGAGAATCGCTTGAACCCGGGAGGTGGAGGTTGCAGTGAGCCAAGATCTTGCCATTGCACTCCAGCCTGGGCAACAAGAGCAAAACTCCATCTCAAAAAAAAGAAAAAGAAAAAAAAGAAAAATCTTCAAGAAGCATTTCAAATGGCTGTTTCCAAAGCAGTCAGACCAAAAGCCTGTGCCTAAGACTTCCTTTTTTTTTTTTTTGTGATGTAGTCCTGCTCTGTCGCCCAGGCTGGAGTGCAGTGGTGCGATCTCGGCTCACTGCAAGCTCTGCCTCCCGGGTTCACACCATTCTCCTGCCTCAGCCTCCCGAGTAGCTGGGACTACAGGTGCCCGCCACCATGCCCAGCTAATTTTTTTGTATTTTTAGTAGAGACGGGGTTTCACCGGTTAGCCAGGATGGTCTCGATCTCCTGACCTCATGATCTGCTGGCCTCGGCCTCCCAAAGTGCTGGGATTATAGGCGTGAGCCACCGCGCCCAGCCGCCTGTGCCTAAGACTTTCTAAGACGGCTCCAACTACTCCAAGCTTTCCTGACCACCCCCTCTCCTGCAGTCCCCCATCTCAGCCTTTTCCAAACTATCCACTGTGAACATCTCTGCCCAGCCCAATAAAAATCCCAGCTCAGAACCTGGTCAGTTTCCTTCTTTCCCTTGTGCTCCCCGGTGGCAGAACCTCTGCAGGAGGCCAGAACTGCATGCTGCCTCTCCTGGCACCTTGCCTGTACCCCAGACCAGCCTTCCCCATCTCCCTTTATGTCCCAGGTCCCCACTTTCCAGCCATCCTTTTTGTTACTGCCAGGGTAAGATGCCAACCAACAGCCAGGTCACATCACTCAGGTCACGGGTGGACTTAGAATTGGCACTCTCGGCCGAGCATGGTGGCTCACGCCTGTAATCCCTACACTTTGAGAGGCCGAGGTGTGTGAATCACCTGAGGTCAGAAGTTTGAGACCAGCCTGGCCAACATGATGAAACTCTGTCTCTACTAAAAATACAAAAAGTTAGCTGGGCGTGGAAAATCGCTTGAACCCAGGAGGCAGAGGTTGCAGTGAGCTGAGATCGCTCCACTGCACTCCAGCCTGGGCAACAGGAGCAAAACTCCATCTCAAAAAAAATAAATAAATGAATAAAAGAATTGGAGCTCTCAGGGCTGCTCATGCAGATATGCAGCCCTGAGGTCATGGTGCAGCTGTGGTGGCAACACCAATCTAGTTCAGGCAAGACTGCTGCTGCCCCTACTGCAGGAGAAGGCATAAGGGGAGGTGGCAGAGGCCACAGTGTCAGGGGAGGAATCTGGGAAGAAGGCAGACTTGAGATGGAAGGGAGAGTAACAGGGCCAGGGGAACGGCCTGAGCAAAGGCATCGTGGCCAGCAGGAGCTGGATGAGGATACAGGAGGGGAGCAGAGTGTTGGAAACAGTGACAGAGGGAAGGGGACAGTGGTCCACAAGAGACTCAGTGGGGGCCCCAAGCGGGAAACTGGGGCTTGTTCTGAGTCCAAGGAGACCACAGGAGGTGGGTAAGTGAGGAGGTTGCAGAGGGCGGGAATCCTAAACTCCAGAAGGCACCTAAGATAGAAGCAAGCCCAGCCAGGCCATCACCCAGCACAAGGGGTGCCAGGGTCACTTAAACAAAAAAATAACTGGACAAAAAAATTCCCCCAAGCCAATAGCCAAGCACCAATTTAATTTTCTCTCTTTTTTTTTTTTTGAGACGGAGTCTCGCTCTGTCACCCAGGCTGGAGTGCAGTGGCGCGATCTCAGCTCATTGCAAGCCCCGCCTCCCAGGTTTACACCATTCTCCTGCCTCAGCCTCTCCGAGTAGCTGGGACTACAGAGGCCCACCATCATGCCCGGCTAATTTTTTGTACTTTTAGTAGAGACGGGGTTTCACCATGTTAGCCAGGATGGTCTCGATCTCATGACCTCGTGATCTGCCCGCCTCGGCCTCCCAAAGTGCTGGGATTACAGGCGTGAGCCACCGCGCCTGGCCCAAACATCAATTTTCTAAGTGACCCATTTAGGCTCACTGCAACCTCCACCTCCTGGGTTCAAGTGATTCTCCTGCCTCAGCCTCCCAAGTAGCTGGGACTAGAGGTGCACGCCACCATGGCCAGCTAATTTTTTGTATTTTTAGTAGAGACAGGGTTTCACCATGTTGGCCAGGTTGGTTTCGAACTCCTGACCTCATGATCTGCCCGCTTCAGCCTCCCAAAGTGCTGGAATTACAAATATGAGCCACTGCACCCAGCCTACTCTCACTTATCTCTGACCAGTTGTTCTGAGGAATTGTTCTGCTTCTGGGGGCCTGAGACTTCCAGGAGCCTGCCCCCTCCCCTCTCGCCATACCCTTCACTGCTTGCTTCACTCCAAAGGGCAATGAACAGTTCCTGTTGATCAAACAAGGAATGAGAGGGAAGGACCAGGCCTGTGGTTTGGACTGTGGTGGCCCCTTCTACATGCCAAAAGATCTCTTAAAGGCCCCATTGCAGGCAGCACACAGGGTGCAGGACCAGAGACATGGTGACCACATGAGCTGGGCTGCTAATGCTAGGGCTGGAAGCCTTGGAGCCTATCCCAGCCCAGGCCTGATCTGCAACAAGATGTCCTGGCTTCAGTGACAGAACTTCTTCCAGCTTCTCTCAGCAGAGTCTGGGGTTGAATGATAAGTTGGGCTGGGCATGGTTGGAGGCCAAGGCTGAATTGGAGGATGTACAAGCTTTCCAGAAGAGGACCAGGCTCAGGCCAGCACAGCTGAGGGGCAGCCTGGTGGGTTTGGGTGCCAGTTCCTGTAGGTAGGCTTTCACTCTGGACATGAATATGGAGAGGGCAGCTGGGACTCCTCAGGCAAGGCCTGCCCTTGGACACGGGACTGCTCTGGGAAGCATCTCTCCATTCCTCTGCCAGGACAAAGGCTTGCAACCCCCCTGGGATCTCAGGGTCAGCCTCCAGGAGATCATGTGCTTCAAGCAGGAGACCCTCAGGAGTGCAACTTCCAGGAGGAGAGAGTAAGGCAGGGCACTCCATGTTAGGCCCCACACATCTCCACGCCTTTCCTGGGGGGTCCATGTGATTCCTCCCACAGCCCGGCTTGTCCCCAGTGGAGGTCAGTCCATCTGCTAATGAATGCCCTAGAAGGGTGGAAACTGCCCCATCCAGAGGCTCCCCAGGCCCCTGCCCACCTGTATGCCTTTTGAGAGGTGAAGACGGAAGGGACTAACTCCCTGAGAGGAAGAAAGGAGGAGACATCAGAATACAATTTCCACTGACTCTATTTCCCCAGCCCCACCCCTCTCAGGGATCTCAACTTGAACTCAGATCCGAGTGACACCTGGCTTTTGCTTATTTCCAAAAAACAATTCAGGAGATTTTAAAGGCCGCCTTCCTGCCCACTTACCACCGGTTGAGAACTACTGATCCTCTCTCCAGTGACAACTTTCCTCCCTAGGGTTTTCTTTCCTTCCTGAAATAGAACTAATAAGCCAAGAGCACAAGAGAAGAGCCCTCAGGAGCTGAGATTGCAGGTTGGAGGGAGATGGCTACCCAGGAGGGGTGATGGGTGATGGAGACTGCTGGGGATGGGTAGAGCTGGGACTAGTGGCAGTCGTGTAGATCAATGTCAAACCCTGGCTGTGAGTGGAAAACACCTGCTGTCCCTACAGCTGGTGAAGCAGGGGGCTCTCTCCATTGGGCAAGGAGTCCCTGCCGTGGTGGTCACCTATATGGGCAAGGCAGCCCCATTGAAATGAGTTATCTCCCAGCAAAATTGCCTACAGCAACAGTATTGTGTAGGGCCTCTGGGACCCATCCTGTCACCAAAGGAAAAGCCCCAACACTAATTTCTGGGGTTGTCGTGGTAACAATACCATGCAGGGAGCCTTGGGCCAGGTGCCACCTGGATCTGAGTTCAAACTGGGACCCCTGAGAGGGGTGTGGCTGGGGAAATGGAGCCAATGGAAATTATGTTCTGTGCCTCCTCCCAGTCGCACTGTGGCCATGGCATCTATGGAGTCTGGCCACTTGAGTCCAGGGATGTGACCTGTGTGTGTGGTCCTCTAAGATACAAAGGGCTCCTGTGTGTCCACCTCCTTTGAGCTCACAGCACTCCTGGAAGGACAGGGCAGGGATAACCATCAGCCCCATTTGGCAAGGGAAGAAACTGAGGTCCAGAGCCAGGTGGGAGAGTTGCCTTGAGAGGCAGGTCTTGGCTAAGTCATGGCTGGTGGCAGGACTCAGACCTCTGGCTCCAGTTCACAGTTTCTCTTGGTCTGATCTGGGTCCTCCTATTTCTCTCAACTGTGCTCCCTGTCCCCTTCTGTCTTGAGCCCACCAAACACCACCCTGACCAGCCCTGTGTCTCTCCTATAATCTAGTGTGGCAAGAGGTGCTGGGGATTCAGCTTTTCAATCTGCTGAACTCTGGGCATTGACAGGCTGGACTAGGGGTGCCCTTCTGCCCTGTGCTACCTCCAACTCTCTTCCCTCCCCTCCTGGCTGTCCCCCTGCTCCTCTGGCTGCTTAAGACCAGGAACAAAGACTCCAGGGAGACTCTGGGCAAGTATGGAGGGAAATACGCTCCTCATAGAATGGCCTCCAGGAGCCCCTTCCTGTGTTGTTGGGAGTGTGGAGCCACTATTGCCAGGACTGGCTACATAATTTGCAGCACCCAGTGCAAAATGAAAATGTGGGACCCTTTGTTCAAAAATCATAAAGAATTTCAAGACCTCAAAAACAGAGCATTGAACTAAGTACAGGGCCCTTCTGAGTGCAGGGGCCCTGTATGACCGCACAGGTCACATGGCCATAGCCCTGCCACCCGCACCAGAAAACAGTCATAGCAGGAAGGGGTTCAAGAAGTGGCTTCATGAATTCCTCAAATCACAGAGATTTAAGTCATCTGGGAAACATAACAATATGCACTTAATACTTTATTTATTGGTTTGGTAAAGTCTTCTTTAAGAAATTAAGGGCTGGGCACAGTGGCTCACGCCTGTAATCCCAGCACTTTGGGAGGCCGAGGCGGGCAGATCACGAGGTCAGGAGATCGAGACCATCCTAGCTAAGACAGTGAAACCCCATCTCTACTAAAAAATACAAAAAATTAGCCGGGCGTGGTGGCAGGAGCCTGTAGTCCCAGCTACTTGGGAGGGTGAGGCAGGAGAATGGTGTGAACCCGGGAGGTGGAGCTTGCAGTGAGCCGAGATCGCGCCACTGCACTCCAGCCTGGGCAACAGAGCGAGACTGTCTCAAAAAAAAAAAAAAAAAAGAAATTAAGAACGAGCTCTAAGCCCATACATTCAAGCATGTGACAAACAACACTGACTATTGCAACTTTCCATTGTCCAGAAGGGGTAGCTGAGGCCCTCAGAGAACAAGGAGAAAAGGGCTTAGCAAGGCCCCAGGTGGGGCGTGGCCATGCTGGGGTTCAACCCCATGCCAGTGCTCCTTCTGCCTGCTGCAGAATTAGGAGCACCCCCAGCCACCCAAACCTAGCTGGCAACTGGGAACTTGGAGAGCTGGCCTGTGGCCCCCTCTCCAGCCCAGTGCCCTTGGAACCCATGCAGGCATAGAAACTTGCCTTCCCTGGGGCCTACACACAACAGGCTGGAACTTCCCTTGGCTGGAACACCCTCCTTCCACCCTCATCCCAGCCTCTTTAACAAGGACCCCCTCTTCAGGAAAGCCTAGCTCAGTTGGCCCAGGGCTCCTGGGCCTTGTGCGCCGTTGTTTCAGCACTTTCCCCGCAGTAGAATAGCTGTGGAAGTCACGAAGAGCGAAGAGTGTGAGAATATTGTGACTGCAAAGCAAGTACTCAATGTCTCTTGGGGGATTCTGCGGAAATCCTCAATATGCTGCTCCTGCAGGAGTCAAAATGAGACTTTGTTTTGGTCCTGAGAGTGCAAGGCAGAGAAGGATGGGGGAAGGAACAGCAGGGGAACCCGAGGCAGGAAAAAGGGGTTTGAGGCTGGGGCTGGGAGACCCCAAGTGACATGGAGCCATGTCCATTTGCTTGTCTGTCTTCCTGCAGACTGTGGGTTCTCTGGGTTCTGAGTGTGCCCTGGACCACAGAGGCACGCAGCATGGGGTGGACAGATGGGCACTCGGCCCTGTGAGCTCAGAAGGGACACTTGGGATTTCCTCAAGCCCACCCCTTAGAGAGGGCCCCAGAAGTTGAGCCAGGAAAGACACAAGCATCCCAGGCTCCAAAAATATTTTTCTCAGCTTTCCCACGAGGCAATATCCCTGAGGAGAAACTGGGAAAATTTCTGAAGGAAGTGGGTGAGACTTCTGCTCTCCCGGGGTGGGACAGATGGGACAGGCTCTAAGGAGGTTGATTCTGATGAAGTCCATGCTATAAAATGCACAAGAGCATGGACACCGGAGACAAAGGGCCGGAGTTCAAGTCCCAGCTCTGACACTTGCTTGCTTTATAACTTCGGACAAGTGGCTATGCAACCTTTCTGGGCCTCCATCTCCCTGTTTGTAAAACTGGCCTTGGAAAGCACGGATCTCGGGTGAGTTTTGATAAATGATGACGTCTAATAAATAAGTCAGTGTGAGTAAAGAACTTGGGACATGGCTGGTCCATAATGGATGCTGCAGAAACAGCAGGTGTTCTTAAAAGCAGGTTTTCTCAACAGGGCAGGAAGCCATCCCCAAGGGCTAGTTGGGACCTTAGACCCTGGAAGTCAGGCAGACATGGGTTTGAATCATTGGTTTGCCTCTTTGCTTCTCACACTCTGCGACTTCTTTAAGCAATTTGTTTGTCTTCTCCATCACATTTGAAATAAAGAGAAAAGTTTTGGCAGGCAGGGCACAGTGGCTCACGCTTGTAATCCCAACACTTTGGGAAGCCAAGGAGAGTGGGTCACTTGAGCCCAGGAGTTCAGGACCAGCCTGGGTAACATAGGGAGACACCATCTCTACAAAAAATACAAAAGATTAGCTGGGCGTTATGGCGTGCACCTGTAGTCCTGTTACAGGAAAGGGGTCCCGATCCAGAGCCCAAGAGAGAGTTCTTGGATTTTGCACAAGAAAGAATTCAGGGCAAGTACACAGTGCAAAGCAAAAGCAAGTTTATTAGGAAAGTAAAGGTATAAAAGAATGGCTACTCTATAGACAGAGCAGCCCCAAGGGCTGCTGGTTGCCCATTGTCAGCGTTATTTCTTGGTGATATGCTAAGCAAGGGGTGGATTATTCATGCCTCCTCTTTTTAGACTATATAGGGTAACTTCCTGATGTTGCCATGGCATCTGTAAACTGTCATGGCACTGGTGGGAGTGTAGCAGTGAAGATGACCAGAGGTCACTCTCGTGGCCATCTTGGTTTTGGTGGGATTTAGCCCTCTTCTTTGCTGCAGCCTGTTTTATCAGCAAGGTCTTTATGACCCGTATCCTGTGCTGACCTCCCATCGTATTCTGTGACTTAGAATGCCTTAACAGTCTGGGAATGCAGCCAAGTAGGTCTTAGCCTTATTTTACCTAGCTCCTATTCAAGATGGAGCTGCTCTGGTTTAAACACCTCTGACATTTCCCCCCATCCTTTTATAAGAGAACCCTTAACCCTAAGGGTTGCAGAGGGATGAAGATCCATCTTCTCTAACTTCTTCAGGCTGCATAGGGGCAATGATATTCCTGCCTAACTATGAGGGTCTCTTGTATTCAGGGTAGAGAGGAGCTCAGTCAGAAAGCACCAGTATGGTGATGGCCATTCATAACTTTTGAGTTCTGACAAAAGGTGACATCTGAAAGATTAATAAGTGTTCAATTTAAGAAAATGTTGAGGCTGGGCGCGGTGGCTCACTCCTGTAGTCCCAGCACTTTGGGAGGCTGAGGGGGGGCGGATCACTTGAGGTCATGAGTTCGAGACCAGCCTGACCAACATGGTGAAACCCTGTCTCTACTAAAAATAAAAAATTAGCTGTGCGTGGTGGCGCACGCCTGTAGTCCCAGCTACTCGGGAAGCTGAGGCAGGAGAAACTCTTTCTTTTTTTTGAGGTGGAGTCTTGCTCTGTCGCCCAGGCTGGAATGCAGTGGCGCAATCTCGGCTCACTACAAGCTCTGCCTCCCGGGTTCACGCCATTCTCCTGCCTCACCCTCCCCAGTAGATGGGACTACAGGCGCCCACCACAACGCCCGGTTAATTTTTTGTATTTTTAGTAGAGACGGGGTTTCACCATGTTAGCCAGGATGGTCTCGATCTCCTGACCTTGTGATCCGCCCTCCTCGGCCTCCCAAAGTGCTGGGATTACAGGCTTGAGCCATCGCGCCCGGCCAGGAGAAACTCTTGAACCCGGGAAGCGGAGGTTGCAGTGAGAGCTGATATTGCACCACTGCACTCCAGACTGGGAGACTGCAGTGAGCTGAGATAGTGCCATTGCACTCCAGCCTTGGCGACAGAGTGAGACTCCATCTCAAAAACAAAAAACAAAAACAAAAACAAACAAACAAAAAAACACACAGAAAATGTTGAGTACGGGGCCAGGCACATTGGCTCACGGCTGTAATCCCGGCACTTTGGGAGGCAGAGGCGGGCGGATCACCTGAGGTCAGGAGTTCGAGACCAGCCTGGCTAACATAGTGAAACCCCGTTTCTACTAAAAATACAAAAATTAGCCAGGTGTGGTGCCACATGCTTGTAATCCCAGCTACTCGGGAGGCTGAGGCAGGAGTATTGCTTGAACCTGGGAGGCGGAGATTGCAGTGAGCCAAGATTGTGTCATTGCACTCCAGCTTGGGCAACAAGAGCAAAACTCTGTCTCAAAAAAAAAAAAAAAAAAGAAAAAAGAAAATGTTGAGTAAGCTTGTTCTGCATTCCTACACAAAGAGTGCAACAGCAATATGTTCCACAACAGTAAAACAAAATAAGTAAAATTATCCAAGTAAACTAAATTAGAAAGCTTTCCATGAACTGGGCAACTGTTGGAATCAAGTTGATATGGGGTTGCTAGCTCATTGCAATGTGCCCGATATGGGGTTGCCAGCTCATTGCTATGTGCCCAGAATTAGAATATTGATCCAGATTTTTACATTATGCATCCCTCTTGTTTCTTCTGAGCAGCAGTTAGAGATCACCGGTTGGGTCACAGGAATAAGCAAGGTTAGCCTAAATTGCAGAAACAAACTTAAAAACAACTGATGAGACTAGAATTTACTAACAAGTGTACCATAGTTCTTGAAACGTAATCTCTCTCTCCAGTTTCCCATTTGTACTAAAGACAAATTGTGGTAAGACCAATTTGTTTTATTATACTTGGCCTGATTATTTGTATAGTGCAGCAAGAATAATTATTTTTCACATAAGCTCTTTTTAAATTGGCTTTGATGGAACTCTGATTCACAGAAGGAATTTTAGATAAGACCTTTTTAGAGCTGAGCACTGCCATGGGTTTGTATCTATGAGTTGAGTAAATTCCTCTCTTCTTGGGGTCCCAAGATAACTTGGGGCTCCTGGACCTGTTAGAAAGTGACATTCTTTACTTATAGGCCAGAAACCTTGTACAGAGGCTGTTATAGATAAGGGATGAGACCAGTTCCCTAAGAGGCTTTTACTGCCTTTACAAATCAAGTTTGATTCCTTAAAGGAAAGCACACCATTCTAGTCAAAGCCTTGGTAAAATAACCAGTTGTTCCAAATGTGTCCTGTTGCAAAAGAAAACAGATTCTTATTGCACTTTTGCAAATAACTATATTGCCATAAGTTAAAAATACGCACAACTAGTTTCCAAATTCTGGAGAAATCGGGTAGAGAAAAACAAATATGCTCCAAATTTTGTTCACAGGAGTATACTTTACTTAATTGCTACAAGCTGTAAATAGCACAAAAGAAGTTTCCTTGATTCTGAAAAATAAAATAAAGAATCACCAGCGTTTTAAGCAAAAAGTTAAAAAGATTATTTTAGACTTCTATTAGTTAAGTCCATTCAGTTAACATTTGTTGGACATTCATGAACATTTCAGTTCTCCATGAGAGTTCTGAAAGTTTTTTCCACTATTCTAATGTCACAATTTCCAAAGTTATCAGAAACCTGCATTTACGAACACCTGTTGGCCAGGCATGGTGGCTCACACCTGTAATCCCAGTAGTCTGGGAGGCCGAGGCGGGTGGATCACCTGAGGTCAGGAGTTCGAAACCAGGCTGGCCAACATGGCGAAACCCTGTCTCTACTAAAAATACAAAACTTAGTTGGGCGTGGTGGCATGCACCTGTAATCCCAGCTACTTGGGAGGCTGAGGCAGGAGAATGGCTTGAACTCAGGAGGCAGATATAACAATGACCAAAGATCATGCCATTGCACTCCAGCCTCAGTGACAGAGTGAGAATTCATCTGAAAAAATAAAAAATAATAAATAAAACACCTGTTAGAGCACTATAGTTGATTATAAAACCACCTTTTTTTCCTTTTTTTCAATTTGAGATGGGATTTCATTCTTGTTGCCCAGGCTGGAGTGCAATGGGGCAATCTCGGCTCACTGCAACCTCTGCCTCCTGGACACAAGCAATTCTCCTGCCTCAGCCTCCCGAGTAACTGGGATTACAGGAATCTGCCACCATGCCTGGCTAATTTTTAACTTGTATGTTTAGTAGAGATGGGGTTTCACCGTGTTGGCCAGGCTGTTCTCAAACTCCTGACCTCAGGTGATCCATCAGCCTCGGCCTCCCAAAGTGCTGGGGTTAAACATGTGAGCTACCATGCCCAGCCTAAAACTACCTTTTTAGTTGTTGTTTTTCTGAGACGGAATCTTGCTCCATCACCCAGGCTGGAGTGCAGCGGCAACTCCTTGGCTCACTGCAACCTCTGCTTCTTGGGCCCAAGTAATTCTCCTGCCTCAGCCTCCCGAGTAACTGGGATTACAGGCGCATGCCACCATGCCTAGCTAATTTCTGTATTTTTAGTAGAGACGGGGTTTCACCACGTTGGCCAGGCTGGTCTTGAACTCCTGACCTCAAGTGATCTGGCTGCCTCGGCCTCCCAAAGGGCTGGGATTACAGGTGTGAGCCACTGCGCCCGGCCAAAACCACCTTTTAAAGAAGATTCAGGCCAGGCGCGGTGGCTCACGCCTGTAATCCCAGCACTTTGGGAGGCCGAGGCGGGCGGATCACGAGGTCAGGAGATCGAGACCATCCTGCCTAACACAGTGAAACCCCGTCTCTACTAAAAATACAAAAAAAATTAGCCAGGCGTGGTGGTGGGTGCCTGTAGTCCCAGCTACTCGGGAGCCTGAGGCAGGAGAATGGCTTGAACCCGGGAGGCGGAGCTTGCAGTGAGCCGAGATTGCGCCACTGCACTCCAGCCTGGGCAACAGAGCGAGACTCCTCCAAAAAAAAAAAAAAAAAAGAAGATTCAAAGAAGACAATTGTTTGTGGATGACAAAACATCTTAGGACAGCCACTATTAAAAACACAATTGGGTTGGGCGCAGTGGCTCACGCCTGTAATCCCATCACTTTGGGAGGCCTAGGTGGGTGCATCACCTGAGGTCAGGAGTTCAAAACCAGCCTGGTCAACATGGTGAAACCCTGTCTCTACTAAAAATACAAAAATTAGCTGGGTGTGGTGGCAGGTAATCTCAACTACTCAGGAGGCTGAGGCAGGAGAATTGCTTGAACCTGGGAGGCGGAAGTTGCAGTGAGCTGAGATCACGTCATTGCACTTTGGCCTAGGCGACAAGAGTAAGACTCAAAACAAAACGGGCCGGGCATGGTGGCTCATGACTGTAATCCCAGCACTTTGGGGGGCAGAGGTGGGCGGATCACGAGGTCAGAAGTTCAAAACCAGCCTGACCAACGTGGTGAAACCCCCATCTCTACTGAAAATACAAAAATTAGCCAGGCATGGTGGCACATGCCTGTAATCCCAGCTACTCGGGAGGCTGAGGCAGGAAAATGGCTTGAATCCAGGAGGCGGAGGTTGCAGTAAGCCGAGATAGTGCCACGCCTGGGCAACAGGGTGAGACTCCATCTCAAAACAACAACAACAACAACAACAAACACAATTAACAGGCAGGGCTTAGTGGCTCATGCCTGGAATCCCAGCACTTTGGGAGGCCAAGTTGGGTGGACCATGAGGTCAGGAGATCGAGACCATCCAGGCCAACATGGTGAAACCCCATCTCTACTAAAAATACAAAAATTAGTTGGGCGTGGTGATAGGCACCTGTAGTCTCAGCTACTCGGGAGGCTGAGGCAGGAGAATCACTTGAACCCAGGAGGCAGAGGTTGCAGTGAGCCAAGATCACGCCACTGCACTCCAGCCAGGTGACAGAGCGAGACTCCATCTCAAAAAAAAAAGAAATTTGGTTACCTCTGTGGCATACAATGATTTTATGTAACAATTATAATTATTAATAACAAACACTAAGCCATATCAGAATTATAGGAGTATTCCATAATTTGGGAACACATACCAATAACATATTTATACAAATACAACGCAAAGAAAACCAAACACCATTTTATATTTGACAATGCTTTTGCCAAACCCCCTAAAACAAAGAACTCCGAGCCCCGCCTTAACAACCCAAGCTCATCTTTTGGCGGTACACGCCTTTAACAGCTACCCCCTCAACTAACATACACTCTCCCTCCTCCCACCCACTACTAATTTCCTACCTTAAACCAACCCAACCCCAAAGGACCTCCGTTTATGTAGCTTAACCACCTAAAGCAAAACACTGAAAATGTGAAGATGGGCTCGCCCGCCCCATAAACAAATAGGTTTGGTCCTATTTGTTTGGTCCTTTCTTTTTTTTTTTTTTTTTGAGACGGAGTTTCGCTCTTGTTGCCTAGGCTGGAGTGCAATGGTATGATTTCAGCTCACCACAACCTCCACCTCCCGGGTTCAAGCAATTCTCCTGCCTCAGCCTCCTGAGTAGCTGGGATTAGAGGCATGCGGCACCACGCCCGGCTCATTTTTGTATTTTTAGTAGAGACAGGGTTTCTCCATGTTGGTCAGGCTGGTCTCAAACTTCCAATCTTAGGTGATGCCCGCCTCGGCCTCCCAAAGTGTTGGGATTACAGGCATGAGCCACTGCGCCCAGCCTTGTATGATTTTTATACCAAATAAGCCAAATGTCACTGTTGCATTAATGCATTATTGATGTCAAACCCAATTTTTCTTTCTTTCTTTTTTTTTTTTTTTTGAGACAGAATCTTGCTCTGTTGCCCGGCTGGAGTGCAGTGGCGCAATCTCAACTCACTGTAACCTCCGCCTCCCAGGTTCAAGCGATTCTCCTGCCTCACCCTCCCAAGCAGCTGGGATTAAAGGCGCCTGCCACCATGCCTGGCTAATTTTTGTATTTTTAGTAGAAACGGGGTTTCACCATATTGGCCATGCTAGTCTTGAACTCCTGACTTTGTGATCTGATCGCCTCGGCCTCCCAAAGTGCTGGAATTACAGACCATGAGCCACCACACCCAACAAACCCAATTCTTAATAAAACTTTATAGACAAATGCATTTTAATCTTAATCAGTTTGACCATAAGGTAAGATTTTCATAAACCTTTTATAACCCTTTACAAATTTTTGTTAAAGAGCAGATCATCATGGCCAGGACCGGTGGCTCACACTTGTAATCCCAGCACTTTGGGAGGCCGAATCAAACAGATCACCTGAGGTCGGGAGTTCAAGACCAGCCTGACCAACAGCAAAGAGTGCAAGGCAGATCAATCCAAAGAGAATAGCAGTTAACATCCTGTAATGCTAAACCTGTTCTCAGCTGAAAGGGAGTTTACTGAGAGAAGCCTCCAACTCCCTAAATCTTAAAGGGACTCTAACCCTTCTAAGTTGGGCCTCTAACCCTAGGTCAGTCAAGCATTCTTGCCTTTTATTTTTTTTTATTTATTTATTTTTGAGACAGAGTCTCGCTTTGTTGCCCGGGCCGGAGTGCAGTGGCATGATCTCGGCTCCCTGCAACCTCCACCTCCCAGGTTCAAGTGATTCTCTTGCCTCAGGCTCTTGAGTAGCTGAGATTACAGCCTTGCGCCACCACACCCAGTTACTTGTATTTTTAATACAGATGGGGTTTCACCATATTGGTCAGGCTGATCTTGAACTCCTGACCTCAGGTGATCCACCCACCTCAGCCTCCCAAAGTACTGGGATTATAGCCATGAGCCACCGCACCTAGCCTCCTGCCTTTTATTAAGAAAGGGGCCTCTGGCTGGGCACAGTGGCTCACGCCTGTAATCCCAGCACTTTGGGAGGCCGAGGCGGGCGGATCACGAGGTCAGGAGATCGAGACCATCCTGGGTAACACGGTGAAACCCCCGTCTCTACTACAAATACAAATTAGCCGGGCATGTTGGCGGGCGCCTGTGTCCCAGCTACTTGGGAGGCTGAGGCAGGAGAATGGCATGAACCCAAGAGGCGGAGATTGCAGTGAGCCAAGATCATGCCACTGCACTCCAGCCTGGGCGACAGAGCAAGACTCCGTCTCAAAAAAAAAAAAAAAAAAGAAAGGGGCCTCTAACCCACTCTGACTTAGGAGAGACTCTAAGTCCCCTAAATTGGGCCTCTGACCCAATCCCATTCTTTACCCGGATATAGGCATCCCCACTAACCCAAAGTTCACCAATTAGTCCTGCAGTCTATTTCCTTTGGGGCAGGTGGTTTCTTCAATATTGTCCTTTCAGGATTCACCAGAAAGATGTTACCAGACCCCACCACTTACACAGTTAGCCTTTGAGTTGGGGATTTCCACACTATAGTCCCTTCATAGTCACCAGAAAGATGCTACAGGAAAGGGGTCCTGATTCAGATCCCGAAAGAGGGTTCTTGGATATTGCACAAGAAAGAATTCAGGGCAAGTCCACAGAGCAAAGCAAAAGCAAGTTTGTTAGGAAAGTAAAGGAATAAAAGAATGGCTACTCCATTGACAGAGCAGCCCTGAGGGCTGCTGGTTGCCCATTGTTACGGTTATTTCTTGATGATATACTAAGCAAGGGGTGGATTATTTATGCCTCCCCTTTTTAGACCATATAGGTTAACTTCCTGACAATGCCACGGCATTTGTAAACTGTCATGGAACTGGTGGGAGTGTAGCAGTGAAAATGACCAGAGGTCACTCTCGTGGCCATCTTGGTTTTGGTGGGATTTAGCCGGCTTCTTTACTGCAACCCGTTTTATCAACAAGGTTTTTTTTTTGAGACAGAGTTTCACGCTTGTTGCCCAGGCTTGAGTGCAATGGCGCAATCTCGGTTCACTGCAACCTCTGCCTCCCGGGTTCAAGCAATTCTCCTGCGTCAGCCTCCCAAGTAGCTGGGATTACAGGCATGCGCCACCACGCCCGGCTAATTTTTTTTTTTTTTTTTTTGAGACGGAGTCTCGCTCTGTTGCCCAGGCTGGAGTGCAGTGGCACGATCTCAGCTCACTACAAGCTCCGCCTCCCGGGTTCATGCACGCCATTCTCCTGCCTCAGCCTTGAACCAAGTAGCTTGGTCTACAGGCGCCTGCCACCACGCCCGGCTAATTTTTTGTATTTTTAGTAGAGATGGGGTTTCACCATGTTAGCCAGGATGGTCTCGATCTCCTGACCTCGTGATCTGCCCGCCTCGGCCTCCCAAAGTGCTGGGATTACAGGCGTGAGCCACTGCGCCCAGTCTAATTTTGTATTTTTAGTAGAGATGGGGTTTCTCCATGTTGGTTAGGCTGGCCTCAAACTCCCGACCTCAGGTGATCTGCCCACCTCTACCTCCCAAAGTGCTGGGATTACAGACATGAGCCACCGTGCCCAGCCCCAGTAAGGTCTTTATGACCTGTATCTTGTGTCAATCTCCTATCTCATTCTGTGACTTAGAATGCCTTAACCGTCTGGGAACGCAGCTCAGTAGGTCTTAGCCTTATTTTACCCAGCTCTGATTCAAGATGGAGTTGCTTTGGTTTAAATGCCTCTGACAGTCCCAGCAACTAGGGACTGAGGTACAAGGATCAATGGAGCCCAGGAAGTTGAGACTACCAAATTGCTAGGATTACAGGCATGAACCGCCACACCTGGCTCAATCAAAAGTTTTGTTTTGTTTTGTTTTTTGCCGGGCACGGTGGCTCACCCCTATAATCCCAGCACTTTTGGAGGCCAAGGCGGGCAGATCACCTGAGGTTGGGAGTTTGAGACCAGCCTGACCAACATGGAGAAACCGCATCTCTACTAAAAATACAAAATTAGCCGGGCATGGTGGTGCACGCCTGTAATCCCAGCTACTTGGGAGGCTGACACAGGAGAATCGCTTGAACCAAGTAGCTGGGATTACAGGCATGCACCACCACGCCCAGCTAATTTTGTATTTTTAGTAGAGATAGGGTTTCCCCATGTTGGTCAGGCTGGTCTCAAACTCTCGACCTCAGGTGATCTGCCCACCTAGGCCTCCCAAACCACTGGGATTACAGGCATGAGCCACTGCGCCAGGACTGTTTGGATTTTTTTTATAAGAAGACTATGTCCTTTAATAACAGTTATAATAATTTTAAAGAAGGAAGGGGAGAACAAGAAAGAGGAATAGAGTGGAGAGGAGGGGAAGGATGAGTGGAGAAGGAAGAAGAGGAGGAGAAGCAGAAGCAGCAAATTCAGGGTGATAAAATCCAGGACTTGCCTGTGGGGAGGGGCAGTGAGGGCCTGGAGGGGCAAGATTCCCTGAAAGGCCAGGTACTGCCTGTGGAAGGGTGATGGGGCAGAGACAAGTGGCTTGAACAATTGGCAAAGCTGGGGCCACCACAGGTGAGGGTCCCCTGTGGTTCCTGAGAGAAGCCTCATCCCACTTTACTATGAGAGTCTTTCTTCCTTTCCATTATGAAAAGAAATATACAAGAAACCTAGTGGAAAAACCCAAATAATAAGAAAGGGTACACAATGAAAAGTGAGTCTAAGCCCAGACCCACTCCCCAGAGATAGCCACCGTCAAGCTGGCTCTGTGTGTGTTTCCAATATGTCCCAAGGTCATTTTGATTCTTAGGCCTTGGGCCACGTGTATTATGGTGGCCATAGAGGCAATTCCGAAGTAGTTACCATCCTGGGGAGCTCACCATTCGGCTAGATGATCAAGAACACAATGTTTCTATTAGACAGGGAGGGCCGCTGTGTGAGAGACCGTGAAAGGTAGTACTGCTGCCCCCAGGGACAGGTAGGACATTGTGTGGGTGAAAGCACAGCAGGTGGGGATGGTGTGAGCCAAGGTATGAGGGTGAGAAGATCACCACAGATTCCATGAGCAGCAACTAATTCAGTAGACTGCAGCATGTGCACAGGTGGGAGCGAGCTGGCCAGCCTGGGGACCTGGAGGCCATGCCATCGCCATGAGGGTGTTGAGCTTTCATGGACATTCAGTAGCCGCTAGCCCTGGCCAAGTAAGAGTCAACCTCTTGATTTTTCTTTTTTTTCTTTTCTTTTCTTTTTTTTTTTTTTTTTAAGACAGGGCCTTGCTCTGTTGCCAGGCTGGAGTGCGTGGTGTGGTCACAGCTCACTGCAGCCTCTAACTCCTGGGCTCAAGCGATCCTCCTGCCTCAGTCTCTCTAGGGGGTGAGACCGCAGGTGCACTCCACCACACCCAGCTATTTTTATTTTTATTTTTTTCATAGAGAGGGAGTCTCACTATTGCCCAGATTGGTCTTGAATTCTGGGGCTCAAGTGATTTGCCTGTCTCGGCCTCCCAAAGTGCTGAGATTACAAGTGTGAGCCACTGTGTCCAGCCTTGATTTCTAATACATCCATGAAAGCTGAATCTCAATCTCTTGACCAGAGGAGCTATGGAAGGGAACATTGGAAAGAGATTAAAGATGAAGAGGGTTGTGGTAGGGGTTGTGGTGCTGAAGAATGGGGTGCAGGGGGACAGTTTCCATCACAGGGAGACAGTGCAGCCAGAGCACAGACTCAGCTGAAAGAGACCTGACCCACTACGATGTCCCTCTGTGGCCTTGGACAACCCCCTCTCTACCTCAGTTTCCTCCTCCACCAAATGGAAACAGTGGTGACCCCTGCCTTGAACTCACAGGAGTGCCCTGAGCAGGGATGAGGGAGATTGTAGAGGAAGCCCATGCACACATCATGTCCTGGCACAGGTGGCCAGAGTCCATGTGCAACATGTCCATGAACAGAACATGGGTGTCCTCTCAAGGCGTTGTTACCATGACAACCCCCAAGGACTTGGGTTTTTGCCTTAGTGATGGGAAGGGCCCCAGTGCTGCCTTGAGGGTTATTTTCAAACTCACAGATAGGGCTACAGAGAGGAGAGTACTTCCTCCTCCCCTTCATGGGAAATCTCTCCCCAGTACAGTAGAGGTGGCCTCCAAGGTAGGGTCTTGCTCAGCAGAAACAGTCACCCACCAAAGAGTTCTTTTTTTTTTTTTTTTTTTTGAGATGGAGTCTCACTTGTCACCCAGGCTGGAGTGCAGTGGCGCGATCTCGGTTCACTGCAAGCTCCACCTCCTAGGTTCACAGCATTCTCCTGCCTCAGCCTCCTGAGTAGCTGGGACTACAGGCGCCCGCCACCACGCCTGGCTAATTTTCTGTATTTTTAGTAGAGACAGGGTTTCACCGTGTTAGCCAGGATGGTCTCAATCTCCTGACCTCGTGATCCGCCCGCCTTGTCCTCCCAAAGTGCTGGGATTACAGGCGTGAGCCACCGCGCCTGGCCAAACAGTTCTTTTCTTTTCTTTTTTTTTTTTTGAGATAGAGTCTTGCTCTGTCACCCAGGGTGGAGTGCAGTGGCATGATCTCGGCTTACTGCAACCTTTGCCTCCTGGGTTCAAGCGATTCTCCTGCCTCAGCTAAAAATACAAAAAAGTAGCTGGACATGGTGGCACACGCCTGTAATCCCAGCTACTCAGGAGGCTGAGGCAGGAGAATCTCGCCACTGCACTCCAGCCTGGACAACAGAGTGACACTCTGTCTCCAAAAAAAAAAAAAGAAAAGAAAAAAAGAATGTACAGGCCAGGTGTGGTGGCTCACGCCTGTAATCCCAGCACTTTGGGAGGCCGAAGTGAGTGGATCACCTAAGGTCAGGAGTTCAAGACCAGCCTGGCCAACATAGTGAAACCCCATCTCTACTAAAAATACAAAAATTAGCCAGGCGTGATGGCATGCTCCTGTAGTCCCAGCTACTTGGGAGGCTGAGGCAGGAGAATCTCTTAAACCCGGGAGGCAGAGGTTGCAGTGAGCCAAGATAGCACCACTGCTGCACTCTGGCCTGGGCGATAAAGTGAGACTCTGTCTAAAAAAAAAAAAAAAAAAAAAAAATTGTACATAGCAACTTTTTCTTTTCTTTTCTTTTCTTTTTTGAGACAGAGTCTTGCTGTGTCACCCAGGCTGGAGTGCAGTGGTGCAATCTTGGCTCACTGCAAGCTCCGCCTCCCGGGTTCACACCATTCTCCTGCCTCAGCCTCCCGAGTAGCTGGGACCACAGGCACCTGCCACCATGCCCGGCTAATTTTTTTGTATTTTTTAGTAGAGACAGGGGTTTCACCATGTTAGCCGGGATGGTCTTGATCTCCTGACCTTGTGATCCACCTGCCTCGGCCTCCCAAATTGCTGGGATTACAGGCATGAGCCACCGCGCCCCGCCCATAGCAACTTTTTCACGACAGTCAAAAGGCAGGAACAACCAAAATGTTCATCAACATGTCCATGAAACTGTGGTACATCCATTCAATGGAATGCTGCTTGTCAATAAAGAGGAATGAACTAACCATACTTGCAGAAACACAAATAAGCCTCATAAACATTGCACTAAGTGAAATAAGCCAGATGCAAAGGTCACATATGGGATGATTCTATTTATACAAAATGTCCAGAAAGGACAAAACTATAGTGATAGAAAGTAGGGGCTGGGCGCAGTGGCTCACGCCTATAATCCCCGCACTTTGGGAGGCCCAGGTGGGCAGATCACCTGAGGTTGGGAGTTCAAGATCAGCCTGACCAACATGGAGAAACCCTGTCTCTACTAAAAATACAAAATTAGCCGGGCATGGTGGCGCATGCCTGTAATCCCAGCTATTTGGGAGGCTGAGGCAGGAGGATCGCTTGAACTCGGGAGGTGGAGGTTGCAGTGAGCCAAGATCGCGCCATTGGACTCCGGCCTGGGCAATAAGAGCGAAACTCTGTCTCAAAAAAAAAAAAAAATACAAAAATTAGCCGAGTGTTGTGGCACACGCCTGTAGTCCCAGCTACTCAGGAGGCTGAGGCAGGAGAATCGCTTAAACCCGGGAGGCAGAGGTTACGATGAACCAAGATCGAGCCACTGCATTCCAGTCTGGGCAACAGAGCGAGACTCTATCTAAAAAAAAAAAAAGTAGGTCAGTGGTTACCAGAGGCCTGGGTTAGGAAGAGGAGACTAACTGCAGAGGGGAGTGAAGGAGCATATTTGGGACAATGAAAATGCTCTGTGTCTGGATTGCAGTGGTCGTTACACCATTTAGAACATTTGTCAATGCATCATAGAGGTAGGCAATTTACATCTCAATTTAAAAAGTTGCGAGGTAGGGAGGTAAGCGTTGGTAATGTGTGGGGATGAGCAGGAAAGAGCACTGCTTCCTGTACTCACTGTCTTCCACGGCCAAGCCTGAGCTCACATAAGTGGGGTCTTGATCCCCCTGAAGACGACAGAAAGGTATGAAGGTGAGGAAGAGGAGTAGCCCTGCAGCACCCACCTTGCTGCTCACTCAGGGAGGCTCTGAATGTACACAAGGGAGGGAGGCCCAGGCTGCACTCAGGAGACCACCAACCCAGCCTGAGGCAAGGGGCAAGGTCCTTCCCCTCTATGCATGCCTGTTTCCTCCTCTGTGAAATGAACACAGGGGCTGCATTGGATGAAATGGAAATTTCTTACAGTGTGTTCCATGGAAGAGTGGTCTGCAAAATTCTCTGTGAAAAGGGTTCCTCATGCAAGGAAGTATGTAAAACCTCCCTCCTGCTCTTTCTTGAAGACTCAAAATACACCACTTGCTAAAGGCACTGAGTAATGCCATAGAAAAGGAACGTGTTTCACTCTGATTAACCCTGATTTCTTCAAATCTGTTCCCATTTTCACAGAACATACAAACATCCCAGAAGGCCTGGGGCATGGCTTGGAGTCTGGATCTTAGGCTGGAAGGATTGGAATGGGCCTAGCCCCAACTCCTTCTGGGGCAAGCATTGCTCAGGGCTAGAAAGGGATAGGTTCTAAAACCCATGCCTCCAACCCCCACCCTGCCATCCCTTTACCCTTCCCCACACTGCACTTTGCTTAATAGCAACCAGCCATCAGCAGGATGGTGCAAGAGGCTCTAACTCAACCAGGACAGGAAGGAATCCAGGAACAATTCACCTACCAGAGGCCCAAGGATTGAGAAAGGCCGGGACTGAGCAACGAACGACAGCACAGGTCCAGCTTGTGCAAGTCTCCAGCCCCTACCAGCCCCCAGCACAGGGTGTTTCCTCTCCTCCGAGCCCGTTCTGTGCAGGGGCACAGCACCCAGGTATAAGCTGTAAGGAGGGCTCAGATGCTGCCTAGGAACTCTGCCTTCCAGAAGGAGGACCCCAGGAAACCTTACAAGAAAACTCAGCCCTTTGAAATGAAATCCTTACCCTATTCCAGAACCTATTATGGCTCCCTACTGCCCCAGTGGCCTCTGTTCACTGCCCACTGGCTCTGACCTAACTCATCACCTCCATCTACTGGGGAATCACCTTCCACAGAACGTTAACGTTGGACACCCACTCAAAGCAGTGTTCAGTGCGGAGCATGGTGGCTCATGCCTGTAATCCCAGCACTTTGGGAGGCCGAGGCAGGCGGATCACGAGGTCAGGAGATCGAGACCATCCTGGCTAACACGGTGAAACCCCAGCTCTACTAAAAATACAAAAAATTAGCCGGGCGTGGTGGCGGGCGCCTGTAGTCCCAGCTACTCAGGAGGCTGAGGCAGGAGAATGGTGTGAACCCAGGAGGCGGAGCTTATGGTGAGCCGAGATCGTGCCACTGCACTCCAGCCTGGGCGACAGAGCGAGATTCCGTCTCAAAAAAAAAAAAGCAGTGTTCATGAGTGTAGTGTCACACACTCAGTAGTGTGTGTCAATAAAGAGGAATGAACTAACCATACAAGCAGAAACACAATTAGCACAGGGGTGGGGTGAGGGGGACAGTGAGGATTAGCAACCCCTCGAATTTCTTTCTTTTTTTTTTTTTTTTTTAAATATTGAGACGGAGTCTCGCTGTTATCCAGGCTGGTCCCGAACTCCTAGGCTCAAGTGATCCTCCTTCTTCAGGCTCCTAAAGTGCTGGGATTAAAGGCATAAGCCACCACACCTGGACAACCCCTGGAATTTCTCCGGTACATTTTATTTCTTTTTTTTTTTTTTTTTTTTTTTGAGACGGAGTCTTGCTCTGTCGCCCAGGCTGGAGTGCAGTGGCGCGATCTCGGCTCACTGCAAGCTCCGCCTCCCGGGTTCACGCCATTCTCCTGCCTCAGCCTCTCCGAGTAGCTGGGACTACAGGCGCCCGCCACCACGCCCGGCTAATTTTTTGTATTTTTAGTAGAGACGGGGTTTCACCATGGTCTCGATCTCCTGACCTCGTGATCCACCCGCCTCGGCCTCCCAAAGTGCTGGGATTACAAGCGTGAGCCACCACGCCCGGCCAAGGTACATTTTATTTCAACCACTATCTCTACTACTTAACTCTGTTTTCTCTTGCTGATGCTTCTGTGTGGGAGACCGGCCAGGGGCCATTACTGCCATTTTCTTTTTTTTTTGAGACAGAGTCTCACTCTGTCGCCCAGGCTGGAGTGCAGTGGCGCGATCTCCACTCACTGCAAGCTCCACCTCCCGGGTTCATGCCATTCTCCTGCCTCAGCCTCCCGAGTAGCTGGGACTACAGGCACCTGCCACCACGCCTGGCTAATTTTTTGTATTTTTCGTAGAGACGGGGTTTCACCGTGTTAGCCAGGATGGTCTAGATCTCCTGACCTCGTGATCCGCCCGCCTCAGCCTCCCAAAGTGCTGGGATTACAGGCGTGAGCCACCGCGCCCAGCCATTACTCCCATTTTCTAGAGGGGTACAACTGAGACCAAGAGTGGTCAAGAGGCTGCCACAGGCCAGGTGCAGTAGCTCACACCTGTAATCCCAGCACTCCAGCCTCAGGTGACAGAGTGAGATCCTGTCTCAAAAAAAAAAAAAAAAAAAAAAAGAGGCTGCAACATAAGATAAAGGGCCAGCTGAGACCAACAACACAGGTGTAAGGCTCCTGGCTCTGAGCATGTCCCACCTTGCAGAAGGCTCTGGAAACATCCCACAAAGAGGGGTGTATTTGGTTTCTCACGCATGTGCTAAGCTTTATTCTTTTCTACCAGCAACTCTCAATTTGTTCCCAAATAATGGTCTCCTGGGAAAATAGTGCCCTCCGGTGGCCTTCCTGGGTGCTACATCAATGCCCTTCAATGGGAAGAGTGGGATGAAAAGTCCTTCCTCAACCTTCTGGGAAGAGAAAAGAACCCTAGGAACCCATCTCACCACTCCAAGCCATAATCCAGTCTATCTTCCATGGGGAAAAGGAGGGGAGGAATGATGGCTTCTCAGAGACTCTTTCTAAATCCACTGCCTTCAGGATAACATTCAAAGTCTTATTCTTTATTCACTCCACAAACATTTCTCCTTGTCACCATGAGCCAGGCTCTATGCTGCTGCTGGGAACAATGGACAATAGTGCCCCGAAGGAGCTCCCAGCTCCTGCAGGAAGTCCAGGGCTGTCCTCTCCTGCTATGCCTGGATGCCTGCTTCCCACCTTCAGGGGCCAATGGGTTCCCTCCATCATGACCTCTCCACGGCATCATTTTTTTTTTTACTTTTTTAGGAGCAACTGGAAAGAAGAGGAAAATCTGAGAGTGATGCTCTGAAAACCTAGCAAAGCAAATGTTTCTAGGAGTGGCCAAGCACGCAATGAGGATGATGGGTGGCTGCTGGGTGGAGTAAAGCTAGGACGGCAAATTGGTCACTGTATTCAGCAAAATGAAGGTCCCTGGAGAACTTGACAAAAGCCGTTTCCACCCAGGCACGGTGGCTCATGCCTGTAATCCCAGCACTTTGGGAGGCCAAGGCGGGCAGATCACTTGAGGTCAGGAGTTCGAGACCAGCCAGTGAAACCCCGTCTCTACTAAAAATACAAAATTAGCCAGGCATGGTGGCGGGCACCTGTAATCCCAGCTAGTCGGGAGGCTGAGGCAGGAGAATCGCTTCAACCCGGGAGGCGGGAGGCGGAGGTTGCAGTGAATCAAGATTGCCACACTCCAGCCCAGGTGACAGAGCGAGACTCCATCTCAAAAACAAAAAAGCCACTTCCATGGAGTGGGAAAAATCAATGTCTGATGAGAGTGAGTCCAAGAGAAAATGGGAGGAGAGAAATTAGAGACAACTTTTTTGAGGAGTTTTACTGTGTTTTGTTTTTTGTTGTTTTTTTTGAGTGGGGGTCTTGCTCTGTCTTCCAGGCTGGAGTGCAGTGTCTTGATCTCTGCTCACTGCAATCTCTGCCTCCTGGCTCAAGCAATTCTCCTGCCTCAGCCTCCTGAATAGCTGGGATTATAGGCGCCCACCACCATGCCTGGATAATTTTTGTATTTTTAGTAGAGATGGGGTTTCTTTTTTTCTTTTTTTTTTTTTTTTGAGAGGGAGTCTCGCACTGTCGCCCAGGCTGGAGTGCAGTGGCGCCACCTCTGCTCACTTCAACCACCACCTCCCAGGTTCAAGCGATTCTCCTGCCTCAGCCTCCCAAGTAGCTGGGATTACAGGTGTGCACCACCACACCCGGCTAATTTTTTGTATTTTTAGTAGAGACGGAGTTTCACTGTGTTGGCCACACTGGTCTCGAACTCCTGACCTTATGATCCACCCACCTTGGCTTCCCAAAGTGCTGGGATTACAGGCGTGAGCCACCATGCCCAGTCAAAATAAAAAATAAAATTTTTAATTAGCTAGGTTTATGGGTGCATACCTGTAGTTCAGGCTACTCAGGAAGCTGAGGTGGGAGGATCACTTGAACCCAGAAGATCGAGGCTGTAGTGAGCCATGATCATGTCACTGCACTCCAGCCTGGGCCACAGAGCAAGACTGTCTCAAAAAGTGAAAAATAAATAAGAAACAGAATATGACCAGTTGCCAATATCCCCTTCATTGCCCCTTGCAGTCACCACCATCTTTCTGAAAGCTAACTAGTACCATAACTAACTTTTTTTTTTTTTCTGAGACGAAGTCTTGCCCTGTCACCCAGGCTGGAGTGCAGTGGCTCAATCTTGGTTCACTGCAACCTCCACCTCCTGGGTTCAAGCAATTCTCATGCCTCAGCCTCCATAGTAGCTGGGATCACAGTTATGCGCCACCACACATGGCTAATTTTTGTGTATGTATGTATGTGTGTATATATATATGTTTGTGTGTATTACATATGTATATACGTGTGTGTATGTATTTTATGTATATATTACACATATATGTATATTATGTATATATATACACATATGTATATATACATATATATACACATATATATGTGTGTGTATATATATATATATATTTTTTTTTTTTTAGTAGAGACAGGGTTTCACCATGTTGGCCAGGCTGGTCTCGAACTCCTGGCCTCGAGTGATTCGCCTGCCTCAGCCTCCCCAAGTGCTGGGATTACAGGTGTAAGCCAGACCTAAACAGCATGTTCTCTTTTGTGTCTTCCTTCTTATGTTTGACATTGATGTGAGATTCACTCCTACTGTGGGTAGTGCTTCTGTCCTTTTCATCCCTGTATAAAATAACTTTGTTCTATTTACCCATTTTATTGTTGATGGGCATTAGGGTTGCTTTCTGTTTGGAGCTAAAACAATTAACATGGCCATGAATATTTGTGTACATGCCTTTTGGCACACTTGAACTGTATTGTAGCTTCTGTGCCAACTTTTCCCTTCCCTTGGCCACCTCCTCGCCTTCCTACATGATTTCCATGGTTGTCCATGACCTCATGCCGGCCACCTTCAGTGACTCTCCTGGGTGCACCTCTGAACTATGGACTCGGCTACTCCCTTGTGGTTTCTTTCTCAGCCCCAGCTTTTCGGTCCTGTCTGGCTACATCGAGTCCTCAGTGCTGGTGCTCCCTAGATCCAGGGTCCTAAAAACCCTTTGTACATCCTCAATAAGCATTACCATCTTCATGCTAATCAACACCAAACCTGTCTCCTGACTACACCCCCCAGCCAGTCCACCAGCACAAAACTGAGCTCATCAAATTCCTCCAAGAAGTATGCCTCCAATTGTTGAAATGTTACATCCACCCAGGTACTTGAATCATTACCTAAGAATCATTCTAGCCTCCTCCCTTCCCTCTAGCCCCCTACAATCTTAACTCTCAATTATCAAAATCTGATGGGATCTACCTCCTTCAAGGCTCCCAGGATCATCCCCTTCCTTTGTCTCTGAGGCCCCCACCTTGATTCAGAATCTCTCAGACTTTTGGGACAGCCCCCTCCTTTTTCCTTAGGCCTCCCCACTCTCCTCCACTGATCCACCCTAAAGCAAATCTGATCCAGTTATCACACACCCTCCACTGTCCACAGGATAAGGCCAAACTCTTCAGCAAACTCCAATCCTTTCAAGAACTGTCCCTCACAGCCACTCCCATGTGCCCATTCTAGAACCTTCTGGATCAACTCAGGAGTAGCTCCCGGCAAGTACGGCATTCCTCCTCACCTCCTGGCTGCCGAAGGCCCTTTCCTTAGAAAGCACTTCCCCCCAGCCCCAAGCTCCCCTTCTCCAGCAACCTTCACCTTTAGCTTTAATCTCCTTTAGGACGTGCCCCCCAGTCCCCGCCCCTCCTCTAGGTGCCCACCGTCCCTCCACAAACCACAGCTATTGTCATGGTAATAATTCCATTATTAGAAGGAGCTTTATGCTCAGCGGACCAGAGCTCCTGGAGAGCAGGGATTGTGGCATTATTTCAAGCACTGAATTTGTTCTAGTAATCCTTGAATAAACATATGTTGAATGAATGAATGCAGTAACAGGAATGTTGAGCCAAGTTTTGTTTTGTTTTTGAGACAGAGTCTCGCTCTGTCACCCAGGCTGGAGTGCAGTGGCTCGGTCTCGGCTCACTGCAAACTTCGCCTCCCGGGTTCAGCCATTCTTCTGCCTCAGCCTCCCGAGTAGCTGGGACTACAGGCGCCCGCCACCACGCCCGGCTAATTTGTATTTTTAGTAGAGCCGGGGTTTCACCATGTTAGCCAGGATGGTCTCAATCTCCTGACCCCGTGATCCGCCCGCCTCCGTCTCCCAAAGTGCTGGGATTACAGGCGTGAGCCACCGCTCCCGGCCTGTTGAGCCAAGTATTAAACCACATAAAACACAGGAGGACAGGACAGTATTCAGAGATATGACAGGGAGAACTATTTGAAACAGTGGGACCACAGACCATGTGAGCTGTGCAGAGAGGCCTAAATAGCCTGGGGTTTCTGGAGGGAAGGGAGGTTCCTGGGTGGTGGAGCAATGGTGCACAGAAAAGGAGATGAATCCTGAGAGGGAGGTTCCTCACTGTGAAGGGTCTGGTGTTGGGGCCAAAGGTTTGGGGCTTCCACCTGTCCATCATGGCTTTTCAAACTGTAGGGTTTTTTTTTTGAGTGGGGGGCAGGGGGGTGTCTCATTTTGTTGCCCAGGCTGGTCTCAAATTCGTGGGCTCAGGCAATCCTCCCACCTCACCCTCCCAAAGTGCTGGGATGATAGGCGTGAGCCACTACGCCCCGCAGTAGGTTGCAATTAAATCATGCACTTATGGCCCTCAAAATCCGTCTAGGAACTGCCACAGGTGCAGGCACTATGGCAAAAGTAAATATGCCCACTTAGAAAATGGGGATAATTCCTATGTCACAGAGTTGTAAAGATTAAATGAATTAATACAGATTAACACACTGGGAACAGTGTCAAGTGCATAAGCATTATGTAAACTTTAGCTATTATTTGCTATTATTGTATTTGCTGTTATTGCTCTCTAGGAGCTCCCAGGGGGCTAAGAAGTGGTGGGAAAGAAAGAAATGATTCTAAGAGCATCCAGTAAGGGCTAGGATGGAAGTGAGCAAACAATGCGGAGGCCCACAGCACAGGTTATACTGCGGGGTTCAAATCCCATGAGGCCAGCAGCACCCAGGGTCTGTGAGCCCTCCAGAGTTGGGCCCTGGTGGTCGAGTCCAGTCCTGGGGGTCATTCCATTCCCTCCCTCATTATAAACTGGGGCCTGGAGGCCCGGGGCGGAAGAAAGGGGTCCACAATACTGCACGGTTAGAGGCCGAGTCAAGGCTGGATCCGGCCAGACCTCCACAGGTCTTCCTTAGCCTCCACATTCCCTCAAGGGTGTGGGGCGCCGGCCTGGTGGCGAGGTAGCGGAGGCCCAACGGGGGCCGAAGCTAACTGGACGGCGGCTCGCGATGGGAACTACGCTTCCCAGCATGCGACGGGGCAAAGGGGCCTTTCAGCCGCGAGCAGCGCCTCGCAGGTTCTGCTGGGAGTTTTCATTGACCCCGATCCCCCACCTCTCATTTTGATCCGCGCTCGTCTCCTCTGGGCTCCGCCCCCTTCTGAGAGCGGATGACCTGGCAGAGTCCCGCGAGCTGCTTTCTTCTTCCCCTCTCATTGGCCCAGCCTAGCTGCCATTCGGTTGCGAGGAGGAGAAGTTGCTTACTGATTGGTGGATTCCGTTTGGCGCCAACTAGGAAAGGGGGGCGGGGCAGCAGCGGCCCCGACTGAGCTGCTATTACCGCGAAAGGCCGGCTTGGCTACGACAGCCTGGGTAAGAGGTGGAGGTCAGCTCGGTTTTCTGCTATTCGGAGCTGGGCAGGCGGGTGGGAGAACAGCGAAGACGGCGTGAGCCTGGGCCGTTGCCTCGAGGCTCTCGCCCGCCTTCTCTTGCCGACCCGCAGCGTTTGTTTGGATTTAATCTTCAGGTTGCCGGCGCCCGCCCGCCCGCTGGCCTCGCGGTGTGAGAGGGAAACACCCGTGCTTGTGGCTGGCGCCTGGAGGGTCCGCACACCCGCCCGGCCGCGCCGCTTGCCCGCGGCAGCCGTGTCCCTGAACCGCGGAGTCGTGTTTGTGTTTGACCCACGGGCGCCGGTGGCGCGCGGCCGAGGCCGGTGTCGGCGGGGCGGGGCGGTCGCGGCGGAGGCGGAGGAAGAGAGCGGGAGCTCTGCGAGGCCGGGCGCCGCCATGGAACTGGGCCCGGAGCCCCCGCACCGCCGCCGCCTGCTCTTCGCCTGCAGCCCCCCTCCCGCGTCGCAGCCCGTCGTGAAGGCGCTATTTGGCGCTTCAGCCGCCGGGGGACTGTCGCCTGTCACCAACCTGACCGTCACTATGGACCAGCTGCAGGGGCTGGGCAGGTGAGGAGAGACCGGCGGGCGGTGCTCCAGGCCCCTGGCCTGGGCGTCAGCCTCGGGGAGATCAGGCCAGGAAACGGACCGAGAGAAGGGCGAGACCCGTCCGTCCGGGTTCGCCGCTCGGGGACAGCCGGGCTAGGGCCTACCATGTGCACCCCCGCCGGGCGGAATGTTGGGCAGGAGAGGCCGTCCGGACCTCCCAGGGGAAGAGGTGGAGATCCTCGGCCCTAAGCCCGAGCCAGGCCCACCTTCACCCCTTTTGGATTGCTCCGTACTCTCCTTCTGTCTCTATCCCTGGAAGCTCTTTGGAATCTACCCCCGCGGGGAAAATCAGGCTCTTCTAGGTGCTCACTTTCACCCTTTGCTAAACCACCCTCAGGATCTTAGTTTGCTGTGATCTTTGTTCCTGCTCAACAAAGGACCGTGGCATTTTCTTTCCTGGCGTTTATGTAAAATCATCTCAGTCCCTCGCCCCGTGCGCATTCCTGATGTCCACTCTGCTGCTTCCCTAAGGCCAGGTCTTTTTACCCAACTTTCGGAAAGCTTCCTGGGCTTTTCCTGATAGTCAAAAATGCATCCCACGGTGTTTCCCGCGGAAGAGCTACTTTCCCTTCAATCTCTGGCATCCCGTTTGCTAAGCACATGTCTTGTGCGTTACCCAACTTCTGAAAAGCAGAAAGTGTCCTGTTCAACTTTCATCCCGACTCTGTCACAGTACTTAGAACACATGCTTTTATTTTAGGAAATACCCCAGCATTTGCCATAGCCATTATAACCTGCAATGTGTTCCAAGGCCATGCCCACCCACTCCTTTTTTCTCCTTTGCCCAAGTGCTAATTGGATGTTCAGAGTGGCAAAGTGGGATCTTTGCCACTTGTGGTGTGGCCTAGAAATGGTTTCTGGCAAGCTGACTGCTTCTTAATCTCATGGCCTATCTCCTGCATGTGACCCTTCAATTATATCCTATAAATCATTCATGGTTTATTTCTGTTGGTTTCAGTGATTATGAGCAACCACTGGAGGTGAAGAACAACAGTAATCTGCAGAGAATGGGCTCCTCCGAGTCAACAGATTCAGGTATTTAAGTCTGCTGTGTGGGGAGCAATACTCTGAATTTCCTGAAACATGCCTTTTCACCCAGGAGGTTAGTTTTGGTGAGAACTTGAAGTCATGGCATTGGGTGATAAACTTTTTTTTTTTTTTTTTTTTTTTTTGAGACGGAGTTTCACTCTTGTTGCCCAGGCTGGAGTGCAATGGCATGACCTCAGCTCACTGTAACCTCCACCTCCCGGGTTCAAGTGATTCTCCTGCCTCAGCCTCCCGAGTAGCTGGGATTACAGGCATGCACCACCACGCCCGGCTAATTTTGTAGTTTTTAGTAGAGACAGGGTTTCTTCATGTTGGTCAGGCTGGTCTCGAACTCCCAACCTCAGGTGATCCGCCTGCTTCGGCCTCCCAAAGTGCTGGGATTACAGGCGTGAGCCACCGTGCCCGGTGATAAACATTATTAAGAACAATACAAAGGAGCCCCTGTGGCTGTTAATGAAGAAAGGAAATAGGTTTCAAATGTCTGTAAGGAGGTGGTGTGTGCTTGCCCTTAAAGGATGGGTAGTAAAGTATAATTCACCATACCACCGTAAGTGGCATTCAGGCAATCTTACTGGTTAAAATACAGGTCAAATTATTGGAAGTACAGTGTCATGAAATCATTTCAGTGATGCTGCTATGGAGGAAATCGCCAGTGCATTTCATTCTTCATGAATTCATATTACTTCAGAGTTTATCTGTATTTGTGCAGATAAGACCCTTGAGGCAAAGATCCTTTAGGTTAAAGGAACTGCAAGAGCAAAAGTCTTAGAATGTAATTTAATATGGAACTGGGGATAGGATTATCACTTGTAGCAGTGTGGTGAGCAAGGGCTGTAACACCTCACTTCCCATAAGGCTACATAGACACATGAGCTATGGGTGGGTGGGTCTGCATCATCTGAGCTGGCATATAAGTAATGCTGAACAGTGTCTCCTTCACCCTGCTGCCTTTTGTGAGATGGACACCTTGGTGTCATTTAGTTAAAGGGAGCAAGTGCTTGCCTTGCATGTCATGACCAGTAATTGTATTTTTCTTTTTCGAGACAAGGTCTCAACTCTGTCACCCAGGCAACCTCCACCTCCCAGATTCAGACAGTTCTTCTGCCTCAGCTTCCCTAGGTAGCTGGAATTACAGGTGTGGGCCACCACACCCAGCTAGTTTTTGTATTTTTAATAGAGACAGGGTTTCACTGTGTTGGCCAGGCTGGTCTCAAACTTCTGATCTCAGGTGGCCCACCCACTTTGACCTCCCAAAGTGCTGAGATTACAGGGGTGAGCCACTGCACCTGGCCTTTTTTTTTTTTTTTTTTTCATGAGACAGGGTCTTGCTCTGTTTCCCAGGCTTCAGGCTGGAGTACAGTGGCACAATCAGGGTTCACTGTAGCTTCAACTTTTCGAGCTCAAGCGAACCTCCCACTCCAGCCTCCCCAAGTAGCTGGGACTACAGGCACGTGCCACCACACCCAACTAATTTTTTTTTAAATTTTGGTAAAGACAAGTCTCGCTATGTTGCCCCAGACTTGTTTTGAACGTCTGGCCTCAAGCCATCCACCTGCCTCAGCCTCCCAAAGTATTGGAATTACAGGTGTGAGCCACTGTGCCCGGCCAGTAGTTGTATTTTTCAAACCCCATATGATTTGACAAGATAAAATGTTTAAAAACGATGCCAAGAAAATCTGGTACCTATTGTTTCTGTGGTTGGAACTCACAGAAAGTTATCTGGGTCACCTCTATCTGAATAACCAAACAGTCATGATATGAATCAGTTTTATTCACCCTCTTCTCAAATCCTATTTCCCTTGATGTTATTTGCAAATAGGAGAAAAAACAGTAAATACACTATGAAAATATTAAGACATGACATTTTTGACAATCTAATAGACATAACATCAATTCTGGCAAAAGTACAAGCCATGAATATTTGTTGCCTGACTTAAATAAAGGCCCAGGTACTTTCTTTAGTGTTTTAATTTTAATGACAAAATGGTGTTTTTTGTATTATTTCTTGAGAGGTTTTTTTTTTTTTCCATAGGTTTCTGTCTAGATTCTCCTGGGCCACTGGACAGTAAAGAAAAGTACGTATTCACTGCTTTCAAATGTTTATACGTAGAAAAAACGTGTCTAAACTTAAATACCTTATTTAAATGAAGTTCTTCATACACTGGACTGGAGCCCTGGATTTAGCTGTCCCTAGAAACACTCTGGAATCTCAAGAATGAATAGTTTGTGTCAGCAATTTTCAGAACTTTTTCTCCTTTATTTTAGCTATAATTTTGGTGTTCTGTTCGGGTCTTACCCAAACCCTTACTCTGTGCTCTGACATCATAGCCTTACAAGAACATGTGGGGTTTTTTTGTTTGTTTGTCTGTTTGTTTTTGAGGCAGAGTCTACTCTGCCACCCAGGCTAGAGTGCAGTGGCTCATTGCAACCTCCACCTCCCAGGTTCAACGAATTCTCCTGCCTCAGCCTCCTGAGTAGCTGGGACTACAGGCGTGCACCACAACACCTGGTTAATTTTTGTATTTTTAGTAGACGCAAGGTTTCATTGTGTTGGCCAGGCCAGGAGTTCGAGACTCCTGACCTCGTGATACACCCTCCTCGGGCTCCCATAGTGCCCATAGTGCTGGGATTACATGTGTGAGCCACCACGCCCAGCCAAATGTGTATAATTTAAGAAAAGACATGGGTTTGTTTTTTTCACCTAGAAGTCTATTGTTGGGGGTGTTCCTGAGAACAGGACAGCTTCGGAAATTTATTCTCCCATCTCTTGCCTAAAATGGGAGTCCGTGACTGTACCCCCAAGCTACAGGCTAAACACTATCTCTCTGCTAATATGAATACCTCTTGTTTTATTCTCATTATTTACCTTCTGATCTCATTACAGCCTTGAAAATCCCATGAGAAGAATACATTCCCTACCTGTAAGTTAGTTCCTTGTTTATTTTGAGCTAATACCTGGTATCTATTCCTTAGCTACCAGCATGACCTTGATAGGAGACTTAATTTAGAGAGTAAAAACTGCTTTTATTTTTTTCTTTTTTGATACAGAGTCTGGCTCTGTCCCCCAGGCTGGAGTGCAGTGGCACGATCTCAGCTCACTGCAAGCTCCGCCTCCCGGGTTCACGCCATTCTCCTGCCTCAGCCTCCCGAGTAGCTGGGACTACAGGCGCCTGCCACCACGCCCTGCTAATTTTTTTGTATTTTTAGTAGAGACGGGGTTACACCATGTTGGCCAGGATGGTCTCGAACTCCTGACCTCGTGATCTGCCCACCTCGGCCCCCCAAAGTGCTAGGATTACAGGCTTGAGCCACTGCGCCCGGCCAAAACTGCTTTTCTTTAGTCTCTTTTGAGACAAGGTCTTGCTCTGTCACCCAGGCTGGAGAGCAGTGGCAAAATCTTGGCTCACTGCAACCTCTGCTTCCCTGGCTCAAGTGATCCACCTCAACTTCCAGAGGGGCTGGGACTATATATAGGTGCACACCATCACACCCGGCTGATTTTTGTATTTTTTGTAGAGATGGGGGTCTCACTGTGTTGCCCAGGCTGGTTTCAAACTCCTGCCTCGGCCTCCCAAAGTGCTAGGATTACAGGCAAGAGCCACTATTCCCAGCCTTTCCTTAGTCTCATAAGTACTCAAGATGTTCGGCCTGGAGGAATTTGTCCTCCATCTCTAACAGAACTTTATTAAGCCAGGAAGGGTTCTTTTGATGCAAATGTTATTATTTGGGGATTGTTTTGGCACTGTAATCCCTGTTGAGGGGGTCGCTGTAGACCTTATGAAGTTAGCTGTAAACTCATGGAATGGAAACTTCCATGCTGTGTCCTGGCAAGGTGGATTCCTGGCCACATTTAATGGTTACTTACTGCAGTGTGTGAGGAGCTAGCCTACCCCCTATTCAACCCCCACTTTTTTTCTTTTGATAACTGAATTTTCCACTGAAATTTTATTTGTGTGCCTTATTTTCTTTTTTTACTTTGATAGCAGAAGCTGTTGGGATGTAGTCCAGCTCTGAAGAGGAGCCATTCTGATTCTCTTGACCATGACATCTTTCAGCTCATCGACCCAGATGAGAACAAGGAAAATGTGAGTGTGACTTCAATGTACTAACCTGAGGCAGAGGTGAAACCCACAGGCTGTCAGTGGCTTAGAAGTGGCTGGGCTGCTTTCTGGGAGGCTAAACTTGGCCGTTATGTGTGGTCTTTGGAGTCAGAGAAATCTGGGTTTGGATCCTGCTTACTAGCTGTGTGATGTTGGCAAATTCTTCTCTTTTTAATCTTCTTTGTTCTTTTGTAAAATAGGAGTAGTAATACCTTTTAGGGATGTTGTGGCAATAAGTAAGATTATGTATGAAGTATTGAAAATGGTGCCTGACAGGCAGGAGTTGCTCAGATGGTAGCTCACAGGAGTAATTACATGTACAAGTAGTGTTTGTCTGGAAGGCTCTGCCCAGGCTGTCCTTGCCTCTTTGCTCTTACCCTGAAATGAACTGTAAGCTTAGGAAAAGGCTCTTTGGCAGTATTTGTAAGAACAGGGTCAACAAGTTCTAGGGAATCTCAGAGTAACTGAAATGGTGGCTTGGAAGGTGAATTTGTGGTTATCTACCCTGAGTGAGCCTGGCTTTTTTGTTCTTTTAGACATTGCACAGAGTAGGCATCCAAAACAGTTGTAAATTTTTCAGCCTTCTCTCTACTGTATTTCTGTATATTTACTTTCTCCGCTTTTCCATTCCTGCTGAAATGCCACAGTTCGTAATCCTTACAATCTTCAGGTTTAGTGTGAAACCCACTGCCTCCATGAACTCTCCTGATGATTTCTTTATCAACTTGGGAAATGTCATGAGAAAGAATATGGAAATGAGTTCCAGCCTTGAGTGCTTGGAGCAGTGTATCAGCCTCTAGTGCTTTTTACCAGGGCAAAGCTGTACTGATGCCTGTTTTTCCCCCAAAATGGCTTCTCTCAGGGTTGCTTGCCTGGAGCTTTGTTTTAAACGGAAAACAGCATAGGTGGTGGTTAAAGAGCTCTCACTCTGGAGTTGTCCTGTTTTACTTCAATATTTTGGGCACATTCCTTAACCCGCAAGGTCTAGTTTTCTCACTTGTAAAATCGGGACAATCAGGTTGTATTTGATGGTTAAAAAGTTAACGCGCAGAAAGTACTTAGTACTGTGTTGGCATAGAAATCACTGTAATAAGGCCGGACGCGGTGGCTCACGCTTGTAATCCCAGCACTTTGGGAGGCCGAGGCGGGTGGATCACGAGGTCAGGAGATCGAGACTACGGTGAAACCCCGTCTCTACTAAAAATACAAAAACAAAATTAGCCGGGCGTGGTGGCGGGCACCTGTAGTCCCAGCTACTCGGAGAGGCTGAGGCAGGAGAATGGCATGAACCTGGGAGGCGGAGCTTCCAGTGAGCCGAGATTGCGCCACTGCACTCCAGCCTGGGCGACAGAGCGAGACTCCATCTCCAAAAAAAAAAAAAGAAATCACTGTAATATTAGCCATTACTGCTTTTTTTTTTTTTTTATTCTTCACGTTTTTATTTCTCTCAGAACTTTAAAATGTGAACATTGTATAATTCATCCAGTCTTTACTTCCAGGTGACTTCTTCACTGGGTCGCAATTCCCTTTTAAATAACATGCTCTTGTTCTGGAAGGTAGTTAGCTGTTCATCACTCTTTCTGTCTGAATAACATCCAGTGACAAATCCCATAGGGACAAGAACATGAACCCAGTGGTCCCGCACAATCTGAAGTAAGTTCACCATGATAGCTGCAGCCTCAGTGCCGACAGCGACCCCAAGACCAAGGGCAACGGGGAACTTAGGCACCCGCGCCAGTGCTAGCCATTAACTGCTTTTAACAGTTAATTATGAGTTCTTAAGTGAATATTTTAGGGCAAGGGACCTGTGAGTGCTTTCATTCCATAAAGTGGAATCCTACAATATGTATTCTATCATATCTGGCTTTAAAAAACATTATGCTTGTAAGAATCGTCCACGTTGAGTAAACCAGTAGGGCTTTTTTTTTTTTTTTTCATTGCTTTTAGTATAGAATAGAATAATTTTAAGGAGAAAAAATTATCTCCAGTTGGTAGGAAGAGGTAGAAAATATGAAGCCCTGAAACAGATGGACCTAGATGGAAAATTTTGACAACTATTCACAGGCAATTATATTAGATTTTATTTATTTTTGCTTTAGATTTCAGAAAGTTTGTGATTTAGCTTATTCATCGTGTTTTGTATATTTGGCAGATACTTGTGTTAGGAAATACATTATGACAAGAAAAAGATGTTACTTTAGAAGTTAGCTGTTGACAGAGCCTTGGAAATTCTTAGTTACACAGATCCATTGTTGGAATTAGGTGAAACTTTAATTTGGAGGCAGAAAGGTGATCAGTGCCCACTTCCTTGCCTCTTTCACCCAAGCTGAGGCCTGAGTTGGTTTTCATGGACAGTAGATGTCTCGACTATGTCTTGCAGGAAGCCTTTGAGTTTAAGAAGCCAGTAAGACCTGTATCTCGTGGCTGCCTGCACTCTCATGGACTCCAGGAGGGTAAAGATCTCTTCACACAGAGGCAGAACTCTGCCCCAGCTCGGATGGTATGTGCTCTGGCTTTCATAGGGGAATTCCTGACAGGAAGAAAGGACTAAAACACCTTCTTTCATCCAGAATTGAAGGCACTACAGTAGCGCTAGCTGTTTTTTACCTTGACTTTGTCTTTTGAAACTAGACTGTCAAGCATTCTTGGTGGTTTTGCTGTGTCTGGAAAACAGACAGGCGGTAGTAAGAATGGGAGATGGTGTTTGAAATATTGGAGTTGTGCAAGGAATAATTGACCTTGTTAATCTGGGAAATCCTGGGTCATCCTAAATGTATGTATGGTGGGATTAGATCTCTTCCTATTTTTTTTTCTTTTTCTTTTTTAAGAGCTTTCTGGCAAAAACTGGAAAGCCTGCAAGACAAATTTTAAGAGCTGTAACACTAGATCTCTTACTTAAAACTTGTTCTTTTACTATACATTCTAAGTGCTTCTCAAAGAACTGGAGAGAGAGCACTTGACTTCTTTCAAAGGTAGTTTGTTAAGAACAGTTATGGGCCAGGTGCCATGGCTCATGCCTATAATCTCAGCACTTTGGAAAACTGAGACAGGAGGATCACTTGAGTCCTGGGCAGCATAGTGAGACCACATCTCTATTTTTTTTATTTTTTATTTTTTTAAAGAACTATTATGGATTCCAGTGAACGCTCAGGCTGCTGGGCAGTTTTGGGGTCACTCATTTCAGGGCTATGTATTTGCCAGAGAGGGACTGTCATTACTTCCAAAGTTTCCTGCTATTGGTCTGAATTGGATTAACTGATAACATCTATAGATTGGAGAGGCCCAACTTGAGCAAGATGACCACATTTGGCTTCCAGGTTTACCTAGGATCTTAAATCTGAAAATACACCTTTCCAATCTGTTTTGTGTTCTGAGGTTCAGCCAGTATTGCTACTCTGTCTATCATTTGCACAAAGCACTTTTATATGTTCTTGTCTTGTGAAGTAAGTGGAGTTAACCCACTTGAACAGATTAGGAAAGTACCACTAGAGAGGTTTGGATGATTTACCAAAGGATATACATAAGTAGGAAACCAGGATTTAATGATCTCTGGCTGGGTGTGGTGGCTCATGGCTGTAATCCCAGCACTTTGGGAGGCCGAGGTGGGAGGATCACCTGAGGTCAGGAGTTCAAGACCAGCCTGGGTAACATAGTGAGGCCCTATCTGTACAAAGTTAAAAAATAAGCTGAGTGTGGTGGCTTGTTCCTATAGTCCCAATTACTCGGGAGGCTGAAGGAGGATTGCTTGAGCCCAAGAATTCGAGGCTGCAGTGAGCTATGATCAGACCACTGTACTCCAGCCTGGACAATGAATCCCTGTCTCAATAAGCAATCTCTAAATTCCCAAGTACACAGTAATGCTTTAAGAGTTGGGTATCAGAAACAATATATTTGGTGTGTGCTTAGCGACTAGAGCCTGTATCACATCTGCACCTAGGAATCCCAGAACATACCTCACAAACGTTGGTGTGATATAGTGTGAGCTTTCGTGATAAAGGTACTGCCCCATAATAAAGTTATCTACCCCTAGGCTCAGCTGGCTAAAAAAATCTGCCATTTCCCAGAGTGTGCACTTGGGGAGGATTAGAGACTGCTCAGAACTTGTTTTATATTGTGAAGCAAAGCTAATGCCAGAACCAGAATAGGCCAGCTGCAGAGAGGATTCCTTGGTGCATGATCCACTCAGAAAATCGGAGGGCCACTTAACTAACAACAGATTCATACCCCAAAGAGATTTGGATTTTAAGGATTACTTGTAGGTCATAACATTGGGACTACCCTGCTACTGTGAAAAAAATAACTCTAAACTTTTTTTTTTCTGGATTTGAAAGTGCCTAGAAAATAAATAATTCAGTATTAGCAGTGTTTGTATTGGCAGGATTTATCTTCAGGTGTGGATTTATGAGCAGTTTTTCTAAATTTTCTATATTCCGTGTTTAGAGGTTTCCCAAAAAAAGTATGACTATAGGTTGGCTAATGAGGTACCGCCATTTTAATTCCAGGAATGGTTTTCTCCTAGGGAGATAGTGTAGTGAGAAGAGTTTGGATTTTGGAGTCACACAGGTGAGGTGTATAATCTTGGTAACCTCTCTTAAGCACCAGTTTCCTGATTTGCTAAAGAAAAAGGAAGGATTAGCTACCTTTAGTGTATTGTGAGGCTTCTATTGGATTATATGTATAAAGATTATATCGTAGTATCTGGCACACAGTAATTCCTCGTTTAAAAACTGAGCAGCATTTAAATCCCAAGTCTAAAGAACGAGGATAGATTTTATAGAAGGAAGTTACCTTTTATTCCCCCCTGTCAGAACTGGAGTTATATATAAGTGCGTTCTCTAGGCCATTTTATGGTCTCTGTAGAGATTTGCATCTGCTTGCCCTAACTCATTTCAGCAGATTCTCATACTGTCACAGTCCTCAGTGCTGATCGGTGTTCACTGATGCAACCTCCTAATAAAAGAAACCTTGTTCTTCACAAGAGGCTATCTCTAGTACCCATTATAAGGTGAATTGCTTCTGGCAAGAGTTCTCTGTGAAGGCTACTGACTACTCAGGGCTGTGTGTGGACATCAAATCATTTATAATCTTGGGATACATTTTCATATAATCAGTAATGGCTAAAATTTTGCTTTGTTTAACATAGTATGTTTTCATCATAAAAACTAGTGACCCATTCAAGGAAATCAAAGTGGACCAGAGCTCTCATTTATTATTAATCCATGAATTTTGTCTTACAGCTTTCCTCAAATGAAAGAGATAGCAGTGAACCAGGGAATTTCATTCCTGTTTTTACACCTCAGTCACCTGTGACAGCCACTTTGTCTGATGAGGATGATGGCTTCGTGGACCTTCTCGATGGAGAGAATCTGAAGGTACCGTGTGTGTGTGTGTGTGTGTGTGTGTGTGTGTGTGTGTGTGTGTGTGTGTGTTCCTGTCCTACTAATTACCTCTGGAGAAGTCATGTGATGTGAAAAAGAACAGCAACAGCAGTTCCCCAGGGCTTGCTTAGGTGATATTTTTGTTCATTTGGTGATAATTCATTTAATAATAGGGCTACCAGCCTTATTAAATCCTTTGGATTGGGGGATGGGGGCATCAAAAGAAGACATATGATCCTTCTTACCCTGAAGGAGCTAACTAACAGTCTATATGCAAGAAACATGAAATCAGTCTACATGCAAGAAACATGAAATCAGAATGGTATAGGATGGTACATTAAGGATACTTCCTATCCAGGCCTATCTGGTATTCTTCAGGGAGAAACACACCTAAAGCACTTAAACAAATGTTAGTCTCTACAGGCTCTTTTTAAAATCAGTTTTTCTGTTTCTTTAGAATGAGGAGGAGACCCCTTCGTGCATGGCAAGCCTCTGGACAGCTCCTCTCGTCATGAGAACTACAAACCTTGTGAGTTGTTCTAGTGTGTCTGGAGGAAGCCCTAAGTGATTGGGGCACTGGACAGGGTAGTCCTTAGTTGAGTATAGCCAAAGATTGAAATGAATGATAGGATTTGGGGATCTGAGTTTTAGGCCTCACTTTGGCTACCTACAAATTATGACCTTTAGTCATGATATCTCTCTGCATGTCTCCTGATCTATGAGGAGTGTGGATTAGGAGGGACCATGGTCATTCCTAGCTTTTACCATCTAGTCAGTTTGAAAAAAGCCTATCTGAAGCCTTTAGCCTGAAGACTTTACTTTTTTTAGGTTATTCTCATTTATATTCCACAGAACCTAGCATAAAATTAGACAAGCAACAGTAACTCACAGGATTTTTTTTTTTTTTTTTTTTTTTTTTGAGATGGAGTCTCACTCTTGTTGCCCATTCTAGAGTGCAATGGCTCAATCTTGGCTCACTACAATTTCTGCCTCCCAGGTTCAAGTGATTCTCCTGCCTCAGCCTCCCGAGTAGCTGGGATTACAGGTGCTTGCCACCACACCCAGCTAATTTTTGTATTTTTAGTAGAGACAGGGTTACACTATGTTGGCCAGGCTAGTCTCGAACTCCTGACCTTAGGTGATCTGCCCACTTTGACCTCCCAAAGTACTGATTACAGGCATCAGCCACTGTGCCCAGCTGGGTATCATTGAAAATACCTACCTGAGGCTGGGTATTTTCAGGTAGATATTTTCAATTTTAAAAATTATATATAATATGTATATTACATATATATAATATAAAATAGTATATGTAGATACAGAATCTACAGTGTATGTGTGTATATATATTCAAAATCACATACACATACACACGCTATAGATTCTTGTTTTCATCATAGGGATACTTTCAAAGTTAGAAGCAAGAATGTGTCTACGCAGGTATATACACCTGTATATTCAGAGATATACACCCTTAGGTACACATCTAAATTGGTAAGTTCGTATTTTTAAATTATCAATAGCCTGAACTATAATTACAGAACAAATGAGCTACAGTTTTTTTGTTTGCTTGTTTGTTTTGTTTTGTTTTTGAGACAGAGTCTCCCTCTGTTGGCCAGGCTGGAGTGCAGTGCAGTGGTGCAGTCTTGACTCACTGCAACCTCTGCCTCCTGGGTTCAAGTGCTTCTCCTGGCTCAGCCTTCTGAGTAGCTGGGACTACAGGCTTACGCCACCACTCCTGGCTAATTTTTTTGGTATTTTTAGTAGAGATGAGGTTTCACTATGTTGGCCAGGCTGGTCTCAAACTCTTGACATCAGGTGATCCATCCACCTGCCTCCCAAAGTGCTGGGATTACAGGCATGAGCCACCGCGCCCAGCCAAGCTACAGTTTTGAGATCACTTACGGATTATAGTACATTCATGTGCATAGCTTTTGAGAAAATATGTTAACCCAGTACAAATGTTATGAGTAAATTTACCAGGTCATTTTGATAGGCATAAAATTACATAAAATATGAGAACACTTTGGAAGTGGCTATTAGTTTTATAGATTTGATTTTAAAATCATAAGCATGGGCTCGTAAGCTCTTAATAGTGGGCAAATGTCTTCCACAAATGGTTATTACAAACTAACCATTGCTGGGAGCTGTAACGGAAAATAAACTTCAGACAAAAGAGGGAGAAAATCCCTGGTCTGTATGGGAGCAGATGTGGGAGTGATCCATTCTACTGGGGAGTATCAGGAAGATTTCAAAGAAGTGACATTGAAATGTTAGCATCAACTTGAAAATGAATGGTTTACTGAGATGTGAAAGGACATTCTGTGCAGAAGGAAAAGCCAGGCCAAGACACATGGAGTCGAGAATAGGCTGAGATGCGTTTAGAGAGCTGACTCTCGCTACCAGATTGGCTTCCCTTGGACTCTGGAAAATTCGTCTTTATTTTTTATTTTATTTTATTTTATTTTATATTTTATTTTATTTTATTTTATTTTTTGAGACAGAGTCTTGCTCTGTCACCCAGGCTGGAGTGCAGTGGTGCAATCTTAGATCACTGCAACCTCCACCTCCTGGCTTCAAGTGATTCTCATGCCTCAGCCTCCTGGATAGCTGGGATTAAAGGCACGCACCACCAAGCCTGGCTAATTTTTTTGTATTTTTAATAGAGACGGGGTTTCTTTTCTTTTCTTTTTTTTTTTTTTTTGAGACGGAGTCTCGCTCTGTCACCCAGGCTGGAGTGCAGTGGCGCAATCTCAGCTCACTGCAAGCTCCGCCTCCCGGGTTCACGCCGTTCTCCTGCCTCAGCCTCTCCGAGTAGCTGGGACTACAGGCACCCGCCACCACGCCCGGCTAATTTTTTTGTATTTTTAGTAGAGACGGGGTTTCACCGTGGTCTCGATCTCCTGACCTCGTGATCCGCCCGCCTCGGCCTCCCAAAGTGCTGGGATTACAAGCGTGAGCCACCATGCCCGGCCTGAGACGGGGTTTCTTCATGTTGGCCAGGCTGGTATTGAACTTGTGACCTCAAGTGATCCACTGTGTTGGGATTACAAGCATGAGCCACCGCGCCCAGCCTGGGAAATTAGTCTTTAAAAGACCAAGTAGAAAAAAAGACGTTGAACACAATTTTGAAAGGCATTTGCTACCCTGCCCATCCCTACTCCCTCCAAATTTACCATCTTAACTATACCTTAACCAATGATGCCCCCATTTTTATTATAACCTGGCTACTGTGCATCTTTTCTGGATTTAGGTGGGGTATTTAAACCCGTTGAGCTGCTTAATTAAGCAAGGTGCAAGTAATAAAATGGAAGGAAAGATAGGCAAGCCAAAAATGTGTTCGTGACTGGAAGGTCGCACTTCTCTTGACGCAGGATTATGTAGACAGTTTTTGTGAGGTCAAAGGACGTTTTGCTCATCTCTATATAATGTCAGCTGAGTATATATTCATTGAGCACTAAGTGCTCAGTGCCTACTATGTGCCAGGCCCTATGAGAGTTGCTAGGACTAGATGAATCGGCAGTGTCTGTTTGCTAATTTAGAATTGATCTTAAATCATCCCAGGAAACCTTTGGTTTATTTGTCTTACCATTCAAGTGAACAGGTTTTAATGAAAGATGGGTCTGTCTGTTTTTTTTCCTGTAAGGACAACCGATGCAAGCTGTTTGACTCCCCTTCCCTGTGTAGCTCCAGCACTCGGTCAGTGTTGAAGAGACCAGAACGATCTCAAGAGGAGTCTTCACCTGGAAATACAAAGAGGAGGAAGAGCATGTCTGGGGCCAGCCCCAAAGAGTCAACTAATCCAGAGAAGGCCCATGAGGTTAGTTTCCTAGGTTCCTTTTTGCTCTAGCACAGATACTGTATTTTTCAGTTCTAAAAATTTCCACTTAGTGGTTCATTTATTTTCTTTGCTAAGATTTGCTGGGGTTTTGTTGGGTTGTGTGTGTGTCTTTTAATAGAGATGGGATCTAGCGATGTTGCCCAGGCTGGTCTTGAACTCCTAGCCTCAAGCGATCCTCCTGCCTTGGCCTCCCAAAGCACTGGGATTACAAGTGTGAGCCACCACACCTGGCTGATACTTGGCTGTTTTCATGTTGGTTTTTCATTTGCTTTGAGTATGTTCATAATTGCCTGTTGAAGCATTTTCAATATGGCTGCTTTAAAATCTGTAAGACAAATCCAACATCCATCCATAGTGTGGTTGGCATCTGTTGATTGTCTTTTCCTATTCAAGTTGGGATTTTTCTGGTTCTTGGTATGACCAGTGATTCTTCCATTGTCTCCTGTATATTTGTGAGTCTCAGGTCCATGTAAATATTATGTTTTAGCAGGCTTCCTCTGATACTGCAAGAAAGGTGTGGGTGGAAGTCCCCAGCACAAACTCCATTGACACCTTGGGTGGGGACTTGTCTCATTATTGCTGGGAGGGAGCGGAAGTTCATTCCATCCCAGTGGGGTGGTGACTGGGGCACTGTATGACAGCTGGGCAAAGGTGGAGGCCCCCGCTTGCTGTTGGCCATAATTGTTTCTGTATTGACTAGTAGAATGATTATTGTCTAAAAGTCTTCTGCCTCAATAGATCATCCTTTGCCTAGGGAGAGCAGGCTTTTCTTGGGGCTTGTTGTGTTGCTGCTGTCTCCAGCTTCGTGAGTTGAATGGTTAACTCATTCGTTTTTAATTTTCTTATTTCTGGATAAATCTATTTGAATCTATGAATTTCCCACTGCTTTAGATTTGTCTCATAACTTTTGACCTGAAATGTTTTTATTATCATTTGTTGTAGATATTTTATTTCCTTTTAATCCAGACCTATCACGGCCTATTAAATACTTGATATTTATAAAGGTCTGTCTGTTTTTGTTTTGCTTTGTTTTGTTTTGTTTGTTTGTTTGTTTGTTTTGAGACAGATTCTCGCTCTGTCACCCAGGCTGGAGTGCAGTGGTGTGAACTCGGCTCGCTGCAAGCTTTGCCTCCCGGGTTCATGCCATTCTCCTGCCTCAGCCTCCAGGTAGCTGGGACTACAGGAGCCCGCCACCATGCCTGGCTAATTTTTTGTATTTTTAGTAGAGACAGGGTTTCACAGTGTTAGCCAGGATGGTCTCGATCTCCTGACCTTGTGATCTGCCCACCTCGGCCTCCTAAAGTGCTGGGATTACAGGCGTGAGCCACCGCGCCCAGCCCTGTCTAATTCTTCAAGTTAATTCATTGCATTGCTCATAGTTGTATAGGCTGTTTTGTTGTTTCCTGTTTCTGAGACAGGGTCTCTCTGTCACCCAGGCTGGAGTGCAGTGGCATGATCTCCGCTCACTGCACTCTCCACCTCCCAGGCTCAAGCAATCCTCCCACCTCAGCCTCTCAAGCAGCTGGGACTATTGGTGTGTGCCACCAAACCCAGCTAATTTTTGTATTTTTTGTAGAGACAGGCTTTCGCCATGTTGTGCAGGCTGGTCTCAAACTCCTGGGCTCAGGGCGATCCTCCTGCCTTGGCCTCCCAAAGTGCCAGGATCATAGGTGTTAGACACAGCACCTGGCATGGGTGAGCTAGTTTCATGGTTGTCTGGGCCTAAGTCCTGTGGTCCTTTGTGTTATTTTTTCTATTTATTCCGTGGCTAGACACACAAAACACTGGTTTATTTGTTTGTTTTTCCTTCATTATACTGTCCTTATATTGAGGTTTGGTATTAAGCATTATAAAATGGTGAACTGCCTGTGTTTTCTATGGCATGAAAAGGTTTAAGTAAATCTCATCACAGTCTTAAAAGGTTAGAGAGATAACAGCTAGGAAAACATTTAGCATTTAGGCCTACTGCCTTATCGTATCTGCTTTTGTTTTTAATGCTTTATGAATGTTTTTAAAGTATTGTTCTAAAAGAATATTTTAATAACTGCATAGTATTTTTGTTTTGGGAGAGTTGTTTGGTTTTGGTTTTTGTTCTTTTTGTTTGTCGGGGGCACAGGGTCTAGCGCTGTCCCTCAGGCTGGAGTGCAGTAGCACGATCACAGCTCAGTACAGCCTCCATGGGTTCAAGCACTCCTCCTGCTTCAGCCCCCCTAGCAGCTGGGACTACAGGCATGCACCACCATGCCCAGTTAATTTTAAAGAAATTTTTTTTTATTTTTTGTAGAAAAGAGGTCTTACTGTGTTGCCCAGGCTGGCCTTGAACTCCTGGGCTCAGGCAGTCCTCCCACCTCAGCCTCCTAAGTATCTGGGACCACAGGCACAGGCCAATGCACCTGGCTGATAGTGTTTTGGCTTACAAATATACTAGAAATAATTGAATAAATCACCTTCTGGACATTTAGAATTTCCCTTCCCCTGATTTTCCTTTTATTTCTAATTAAAAATGAAATTGTGGGTTATAAAGGCAAGAACATTTATGAAACTTTACATTGTATACATGTCAGAAAATATCTATCAATATTTAATAATATTCAGGCTGAGTGCTGTGGTTCACTCCTGTAATCCTAGCACTTGGGAGGACAAGGCAGGCGGATCACGAGGTCAGGAGTTCCATACCAGCCTGGCCAATATGGTGAAACCCTGTCTCTACTGAAAATACAAAAATAGCTAGGTGTGGTGGCATGGGTCTGTAATCCCAGCTGCTCAGGAGGCTGAGGCAGGAGAATCGCTTGAACCCGGGAGGTGGAGGTTGCAGTGAGCAGAGATCACGCCACTGCACTCCAGCCTGGGTGATAGAGTGAGATTCCATCTCAAAAAAATATATATTCATTTTCTTTTTCTTTCTTTTTGAGACACGATGGAGTGCAGTGGTAGGATCTTGGCTCACGGCAACCTCCACCTCCCCAGTTCAAGCAATTCTCTGCCTCGGCCTCCTGAGTAGCTGGGATTACAGGTGCCCACCACCACACCCGGCTAATTTTTTTGTATTTTTAGTAGAGGTGGGGTTTCACCAAATTGGCCAGGCTGGTCTTGAACTCCTGACCTCAGGTGATATATCCGCCTCGGCCTCCCAAAGTGCTGGGATTACAGGTGTGAGCCACCGCGCCCGGCCAGAATATTCATTTTCTTTTACCATAATAGAGATTGACCTTTTTATTTCCATATTTGTAAAACTTTTCTTGGATAAAATAATACTGTTAATAATTATTTTGTATATTGGCCCTCATGTTTTGGTTTATTTTCATATATTTTAAATTTTAGTATTTTAAATTCCATTGTGGAGAAAATGTCAAGCATTGCTAGAGTACAGTTATCATACCTGTGATATTGTGAAATATGTATTTAGTTTTCCTCCCCTTCTGTCATATAACTCCTAAAATCTTTGGAATATCCAAGGTCATATCTTTCTATATATTAATGATTGATAGCTGCAGGGTGGGACTGGTCACTGGAAAGACAGAGACATGATTAGAGGTTGGAACTTTCAGCCCCACCCTCCATTGTCTAGGGAAAGGAGAGGGGCTAAAGGTCAAGTTGATCACTCATGGCCAGTGGTTTAATCAATCATTTCTATGTAATGAAGCCTCCCTAAAACCTTGAAAGGACAGGGTTCAGAAAGCTTCTGGATAGCTGAACACATGGAAGTTCCTGAAGGTTGGGGCACCCAAGGAGAGCATGGCAGCTCCATGTCCGTTCTCCCATACCTCACCATATGCATGTCTTCTATATCCTTTGAATATCCTTCATAATAAACTGGTAAATGTGTTTTCTTGAGTTCTGTGAGCCGCTTCTAGCAAATTAAACGCAAAGAAGGGGTCATGGGAACCCCCACTTAAAGCTGGTGGTTGTGGATCAGAAGTTCCAGAGGCCCAACTGGTGTCTGAAGGGTGGTGCGGTTTTGAGGACTGGGCCCTCAACTTCCTGATCTGACACTCTGCAGGTAGATAGTGTCAGAATTGAATTGGACGGCACCCACTATTTTCCACTGCAGAATTGCTTGCTTGCTTGCTGGTAGGGAGAAATCGCCTCATATCTGGGGGTAACAGCACTTCTGTCCTCTGTTGTTGTTGAGTGAGGGAATAAGAAAAAGCACTTTGAGTTTGTGGGGTTTTTCCTCACACAAACATATCATACAGGGCCAAATTTCTGCGTGTTTTTTTGTTTGTTTGTTTGTTTGTTTTTTGAGACCGAGTCTCGCTCTGTCGCCCAGACTGGAGTGCCATGGCTCAATCTCTGCTTATTGCAACCTCCGCCCTCAGGTTCCAGCAGTTCTCCCGCCTCAGCCTCCCAAGTAGCTGGGACTACAGGCGCCCACCACCACGCCTGGCTAATTTTTTATATTTTTAGTAGAGACGGGGTTTCACCGTGTTGGCAAGGCTGGTCTCGAACCCCTGACATCAAGCGATCCACTCACCTTGGCCTCCCAAAGTGCTGGGGTTACAGGCGTGAGCCACCACGCCCGGCAGAGCTAAATTTCTTACTATCAAATGTCAAATATCCAGTCTGGATTCAGTTTTCCCCAGTTGTCTCCTAAGTACTTTTACAGTTTATTTGTTAAAATCTGGATCCAAATAAAGTCTATACACTGTAGTTGGTCAATAGGTCTCTTTGCAGATTTCAGTGCTCCATCTGTTTCCCTCTTGCATATTTGTATTTGTTGAAGAGCTCAAGTCATTTGTCCTGCAAAGGTTCCCGCAGTCCTGTGGGGTCTTCAGACATTGTCTTCTATCCCCTATATTGCCTTAACCTAACTCTGAAAAGGATGGATTGAATTCCGGTTCTATTTGTTTGGCAAGAATATCACATAGGTGATTTTGTCTACTTTGATCAGGAGGTATAATGTGCCGGGCAGCCATTGGTGATTGCTGCCCAGATTTTTTACTTCATTTCACCGGGATTTCAGAAAGATGATACTGCAGTTTTTACATTCTTTCCTCATTAATTAGCTAGAATATATCTATAAAGAGAAACTTACACTCATCAAACACTGTGGTTACCCTTGGGAAAGGCAGGATGAATATTGGATCTCTTTATTTGCCAGTTTCCAAATAATGCCCTACCAAGCATCTTCCAAAGTTGAAAGCAAGACTTATAGTTGTTTTTCAATAATAATCAGGAATTCATGGGTTAAAACATTTGATGTGTTTCTGTGTATTGCAAGTATTATCCTTTTGCTCAAATTATCCCCTTTTTAACAGCTGGCTTCCTCTTCTCATTGAATAAAGCTAAGATGTAGGCTGGGCGCGGTGGCTCACACCTGTAATCCCAGCACTTTGGGAGGCCAAGGCAGGCAGATCACCTGAGGCCAGGAGTTCAAGACCATCTGGCCAACATGGTGAAACCCCGTCTCTACTAAAAATACAAAAACTGGCCAGGTGTGGTGGCGCACACCTATAGTCCCAGCTGCTCCGGAGGCTATGGCAGAATTGCTTGAACCTGGGAGGCAGAGGTTATAGTGAGCCAAGAGATCACGCCACCGTACTCCAGCCTGGGCGACAGAGCAAGACTGTCTTCAAAAAAAAAAAAAAAAAAAAAAAAGCTAAGACGTACTTTTTCTAAACTTAGTCCTAGTTTTAACCCTCCCTTGTTTCTTTCTGTTTTTTTGGAGAAAGTTTCACTCTGTCACCCAGGCTGGAGTGCAGTGGCACCATCACCACTCGCTGTAGCCTTGACCTCCCCAGGCTCAGGTGATCCTCCCACTTTAGCCTCCCAAGTAGCTGGGACTACAGGCACACACCACTATGCCCAGCTTGTGTGTGTGTGTGTGTGTGTGTGTGTGTGTGTAGACAGGAAAGAAAACTTAGTTTCAGAGCAATTCAGTTAGACACTGGAATAATAGGAGACCTAGTCAATAACTCACATTCGTTTTTGTTCACTCCAGATTCAATAAAATAAAAACTTCTTACTAAATGTAGGCATTAACATTTCAGTCTCCTCGAGACATGCTCCAAGTGAATGTTTTCAGAAGTTCCATTCAGAACCCTTGTCTCATTCTCTACCTTTGATTTGTTACAGACTCTTCATCAGTCTTTATCCCTGGCATCTTCCCCCAAAGGAACCATTGAGAACATTTTGGACAATGACCCAAGGGACCTTATAGGAGACTTCTCCAAGGTAATTGCAAGCAGAGCTGCTCTGGCAAGTGTAGGAGGGAGTGTGGGTATTTAGAACCCCACTCAGCCTGTCTCCCTCCCCAGGGTGGTTCCTGGCATACCTCCAAAGGGGCGCAGTTAAAAGAATGTTAAAGATAGGGAAGCAAACTTAGTTTCTCATGATCAGGTATATGTTGGTTTCTTTTTTTTTTTTTTTGAGACGGAGTCTTGCTTTGTCCCCCAGGCTGGAGTGCAGTGGCGCAATCTTGGCTCACTGCAAGCTCCGCCTCCCGGGTTCACGCCATTCTCCTGCCTCAGCCTCCTGAGTAGCTGGGACTACAGGCGCCCGCCACCACACCTGGCTAATTTTTTGTATTTTTAGTAGAGATGGGGTTTCACTGTGTTAGCCAGGATGGTCTCAATCTCCTGACCTCGTGATCCACCCGCCTCTGCCTCCCAAAGTGCTGGGATTACAGGCGTGAGCCACCGCAGCCGGCCAGGTAGGTATATGTTGGTTTCTGAGACTGTAGATATCACTATAGCTGATGGGCAGTTTTAGGTAGGGAGCTGTCCACCAACCACCTTGATTGTAACCCAAAGACCAGGCTCTCTGGGAACTGTGTTATTATAAAAATAGTAATTAGCAGGATAGTATAAAACAGAAATAAATCTGTAGCCTCACTACAAGTCTGCACGTTGAAAGGTTATCTTAGAAGGTACGGGATTGAGACTGAATTTCTCCATTCAGAGAAGCTTGGCCATTGAGGGAAAAGGCCCTCCAGGAAGTCTAGAGAAAGATCTTCTAATAGCCTCATATGCTACATGAAGGCTTGGCTGCAGTAAAATACAAGGCTAGGACAGGGAATGTGTCAACAGCAGCTTCTTTAATCACATTTTGACTTGAAGGTTACCAGATCAATGTTTTATTCATTAATTTAGTTAACATTTATTGAAGCACTTATGTGTTAGGCAGAGATTCCAAAATGAGATCCAGTTCCTTCCCTCAAAGAATTTAGCATGTGGTTGGAGAGGTGAGACATGAACTACATGTACCACATGGTAGACTGAAATAAATTTTAGTGAGGTGTAAACATAAACAGCATGCCGTGAGAAGTAAAAGGGTTTGTCTTGGCCAGGAGGTTGGGGAATGTATGGGCTTGGGCCGTTGATATTTCAGCCCAAATGGGTTTCAAAGGAACAGGGAGAATGAAGAGAACAAGCAGAGACCCAGCGGTATCCTCAGTTTTGGAACCTTCTCTTGTTTGGCAGGGAGAGATGTGGTCTTAGTAAGTTGCTCAGGCTGTAGTGCAGTGGCTATTTGCACATGCTATCATAGTACACTGTAGCCTCGAACTTCTGGCCTCAAGTGTTCCCCCTGCCTCAGCCTCCCAAGTAGCTGGGACTACAGGCATGCACCACCACACTCAGTAGAATTTTCAGCTTGAATTGAGGCCTGGTTATATTTGTCTTAATGGGCATATGCATGGGGATAGATGAACTCTTGGCTCAGCCAGTCGCCCTGATGAGTAATTGCTAATGTGCGCATCTTCCTCCTCAAGGCTGGGCTAGGTCTCCTTTTTTCCTATCCCCAGTGCCTTGCACCATGCTGGACATAGCAGGTGCTCAGTATATGAGTGAAATCTGTATGTTTAAGTGCTATTCGCAGTCTAACTACTGACATGTGGATTCTTGACAAAAGCAGGAGGAAAATGAGATTACCTGAGGTTTCTTTATTTAAATCTGCCTTACTAGCTAGGTAACCTTGGATAAGGTGCTCAAAATGGGGATAATATACCTCATTGGTTTGTGTGAAAATTAAATGTCAGGATGTTAATGAAGTAACTAGAAGAGTAACTAGTGTGTACTAATGTTTGTTTGTTTGTTTGTTTGTTTTTTGAGATGGAGTCTCGCTCTGTCACCCAGGCTGGAGTGCAGTTGTGCAATCTCAGCTCACTGCAACTTCCGCCTCCTGGGTTCAAGCGATTTTCCCACTCCAGCCTTCTGAGTAGCTGGGACTACAGGTGCATGCCACCATGCCTGGCTAATTTTTGTATTTTTAACAGAGATGGGGTTTCACCATGTTGGCCAGGCTTGTCTCGATCTCCTGACCTCAGATGATCCACCAGCCTCGGCCTCCCAAAGTGCTGGGATTACAGGTGTGAGCCACCGTGCCCGGCCATTAATGTTTGTTTTTTAAAAGATGCCTCCTACAAGCCAGACAAAACAGCATAAGTGTGAATAATATATAGGCTTTCAGATTCTCTAAGTATCTTTTTTTCTTTTTAAGGGTTATCTCTTTCATACAGTTGCTGGGAAACATCAGGATTTAAAATACATCTCTCCAGAAATTGTAAGTCCATCCTTTTGGAACCTACCACACATCGGGTACTTCAATCTAGTTTTTCCTGACGGTCAAAGTTGATTCTCTTTGGTTTTCTCTCAACAGATGGCATCTGTTTTGAATGGCAAGTTTGCCAACCTCATTAAAGAGTTTGTTATCATTGACTGTCGATACCCATATGAATACGAGGGAGGCCACATCAAGGTATGGATTCGTGAGACTTGCTGTAGAAGGAGCCCTAAACAAGATCTGTGGTTTTAAAGTGGGGAGGACAGTGACACCTGGCCGCTTAGCTCATATGCTAGTTGTTAGAATTTTGAAACAATACAGTGAGTGTGGAAGGCTTTTGATTCCAGGTGCTCTTAACGAATGTTCCCTTGTCTGCAATACTCTCTACCACCTTGTGCTACAGTTACTCTTCATGTTTGTCCCTCACACCATCATTATCAAGGACACTTGTAGGAGGTACCCACTGATGTTTAAGTCATTCAGGGGGATCAGAATGGGTTTTGTAGCATTTAAGAGGCTTGGGTACCAATGTCTGAGCACCCCAGGGCTCCTGATGAGGAGAAGCCCATCTCTGGCAACATGTCCCGGTGTCTGTGCCAGGCTTAGTGATGCCTCCAAAGTTGATTGTTCAGCAAGCTGCCTGGTGGAGGGGCGTGTTGGGACACACGTTCCCAAGAAGAAAGGAACTGATCTGATTTTGCTGTTTTAATCTTTTTTTTTTTTTTTTTTTTTGAGACAGAGTCTCGCTCTGTCACCAGGCTGGAGTGCAGTGGCATGATCTCGGATCACCACAACCTCTGCCTCCTGGGTTCAAGCAATTCTCCTGCCTCAGCCTTCCAAGTAGCTGGGACTACAGGTGCATGCTGCCATGGTCGGCTAATTTTTTTTTTTTTTTTTTTTTTTGTATTTTAACAGAGACAGGGTTTCACCATGTTGCCTGGGCTGGTCTCGAACTCCTGAGCTCAGGCAATCCGCCCACCTCAGCCTCCCAAAGTGCTAGGATTACAGGCGTGAGCCACGGCGCTTGGCCTGCCGTTTTAATGTTTTACCCGATTAATAGTGTTTAAATATAGTAAGGAGGTACTTTAAATACGATGTTACTGTTTGCCATTGTCTTGTAGCTTTTGAAAATCCCCAAATTTATAAAACTACCTATAAAGTGTACCATTGTCATATTTGAATTGCCCATTTCCAGTCCCCATGTGCATTACTGTATGATGAATGTGTATGGACCCACAAAACTCCATTGAGATACAGGTGCCAGATGGTCTACTGGGCTATTCAGCCAGAAGAACTGCAAAAATCACAAACTGGTCTTGTGGACTTAAAGATCACTCTTGATGAATCATTACATCTTGCTGAATCATTACTTCATGTGTGAAACGTGCAGGTTCCAAGGGTCTCTGTTGTCTTCATAGGGTGCAGTGAACTTGCACATGGAAGAAGAGGTTGAAGACTTCTTACTGAAGAAGCCCATTGTACCTACTGATGGCAAGCGTGTCATTGTTGTGTTTCACTGCGAGTTTTCTTCTGAGAGAGGTCCCCGCATGTGAGTGCTGCACGGAACTGGGTTCTAGGGCAGAGGCTCCATGATGCTTTTGTGGGACATGGTGATTTGTGGCTTGCACTTGGAGCATATTTTAGCATATCAAGCAACCTCTTGCACATAACAAGCCATTTTCATATGTAATTTTATCCTGAGGTGAACTTTGGCTCTTCCAGTCTCCCCGACTGTCCTTAGTCTGACCTGTGGGGCTACTGTTCTCATGTGACCTCCTTCAAGTACAAAGTGACCATTCCTTACGCAAATGCCAGAAAAGTGTGAAGTTCTCATTCTGTAAAACCTGATATGATATGATGCTTTGAAACACTTCATGTTATTACCAATTTCAGGGTGAAAAGAAAAAAGGGGGCCAAAGAGCTGCCCATCAGTCATCTGTGTCCATTCTAAAAGGATTGCAAGCCTGCTATGTGTCAGGCACTGACAATAAAAATGTAACTACAGTAAAGCACAGTACAGTAAAAATATCACAGCGAGCAGGACCAACAAGGACCCTGCTGCAGCAGAGATCCAAGTGGGGATCCATATAAATGCTAAGAGAACAGGAGGACAGGCGGAGAGGTAGGACAGAGTGCAGCTTAACTAGGATGGTCCAAGGGAGACTTCTGCAGGACCATGTTCTTATGCCACCTTTTTATTTTGAACCAATTTATTTAAAAAAAAAACATTTTTAAATTAAGAAATTTATTTCAATTTTTTTTTTTTGACAGAGTTTTGCTCTTGTTGCCCAGGCTGGAGTACAGTGGCACAATCTCTTCTCACTGCAACCTCTGCCTCCCGGGTTCAAGCAATTCTCCTGCCTCAGCCTCCCAAGTAGCTGGGATTACAGGCATGCGCCATCATGCCCAGCTAATTTTATATTTTTACTAGAGGCAGGGTTTCTCCATGTTGGTCAGGCTGGTCTTGAACTCCCGACCTTAGGTGATCCGCCTGCCTCGGCCTCCCAAAGTAGTGGGATTACAGGCGTGAGCCATTGCACCTGGCTTGCTTTCGCTTTCTTGCTTTCTTTCTTTTCTTCTTCTTCTTCTTTTTTTTTTTTTTTTTTTTTTTTTTTTTTTTTTTTTTTTTTGAGGCAGAGGCTCACTGTTTTCACCCAGACTGGAATGCAGTGGCATGATCTCGGCTCACTGCAACCTCCATCTCCTGGGTTCAAGCGATTCTCCTGCCTCAGCCTCCTGAGTAGCTGGGATTACAGGTGTGCACCACCATGCCTGGCTAATTTTTGTGTTTGTAGTAGAGATGGGGGTTTCACCATGTTGGCCAGGCTGGTCTTGAACTCCTGACCTCAGGTGATCCATCCGCCTTGGCCTCCCAAAGTGCTGGGATTACAGGTGTGAGCCACCACGCCCAGCAGAAATTTCAAATTTTGAGATGGGGTCTTAATATGTTGGCCAGGTTGGTCTCGAACTCCTGGCCTCAAGCAGTCCTCTCTCGGCCTCCAAAGTGCTAGGATTGCAGGCATGAGCCACTGTGCCCACCCCTTTGAACCTTTTTTTTTTTTTGAGACGAGTCTTGCTCTGTCACCCTGGCTGGAGTGCAGTGGCACAATCTTGGCTTACTGCAAGCTCCGCCTCCTGGGTTCACGCCATTCTCCTGCCTCAGCCTCCTGAGTAGCTGGGACTACAGGCACCCACCACCACGCCTGGCTAATTTTTTTGTATTTTTAGTAGAGACGGGGTTTCACCATATTAGCCAGGATGGTCTCCATCTCCTGACCTCGCGATCCACCCGTCTTGGCCTCCCAAAGTGCTGGGATTACAGGCGTGAGCCACCGCGCCCGGCCTGAACTATTTTAAAGCTCAAGAAGAGGTGAAGTTATGGCTGGGCACAGTGGCGCCTGTAATCCCAACACTTTGGGAGGCCGAGGCAGGAGGATCACTTGCTCAGGAGTTTCAGACCAACCTGGGTAACACAGCGGGACCCCACCTCTACAAAAAATAGGAGGTGGGAGGATCGTTTGAGCCCGGCAGGTCAAGGCTGCGGTGAGCCATGATCATGCCACTGTACTCCAGCCTAGGTGACAGAGTGGGACTCTGTCTCCCTCTCTCTCACACACACACACACACACAAAGGTTATACTTGTACACACTTCACCTGATTTTATTAATTTTTAATATTTTGTCACATTTGTATGTACATGCTCTATACACAGGCAACTACAGTAGAACTTGACACTTTTGACTGTCATCTCATAAGTCCTTCAAACATCTGTCTCCAAAGGATGGTCATTCATGAATGGAATTATTCACTCAGCAGTTTTTTTGTTTTGTTTGAGATGTAGTCTTGCTCTGTCACCCAGACTGGAGTGCAGTGGTGCGATCTCGGCTCACTGCAACCTCCACCTCCTGGGTTCAAGCAATTCTGCCTCAGGCTCCCGAGTAGCTGGGACTACAGGCGCATGCCACCATGCCAAGCTAATATTTGTATTTTTAGTAGAGATGAGGTTTCACTATGTTGACCAGGCTGGTCTCGAACTCCTGACCTCAAGTGATCCACCCGCCTCGGCCTCCCAAAGTGCTGGGATTACAGGCCTGAAACAAACTAATCTAGAGACACATATACACACATGTAAATTTTTTTTAAACCCACAAAAGATGCTGTTCTCTTTTTTTTTTATTTTTGAGACAGGGTCAATCTCTGTTGTCCAGGCTGGAGTACAGTGGCAGGAGCACAGCTCACTGCAGCCTCTGCCTCCCAGGCTCAAGTGATTCTCCCACCTCAGCCTCCCAGGAAGCTAGGACCACACACATGCATCACCATGCCTGGCTAATTTTTGTATTTTTTGTAGAGACAGGGTCTCACTGTGTTGCCCAGGCCGGTCTCAAACTCCTGGGCTCAGGCAATCCTGGCCTCCCAAAGTGCTTGGATTACAGGCGTGAGCTGCCATGCCCAGCCCAAAAGATGCTATTCTCTTAATTCTCTCATTTCCCCATCTTCCTCTTTAACACCTCTAATATAAAGGACATTATTATACCATATTGAAACTTCACCTAGATATACAGACAACGCCCCATCTCTGTATTCTGTATTTGCAAGCTGCATGTTTATATCACCATCTACAGATACCCCTTACATTTCATTCCCCACTTGAGTTTCGCCATCACTGGCTTTCTGTTAATCCACTGAGGAAAGATTTGGGATTCACAGGTGAACTCTTTTTTTTTTTTTTTGAGATGGAATCTTGCCCTGTCGCCCAGGCTGGAATGCAGTGGCACAATCTCGGCTCACTGCAACCTCCTCCTGCCGGGTTCAAGCAGTTCTCTACCTCAGCCTCCCAAGTAGCTGGGATTACAGGCGCCTGCCACCAAGCCCAGCTAATTTTTTGTAGTTTTAGTAGACACGGGGTTTCACTATCTTGGCCAGGCTGGTCTTGAACTCCTGACCTCGTGATCCACCGCCTCAGCCTCCCAAAGTCTGGAATTACAGGTGTGAGCCACCGCACCCAGCCAAACTCGTTTTAGCCACAGGCAAATGGTTTAAGCTACGTGCTGCTGAGGAAGCTGGTGCCCATCCCTCATGAGCAGCTACCAAAGGCCCCAAACCACTGAGCTTCAAGAGAAAATCAGCAGATACTCTTGGCTCTTGTATACCAGATACCTTTCTAGATACTGAGGGAGAAGAGCAGTGAATAAAACAGACCAAAAAATCTCTGCCTTCATGGAACTTTACATTTCAGAGTGGACAGGAGATCGAGACCAGCCTGGCCAACATGGTGAAATCCCGTCTCTACTAAAAATACAAAAATTAGTCAGGCGTGGTGGCAGACACCTGTAATTCCAGCTACTTTGGAGGCTAAGGCAGGAGCATCCCTTGAACCCAGGAGGCAGAGGTTGCAGTGAGCCGAGATTGTGCCAGTGCACTCCAGCCTGGGCGACAGAGTGAGACTCCATCTCAAAAAAAAAAAAAAAAAAAAAAAGGTGACTGGGTGTGGTGGCTCACTCCTGTAATTCCAACACTTTGGGAGGCCAAGGCAGGTGGATCACAAGGTCAAGAGGTCGAGACCATCCTGGCCAACATGGTGAAGCCCCATATCTACTAAACATACAAAAATCAGCTGGGCGGTGGCACGCGCCTGTAGTCCCAGCTATTCGGGAGGCTGAGGCAGGAGAATTGCTTGAAACTGGGAGATGGAGATTGCAGTGAGCCCGAGGTCACGCCCTTGCACTCCAGCCTGGTGACAGAGCGAGATTCTATCTCAAAAAACAGAAGGTGCTTCAGAGGAAAATAAGGCCAGTGGTGGGAGCTCCCAGGCAGGCTGGAGGAACAGTAGTGGGGCTGCAGGGGCTGGCGTGGGGTGAACAAGGGGCAGAGCAGCAGTAGGGGTGATGAGCTGTAGGCCTCTGAAGGACTTGGGGCCTTGGGCTTTTTCACCAAGGGCGAGGCAGTAAGCAGCCATTGGCCGGATATTGAAGACCATTCAGTCCAGGCAGAGGATAGAAACAGGGCCCCGAGGCAGGAGCAAGTTGAGCATCTTTAAAAGCCGCAGAAAGAAACAAGTCCACTTATGTAGAAGGAGGTGAGTGAGGGAGCCTCGCTGAAGAGAAGGCTGGGGTGGAGAAAGCAAGGGGAAGCTGGCTTATATAGTGAAACTTGCCACAAACTGGTGGTGAAGGTGCTGGGCAGGACTCAAATGCTAGGATTGTTGGAGAAAGGAAAGTTGGGGAAGAGACCATCTACTGGCACTGGCTGTGAGTGCTGCTCACGTGGCCAGGAACTTGCAACTCAGCACTGATTGTTTCTAAGAATAAATGTAAAGTTGGGAAGATGTGTAAAAGGGGGACTTAGACCACAACTGCTGCTTTGACTGCGTTGTCTTGTTGCTCTGTGCTGGAAAAGCTAACCCTGCTTTGGCCTTCCTTCCCCTGACTAGGTGCCGGTATGTGAGAGAGAGAGATCGCCTGGGTAATGAATACCCCAAACTCCACTACCCTGAGCTGTATGTCCTGAAGGGGGGATACAAGGAGTTCTTTATGAAATGCCAGGTAAGACTGGGGTTGTGGAGAGCATCCCTCCTCCCCCGCCCCCAGTGGTAGACTAATGGATCTGTCTGATGGTCATGACTTTCTTTCCAGGGGTCAGGGGACAAGGTGGGTATCTGCTGAACACAAAGAAAGCCCCTGCAGAACTGGCCGCCTAGGTCTGCCTGGCCGCTTTCATAGCCCTAGGCAGAGAGGAAACCAGGTTGTGGGTGTGAGGCAGATGTACCCTAACCTCATTCTCTCCTGTCCCCTCAGTCTTACTGTGAGCCCCCTAGCTACCGGCCCATGCACCACGAGGACTTTAAAGAAGACCTGAAGAAGTTCCGCACCAAAAGCCGGACCTGGGCAGGGGAGAAGAGCAAGAGGGAGATGTACAGTCGTCTGAAGAAGCTGTGAGGGCGGCAGGACCACCCAGCAGCAGCCCGGGCGTCCCTCCCTCCCCCTTTACCCTGTTTGCTGCAGAGAAACTTAGGCAAAGGGGACAGCTGTGTGACATTTGGAGAGGGGGCCTGGGACTTCCATGCCTTAAACCTACCTCCCACACTCCCAAGGTTGGAGCCCAGGGCATCTTGCTGGCTACGCCTCTTCTGTCCCTGTTAGATGTCCTCCGTCCATATCAGAACTGTGCCACAATGCAGTTCTGGGCACCGTGTCAAGCTGCTCTGAGCCACAGTGGGATGAACCAGCTGGGGCCTTATCGGGCTCCAGCCATCTCATGAGGGGAGAGGAGACGGAGGGGGGTAGAGAAGTTACACAGAAATGCTGCTGGCCAAATAGCAAAGACAACCTGGGAAGGAAAGGTCTTTGTGGGATAATCCATATCTTTAATTTATTCAACTTCATCAATCACTTTATTTTATTTTTTTTCTAACTCCTGGAGACCTATTTTACTGCTTTATTAGGTTGAAATACTGCCATTCTAGGTAGAGTTTTATTATCCCAGGGACTACCTCGGCTTTTAATTAAAAAAAAAAAAAAGAAAAAGAAGGGGGTAAGAAAATGCAAACCTGTTATAAGTTATCGGACAGAAAGCTAGGTGCTCTGTCACCCCCAGGAGGCGCTGTGGTAGTGGGGCTGCTGCTATTTAAGCCAAGAACTGAGGTCCTGGTGAGAGCGTTGGACCCAGGCTTGGCTGCCTGACATAAGCTAAATCTCCCAGACCCACCACTGGCCACCGAGATCTATTTGGTGGGAGGTGTGGCCCTGTTCTTCCTCACCCCAGTTCCGTGACATTGGCTGGTATAGGAGCCACAGTCAGGAAAGCACTTGAGGCAGCATCTGTCGGCTCCCCCCCTCCAACCCCCGGCTCAGTGCTGGAATGTTGCAGTGTAGGTTTCCCAGGGAAGGGGGGTGGGGGTAGGTGGGCTCCACAGGATGGGGGAGGAGCATGTCCACTGAGTGTCTTCCTTATGTTGCTGTGATATTGATAGCTTTTATTTTCTAATTTTTAAAAAATGGTCATATTATGAGTCAAAGAGTATCAAATCAGTGTTGGATGGGCCACCCAAGGGTGAGGAGAGGGGCTGGAAGCCCTGGGCATTAGGAGGAGGGAATGGGTGCTGGCATGGACATGACTGGATAGAATTTTCTCAGGAGGGAGCTTGGTGGATTTTGAAGGTAAAACTTTGGGTTTATCATGTTTTAATTTGAGAGACAGGGAGTGATGAATCATCACCGGTTGTCCCCTTATCTAACCCCATAAAAGTGGGAATTTCAAAAGAACACCTCATCCAAGGAGCTGGGGCGGACTTCATTGATTCTAGAGAGGCCTGTTTCAGTGCCTACTCATCCCTGCCCTCTGGTGCCAGCCTCCTTACCATCACGGCTTCACTGAGGTGTAGGCGGGTTTTTCTTAAACAGGAGACAGTCTCTTCCCTCTTACCTCAACTTCCTATTCTTGGGGTGGGGGGGTGGGAATCAGTGATACTGGAGATGGCTAGTTGCTGTGTTATGGGTTTGAGTTACATTTGGCTATAAAACAATCTTGTTGGGAAAAATGTAGGGGAGAGGACTTCTTCCTACACGCACATTGAGACAGATTCCAGCTGGTTAATGATCTTGTTTCTAAGAAAGAGATTCTGTTGGTTGAGTGCCTAAAGAGAAAGGTGGGATGGCCTTCAGATTATGTCAGCTTAGCTAGCATTACTAACCAACTGTTGGAAGCTCTGAAAATAAAAGATCTTGAACCCATGCTCTCTGCCTAGTTCTTGGTGGATTTAAGGAGAATTACATTTCCCTTTAAGGTCCTGGGACCACATTAACTAAAATTAGTGTTTGGGACAGCCACAGTTCCTCAAGAAGCTCTGAGTCCAAAAACTTGTGGTTCAGATTGATTTGCAAGATGAAATGGGCGCATAAAAAGTGTGCCTGAGGCCAGCCGCAGTGGCTCATGCCTGTAATCCCCGCACTTTGGGAGGCCAAGGCAGGCAGATCACTTGAGGCCAGGAGGTCGAGGCTGCAGTGCCCACACATAACTAGTGATGCTGGGGGCTACTGGGGACAAAATATATTGGGCTGAAGCACAGAGGGACGCCCAGAATAGAAAACGTGTTCCTTTATGTATGGGTTGGAAAACTAGGGGTTCAGGCATATTTGATTATATAATATATATATTTTTTTGAGAATCTCACTCTTGCCCAGGCTGGAGTGCAGTGGTGTGATCTCGGCTCACTCCAGCTTTGACCTTCCAGGCTCAAGCAATCCTCCCACCTCAGCCTCCCAAAGTGCTAGGATTACAGATGTGAGCCACCATGCTTTTTAAAGTTTACTTTGAGCAAGTCATATTTCCGTGGATTGCTGCAAAGGCCAGCTGGCTTCCTGTCTGATCTATCCTTGCTAAAATTGCAAATTAAGTCAACCCATTATTGAGAATTTAATGTTTTTTTGCCTGTAAAATGAAACTTGACCTCTTTAGCCCGTATGCTAAGATGCAACCTCAGCCTTAGCCTCTGCTCATTTTATGCTTCACTAACAGGTCAGGATTCTGTTTCTAGAATGCCCCTGCTCTCTGAAACTTGCTTGTTAGAGCTGGAAGCCTGCCATGCAGAAAGTTTGCATTTACTATAGAAAAATTTGTGTGTGGACACCCACAAGGTCAAGAGTTGGTTAACTCAAAACCATGGGCAAAACTTAACTCACTTTAAATTTTGGGGAAAACTATTCCATCCAAGGTGTGACCTGATTCAGGTTTAAAAAATTTAAAGTATGCAAAGATGTACAAAAAATCAACACTCATATTTCACACACCAGCTTAAGAATGAACAGCTTAGCTGAAGCCCCTTGCCTACCCTGTCTTTATCATAAACTCTTCATCTGCACCCAACCCCCATAAAGGTAACACTTATCCTTCCCTGGTATTATGACTATTTCCTAAGCAAGAAGATAGATTCAGATTTTTTTCTTTCTTTTTTTTTTTTTTTGAGACGAAGTTTCACTCTTGTTGCCCAGGCTGGAGTGCAATGGTGCAATCTCGGCTCACCACAGTCTCCGCCTCCTGGGTTCAAGTGATTCTCCTGCCTCAGCATCCCGAGTAGCTGGGATTACAGGCATGTGCCACCACGCCCAGCTAATTTTGTATTTTTAGTAGAGACAGGATTTCTCCATGTTGGTCAGGCTGGTCTCGAACTCCCGACCTCAGTTGATCCCCCTGCCTTGGCCTCCCAAAGTGCTAGGATTACAGGTGTGAGCCACTGCACTGTGCCAGGCCACATGTTTTCAAACTTGACAAATTGTGCACCTATAATCCCAGCTACTTGGGAGGCTGAGGCATGAGGATTGCTTGAGCCCAGGAGTTCAAAACCTGCCTGGGCAATATAGTGAGACCCCATCTCTAAAACAAAACAATCTCCATTATGTGCTCATTCATCCGTGACTCACTTTGATTTTTATTTCTCTGCTTATCACACTTAAGGGCACTTGGCTCCAGGAAGGGCAAAGCATGAATCAATAGTGACTCAGGCTACATCTCTCCAGCAGAGGAACCTGGAGTAACTCACTTCTCCCTCTGGGGCCTTTCTTCATAAATAAATGCATTTGAACTAGATTTTCCAGCCAGGTGCAGTGGCTCATGGCTGTAATGCCTGCACTTTGGGAGGCTAAGGTGGGTGGATAGTTTGAGCCCAGCAGTTCTTGACCAGCCTGAGCAACATGCCAAAACCCGGTAACTACTAAAAATACAAAAAATTAGCCAGGTGTGGTGGTGCATGCCTATTGTCCCAGATACTCAGGAGGCTGAGGTGGGAGGATTACCCTAGCCCAGGGAAGTCAAGGCTGCAGTGAGCCAAGATTGTTCCACTGCACCCCAGCCTGGGTGACAGAGTGAGACCCTGTCTCAAAAAAAAAAAAAAAAAACTAGATAATTAGATGTTCTCTGTGACTGCCCCTGTCCCAACATACCGTGGCTCTGGCATTTGGATGGCCCCTTTGCCTATGGCCCCTTTGCAATACCCACTTCAAATCTACTTGGAAGGGCCTCCATGGAGGAAAAGCTGTTTCTCTCATTCAATAAATGTTTGACTTGTGCTGAGCACTGAGGATAAGGAAGTGTGTAAGATGCAGGCTTTGTCTCAAGGCGTTCACTGGCTAGTGGGAGAAATAGTCACTAAAAATGACGAGGTCTTAGGTGTAACTTTTCCATGTAACAGAAGCTAGGATAGAGAGGGGTCCAGAGGACATGGGGCTCCAGAGTAAGAAGTGGACCCCATAGGAGGCGATGTTCAAATCTAACCTTCAGCAGGAGTCTCACGAGACAGGGTGTTCCAGGAAAAAGAAACTGTGTTCAAAGGGGAAATACCATGCATTCATACCTGGGGACAAGGTAGGAGAAGTTTGTGGTGGGTTGGGGGAAACCCTGAACCCTGAACGCCGTTCTGAGGAGTCTGTAAGCCTCAGGATCTATGAGAGCAGGACTTCTCAAACATGTGGGAAACTTGTTAAAATGCAGATTCTGATTCCACAGGTCTGGGTCGCAGCCTGAGGTTCTGCATGTTTAACAAACTCTCAAAGCTGCTGATCCTTTTGCTACCCTTTGAGCAGCCAGCCTGTAGAGGGTTTAAGAAGAGAGAAGTGTGAAGCCATGTAATTGCTGAGAGCAAGACAAAGGATGGATGATAGGTAAGGAATGATGATAATTATAGTCACAGCAGAAGCTGGGGCATGGGAGGGAAGGGCTTTAGGTGCTGGGATCTGGTGATGGATGGGTAGATGGGAGTGAGGGAGAGGGATGGATTCAGGATGGTCTCTTGGCTCCTGACCTGAGAAAGTGGCTGGACCACTGGCACTCAGAGCAAGAAATCAAGAAATACACGGCCAGGCATGGTGGCTCACGCCTGTAATCCCAACACTTTGGGAGGCCGAGGCAAGTGGATCATCTGAGGTCAGGAGTTCAAGACCAGCCTGACCAACATGGTGAAACCCCATCTCTACTAAATACAAAAAATTAGCTGGGTGTTGTGGCGCATACCTGTAATCCCAGCTACTTGGGAGGCTGAGGCAGGAGAATTGCTTGAACCTGGGAGGTGGAGGTTGCAGTGAACTGAGAATGCGCCATTGCACTCCAGCCTGGGCAACAAGAGTGAAACTCTGTCTCAAAAAAAAAGAAAAAAGAAATACACAAGGAAATGAAATATTGAAAAAGCCCAAGTTGAACTTTATAAAATTACTGGCCTGCATGTTTTATAAATATCAGTGTCATACATGACCAAAGAGAGGCCCAGGAACTGTTCCAGATTAAAGGAGACTCAAGAGACATGACAACTAAATGAAATGTGTGATCTTGGATGGGATCCTGGACCAAACCGTAAAAGAGTACTATAAAGGACATTTTTGGAATATTTGACTACATTGAAATATGAACTTTAATTAGGTAAAATTATTATTATTATTTTGAGACACAGACTCGCTCTGTTGCCCAGGCGCAATCTTTGCTCACTGCAACCTCTGCCTTCTGTGCTCAAGCCATTCTCCTGCCTCAGCCCCCTGAGTAGCTGGGACTACAGGTACCCGCCACCACACCCAGCTAATTTTTGTATTTTTAGTAGAGATGGGGTTTCACCACCTTGGTCAGGCTGGTCTCGAACTCCTGACCTCGTGATCCACCCACCTTGGCCTCCCAAAGTGCTGGGATTACAGGCATGAGCTACTGTGGACCCACTAGGTAAAATTAGTAACTCAGTGTTAAGTTTCTTGAATTTGATAATTATACTGCAGTTATGTATGAGAACATCCTTGTTCTAAGGAAATAATACACTGAAATATTACAGGTTAAGAGTGTGTGTGTGTGTGTGTGTGTGTGTGTGTGTGTGTGTGTGTGTAAGAGAGAGAAGTAGAGTCAAAGGGAAGAAAGCAAATGTGGCAAAATGTGAAAAAGTTAAAATGTATGACTCTTGGCAAAGGGTATAAGGAAGGGAATTCTTTGTACTATTCTTGCAACTTTTCTGTAAGCTTTAAATTATTTCAAAAGAAAACATTTTTAAAAGGGGCTGGGCCGGGTGCAGTGGCTCATGCCTGTAATCCCAGCACTTTGGGAGGCCAGCGTGGGTGGATCACTTGAGGCCACGAGTTTGAGACCAGCCTGGGCAACATAGAAAGACGTCTTCTCTATAAAAATAAAAATTGAAATAAGTAAATTAAATAAAAAAGAGGGGCTGTCATGCTGAGCTCCTTTGTGGACGGGAGGATCTGGGCAGTGACGGTCCCGATGCCTGAGTGGTCAAGGGATGAATGTGAGGAGTGCTCCAGAGAAATATCCAGGCTGGTGACAGCAAGTTGTCACACATATCCAAATGGCAGTTCTACCAATGTAGAAGACAGGGAAGCAGAGAGAGAGAGAGGTTAGAGGCAGGATGCCAGGAAGCCAGGCAGGGAGGAGTAGGGAGCAGCCACAAGGAGGTCTCAGAGATAGGGTTAAGCTTGGCTGCCTGTGGTGGGATATATGTCACTGGTGACCTTAGGACACAAAGCCTGCTCACGCTAGGGTAGGGTGGGGGAGGGACAGGGAGGCGAGGCAGAAACAGCAGCAGGGGAAAACTGGGTGGCATTGGGCGTGGCATTGGGGGTGCTCAGCTTCTGTGTGACTGTGACCTGGCAGCTGGGATGGGGGTGGATTACCTCGATGATTCTAAGACCTTAAGATCTTGGTCATTCTGATTTCTAAGCAATGACTCCTGGAAGTTGTGCAAAGCCCAGTCCAGAGTCCCTGCTTGCACACTCCCAGAACAGAGGAGGCAGAGTCCCTTCCAGTGCTGGCCAGAGCAGGACAGCTCTTCCGCAGGCAAAGTCAAATCCACACCTCCACACTGTGGCTACTTTTTACATGTTGATTCATTTTCCATTTATGTTTTCTGTTTAGTTTTTCAATATGGATGTCTTTCTTCAATATCAAGTATTTCAGACATACAAAGCACCCACGTACCCACTGTCAAGGGTAAATAAAAACTTCCACCGATAGGCTTTCTTTGCCCTCTTGTTTCACTCTGCTGCCAGGCTGCCCGTGGGGCTTGGGGCCGTGACCAATGCAATGGCCATAGGAAGACATCAGATGGCAGTGGTGTCCCAGGTTTGTCTCCTCAGGTATCTCTGCCTTCTGGCTCCTCTCCTCCAGAGCCAGTCAGTAACGGGGAGGAGCTGGGGGCTCTCCAGGAGCTTCCCACCCCTTCCCCTAACCTGGCTTCCAGCTGCATTTAATGGCACTTTGCCTGCTCTGAGTACAGGAAAAGCTGTGGCTGTTCCTTGTCCAAGCTGCAGTCCCCAATGGCCTTGTCCAAGCATGTGTTTCATGCACTGCAGTGCAAGGGCTCCCAAAGAGGAAAAAAGAGAAGAGGGCTGGTTTGGATTATTAGCATTTTGTATTTTTAATAAATGCATCAATGTGGTCATCATGGAAAAATGTCCGATCTTTGTGGGGTTTCTTTACACTTCCTTCCTAGTTTACTTTGGATGACGCAGGGTGGGTCATAGGCCTTAACCTTCTCAAGCACAGCTTCTTTCCCCTGGCCACTTCCTAGACTCTAATGAAGAAATAAGGCCTACTTTCTGATTCTGGTCTGCCCCTGACCAGTGGTGTGACACTGAGCAGAACGTTCCACTTCTCTGGACCAGAGGTCTCAAGTATAAAGGATGGGCTTGGGCAACATCCTCATCCTCCCCCAAGGACTCCTCACTATTCCTGTTCTTTGGGACCTCCTTACCTTTGCTGACACCCACAGGGAGTGCCTTTCTTTTTCCACAGAACTCTTTTTTTTTTTTTTTTTGGAGACAGAGTCTCACTCTTGTTGCCCAGGCTGGAGTGTAGTAGCAGGATCTCGGCTCACCACAACCTTTGCCTCCCAGGTTCAAGCGATTCTCCTGCCTCAGCCTCCTGAGTAGCTGGGATTACAGGCGCCTGCCACCAAGCCTGGCTAATTTTTGTATTTTTCGTAGAGACGAGGTTTCACCATGTTGTCCAGGCTGGTCTCAAATTCCTGACCTCAGGTGATCCGCCTGCCTCAGCCTCCCAAAGTGCTGGGATTACAGGCATGAGCCACTGCTCCCAGCCTTCCACAGATGCTTATTGTTTTTAGGAGGGGGTGGGGATGGGGAATAGGGTTTCACTCTGAGTAGCTGGGACTATAGATGCACACCATCACACCCAGCTAATGTTTTTTTAAATTTTTTTTTGTAGAGACAAAGATCTCCCTATGTTGCCCAGACAGGTCTCAATCTCCTGGCCTCAAGTGATCCTCCTACCTCGGCCTCCCAAAGTGCCGAGATTATAGGAATGAGCCAATGCATCTGGCCTCTGATTCATTCTTGTAAACATAAATAATATAATTGTCTGGCTGGGTGCAGTGGCTCACACCTGTAATCCCGGCACTTTGGGAGGCCTAGGTGGATGGATCACTTGAGCTCAGGAGTTCAAGACTAGCCTAGGCAACATGGCAAAAACCTGTCTCTACAAAAAATACAAAAAATTAGCCAGGTGTCGTGGTGTATGCCTGTAGTCCCAGTTACTCTGGAGGCTGAGGTGAGAGGATTGCTAGAGTCTAGGAGGTGGAGGTGGCAGAGAGCTGAGATTGTGCCACTGTACTACAACCTGGGTGACAGAGTGACACCCAGTCTCAAAAATAAAAATAAAAATAAATAAATAGGCCGGGTGCGGTGGCTCACGCCTATAATCCCAGCACTTGGGAGACCTGAGGTCAGGAGCTGGAGACCAGCCTGGCCAACATAGCGAAACCCCATCACCACTAAAAATACAAAAATTTAGCCGGGCATGCTGGCAGGTGCCTATAATCCCAGCTACTCAGGAGGCTGAGCAGAAGAATCACTTGACCCAGGAGGCGGAGGTTGCAGTGAGCCGAGTTTGCACCAGTGCACTCCAGCCTAGGCAACAGAGCAAGACTCCATCTCAAAAATAAAAATAAAAATAGGCCGGACGTGGTGGCTCACGTCTGTAATCCTAGCACTTTGGGAGGCCCAGGTGGGCGGATCGCCTGAGGTCAGGAGTTCGAGACCAGCCTCGCCAACATGGCAAAACCCTGTCTCCACTAAAAATACAAAAATTTAGCCAGGCGTGATGGCAGGCGCCTGTAATCCCAGCTACTCGGGAGGCTGAGGTAGGAGAATCGCTTGAACCCGGGAGGGGCAGGTTGCAGTGAGCTGAGATTGTGCCATTGTGCTCCAGCCTGGATGACAAGAGCGACACTTTGTCTCAAAAAACAAAACAAAACAAAAAAAGCCTGGCCAACACAACGAAACCCTTTCTCTACTAAAAATACAAAAACTAGCCGGCCGTGGTGGCAGGTGCCTGTAATCCCAGCTACTTGGGAGGCTGAGGCAGGAGAATCACTTGAACCTGTGAAGCAGAGGTTGCAGTGAGCTGAGATCACGTCACTGCACTCCAGCTTGGGTGACAGAACGAGATTTCATATGGAAAAAAGGAATGTAAAACTCGATGGGATAAACTACAGTTTAGAATTAAATCCAACTGGGCCAGGCACGGTGGCTCACACCTGTAATCCCAGCACTTTGGGAGGCCGAGACAGGCAGATCACCTGAGGTCGGGAGTTTGAGACCAACCTGACCAACATGGAGAATCCCTGTCTCTACTAAAAATACAAAATTAGCCAGGCGTTGTGGCATATGCCTGTAATCCCAGCTACTCGGGAGGCTGAGGCAGGAGAATTGCTTGAACCTGGGAGGCGGAGGTTGTGGTGAGCCGAGATCATGCCACTGCACTCCAGCCTGGGCAACAGGAGTGAAACTCCATCTCAAAAAAAAAAAAAAAAATTATTAAATCCAACTGGAGAGAGAGCTAATATGCTGGAGAAATGTGTTAGAAGATTATTTGGAAGGGAATGAGATACATACTTATGACACTTAGGAAACCATGAAATAGGTGGAAAGAGACAGAACATACTGAGAAAATCTAACTATATCGAATTTGAGTCCCAGAAGGAAAGAAAAGAAAGACTAGAAGAAAGGCAATTTTTGTTTTTGCTTTTGTTTCTCTGAGATGGAGTCTCACTCTATTGCCCAGGCTGGAGTGCAGTGGCACGATCTCAGCTCAACCTCCACCTCTCGGGTTCAGGCTATTCTCCTGCCTCAGCCTTCCGAGTAGCTGGGATTACAGGCACGCACCACCATGCCCAGCTAATTTTTGTATTTTTAGTAAAGACGGGGTTTCACCATGTTGGCTAGGATGGTCTCAATCTCTTGACTGCGTGATCTGCCTCCCTCAGCCTCCCAAAGTGCTGGGATTACAGGCGTGAGCCACCGCACCTGGCAAGAAAGGAATTTTTAAAGAAAGAATACCTGATGAACACCTTAAATCCCCAAAATCAAGAAATCCCATGAATCCCAAGCAGAGTAAATAAGAAGAAATCCACATTTGGATATGTAACGAGGACAGAATACCAAAGACACAGGATACCAAAGCACATGCTGAACAGAAGGCCAGAGGACCAACACAGAGACAACACGTAGCTGCTGCTCAACAGCAACAGTGGAAGACTAAGGCAACATGGAAATACTGCAAGCCTCATTGTACTCTCACCCTTCCTAATCCTATGTCCCTCTGAAAAGATAGCCCCTATTAAGTTAGGGCGTACCTTCTAGACCTTTTCTATGCATGTATAAATACACATAATGTATACGGATATGGATGTGTGCATCTACATTTATTTATGTTTATTATTATTATTTTTTGAGATGGAGTCTCACTCTGTTGCCCAGGCTGGAGTGCAGTGGCATGATCTCAGCTCACTGCAAGCTCTGCCTCCCGGGTTCACGCCATTCTCCTGCCTCAGCCTCTCCGAGTAGCTGGGACTACAGGCACCCGCCACCACGCCTGGCTAATTTTTTGTATTTTTAGTTGAGACGGGGTTTCACCGTATTAGCCAGGATGGTCTCAATCTCCTGACCTCATGATCCGCCCGCCTCAGCCTCCCAAAGTGCTGGGAACAGGCGTGAGCCACCGCGCCTAGCCAATAAATTTCTTTTCTTTATAAATTATGGTCTTGGCTGGGCACAGTGGCCCACGCCTGTAATCTCAGCACTTTGGGAGGTGGAGGTGAGTGGATCACCTGAGGTCAGGAGTTCCAGACCAGCCTGGCCAACATGGCGAAACCCCCATCTCTACTGAAAAAAGAAAAAAAAAAAGGCTGGGCGTGGTGGCTCACGCCTGTAATCCCAGCACTTTGGGAGGCCGAGGCTGGTGGATCACCTGAGGTCAGGAGTTCAAGACCAGCTTGGCCAGCATGGTGAAACCCCATCTCTACTAAAAATACAATTAACCGGACGTGGTGGTGGGCACCTGTAATCCCAGCTACTGAGGAGGCTGAGACAGGAGAATCCCTTGAACCTGGGAGGCGGAGGTTGCAGTGAGCCGAGATCGTGCCATTGTACTCCAGCCTGGGCAACAAAAAGCGAAACCCCATCTAAAAAAAAAAAAATGGCAAAACCCCATCTCTAGTAAAAACACAAAAATTAGCCAGGTATGGTGGGGGGCGCCTGTAATCCCAGCTACTTGGGAAGCTAAAGCAGGAGAATCACTTGAACCCCGGGGGTGGAGTGAGCCAAGATCACACCATTGAACTCTAGCCTGGGCGACAGAGTGAGACTCCATCTCAAAAAAAAAAAAAATTACAGTCTCATGTTTGAGGGGGTGGGCACTCTATTCCCCACGATGCACTTATTTCACATTGCATGCCTGTATCAAAACATTTCATGTACCCTGTAAATATATACACCTACTATGTACCCACAAAAAATTGAAAATTTAAATAAATAAATAAATAAATTATAGTCTCATCTGGGCGTGGTGGCTCACACCTGTAATCTCAGTGCTTTGGGAGGCTGAGGCAGGACGATTGCTTGAGCCCAGGATTTCAAGAGCAGCCTGAGCAACATAGTGGGACCCCGTCTCTATTTTAAATAAGTGTAAATAAATTACAGTCTCATGTATTCTGTTATAGCAGCATAAAACATATGTTAGAGGCCAGGCGCGGGGCCCACGCCTGTAATCCCAGCACTTTGCGAGGCCGAGGCAGGTGGATCAGGAGGTCAGGAGATTGAGACCATCCTGGCTAACACAGTGAAACCCCATCTCTCCTAAAAGTACAAAAAATTAGCCAGGCGTGGTGGCGGGCGCCTGTAGTCCCAGCTACTCACAGGCTGAGGCAGGAGAATGGCATGAACCCGGGAGGCGGAGCTTGCAGTGACCTGAGATCGCTCCACTGCACTCCAGCCTGGGCTACAGAGTGAGACTCCGTCTCAAAAAAAAAAAAAAAAAAAATGTTAGAATAACTTAGATATATTTGAATAATACAGTTGTCCCTTGTTATCTGTGGGGAGTTGGTTCCAGGACCCCTATTGATATCAAAATCCACAGACGCTCAAATTTCTTACATAAATGGCATGATATGGCCAGGCATGGTGGCTCACGCCTGTAATCCTAGCTCTTTGGGAGGCCAAGGCAGGAGAATCACTTGAGGTCAAGAGTTCAAGACCAGTCTGGGCAACATGGCGAAACCCTGTCTCTACTAAAAATATAAAAAATTAGCTGGGTGTGGTGGTGCACACCTGTAGTTAAACAATTTTCACCTGGTTTCTTTATTGCAGGGTTTCTCAGAGCCCTTGGCCTGCCAGCATGCATCATGAATTTCAAGAGAGGAGAGAGCATTTTCCAAACCTATTTGCCCATGGAGCCTTTTCTCCATGGAGTATCTCACTGGACTTAAGTTCCTGAGGACTAACTTTGGGGATGCTGTTTTCTCTTCTATGTGGCCATTTTCATTTGATTCTCACAGGATGGAATTCACCCTCGTTTTATGGATGCAAACACTCAGGCTCATGGAGGTGGGTGAGTTGCTTCTGGTACTCAGTTAACAAACAACAGAGATGGAAGTAGATGCTTGGGCTTCAGGTTCTAAGGCTAGAATCTTTCTTTTTTTTTTTGAGACTCACTGTGTCACCCAGGCTGGAGTGCAGTGGTGCAATCTCGGCTCACTGCAACCTCCACCTCCCGGGTTCAAGCGATTCTCCTGCCAGCTTCCTGCGTAGCTAGAATTACAGGCATGTGCCACCACGCCCGGCTAATTTTGTATTTTTAGTAGAGATGGTGTTTCTCCATGTTGGTCGGGCTGGTCTCAAACTCCTGACCTCAGGTAATTTGACCACCTCAGCCTCCCAAAGTGCTGGGATTACAGGCGTGAGCCACCGCATCTGGTGGCCTAGACTCTTTCTTGACTTTCTCCCACTTTCGTTTTTTTTTTTTTTTTTTTTTTTTCTTTTGAGACGGAGTCTTTCTCTGTCCCCCAGGCTGGAGTGCAGTGGCGGGATCTTGGCTCACTGCAAGCTCCGCCTCCCGGATTCACGCCATTCTCCTGCCTCAGCCTCTCCGAGTAGCTGGGACTACAGGCGCCCACCACCATGCCCGGCTAATTTTTTTTTGTATTTTTAGTAGAGACGGGGTTTCACCATGGTCTCGATCTCCTGACCTCGTGATCCGCCCGCCTCGGCCTCCCAAAGTGCTGGGATTACAGGCTTGAGCCACCGCGCCCGGCCAACTTTCTCCCACTTTCAAAGTCACCTTCTCAAGAGACAGGCTGCTGAGCTTGCTTCTCAGGGAGATGGAGAGTAGGCTGACTGGTGGGAAGTTGGAAGGGGAAATTTCAGGGAGCCACCGAGCGTGAGCTTCAGAGTTAGTGACAGGGACAGAGCTCTGTGTTGGACTTTCCAGGCTTTAGCCTGGTAACTCCTACTGCCAGCAAACATGAAGCCTCTGCTCTGGCCCCATCTACCTCACTGTCAAGCCCTGCCTCTGGCTGCAGAATGGTGAGTGAGACAGGGAAATTGTGTGATAGGTGGAGTTTCCAGGAATACTGGGGTGAGAAAACACCCCCAGGCCTGAGCCCCGATGGAAAGAGCCCCACAGGAGTGGGTCTGGAGGGAAGAAAATCCTTGAAGGCCCTAGCCATTGTCTCCTTTCTGCAGGACACTGGGTCCCCCCCACCAAGGAACTCAGTGGTCCCTGAACAAATGGGAGATTATTTTCAGGGTCCTTTATAGCATTCTTTGGCTATTTTTGTCTTCTCTTTCTGTTAAAAGTACATTCACACACGACATTTCCTTCCTCTAACACAAAGCAGCACAGAATGGTGGGAAAGGTGCTGGCTTGGCATCGGCCGCCTTGCCGAGCACTGGGACAGGTTGCTCACCTCTGGCCTTCAGTTCCAAATTTGGGCTTCAATTTACTGAGCCCAGAAGCAATCTCTTGGTGACACCAACATTAAATTTCTTCTTCTTTCTTTTCTTTTTTTTTTTTTTTTTGAGATGGAATTTTGCTCTTGTCACCCAGGCTGGAGTGCAGTGGCGTGGTCTCGGTTCACTGTAACCTCTGCCTCCCAGATTCAAGTGATTCTCCTTGCCTCAGCCTCCAGAGTAGCTGGAGTTACAGCCATGGGCCACCACGCCCAGCTAATTTTTGTGTTTTTAGCAGAGACTAAAGGTGATCCACCCTCCTCGTCCTCCCAAAATGCTGGGATTACAGGCATGAGCCACTGTGCCGGCCCAACATTGAATTTCTATGAGACTTAATTTCTGGCTGGGCGCAGTGGCTCACACCTGTAATCCCAGCACTTTGGGAGGCCGAGGCAGGTGGATCACTTGAGGTCAGGAGTTCGAGATCAGTCTGGCCAACATGGCAAAACCCTGTCTCTACTTAAAAATACAAAAATTAGCTAGGCGTGGTGGTGGGCGCCTGAAATCCCAGCTACTTGGGAGGCTGAGGCAGGAGAATCGCTTGAACCCCGGAGGCAGAGGTTGCAGTGAGTCGAGATGGAGCCACTGCACTCCAGCCTGGGCGACGGAGTGAGACTCTGTCAAAATAAAAAAAAAAAAAAAAAGAAAGACTTAATGTACTAATTTATGGCAGGAAGACCCTGCTTTCCCTCTCCTTCCTGACCTCATGATGGGTCCTGAACCAATAGTTGAGAATAAAGGAAAAGATCGGGGCCACTTGATCTAAGTTTGATGAGTGAGAGAAATTGTCCCCGCATCTGGGCAGAGGGCACCTCCTGGGTACTCAGGTTCTTGGGCATCATGTCTCTCCCTCGATCCAACTGGCCATGCACAGGCATTTTTGTTCTCCTGAGCCCTGGTTCTAGATGGGTTAATGCTGTGATTCAGCTGCAGTCTAGTCTCAGCTCTCCTGAGCTTGGGAGACACCCTGTCTCTCCCCTGCTCCCCACCCCACGCCTATGCTGCACCTTGAGGGCAAGGGTAGCAGGGCCTATGGAAGCTGAGGCAACTCACCTGCCTGGCATTTGCCAGTGCCCAAACAGCTGGGTGTGCAGAAGGAAGAATGAGGAGCCTTGGCAGCTGCCAAGCTACCCAGTGGGGGAGGGAAGGTGGCCAGGTGCGGATGAAACAGGGTGCGGTGACTGGTCTGGGAGTTCCGAGGCCTGCCCAGACAGCTGGCTGGGTCAGGAGGGCCAGGTGTGCTAAGAAGTGTGGGCTGCCCCAAAGCACAGGCTACTGAGCACCTCATGAGCGTAAGATTTGGTGAGCGCCTGAGCGGAGGAGGGGATGGGTGGATGGAAACTTCAGATTCATTATCTGTAAAGTGTGGATAAATAGCAGGGTGGTTTGAAAATTAAATGACTTAGACCAGCCTGTCCAATATGGTGAAACCCCATCTCTACTAAAAATACAAAAATAAGCTTGGTGTGGTGGCATATGCCTGTAATCCCAGCTACTTGGGAGGCTGAGGCAGAAGAATTGCTTGAACCTGGGAGGCGGAGGTTGCAGTGAGCCGAGATCGTGCCACTGCACTCCAGGCTGGGCGACAGAGCGAGACTCCATCTGAAAGGAAGGAAGGAAAGAAGGAAGGAAGGAAGGAAGGAAGGAAGGAAGGAAGGAAGGAAGGAAGGAAGGAAGGAAGGAAGGAAATTAAATGACTTAATACATATAGGGTACGTAGCACAGTTCCAGTAAGTTCTCAAAAGTCCCAGGTGTGATTATGATGAGTCCAGCACATAGGGTTGTGCAGGTTCAGTGTCTGATTCATCTGTTATCCTCCGTGTAACTACAAAAACAACAGACAAAATCAAGACAGCAGCAAAAGTCATCTCCCTTGAGTCCTCGTGAAACCCTATGAGGCAGATACCATTATTGAGCCCATTTTCCAGATGGACAGACAGGCATGGCGAGACCACCATAGTCAGCTAAGGCTAAGCCATGAAGCAGCTGCCCCCACAGAGGACCTGGCCCACACTCTGGCTGAGGTGAAGGTGGTTCCTCCACCCTCTCCCACCCTCTCCCACCCTCTCCCACTGTCCACCACCTGGTCAGAGAAGCCTGCTGAGGCAGATGAGGAAACAAGGAACCAAGAGGTGACAGGCAGAGCCAGGAGCAGGTATTCTTCCCTCTGAGAGGCCTCTCCAAGCAGCCTCCACCAGACCCTGCCCTCATTCCTGAGCTCACCTCCCGCTCTACCCCTCCACTTCTCCCTGTCTTCCTAGTTGGGTCATCTAGGCCTCTTGCCCTCCAGGAAGTCTTCCCTCTGCAGCCTGCCTGTCAGGGGAGTGCTCTATGGAGCACTCTCACCCTGGGCATCACTATGGAAGTGAGTGAATGGAGCCCCTTCCTTTTCCACATGACTTTGGTATACCACAGACAGTCTGGGAGATACTCCCCAAAGGTGTTGGCCAAAGCCAAGAGACAACTAAAACAACTATTAATATTTACAGAAAACTTCATCCAACAGTTTTTTTGTTTTTTTCATATGGAGTGTCACACTGTTGCCCAGGCTGGCGTGCAGTGGCATGATCTCACTGCAGCCTCAACTTCCCCAAACTCAGGCGATCCTCCCACCTCAGACTCCCACAGTGCTGGCCAGGAGATCACTTGAGCTCAGGAGTTTGAGACCAGCCTGCGCAACATAGTGCAAATCCATCTCTACAAAAAATTAACCAGGCATTGTGGCTCATGCCTGTAGTCCCAGCTACCAGGAAGGCTGAGGTGGAAGGATCACCCGAGCCTGGGAGGTGGAGGCTGCAGTGAGCCAAGATCACGCTACTGCACTACAGACTGGGTGACAGAGTGAGACCCTGTCTCAATAGTAATAATAATAATAAATAAATAAAATAAAGCTCCAACTTGCTTCTTCCCAAGTAAGGGTGTCCTTACCCTCAAAGGAGCTGGTAGGGCTATGCTGGGGTAGTGTTCCCTGCTCGCAGAGAGCTTGTACTGCAGAAAGATCATAGCTCTGTGTCCCTGTCTGTGAAATACACGCTTTATTGTGATGGAGAACAAATGCTTGTAAAGCTCTGGACAGAGTTGTCGCTCCATGCACGGCTTTATTTCTCAGCACAAACGCTTATTTCCCTTCCAAATGCAAAGCTTCTCAACCTCTCAAGCAGTTTAGACTGTCTGAAGGTCACAGCAAGGTCTCATGTTCCGTTTTGCCCACTGGCCTTTCCTGCCTCACTTCCTGCCTCCCTGTTCGTCCTCGGGTCCAGCCAAACTTCATAGCGTTCCTCAACAATTTGCCTGTTCACAGCTGTGTGTCCCTGAACATGCTGCTCCCTCTGGTGAAACACCTGTCCCTCCCCTTGTCTGCACAACAAACTCCTGCCAATCTTTTTCTCTCAGTTCAATCCTCCTCCAGAGCTTCTTCAGACTTCCCTGGGCAGTGTTAATTATTCCTTCCTCTGCTCTCTCGGGGTTTGACCATATGATTATTATTTTTTAATTTTTAAATTTTAATTAAAAGAAAAAGAGATGGGCCGGGTGTGGTGGCTAATGCCTGTAATCCCAGCACTTTGGGAGGCTGAGGCGGGCAGATCACGAGGTCAGGAGATCGAGACCATCCTGGCTAACACGGTGAAACCCCGGCTTTACTAAAAATACAAAAAATTAGCCGGGCGTGGTGGTGGGCTCCTACAGTCCCAGCTACTCGGGAGGCTGAGGCAGGAGAATGGCGTGAACCCGGGAGGCAGAGCTTGCAGTAAGCCGAGATCGCGCTACTGAGCTCCAGCCTGGGTGACAGAGCGAGACTCCATCTCAAAAAAAAAAAAAAAGACAGTGGCTTTCAACCACGGATGACCTCCGCCTCCTGGGTTCAAGTGATTCTCCTGCCTCAGTCTCCCAAGTAGCTGGGATTACAGGCATGTGCCACCATGTCCAGCTAATTTTTGTATTTTTAGTAGAGATGGGGTTTCACCATGTTGGTCAGCCTGGTCTTGAACTCCTGACCTCGTGATCCGCCCACCTCAGCCTCCCAAAGTGCTGGGATTACAGATGTGAGCCACCGTGCCTGGCCAGAGATGTAGTCTTGCTATGCTGCCCAGGCTGATCTTGAACTTCTGGCCTCAAGCAATCCTCCTACCTCTGCCTCCCAGTGAGTTGAGATTACAGGTGTGAACCACCGAGCCCGGCCTATATATTCTTTTATTATTATTATTTTTGAGATAGAGTCTTGCACTATTGACTGGGCTAGAGTGCAATGGTGTGATCTCGGCTCACTCCTACCTCCACCTCCTGGGTTCAAGTGATTCTCCAGCCTCAGCCCCCTGAGTAGCTGGGATTACGGACACCCGCCACCACGCCCAGCTAATTTTTTTGTGTTTTTAGTAGAGACGGGGTTTCACTATGTTGGCCAGGCTGGTCTCGAACTCCTGGCCTCGTGATATACCCTCCTTGGCCTCCCGAAGTGCTGGATTACAGGCGTGAGCCACCGTGCCCGGCCATGGTTATTTTATATTATATTTTAATCCATAATTTCTCTTATTTTTTTTTTGACATCTCTGGCTCTTTCTGTTCTCTATAGAGTTGACCTTAGAAAAACTGAGGTTGGAAGAGGAGTTGAGCATTTGTCAGGGTATCAGAGTGTCACAGTTCAGCTGGGCCCTGTTTGTTGGAAGGCTCAACATTATGTTTGATGACCCCTCCTCAAGTTGGTGGCCAGGAAGGGGCCACATTTTGCTCCTAAGTATTGTGGTTCCCAGTGAATCCTGCCCACACACCTAGGCATGGCACGGCCCACAGGCTGCGTGTCTCCATGCCTGTGCAGGGCAAGGCTATCTGGCCAGGTCCAGCTCAAAGGCCTTCTTGGCCAATAATTTCTCGGAGCAGTTTTGGCCATCGGAAGTCTCCCTCTGACGGAGTCTCCCTCTGTCGCCCAGGCTGGAGTGCAGTGGCGCGATCTCAGCCCACTGCAAGCTCTGCCTCCTGGGTTCACGCCTCTCCTGCCTCAGCCTCCTGAGTAGCTGGGACTACAGGTGCCCGCCACCACACCCGGCTAATTTTTTGTATTTTTAGTAGAGACAGGGTTTGATCTTGTTCGCCAGGATGGTCTCAATCTCCTGACCTCGTGATCCACCAGCCTCGGCTTCCCAAAGTGCTGGGATTACAGGCGTGAGCCACTGCGCCCGGTCTGGCCTTCGGAAGTCTTGAACCTGGCTCTAAGCCTCCACAGGGGTGTTGAGACCCTGCTGGGAGGATTCCTTAATCTAGCTTTTTGTTTGTTTTTTTGTTTGTTTGTTTGTTTTTCTCTCTTTTTTTTTTTTTTTGAGACGGATTCTCCCTCTGTTCCCCAGGCTGGAGTGCAGTGGCACGATCTCGGCTCCCCACAATCTCCGCTTCCCGGGTTCAAGTGATTCTCCTGCCTCAGCCTCCCGAGTAGCTGGGACTACAGGCGTGCTCCACCATGCCTGGCTAATTTTTGTATTTTTAGTAGAGACGGGGTTTCACTATATTGGCCAGGCTGGTCTTGAACTCCTGACCACATGATCCGCCCTCCCAAAGTGCTGGGATTACAGGCATGAGCTACTGAGCCTGGCCTCCTTAATCTAGCCTTCAATTAGAGCTAAATGTATATAGATCTCCTCACCCACCCAGATTCAGGCCAGGACACAGCCTGGTATTCTCTTTGGCCTTGCAGAGCCTTTGAACACTCTTTTTAGCTGGAGACTCTCCCACTCTGAGTCCTGCCTCCCTGAAACAGAAGCCAGACCTCCACTTTCCCAGCCTCTGTATAGCTGGGGTAGCAGCTGTGCCCTGAGCACTGCGCCATTGATGGAGCTAACAACCCAGACGGACATTGGCGTCATTCAGTTGCTATACCTTGTTCTGGGCAGGCTCCTAGAACATGGAGCTGAGTCAGAACTGCCTCTGCCTCCCAGAATCCCACAAGGAAAGATGGCAGTCACAAAAACAAGTACTTCTTATAGGGCATTGAGGAAAAGGCTACAATGAGGGGAGGTGTCCAGTGTTCGGGAAACATCAGTTGTGGAGACCTGCAGGGAGAGGCCCCGTCTTACTCATTTATTAATTACCCCGTCTGTCTGGCAAAGAGGTGTCCCATAAAATGAACTGAATTTAACATCAGGAGACTTGAATTTGAGTCTGGTTGTGCAACTTTTTAGTTGGTACCTTGGGTGAATCACCACATCCCAAAGTCTCTGTTTTGTGTTATATATATAACACCTGTAGCCTTTCCTATGCTGAGGACTACAGGTACACACCACCATGTTCAGCTAACTAAAAAAAATATATATCTGGGCCGGGCACGGTGCCTCATGCCTGTAATCCCAGCACTTTGGGAGGCCAAGGCAGGTGGATCACGAGGTCAGGAGATCGAGACAATCCTGGTCAACATGGTGAAACCCCGTCTCTACTAAAAATACAAAAATTAGCCGGGCGTGGTGGCGGGCACCTGTAATCCCAGCTACTTGGGAGGCTGAGGCAGGAGAATTGCTTGAACCTGGGAGGTAGAGGTTGCAGTGAGCCGAGATCACGCCACTGCACTCCAGCCTGGCGACGGAGCAAGACTCCGTCTCAAAAAAAAAAAAAAAAAAATATAGATATAGATATAGATATAGATATAGATATCTATTCTTTTTTTTTTTGAGACGGAGTCTTGCTCTGTCACCCAGGCTGGAGTGCAGTGGCGCGATCTCGGCTCACTGCAAGCTCCGCCTCCCAGGTTCACGCCATTCTCCTGCCTCAGCCTCTCTGAGTAGCTGGGACTACAGGCGCCCGCCACCACGCCTGGCTAATTTTTTGTATTTTTGGTAGAGACGGGGTTTCACCGTGGTCTCGATCTCCTGACCTCGTGATCTGCCCGCCTCGGCCTCCCAAAGTGCTGGGATTACAAGCATGAGCCACCACGCCCGGCCAGATATCTATTTTTTTTTTGAGAGGAAGTTTCACTCTTGTCTCCCAGGCTGGAGTGTGATAGCACAATCTTGGCTCACTGCAACCTCTACCTCCCAGGTTCAAGCAGTTCTCCTGCCTCAGCCTCCCAAGTAGCTGGGATTACAGGTGCCTGCCACCACGCCCAGCTCATTTTTGTATTTTTAGTAGAGGCGGGGTTTCACCATTTTGGCCAGGCTGGTCTCTAACTCCTGGCCTCATGTGATCCACCTGCCTCAGCCTCCCAAAGTGTTGGTATTACGGGCATGAGCCACTGTTCCTGGCCACAAATTTTTACTTTTATTTTTTTTCTAGTGCATTTCACAGTTTGTGGCATACTGTTGGCACTTGAAGTTTCTGTTGAATGGATGAATGAACAAACCAATGGATGAAAGAATGAATAGTAGACACTCAGGAAATGTTTTATGAAAAATAAAACGTGGGCCAGGCGTGGTGGCTCGTGCCTGTAATCCCAGCACTTTGGCAGGCCAAGACAGGCAGATCACCTGAGGTCAGGAGTTCGAGACCAGCCTGGTCAACATAGTGAAACCTCGTCTCTACTAAAAATAAGAAAATTAGCAGGATGTAGTGGTGCATGCCTGTAATCCCAGCTACTCAGGAGCCTGAGGCAGGAGGATCGCTTGAATCCAGGAGACAGAGGTTGCAGTGAGCCGAGATCACACCACTGCACTCCAGCCTGGGATACAGAGCAAGACTCCATCTCAAAAAAAAAAAAGAAAAGAAAATAGAAAAAAAAAAAAAAAAGAGCCTGAGGTCTCTGCTGCCCCAGGAACATAACCCAGATATTTGGATACTGAAGCCAGAACCTCTTCCACCAAATGGCATGGGCTATAATTTAAGCCCAGAAACTGCCTGGACATGGGAGAGGGTCATTGAAATTGGAGAGAGAAACTGGCTCCTGGCTTGGAGCAAAGGGTTATGGATAGGCAGCCTTTGCTCTATGGACTCTTTCAGGCCCTTGCAAGTGACTGTGTATTTAGAGAGAATACAGCTTTGACTGCCTTGCCATGTGGCAGATGAAAGGGCTCAGAAGGGGAACAAGAACAATACTTTCCCAGACAGCAGCTAGGATGTGCCCGAGATATGAGAAGCAGAGTCTAGGAGTTCTAGACACGAAGTCTGCCAAGCCAGGGGAGCCAAAAAGCAGCAAAGAATCGGGTGGTTTGTGGTAGAAGGCCAGTGTTGGGTCCTGAGTTTGCTGCGGACTAGCTGTACACACAGAGAGGACACTAGTTTTGGACCAGACAGTGCCTCCTCCATGAGAACATCCCAGGCCTAGTGATGTTCAGGATTGATGAAAAGCCCCAGGATTTTCAGGAGATCTGGGTCAATCCTGTTTTCATTCTCTTCCCTACTGGCTGCTTTGAGAAGTTTAATTTAACTGAGGGCAAAATCCTCTAATCGCCTGCTCTAAATCAAGGCATAACATTTGGGGTAATGTAGGGGAGGGAAATGACAATGGGTGAGGTGAGGCTATGGGATGGCAGGGCCTGGGAGAGGTCTGAGTTTGATCTCAACTGGTTAGCTGCTGGTGGGAGGCTGGGGGCTCCCGTTAGTCTTTTGGAATTATCTCTTGTCTCATACCTCCAACAGAGTGGGCTGCACTCACTACGGAGTGGGAAGGGATGGGTTGGTAAATTAGGATTTACTCTTTTTTTTTTTTATTTGAGACAGTCTCGCTCTGTCACCTGGGCTGGAGTGTAGTGGCAGGATCTCGGCTCACTGCAACCTCCGCCTCCCAGATTCAAGCAATTCTCTGCCTCAGCCTCCCAAGTAGCTGGGATTACAGGGGCCGCCATCACACCCAGCTAATTTTTGTATTTTTAGTAGAGACGGAGTTTCACCATCTTGGCCAGGCTGGTCTTGAACTCCTGACCTTATGATCCACCGGCCTTGGCCTCCCAAAGTGCTGGGATTACAGGCATGAGCCACCACTCCTGGCCAGGATTTACTCTTAAAAATAGCATTTAAAGAGGCGGGGCACAGTGGCTCATGCCTGTAATCCCAGCACTTTGGGAGGCCGAGGCGGGTGGATCACCTGAGGTCGGTAGTTTGAGAGCAGCTTGACCAACATGGAGAAACCCTGTCTCTACTAAAAATACAAAATTAGCTGGGCATGGTGGCACGTACCTGTAATCCCAGCTACTCAGGAGGCTGAGGCAGGAGAGTCGCTTGAACCTGGAGGTGGAGGTTGCAATGAGCCAAGATCGTGCCATTGCACTCCAACCTGGGCAACAAGAGCAAAACTACGTCTCAAAATAATAATAATAGTAATAATAATAATAATAGGCCAGGTGTGGTGGCTCACGCCTGTAATCCTACCACTTTGGGAGGCCGAGGCAGGCGGATTGCTTGAGCTCAGGAGTTCAAGACCAGCCAGGGCAACACAGTGAAACCCCGCCTCTACAAAAATACAAAACATCAGCTGGGCGTGGTAGTGTGTGCCTGTAGTCCCAGCTACTCCAGAGGCTGAGGCAGGAGAATCACTTGAAACCGAGAGGTGGAGGTTGCAGTGAGCCGAGATTGTGCCACTGCACTCCAGACTGGGCAACAGAGCAAGACTCCATCTCAAAAATAAAAAATAGGCCAGGCACAGTGGCTTACGCCTGTAATCCCAGCACTTTGTGAGGCCGAGGCAGGCGGATCACCTGAGGTCAGGAGTTTGAGACCAGCCTGACCAACATGGAGAAACCTCGTCTCTATTAAAAGTACAAAATTAGGCTGGGCGCGGTGGCTCATGCCTGTAATCCCAGCTACTTGGGAGGCTGAGACAGGAGAATTGCTTGAACCTGGGAGGTGGAGGTTGCAGTGAGCCAAGATCGCGCCATTGCACTCCAGCCTGAGCAACAAGAGCGAAACTCCATCTCAAGAAAAAAAAAATACAAAATTAGCCAGGCATGTTGGTGCATGCCTGTAATCCCAGCTACTCGGGAGGCAGAAGCAGGAGAATCTCTTGAACCCAGGGGGCAGAGGTTGCGGTTATCTGAGATGGTGCCATTGCACTCCAGCCTGGGTAACAAGAGTAAAACTCCATCTAATTAAAATAAAATAAAATAAAAAAGCACAATGCCCCCACAAAAGCTTGTACATGAATGGTCATAGCAGCTTTTCTCATAAAACTAGAAACAGGCCGGGTACAATGGCTCAAACCTATAATCCCAGTATTTTGGGAGCCTGAGGTGGGCAGATCACTTGAGCCCAGGAGTTTAAGACAAGCCTGGGCAACATGAGGAAACTCTGTCTCTACTAAAAATACAAAAATTAGCTGGGCATATGGCATGTGCTGTAGTCCCAGCTACTTGGGAGGCTGAAGCAGGAGGGTCACTTGAGCCTGGGAGACAGAGGCTGCAGTGAGCTGAGATCATGCCACTGCACTCCAGCCTGAGTGACAAAGAGAGTCTCTGTCTCAAAATAAAATAAAATAAAATAAAAAGGCCAGGCGCGGTGGCTCATGCCTGTTATCCCAGCACTTTAGGAAGCCGAGGCGGGCAGATCACTAGGTCAGGAGTTCATGGTGAAACCCCATGTCTACTAAAAACAAAATACAAAAATTAGCCAGGCGTGGTGGCGCACGCTTGTAACCCCAGCTACTATGGAGGCTGAGACAGGAGAATCGCTTGAACCCAGGAGGCGGAGGTTGCAGTGAGCCAAGATCGTGCCATTGCACTCCAGCCTGGGCAACAAGAGTGAAACTCCTTCTCAAAAAAACAAAAAACTGGCCAGGCACAGTGGCTCATGCCTGTAATCCCTGCACTTTGGGAGGCCGAGGCAGGGGGATCACTTGAGGTCAGGAGTTTCTAAGGCAATGGTTCTCAAAGTGTGGCTCCTGGAGCAGCCGCAGCAGTAGGCCTGGGAGTCTGTTAGAAATGCAAACCTCAGGATCTGAATCGGAGGCTTTGGTGGTGGTGGGGCCCCGCGATCTGAGCTTTAATAACCCTCCCGTGGTTCTCAAGTCTGAGAATCCTGGGGTAATGGAAAGGTGAGGGAGAGCAGAAGGTCATCTCAGGTGCACCTACTGTGCATAGCCACCTGACATGCCCCAAGTCGAATCACCTTCACAGCAACTCAGTGAGTCCATATTATAGGCCCCATTCTATAGACAAGGAAACTAAGGCTCCAAGAGACTGGGAGACTTGCCAGTTACTAAGGAGGCAGAGCTGGAATCAAACCCCCACGTTTCTGATTCAAAACCTGTCCCCTCTACTATCCCAGAGGGTCTTGTGAACGTGAGCAAGCGAAACTTGAAGTGCCTGGAAGTCCAGGGAGGGGACAGGAGAATGAGAATAAATACAGCTCCTTCAGGTTCTATCTTGGAACAAAGTGTGGGTATAAAGAAATAAACACTCACCATGGCCCAGTGTTTTCCTCAAGGCTGAGCAGTGGCCCTCGTTTAAGCCTATATTGTTTATTCCCAGGGGATGAGGGGGTGGGGTAATTAGAACTAGCTGCTTGGACAGAAGCCCAGAAGGTCTCAGCTCAGTTCCTTGGGAGCCTGGAATGTGAAGGGTTGGGGACACAGCAAGGAACTCAGAGATCCTGGCCAGAGAGCATAAGGGCTGCTGGGGCCCCGGGAGGGTGGGCCTGTGGTTTATACATGCACGGATGACATAATGTCTGCCTGGCCTGCCCCTCCCACTCCAAGTGGCCCTGCCCCGGCTTTGCCCTGGCGCTCAGGGGTGGGCTTCATCCCGGAGCTGCTCAGGAAACTGAGGCCAATCAGCTGGGGCCTCCCTGCGTAAGCCCAGGGCTGCCAGAATCTTGGGCCGCCCACAGCCACGCATGTGGGATCACTTCCTTTCATCATTCAGCACTAGCTGCTGCTGTCTGTTGGCCTTGTGTGGACTTTCCAGCAGTTCCCATCGCCTGCTTTTCCCACCATGATCATCTCGTTGTTCACTGTCAGACTTGGCCAAACACAGAGACTCTTTTAACCCAACTATTCAGAATGTGAGAGAAGGGAAGGGATTTACCCTAGGAGAAGGGCAGGGCCAAAACCAGAATCTAGAAGCCCCAGCCAAGGTGCTATTTAATAATAATTTTCCCTATCATTCACATAGTTTCATCTTTGTTATCTTCCTTGACCCTCTCAGTAACTTTGTGGAACGGAGGGTTTATGCCTGTTTCATTTATAGATGAGCAACTTGGGGTTTATAGAGCTTAACCAACTTGCTCAAGATCACCCATTAGTAAGTGACAAAGCCAGTGCTTACAACCAGATGCCCTGGCCTCAAATTACTTGCTCAGGCTTCATTCCTGATGATATGAACAACAGCCACAGTGGCCAGGAGTCCAGGAGGAGCCTTAGAGGAATCATGTTAGGTGCAGCCCCCTTGGAGTCTATCTTGGAAGAAAGTGTGGGCATTTCTCTTGTTCACTGGCTGAACAAGGTCCTCTCCAATGACTTTCCTGTCTAAATTGGGCAGGCTAGTCCCCAGCTTGAGCAAGTGACCTGAGCGAGAATGGATTCTTCCTGCTGAGAACAGGGCTAGGTGATTGTGTGTGACCTGCCTCCCAGGGCCATGCTCCGCCTCTCAGCAATCTGTTCTGTCCACTATTTTCTTTTCCATGTTTCTTTGCATATTGTAGGTGACAAAACCCGCAACCTGTCATGACCAACTTATGTCCCCTCCAATAGAACTAAAATATGATGACGATGATGATGATTGATCCTGATTCCACTTATCAAGGGCACATTGGGTTCTGGTACCATCATACATCATCTGAAGGCCTTGCAGCTCATCAGTGAAGGAACCATGACTGCAACCCAGTACAGCATGACTTTGGAGTACATAACATCATACTTTTTTTTTTTTTTGAGAAGGAGTCTCACTTTGTCATCCAGGCTGGAGTGCAGTGGCACGATCTCAGCTCACTGCCACCTCTGCCTCCGGGGTTCAAGCCATTCTCCTGCCTCAGCCTCCTGAGTAGCTCAGATTACAGGCATCTGCCACCATGCCTGGCTAATTTTTATATTTTTAGTAGAGTCAGGTTTTCACCATGTTGGCTGGGCTGGTCTCGAACTCCTGACCTAAGGTGATCTGCCTGCCTCGGCCTCCCAAAGTGCTGGGATTACAGGCATGAGCCACTGCGCCCAGCCTTCTGTCTCCTGTTTCTAAGGAAGGTCGCTGAGCACAAATGTGGGTCTTGGGTATGGGCAGGTATATAACCTGGCTGCTGCATGGTGCCTTGTGGCATCTCAGCCAAGTTCTCTGAGCCAGGAACTTCCATATATAAACCAGTTAAACATGCCCCTGGGCAGGGTTTTTCTCACCTGGGTGCCCCAGAGAGACAAATCAGGCTGCACACTCCTCTGCTGATTGCTTGAGATTCCCCACTGACATCAGTGCTTATCTCTGGGCAGGTTCTGGAGTGGTGATGCATGCCAGGAGAAATGCTTGGAGGTGGCTTTCACCCAGATTGTTTGGACAGGGAGGGGAGTAGCCTGTTGTAATGCAGAAGGTAGATGTGTGCTCCTAACTATGGTCTCATATGCCCTGAGTTCTGAGTTCATCTTTTTTTTTTTTTTTTTGAGACAGAGTCACACAGGCTGGAGTGCAGTGGCGGGATCTCGGCTCACTGCAACCTCTGCAACCTCCACCTCCACCTCCCAGGTTCAAGTCATTCTCCTGCCTCAGCCTCCCAAGTAGCTGGGATTACAGGCATGCGCCACCAAGCCCAGGTAAGTTTTGTATTTTCAGTAGACACTGGGTTTCACTACACTGGCCAGGCTGTTCTCAAACTCCTGGCCTCAGGTGATCCGTCTGCCTCAGCCTCCCAAAGTGGTGAGATTACAGGCATGAGCCACCGCACCCAGCCCTGAGTTCATCTCTTCTGACCCACTTGCCCCTTGTGCTGGACGTTCCAGGCCAAGAAAGGGTGCTGACCAAAGGCCATAGCCCTTCTCTCTCTCTCTCTTTTTTTTTTTTGAGATGAGGTCTTGCTATGATTTTTTGTTTTTGTTTTGTTTTGTTTTTTTGAGATGGAGTTTCACTCCTGTTGCCCAGGCTGGAGTGCAATGGTGCAATCTTGGCTCACTGCAACCTCCGCCTCCCAGGTTCAAGCGATTCTCCTGCCTCAGCCTCCTGAGCAGCTGGGATTACAGGTGCCCACCACCAAGTCTGGCTAATTTTTGTATTTTTAGTAGAGACGAGGTTTCACATGTTGGCCGGGCTGGTCTTGAACTCTTGAGCTCAGGTGATCCGCCCACCTCAGTCTCCCAAAGTATTAGGATTATAGGCGTGAGCCACCATGCCCAGCCAAGGGGTCTTGCTATGTTGCCCAGGCTGGTCCTGAACTCCTGGATTCACGCAATTGACCTGCCTCAGCCCCCCAAAGTGCTGGGATTACAGGTGTGAGCCACCGTTCCAGGCCTACTTATCTTTTTTTTTGAGACAGGGTCTTGCTCTATCACCCAGTCAGGAGTGCAGTGGTACAATCATGGCTCCCTGTAGCCTCGAACTCCTGGGCTCAAGTGATCCTCCTGCCTCAGCCTCACCAGTAGCTGGGGCTACAGGTGCATGCCACCAATCCTGGCTAATTAAAAAAAATTTTTTGTTTCCTTAAAGATGGGACCTCGTTTGGTCTCAAACTCCTGGCCTTCAGTGATCTTCCCATCTGTGCCTCCCAAAGCACTGGGATTACAGGTGTGAGCCACCACGCCCAGCCTACCAAAATTTTAGAGAAGTGAACAAAAAGTATTGAGAGGGCTTAATGCTTGCATTTAAATGCTAACACTGAGGGACTCCAGAAAGACAAGCTGGCACTTCAAAAAGTGCCACTCTTTACTTCTTTGAAACCCTACCCCCTACCGAGTCTTAGACAGGATGAGGTCTGTTGGGTAATGTGATTTGATTCATTTACTTAGCACACGTGTGGGTCTCTCTTATGATGAGCATCAGGTACAGGGTTACTAATATTATTTGTTTTGTTTAATAAAGGAATAATTTATATACAATGAAAGGCAGTATGTATACAACTCAATTAATTTTAACTACATATATATTAATTTTTTTTTTTTTGAGACAGAGTCTCACTCTATCACCTAGGCTGGAGTGCAGTGGTGCGATCTCGGCTCACTGCAACCTCCACCTCCCAGGTTTAAGCGGTTTTCCTGCCTCAGCCTCCCAAGTAGCTGGGATTACAGGCACGTACCACCAAGCCTGGATAATTTTTATATTTTTAGTAGAGACGCGGTTTCACCATGTTGGCCAGGCTGGTCTCAAACTCCTGACCTCAGGTGATCCTCCCACCTCAGCCCCGCAAAGTGCTAGGATTACAGGTGTGAGCCACCTCGCCCAGCCTTAACTACATATACATTAATTTTAACCACTACACTCTGTAGGTGCTTACACCGTAGACATTAGGGCCAATTGCCTGGGATTTCCCACTGACATCATGGCTGTTCTCTGGTTCTGGGGAGATGTGTAGTACCTAGATAAAGAAAGTTCAATGGCCAGGTGCATGGTGGCAAACACCTGTAATCCCAGCTACTTGGGAGGCTGAGGCAGAAGAATCGCTTGAACCCAGGACACAGAGGTTGCAGTGAGCCGAGATCGCACCATTGCACTCCCACCTGGGCAACAACAGTGAAACTCCATATAAAAAAAAAAAAAAAAAAAAGGGCCAAGCACAATGGCTCACACCTGTAATCCCAGCACTTTGAGAGGCCAAGGCAGGCGGATCACCTGAGGTCGGGAGTTTGAGACCAAACTGACCAACGTGGAGAAATTCTGTTTTTACTAAAATACAAAAAAATCAGCTGGGCATGGTGGTGCGCACCTGTAATCCCAGCTACTCAGGAGGCTGAGGCAGGAGAATTGCTTGAACCTGGGAGGCTGAGGTTGTGGTGAGCCAAATCGCACCATTGCACTCCAGCCTGGGCAACAAGAGTGAAACTCCGTCTCAAAAAAAAAAAAAAAAAAATAAGAAGAAGCAGAAGCAGAGAGGTAAACAGGCCCATATAGGGTAAGCACATTCAGAGAAGTAGGGGCAGAAAGGGGGAGAAGATCCCAACAATATTGAAGGACCTTTGAATGGGGAAATGAGCAAACAAAGTTTACACATACAATCTCCAGTGCACTTCAGCCTGCCCCACAGAGCTCACAGAGTTCTTGTGGGACAGTCCACACCCATCTGAAAAGCTGTATGCCAACACCAAGTGGTATTAGAAAGGTCTCACCATCTGCAGGGCAGAGACAGTGTCTGCTGCTATGGTCGGTGGGGGTCTCCCCAGGCCTCAGCTCTCCTGTGTGGCTTCCGATGCCTGCTAAGCACCATACCAGGTGCGTTTAACCTTCTGTGTATACACCCAGCCCCACACTATGGGCCTAATAAAAGCTTTGAAATAATGCAGCTCAGATGCCACCCCCAGGAGGCCTTTCCCGACTCCCCTGGGGGAAAAGGGCTCATGTCCTCTTGCTATGTGCTTGCCAGATGGTGAGCACCCCCTGCCCTGGTCTGAGCCACTTCAGATTTCTCAACAGCAGGCAGCACTGGGTCTTGCCTTGGTTCTTGGTTTTGCTGCCAGGAGCCCACAGTCCCTTGGATAGATGGCACCAGGGCAGGACTGCTGGATCCCCACAGAAAGCTGGATCACTTGGAGTCCCACTCAGCTGAAGAGCCCCTGAGTTCTGAGCAGATAAACCTTCCTGCCCTCATGGTCTGTGGTGATTTAAAATATGCCTGCAAATTCTTTGCTATTTCCCCTTTCCAAGGTGGAGGCTGATTCCCTTTCCCTTGAAAGTGGGTCAGACTTAAATGACTTGCTTCTAGTGCACAGAATGTAGCAGAAGTGATGCTATAGAAGTGACTTCAAAGGCTTGGCTGTGAAGAGGTTACAGCTCCCTCCTACAACCTGCCTCTTGGATCACTCACTACATGCTTCAGCCTCCCATGTAGCTGGGACCACAGGTGCACGCCTCCATGCCCACCACTCACTCTAGAGAAAGTCAGTCTCCACATCATAAGGACCCTGAAGCAGCCCTGTGGAGGAGCCCACCTGGTGAAGAAGCGAGATTCCTGCCAAAGTCAGCATCAACTTGGCAGCCCTGTGAGTAAGCGACCTTGGAAGGGAATCCCCTGGCCTTAGCCAAGCCCTCAGACGATGCAGCCCTAGCCAATACGATTAAAATTCTTGAGATTTCAAGCCAGAACCGCCCAGCCAAGCCATTCCCAAATTCCTGATCTGCAGAAACTGTGAGAGATAATCAATGTTTATTGTTGTAGTAAGCCACGAAGATTTGAGGTAATTTGTTGTGAGGCAATGAATAACTAAGATTTTCCTTCTGCCCATTGTCCCTCTCCAAGCTCCCTACACTCCAGCCAAACTGAACCACTGATCAAAGCAACAAATTTTAGGCCGGGTGCGGTGGCTCATGCCTGTAATCCCAGCACTTTGGGAGGCTGAAGTGGGCAGATTACCTGACGTCAGGAGTTCAAGACCAGCTGGCTAACATGGAGAAACCCTATTTCTACTAAAAATACAAAAAAAAATTACCAGGCGTGGTGGCACATGCCTGTAATCCCAGCTACTCAGGAGGCTGAGGCAAGAGAATCGCTTGAACCAGGGAGGCAGAGGTTGCAGTGAGCCGAGATCATGCCATTGCACCCCAGCTTGGGCAACAAGAGTAAAACTCCGTCTCAGAAAAAAGAAAAAAAAAAAAGCAACACATTTTTACTGAGTGCCTTCCATGTGCCAGGCCAGGCCAGATGCTGGGGAGGTAGTAGTGAGCCAGCTATACCAACATGGCCTCACAAGTTTAAAGGGTCACATAATCCAAACGTTTGCAGAGCCTACTTTGGCTCACACTGTGCCCTCTAACCAGAAAGCCCATCTCAGCTTGTCCCTTAACTTTTTTTTTTTTTTTGAGACGGAGTCTCACTCTGTTGCCCAGGTTGGAGTATAGTGGTGCTATCTCAGCTCACTGCAACCTCTGTCTCCCAGGTTCAAGTGATTCTTATGCCTCAGCCTCCCAAGTAGCTGAGATTACAAGCGTGCACCACCACATCCGGCTAATTTTTGTATTTTTAGTAAAGATGGGGCTTCACCATGTTGGCCAGGCTGGTCTCGAACTCCTGACCTCAGGTGATCTACCCACCTTGGCCTCCCAAAGTGCTGGGATTACAGGCATGAGCCACTGCATCCAGCTATTCCTTACATTTAAAAATTGTCCTTTCTCCTTCAATAGTGAACACAAATGTTGCCTCCTCCATGAAACCTTTTCCGACTGCCCTTTGTAAATTATTTTTCTCATCTCTGAACTTTTATAATGCTTTATGTTAACCTTAGTTGGACCACTTAACATCTTCTTCCTCGTATTATGATTATTTAGTATGTAGCTCCCTCTTAGTGGCCATCGGGGGTTAGGATGCCTTATTCATATCTGTGTGCCTCATACAACTAGCGTACAGAGTGTCGTGTGCATAGTTAGCATTCAAGAAATGTATGCCAGGTGCGGAGGCTCACACCTGTAATCTCAACAGGATTGCTCAAGTTCAGGAGTTTGAAACCAGCATGAGCAACATGGGGAAACCTTGTCTCTACAAAAAATTTTTAAAATTACCTTGGGATGGTGGTGTGTGCTTGTAGTCCCAGCTACTTGGGAAGCTAAGGCAGGAGGATTGCTTGAGCTCGGGAGGTCAAGGCTGCAGTAAAGCTGTGATCATGCCACTGCACTCTAGCCTGGGAGACTGGAGTGAGGAGTGAGGCCCTGTCTCAAAAAAAAAAAAAAAGAAAAGAAAAGGAAAGAAAAGAAACGTACATTCTGCAAATGAACATATGAATGACATGACCGTAATATTAACAGAGAAGCTAAATGCCAAAAGATAACAATGAGGCAGGGCACGGTGGCTCATGCCTGTAATCCCAGCACTTTGGGAGGCCGAGGCAGGCAGATCACTTGAGATCAGTAGTTCCAGACCAGCCTGTCCAACATGGTGAAACCCCATCTCTACTAAAAAAAATACAAAAAAATTAGCCAGGCGTGGTGGCACGCACCTGTAATCCTAGCTACTCAGGAGGCTGAGGCATGAGAGTTGCTTGAACTGGGAGGTGGAGGTTGCAGTAAGCCGAGATCGCACCACTACACTCCAGCCTGGGTGACAAAGTGAGATTCAGTCTCAAAAAAAAAAAAAAAAAAAAAAATCACACACACACAAAAAAAAAACAAGAGAAAAATGAATGCAATGCTGTCCAGGCTAGAGGGGGAGGAGAGTGGAGAGAGTGTTCCCTTGGGAGAACAGGAAAGCTATATGCCTCAGCTTCTTGACTCCATGTCTTTGAGGGAGCCTGGAAGGCCCTCCTCTGCTTTGTCCCGCCACCAGCAACAATTCGCCCCCAGGTGAAATGTCAGGATGTTCTCAGTGAATGAGGGCGTCTGGGAACTCCTACTCTTCCCTAGGAAGCAGCAAATGCCACCTCTTTCTCTCTTGCTGTCCCAGGCTGCTGAGCACAACCCACCCCATTGCCCTAGCCTCCCCATCTGTGCACCAGCACCCCCGGACAGGCTCCCCCCAGTAGCAGTGTGTTTTACTCTGCTCTGTCCACTCTTCAGGGCCTGTGTGGAGTCTAGCAGTGGGGATCACAGTGTGTATTTATATATATTATTTTATTTTATTATTTTGTTTTTTGAGTCAGTCTCGCTCTGTCACCCAGACTGAGTGCAGTGGTATGATCACAGCTCACTGCAGCCTCAAACTTCTGGTCTCAGGCGATCCTCTTTCTTTAGCCTCCCATGTAGCTGGGACCACAGGCGCATGCCATCATGCCCAGTAACTTTTTGTATTTTTTTGTAGAGACAGGGTTTCATCATATTGCCCAGGCTTGTCTCAAACTCCTGTGACCAAGCGGTCCTCCCACCTCGTCCTCCCAAAGTACTGGGATTACAGGCGTGAGCCACTGAGCATTTTTTGTTTGTTTGTTTGTTTGTTTGTTTGTTTGTTTTTGAGACGGAGTTTCGCTCTTGTCGCCCAGGCTGGAGTGCAATGGCACACTCTCCGGCTCACCGCAACCTCTGCCTCCTGGGTTCAAGTGATTCTCCCGCCTCAGCCTCCCGATTAGCTGGGATTACAGGCACCACACCCAGCTAATTTTGTATTTTTAGTAGAGACTGGGTTTCTCCATGTTGGTCAGGGTGGTCTTGAACTCCCGACCTCAGGTGATCCGCCCGCCTCAGCCTCCCAAAGTGCTGGGATTACAGGCATGAGCCACCGCGCCCGGCGCCACTGAGCATTTTTAAAAGTCAGTGCTGGGGCTGGCCGCGGTGGCTCACACCTGTAATCCCAGTACTTTGGGAGGCCAAGGCAGTCAGATCACCTGAGGTCAGGAGTTCAAGACCAGCCTGGCCAACAAGGTGAAACCCTGTCTCTACTAAAAATACAAAAATTAGCTGGGCATGGTGACACGCGCCTATAATCCCAGCTATTTGGGAGGCTGAGGCAGAAGAATTGCTTGAACTCGGGAGGTGGAGGTTGCAGTGAGCCCAGATGGCACCATTGCACTCTGGCCTGGGTAACAGAGCGAGACTATGTCTCAACAAAAAATAATAATAATTAAAAAAAAGTCAGTGCTGGGTGCATAGGATACTGAGTAACTATTCCTTTTCATGGCTTGGTTGTGAATTTCTTGGATCTCCCTCTGTGACCTTGGGCAAGTTGTGTAGCTCCTCTGAGCCTTCAGTTCCTTATCTGTCAAAGGAGAACAAATTCCAACCTCATTGTGAGAACTCAAGGGGGTGATGTGTGTAAAACTTTGAATTCGAAGTTCTCATGAGTTCTCCCAGAAGCCACCGCTCTTTCTCTTTCTCTAAGCAGCCTGAGGTAATCTGTGAAAATGGTTCGCTATTCACTTGACCCAGAGAACCCCACAAAATCATGCAAATCAAGAGGTTCCAATCTTCGTGTTCACTTTAAGAACACTCGTGAAACTGCCGAGGCCATCATGGATATGCATGTACGAAAAGCCACGAAGTATCTGAAAGATGTCACTTTACAGAAACAGTGCATACCATTCCGACATTACAACGGTAGAGTTGGCAGGTGTACCCAGGCCAAGCAGTGGGGCTGGACACAAGATTGGTGGCCCAAAAAGAGTGCTGAATTTTTGCTGCACATGCTTAAAAATGCAGAGAGTAATGCTGAATTTAAGGGTTTCAATGTAGATTCTCTGGTCATTGAGGATATCCAAGTGAACAAAGCACCTAAGATGCGCCGCTGGACCTACAGGGCTCATGGTCGGATTAACCCATACATGAGCTCTCCCTGCCACATCAAGATGGTCCTTACTGAAAAGGAACAGATTCTTCCTAAACCAGAAGAGGAGGTTGCCCAGAAGAAAAAGGTATCCCAGAAGAAACTGAAGAAACAAAAACTTATGGCACGAAAGTAAGTTCAGCATTAAAATACATGCAATTAAAAGGGGAAAAAAAAGCTTTGAATTTTCCCTAGAACTCAATAAGGCTCAGAGAAAGGGAAGTGTAGAGGTGAGCTGGGTGCCTGGTGCTCAGGCCCCAGGCTGGGTGATTCCACAAGGCAGTCTGTTGTTCTTTATCACAACCCAGGGAAGTGGGAACTGTCACTCCTTTCACAAGCTCACCCCCTAAGGCTCAGAGGCCTTTACCTGTCAGCAGGGCTCTTTCATGTCCCAGCCAGGAGCTGGATCTGGACACTGCAGTGACACTCTTGACAGGGGAGGAAGGAGGTAAGACAGGCGAATGGATAGAACAGAGGAGGGTCTCCAAGATCATAAAGACACTGCGAGTCGAGGGGTAAATGAACATTTGAGAGAGGACCTAGAAGGCCGGTTGCAAGAAGACCAGATTCAAGAAGAAGTCTTGAGACCAGGAGCAGTGGCTCACGCCTACAATTCCAGCATTTTGGGAGGCCGAAGAGGGAGGATCACTTGAGCCCAGAAGTTTAAGAGCAGCCAGGGCAACACAGAGAGACTCCATCTCTATCTACAAAAGTAAAAATAAAATAAAATAAAATGAAATAAAATAAAAATTAGCCATTTGTGGTGGTGCACACCTGTGGTCCCAGCTACTTGGGAGGCTGAGGTGGGAGGATTGCTTTAGCTCAGGAGGTCGAGGCTGCAGTGAGCTGTGATTGTGCCACTGCATTCCAGCCTAGGTGACAGAGTGAGACCCTGTCTCAAAAAAAAAAAAAGCTTTGAAACTGGAAGGAAGCCTGGAAAACAATCACTCCAACACAACCAATTTACAAATGAGGAGCCTGGGGCACAGAGAGGGAGAGTGGCAAAAGCAGGGCTAGAAACCAAGTTTCCTGACTCCTAGTGTGTTCATTCTGGAGTTGCATCCTTTGGGTGGTGGCTGAGGGCCAGAAGGAAGGTCCATGGACAGCCTAGAGCTTCAAACAGAAACAGAAAGTCTTTAGGGAGGTCAGAATTCCCAGAAAACTGGGAATTGGGACAAACTGAAAACTGAATTATCTTGCTGACCTGCCTCTGGGAAGGTCATGTCATAACCATTTTTCTTTTTCTTTTCTTTTTGGCAGGGGAATGGAGTCTCGCTCTTGTTGCCCAGGCTGGAGTGCAATGGCATGATCTTGGCTTACTGCAACCTCCGCCTCCCGGGTTCAAGGGATTCTCCTGCCTCAGCCTCCTCAGTAGCTGGGATTACAAGCGTGCACCGCCACGCCCAGCAAATTTTTGTATTTTTAGTAGAGACGGGGTTTCACCATGTTGTCTAGGCTGGTCATGAACTCCTGACCTCAGGTGATTTGCCCGCCTCGGCCACCCAAATTGCTGGGATTACAGGCGTGAGCCACTGCACCAGGCCGTCATAACCATTTTTCTGTCACAAAAGTTGCACTGATTGTCAGCTTGCTAATGAAAACAATAGAAAACCTTGACCAACAGCCTTACTGTTCCTCCCTACAACTGGCTTGCTCCCCGTCTCCTCTGCTCTGTCAGATGAGCCTTTCCAGAGCAAGCCTCCACCCATCTCACACACACACCCTGCTTGGTGGCTCTCTATTGTTGTTTCTTTCCTTTTCTTTCTGTCTTTTTTTTAAGAAATAAATAAAGACAGGGTCTTGCTGTGTTGCCCAGGCTGGTCTCTAATTCCTGGACTCAAGCAATCCTCCCACCTCAGCCTCCTAATGTGCTGGGATTACAGGCATGAGCCATTGTATTTGGTCCCTATTGGCTCTTTTTTCTTCTTTTTTTTTTTTTTTTTTTTTTTTTTTTTTTTTTTTTTTTGAGACAGAGTTTTACTCTGTTGCCCAGGCTGCAGTGCAGTGGTGCGATCTCGGCTCACTGCAACCTCTGCCTCCCAGGTTCAAGGGATTCTTGTGCCTCACCCGCCCAAGCAGCTGGGACTACAGGCACACAACACCATGCCTGGCTAATTTTTGTATTTTTAGTAGAGATGAGTTTTCGCCAGATTGGCCAGGCCAGTCTCAAACTCCTGGCCTCAAGTGATCCACCTGCCTCGGCCTCCCAAAGTGCTGGGATTACAGGCGTGAGCCACTGTGCCCGGCCTATTAACACTTTATCATACTTGTTTCATTGTTATTTATTTGTTTATTTTTTGAGACAGAGTCTCACTCTGTTGCCCAGGTTGGAGTGCAGAGGTGTGATCTCGGCTCACTGCAACCTCCACCTCTAGGGTTCAAGAGATTTTCATGCCTCAGCCTCCTGAGTAGCTGGGATTACCAACATGCACCACCACGCCCAGCTAATCTTTGTATTTTTAGTACAGACAGGGTTTCACCAGGTTGGCCAGGATGGTCTCAAACTCCTGGCCACGGGTCATCTGCCTACCTCGGCTTCACAAAGTGTTGGGATTACAGGCGTGAGCCACTGCACGTGGCCTATTTACTTATTTATTTATTTTTGAGACAGGGTCTGGCTCTGTCACCCAGGCTGAAGTGCAGTGGCACGATTTTGGCTCACTGTAGCCTCGACCTCCCGGGCTCAAGCAGTTCTCTCATCTCAGCCTCCCAAGTAGCTAGGACTAACAGAGGCATGCCCGGCTAATTTTTTAATTTTTTGTGGAGACGAGGTCTCACTACGTTACCCAGGCTGGTTTCAAACTCATAGACTCAAGGGGTCCTCCTGTTTTAGCCTCCCAAAGTGCTGGAATTACATAATATACATATCAAAAATGCATTACTTCCTAGAACAGGGGTTAATCAGAAGACAACATGGCCAGTTCGTCTCTACACAATGAAATAATCAAATCTTGGCTGGGCGCAGTGGCTCATGCCTGTAATCGCAGCACTTTGGGAGGGAGACCAAGGCTGGTGGATCACCTGAGGTTTTGAGACCAGCCTGGCCAACGTGCTGAAACCCCCGTCTCTACTAAAAAAAATTAAAAATAAAAAAATTAGCTGGGCATGGTGGCACGCTTGTAATCCCAGCTACTCAGGAGGCTGAGGCAGAGGAATCGCTTGAACCATGGAGGCAGAGGTTGTAGTGAGCCAAGATCTTGACACTGCACTCCGGCCTGGGCAACAGGGTGAGATCCATCTCAAAAATAAATAAACAAATAAAAAATTGGCCTGGCGCAGTGGCTCACGCCTGTAACCCCAGCATTTTGTGAGGCCGAGGCAGGTGTGTTAGGAATAACGCTCAAAATCCTAAGGAAATTGAACACTTGAACCAAGGATCCTTAGCAAAGCAATTTTATTTCTGTGCAGAGGGATGCCTCCTTGGCCAGTTGCCATGAGAGCACACCTGAACAAAGGGGCATGAGAGCCTTTATTCCTGATGCAAGTTCTGCCCCGTACCCTTTCCCCATTGGCCGGGGTCAGGTCATACAATCTCAACTAATCCCGGTTGGCTAAACATTTGATTTTTTTTAGATAGGGTGGGCACGTAAAAGAAAGTGGAGAGGAAGGGTAAGGGGTGTCTGTAATGAGCTAGAAAGTTAGTCCTCTTTCCAAATAAGGAAAGGAATGTGAGCTGGTACTGATAACGCCTGGTACTGTGGCGGCGTGCCTGGGCATCTAACAAAGGCAAAAAGGAAAAAAGGAGAAAAAGGAGGAAAAAAAAGGGGGGGGGTATTATGAATTAAAGAATAAATGATTGATCAGGTTATCTGAAGAGAAACCTCATCATATCCCACAGGTGGATCACTTGAGGCCAGGAGTTTGAGACCAGCCAGACCAACATGGTGAAACCTCATCTCTACTAAAAATACAAAACTAGCCAGATGTCATGGCACATGCCTGTAATCTCAGCTACTATGGAGGCTGAGGCAGGAGAATCGCTTGAACCTAGGAGGCAGAGGTTGCAATGAGCTGAGATCACACTATTGCATTCCTGCCTGGGCAACATGAGCAAAACTCCATCTCAAAAAAAAAAAAAAAAAAAAAAAAAAAAAGGCAAAATCCCAGCACTTTGGGAGGCCGAGGTGGGTGGATCACCCGAGTTCAGGAGTTCAAGACCAGCCTGGCTAACACAGTGAAACCCCATCTCTACTAAAAATACAAAAAAAATTAGCCGGGCGTGGTGGCGGGCGCCTGTAGTCCCAGCTACTTGGGAGACTGAGACAGGAGAATGGCATGAACCTGGGAGGCGGAGCTTGCAGTGCACCAAGATCGCGCCACTGCACTTCAGCCTGGGGCGACAGAGCGAAACTCTGTCTAAAAAAAGATAAGGGGCTGTGGAGACCCAGGTTCTTATTATGCAGATGATGAAGCTTCCAGGTAGCAGGCTTCAGAGAGAATAGATTGTAAATGTTTCTTATCAGATTTAGTCTGTTTTATTAGTCGTTTTCTCTTTTTCCTTTTTAAGACAGTGTTTCACTGTTGCCCAGGCTAAAGTGCAGTGGCACAATCTCAACTCACTGCAACCTCTGTCTCCTGGGTTCAAGAGATTCTCCTACTTCAGCCTTCTGAGTAGCTGGAACTACAGGAGTCTGCCACCACATCTAATTTTTTTGCTGTTTTTTTTTTTTTTTAGACGGAGTCTTGCTCTGTCGCCCAGGCTGGAGTGCAGTGGCGCAATCTCGGCTCACTGCAAGCTCCGCCTCCCAGGTTCATGCCATTCTCCTGCCTCAGCCTCTCCGAGTAGCTGGGACTACAGGCGCCCGCCACCATGCCCGGCTAATTTTTTTGTATTTTTAGTAGAGACGGGGTTTCACCGTGGTCTCGATCTCCTGAACTCGTGATCTGCCCGCCTCGGCCTCCCAAAGTGCTGGGATTACAAGCGTGAGCCACCGCGCTCGGCCTTTGCTGTTTTTTTTTTTAAAGTCAGGGTCTCACTCTGTTGCCCAGGCTGGAATGCAGTGGTGCGATCACAGCTCACTGCAACCTTGATTTCCTGAGCTCAAGCAATCCTCCCACCCCAGCCTCCTGGACAGCTGGGACTACAGGCATACGCCACCAAGCCTGGCTAATGTTTGCATTTTTTGTAGAGACGAGGTATTGCTATGTTGCTCAGGCTGGTCTCAGTAGCATACAAAACACACTTATCTCTTTGGAGATTCCAAGGATTTTAGGAGTTGTATGCCAAGAAGCTGGGACAAAAGCCAAATATATATTTCACAATATCGCAGTCTACCCCAGTCTTTGAACACAGATCCCTTACATGCAAAAGTACTGGCAAAATTACTGGAATCCTGTTTAATCATTAGTAATTAGTTTAGTCTATATCATATCATATAAATGTATTTTTCAGGGCAAGGCCACTCAGGTTTGCAGACTTCCATTCAATCTTGTCAGGTTCCAAAACCAGGAGTTGTCTCAGCAAACATAGCATCTGGTATAATTGAGCTGAGACAATGTCATCTCTTGAAGGTGTTGATGTAACATTGGATTTCTCTCATTATATAACCCATTTAATCATCTGTTTACCCTTGGCTACGATTTCTTCTTCTCTTCATTTATACCCAAACTTTTCCACCTTTGGAAGGGACATTAGGTTCAGCCACTGTGCTGGTCTTGATTGCAGGCTGCGATACTAGTCTATCAAGTACCTCTCCTCAGTCCATTCCCATTCAGATAGGGTAAGGCTACACAGTGCAAAACTAGTGGGCTATTTTTACCACCAGGCAATATGGCTGTATTCACTGTTTTGTTTTTTTTGTTTGTTTTTTCTTGAGACAGAGTCTCGCTCTGTCACCCAGGCTGGAGTGCAGTGGCGCAATCTCGGCTCACTGCAAGCTCCACCTCCCAGGTTCACGCCATTCTCCTGCCTCAGCCTCCTGAGTAGCTGGGACTACAGGCGCCCGCCACCACGCCCGGCTAATTTTTTGTATTTTTAGTAGAGACAGGGTTTCACCGTGGTCTCGATCCCCTGACCTCGTGATCCGCCCGCCTCAGCCTCCCAAAGTGCTGGGATTACAAGCGTGAGCCACCGCGCCCGGCCTGTATTCACTGTTAACAACAATTTTACCAAATGGGGTAAAGGCACAACCCACCCCCATCAGGCCCTTAGAAATTATAAGGCTGGGCCAGACGCGATGGCACATGCCTGTAATCCTAGCACTTCGGGAGACTGAGGCGAGTGGATCACTTAAGGTCAGGAGTTCAAGATCAGCCTGGCCAACATGGTGAAACCCCGGCCCCACTAAAAATACAAAAATTAGCTGGGCATGTTGGCGCACGCCTGTAATCCCAGCTACTCGGGAGGCTGAGGCAGGAGAATCGCTTGAACCTGGGAGGCAGAGGTTGCAGTGAGCTGAGATCATGCCACTGCACTCCACCCTGGGCAAGGGAGTGAGACATTGTATCAAAAAAAAAAAAAAGAAAGAAAGAAAGAAAGAAACTATGAGGCTGGGCATCTGGGCATGGTGGCTCACACCTGTAATCCTAGCACTTTGGGGGACCAAGGCAGGTGGATCACTTGAGCCCAAGAGTTCAAGACCAGCCTGGGCAACATGAAGAAATCCTGTCTACAAAAAAATACAAAAATTACGGCTGAGTGCGGTGGCTCACGCCTGTAATCCCAGCACTTTGGGAGGCCAAGAAGGGCGAATCACAAGGTCAAGACATTGAGACCATCCTGGCCAACATGGTGAAAACCCGTCTCTACTAAAAATACAAAAATTAGCTGGGCATGGTGGGGCATGCCTATACTCCCAGCTACTAGGGAGGCTGAGGCAGGAGAATCACTTGAACCCGGGAGGCAGAGGTTGCAGTGAGCCGAGATCGTGCCACTGCACTCCAGCCTGGTGACAGAGCAAGACTCTGTCTCAAAAAAAAAAAAAAAAAAAAACCCCAAAACAACAACAATAAAAAAACACACACACACAAAAATTAGCTTGGCGTGCATGGCACGCAGGTAGTCCCAGCTACTTGGGAGGCTGAGGTGGGAGAATTGCTTGAGCCTGGGAGGTCGTGGCTACAGTGTGCCGTGATGGCACCACTACATTCTGGGTGACAGAGTGAGACTCTGTCTCAAAAAAAATAAAAATAAAAATGAATCCTTACATAAGGTTTAAAAACATAGTTACAGTCTCTTGCTTAGGAATCCTTCCTGCCTCCAGCTTTTGTAGTTGCAGTCCTGGGCCTAGGACCACTGCATAAGGTAGGGGGAAGATTTTTGAGATGATGTAGGGAAGAAAGAAATAAAAGGTATAGTCATTATGTCAGCATAACGCTTCCTTGGCAAGAATTGCATAGTCATTCCAGCCTTCTCCCTGGCCCCTTCTCCCCAGATCCACCAGAAAAACAGAGGAAAATCTAATGGGTTCATCCTTTAGTCTCATGCATGTTAAGTGTGAGCACACACTCATGAATGCGTGTAAACCAGCCCTTCATGCTTTTATCTCCCCCAGTTTTAGACAACCCATGCTTTTTTTGATAGCCAAAAGCAGGATTTTTATTTCTGGTTTAGTAAAATAAAAATAAAAATAAAAAAAATCACCCAGTGATTATGGGGAGTCTAGGAAAACTTGTCCCAATAATGCCAACGTGGAGGTGAAGAGCTGACTGGGCAGCTGGGCAGTGGGACTTTCTGTTTGGCAGGCTGCTTCTCCTGTGCCTGGTCATGGTTTTCATGTGAGAAGAGTGTTCCTGGCCCTGCTAGGGTTTTTCACGGCCACGAACTCACAGTCTTTTTCTGAAATTTCAACCTGTTCCATTTGAGAGAGTAGAATTCCCTCATCAAGTCCTCCCCCTCCCACTGCTCTTCCTTCAGCTTCCAGCAGCAGTGCTGGGCAGTGAGGTCTATCGGGTGAGCTTCTGCATTGAAGATGTACCCCCCAGCCCCTAGGATGCATTCCCCATAGTGAGTGATCACTGTGGGTGGAGCCATTGCTATGGATGAAGTGGACAACCAATATTTTATTTGCCCATTTCACTTCTCCGTCAAATTATTACTTTTTTTTTTTTTTGAGACAGGGTCTCTGTTGTCCAAGCTGGAGTGCAGTGGTGTGATCAACAGCTCACTGCAGCCTCAACCTCCTGGGTTCAAGAGATCCTCCTAACTCAGCCTCCTGAGTAGCCAGGACTACATGTATGCACCACCACGCCCGGCTAATTTTTGTATTTTTTGTAGAGACGCAGTCTCACTATGTTGCCCAGGCTGCTCTCAGACTCCTCCTGACCTCCAGTGATCTGCCCCTCTCGGCCTCCCAAAGTGCTGGGATTACTGGTGTGAGCCACCATGCCTGGCCAGTTGGCTTCTTTTTTCTTTTTTTTCTCAGCTGTGTGAAATCTTCCACCACAGAGGAGGTTGGTTTATAGGTAGAGAAGGGCTGATGAAGGCTGGGCGCAGTGGCTCACGCCTGTAATCCCAGCACTTTGGGAGGCCAAGGCGGGTGGATCACGAGGTCAGGAGATCAAGACCATCCTGGCTAACACGATGAAACCCCGTCTCTACTAAAAATGCAAAAAAAATTAGCCAGGCGTGGTGGCAGGCCCCTGTAGTCCCAGCTACTCGGGAGGCTGAGGCAGGAGAATGGCGTGAACCCGGGAGGCAGAGCTTGCAGTGAGCCGAGATCACGCCACTGCACTCCAGCCTGGGTGACAGAGCGAGACTCCATCTTAAAAAAAAAAAAAAAAAAGAGAAGGGCTGATGAAAACAGAAACAAAGCACGAAAAGCAGATTTGTCATTTCCAAGTTACTTTGTTTGTAAGATGGGTCAGAATCAAAAAATAACTGATTGGTTGACGTCAGTTACTTTTTTGTAAGGATTAAAACAGAGGAGGCTGTGCGTGGTGGCTCACGCCTGTAATCCCAGCACTTTGGGAGGCCAAAGCGGGTGGGTCAATTGAGTCCAGGAGTTTGAGACCAGCCTAGCCAACGTAGTGAAACCCCATCTCCACTAAAAATGAAAAAAAAAAAAAAAAAATAGCTGGGATGGTGGCACATGCCAGTCCCAGCTACTTGGGAGGCTGAGAGGCACAAGAATCGCTTAAACCTGGGAGGCAGAGGTACCAGTGAGCTAAGATGTCACCACTGCACTCCAGCCTGAGCAACAGAGCAAAACTGTCTCAAAACAAACAAACAGGCCGGGAGTGGTGGCTCACACCTGTAATCCCAGCACTTTGGGAGACCGAGGTGGGCTGATTACTCGAGACCAGGAGTTCAGGACTGGCCTGGCCAACATGGTGAAATCCTGTCTCTACTAAAAATACCAAAAGTTAGCTGAGGCTAGGCACAGTGGCTCATGCCTGTAATCCCAGCACTTTGGGAGGCTGAGGCAAGTGGATCACCTGAGGTCAGGAGTTCGAGACCAGCCTAGCCAACATGGTAAAACCTTGTCTTTACTAAAAATACAAAAAATTAGCTGGGTGTGGTGGCGTGTGCCTGTAGCCCCAGCTACTCAGGAGGCTGAGGCACGAGAATAGCTTGAACCTGGGAGGAAGGGGTTCCAGCAAGCCGAGATTGCACCACTGCACTCCAGCCTGGGCAACAGAGCAAGGCTCTGTCTCAAAAAAAAAAAAAAAAAAAAAAAAAAAAAAAAAACAACACACACACACAGAGGGAACTTCATCATCATGTTGAATAAAACTGGCCTGTTTGGGAATTTGGTTATTATCTCTCATTCTTCTGATTTCTCAGAAGGTCAGGTAAGCAGCTTGGTTTCTTAACATGTAATTTTAGCATGAGTAATTCCATTTTAGGGTTTTTTTTTGTTTTTTTTTTTGAGACAGAGTCTCACTTTTGTTGCCCAGGCTGGAGTGCAGTGGCACAATGTCGGCTCACTGCAACCTGCACCTCCCGGGTTCAAGCAATTCTCCTGTCTCAGCTTCCCGAGTAGCTGGGACTATGGGTGCCCGCCACCATGCCCGGCTAATTTTTGTATTTTTAGTAGAGATGAGGTTTCACCATATTGGTCAGGCTGGTCTCGAACTCCTGACCTCAGGTGATCCGCCAGCCTCAGCCTCCCAAAGTGTGATGGGATTATAGGCGTAAGCCACCTTGCCCGGCCCATTTTAGTTTTTAGTCTGGTCTTTTGGGTCCTAGTGCAGGAGCTTTGTCCAAAACAATGGCTAACGTAGTGTTTTTATAAGCATCTGAAAGACTCATGAGGGGAATATGAGACAGTACATTTGATAAGGCTTCCCAAACTGTCTTTCCCTTTTGCAGCAATATAGTTATTTTGGGGGGGCTGGGGTTCCCATTAAAGGGCTCTTGGCAATATTAAGTGAGTGAATATGTCATTTATCCTAAAGCCAGTCCCATACGGCTTGCATCTGAAGTATATCAGCTGCTTCATCTGAGTGTTCTATTTGGCATTTGTAGGTGGAGCCAGGCAGTCCCCCTTTGCAGGGTAAACAGACCTTACCGTGGCTTTTATCCAGTTCATCAGGCTGGCTGTTCCCTTGGGAATAACCTCCTATGTGTCTGTGTCTCGTGGAGCCATCTGTGATTGTTCCATAGTGAGCTGTGGGTCCTGTGTCAACCTAAACATGCTCTTTCACTCTGCAGCACTTCAAACCAAAGATACTGCTCCTAAATTAGTTGCTCTGCAAAATGAACGCTTCCTTCATACTATCCCTCTAGTTTTCACAGTATCTTGGTTTTGCCGCTTCCCTGCATTGACTGCCTTTTTGGTAACCACAGGTCTTAGAGGTACTTTCTGTTGTCTCTCTATAATTTTTCCCTTCTGGGGGAGGCTTTGCGGCTTGTGGCCAAAGCTCAGACTAACTGAAAGCTGAGCTTAGTCTAGCATCAAGATTGACCCAGAACTCCCTTTTACTTTCATTTTTAGCTATTACATATAACAGTAAACAAGGAATTGAAATGTTGTGTTTTTTTCTTATTAGTTTGCATTTCTTTTTTGTTGTTTTGAGACATGGTGTCATTCTGTCACCCAGGCTGGAGTACAGTGGCGCAGTCTAGGCTCACTTCAATCTCCACTTCGCAGGCTTAAGTGATCCTCCCACCTTAGCCTCCCAAGTAGTTGGGACTATAGGCCCGCACCACCATGCCCAGCTAATTTTTATATTTTCGTTGTTGTTGTTGTTGTCATTGTTTTCAGACAGAGTTTCGCTCGTTGCCCAGGCTGGAGTGCAATGGCGTGATCTCGGCTCACTGCAACCTCCACCTCCTGAGTGCAAGTGATTCTCCTGCCTCAGCCTCCTGAGTACCTGGGATTACAGGCGCATGCCACTATGCCTGGCTAACTTTGTATTTTTAGTAGAGACGGGGTTTCTCCATGTTGGTCAGGCTGGTCTCAAACTCCCGACCTCAGGTGATCTGCCTGCCTCGGCCTCCCAAAGTGCTGGGATTACAGGCGTGAGCCACTGTGTCCGGCCTAATTTTTGTATTTTTATTAGAGACAGGGTTTCACCATGTCACCCAGGCTGGTGTTGAGGAAATCCTGACCTCAAGTGATCCTCCTGCCTCAGCCTCCCAAAGTGCTGGGATTACAGGTGTGAGCCACTGCACCCAGCCTAGTTTGCATTTCTTTATCCATTTGGTAAACCTACTCCCTGGGAGTTGGATCCATCTCTAAATTTTATTGGTAACTTTTACCTTTTGTAACTGATTGTAGCACAGCTGATACTTCATACCATGGGGGACCACATGGCCACCCAGGAATCAAAAGTTCCTCACCTCCCACCCTTTATCCTTTTTCTTCCCAAACTACATGTTTCCATGAGCACAGCTGGTGTAGCAAATCCCACTTCTGACACCAAACATGACATTATAGGTGGGGGAACAAAAAAAAACAACCAAGTGATTTTTCCTATTCTCTTACTCAGCAGTCAACAATACTTCTGTGACCAGCGTATGGGAGTTTTTCCCCACACACCAAGCAAGTAGTCCTTTGGCTGTGGACACCACCTAGATATCCTCCAATTCAGTTTAATTCTGACATTATCTACCCAGAGATGGAGTCAGATCCCATATGTTGAAGGCTTAGTCCCACAAGATTGTCCCTGCCACTTCCAATGCCAATGGCTACAGAGAGACTGTGCTACAGACAGACTGATTATAAATTGAAGTTCCTTGGGTTCAACTAATTTGCTAGAGTGGCTCATAGAATCCAGAGAAACACATTTACTGATTTATTATACAGTTTAATACAAAGGATATAGATGAAGAGATGCATAGCGTGAGGTATGGAGGGAGGGGCACAAAGCTTCCATGCCCTCTCCAAGCATGTCACCTTCCAGCAACCTCCAAGTGTTTAGCTACCCAGAAGCTCATTCAGATTCTGTTTTTTTTTGTTTTTGAGACAGGTTTTTGCTCTGTTGCTGATATGGTTTGGCTGTGTCCCCACTCAAATCTCATCCTGAATGCCTACATGCTGTGGGAAGGACTGGTAAGAGGTAATTGAATCATGGGGGCAGGTCTTTCCCATGCTGTTCTCATGATAGTGAATAAGTCTCATGAGATCTGATGGCTTTATAAGGCAGGGTTTCCCTGCACAACTCTCTTTGCCTGTCACCATCTGTCTAAGACATGACTTGCTCCTCCTTGCTTTCCGTCATGATTGTGAGGCACCCCCCAGCCATGTGGAACTGTAAGTCCATTAAACCTCTTTTTCTTCCCAGTCTCAGATATGTCTTTATCAGCAGTGTGAAAACAGACTAATACAGTCGCCCAGACTGGAGTGCAGTGGAGTGCACAACTCATGGCAGCCTCAACCTCCCAGGCTCAAGCAATCCTCCTACCTCAGACACCTGAGTAGCTAGGACTATAGGTGCACACCACCACACACCTGGCTAATTTTTTTTTTTTTTTTGAGACGGAGTTTTGCTCTTGTTGCTGAAGCTGGAGTGCGATGGCACGACCTCGGTTCACTGCAACCTCTGCTTCCTGGGCTCAAGCGATTCTCCTGCCTCAGCCTCCTGAGTAGCTGGGATTACAGGCATACACCACCATGACCAGCTATTTTTTGTATTTTCAGTAGATATGGGGTTTCACCATGTTGACCAGGCTGGTCTCGAACTCCTGACCTCAGGTGATCTACCCTCCTCGGCCTCCCAAAGTGCTGGGATTACAGGCATGAGCCACTGTGCCCAGCCTAATTTTTTTTGTATTTATTTATTTTTTCGTAGAGACATGGTCTCGTCATGTTGCCCAGGCTGGTCTTGAACTTCTAGGCTCCAGTGATCTGCCCGTCTCGGCCTCTCAAAGCGCTAGGATTACAGGTGTGAGCCACCGTGCCTGGCCTCATTTGGATTTTTAATGGAGACTTCATTACATAGATATGGTTGATTAAATAATTAACCATTGGTGATCGACTTAACTGTCAGCCTCTCTCCTCTCCCAGGAGGTTGGGGAGTGGTGCTGAAAGGTTACAACCCTCTAATCTGCCTTGGTCTTCACTGTTACCACCCCCCATCCCGAAGCTACCTAGGGGCTGCCAGCCACCAGGCATCTTAATAGTGTACAAAAGATACCACTTTGAATTCCAATAATTTTAGGAGTTGTATGCCAGAAAACTGGGATAAAGACCAAATACAGTTACACTTAGCTTAACAAGAGGGATGTGTTCTAAGAAATGCATCATTAAGCGATTTCATCATTGTGCGAACACCATAGAGCGTACTTACACATACCTAGATGATACAGCCTGTTAAATACCTAGAATACCGAGGGTACAGGATGTAGCCTATTGCTCCTACACCACAAACCTGTACAGCCTGTTACTGCACTGAATACTATAGGCAATTGTAACACCTCGTAAATATTTATGTATCTAAACATATCTAAATATAGAAAAGATACAGTAAAAATACAGTATTATAATCTTTTTTTTTTTTTTTTGAGATTCAGTCTCGCTCTATTCCAGGCTGGAGTGCAGTGGCACAATCTCGGCTCACTGCAACCTCCACCTACTGGGTTCAAGTAATTCTCATGCTTCAGCTTTCCAAGTAGCTGGGATTACAGGCAGCTGCAGTCATGCCCGGCTAATTTTTGTATTTTTAGTAGAGACAGGGTTTCACCATCTTGGCCAGACTGGTCTCGAACTCCTGACCTCAAGCGATCCACCTGCCTTGGCCTCCCAAAGTGCTGGGATTATAGGCTCAAGCCACCGTGCCTGGCCAAAAATGCAGTATTATAATCTTATAGGGTAGGGCTAAGTGGCTCACACCTTGTAATCCCAGCACTTTAGGAGGTTGAGGTGGGAGAAGCACTTGAATCAGGGGTTCAAGACCAGCCTGGGCAACATAATGAGACACCTAAGCTATGTGGCCTTGGGCAAGCCATTTCCCATCTCTGGGCCTCAGGTTCCTCATCTCTACCAGGGTCTCTTTCACCTCCTACTTTCTTTGGTCTCATTCATTGTTCATGCTGTATAATGTGTAATATGGCACTTCTTTCCCCCATGACTACTTCTTTCAAGGTTCACCCAGTATTCCCTTGTTCCTGTGACCTCAGGACTAGTTACAAGGGCCTGTCTCCTTTGAGTGAATGTAACACCTTTGGGGCATTCCCCGAACACAAAGTCCCTCTAGCTAGATCCTTGTTTTCTCTTCCTTTGGTTAATTTTTTTTTTTTTTCTTTTTCTGAGAGATGGAGTTTCACCATGTTGACCAGGCTGGTCTCAAACTCCTGACCTCAGGTGATCCACCTGCCTCAGCCTCCCAAAGTGCTGGGATTACAGGCATGAGCCACCGTGCCTGGGCCCTCTTCCTTTGGTTAATTTTATATACCTACACCTAGGTGGAGCACAAAGGAGGGAAGGGGTTGTTTCTACTCTAAAAATACTGGAGTACCATGCCCACCTCTGCCCCTAACCCCTAAACATGCTATGTGATTTCTCCTCTTGGGGCTTCAAATGCATCATTTATGAGATAAGAGGGTGGCAGACTGTCAAAGGGCCCGTCAAGCCCTGGCATTCTAAGACTGAATTATAGCTTCTAATTTTCTTCTTTCACTGTGATAGCACTTCGCTGGTTGTGAAGTGCTTTGCTCTCTGGTATGAGAGGTTAGGCTTTCTATGACTCTGAGATAGTCTGAGTTAGTATTACTATCCACATTTTGAAGTTGAGGAAACAGATTTAGGGATGTGAAGTCGTGTGCCCAAGATCACTGATGGGGCTCAGGGCACCCCACCCCAAAATATGACTATAGGAGATCACAGTATGCCACCCCAAAATATACCTCTTTGGCATATTTGAGCTGATTATTCTGAGAAACTGCAGACACAGGAGTAGCTCTGAAAATCTGTCCTTTTATAAAAGAACTTCACGTCTATAGAGGAAATCTACATTAGTAGATTATCTGTATTAGGAAGAGAACTGCTCTGAGATAACATTTTATCTTATATTTTATTTTATTTTATTTTGAGACAGAGTCTCACTCAGTTTCCCAGGCTGGAGTGCAATTGCACAATCTCGGCTTACTGCAACCTTCACCTCCCAGGTTCAAGCGATTCTCATGCCTCAGCCTTCTGAATAGTTGAGATTACAGGCTCGTGCCACCATACCCAGCTAATTTGTTGTATTTTTAGTAGAGATGGGGTTTCACCATGTTGGCCAGACTGGTCTTGAACTCCTGACCTCAAGTAATCTGCCCACCTCAGCCTCCAAAAGTGCTTGGATTACAGGCACGAGCCAGCACCCCTAGCCCTGAGATAACCTTTATTACCTGAGAGACTTTTTATCTGCCTAGCAGAATGCCCTTGGTTCACATATATTTCCTCCCTTTGCCCTCCTGTGGCTTGTTGCCACCTACCCCTCCCTCAGGCAGGTCTGGATTCCTTTCTGTAGCTCAGAATGCTATATAAGCTTCAATAGTCTGACCCTTCTAAGGGTCTTATGTTTTGTGGGACTCCTGTGTGTATATACATAATTAAATATACTTTTTCTCTTGTTAATCTGTCTTATTTGAATTTAATTCGGCCAGGCACGGTGGCTCACGCTTGTAATCCCAGCACTTTGGGAGGCCGAGGCAGCTGGATCACGAGGTCAGGAGATCGTGACCACAGTGAAACCCCATCTCTACTAAAAATACAAAAAAATTAGCCGGGCGTGGTGGCGGGCGCCTGTAGTCCCAGCTACTCGGAGAGGCTGAGGCAGGAGAATGGTGTGAACCCGGAAGGCAGAGCTTGCAGTGAGCCGAGATTGCGCCACTGCACTCCACCCTGGGCGACAGAGCAAGACTCCGTCTCAAAAAAAAAAAAAGAATTTAATTCATAGCCTGGCCAAAGAACCTAGAAAGATAGAGGGGAGACATTTTCCCCTCTCCTAGTACACACCTAGTTACCCAACCAGTAAGTGGTAGATCTGGAACTAGAGATCACATCCTTTGACTCCTTGCTCAGTGCACTTTCCACCCCATCTTGAATTTTTTTTTTTTTTTGAGACAGAGTCTCGCTCTGTCACCCAGGCTGGAGTGCAGTGACGCCATCTCAGCTCACTGCAAGCTCCGCCTCCAGGGTTCACACCATTCTCCTGCCTCAGCCTCCCGAGTGGCTAGGACTACCGGCGCCCCCCACCACACCTGGCTAATTTTTTTGTATTTTTAGTAGAGACAGGGTTTCACTGTGTTAGCCAGGATGGTCTCGATCTCCTGACCTCGTGATCTGCCTGCCTTGGCCTCCCAAAGTGCTGGGATTATAGGCGTGAGCCACCACGCCTGGACTTTTTTTTTTTTTTTTTGAGACAAGTTCTCACTCTGTTGCCTACACTGAAGTGCAGTGGTATGTTCATGGCTCACTGCAGCCTTGATGGCCCAGGCTCCAGCAATCCTCCCACCTCAGCCTCCTGAGTAGTTGGGACTATAGACGTGTGCCACTATGCCTGGCTAAACTTTATTTATTTATTTTTTAGGAACGGGGTTCTCACCATGTTGCCCAGACTGGTCTAAACTCCTGGGGAGCTCAAGGGCTCAAGTGATTCACCTTTGCCTCCCAAAGTGATAGGATTACAGGTATGAGCCAGCACTGTGCCTGACTGATTTTTTTGTTTGTTTTTTCTCTTTCCCTTCTCTCTCCAGGATCTGCTTCCTGGCTATAATCATAATTGCTCTCTCTGTTCAGAGCTCACCATAAATCACTCAGAATTAGCCAACTATGGCCAATTCAGTAAGCCTTTGGTGAGAGCCTGCTTCAGAAAAGATTTTCTGAGAGGAGATGAACATGAAAGGATTATTTTAAAAGATGCTTGCCTTAGCTCTTTGGCACTTCCTCACTTAGCTTGGAATGAAACAATGGGCAGATTGGATAAACTAACTTGTAATTAGGAAAGAGCTGCATATAATCATGGAATTCCTGTGGGCACAGTCCACACTGACTCAATTAGTGTGGACAGAAGACTTTTCAGGGAAGCATTTTTTAAACACTTACTTAGGAATAATTTTGCCAGGCACAGTGGCTCATGCTTGTAATCCCAGCACTTTGGGAGGTTGAGATGGGAGGATGGCTTGAGCTCAAAAGTTTGAGACTAGCCTGGGCAGCAAAGTGAGACCCTATTTCTACAAAAAAATTTTTTTAGCCAAGGCCAGGAGCGGTGGCTCATGTCTGTTATACCAGCACTTTTAGAGGCTGAGGCAGGTGGATCACCTGAGGTCAGGAGTTTCAGACCAGCCTGGCAACATGGTGAAACCCTGTCCATACTAAAAATACAAAAATTAGCCAGCCATAGTGTCAGGTGCCTGTGATCTCAGCTACTTGGGAGGCTGAGGCAGGAGAATTGCTTGAACCCAGGAGGCAGAGGTTGCAGTGAGCTAAGATCCTACTGCTGCACCACTCCACTCTGGGTGACAGAGCAAGACCCTGTCTCCAAAAAAAGAAAAATTAGCCAGGCATGGTGGCATGTGCCTGTGGTCCCAGCTACACAGGAGGTTGAGGCAGGAAGATCCCTTGAGCCCAGTAGGTCAAGGCTGCAGTGAGCCGTGTCCGTACCACTACACTCCAGCCTGAGTGACAGAGCGAGATCCTGTCTAAAAAAAAAAAAATAAAGAAGAAGAAAATACAAATTAACACCATTAAAAACAAAAAAAAAATTTCAAACTTACTGAAAATTTGCAAAAATAAAAATAGTATGTAGGACTCTCACATACACTTTACCAAGAGTCATCTATTTAATTTAATTTATTTTAATTTTATTTTATTTTATTTTGAGACAGTTTCACTCTGTCATCCAAGCTGGAGTGCAGTAGTACAATCTTAGTGGACTGTAGCCTCGAACTCCTGGGCTCAAGCAATCCGCCCACCTCATCCTCCTGAGTAGCTAGGATTACAGGTATGTGCCACCACACCTGGCTAATTTTTTTATTTTTTGTAAAGACAAGGTCTTGACATGTTGCCCAGCCTGGTCTCTAGCGATCCTCCCAGCTCAGACTCCCAAAATGCTGGGATTACAGGCATGAACCACTGCCCCAAGCCTATTTTATATTAGATTAGTGGGTACATGTGCTTGTTGGTTTCATGAGTATATTGCATAATGGTGGGGATTGGATTTCTAGTGTACTCATTACCCAAATAGTGAAGGTTGTACCTGACAGGTAATTTTTCAACCCTTGCCCCCCTCTCAGCCTACCCTGTTTTAGAGTCCCCAGTGTCTATTATTTTCATCTTTATGTCCATGTGTACCCTTTGTTTAGTTCCCACTTATAGATAAGAAGGTATTTGGTATTTTTTGTTTGTTTGTTTGTTTTTTAGACAGGATCTCACTCCCATTGCCTAGGCTGGAGTGCAGTGGTGCAATCTAAGCTTACTGCAGCCTCGACTTCCCAATTCAGGTGATCCTCCCACCTAAGCCGCCCAAGTAACTGGGACTACAGGCATGTGCCAACAGGCCCAGCTAATTTTTTGTATTTTTAATAGAGATGGGGTTTAACCATGTTGCCCAGGCTGGTCACAAACTGCTGGGCTCAAACAGTCTATCCACCTTGGCCTCCCAAAGTGCTGGGATTATAGGTGTGAGCCACCATGCTAGGCCAAGTGTTCCCTTTTCTCTGCATCCACACCAACATCTGTTTTTTGACTTTTTAATAATGGCCATTCTGACTGGTATAAAATATCTCATTGTGGTTTTTTAATTTGCACTTCTATGATGATTAGTGATGTGGAGCATTTCTTCATATGTTTGCGGCCGCTTGCATGTCTTCTTTTGAGAAGTATCTGTTCATGTCTTTGCCCAGTTTTTAATGGAGTTGTTTGGTGGGTTTTATTTATTTATTTTTGCTTTATTTTTATTGAGATGGGGGTCTCATTATATTGCCAGGCTGGTCTTGAACTCCCGGGCTCAAGCGATCCTCCCACCTTGGCCTCTCAAAGTGCTGGGATTACAGGCATAAGCCACTGTGCCCAGCCATGGAGTTGTTTGTTTTTTTTCTTGTTGTGTTGTTTATTTGTAGATTTTGTACATTAGTCTTTTGTCGGAGACATAATTTATAGTTTTTTTTTTTTGAGATGGAGTCTTGCTCCGTCGCCCAGGCTGGAATGCAGTGGCGTGATGTCGGCTCAGTGCAAGCTCTGCCTCCCAGATTCACGCCATTCTCCTGCCTCAGCCTCCTGAGTAGCTGGGACTACAGGCGCCCGCCACCATGCCCCGCTGATTTTTTGTATTTTTAGTAGAGACAAGGTTTCACTGTGTTAGCCAGGATGGTCTTGATCTCCTGGCCTCATGATCTGCCCACCTCAGCCTCCCAAAGTGCTGGGATTACAGGCGCAAGCCACCGTGCCCAGCCTTTTTTTTTTAGACGGAGTCTCACTCTGTTGCCCAGGCTGGAGTGCAGTGGTGCCATCTCAGCTTGCTGCAAGCTCTGCCTCCTGGGTTGACGCCATTCTCCTGCCTCAGTCTTCTGAGTAGCTGGGACCACAGGCGCCCGCCACCACGCCCGGCTAATTTTTTTGCATTTTTAGTAGAAACAGGGTTTCACTGTGTTAGCCAGGATGGTCTCGATCTCCTGACCTCGTGATCTGCCTGCCTCGGCCTCCCAAAGTGCTGGGATTACAGGCGTGAGCCACCGCGCCCGGCATTTTTTGTATATTTTTGTATATGGTGTGTGCAGAGAAAAACTCTGTTTTTCCTCTACTCTCCCACCGCAACAATCGTCAACACAGAAGACTTTTGTGACCAAATGTGTGGGGGGTTTTCCCCACACACCAGGCAGCAGACACCAGCTGGTTGTCCTCTAATTCAGTTCTGACACTATCTACATGGAGATAGTGTCAGATCCCACAGGCGGAGGGCTCAGTCCCCAGAACTATCCCCAACACACACCAGCTACAAGTCCCAGCCTCCAGAACTTCTGACTGACCAGCTTTAAGTTGGGGTCCCCATGACCCCCTTTGGGTTAATTAATTTGCTGGAATGTCTCACAGAACTCACGGAAACACTTAGGTTTACTGGTTTATTATAAAGGATATTACAAAGGATGCAGATGAAGAGATGCATAGGGCGAGGTGTGGGCGAATGGACGTGGGGCTTCCATGCCCTCCCGAGGCGTGCCAGCCTCCAAGAACCTCCATGTGTTCAGCTATCCTGAAGTGCTCTCTAAACCCTATCCTCTTGGTTTTTTGTTGATGATGTTGTTGTTTTTGTTTTTAAGACAGTCTCACTCTGTCACCCAGGCTGGAGTGCAATGGCGTGATCTCAGCTCATTGCAACCCCCACCTCCCAGGTTCAAGCAATTCTCTTGCCTCAGTCTCACAAATAGCTGGGATTACAGGTGCCTGCTACCACACCCAGCTAATTTTTTTGCATTTTTAGTAGAGATGGAGTTTCACCATGTTGGCCAGGCTGGTCTTGAACTCCTGACCTCAAGTGATCCACTCGTCTCTGCCTCCCAAAGTGCTGGGATTACAGGCGTGAGCCACCGTGCCCAGCCTCTCTTGGGGTTTTATGGAGGCTTCATGGCATCAGCATTCCTTCCCCCAAGGTATAGTAATGTGGAGCATTTTTTCATATATTTCTTCGCTGCTTATATGTCTTCTTTTGAGAAGTGTCTATTTATGTCTTTGCCCAGTTTTCCTGGGAGGATCTGAAGACCCACAGTCAGAAAGGTGGAAATAGATTACAGTCCTGCTTTGGAGCAGGTGAAAGAACAGGGGAGAGATTCTGTTTCCTGAGGCTTAACACACCAAACATTATAACAAAAAGCTGTAACAAGGGCTATGGGAGTTATGAACTAGGAACTGTGGAGGAAAACCAATGTATAACACCACATGGTGAGAGATCGGGGTCCAGTTTCATTCTTCTGCATATGGTTAGCCAATTTTCTCAGCACCATTTACTGGATCGGGTGTGGATTCACCTTTTTTTTTTTTTTTTTTTTTTTTAGATGGAGTTTTGTTCTTGTCACCCAAACTGGAGTGCAATGGCGCGACCTCCACCCACTGCAACCTCCGCCTCCCGTATTTAAGCAATTCTCTTGCTTCAGCCTCCAGAGTAGCTGGGATTACAGGTGCACACCACCACGCCCAGCTAATTTTTGTATTTTACTAGAAACAGGGTTTCACCATGTTGGCCAGGCTGGTCTTGAACTCCTGACGTCAGTTGATCTGCCTGCTTTAGCCTCCCAAATTGCTGGAATTACAGGCATGAGCCACCGTGCCTGGCCAATTCACCTATTTTTAACATTTTGCCCATTTGCTTAATTATGTGCTATATACATATACCACACACAAATAATATTTTTTGAGCCATTTGAATGTGGGTCATACGCATTATAACTTTTTACCCCTAAATACTTCGGTGTGTATTTCTAATAATAAGGATATTTCTTATACAATGCAGATTTCAATCTCAGTAAATTTAACATTGATTCAAGAATTCCATTTAATCTCCCATCCATATTCCAATTTTGTCAGCTGACCCAGTAATACCCCTTATAGCATTGTTTTTCTCTTCTGGAGCAGTATCCAAATATCACATTCAGCTGTCATGTCTCTTTAGTCTCCGTTAATATGGACCATTTTCACAGCCTCTGTGTGTGTGTGTGTGTCTTTTATGACACTGATATTTTTTAAGAATATAGCTACCCCTAGGCCAGGTGTGGTGGCTCACGCTTGTAATCCCAGCACTTTGGGAGGCCGAGGCAGGTGGATCACGAGGTCAGGAGATCGAGACCATCCTGGCTAATATATTGAAACCCTGTCTCTACTAAAAATACAAAAAATTAGCCGGGCATAGTGGCACACGCCTGTAGTCCCAGCTACTCAGGAGGCTGAGGCAAGAGAATTGCTTGAACCCAGGAGGCGGAGGTTGCAGTGAGCCAAGATCATGCCACTGCACTCCAGCCTGGTGACACAGTGAGACTCCGTCTAAAAAAAAAAAAAAGAATATAGCTACACCTTTTAAAATGAGAATGTGGCCGGGTAGGTGCCTCATGCCTGTAATCCCAGCACTTTGGGAAGCTGAGGCAGGTGGATCACCTGAGGTCAGGAGTTCAAGACCAGCCTGGCTAACGTGGTGAAACCCTGTCTCTACTAAAAATACAAAAAAAATTAGCTGGGCTTGGTGGCGAGCACCTGTAATCCCAGCTACTTGGGAGGCTGAGGCAGGAGAATTGCTTGAACCTGGGAGGTGGAGGTTACAGTGAGCCGAGATTGCGCTACTGCATTCCAGCCTAGGTGATAGAGCGAGACTCGACCTCAATTAATCAATCAATCAATAAAATGAGAATGTGTCTCATTTGGAGTGTCTGATTTTTTCTCCTAGTTATGTTTCGATTAGGCATGCCAGTCCAGAATACTGCACAATTGATGCTGTGTTCTTTTCAGGGCTTCTCATATTGGGAGCCATGTGGTGTGTCCATCTGACCCTCACTGGTGGATGTTCATTTTGATTATCAAGTCAAGTTGTTTTCTGACTTCTCTGTATTGCTACCATTTTTTCCCTCGCAACTAACAAGCAATCTGTGGAGAGACTGGAGAGATGCTCTAAGACGGGCTTATATCCTGATCTTCATCAAAATATCTCCCAGATACAGATAGCACCCATTGATGATTTTTTTTTTTCTTTTTTGATGCAAGGTCTCACTTTGTCGCCTAGGCTGTAGAGCAGTGGCACAATCTCAGCCCACTGCATCTTCCGCTTCCCAGGCTCAAGCCATCCTCCCACCTCTGCCTCCCGAGTAGTTGGGACTACAGGCGTGCACCACCACACCTGGCTAATTTTTGTATTTTTTATATAGATGGGGTTTTGCCGTGTTGCCCAGACTGGTCTCAAACTTGTGAGCTCAAGCAATCCGTCTGCCTCAGCTTCCCAAAGTGCTGGGATGACAGGGGTGAGCCCAATAATTCTTTTCTAAATCAGTCTTTGCTGTAATGGTTGCACAGTGACGATGACTTTCCATTCCACCTTTCCCTCCACATTTGCCTGTTTGATACTCAACATTTTGACATAAACTACATTCCTCCCTTCTCAAGGGGTACAGTTTTGACATCTTTCGAGGTAAGTGAGATCTGGAGTTCCACTAGAAAGCAGACATTCTTGTGTAAGGCAAGAGAAGGAGATAGCCTGCCTTGCCTAGTCCTTGACTAGGAAAGAGTGACCTGGGCCAGTCACCCCAAGGACTCCAGCTAAAGGAGCCGAGACCTTCAGAAAAGCAAAGAAGCAGAGAGGAATATGCAGAGGCTTCACAAACAGGCTCAGTTTCAAATTCTGTCTCTTCCCTTTTCCTGCTGTGTGATCTTCATCAGCTCATCAGCTCACCTAGCTTCTCTTGGCCTCTGTTTCCTAAGTAGTAATGTGAGATAATTCTTACCTTAGAGGTTCATTGGGAAGATCAATGGAAACAATTCTCACATTTTGCTAGGCCCACAGTGTGCTTAATAACAGATGCATATTATATAGAATATGGGGAAATTATTTTGTGCTTTAATTTTGTTTCATTTCAACAAATGTTTACTCAGAACTGACCATACACTAAGGCATTATGCTTGGAGCTGGAGACAAAATAAATCAGCCCCTAAAAGTTCACAATCCAGAGGAAGGAAAAGACAAATTTAATTCCACTCCTAGGTATTTACCCAAGAGAAATAGAAACATATATCCACATAAAGATTTGTTTAAGAATGATCATAGTAGTGGATCTCACTAAGATAGTAGTTTGGCGATTACCAGAAGCTAGGAAGCGTAGGCAAGACGGGGAGATGAAGAGAGGTTGACTGATGGGTACAAAAGTACAGGTAGATAGAAGAAATAAGACCTAGTGTTCAATAAATAGTAGTATCAGTAGTGATTAAACAATAATCTATTGTATATTGTATATTGTATATTTTTCATTTGTTGTTGTTGTTGTTGTTGAGACAGAGTTTCACTCTTGTTGCCCAGCCTGGAGTGCAATGGCACGATCTCGGCTCACCACAACCTCCGCCTCCCGGGTTCAAGCGATTCTCCTGCCTCAGCCTCCCGAGTAGCTTGGGACTACAGGTGCATGCCACCACGCCTGGTTAATTTTGTATTTTTAGTAGAAACGGGGTTTCACTGTGTTGGCCAGGCTCGTCTCGAACTCTGGACCTCAGGTGATCTGCCCACCTCAGCCTCCCAAAGTGCTGGGATTACAGGTGTAAGCCACCATGCCTGGCCTGTTGTATATTTTGAAATACCAAGTACAGAATAATTGGAATGTTCCCAGCATAAAGATGAATGTTTAAGGTGATGAATTTCCCAATTACCCTGACTTGATTATTACACATTATTTGAACACATCAAAACATCACATGTGGGCGGGCATGGTGGCTCACCTCTGTAATCTCAGCACCCAGGCCGAGGTGGGCGGATCACTTGAGGTCAGGAGTTCGAGACCATCCTGGCCAACATGGTGAAACCCTATGTCTACAAAAAATACAAAAATCAGCTGGGCATAATGGCACATGCCTATAATCCCAGCTATCTGGAGGCTGAGGCACAAGAATCGCTTGAACCCAGAAGGTGGAGATTGACGTGGGCCGAGATCTCGCCACTGCACTCCAGCCTAGCGACAGAGCAAGACTCTGTCTAAATAAATAAATAAATAAATAAGTAGTGTCAGGCGCGGTGGCTCATGCCTGTAATCCCAGCACTTTGGGAGGCTGAAGCGGGTGGATCACTTGAGGTCAGGAAGTCGAGACCAGCCTCGCCAACATGGGAAAACCCCATCTCTACTAAAAATACAAAATTTAGCCCAGCATGGTGGTGTGCGCCTTTAATCACAGCTACTCAGGAGGCTAAAGCAGGAGAATCACTTAAACCCAGGAGGCGGAGGTTGCGGTAAGCCAAGATGGCACCAGTGCACTCCAGACTAGGCGACACAGTGAGACTCTATCTCAAATAAATAAATAAATGATTTATAGTAAATAAATTAGCTGGCACAGAGTTGGGCACCTGTAGTCCCAGCTACTCGAGAGATTGAATCAAGAGGATCACTTGAGTCCCGGAGTTTGAGGCTGCAGTGAGCTATGATCACACCACTACACTCCAGCCTGGGTGATGACAGAGCAAGACCCTGTTTCAAAAAAAATAAAATTTAGGTCAGGCACGGTGGCTGACACCTGTAATCCCAGCACTTTGGGAGGCCGAGGTGGGCGGATCGCAAAATCAGGAGTTTGAGACCAGCCTGGCCAATATGGTGAAACCCGTCTGTACTAAAAATACAAAAATATTAGCCGGGTGTGGTGGCAGGCACCTGTAGTCCCAGCTACTCGGGAGGCTGAGGCAGGAGAATTGCTCGAACGCAGGAGAATCACTTGAATGCAGAGGCAGAGGTTACAGTGAGCTGAGATGGCGCCACTGCACTCCAGCCTGGGTGACAGAGCAAGACTCTGTCTCAAACAAAATAAATAAATTTTTGAAAAACAATGCTTATGGCGAAACCCTGTCTCTGCTAAAAATAACAAAAATCAGCCCGGCGTGGTGGTGCATACCTATAATCCCAGCCACTTGGGAGGCTGAGGCAGGAGAATCACTTGAACCTGGGAGGCAGAGGCTGTAGTGAGCCAAGATGGTGCCACTGCGCTCCAAGCCTGGACAAAAAGAGCAAGACTCTGTCTCAAAAAAAAAAAACAAAATTGTGTGCAGGTTTTTGTGTAGACATAATTTTCTTTCTTCTTTTTTTTAGACTGAGTTTCTCTCTTGTTGCCCAGGCTGGAGTACAATGGCATGATCTTGGCTCACTGCAACCTCTGCCTCCTGGGTTCAAGCGATTCTCCTGCCTCAGCCTCCCGAGCCACTGGGATTACAGGTACCCGCCACCATGCCCAGCTAATTTTTGTTATTTTTAGCAGAGACAGGGTTTCGCCATGTTGGCCAGGCTGCTCTTGAACTCCTGACCTCAGGTGACCTACCTGCCTCAGCCTCCCAAAGTGCTGGGATTACACAGTGAGCCACTGTGCCCTGCCTGTGTAGACATAACTTTTTGGCTCCTCTGAGTAAATACCAAGGAGGGCAATTGCTGGGTCATATGAGAGTATGTTTAGTTTTGTAAGAAGCTGCTGAACTGTCTTCCAAAGTTGCTGTACCTTTCGCATTCCCAGCAGCAATGCATGCGAGCTTCTATTGTTTCGCATTCTTGCCAGCACTTGGTGGTGTCAGTGTTCTGGCTTTTTTTTTGAGACGGAGTCTCGCTCTGTCGCCCAGGCTGGAGGGCAGTGGCACAATCTCGGTTTACTGAAAGCTCCGCCTCCTGGGTTCACCCTATTCTCCTGCCTCAGCCTCCTGAGTAGCTGGGACTACAGGCGACCACCACCACGCCCGGCTAATTTTTTGTATTTTTAGTAGAGACGGGGTTTCACTGTGTTAGCCAGGATGGTCTCGATCTCCTGACCTCCTGATCCGCCCGTCTCAGCCCCCCAAAGTGCTGGGATTACAGGTGTGAGCCACCGCACCAGGCCAGTGTTCTGGCTTTTGGCCATTCTATTTAGTAGGTGTGTTGTGGTATCTCATTTTTGTAGGGTTTTTCTTTTCTATCTCATTTTCTTATTGATTATTGGTATATATGCTGTTATGCTTTTTTGTATATTAACTTTGTACCCAGTAACCTTGCTGAACTCTTTTGATTTTTGAGACGGAGTTTCGATCTTGTAGCCCAGGCTGTAGTGCAATGGCGTGATCTTGGCTCACTGCAACCTCCGCCTCCCAGGTTCAAGTGATTTTCCTGCCTCAGCCTCCTGAGTAGCTGGGATTACAGGTGTTAACCACACCTGGCTAATTTTTGTATTTTTAGTAGAGACGGGGTTTTACCATGTTGGTCAGGCTAGTCCCGAACTCCTGACCTCGACCTCCCAAAGTGCTGGGATTACAGGTATGAGCCACCATGCCTGGCCATGAACTCTTTTATTAGTCTTTCAAATCTTCGACGTGGAAAATCACATCTTGTTTTGTTTTTTTTTTTTTGAGATAGGGTCTCACTCTGTCACCCAGGCTGCAGGGCAGTGGTATGATCATGGCTCACTGTAGTCTCAACCTCCCCAGGCTCAGGTGATCCTCCCACCACAGCCTCCCACGTAGCTGGGACTATAGGTGCCCACCACCAACCCAGCTAATTTTTTTTTTTTTTGTATCTTTTGTAGAGACAGGGTTTCACCATGTTGCCCAGGCTGGTCTCAAACTTCTGAACTCAAGCAATCCTCCCGCCTTGGCCTCCCAAAGTGCTGGGATTACAGGCGTGTGCCACTATGCCTGACAGAAAATCATATTAATCGTACATTAGGATAGGCAGAGGAAACAATATGAGGAGGGCCTTGACAAGAGAAAGTTCAAGAAACAGAGAAGGCAGATGATACTGGGCATAGTGAGAAAAAAGGCAGATGAGGAGGCAAGACAGAGGCAGCATCATTGCACAAGGTCTTGAAATACATGTTTAGGATTCTGATGCAATGAAAAGCCATTGAACGGGTTTAGGTTAAAACTGGAGGAAAGCCTCTAAGGTAAGCTATTGGATTCTGCCAATGTTTGTGTCCTGGCCTACATTTTCATCAAAATTTGGATGAATAGATATAAAGCATGCTTTTCTTTTTTTCTTTTTTTTTTTTTTTTTGAGATGGAGTCTCGCTCTGTCACCCAGGCTGGAGTGCAGTGGCACAATCTCGGCTCACTGCAAGCTCCGCTTCCCGGGTTCACGCCATTCTCCTGCCTCAGCCTCTCCGAGTAGCTGGGACTACAGGCGCCCGCCACCACGTCTGGCTAATTTTTTTGTATTTTTAGTAGAGACGGGGTTTCACCGTGGTCTCGATCTCCTGACCTCGTGATCCGCCCACCTCGGCCTCCCAAAGTGCTGGGATTACAAGCGTGAGCCACCGCGCCCGGCCATAAAGCATGCTTTTAAAGGATAACTCAAATATAATCCTGAGATGGCTTATTGTGAACTTGTAAAGTCTCAAGAATACATCCTTAGACATGAGACTGAGTGCTTGCTAAGATCCTTTCCAACTTTGAGATGTTGAGGTTCTATGCTTTTCTTGTTTTTCTTTCTTTTTTTATTACTGCTGCTTATGGAGCAGAGCAATCCCATAGGCAGTATGCTCAGAATAGGTGGTTCTATGCTTTTCATCCTGGGCACCCTGGAACTGGAGGGAATGTTGTTTTCCACTGGAAGTGGGGAAATAGAATGAACCTGTACTTTGAGATGCAATCTGTTAGGGCAGATCCATATATATTTTATTTTTTTTTTATATATATTTTTTTTTTTTTTTAGTAGAGACGGGGTTTCACCTTGTTAGCCAGGACGTTCTTGATCTCCTGACCTCGTGATCTGCCTACCTCGGCCTCCCAAAGTGCTGGGATTACAGGCGTGAGCCATCTCGCCTGGCCGGGAAGATCCATATTTATACAAATAACTATCACATATATGTTGAGTGTTGTAATAGACAGGCATGCAAGGGATGCAGGAGGATATTATGAATGGAAGGGGATGGTACAGAAGGTTGTGATATTCGGACTGAAGCAGGAGCAAGGGGAAGGCTTGAAAGAAACTATGGCAGGATACAGGAAAAAGAAAAAGGACTGAACCAGAACAGCATGTGTCAGTGGAGCCGTTTCTGAGGCAGGAGGAAAATCTGGTAGGTATGAGGGGAAAAGGAAGGGAGTAACTGAGAATCACTCCTGGGTCTCTAGCTCTACACATAACATGGTGACTGTCTTAAAGAAGGCTGGGTGTGGTGGCTCACACCTGTAATCCCAGCACTTTGGGAGGCAGAGGTAGGAGGACAGCTTGAGGGAAAGAGTTCGAGACCAGCCTGGGCAACACAGTGAGACTCCCATCTCTACCAAAAATTTAAAAAATTAGCCAAGTGTGGTGGCAGAAGCCTGAGGTCCTGGCTACTTGGGAGGCTGAGGTGGGAGGATCACTTGAGCCTGGGAGGTGGAGGCTGCAGTAAACCATGACTGCACTACTGCACTCCAGTCTGGGCAACAGAGTGAGACCCTCCCACTGGGCTTGAGCGATCCTCCCACCTTGGCCTCCAAAATGCTGGGATTACAGCTGTGAGCCACTGTGCCTGGCCCTGGGGAAAAGTAAATCTTTTTTTTTTTTTTTTTGAGACGGAGTCTTGCTCTGTCCCCCAGGCTGGAGTGCAGTGGCGCAATCTCGGCTCACTGCAAGCTCCGCCTCCCGGGTTCACGCCATTCTCCTGCCTCAGCCTCCCGAGTAGCTGGGACTACAGGCGTCCGCCACCACACCCGGCTAATTTTTTTTTTTTTTTTGTATTTTTAGTAGAGACGGGGTTTCACCGTGTTAGCCAGGATGGTCTCGATCTTCTGACCTTGTGATCCGCCCGCCTCGGCCTCCCAAAGTGCTGGGATTACAAGCTTGAGCCACCGCGCCCGGCCGAAAAATAAATCTTAAAGAAATTTCAGACCCTTCAGCCAGGCACGGTGGCTCAACCCTGTAATCCCAGCACTTCCGGAGGCTGAGGCAGGTGAATCACGAAGTCAGGAGTTCAAGACCAGCCTGGCCAAGATGGTGAAACCGTGTCTCTACTAAAAAAACAAAAATTAGCCAGGCGTGGTGGCAGGCGCCTGTAATCCCAGCTACTTGGGAGGCTGAGGCAGAGAACTGCTCGAACCTGGGAGGCGGAGGTTGCAGTGAGCTTAGATCATGCCACTGCACTCCAGCCTGGGCAACAAAGGGAGACTCTGTCTCAAAAAAAAAAAAATAAAATAAACAAAGAAACACTTCGGGCCAGGCGTGCTGGCTCACGCCTGTTATCGCAGCACTTTGGGAAGCCGAGACAGGCGGATTGCCTGAGTTCAGGAGTTCGAGAACAGCCTGGGCAACACGGTGACATGTCTCTACTAAAATACAAAAAATTAGCTGGGCGTGGGAGCGTGCGCCTGTAGTCCCAGCTACTCGGGAGGCTGAGGCAGGAGAATTGCTTGAACCCGGGCGGCGGAGGTTGCAGTGAGCCGAGATCATGCCACTGCACTCCACCCCGGGCGACAGAGCAAGACTCCGTCTCAAAAAAAAAAAAAAAAAAACTTTGGACCCCAATTCACTATTCCAAAAGGAAAAAATTAAGTTGAAAGCTGAGTCATGCACAAGCTGCCTTTCATTCCTAAGCAGACATACTTGACATAATACACAACTGACTATTCCCCTACCTGCTCCTTTTCTCTTGTTCCCTCCCTATTTTCCCTCCAGCTCACTTTTCCCCTTTAAATACTGAATCCCTCAAATTCATCTTTGGAGAAAGGCAGAGACCACAGACTGTTTCTGTGATTGTGTTTTTTCCTTTCGGGAATGTCCTTAACCTTGGCAAAATAAATTTCTAAATCAATTGAGACCTGTCTCAGATACTTCTTGGTTTACAGAAGGAATGGAAGATTCCAACACTTTTGAGTTTTCCTAGCCATCTAACTACAAAGGAGCTCAAAGCCAATTCTATTCCTGAAGTCTGGGACAGGAATATGCTGGCTACTCCAGGCAGCAGGAAGAATGATCAAAGTAACTTTAAAGCTCCCACCTGTGTGTTTTCCTACAACAGTAAATTAAGGATTCCACAAAATCTGGGGCTTTGGAATGAAGTAATGTTAATTTCACCAGAAAAGGAAACCTATTTTTTTTTTTATTTGACAGGGTCTCACTCTGTTGCCCAGGCTGGAGCGCAGTGGTGCGATCTCAGCTCACCGCAACCTCCGCCTCCCGGGTTCAAGCAATTCTCCTGCCTCAGCCTCCCAAGTAGCTGGGATTACAGGCACTTGCCACTACGCCCGGCTGATTTTTGTATTTTTAGTAGTGACGAGGTTTCACCATGTTGGTAAGGGTGGTCTCGAACTCCTGACCTCAAGTGATCCACCCGCCTGGGCCTCCCAGAGTGCTGGGATTACAGGCGTGAGCCACCGCGGCCGGCCTCAATATTTCTTATTTAACCAAATATACCCCAACTGTCATCAATTTTGTTATAATTAATTATCCCACTTGTAACCATTTAAAAATTATAAATGAGTTTTTTTTTTCGGTACTAAGTCTTGGAAATTTGGTGTGTATTGTACACTTAACAGCACATCTCAACTTAGGCCAGCCACGTTTCAGAGCTCACCAGCCACATGCGGCTCGCGGAAGCGGAGCCCCGCCGAGGACCTGTGGCGTCCTCCCGCTCCACTAAGAGTTCGTTCCAGAGCTCAGCTGGCCCGCGACCTAGGCCCCGCCCCGCGCCCCTCCCAGGTTACATCACAGAGCCCACAGGCCCCACCCGCTGGTGGCCCGGTCCGCGTGTGCGCCGACTGTCGCACTCTCCTCGCTCCAGGCGCCCAAACTCTGAGAGAGAGCGACGGCCATCACAGAACAGCGGAGGCAGTCGATCGGACTGCCGTCCGCTTCGGCATTCGCAGGCCGCAGGCCGCAGGCAGGAGGCTACAGTACCCAGACACACCTCGCCCTAACGGCCCGCGGCTCGCGCAGCTCTGCAGAGAGGTCGTGGCGGCAGGGCCAGCACCCATTGGTCCGCCACAGCTCTCCGCCCTCCCCCTGGTCACGCTTATTGGCCGGAGCTGCGGCGCCCGCCTGGTAGGCGGTGGCGGCGTCCCTCCCTTGCGCCCGCCCTCAAGAGGCGACGAGGAAGCGGCCGCCTCCCTGCGCCCCGCCCCTCCGGCTAGCTCGCTGGCTCCCGGCTCCTCCCGACGTCTCCCAGCTCCTCACGGCTCTTCCCGGCGCTCTCCTGGCTCCCTTCTGCTCCAGCTCCGTCTCGGCGGCGGCGGGTAGGTGCAGCCGCAGGCGGGTCCGATTGGAGGGGCGGCCTCCTCACTGTCCCGGGGCTGCCCGAGCCTTGTCCCGCGGCAGCCGGGTACCCCACGGGGCCCGCCCGAGGCGTGGAAGGGCGGTGGCCGCCGGCCTGCGAGAAGCGGGGGCGTCCGAGGGAGGGGGCCAGGCGGGGGGCCGGCGGCCGTGACCTTCGGAGTCTTTGAGGCGCGATCTAGGGGGGTCCTTGGAGTGAGGGGTCTGAGAGGTCCAGCTTTGAGGGTCGGGGCGGTGGGGCCGAGCGACATGCCTTGGGCTCTGGATGGGGCTGAGACGCGGAGCGAGGGTCGGCCGCAGTTTGGGGCCCTGGGTGGGGTTCGGAGGTGTAGGAGAACTCAGGGGTCGTTTTCTGAGGCTTTATGGGGGTCAGTTGATGTGAGGCTGAGGTGAGCCTTAGTATGTCCAGTCAGGGGTTATGGGTGGGGCTGAGGGGTGGTCTGGAGAACCGGGCCCTAGGCGGGGCTCTTCCCCCTTGCAAAGGCCCCGGCACTGTGTGGGGACTAAAGCGTGTGTCTGGCAGTGGGAGTGCGAAGGGGTCGCGTTAGGGTGGGGGTGGGGAGGATACAGGGACTAGGAGGGGCAGTTGGAAGCATTACCCAGAACAGATTGTGATTTAGCACATGGAACAAGTTCTCCGCCGGTGTGAGTTAGATCCCTTTGGTGAAATTGTCCTGTGGAGGAGTTGTGAGAGTTTTGCTGACTTCCAGGAACGGGTAAATTAAATGCATTTGCTGCTTTGGGGAAGAGGCAGTGATTGATTACCTTTAGGTTTGTGCTTTAGGACCCAAACTCGGATGAAATACGTGTTCCTCGGGAAGGTTAGTGTTACCCAGCTTTCTACTGGAAACCCCCTTTTCTCCTTTGCCTTCTCTGGTCCTGTTACAGTATTGCTCCCCAGGGCCTCTCGATTCTCTCTCCCTGGCTGCATAGCATTGCAGTGTTTCTTGCAGTGTGTGTGTGTGTGTGTGTGTGTGTGTGTGTGCGCGCGCGCGCGCGCGCTCTTGTGTGCGTGTGTGTGTGCGCGCGCGCGTCTCCTGCCCCCCCACCCCCGCCCGTTTCCCTGCTGCTGTGCTTTTGGCAACTGCCTCTGCTCTTTCCCAGGGATGGTTGTGGCATTGCATCAGGGGATATTTGTGCTTGTAATTTGCTCACTCAGCCCAGGAGGAGGGAGAATAGTATGCTGTAGAGATGGGGGGCGGGGGCAGGGTGCCGTCAGCTTGGCTGGGTAGACAGAGAATGGGTGTGGTGAGGGAATACAGCTGCTCTAGGCCTTTAGGGTAACACTGCCCAGTCATCAGCGCAGAGATTCAAAGAGCACCACCAGCAGCTATTTTTATAAATCAATCCTGAATCCAAGCTGAGCACATGGATTTAGAGTGAACAGTTGTCATGCTCTATTACAAGCTGGGTGTTTGGTAGACAACATTAAAGTTGCTAAGCAGGAGACTCCCATCTGTACTGTGCAGTGTGTACTTGCAACTTTTAAACTTTGCTTTTGTCAGCTCCATAGATTGGGACATCTCTCTTCAGGCTGTGTCTTTTAAATTGACGTAGTTTGCTGATCTGTACTACTACTTTTCACCTCAGTGAAATGTTTTCACCTCAGTTACATACTTCCTTTTAAATTTAGCTTCAAAATAATAAAGCTGTCACTTTTTGAGCACTTGCCATCTCCCAGGCACTAGCTGTATTTATTAACAGATGAGGAAATTGAGACTGATGGGAATAAGAGGTCACACAGATAGTTAAGTGGCAAAAATGGTATCCAGCCAAACCAAGGTCTCTCCAACCCCCACGTAGTAGTTCAGAACTTCAGAATTTTGGTTTACATTGGGATGATTCAAGTGCTTGAGAATTTATTCATGCAAAGTAAACAAACTCACCAGAGACTGATAAACCAGATAACAGTTAATGCATGTTGCAAGTATTAAGTGCCATGTGCACAATTGGATTTAATTATCCACCGACCGGGACACCTCCATTGTTCTGGGCTGCCTAATCAGTAATAAAAAGGTAGTTGATTATGGAATTGGAAAGGCACTGGATATTCTTAGTGGGTATTTTTTAAATTTAAATTTTATTTATTTATTTTTGAGACAGAGTCTTGCTCTGTCACCCAGGCTGGACAGTGGCAGTATCTCGGCTCACTGCAGCCTCCACCTCCTGAGTTCAAGCAGTTCTCCTGCCACAGCCTCCCGAGTAGCTGGGATTACAGGCATGTGCCACCACACCTGGCTGATTTTTGTATTTTTAGTAGAGACGGGGTTTCGCCACGTTGGCCAGACTGGTCTCAAACTCCTGACCTCAAGTGATCCGCCTGCTTTGGTCTCCCAAAGTGCTGGGATTACAGGTGCAGGCCACCATGCCCAGCCACTTATTTTTATTCTATTTTATTTTTTGAGATGGAGTCTTGCTGTGTCATCCAGGCTGGAGTGCGGTGGCATGATCTTGGCTCACTGCAACCTCTGCCTCCCGGGTTCAAGCGATTCTCCTGCCTCAGCTTCCTGAATAGCTGGGATTATAGGCACCCACCACCACGCCTGGCTAATTTGTGTGTGTATATATACACGCACACACACACACACACACACATATACATACAAATATACATATATATACATATATACATACATATATACACACATATATACACATACATATATATACACACATATATACACATACATATATATACACACACATATATACACATACATATATATATATATATATACACACACAGACATATATATATATATATTTTTGAGATGGAGTCTTACTCTGTCACCCAGGCTGGAGTGCAGTGGTGCGATCTCGGCTCACAGCAACCTCCGCCTCCTGGGTTCAAGTGATTCTCCTGCCTCAGCCTCCCGAGTAGCTGAAACTACAGGCACGTGCCACCATGCCTGGCTACTTTTTTGTATTTTTAATAGAGACGGTTTCACTGTGTTAGGGTGGTCTCTATCTCCTGACCTCATGTTCCGCCTGCCTCGGCCTCCCAAAGTCCTGAGATTACAGGCGTGAGCCACCGCGCCTGGCTAATTTTCGAATTTTTAGTAAAGATGGCGTTTCAACATTTTGGCCAGGCTGGTCTTGAACTCCTGACCTCAGATGATCCACCTGCCTTGGCCTCCCAGAGTGTTGGGATTACAGGTGTGAGCCATCATGCCTGGCTTTACGGGTATTTTAATCAAGGAACAAAAGTCTAGTGAGTCTCCCTTTCCCCAATGTAAAAACACACATACAGTACTGGAGGATGTCTTAACACATTTTCCTACTCTGTCTCACTTGTTTTTTAAGTAGTCTCTTCAAATATTTGTCATTCCAGCATCCCTTTGTTAAAATTTTCAAATTTACAAATACATTTATATTACCTATTAAAAAGTCATTTTCCGTTGTTTGCTGACAGTGAAGGAAGCACCTGGATTTTCTTACATATAGGCGGCTTGGCTTTAGTCAGAGAGTAGGTTCTTCCTGATCTCATAGTGTCTTGTTCTTCCTAATCTTGTTTCTGAATTTGGTGATCAATCCTTTGGCTCTGTAAACTTTTGCTCTTGACAGTTAAAATTTTTGGAATCACTTTGCTTTTTTTTGTTTTTTAAAGATTAAGCGTGAGTAGTTGCTATGTAGCTTTTAGATTTCCTTAAGATGTGAGAAAATCTGAGAGAACATTTTGACCCAGTGGAAGGCATCTTGGCAGTTCATGTATATAGTCAATTTGAAAAGGAAACCAAGTAAATATCACTGATTTCACTTTGTCTTTCTAAACAGCACTTTTAGAACCAGGTTATTGTAGACTTACTGCTAGGAGTGAGTGGGTTGAGAACAATTAAGGTTAAGAAGGAGGATCATAGGGCTCGGTGGCTCATGCCTGTAATTCCAGCACTTTGGGAGCCTGAGGCGGAGGATTGCTTGAGGCCAGAAGTTTGATACCAGCCTGGATAACATAGTGAGACCCTGTCTCCATTAAAAAAAAAAACAAAAGCAACTTAGTTGGTCCCCAGATAATTTTAGTGTACAGCAAAACAACAAAAACAACAATAACAAACTTAGGTAGGTGTGGTGGCATGTGTCTATAGTCCCAGCTACTCTGGAGGCTGGGGTGGGAGGATCACTGAAGCCCAGGAGTTCAAGGCTCCAGTGCTATGATTGTGCCACTGCACTTCAGCCTTGCTGAAAGAGCCAGACCTGCTCACCCCTGCAAAAAAAAAAGGGGTAATAAAGCACACTGATATATATAGGGGATCATATTCATCATACTCATCTACCATTTTAGAGCTCCTAGGCCAGTCTTTCAATGCAGACCTTATGGTGAACTATTTTGGATGTCATTAACATTTTAAGCTTGAAAGTCAAGTCAACACAATTACTTTTGTGATTCTTTTTCCTTTTTTTTTTAGAGACGGGGTCTTGTTCTGTCAGTGCTGGGAGAGATCATGGCTCACTGCAGCCTTGAACTTCTGGCCTCAAGTGATCCTCCTGCCTCAGCCTCCCCAGTAGTTCAGACTGTGTATGTGCACCATCACACCTGGCTAACTTTTGTGATTCTTGTTCTTATTCTTTTTTTTTTTTTTTTTTTTTTTTTTTTGAGACTGAGTCTCGCTGTATTCCCAGGCTGGAGTGCAGTGACGCGATCTCAGCTCACCGCAACCTCCACCTCCCGGGTTCAAGCAATTCTCCTGCCTCAGCCTCCTGAGTAGCTGGGATTACAGGCAGTCCCACTGCAACCGGCTATTGTGATTCTTTATAGGTTAAAAAAGTTAATCTTCTTGGCTTGGGCATGATGGCTCATGCCTATAATCCCAGCACTTTGGGAGGCCGAGGCAGGAGGATCACTTGAGGTCAGGAGTTCGAGACCAGCCTGGCCAACATGGTGAAACCCTGTCTCTACTAAAATACAAAAATTAGCTGGCATGGTGGCAAACGCCTGTAATCCCAGCTACTCACGAGGCTGAGACAGGAGAATCGCTTGAATCTGGGAGGCACAGTTTGCAGGGAGCCAAGATCACGCCACTACACCCCAGCCTGGGCAACAAGAGTGGAACTCCATCTCAAAAAAAAAAAGTTAATCTTACTGTAAACATATTTTATTAGTTTGCATATATTTAAATATCTTTTAAAAATTTATGCTGGGTGCGGTGGCTCATGCCTGTAATCCCAGCACTTTGGGAGGCTAAGGTGGGCAGATCAAGAGGTCAGGAGTTCGAGACCAGCCTGGCCAACATGGTGAAACCCTGTCTCTACTAAAAATACAAAAATTAGCTGGGCGTGGTGGTGGGCGCCTGTAATCCCAGCTACTCGGGAAGCTGAGGCAGGAGAATCACTTGAACCCGGGAGGCGGAGGTTGCAGTGAGCTGAGACTGCACCATTGCACTCCAGCCTGGGCTACAGCGAGACTGTCTCAAAAAAAATTTTTTTTTTATTTATAACTTTCCTCACTTCTTTTTATATGGAAAATAGTTTAAAACTCATTTTAAATAATTTTAGATTTACAGAAGAGTTGTAAAGGTAGTACAGACTTTCTATATACATTCTATATTCATTCCATTTCTCTTAGCATTAACATTTTATATAACCTGATACCCTTATCAAAATTAAGAAATTAGCATTAGTGGAATATTATTGACCAAACTACAGACTTTCCTCTGATTTTCCTGTGTTTTCCACTGATGTCCTTTTCCTGTTACAGGATCCATTCCAGGATACCACGTTGCATTTAGATGTCACCATTCTTTAGTTTCTTCCAATAGGTGACAGTTTCTTCGTCTCTCCTTCGCTATCTTTCCTTGACACCTTTAAAGATGAGTGGTCATGCATTCGTAAAATGGTTCTCATTTTGGGTTTTCTGATGCTTTCTCATGATTAGCCTGAGGTTATACATTTTGGGGAAAAATACCATAGAGATGGTTTACCCTTCTCGTCACATCATATCTGGGGATACCTGATACCAACATGACTTGTTGCTGATTTTTTTTATTTTATTTTTTAATTTAATTTTATTTGTTTATTTTTTTTTATTTTTTATTTATTTTTTTTTTTTTGAGACAGAGTCTCGCTCTGTCACCCAGGCTGGAGTGCAGTGGCGCGATCTCGGCTCACTGCAAGCTCCGCCTCCCGGGTTCATGCCATTCTCCTGCCTCAGCCTCTCCGAGTAGCTGGGACTACAGGCACCTGCCACCACGCCCGGCTAATTTTTTTTGTATTTTTAGTAGAGACAGGGTTTCACCGTGGTCTCGATCTCCTGACCTCGTGATCCGCCCGCCTCGGCCTCCCAAATTGCTGGGATTACAAGCGTGAGCCACCGTGCCCGGCCCGACTCGTTGCTGATTAACCTTTTTTTTTTTTTTGAGACAAAGTCTTGCTCTGTTGCCCAGGCTGGAGTGCAGTAGCATGATCTTGGCTCATGGCAACCTCTGCCTACTCAATTCAAGTGATTTTTGTGCCTTAGCCTCCCAAGTAGCTGGGACTACAGGCACGTGCCACCACGCCTGATTTTTGTATTTTTAGTAAAGGCGGGGTTTTGCCATGTTGCCCAGGCTGGTCTTGAACTCCTGGCCTCATGCAGTCCACCTGGTTCATCCTCTGAAAATGCTAGGATTGCAGGCATGAGCCACTGTGCCTTGTTAACTTTGATAACTTGATTAATGTTCTGTACTGTAAAGTGACTATTTTTCTGCTTTTTAGTTTTACTTGCTAGAACCTAGAAATGAGTCACCAAGTCATATCCATACTCCGGGAGAAGGGAATTAAGCTCCAACCCCTGAAGGGAGGAGTATCAAAGAATTTGTGGGCATCTTAAAATTCCTAAAGTAATTAGTTAATATTTTGGGGAAGATAACTGTGAGGTTATACAGAGATCTGATTTCTCCTTAAAAATTTCCTCTACTTATTTTAGCATTCATTAGTGAATCTTGCCTGTGGCAGCATTGATTATGTTATTCTGTTGGTTTTCCATTTTTCTAATTCTTTCTACTTTTATGATTTGGAATCCTTTTGTAAGGAAGATTTATGCTTCCCCCATTTATTTATTAAATCATTTATATCAACATGGACCCATGAATATTTTTTTCTTTGCTTATAATCCAGTAGTATATTTTGTTGTTCAAGTTGTTCCAGCTTTGGCCATTTTAACATTGGCACCTATGTTCTTTTGAAATACCTTTCCCTACCTTTCTTTGTCTTTTAGCACTTTTGTGCTTTCTGGCACTGTAAGATGCCCCAGTCTCATCTTATACTTTACCTGCCCCAACCCTAAAATCAGCCATTTCTCCAAGGTGTCCTGGTTCCTTCTGTTGGAGAAGAGTATTTAGAAACCACTATCTGGTTTCTAAATGAGCTTGATGTACTCATCACTGCTAGGGTATCACTGCTTCTAGGCCCTCTCAGGGGATAGTTAGGAAGTAATATATATATATACTGACCCACACATATCTTTGTTTACTTCTGTATCTGTCTGTATATAAATATAAACATGAGTTTATACTGATATCTCTGATGCTGATCCAGCACCACAGAGTTCATTCTAGCATTCTCTTCCTTGCTTCTTTCTCTGAAAGTGAGAAATTTGGCTGATTTAATGAATAATACATGCTAATTTTTTCAACTCTAATATATATATGAAGTAAAAAAATACAGTCTTAATTGTCATATAAAGTAAATTTCCAAAGCATTTTGCAGTTGTTAACTACTTTAAATTATACTCCTATTATATTGGTATTTTAAATTACTGTTTTTTAGCTCAGGTAGAGAGATGAAATCATTTACCCTTGGCCAAACAGAAAGTGAGTGATTGTATCTAGAATTGAAGATTTATTTATTTATTTATTTATTTATTTATTTTGAGATGGAGTCTTGCTGTCTCCCAGGCTAGAGTTCAGTGGCTCAATCTCGGCTCACTGCAAGGTGTGCCTCCGGGGTTCACACCATTCTCCTGCCTCAGCCTCCTGAGTAGCTGGGACTACAGGCGCCTGCCACCACGCCCGGCTAATTTTTTGTATTTTTAGTAGAGACAGGGTTTCCCCATGTTAGCCAGGATGGTCTCGATCTCCCGACCTCGTGATCCGCCCGCCTCAGCCTCCCAAAGTGCTGGGATTACAGGCGTGAGCCACCGCACCCGGCCTATTTATTTATTTTTTAAGAGACAGAGTCTTGCTATGTTGCTCAGGCTGGTCTTGAATTCCTGGCCTCAAGCAGTCCTCCTACCTCAGCCTCCCAAAGTTCTGGGATTATAGGTGTGAGCCACTGTGCCTGGCCAAATGACCTATTCTCACTCCCACTGCTATACTTGATCCTAAGAAAAGCAGTCTCATTATCTTGACTAACAAATCAACCTTTGTCTTCTTGATGGGATTGTTCCTTTTAATTAAAGAAGTTCCTGGTATTTAGCTTTTTTTAAAAAAAAGTACTTTTAGCAGTATTGAGAGCAAAAACAATTCTTTTTCTGGACTTCTTCCTCCTCGTAGAATCATAGAAGAGATTTAGAGATAATCTAGACAAATGTTTCACATAATAGGTGATTCCTCCAGTTCTCTATGCAGGTATTTCCCAAGATAAGGACTTCACAGCTGGTTGCTACCAATTCCAGGTTTGCAGATTTGTCATTTTAGAAAGATTTTCCTGATAATGATTATAGATCTGCCTCTGTGCAGTTTCTCTTCAGTGGTCCTAATTTTTCTGTCTACAGTTATTCCTTGTAGCTCTAATCTCAACTTTGCACCTGTTCAATGACAGTTATTTTGTCTCACCTTTTTCTTTTCCACACTAGTGGCTTTTCCCCCAGCTACCTCTCATGAAATGTGCTTTCTATGCCTTTTATTGTCAGAAGACAAAGTTACAACAAATTTAGTTATAGATTTTTTTTTTTTTTGAGATGGAGTCTCGCTCTTTTGCCCAGGCCGGAGTGCAGTGGCACTATCTCGGCTCACTGCAAGCTCCACCTCCCGGGTTCACGCCATTCTCCTGCCCTAGCCTCCCGAGTAGCTGGGACTACAGGCGCCCGCCACCGCGCCCGCTAATTTTTTGTATTTTTAGTAGAGACGGTGTTTCACTGTGTTAGCCACTATGGTCTCGATCTCCTGACCTCTTGATCCGCCCGCCTCGGCCTCCCAAAGTGCTGAGATTACAGGCGTGAGCCACTGCGCCCGGCCTTTTTTTTCTTTTTGAGATGGAGTCTTGCTGTGTCGCCCAGGCTGGAATGCAGTGGTGTGATCTTGGCTCACTGCAGCCTCTGCCTCCTGGGTTCAAGTGATCCTCCCGCCTCAGCCTCCCAAGTAGCTGGGAGTACAGGTGCACACCACCAGGCCCCAGCTAATTTTTGTATTTTTAGTGGAGATGGGGTTTTTGCCATATTGACCAGGCTGGTCTCGAACTCCTGACCTCAAGTGATCCACCCACCTTGGCCTGCCAAAGTGCTGAGATTATAGACGTGAGCTGCCGCACCCAGCTTCAGCCTTGAAATTCTTAATCAGGTATAGGTTGAGTATCCATTATTTGAAATATGAGACCAGAATTGTTCATATTTTGGATTTTTTGGATTTTGGAATCCAAAAGTATCTGTAGTATACAGATATTCCAAAATGCTCTCTAGTGAGCATTTCTTTTGACATCAAAAAGTTTTAGATTTTGGAGCATTTCAGATTTTGGATTTTTGTGTGTTTTTTGAGACAGGGTCTCAGTCTGTTGCCAGAGTTTAGTGGCATAATCACAGCTCACTTCAGCCTTGAACTTCTTGGCTCAGGTGATCCTCCTGCCTCAGCCTCTTGAGTAGCTGGGCTTACAGGCACGTGCCACCATGCCCAGCTAATTTTTGTATTGTTTGTGGAGACAGCGTTTCACCATGTTGCCCAGGCTGGTCTCAAACTCCTAGGCTCAAGCGATCTTTTCACCTCAGCCTCCTAACATGCTGGGGATTTCATGCATGAGCCACTACACCCAGCCCAGGTTTGAGATTTTTGGATTTGGGATGCTCAGCATATAATTCACTTGGGTTAGCCCACTTTCTCTTTTAGGAATAGAAATCCACTAGTAGGACTCTGGAGAGCTCTCAGTCATTTTCTTATGGGAAGAACGTATTTTTATTGAAATAATTTGTATTTGGGCAGTGAGTGTGTTGCTTTGGGTGACAAGTGATTTCTGAGTTTAGGAAGGATTGGGAGCAGAGAAAGTGGGGGATAAGGCAGATTTACAGGCTTAGTTCTCTGCATATCAGCTCAAGTTTCACCTTTAGAAGGTCGTTCATGGCCCCTTTGTACCCTACTCTTCTTTGGTGTTTTCCCCAATATACATCTTTGGGCATATGTCATTCCACATTTTAAAAAGTTGATACATAATTCACATATCATAAAACTCACCATTTTAAAGCATACAATTTGGGGTAGGCATGGTAGCTCATGCCTGTAATCCCAGCACTTTGGGAGGCTGAGGTGGGAGGATTTCTTGAGCCCAGGAGTTTGAGACCAGCATGGGCAACATAGCATGGCAACCCTGTCTCTACAAAAAAAAAAAAAAAAAATTAGCCAGGCATGGTGGTGCACACCTGTAGTCCCAGACTCTTGGGAGGCTGAGGTGGGAGGATCATTCACTTGAGCCAAAGAATTTGAGATTGCAGTGAGCCATGATCATGCACTCTAGCCTGGGCCACAGAGCAAGACCCTGTCAAAACAAAACAAAACAAAATCATAGAATTCAGTGGTTTTTGGTGTATTCACAATATTGTGCAACTACCACCATTATCTAAGTCTAGAACATTTTCTTTACCCCCAAAAGAAACCTCATACCCATTAGCGGTCTCTTCCATTCCCTTCATTCACCCAGCCTCTGGCAACCACTAATCATCTTCCTGTCTCTATTCTGGACATTCCATATAAATGGAATCATACAATAAATGGCCTTTCTGTGTTTGGCTTCTTTCATTTAGCATAATGCTTTTAGGTTCATCCATGTTGTAGCATGTATCATTTCATTCATTTTTATGGCTGAATAATATTACATTGCATGGATATACTGCATTTTGTTTATGCATTCATCCATTGATGAACATTTGGGTTGCATTTTTTAGCTATTATGAATAATGCTCTGTGAAGATTCAGATATGTTTTTGTATGGACATTTATTTTTGTGTAAATACCTAGAAGGAGAATTGCTTGGTTATATGTTAATTATGTTTAACCTTTTAAAAAATTATTTCTCGCCAGGCGTGGTAGCTCACGCCTGTAATCCTAGCACTTTGGGAGGCTGAGGAGGGTGGACTGCTTGAGCCCAGCAATTCAAGACCAGCCTGGGGCAGGCAATATGGTGACACCCTGTCTCTATAAAAAAAAAAAAAAATTAAAACCAGAAAATTATTTTTTTTTTTTCTTTCTTTTTTTTTTTTTTTTTCTTTTTTTGAGACTGAGTTTTGTTCTTGTTGCCCAGGCTGGAGTGCAATGGCACAATCTCGGCTCATGGCAGCCTCCACCTCCCAGGTTCAAGTGATTCGATTCTCCTGCCTCAGCCTCTCGAGTAGCTGGGATTACAGGCATGCACCACCACGCCTGGCTAATTTTGTATTTTTAGTAGAGGCGGGGTTTCTTCATGTTGGTCAGGCTGGTCTCGAACTCCCAACCTCAGGTGATCTGCCCGCCTTGGCCTCCCAAAGTGCTGGGATTACAGGCGTGAGCCACTGCACCTGGCTTTCTTTTCTTTTTTGAGACAAGATCTTGCTCTGTCACTCAGGCTGGAGTGCAGTGGTGCGATCGTGATTCACTGCAGCCCTGACCTCCAGGGCTCAGGTGATTCTTCCACCTCAGCCTTCTGGATAGCTGGCATTGTAGGTGTGTGCCACCACACCTGGATAATTTAAAAAAACAATTTTAATTAGAGATGGGGTCTCCTTATGTTGCCCAGTGAACTCTTGGGCTGAAGCAATCCTTTTGCTTGGCCTCCCAAAGTGCTAGGATTACAGGTGTGAGCCACTATGCCTGGCTGATAGTAAGTATCTTTTGAAACACAAAAGTTTTAAATTTTGATGAAGTCCAGTTTATCTAGTTTTTTCTTGGTTGCTTGTGCTATAGGTGTCACATCTAAGAAACGGTTGCCAAATTTAAGGTGATCAAGATTTCTCTTTCTTTTCTTTGTTCATTCGTTCGTTCTTTTGTTCATTCGTTCTTCTTTCTGAGACAGGGTCTCTGTCTTTTGTCCAGGCTGGAGTGCAGTGGCACTATCGCTGCTCATTGTAAGCTCTGCCTCCCAGGTTCATGCCATTCTCCTGCCTCAGCCTCCCAAGTAGCTGGGACTACAGGTGCCCACCACCATGCCCAGCTAATTTTTTTTTTGTATTTGTAGTAGAGATGAAGTTTCACCATGTTAGCCAGAATGGTCTCGATCTCCTCGTGATCTGCCCACCTCGGGCTCCCAAAGTTCTAAGATTACAGGCATGAGCCACTGCGCCCGGCCGAGATGTGGTCTTACTATGTTGTCCAGGCTGATCCCGAACTCCTGGGCTGAAGTGATCAGCTTTCCTTGCCTCCCAAAATGCTGGGATTATAGGTGTAATTTATGTTTCTTTAAATAATTTTATAGTTTTAGCTGTTATATTTAGTTTTTTTAATCAATTTCAAATTAATTTTTATACATGATGTGTGAGGTGAGGTAGGAGTCCAAAATCTTTTTCTTTTTCTTTTTTTTTTTTTTTTTTTTTTTTTGAGATGGAGTTTCGCTCTGTTGCCCAGGCTGAAGTGCAATGATGTGATCTTGGCTCACTGCAGCCTCCTCCACCTCCCAGGTTCAAGCGATTCGCAGCCTCCCGAGTAGCTGGGATTACAGGCGCCCACCACCACACCCAGCTAATTTTTGTATTTTTAGTAGAATACAACATGGTTTCACCATGTTGGCCAGGCTGGTCTCGAACTCCTGACCTCAGGTGATTCACCTGCTTTAGCCTCCCAAAGTGCTGGGATTACAGGCGTGAACCACCGCGCCCGGCCCAAAATCTTTTTCATTTGTTTTTTTTTTGGTGTGGATATCTAGTTGTCCTTGAACCAGTTGTTGAAAAGACTTCTCTTTTTCCATTGAATTGTGTATCATCTTAGCATCCATGTTTCTAGTCAATTGACCATAGAGGTGTGGGCTTATTTCTGGACTTTCTTTTTTTTTGAGACAGAGTCTTGCTCCATTGCCCAGGCTGGAGTACAGTGGCGTGATTTCAGCTCACTGCAACCTCTGCCTTCCAGGTTCAAGCAATTCTCCTGCCTCCGCCTCCTGAGTAGCTAGGATTACAGGCGTGCTGTAATTTTTTACAGGGTAAAAATTACCCAGCTAATTTTTATATTTTTAGTAGAGACGGGGTTTCACCATTTTGGTCAGACGGGTCTCGAACTCCTGACCTCAAGTGATCCGCCTGACTTGGCCTCCCAAAGTTCTGGGATTACAGGTGTGAGCCACCGTGCCCGGCCTGGACTTTCAATTCTATTCCATTGGTGTACGTCTATGCCAGTACCACCATGCTTGCTTTCTTTTATTTTCACTCTGTGGTACTACTATCTGCTACTATCTGCATAAATATGCTGTCTTGATTAATGTACTTTTGTAATATGTTTTGAAATTAGGAAGTGTGAGTTTTCTAATTTTGTTCTTTTGAAGATTGTTTTGGCTATTCTGGATCCTTGGCATTTCCATTTGAGCTTTAGGATCAACTTGGCAACTTTTGCAGAAAAGGCAGTTGGAATTTTGATAGGGAATGCCTTAAATCTGTAGATAAATTTAGAGACTGCTGCCATCTTAACAATGTCAGATCTTCCACTTCATGAACGTGGGATGCCTTTCCATTTGTTTATGTCTTTAATTTCTTTCAAGAATATTTTGTAGGCTGAGTGTGGTGGTGGCTCACACCTGTAATCCCAGCACTTTGGGAGGCTGAGGTGAGAAGATTGCTTGAGCCCAGGAGTTCGAGACCAGTCTGGCCGACATATCGAGACCCTATCTCTACATACGCACATGCACACACACACACACACACAAAATTAGCTGGGTGTGGTGGCTTGCCCCTGTAATCCTAGCTACTCATCAGGGTGAGGATGAGGTGGGAGGATCCCTTCAGCCCAGGACGTCGATCTGTGATCCTGCCATTGCAGTCCAGCTTGGGCAACAGAGTGAGCCTCTGTCTCAAAAAAAAAAAAAAAAAAAAAGTGTGTGTATGTATATAAAATGTATTTTGTAGTTTTTTTTTTCTTTTTTTTTATTATTATACTTACAAGTTCTAGGGTACATGGGCACAATGTGCAGGTTTGTTACATATGTATTCACGTGCCATGTTGGTGTGCTGCACCCATTAACTCATCATTTACATTAGGTGTATCTCCTAATGCTGTCCCTCCCCCCACCCCATGACAGGCCCTGGTGTGTGACGTTCCCCACCCGGTGTCCAGGTGTTCTCATTGTTCAATAGGACACGAACTCATCCTTTTTTATGGCTGCATAGTATTCCATGGTGTGTATGTGCCACATTTTCTTAATCCATTCTATCATTGATGGACATTTGGGTTGGTTCCAAGTCTTTGCTATTGTGAATAGTGCCACAATAAACATGCGTGTGCATGTGTCTTTAAAAGACACATGATTTATAATCCTTTGGGTATATGCCCAGTAATGGGATGGCTGGGTCAAATGGTATTTCTAGTTCTAGATCCTTGAGGAATCGCCACACTGTCTTCCACAGTGGTTGGACTAGTTTACGGTCCCACCAACAGTGTAAAAGTGTTCCTATTTCTCCACATTCTCTTCAGCTTTTTTGTAGTTTTTAGTGTACAAGTCTTTTACTTTAAATTTATTCCTTAGTATTTTATTCCTTTTGATGCTATTGAAAATGGAATTATTTTCTTATTTCATTTTGTGGTGTTGATTGCTGGTATAGAGAAATATAAGATTTTTATAGATCTGGTATTCTGTGGCCTTGCCGAACTTTTTTTTTTCTTCTTTTTTTTTTTTTTTGAGATGGAGTTTCACTCTTATCGCCCAGACTGGAATGCAATGGCATGATCTTGGCTCTCCACAACCTCCGCCTCCTGGGTTCAAGCGATTCTCCTGCCTTAGCCTCCCGAGTAGCTGTGATTACAGGCATGTGCCACCATGCCTGGCTAATTTTGTATTTTTAGTAGAGTCGGGGTTTCTCCATCTTGGTCATGCTATTCTCAAACTCCCGACCTCAGGTGATCCCGCCCTCCTCAGCTTCCCAAAGTGCTGGGATTACAGGCGTGAGCCACCATGCCCGGCTGAACTTGTTTACTAATGCTAATTTGTGTGTGTGTGTGTGTGTGTGTGTGTGTGTGTGTGTATGTGTGTATTCCTTTGGATTTCTATATTGTTTTAAAATTATTATTATTTTTTGAGATGGAGTCTCTCTGTCGCCCAGACTGGAGTGCAGTGCCACAATCTCAGCTCACTGCAACCTCTGCTTCCCAGGTTCAAGCGATTCTCCTGCCTCAGCCTCCTGAGTAGGTGGGAATACAGGCATGTGCCACCATGCCCAACTAATTTTAGTATTTTTAGTAGACAGGGTTTCACCATGTTGGCCAGGCTCGTCTCCAACTCCTGACCTCAAGTGATCCACCAGCCTCAGCCTCCCAAAGTGCTGGGATTACAGGCATGAGCCACTGCACTTGGCCTAAAATTAAATATATCTTGCCACTGGCCTGAGAGTCCCTTGAAGTCAGAGACCCTTACTTCATTTCTTGTTTCTCTTTCTCTACTGGCAAATGTATGTTCAATTTATGCTGCAGTCAGGTGCTGTAGTAGTGGGACTTAGTGGAGCATAATGCCACTAATGACTTGGAAAATGGCACAGAAGAGAAGTGGGATATTGTAAAACTATTTTTACCTATTATAAAATGCTTCCTGAGGTCCAGGAAAGGCAATTCTCACGTTTGTCTCTGCTCTTCTGTACCTCTTGCCCCTAATTATCCTTTGTCTCTGGAACTCAGAATACTAAGGATCATAAAGTTAGGCGTTTAAGAATAGGAACATTAATTTGATTTTATATATTATTTCCCTAGGGAAATGTGTTCTGGCCTCATTAAAAAAATAGTATTTTCATGAATTTATAATTCATTTATTTTTTCGAGACAGAGTCTCACTCTGTTGCCCAGGCTGGAGTGCAGTGGCGCGATCTCGGCTCACTGCAGCCTCTGCTTCCTAGGTTCAAGTGATTCTCCTGTCTCACCCTCCCAAGTAGCTAGGACTACAGGCACACGCTGCCACACCCAGCTAATTTTTGTAGAGACGCAGTTTTGCCATGTTGGCCAGGCTGGTCTCGAGCGCCTGACCTCAAGCAATCCGCCCACCTCGGCCTCCCAAAGTGCTGGGATTACAGGCATGAGCCAGCGTGCCTGGCCAAATTTATTATTATTAGTAGTAGTAGTATTTTTGAGATGGAGTTTCACTCTTTTGCCCAGGCTGGAGTGAAGTGGCACGATCTTGGCTCACTGCAACCTTCGCCTCCTGGGTTCAAGTGATTCTCCTGCATCAGCCTCCTCAGTAGCTGGGATTATAGGTGCATGCCACCATGCCTGGTTTTTATATTTTTAGTAGCCAGGCTGGTCTCTAACTCCTGACCTCAAGCGCTCCACCTGCCTAGGCCTCCCAAAATGCTAGGGTTACAGACATGAGCCACTGCGCCTGGCCTCATTAATTTATTTATTTTTATTTTTTATTTTTTTGAGACCAAGTCTAACTCTGTTGCCTAGGCTGGAGTGAAGTGGCGCGATCTTGGCTTGCTGCAACCTCTGCCTCCTGGGTTCAAGCAATTCTCCTGCTTTAGCCTCCCAAGTATCTGGGACTACAGGCACGCACCACCACACCCTGCTAGTGGGGTTTCACCACATTAGCCCAGCCAGTCGCGAGCTCCTGACCTCTAGTGATCTACCTACTTTGGCCTCCCAAAGTGCTGGAGTTACAGGTGTGAGTGACCGCACCTGGCTACTTTTTTCATGAATTTAGAAGTATTTATCGTAATGATTGGCCATGTTCATTGTTAATTCTGTGTTCAGATTTTTTATTTTTCTTTTCTTTTTTTCTTGAGACGGGGGTCTCAGTCCGTTGCCCAGGCTCTGGAGTGTGGTTTGGCATCATGGCTCATTGCAGCCTTGACCTTCTGGTTTCAGGTGATCTTCCCAACTTCAGTCTTACGGGTATCTGGGACTACAGGTGTGTGCCACCACACCTGGCTGATTTTTTTTGATTTTTTTTTTTGTAGAGACAGGTTTTCACCATGTTGCCCAGGCTGGTCTCGAACTCCTGAGCTCAAGCGATCTGCCCATCTTGGCCTCCCAAAGTTCTGGAATTACAGCTATGAGCCACCGTGCCTGGCCCTCAGATTTCTTCTTGAGTAAACTCAAGCTTACTTATTTTCCTTTCCCTCTTATTCACTAAGTTACAGAGACATGGGGGTAACAAACCGTTTGCAGTTAAAGGGCAGTATCTGACCCATTTGTTTGTTATATTTTTGTCTGCCTTTTATTACCAGACATGGAGAAATGCTTTTTAAAAGCACACTGTACTTCAAAAAGGGTAGTTCCCTTTTGCTTCATTTTATTTATTTTTTTGAGACAAGGTCTCACTCTGTCACCCAGGCTGGAGTGCAGTGGTGTGATCACTGCTCCCTGTAGCCTCGACCTCCCAGGCTCCAGTGATCCTCCTGCCTTAGCCTGTCAAGTTGATAGGACTACAGGCGCTCACCACCGTATGGACCTGGCTAAGTTTTTGCTTTTTTTTTTTTTTTTCTTCCTGTAGAGACGAGATCTCACTATGTTGCCCAGGCTGGTCTCTTAACTCCTGGCCTCAAGTGATCCTCCTGCCTCTGCCTCCCAAAGTACTGGGATTACAGGTGTGAGCCACCACATCTGGCCCACAGTTCCCTTTTAATAAGAAAATATTAAAATGTTTTTTTAAAAGAATGGATTGGTGGGTCCACACTTCCAACCTGTTCTACAAAAACACAAAATAGGGCCAGGTGCAGTAGTTTACACCTGGAATCCCAGCACTTCGGATACCAAGGATGGGAGGATTGCTTGAGGCCAGGAGTTCAAGACCAGCCTGAGCAACATAGTGAGACCCCATTTGTACAAAAAGTAAAAAATTTTAAAAAACTCAAATAGAACAGGTAAAGAAGATGAAATTACTGAAAAGAAAGCAAAAAAGGCCAAGAGTAAAATTAAAATTGAAGAAGATGGGGAAGAAGAAAAAATAGTAGTGGTAGAAGAAGAGGTCTGTGTGAAGAAGAAGGATAAAAAGAAACGTGGTTGGGCATGGTGGCTCACACTTGTAATCCCAGCACTTTGGGAGGCTGAGGTGGGAGGATCACTTGAGGCCAGGAGTTCAAAACAAGCCTGGTTAAGTAGCACCTGAGGAGGGAGAAAAATAAAAAAGAGACTATCCTGGCCAATATAGCAAGACCCCATCTCTGAAAAAAAAAGTTAAAAAAAAATTATCTGGCCATGGTGGTGTCTGTAGTCCCAGCCACTCAGCAGACTAAGACAGGAGGCTTACTTGAGCCCAGGAGTTTGAGGTTACAGTGAGCTATGATCGTGCCACTACATTCTAGCCTGGGTAATGGAGTGAGACCCTGTCTCAGAAAATAAGTTTTTTTTTCCACTAATATTGCTAGTTTAATAGGTTAAAAAAAGGGATAATCTCACACTTTTAATCACATCTGATTTTCTTAAAACAATAATATCAGTATTGCATGGTCATATATCTTTTAATTAAAGGTAAGTTTGGGTCACCAATAATGAGGTTCTCTGATATAGCCAGTTGCTTTCGTACTCAACCAATTTAGTATGTTCCATTTTAGCAAGTTCTCTTGGGCTGGGTATATTTTAAGAGTGTCAGTGGCTACCCAGACAGTTGTTCTTTATCAAGCTAAAGTAAGATAACAATAATAGGTTCAAAAAAATGTTTGAAAGATATTCTGAATAACTTTGTGTGCTCAGTATAGCTGAGACTTGCTGAGATGCTTCAGAGGCAAACCAGTCAGCCTATTTCATCAGTCAGAGGTGGGGTGCCTTTCAACAGTGTGTTGTCTAAAAGTCTAAGGTAGACTTGCCCAAATTAACAAACTTTGCAATTATCAGTGACAGGCAACTATAGTATGGCAGTAATAGCACTGGACTGAGTGTCAAAAGACCAGGGTTCAGGTTTCATCTGTACCACATAATAGCTGTGAGGTCTGGGGCAGATCAGTCTGTTTCCTTATTTATAAAATCAAGGTTGTGAGAATCAAGGGCTTTGTGACTGGGATGGGTGACCTTCAGAATGCTAATAAGATATTGTCTAGTGATACAAATCAAAAAATAATTTTTGTGTATATGGAATTGGTGAAGCATTGATATTTTCAATGGAAATTACATTCCCTGTAAGTTTCATTGGGTTATATAGATGGCAAATTGGCTGTGAAATATGAAACTCATGGACTTACTGGAACCACTTTGAGTCCCAGAATAATTCTGCCTTCTCCTAAGGTCATTTACTAAGTTGTAGCTGAGTCAGAATTTGAACTTTAATCTCTAGCATTCTTTCTACTGTGTTCAATTTAATACCACAGATATTTATATACCTTCTAGGTGCATACACTGTGGTAAATGCTGTAGGTGATTTTTTAAAAAGTAAAAGAGAAGAAACAATACACACTGACTTTAAAACACTGACTTTATTATTAAAAGTGTCATGATACACACTGTAAATGCTATACATATTGTGCATAGTTATGAATGACTAAGTGGATTTAAATGAATGTCTCAGGAGCCTGGCATGGTGAACTGTGTCCGTAGTCCCAGCTTCTTTGAGATGGACGCTTTGTTGCCCAGGCTGGAGTGCAGTGGTGCGATCTTGGCTCACTGCAACTTCCACTTCCTGGGTTCAAGCGATTCTCCTGCCTCTGCCTTCCGACTAGCTGGGATTACAGGTGCCTGCCACCACACCTGGCCAATTTTTTGTATTTTTAGTAGAGATGGGATTTTGCCATGTTGGCCAGGCTGGTCTCGAACTCTTGATCTCGTGATCCACCCGCCTTGGCCTCCCTAAGGGCTGGAATTACAGGCGTGGGCCACCACACCTGGCCAGTCCCAGCTTCTTGAGAAGGAGAGGCAGGAGAATCACTTGAGCCTTGGAGTTCAAGTACAACCTGGACAACATAGACCCTACCTCTAAAATATAAATAAATAAAATAAATGCCTTAAGGAGTTCATGATGCTTTGTTGAATTGACTCACAACCAAGAATTCAGTTAATTTTTATTAGTTTTTAAGTAGTAGAGCTGGATGTATTCCTCTTTTTTTTTTTTTTTTTTTTGAGACAGAATCTTGCTTTGTTACCCAGGTTGGAGTGCAGTGGCATGATCTCGGCTCACTGCAGCCTCTGCCTCCTGGGCTCAAATGATCCTCCCACCTCAGCCTCCTGAGTAGCTGGGATTACAGGTGTGTGGCACCATGCCTGGCTAATTTTTGTATTTTTTGTAGAGATGGGGTTTCACCATGTTGCCCAGGCTAGTCTTGAACTCCTGAGCTCAAGTGATCTGCCTGCCTCGGCCTCCCAAAGTGCTGGGATTACAGGTATGAGCCATCATACTTGGTCCTTAAATATTATTTAAAATAGTTTTTAAAAAAATGCTTCTCTGGGCCAGTTGCAGTGGCTCACGCCTGTAATCCCAGCACTTTGGGAGGCCAAGGCAGGTGGACTGCTTGAAGCCAGGAATTCGAAACCAGCCTTGCCAACAGGGCAAAACCCCGTCTCTACTAAAAATACAGGAATCAGCTGGCCATGGTGGCGCATGCCTATAATCCCAGCTACTCGGGAGGCTAAGGCAGAAGAATCGCTTGAACCTGGGAAGCAGAGGTTGCAGTGAGCTGAGATTGCGCCACTGCACTCCAGCCTGGGTTGCAGAGCGAGACCCTGTCTGGGGATTAAAAAAAAAAAAAAAGGCTTCTCTTGTTAACTTTGAGACAGTAATAGGGAGGTGGTATTATTCAGGTAGTCAGAAGCATAAATGCCCAGACCACCTCTATATTTTGAAACCTAAGAAAGTGAAACCCCTGTCTCTACAAAAAATTTAAAAATTAGCTGTGCACTGTGGCATGTGCCTGTAGTCCCAGCTACTCTGGGAGGCTCAGGTGGGAGAATTTCATGAGCCCAGCAGATAGAGGCTGCAGTAAGCTGTGATTACACCACTGCAATCCAGCTTGGTGCAATCACGCCAAAAAAAAATTAAAAATATAAATGAAAATACAGGGGAACATAATATTCCAGACCTTTAGTATTGTGTTGAGGTTTTTTTTTCCCCTCTACTGTAAAATGAGTGTTCAGTTTTAAGAGGCACATTTTCAGAGCATGGTTAGAGTCTTTCCAGAAGAAAACAGTCTGTCTGGTGATGGAGTAATTAAAATGACTTGAGACATTATTCAAGGAATTAGAGGCTGGGCACGGTGGCTCACGCCGGTGATCTCAGCACTTTGGAGGCTGAGGTGGGCGGATTATGAGGTCAGAAGATCGAGGCCATCCTGGCTGGCGTGGTGAAACGCCATCTCTACTAAAAATACAAAAAATTAGCTGGGCGTGGTGATGGGCGCCTGTAGTCCCAGCTGCTCAGGAGGCTGAGGCAGGAGAATGGGGTGAACCCGGGAGGCGGAGCTTGCAGTGAGCCGAAATCGCGCCACTGCACTCCAGCCTGGGCGACAGAGCGAGACTCTGTCTCAAAAAAAAAAAAAAGGAATTAGAGATGTTTCATTTAGAGAATAAAGAGATGGGGACAGCTATTTTCAAACAGTTGTCCCTTGGTATTCATGGGAGATTGGTTCTCAGACCTCCTGCAGATAAGAAAATCTGAGGATGTTAAGGTCCCATACATAAAATGATGTACCTCTGCATGTCCTGCGATATACTTGGCACACGCCTGTAATCCCAGCTACTTAGGAGGTTGAGGCACGACAATCACTTGAACCCGGGAAGCAGAGGTTGCAGTGAGCAGAGATTGTGCCTCTGCACTCCAGCCTGGGAGGCAGAGTGAAACTGTTTCTCAAAAAATTAAAAAAAATATATATATATGTGATGGCTGAATCCAAGGATGTGGAACCTGTGGCTTTGGAGGGCTAACTATATATCAAAGATCTGGCAAGTGGAATAGGCATTAGATGTAGTATTTTGTTGCTTTGACAAAAGAACAAGGACCATCAAGTACAAGTTAAAGACAAAAATGGAATGTAACTTTCTTATAAGATAGTGAGTTTCCTCGTGTTAAAGTAAGATACTGAGTTGAACTTATGTTAAAACAGAGCCAGGGTATTTAGAGATGCTGAGGAGGTAGTTAAGTTGAATGACCTTTAATGTTTTTGTAAATAAGTGGTTCTTAATTTCATTGAGTGTATATCCCTTTGAGAATCTAACCAACAGCAAAGACCCAGTCCCCAGAAAACTTCTAGGGATTTACTGTATAGGTATATATTTTCTTTCATCCTTGAAAACTACTTTTTTGGGGGGCATAGTATTGTATGTTTGTTTGTATGTTTACTAGTATTGCATTTTATTTTCTTTCAGTTTACTGAATTTATCGTTTCTCTTTTTTTTTTGTTTTTGCAGAGATGGGGTCTTACTATGTTGCCCATGCTTGTCTTAAACTCCTGGACTCAAGCAATCCTCCCATCTCAGCCTCCCAAAGTGCTGGAATTACAGGCGTGAGCCACCCTGTCCAGCCTTGAACTTATCATTCCATTATCCTCTGGCTTACATTGTTGCTTGAGAAGTTAGCCTTGGTGTTAATATCTGTCAGGTACTCTGTGGCATCACTAGTTTTTTATTTCCTTAAACTGCATGACTTGACAGTCATTGGCTTATCCAGACTCTTATAGGAAACTAAGATGCCAGTGCATACAGGGATTCCTCTGTGGCTATGATTTCTCAGGAATTTTTTATTCTTTTGATTTGCTCAACACCAAGGCAGGCTTCTATATAGTTCGCTAGGGATAGTGAGAAATTTTGGGCTCGGTTTAGATTGGAGAGGTATATGGTGGGGTGTCTTATAAGACTTAACTTTGGGAGGGCCCAGGGCCTTGATTTCTGTCCCCCTTGCCTTGTGTGGCCTTTGAATTGAAAGCTTTAGATTAGGGCTTCACAGATTTTAGTGTGCATACAAATCACATGATCTTTTTATAAGGCAGATTCTGATTCTGAAGGTTTAGTGTGGGACCCAAGATTTTGCATTTCTGATCTATAAAGTGATGCTAATCCTGTTGGTCTACAGATGACACTTTAAGTTGTAAGGAGTTAGATTGTTATGTTTGAGATGTGAGTGGTATTAGTAATGTTAGTCATGGTTATGAGGTGGTACAGTAGTATATAAAGAATGAAGATCATTCCATGGTGCAGAGGTTCTTTTTTAAAATTAATAGACCTTTTTTTTTTCTTTTTTTAAGAGACAGTGTCTTGCTTTGTTACCCAAGCTGGAGTGCAGTGGCACGATCATAACTCACTGCAGCCTGGAACTTCTGGGTTCAAGCAGTCCTCCTGCCTCAGCCTCCATAGTAGATGGGACTACACGTGCACGCTACCAAGGCTGGCAATTTATTTTCTTTTTTTTGTAGAGACGGGTACTTTCTATATAGTGGAGCTGAAAATTTTTCATTGCCTAGTGATGTAATGCTTGGCATAACACATTAGTTTTTCTGTTTTTAGATACGTTTAGATACACAGATGCTTACCATTGTGTTACAACTGCCTGCAGTGTTCAGTAGTTACATCCTGTACAGGTTTGTAGCCTAGGAGCAACAGATTATACCATATAGCCTAGATTAGTAGCAGGCTATACCATCTAGGTTTGTGTAAGTACACTCTATGACGGTTGCACAATGATGAAGTCACCTAACATATTTCTTAGAATATATTCCCATTGTTATGTGATGCATGACTGTATAATTGTAACTGCCCAACGGGTTCACCTTGTGCACTGCCTCAACAGAGCCTATTTATCAAGATGGGAATTGCAGTAGAGAAAGAGTAATTCAAGCAGAACTGGCTGTGTGGGAGACCGGAGTTTTATTATTACTTAAATCAGTCTCTCTGAGAATTTGTGAATTGGAGTTTTAAAGGATAATTTTGTGGGTAGGGGACCAGTGAGTCAAGAGCTCTGATTGATTGCGTTGGAGATGAAATCATAGCTAGTTGAAGCTGTCCTCTTGTACTGAGTCAGTTCCTGGGTGGGGGCCACAAGACAAGATAGGCCAGTTTATATCAGTCTGGGTGGTGCCAGCTAATCCATTGAATATAGGGTCTGCAAAATATCTCAAGCACGATCTTGGGTTTTACAATAATGATGTTATCCCCAGGAGTAATTTAGGGAGGTTTAGAATCTTGCAGCCTCTAGCTGCATGACTCCTAAACCATAATTTCTAATCTTGTTAGAATTTGTTAGTCCTGCAAAGGCAGTCTAGTCCCCAGCCAGGAAGGGGGTTTGTTTTGGGAAAACTAACCTAAACTGTAAACTAAGTTCCTCCCAAACAAAGTTAGTTTGGCCTAAGTCTAGGAATGAACAAGGACAGCTGGGAGGTTAGAAGCAGGATGGAGTTGGTTAGATCAGATCTCTTTCACTGTAATAATTGTCTCAGTTATAATTTTTGCAAAGGTGGTTTCATAATAATATGTATACGAAATAGTTTCACTGCCCTAAAAATCCCCTGTACTCCACCTATTTATCCCTACTTCTTCTCCTTAACTGCTGTAACCACTAATATCTTTCTGTCTTCCTAGTTTTGCCTTTTTCACAATGTCATATAGTTAGAATTATACAGTATATAGCCTTTCAGGTTGGCTTTTTTTTCACCTAGCAATATGCATTTGAGGTTTCTCAATGTCTTTTTGTGGCTTGATGGCTCATTTCTTTTTATTGCTGAATAGTATTCCATTGTCTGGGTACACTACAATTTGCTTATCCATTCACCTATTAAAGGCATCCTAGTTGGTTCCAAGTTTTGGCAATTGTGAATAAAGCTACTGTAAATGTCCACATGTAGGTTTTTGTGTGGACATTCATCTTTGGGTAAATATCAAGGAGTGCAATTGCTGGATTGTGTGGTGAGAGAGTATGTTTAGTTTTGTAAGAACCTCCCAAACTGGGTATAACTTTTTTTTTTTTTTAAGACACAGGTCACGCTATGTTGTTCAGGCTAGACTCATCTCCTGGGCTCAAGCAATCCTCTTGGCTTAGCCTCCTGAGTAGCTAGGACCATAGGTGATTCCAGCTCACCTTGCTGGCTGTACCATTTTGCATTTCCACTAGCAATGAATGAGATTTCCTATTGTTTGACATCCTTGCCAGCACTTGGTGTTGTGCTTTGGATTTTGGCCATTCTAGTAGGGATACAGTGGCATCTCATTGTTGTCTTTTTTTTTTTTTTTTAATGAATTTGAAGTCTTTTTTTCTTATTAATAATTTCTTTTAACCACGGTTGTCAGAATTATTGTTGTCTTAATTGGCAATTCTCTGATGACATATGTTATTGAACATCTTTTCATATGCTTATTTGTCATTGGTATATCTTTGGTGAAGTATCTGTTCAGATCTTTTGCCTATTTTTTAAATTGGGTTGTTCATTTTCTTTTCTTTTTTTTTTTTTTTTTGAGACAGAGTTTTGCTCTTGTTGCCCAGGCTGGAGTGCAATGGCGCGATCTTGGCTCACCACAACCTCTGCCTCCCAGGTTCAAGTGATTCTCCTGCCTCAGCCTCCCGAGTAGCTGGGATTACAGGCATGTGCCACCACGCCCGGCTAATTTTTTGTATTTTTAGTAAAGACGGGGTTTCTTCATGTTGGTCAGGCTGGTCTCGAACTCCTAACCTCAGGTCATCTGCCCGCCTCAGCCTCCCAAAGTGCTGGGATTACAGGCGTGAACCACTACGCCCGGCCACATTGTTCATTTTCATATTAAGTTTTAAGAGCTCTTTGTGGCCAGGCGCGGTGACTCACGCCTGTAATCCCAGCACTTTGGGAGGCCAAGGCTGGCAGATCACGAGGTCAGGAGATCGAAACCATCCTGGCTAATGCGGTAAAACCCCATCTCTACTAAAAATACAAAAAAATTAGCTGGGCGTGGTGGCAGACGTCTGTAGTCCCAGCCACTTGGGAGGCTGAGGCAGGAGAATGGCGTGTACTTGGGAGGCGGAGCTTGCAGTGAGCCGAGATCACACCACTGCCCTCCAGCCTGGGCTACAGTGAGACTCCATCTCAAAAAAAAAAAAAATCTTTACATATTTTGTTTCGTTTTTAATTTTTTATTTATTTTGAGATTGGGTTGTAAGACTGGCTACATTTTTTTTGTGTGTGTGTATTGTTATTTTTTTTTGTAGAGACAGGGTTTCGACCTGTTGCCCAGGCTGGTCTTGAACTCCTGGGCTGCTGTGATCCATCTCCCTTGGCCTCCCAAAGTGCTGAGATTATAGGCGTGAGCCACTGTGCCTGGCCTCTTTGTATATTTTGGATACCAGTTCTTTGTCAGATATGTGTTTTGCAAATATTTTCTCCCAATCTGTTGTGTTTCTCTTCTCTTAGCAGTGAATTTTGCAGATCAGAATTTTTAACTTCAATAAAGTCGAGCTTATCAGTTTTGTCTTTCCCACATCATGTTTTTGGAGTTGTATCTAACAAGTCATTGCCAAACCCTAGGTCACCTAGATTTTCTTCTATGTTATCCTCTAGGAGTTTTATAGTTTTGTATCTTACATTTAGGTCTATAATCCACTTTTTTTTATGATCCATCAATCTTTGAATCTTCCACAGTTTTGGTGGGTTCTCTTGGACTTTATTCTGTAGCAGCTCATGACCATGTACCATTTACAGGCATGAGTGATAAACTTCATAGTGGCTGAGAAAGATCAACAGAATGAGTTGCCTTGTGTTATATCATGGTCCAAAGGCAATATGTCAGTGATATATGAGTGACTGAGTTTTTACTAGTTGAGATTACATCCAGGTACCTTTTGGTGATGAAACTGTTTATTGTTTGTTGCAGAGTTCTACTGCAGACTAACAATTCCTGAACCCATTTAATAACCCATGTATATTAAATGTGATATGATTGGGATTTTAAAGGCCAGAGGTTTAAGAGAGGGATGTTCAAAAGTTTTTGTTTTTTTTTCTTTTTTTTTTTTTTTTTTTTTGAGACAGAGTCTCACTCTGTGGCCCAGGCTGGAGTGCAGTGGCACAATCTCAGCCCACTGCATCCTCCACCTTCCAGGTTCAAGCAATTCTCCTGCCTCAGCCTCCTGAGTTGCTGGGATTACAGGTGTGTACCACCAAGCCAGCTAATTTTTTGTATTTTAGTAGAGACGGGGTTTCATCATGTTGCCCCCAGGGTGGTCTCGAACTCCCGAGCTCAGGCAATCCGCCTGCCTCAGCATACCAAAGTGCTAGGATTACAGGCGTGAGCCACCCGCCTCAGCCTCCCAAACTGCTAGGATTACAGGTGTGAGCCACTGCGCCCGGCCCAAAAGTTGTTGAATTCTCAAATAATTAAGATTTCATGTGTTCATATGGACCATAAAGGATCAAAATAAGTGTGGCTTGCCATTATGGTAATGTTGCTATCCTGAGTGGGCACGCCGCCATGCCTGGCTAATTTTTTGCCTTTTAGTAGAAATGGGGTTTCACCATGTTGCCCAGGGTGGTCTCGAACCCCTGAGCTCAAGCAATCTGCCGACCTTGGCCTCCCAAAGTGTTGGGATTAAGACGTGAGCCACTGTGCCTGGCCCTGATTGGGTTTTTATCATTATCTGTTCAGTTCATGTAGTTTTGGCTGTTAATTCTGTACTTGAATTATTCAATCACAAAGTGTTTTTACTGACTGCTGACTCTACTTTCACTTTCATTACTTAATGATGAAGGCTGTTTAAAATAATATTGTAATACCGGGCGTGATGGCTCACACCTGTAATCCCAGCACTTTGGGAGGCCGAGGAGTGCAGATCACCTGAGGTCAGGAGTTCAAGAACAGCCTGGCCCACATGATGAAACCCATCTCTACTAAAAATACAAAAATTAGCCGGGCGTGGTGGTGCACACCTGTAATCTCAGATTACTCGGAGGCTGAGGCAGGGAGAATCGCTTGAACCCAGGAGGTGGAGGTTGCAGTGAGCCGAGATCGTGCCATTTCACTCCAGCCTAGGGGACAGAGCAAGACCTCGTCTCAAAAATAAATAAAATAATATTGTATCTAGATTTTCAAATCAGGTGTTTATGCAGGAAAAGACAATTATTTTATTGGTTTTAGAAAACCAACAAACCAAAGCAACAATAAAGATCCCTGTATACATTTTTTTCTTTAATTAATGAATTACTTGGGTCGTTCTGGTAAAATAAGATACTTTCTTGTTATTGAATGCCAGTTTTATCAGATGAAAAGGACTGTGTTCATAGACGATGGAGATAATCACCAGTTCTGATAGTTACTCTAAAAGATAAGACATAATCCTATTCAGCCAACCTAGTGATAATCAGAAATACCAATGAAACTTGGACAAGTAGAGTAAGATTTTTGGCTTAAAACACCTTTGCAAGTGGGTGGGTATGTGTAGTATTTATGTGTGCTACCTGGTTTCTAAAGAATCCCTACTATATGCTAATTTTTAAATTATATACATGGTACTTTTTAAGCCTCACAGGCTGGCCAGCCGGCCTGCTGGCCTCCCTGCCTCTCTCCCTACAATAAATTAGCTAAAATAATGAGGTAATATCTAAGTCATTGTAGTCTAGGACTGAGTCATTGTTCTCTTTGAAAAAATTCCAGAATACTTTATATTTTCTTGAAGGTAATTTTTTGCACTTGTTTTAAGGTATTGTTACTTTATTTACAGCCAATGAAATGGAACTGTTAGGTTTGTAAGCATCTTATATTTTTGAAGTGCTGATTGTTCAATCTAATTCAATAAATATTTATTGTCTAATATGTTCTAGGCTTTGGTGTAGGTGCTTGGGATATAAGGATATGTAACTCATAGTTCAGCCTTAAGTCTAAATATTTAGTATATTTGTGTTTTTTAATTTAGTTTTTAAACACAGTTTTTAAAAAATAAATTAATTTTGAGATACTTATAGATTTACATTCAATTGTAAGAAACAATAATACAGAGAAATCCCATGTACCCTTTACCCAGTTTCCCCTGGTGGAAATTTCTTGCAGAATCATGGTACAATATCACAACCAAGGTATTGACATTGAAACAGTTAACAGTAAAGTGGTACAGCCACTCTGAAAAATAGTTTGGCAGTTTGCCTAGGAGTACAGTTGCTAGGCCATATGGTAGTCGCATGCTTACTTTTTAAAGAAACTTGCATTTGTATTGATGTAATATGGTGGAGGCCCAGATTCCCCACGTGGTCCCCACTGACCTTGTTACTGGTCTGCAGGGATGAAATTCCTGGCTACCCTACTTGGCTTTCTCTGTCTCCACCTTGGAAGGGGTGTTGAGTGCCTAATTACAGCTTTGAGAGGTTGGAAATCTAGGCTCCCCACTTGGCCTTTACTAGAACGGGTAGGTTTTAAACCACAGTATTTTCTTGGTGTTTGGCTGGAGTAGATTGGTTGTTGTCTAAAACTTTTCTGTCTTGCTAGACTGCTACTTTTTTGGTCTTTTATCTAAAGAAGGCTGACTTTTGTTGGGGCTTTTTTTTTTTTTTTGGAGACAGAGTCTTGCTTTGTTGCCCAGGCTGGAGTGCAGTGGTATGATCTTGGCTCACTGCAACCTCTGCCTTCTGGTTTCGAGCGATTCTTGTGCCTCAGCCTCCTGAGTAGCTGGGATTACAGGAGCCTGCCACCATGCCCAGCTAATTTTGTTTTTTTTTTTTTTTTTGAGATGGAGTCTTACACTGTCGCCCAGGTTGGCATGCAGTGGCATGATCTCGGCTCACTGCAACCTCTGCCTCTCAGGTTCAAGTGATTCTCCTGCCTCAGCCTCCGGAGTAGCTAGGATTACAGGCGTCCGCCACCACACCTGTAATCCTAGCTACTTTATTGTATTTTTAGTAGAGACTGGATTTCACTATGTTGGCCAGGCTGGTCTCGACCTCCTGACCTCATGATCCACCCACCTTGGCCTCCCAAAGTGCTGGGATTACAGGTGTGAGCTACTGTGCCCGGCCTGCTCAGCTGATTTTTTTTTTTTTTTTTTTGAGGTGGAGTCTTGCTCTCTCGCCAGGCTGGAGTGCAGCGGCGCGATCTCGGCTCACTGCAGTCTCTGCCTTCCAGGTTCAAGTGATTCTCCTGCCTCAGCCTCCCGACTTGCTGAGACTACAGGTGCATGCCACCACACCTAATTTTTGTATTTTCAGTAAAGATGGGGTTTCACCATGTTGGCCAGGATGGTCTTGGTCTCTTAACCTCATGATCTGCCTGCCTCGGCCTTCCAAAGTGCTGGGATCACAGGTGTGAGCCACCATGCCTGGCCTGGATGTGTTTTTAAAATGACATTTATTTTTTCTTTTTGCAAAAGTTTTATTTAATGTAGAGAATTTAGAAACACAAAAATATAAAAGAGAATAACATTTTCGTGTATATTCTAGACATTTCCTGTGAATATATATACATATTTTTCTTGTGAAAACAAGAACTATATATACTACTCATGAACTTTTTGCTCAATATAAGCATCATTCCTTGTTAATAAATATGTGAATATAGCACCAATTTGGTATCAATTAGGTTGTAATATGCACATTCTGGAGATCATCGATATGTGTTACTCCCCTAGGTCGAGTGCCTGAGAGACAGTTCATGTACAAATAAATGACATACTTTTTCACATGAATCTCATAGTTCAGACATCACTTATACTAGAGAGAGTTAGAAGTAAATCAGATTTAGTCATTAGTTTTAGAAACACTGGGTATTTGGGCAGGTATTTAGATTTTCAAGTTTAAAAATAAAATGAAAATAAAAGTGTTCACGTGGTTTTACAAATGCTATTTTGATTAAAATTCTTGTTCATATTTTCCATAATATTATAAGAAGGGTCATTATACTTTTCAGAAGAACATTTGAGATAATAATGGCTTTCTTGTTTGTTCTTGGAGGAAATAGGAGATACTAGCAGTGTTTGTTTCAATGAACCCTAGCATCAGTTTTCTGCTGGAACTTGCAAAACAGAAACCAGAATGACTTAAACCTTTTCCATAGTACAGTTTTTTTCTAATTGCTATGTGGTATACTTGCAGGTGTTCAGATTTATTGGGAAATTTAGATTTCATAGCTTAGGATTTTTGGTGTTAGCTATTCAGATTGATGCATCAGGTCTAATTAAAAATTATACTCAATTTTATTTTCTTATATTTTATGTTATCTTTTTATGATGTGAGTAGCTGCAGTATAACTCAAAACCAGTAATTATAAAACCACTTAATGAATGAATGTAGATGTAAAAGCATATAGTATTTAGAGTTGTTTTAGTTTCTGTTTCTTTAAAGGTAAAGGTACATATGTCATAATTTGTTTGGGAAGCTATCCTTTCAACTTAACATGGAGTTGAAATTGAAATGTGTTCTTAGGCATAAATTTGAGATGTGTTATTGAACATATTTAACACGTTATCAGTTTCAATATTTTTCCAAGCAGTTAACTATTGGGTAGTGCACAGCAAGCTCATTCTCCTCTTGGCCGGTCTGTGCATCTTGTGGTTTGAGATATTCATCACTGTCTGGCTGTGAACCCCAATATGTCTTCCTGGTGATCCTGGAAGGTATTTTAGAATAGTTTTGGCTTTCTGCTTTTGATTCTAATTTATGAGATCTGGAGTGGAGTCCAGAATCTGAATTTTAAAAAGAATAGCTCTATTGAAATACAATTTATAAAACATACAGTTCAGCCACTTAAAGTGTACAGTTCAGTGGTTTTCAGTATTTTCACAGTTGTGCATCCATTACCACAATTAGTTTTAGAACATTTTCATTACTTGGGCAGAACGCGGTGGCTCACACCTGTAATTCCAGCACTTTGGGAGGCTGAGGCAGGTGGATCACTTGAGGCCAGGAGTTCAAGACCAGCCTGACGAACATAGTGAAACCCTGTCTTTCCTAAGAATACAAAAAGTTAGCTGGGTGTGATAGTGCACGCCTATAATCCCAGCTACTCGGGAGGCTGAGGCATGAGAATAGCTTGAGCTGGGACGTGGAGGTTGCAGTGAGCCAAGATCGTGCCACTGCACTCCAGCCTGGGTGACAAAAAACAAAAAAAAACAAAAACAAAACAAAAAACAAAACAAAACAAAAAAACCCACCCTATTCTCCTTAGCTACTCCTCCACCTAATCCTTCCATTTCCCTGCACTCACAACTCCTAGATTTTTATGGTGTATGACTCTCAGTGGGCGTAGGGGTAGAGTTGTGATTTTGCCCCTTGGGACATTTGACAGTGTCTGGAAACATTTCTCATGGGTCACAACTGGGAAGGTGCTATTGGCATGCTGTTAAACATCTTACAGTTTAGAGGACAACCTCTCACAACAATTTTCTTGTCCAAAATTTCAGTAGTAAAGGTGTTAAGAAACTCTGGAAGAGAATTAGACTAAACAAATTGCAAGATCAAATTTTTAGCCCTCCCATTGGCAGTAGGATATTATCTTACATGGTCGATTTATAAGTTATGTAAAATCATTAAATATATTGGGGATATACAGATGATAGAAAAAAGAGTCTTAGGGACCTAAGGGACTCAGTTTAGTCTAGTCTGGAATAGTACGATGTCCTCGCTGGGAGCCATGAACCCTAGTCCAGAGCCTGGGGTGTAGTTGTTGAATGAACATGATTATGTGGTGGTAGTTTGAACTAAAATGATTCTTAGTTATTTCATAATTGGTGAATATCTAGATTGGTAGACTTCACATAGCTGTATAGACTATTCCCTCTTTTAATCCCCCTATCTTGCCAAAATCAATAACCATAAAAAAGAATGTGTACAAGAGTCTGATTTTTATAGTTTATTTCAAAGAAATTATTTAAGAGTCTCGATGCTATAAAGAAATTAAAGACTGGCTTGTGGTTTGGTTCACCTGAAAAGGATATGTGGGTCTGAGTGTGTGTGTTCAGTTTTTTAAATTTTCTTTCGTTTTTGTTTTGAGACAGAGTCTTGCTCTGTCTCACTGCAGCCTCCACCTCCCGGGTTCAAGCAGTTCTCCTGCCTCAGCCTCCTAGTAGCTGGGATTACAGGTGCACGCCACCACACTCAGCTAATTTTTGTATTTTTAGTAGAGACGGGGTTTTGCCATGTCAGGCTGGTCTTGAACTCCTGACCTCAGGTGATCCATCCACCTTGGCCTCCCAAAGTGCTGGGATTACAGGCATGAGCCACTGCACCCGGCCTAAGTGTGTGTGTGTGTGTGTGTGTAAATTGAATAGTTTTCAAAGGTGATTTGATTAGCATTTGAATAGACTGTGAATCCAAGATGTTTGTGTTCCCTTCCCTCATTCTTCCATTCTTTTCTCTGTTTGTCAATTTTTGGACCACGATATATGAGGGATTAAATAAAAATCTTTTAGAATAGTTTTGGCTTTCTGCCTTTTTTTTTTTTTTTTTTTTTTTTTTTTGAGGTGGAGTTTCACTCTTGTTGCCCAGGCTGGAGTGCAGTGGCGCGATCTCAGCTCACCGCAACCTCCGCCTCCTGGGTTCAAGCGATTCTCTTGCCTCAGCCTCCCGAGTAGCTGGGATTACAGGTGCCTGCCACCACACCTGGCTAATTTTTGTATTTTTAGTAGAGGTAGGGGGTTTCACCATCTTGGCCAGGCTGGTCTCAAACTCCTGACCTCATGATCCACCCGCCTCGGCCTCCCAAAGTGTTGGGATTACAGGCATGAGCCATGGTGCCCGGCCAGCTTTCTCCTTTTGATTCTGATTTATGAGATCTGGAGTGGAGTCCAGAATCTGAATTTTTTTTAAAAAAGATTTCACTGAGATATAAATTATATATCATACAGTTCAGCTATTTAAAGTGTACAGTTCGATGGTTTTTAACATTTTCATAGTTGTGCATTCTTTTAAATTTATAATATTGAGAAAAATCAGGCATGTTATTTGTGAATACTGTAATATAATTTTCTTGTAGGGATAAAATAGTGATTTAGTAAAGTAAATTTTACAGTTAAACTGACTTTTAGGATTTTACAGTTAAATCTGTTTCACAAATATGATGCTTTCTAAATTTTCTAAAATTTTTCTAAAATGTAGCCCATGCTGTAGTTTGTTTTTTTGTTTGTTTGTTTTTTTTGAGATGGAGTCTTGCTCTGTCTCCAGGCTGGAGTGCAGTGGCGCAATCTCAGCTCACTGCAACTTTCAACTTCCTGGTTCAAGGGATTCTCCTGCCTCAGCCTCCCAAGTAGCTGGGATTACAGGCATGCGCCACCACGCCCAGCTAAATTTTGTATTTTCAGTAGAGATGGATTTCACCATGTTGGCCAGGATGGTCTCGATCTCTTGACCTGTGATCCGCCTGCCTCAGCCTCCCAAAGTGCTGAGATTGCAGGTGTGGGCCACCGCGCCCATCCTCTGTAGTTTTTTTTTTTTTTTTGAGTTTTTTTTTTCTTTAAGTTTATGATAAATTGAAACAACATTAAGAAAATCAGATAATACAGGAATATTAAATGAAAACTGAAGCTTTCTGATAAATGAAAAATAGTATCTCATTGTTTAATTTGTATTTCTTTTTAGATGAAAGAGGCTGAATTTTTTTTTTCACATTTATTATTTGGATTTCCATGAAGAGTTTGTGTCCTGGACTCATTTTTTCTGTTGGGTTGTTGATAGTTTTTCTGTTTGTTTGTGAGAGCACTTAGTATATTATAAAAATTAATCCATTCAAATATTTTCTTCTACTCTGTTATTTGCCTTTTGACTTTACTGTTTTTTTTTTTTTTTTGAGGTGGAGTCTCGCTTTGTTGCCAGGCTGGAGTGCAGTGGTGTGATCTCGGCTCACTTCAATCTCTGGCTCCCGGGTTCGAGTGATTCTCCTGCCTCAACCTCCCGAGTAGCTGGGATTACAGGTGTGTGCCACCACGCCCAGCTACTTTTTGTATTTTTAGTAGAGACAGGGTTTCACCATGTTGGCCAGGCTGGTCTCAAACTCTTGACCTCAGGTGATCCACCCGCCTTGGCCTCCCAAATTGCTGGGATTACAGGTATGGGCCACTGCACCCAGCCAGAAAATTTTAATTTAATTTAATTTAATTTTTTTTTTTTTTTCCCCAGACGAAGTTTCACTCTTTTGCCCACACTGGAGTGCAGTGGTGCGATCTTGGCTCACGGCAACCTCCACCTCCTGGGTTCAAGCGATTCTACTACCTCAGCCTCCCGAGTAGCTGGGACTACAGGCACGCGCCATGATGCCCAGCTATTTTTTTGTGTGCTTGTTTTTAGTAGAGACAGGGTTTCACTATGTTGGCCAGGCTGGTCTCGAACTCCTGACCTCACGACCCGCCTGCCTTGGCCTCCCAAAGTGCTGGGATTACAGGCGTGAGCCACCACGCCTGGCCTTAATTTAATTTTTACTAGTCAATTTTTTTAGTAGACCTAGTCTCGCTCTGTTACCCTGGCTGGAGTGCAGCGGTGCCATCATTGCTCACTGCAGCCTGAACTCCTGGGCTCAAGTGATCTTCCCGCTTCACCCTCCCAAGTAGCTGGGTCTATAGGTATGCACTACCATGCCCGGCTGATTTTTGCATTTTTTGTAGAGAACAGGGTATGGTTAATGTTACTCAGACTGGTCTCAGACTCCTAGGTTGAAATGATCCTCCTGCCTTGGCCTCCCAAAGTGCTAAGATTACAGGCGCTGGATCCAGCTGGCAGTTTCTTTAAAAATTAAACATATACTTACCATACTACCCAGAAATCACTCCTTTGGTTATTTACTCCAAATAAAATAAAATTTATGTTCACTTAAAAACTTGTACACAACTGTTCATAGCAGACTTATTCAAAACAGCAAAATGTGAACCAATCCAAATGTTGTGTCAACAAGTGTAAAGCAAAACATATGACATCCATAGCATGGAATACTATTGAGCAATCAAAAGGAACAAGCAAGCTGTAGATAACATGCAACACCTTGAATAGACTACAAGGGTAATATGCTTAGTGAAAAAGCTAATCTCAAGAGGTCACATACTATATAGTTCCATTTATATGACATTCTCAAAGTGACAAAACTGTAAAGATGGAGAATAGATTAGTGATTGCCAGGGGACGGGGGGTAGTGGGTGGAGGGGCTATAAATACAGAGAGGTAGCAGAACAGTTCTGTATCTTGATTGCAGTTGTGGTTATAAAAATCTATACATGAGGCAGAACTGCATAGAAATACACACACAAATGCAGGTTAAAAAATTAGTGAAAACTGAATAAGGTCTGTAATCTAGTTAACAGTTATGTATCAATGTCATAATGTTTGAGACCAGCCTGGGCAACATAGTGAGATCCTGTCTCTACAAAAAAATTTAAAAAATTAGCCCAGTGTGGCGGTGTGCACCTGTGGTTTCAGCTACTGTGGAGGCTGAGGTGGGAGATCGCTTGAGTCCTGGAGGTTGAGGATGCAGTGAGCCTTGGCCCTGCCACTGCACTCTAGCCTGAGTGGCAGAGTAAAGACTTTGTCTCAAAAAAATAAAAGATAATTGAGATCTGCATCTACTTGATGATAAAGTGTGTGTTCCTTGCACAGTGCCATCCAGTCTTGCCTGGTAATTCCTTTCAGGCCTTTACTTGGTTCTTAAATACTAGATGTTGCCAAATAAGTGATGCTACTTTTACTAGGTGTGGTTAGGAGGCACAGCATCCAAAGCAAGGACATGAGATTGTAATACAAGGAAGGTGATGGCTTGCTCCATTGTCTGTGGCTTTCTTATGTTGTTGTGATGGGAACTTATCAGTGTGTGCCATGATCAGGTTACAGCGTCAGGAGGAGCCCTACAACCTATTTTAGATTCACAGTTAATATTGTCTGTTTTTTTCTTTGTTCTTGTCATTTTCTTTTCTCTTTTGTACTTTCTCTTTCTTTCTCTCTTTTTAAAAGATGGGAATCCAGATACATTGCCCAGTACAGTGGCTATTCACGGCATAATCATAGCTCATTGCAGCCTTGAACTCCTGGACTCAAGCAATCCTTTCTTTCTCAGCCTTCCAAGTAGCTGGAACTATAGGCTGTGTGTCACTGTGCTAAACATCTCTCTGTCTCTCTCTATTTTTTAAGTGATAGAGAAACCACAAATGTGTTTTTTAAAGAACCAGCATTTTTTCAAATACCAAATATTTGTGTAGCTGATGATCAGGCATCACTAGGAGTTTCCTTTTGTTGACAAATTCAAGAGAGACATCATTCCAAATGAAATTTTATTTTGAAAGTGAATTTTGTGAAAACCAGTGCTAAGAAAATAACAAAATGAACGAACACCAAAACACCCATGTGTTTACAAGGAAACAAGAAAACATTGAGTTAAAATAAGTAATTGTGTCTACTTGACAGATGTTGGGTTTTCTTTACCTCTTGGACTATTGCGTTTCCTCAATTTGTAGGTTTCATTTCATCTTTTAAAATAGTAGCTGTCTTTTGACTCCTTATAGGTTATGTTGGGCCAGGCCACCTTACCACATGAATTCCCTCCCCACTTTGCTTGGTATTTGATACCCTGCTTTCAGCCACCATGGCTTCCTCCCCACCCCTAAACGAGGACTCTGATTTTGCTCTGCTTGCTCTACCCTACCTGATGGCTTTAGGCCAAATTGTTTAGGCTGACGGGAGTCAGATTTTATTTTTAGGGAGATAATTCTGGTGGCCATATGGAGAGCTGGGTGAGAGACTGTCAGTGTTCAGTTGTGTCTAGTGCAGAATCTAGGTGAGGGGAGAGGGTTTGAACCAAGGTACATGGGGGTGGGTAAGGAAGACTAAGCACTCTACAGATGATGATGATGATAATATGATTAATTATATAGGTTATAATTTACTGAACACTTGCCATCCCTCATAACAACTTCGTGATTGAAGTCCTTAACATTTTTATTTTATTTATTTATTTATTTATTTATTTATTTATTTGAGACAGAGTCTTGCTCTGTCACCCAGGCTGGAGTGCAGTGGCGCGGTCTTGGCTCACTGCAAGCTCCGCCTCCTGGGTTCATGCCATTCTCCTGCCTCAGCCTCCCGAGTAGCTGGGACTACAGGCGCCCGCCACCACACCCGGCTCATTTTTTGTATTTTTAGTAGAGACGGGGTTTCACCGTGTTAGCCAGGATGGTCTCGATCTCCTGACCTCATGATCCGCCCACCTCAGCCTCCCAAAGTGCTGGGATTACAGGCGTGAGCCACCGCGCCCGGCTAACATTTTTATTTTACAGATGAGTAAACAGTCCTGGAGAGATTACATACCTTGCCCAAATTTACCTAGCTCAACAGAGGAAAAGCAAGGATAGGAATTCAGGTGGTCTGATTTTAGAACCTGTGCTTTTGACCATTATACTAGCTGGGGGCTTTATTTTTCTAACTGTTAGAAGTGTTCAACAATGAAAGAGCCACCCTGTGAAGTAATGTGGGCATCACTTGAAATGGTCAGGCAGGAAGTAGACGGGTCATCAGTATCTACATCAAGGGTCCACATACACACGGTGGCTAGATTACTGTGAAGAAGGCTTTTAAGTTCTGTGATTTTGTGATGTGATATACAGGGAGTTGTTGCTTTATGTGGTTCTCATATACACACATTTCACTTACCATGGTTTGGTTAAATAATACCAATTCCCTAATAACATGGTTTAAATTTTACACAGCATATTAACTGTGAATAATCGTATAAAGTACAAAATTCGCTGCCAGCTCTTCTGTCACTACATAAGTAACAATTGTGCAAAGCATGGATTTGTGTTACCTCCTTGTCTCGCAGTGATAAATCTATGTGATAGTTAAGAAAAATCAATAACCGATAGAACTGGCCAAAAGAGATGAAAGTTCAGCAAAAAAACAAAAAGTAACAACAGTGGAAGTGAAATTCAAATTGAACTCAAATGGAGTTATAGAAGAAATAGATCACTGAGGGAATGCTGATGCTCTCATTCAAAAGACAAAAGACTCTGGATATGTAGCCAAAATAACTTAGTGAAGGTGAGCTTATCTACATAAGTAAAGAAAGTGGTTTGGTAAAAAAAAAAAAGAAGTGATTCAAGAAATTTCGTAGTGAAAGAACTCTCGAAGGTATTCTGTGATATTGAAATACGAAACATAAAGTATTTGATGCTATTCCAGACTCAGACAGGAGTGTGACAGTTGGCTAAGGCATAGAAAAGATGTCTATTGCAGTTGGGCGCGGTGGCTCACCCCTGTAATCCCAGCACTTTGGGAGGCCGAGGCAGGCGGATCACAAGGTCAGGAGATCGAGACCATCCTGGCTAACAGGGTGAAACCCCATCTCTATTGAAAATATAAAAAAAAAATCAGCCGGGCATGGTGGCGGGCACCTGTAGTCTCAGCTACTCGGGAGACTGAGGTAGGAGAATCGTGTGAACCCGGGAGGCGGAGCTTGCAGTGAGCCAAGATCGCGCCACTGCACTTCAGCCTGGGAGACAGAGTGAGACTCCACTTCAAAAAAAAAAGGAAAAGAAAAGATGTCTATTGCATATCATTAATTGTATGATGAGAAGAATGTAAGCACTATTTAAACTACCCCTAATAAATTTTTTCAAGGAAATTAAACATTATAATTTTCAATATTTCTATGTTCTCTAGTGCAGTGGTCCTCAACCTTTTTAGCACTGATTTAGTGGAAGACACTTTTTCTATGGAAGGGGACGCTGGGGGAGGGGATGGTTTCGGGATAAAACTCTTCCACCTCAGAAGATCATCAGGCATTGGATTCTCATAAGGAGTGCACAGTCTAGCTCCCTCGCATGCACAGTTTACAATAGAGTTTGTGCTCTTATGAGAATCTAATGCCACGACTGATGTGACAGGAGGCGGAAATGCTCACTTGCCCTTCGCTCACCTCCTGCTTTAGTGCATTAATGATTAGTTTTCCTGTTCTTTTAATTTTCCTATAATTATAACTGACAGAGTTTTTAATGTTTCAATGAAATTTTTTTTTTTTTTTTTGAGACCGAGTCTCACTCTGTCACTCAGGCTGGAGCACAGTGGTGCGATCTCGGCTCACTGCAACCTCCGCCTCCTGGGTTCAAGCGATTCTCCTGCCTCAGGCTCCCTAGCGGCTGGGATTACAGGTGTGCACCACCATGCCTGACTAACTTTTTGTATTTTTAGTAGAGGTGGGGTTTCACCATGTTGTCCAGGCTGGTCTTGAACTCCTGACCTCAGGTGATTTGCCTGCCTCAGCCTCCCAAAGTGCTGGGATCTCAGGTGTGAGACACTGTGCCTGGCCTCAACAAAAAAAATTTTTTTTTTTTTTTTTTGAGATAGGATCTCGCTCTGTTGCCCAGGCTGGAGTGCAGTGGTGCGATCTCAGCTCACTGCAACCTCTACCTCCTGGATTCAAGCAATTCTCCTGCCTCAGCCTCCCGAGTAGCTGGGATTACAGGTGTGCGCCACCGCCCTTGGGTAATTTTTATTTTATTTTTTAAATTATTTTTTGAGATGGAGTCTCACTGTGTCACTTAGGCTGGAGTGCAGTGGTGCAATCTCGGCTCATGCAACCTCTGTAGTGAACCCGTCTGGGTTCAAGCGATTCTCCTGCCTCAGCCTCCCAAGTAGCTGGATTATAGGCGTGTGCCACCACGCCTGGCTAGTTTTTGTATTTTTAGTGGACACGAGGTTTCGCCATGTTGGCCAGGCTGGTCTCGAATTCCTGACCTCAAGTGATCTGCCCACCTCGGCCTCCCAGTGCTGGGATTATAGGCATGAGCCACTGTGCCCGGCCCAAAATTTTTAAAAAATTACAGAGTGGCGGCCGGGCATTGTGGCTTATGCCTGTAATTCCAGCACTTTGGGAGGCCGACGTGGGTGGATCACGAGGTCAGGAGATCGAGACCATCCTGGCTAACATGGTGAAACCCCCCTCTCTACTAAAAATACAAAAAAATTAGCCAGGCATGGTGGTGGGTGCCTGTAGTCCCAGCTACTCGGGAGGCTGAGGCAGGAGAATGGCATGAACCCGGGAGGTGGAGCTTACAGTGAACCGAGATTGCGCCCCTGCACTCTAGCCTGGGCAACAGAGCGAGACTCTGTCAAAAAAAAAAAAAAAAAAAATTACAGAGCGGCTGGGTGCAGTGGCTCATGCCTGTAATCCCAGCACTTTGGGAGGCTTAGGTGGGCAGATCACGAGGTCAGGAGATCAAGACCATCCTGGCCAACATGGTGAAACCCCATCTCTACTAAAAATACAAACATTAGCTGGGTGTGGTGGCACGTGCCTGTAGTCCCAGCTACTCAGGAGGCTGAGGCAGGAGAATCACTTGACCCCAGGAGGTGGAGATTGCAGTGAGCCAAGATCACGCCACTGCACCCTAGCCTGGACACAGAGCGAGACTCCATCTCAATTTAAAAAAAAAAAAAAAAGATTACAGAGCAATTGCAGTTTTTCTCATTAATTATTATGATCACTTTGCATGGTTTCAGTGTGCATTCTCACTTTTACGGTTTTGCACTATCGTGTAGAATGAAAGCTGCCTGTTTGTAAACTGTGGAAAGTTTAATTTTTCTTCTTAGTTTTTAGGGGTACCCCCTAACTAGCCTTTTCTTTGCAGAGTTTGTATATGCATCTCTAACAAAGTATGTTTCTTTTGACAAGTTTTGCTTTTAAAAAACTTCGACTGACTGAAAATAATATTTGTAGAAAATATTCTAAAAGTAATGCAAAAAGGAAATATCCTTAAAGCTAGTATTAAGAATAATCTCATAAGAAGGAAGTTTCATATGTTTGGTGTTATCTCTTTTGGTAACAGTTTTGTTGAGATATATTTTATATACCATACAATTCACCCACTTAAAGTGTACAATTCAGGCCAGGCGCAGTGGCTCATACCTGTAATCACAGCATTTTGGAAGGCCGAGGCGGGTAGATAACTTGAGGCCAGGAGTTCGAGACCAGCCTGATCAACATGGCAAAACCCCATTTCTACTAAACATACAAAAATTAGCCGGGCATGGTAACACGTGCCTGTAATCCCAGCTACTTGGGAGGCTGAGGCACAAGAATCGCTTGAACTCAGGAGGCGGAGGTTGCAGTGAGCCGAGATCGTGCCATTGCACTCCAGGCTGGGTGACAGAGCAAGACTCCGTCACACACACACAAAAATAAATAAAATGTACAATTCATTGTTTTTTGGTATATTCACAGACATGTGCACCATTAGTGCAGTAAAGTCTAGAACATTTTCATGACCCCCAAAAGAAATCCCATGTTCTTTATCACTCCCTAATACAATAAACCCCAAGCCCCAGGCAACCATGAATCTACTTTCTGTATAAATTTACCTACTCTGGATATTTTATATACAGAGATTAATATAGTAGGTGGTCTTTTGTGACTGTTTTCAGGGCTCACCCATCTTATAGCATGTATTAGGACTTTATTCACTTTTATGGCTGAATAATATTCCATTGTATGTATGTACCTCATTTTATTTATCATTTATTTGTTGAGGAACATTTGGGTTATTTCTGCTTTCATATGGTAACTCTGTTTAACCTTTTGAGGAGCTCCCAGACTTTTTCAAGGTGGCTGCACCATTTTATGTTCTCATTAGCAGTATATGAGGGTTCCAGTTCTCGCCACATCTAAAACACTTGCCATTCATTACCTGTTTTTTTTTTTTTATTTTTTATTTTAGTCATCCTACTGGGTGTAGGATCTCATTGTGGTTTTGACTTTCATTTTTCTGGTGACTAATGTGTTTATTGGCCATTTGTATATTATCTGGAGAAATGTACAGATTCTTTGTCCATTTTAAAATTAATTTGTCTTTTTATTATTAAGTTGCCAGAGTTTTTGGTATTTTAGATACAGGTGTGTGTGGAAAAAACAAACTCCGTTTCTCCTACTGCTGGTATTCTTATAGCACCCTACTGAAAGCAGATGTGTGGGGATTTCTCCCCACCAGCAAGCAAGCAGTCATTTCTGCAGCTGACAGCCACTCAATTCTGACATAATCAACCTGGAGATAGCATCAAGATTCCACAGGTTGAGGGCTCAGTTTCCAAGACTGCCTCTCCCCGCACTTCACATGCCAATTATAAGCTCCAGCTTATTTTACCTGTGCTTCTGACTGACTGGCTATAAATTGGTGTTCCTATTTATAGCCATGGGCTTAACTTGCTAGAGCAGCTCACAGAACTCGGAAACACATGTTTACCAGTTTATTACAAAGGATATTTTAAAGGATACAAATAAATAGCCAGCTGAAGAGATATATAAGACAAGGTCTGGAAAGGTCCTGAGTGCAGGAGCATCTCTCCTGGTGGAATTCAGGTGTGCTACTCTCCCAGGACTTTGTCTGTGCTTATGCTAGTACCACATTGTCTTGACTATTATAGCTTTCTGTAGTATGTTATGAATGTGGAAAGTATATGTCCGTCAACTTTGTTTTTATTTCAGGGTTGTTTTGGCTATTCTGGGTCCCTTGAATTTCCATATGAATTTTAGGATTGATTGTCAGTTTCTATAAAGAAGGTTGGTGTGATTTTTGTGTATTTTTTTGGACACAGGGTCTCACTCCATCACCCAGGCTGTGATGGGATTTTGCCATATTGCCCAGGCTGGTCTTGAACTCCTGGGCTTAAGTGATACGCCCACTTTGGCCTACCAAAGTGTTGGGATTACAGGAGTGAGCCACTGCGCCTGAATCTGTAGATCAGTTTGGGAAGCATTGCCATCTTAGCAATGTTAAATCTTCTGGATCCATGAACTTGAATGTCTTTCCATTTATTTAAATCTTCCTTCATTTCTTTCAGGAATTTTTTTTTTTTTATTTTTCAGAGTATAAATTGTTCACTTCATCTGGGCACGGTGGCTCATGCCTGTTATCTCAGCACTTTGGGAGGCCAAGGCAGGTGGATTACCTGAGGTCAGGAGTTTGAGACTAGCCTGACCAACATTATGAAACCCCATCTCTACTAAAAGTACAAAAATTAGCCGGGTATGGTGGCATGTGCCTGTAATCTCTGCTACTCAGGAGGCTGAGGCAAGAGAATCGCTTGAACCCGGGAGGCAGAGGTTGCGGTGAGCTGAGATCGTGCCACTGCACTCCAGCCTGGGCAGCAAGAGCAAAACTCTGTCTCAAAACAAATAAATAAATGGTTCACTTCTTTTAAGTATTTTTTTATGCTATTTTAAGCAGAATTGTTTTCTTAATATCATTTTACCTGTTGACGCAGGTACTTGGTGCATTTAAAATACGATTTTATTGGCTGGGCATGGTGGCTTACACCTGTAATCCCAGCATTTTGGGAGGCCAAGGCATGCAGATCACCTGAGGTCAGGAGTTCAAGACCAGCCTGGCTAACACAGCAAAACCCCGTCTCTATCAAAAATACAAAAATTGGCTGGATGTGGTGGTGCATGCACGCCTTTAATCCCAGCACTTTGGGAGGCTGAGGCGGGCAGATCACAAGGTCAGGAGTTCAAGACCAGCCTGACGAATATGGTGAAACCCCGTCTGTACTAAAAATACAAAAATTAGCTGGGTGTGGTGGTGCATGCCTATAGTCCCAGCTACTCAGGAGGCTGAGGCAGGAGAATTGCTTGAATCCGGGAGGCAGAGGCAGCAGTGAGCCGAGGTTGCGGCACTGCACTCCAGCTGGGCGGCAGTGAGACTCTGTCTTACAAAATAAATAAATAGGCCGGGCGCGGTGGCTCACGCCTGTAATCCCAGCACTTTGGGAGGCCGAGGCGGGCGGATCACAAGGTCAGGAGATTGAGACCGTCCTGGCTAACATGGTGAAACCCCATCTCTACTAAAAATAAAAAAATTAGCTGGGCTTGTTTGCAGGCGCCTGTAGTCTCAGCTACTCGGGAGGCTGAGGCAGGAGAATGGCCTGAACCCGGGAGGCGGAGCTTGCAGTGAGCCGAGATTGCACCACTGCACTCTAGCCTGGGCGACAGAGCGAGACTCCATCTCAAAAAAAAATAATAATAAATAAAAAATAAAAATAAATAATATGATTTTGTCAAATTTAAAACCGTAAGATCCTATTGGCTTGTAATAGCAAGGAGTAGAAGCGTGGATTGTAGAATGTTCTTATGAAAGCTTTATTTCATCAATGGCTTTTAAGCACTTTGGGGTCAGACTTTGAGCTGTTAGTGATTGTTTTTGAGCTGTAGTCCTTAGAGATTCCAAACTGATGACTGCATATGTCACTTGTATAGTCAATGTGACTGGTTTTCAAAAGCCCTTTCAGTTATAGAGCCAATGACTGGGCAACAGAAATGCCTTTCATTTATATCATTCTTCTGTATTCTTGGTGCAAAGGGCTGTAGTTAAGAGGAACAGTTAGATTTTAGTGGCTTACCAGGTTGCTTTAGAGGAAGTCTATGAAAGGACTGTTGAGCCAAACAATGTTCAGATTAAAAACCAGTCTGTTAGCAGGATAGAATCCTCTTGCAGGTACTTTGTTTAACCTTTAACTTAGTGTAAGAAGAGTTCAAGCTATGACTTTTGAGATTAAATCTTAAATTATGTAAGCATGTTTCTGATAAGTATTGTTTTATCATCTGCATCAGAACCATTTGGACTCCTTTAAAATGCAGATTTCTGGACTCCTACCCAGATTTACTAAATCAAATTCTGGGAATAGAACTTCATAATCTCTTTTAAACCACCTTCCCATGGGATGTCCACATTAAAGTTTGAAAACTTATTTATTTTTGGCATCCATATGTGTTTATTGATATAGTTTCCCACTCATCTTGAATCAGGGTTCTTTCAGTGCTGTCTCTATCTGAAGGAGAGGCTTCCTGTAGGCTGGCAGAGGACAGCAGAGCAGCCAGACACACAACTACTATTGTGCGTGACTGACGACCATGGTGATTTTATAGCATCCTGGGCATTTCACGTTCAGGAAGTAAGAATTGGGGCTCTGCACCAGGCACTTCTTGTGCTTGCTCTTTTTTTCTGGAGAGGGAGGGAGATTCTTTGTGAGAGGCCTCTTCTCGTGAGGGGATCGTCAGCACTGGAAAACTGAAAACCAGTTTTAATGGTACCTCTTTCTGTTAAGAGATTGGTTTTTACCAGAACTGAAATATTCAAATTATGACTCACTGCCAACTCTTTTTTCTGTTGTTGTTGCTTTTTTTTTTTTTTTTTTTTTTTTTTTTTTTTTTTTTGAGACAGAGTTTCACTCTGTCTCCCAGGCTGGAGTGCAGTGGTATGATCTTGCCTCACTGCAGCCTTTACCTCCCCAGGCTTAGGTAATTCTCCTATCTTAGCCCTCCCAATTAGGTGGGACTATAGGCGTGCATCACCATGCCTGGCTAATTTTTGTATTTTTTGTAGAGACTGGGTCTCACCATGTTGCCCAGGCTGGTCTTGAACTCCTGGGCTCATGCTGTCTGCCTACCTCGGCCTCCCAAAATGCTGGGATTACAGGCGTGAGCCACCACACTTGGCCTACAGCCAACTCTTAAAAGCAAAACAACACCAGAAGATAATGGAATAGAAGATTTCAGTAGGCCGGGTGCGGTGGCACAGAGGCGGGTGGATCACAAGGTCGGGAGATCAAGACCATCCTGGCTAACATGGTGAAACCCCATCTTTGCTAAAAATACAAAAAATTAGTGGGGCGTGGTGGCAGGCACCTGTAGTCCCCGCTGCTCGGGAGGCTGAGGAGGGAGAATGGCATGAACCCGGAAGGCAGAGCTTGCAGTGAGCCAAGATCGCGCCACTGCACTCCAGCCTGGGCAACAGAGTGAGACTCCATCTCAAAAAAAAAAAAAAAAGAAAGAAAGAAAGTTTCAGTGCATTGTACATAGTATGGATGGGTATTGATTTATAAAACTTCTGTTTCATTTATATATGTATATGTGAATATGGATCATAATATACATTTTTTTGCCATGGATGGTAATAAAAAAAATGAAGACTTGAGAATTAGAAAAATACATATTTTTCTTTCCTTCACTCTTTCATACATTCTTTTGCATCTGCCATGCTCCTGGAACTGGGATAGGTGCTGGGTGAGCATCCAAATACTCTGAAAATCCTCACTCTTTTTTTTTTTTTTTTTTCTTTTTTTTCGAGATGGAGTCTTGCTCTGATGCCCAGGCTGGAATGCAATGGCGTGATCTCAGCTCACTGCAAACTCCACCTCCTGGGTTCAAGCGATTCTCCTGCCTCAGCCTCCTGAGTAGGTGGGATTACAGATGCCCACCACCATGCTTGGCTAATTTTTGTATATTTAGTAGAGATGGCATTTTGCCATGTTGGCCAGGCTGGTTTCGAACTCCTGACCTCAGGTGATCCACCTGCCTTGGCCTCCCTAAGTGCTGGGATTACAGGCGTAAGCCACTGTGCCTGGCCGAAAATCCTCACTCTTGAGCTCACAGTTTATAGAGAGTGATAGGCACATAAATAATAAAGTGGTATAGTAGACGCACATGTCATATATCAACTGTTTACTAGAAGTACATATCATATAGAGTGCTCCTGAAGTCATGGCGACTTTCATAGGGATGGAGGTAGGTTGAGGGGTAGGTATTGAAAATATGGAGGCTGGGTGCTATGGTTCACACCTGTAATCCTAGCACTTTGGGAGGCCAAGGTGACAGGATCGCTTGAGCCCAGGAGTTTGAGACCAGCCTGGGCAACATGGAGAAGCCGTGTCTCTACAAAAAATACAAAAATTAGCAGGCATGGTGGCACGTGCTTGGAGTCCCAGCTACTTGGGAGGCTGAGGTGGGAGGATCACCTGAGCCTCGGGAGATCGAGGCTGCAGTGAGCCAAGATTGCGTCACTGCACGCCAGCCTGAGTAACAGAATGAGACCCTGTCTCATAAATAAATAAAGTGAAAAGGTGGAGAAGAAGAATAGCATTTTAATTATTAAGCATGAAAGAATTATTTTAGTATTGAAGATGGACAATAATTGATATAAATCATTTTTGATTTAGTATTCTTATCCACTCTTATTCATATGTTATTCATATGTTACTCATTCTGATGCAGCTTTTGAGTATATAGGATCAATCCAGCACATGAAGAGATAAAGGGAGGTTCTGTAGCTCTTGTGACAGCTTTTCCTATTCTTGGAGGGACCCTTTTTTACTTTCCTCAGAACTTTACTTACTAGAGTTTATTTCCTTTTTAGATTTTATTTCATGTTGGTGCTAGTATTACTGTTCTTACTGAATGTATTCTGACCCACTAAGAATCAATGACAGGGTAGGGAGGTGTAGTTGAGATTTGGGGAGAGCCTTACGCATTTCATAGGGGTCCAAATTCTGTATCTGATTTTTGTCTTCAGAATACTTTTCAGGCTGTAAGCCAGTAACCTAATTTTAGTCTTCATCTCTCAGCCTTATAGTCATCTTTTGTTTTATCTTACTGTAGGCTAACATTCACCATTAGAAAGTCAGACAGCTGGTCTACACACCAGAAGATATATTAGCTTTCATTGCTTATGTTTGCCTGCTGCAGGCTCTTTTGTTTACATCAGCCACCTTCACTCATTTGGTTTTCATATGCATACTGATACATATAAACTTAGGGAGATTCACTCTAAACAGTGCTCTTGATCTATTTTGTGTTTCTTAAGTGTTTTATCTCAGAGACTGGTACTGTTTACATAGAAAGAGCAGCCTCGTCAAGGGTCTGGAGGGGCATACCCTATGTCAAAGCATTTGGTCATAGCTCTATACATGACGGTATCAAGAAGGCGCCCCCTTGGACCTACGAAGACAGAAGGCACATTCATGTACTTTGAGTACACAGAAATATGATAAATGATGAATAACAACTATTTTTAAGAATTAAAAAACAGGAGGCATAAAGTTAATAGGAGATGAATGCTTAATGCATGGCAGTTTCACTTGTTACATTTGAGGGTCAGGTCGGTAGCGGTATTGGTGAAGGGAGCTAGCTGGTTACCCAACCTGGATGGGATTGGGTGGCTATGGGTGGAAAAGGTGGGAGGTAGTGTTATAAACAATTAAACTAGTGTTTAATTGTTAAAGGCTATTACCATAGCCTTTGACTTTTCAATCTGTTGCGTGATCATTTAGCTTTGCATAGAGCTTGCTATAAAGATTGCTGTGAGAGACAATATTTGGTAGTAAATTAAGAGTTGGAGGTCTGCCACTTTACTAGCTGAGCAATCTTAGGCAAGTTATTTAACCTCTAAGTGCCCTGGTGTCCTCATTTTAAATGGGATTATCTATGTCCTAGAGTTCAACATATTAAGCGAAGTAATTTATGTAAAGTGATTAGAATGGTCTCTGGAATATAAGTCTGCAATAACTGCTGTTTTTTTTTTTTGGGGTGGGGGGGGACGGGGTCTCGCTCTGTCGCCCAGGCTAGAATGCAGTGGTGGAATCTTGGCTCACTGCAACCTCCACCACCCAGGTTCAAGCAATTCTCATGCCTCAGCCTCCCGAGTAGCTGAGATTACAGGTGTGTGCCACCACACCTGGCTAATTTTTGTAATTTTAGTAGAGATGGGGTTTCACCATGTTGGCCAGGCTGATCTTGAACTCCTGACCTCATGTGCTCCGCCCACCTTGGCCTTCCAAAGTGCTAGGATTACAGGGGTGAGCCACAATGCCCAGCTGGCTGTTCTTATTTTTATTTTTAGTTTATTGAGACAGGATCTCACTCTGTTGAGTGAGTGCAGTGGTGCCATCACGACTCACTGCAGCCTCAACCTCCTGGGTTCCAGCAATCCTCCCACCTCAGCCTCCTGAGTAGCTAGGACCACAGGCACATACCACCATGCCTGGCTAATTTTTAAATTTTTTGTAGAGACGGGATCTCCCTATGTTTCCCAGGCTGATCTGGAACTCCTGGGCTGAAGCAATCCTCCCTCATCGGCCTCCCAAAGTGCCAGGATTGCAGGTGTCAGCCACTGCATCTGGTCTAGTTCATATGGGTCGGAGTTTCTTTTTTTTTTTTTTTTTCCCTTTTCTTCTTCTTTTAATTTTAATATTTTGTCATTTTATTATATTGCATCTCCCACTGAAGAGTTATATATTTCTTGGGGTCATATTGGAGAGAAATCCTTTTTTTTTTTTTTTTTCATACAAATCAGACCCAAGGTAGCTTTAGTGTTTGGACTGTAATATGAAGTTTGCTTTTTAATTGTTAAAATAGTGATTTTTTTCTGGCATTAAACAATTCTGAAAGTTTTTCTTTTTGTTCACTTGTAGCCAGACACCAAAGAAAGGGAGAAAACTGTAGAATAAGTTATTATTTTTTTTGACAGTGGCTCACTCTCTGTCTCCCAGGCTGGAGTGCAGGGGTGCAGTCACAGCTCACTGTAGCCTCAACCTCCTGGTCTCAAGCAAACCTCTCACCTCAGCCTCCCAAGGAGCTGGGATTACAGGCATATGCCACCATGCCTGGCTAATTTTTGTATATTTTGTAGAGACAAGGTCTCAGTATGTTGCCTAGGCTGGTCTTGAACTCCTGGACTCAAGCAATCCTCCCACCTCAGCCTCACAAAGTGCTAGGATTACAGGTGTGAGCCACTGCACCTGGCCTAAGTGAAATTTTTTTTTTTTTTTTTTTTCCGGATACAGAGTCTCTGTCACCTGGGGTGGAGTGTAGTGGCATGATCTCAGCTCACTGCAACCTCCCCCTCCAGGTTCAAGCGATTCTTGTGCCTCAGCCTCCCAAGTAGCTGGGATTACAGGTGTGTGCCACAACGCTCAGCTCTTTTTTTGTATTTTTAGTAGAGACTGGGTTTCACTATGTTGGCCAGGCTGGTCTTGAACTCCTGACCTCAAGTAATTCACCTGCCTTGGGCTCCCAAAGTGCTGGGATTATAGGTATGAGCCACCGTGCTGGGCCCCCTAAGTGATTTTTTTAAATGGTCAGTGTGTGAGCTGTTTTTTCCCTGTGATTTTCTCTGTTCCTTCTCCTTGCCATAACAGTAAAAATAGATCTGGTTTCCTGGGTTATCACAGCTTTTAACAAAAAGCTTTTTGATAAAATTAGCTGTTGGGTCAGTGGGATGAGATCATTCCTTTCTAAGTAGTGTGAAATGTCCTCTAAGCATTTGTGAGACAAAGTCATGCCAGATAGGCTAACCACACAATAAGCCTAACTCTGTGGTTATGTTTAGGGCAGGAGTGTGAGTTTTCTGTGTAATAGAATACTACTGATACGTAGAAAAAGGTGAAAGGTACTTGGCACAATATGTATGCACTCTGGTTGGCCACGTGTAGAAAGAGATTAGAATGATAAAAGGGCTCAGGATACACTTGATATGAGGGCATAGGCCATCATTATCTTCAGATGCGATTAATTAAGGGAAAATTGAGTAGCTCGTCTACGTTTGGATTAGTGCATCTTTAATTAAAAATTCTTGGCTGGGCATGGTGGCTTACACCTGTAATCCCAGCACTTGGGGAGGTCGAGGCGGGCAGATCACCTAGGATCATTAGTTCGAAGCCAGCCTGGCCAACATAGTGAAAAAATCCGTCTTTACTAAAAATACAAAAATTAGCTGGCTGTGGTGGCGTGTCCCTATAATCCCAGCTACTCTGGAGGCTGAGGCAGGAGAATCACTTGAACCTCAGAGGCGGAGGTTGCAGTGAGCCGAGATCTTACCACTGCACTCAAGCCTGGGTGACAGAGCGAGACTCCTGTCTCAAAAAAATAAAAAATAAAAATAAAAAAATTCTTAAGGCCAGTTTGAAACTGGAGAGAAATCATAATGTACTTTAAAGTGGTTAATTGTATGTTATGTAAATTTCACTTCAATTACAAAAATTAAGGACAGCTGGAAAGAAAACTAATATACTTACTTTTCTGTTTGTACAAAATAAAATTGTAGATTTAAGAAGCTTTAACCAGGGCTTCAACTTTCACATCATAGATACTGCCTGTAGAAGCATAGTGCGATAACTGATAGTTAAATAGAAGATAAAAATCCGTATGAGGAGGGCATGCCATTTTAAAAAGAAGAGCTATGTGATGCTATTTCCAATACATAGATATAGCTGGCTTATCTTCTTTACCCCTGAGAAACTAAAGCATTCTAAGTTAGCAGAGGAAATGATGATCAGAATGATAATACCTCCTACCTTTCCCCCCTGCTTCCTGATTTGGGATATAGGACAGAAAAGAAATTCTACTTTTAGTTGAGAACTCAGGGATGACTTTGAACAAATAAATATATTTGTTAATCTCCTAGGACTCTTTCTCACTTTTAAAATAAGGAGGTTGGATTCAAATGCCCTTTCTAAAGTTTTGTGATTTGGTTGGAAATATTAGATGTGCACATCGCCAAGTTACTTTGTTTTGTTTCTGTGTACATGAATAAGCTTTTATTAGACTTGGTCACTGTTGTCTGTCTCTGATCAACAAGGATAAGTTAGCTTCCAAGAGTACCAGTGGTAGAACTTTAAGATTTGAAGCTTTAATGAGACTCAGCTAGTTTGCAGTGATTAGAGACTTGTAAGTTAATTGATATACACACTTTTTTCTGTACCAAGTTTTTCAGGGGAATTGTAGATTATTTCAGAGTGCAGTTTTAGGTCGTGGATCAGATTTAAGTTGGAAGTAAATAGTGGTTATTACTAGAATTTTTTGTTTTTGTTTGTTTTTAAGACGGATTCTTTCTCTGTCACCCAGGCTGGAGTGCAGTGCCACAATCTCAGCTCACTGCAACCTCTGTCTCCTGGGTTCAAGCGATTCTCCTGCCTCAGCCTCCTGAGTAGCTGGGATTACAGGTGCCTGCCACCACACGTGGCTAATTTTTTTTTTTTTTTTTGAGACGGAGTCTTGCTCTGTTACCCAGGCTGGAGTGTAGTGGCGCGATCTCGGGCTAACTGCAACCCCCGCCTCCGAGATTCAAGTAATTCTCCTGCCTGAGTCTCCCTAGTAGCTGGGATTACAGGCACACACCACCATGCCCATCTAATTTTTTTATTATTATTTTTTTAGTAGAAATGCAGTTTCACCATGTTGGCCAGGCTGCTCTTGAACTCCTGACCTCAATTTTCATACATTATTAATAACTAAAGTTCATAGTTTATTTAGATTTCCTTAATTTTTACCTAAATACCTTTCTCTGTTCTAGGATCTCATCTAGGATACCACATTATGTTTAGTTATCATACTTAGCTTTCTCTTGGCTATGACAGTTTCTTACACCTTCCTTGTTTTTGATGACTTTGACAGTTTTGAGAAGTACTGGTCTGATATTTTGCAGAGTGTCCCTCAGTTGGGATTTGTCTGATGTTTTTCTCATGATTAGACAGGGGTTATGCTTTTTAGAAGGAAGATCACAGAGGTAAAGTGCCACTCTCATCACATTATATCAAGGGTGCATACTATCAAATCATGTCAGCATGATTTATGTCTGTGTGTGTGTGTGTGTGTGTGTGTGTGTGTGTGTTGCTTTATTGCTCAAGCTGGAGTGCGGTGCTGTGATCACAGCTCACTGGAACCTCCTGGACTTGACTCAAGCTTCCTCTCAACTCAGCTTCCCAAATAGCTGGGACCATAGGCACATGCCACCAAGCCCAGCTAATTTTTTTTTTTTTGAGAAAGAGTCTTGCTCTGTTGCCCAGGCTGGGTTGCAGTGGCACGATCGTGGCTTACTGCAACCTTGGCCTCCAGGGCTCAAGTGATCCTCCCGCCTCAGCCTCCTGAGTAGCTGGGACTACAGGCACGTACCACCATGCCTGGCTAATTTTTTTGTTTGCTTGTTTTTTTTGTTTTTTTGTTTTTGAGATGGAGTCTTGCTCTGTTGCCCAGGCTGGAGTGCAGTGGTGCAACCTTGGCTCACTGTAACTTCCGTCTCCTGGGTTCAAGCGATTCTCCTGCCTCAGCCTCCCAAGTAGCTGGGACTACAGGCATGTGCCACCACACCTAGCTAACTTTCTGTATTTTTAATAGAGACAGGGTTTCACCATGTTAGCCAGGATGATCATCTCAATCTCTTGACCTTGTGATCCCCCTACCTTGGCTTCCCAAAGTGCTGGGATTACAGGCGTGAGCCACCACGCCCAGCCTAATTTTTGTATTTTTCATAGAGATGGGGTTTCACCATGTTGCTTGCCCAAGTTGGTGTCAGAACTCCTGGGCTCAAGTGAACCTCCTGCCTTGGCCTGCCAAAGTGCTGAGATTACAGGCGTGAGCCACTGCACCTAGCTGATTTGTCACTGTTGATATTAGTCTTAATCACTTGGCTTAGGTAGTATTTGTCATATTTCTCTTACCCCCCTCCCCCATTTTCATATTGTACTCTTTAGAAGGAGGTCACTATGTGCTATGTACATGTATAGGATGAAGGGTTATGTTCCACCTCTTGGAAGTGGAGTATCTTGTTATTTGGAATTCTTTGCTGAAGAGTTGCTTATTCTCTCTCATTTATTTATTCAGTCATTTGTTTATATTGTTCCAGCTTTGGTCATCGGGAACTTTTTTAGTTGACTCCTGTGTAATTGACTTACCCTTTTTTTTTTTTTTTTTTTTTTTTTGAGATGGAGTCTTACTTTGTCACCCAGGCTGGAGTGCAGTGGTGCAATCTCGGCTCACTGCTACCTCCACCTCCTGGGTTCAAGCAATTCTCCCACCTCAGCCTCCCGAGTAGCTGGGATTACAGGCACCCACCATCATGCTCGGTTAATATTTGTATTTTTTATAGAGACGGGTTTTAACCATGTTGGCCAAGCTGGCCTTGAACTCCTGACTTCAGGTGATCTGCCTGCCTTGGCCTTCCAAAGTGCTGGGATTACAGGCGTGAGCCACCTCGCCCGGCCAACTTACCCCTATCAATTTTTTTTTTTTTTTTTTTTTTTTTTTTTTAGCACTTCCTAACTTTCTGGCAATACAAGGTACTTCAGGCTCATCTTGAATATTTTGTTCTCCAAAGAGTCTTGGTTTCTTTATCAGAGAATGGTATTAGAAACCAGCATCTGGGTGTGAGATATGCTGTTGCTTTACTGGGGTGTCCCCTGAAGATTTTAATTAAACTTCATCTGAGTTTGAAAGGACTGGAAATGCTGTGTTTAAATTTTTTTTTTTTTTCCTAATTGAGACAGGCTCTCACTATGTTGCCAAGACTGATCTCAAACTCTTAGCCTTAGATGATCCTCCCACCTCAGCCTTTCAAAGTGGTGGGATTACAGACGTGAGCCACCACACCTGGCCAGAAATGCCATATATATAAAATATATAATATATATTACATGTGAATATATAATATATAATACATAATATTACATATGAATATATAATACATATATATGTTTTTTGAGATGGAGTCTTGCCCTGCTACTCTGTGTAGTAGCGATCTCGGCTCACTGCAACCTCTGCCTCCTGGGTTCAAGCGATTTCCCTACCTCAGACTCCTGAGTAGCTGGGACTACAGGTGCATGCCACCACGCCCAGCTAATTTTTTGTATTTTAATAGAGACAAGGTTTCACTGTGTTAGCCAGGATGGCCTTGATCTCCTGACCTCATGATCCTCCCACCTCAGCCTCCCAAAGTGCTGGGATTACAGGCGTAAGCCACCGTGCCTGACCTACCTCTTTTTACTACAATTTTATTACTACTGGAACTAGATCTTAAAATATCATGTAAGATCTCTGCCATTATACTAGTTGTCTGTAGCTACATATATGGAATTTTAAACCATTCAGATTACTACCTTAGGAATCAGTATACATTCTTGCCTTTTCCATTAAGCAGAGGTGTCAGGACAAAGCTTTTCAGGTCATTGACAAAACTGAAAAAGGAGTTAGTGATTATTGCTTCCTAGGGAAGTAAGACTTAAAAAAAATATGCATTTATTTATTTATTTATTTACAGAGTCTCGCTCTGTCACCCATGCTGGAGTTCAGTGGCGCCTCGGCTCACTGCAGCCTCTGCCTCCTGGGTTTTAAGCATTCTCATGCCAGCCTCCCGAGCAGCTGGGATTACAGGTGCACACCACCACACCTGGCTAATTTTTATATTTTTAGTAGAGATGGAGTTTCACCCTATTGGCCAGGCTGGTCTTGAACTCCTGACCTCAAGTGATCTGCCTGCTTTGGCCTCACAAAGTGCTGGGATTACAGGTGTGAGCCACCCCACCTGGCTTATTTATTTAATTTTGAGACAGAGTCTCACTCTGTTGCCCAGGCTGGAGTGCAGTGGCACAATTTTGGCTCACTCATCCTCAGCCTCCCAGACTCCAGTGATCCTTCTACCTCAGCCTCCCAAGTAGCTGTGACTACAGGTGTGTGCCACCACAACTAGCTAACCTTTTTTGTATTTTTTATCGAGGCAGGGGTTCGCCATGTTGCCCAGGCTGATCTTGAACTCCTGGGCTCAAGCGATCTGCCCGCCTCAGCCTCCCAGTGTGCTGGGATTACAGACCTTTGCCACTGTGCCTGACCAGAAGGAAGACATTTTGGATGTGTCAGTGAAGTTCTGATTATGTTCTAAAGGAATTACTACTAACTTTTTTTTTTTTTTTTTGAGAAGAAGTCTCACTCTGTCGCCTAGGCTGAAGTGCAGTGGCACAATCTTGGCTCACTGCAACCTCCCCCTCCTGGGTTCAAGCAGTTCTCTGCCTCAGCCTCCTGAGTAGTTGGGACTACAGGCACCCGCCACCATGCCCAGCTAATTTTCGTATTTTTAGTAGAGACGGGGTTTCACCATCTTGGCCAGGCTGGTCTGGAACTCCTGATCTTGTGATCCACCTGCCTTGCCCTCCTAAAGTGCTGGGATTACAGGTGTTGAGCCACCGTACCTGGCCATTTTGTAGTACTTTTGTTTTCCATTTCTCTCCCTCTCCCACCTTTCCTGTCCGTTGACTTTGTGATTTAGTTAAACCAAGCCACTAAAACCCAGCCAAAATTCTACTACCAATAAGAAATGTTTAGAGTTGATGTTGATTTAAATAGCTTTAGTGCAGCTGTATCGTACTTTAACTCCTGCAAATTTTTTTTTTTTTTTGGAGACAGAGTCTTGCCTTGTCGCCCATGCTAGAGTACAGTGGTGCGATTTTGGCTCGCTACAACCTCCGCCTCCTGGATTTGAGTGATTCTCCTGCGTCAGCCTCCCAAGTAGCTGGGACTACAGGCGTGTGCCACCATACCTGGCTAATTTTTGTGTTTTTAGTAGAGATGAGGTTTCGCCACGTTGGCCAGGCTGATCTCAAACTCCTGGCCTCAGGTGATTCGCCCGCCTTGGCCTCCCAAAGTACTGGGATTACAGGCGTGGGCCACAGTGCCTGGCCCCTGCAACGTTCTTGAAGTTAAAGTGAGTGAAGTTGGTCTCGATTAAGAGCTTATGCTGCAGATATTGTGTGAATGGGTATCTACAGAGGCAGTTATTTCTCAGCTCCAGTATATTGTTGCTAAGTGGAAATACATAGTCATGGCCTGATTTTCGGATTTTTTATTTTTTTGAGACAGGGTCTTACAATATCACCCAAGGCTGAGGTGCAGTCCCGTAATCATGGCTCACTGCAGCCTTGACCTCCCGGGCTCAAACGATCCTCCCATTTTAGTCTCCTGAGTAGCTGGAACCACAGGTGCATGCTCGGCTAATTTTTTTTTTTTTTTTTTTTTTAAGACATGGAGTTTCACTATGCTGCCCAGGCTGCTCTCAAGCCCCTGGGCTTAAGTGATCCTCCCATTTCAGCCTCCCAAAGTTCTGGGATTACAGGACTGAGCCAACGCACCTGGCCCTGTGTTTTTTATAAAAGCTGTAAAACCATATTTTCATGCAAAGATTACTGATTTTGGAGATATTGGCCATTTTTCAAAACACTATGTGGGCCGCTGCACCAAGGGGCCTGTTTGACCTAGGTTTGCACTCTAAACTGGTGCTTCTCTTGTGGGTTCAGTGAGTATTCATTTTGGGGAGGGAACTCTGGGCTTGGTGGGAGTTGGGAGACGTTTGTCCTGATTGTAGCTTTGTCTCTAGTTTTCTAGATGGCTTTTGGCAAAGGGAAACCACTTTGGATCTCTCTTTTCTGAGTTTTAAAATTTGAGAGTAAACTGGAGAATTTAAGGTTCTCCCTTACTCTTTTTTATTTTACATTTTCATACATGTATTTACTTGAGCTGTGAAACAATGACCATTTATAAGTTGGAGACATCAGGAAGTCTTACTAGTCTTAAGTGCTTTGGTAATAGAGGAGACTATTAGGTTTTCTCTAGATATACTTTTTTCTAGGCTACAGAAGATTCTCACCTGCTTTTTGGACTCTTGGCATACTTGCCACCTCTAATCATTATTTGGCAGATGTGTACATATTAATGGGTGATGCATATGTTTGTTTTTTTCAAGCAAATTTTTTCTAATTTGATGAAAGCAGTATTGATATGTGGGGTTTTTTGGGGGTAGTCGTGGTGATGGGTAGAAATAGTAAAGCTGATAATGACAGTATTTTCTTAGTTATGGAGGACATTTTAATACTTTATTTCATTGTTTTTAGTTTGAACTAATTAATTGGTGGTGGTTCTATATGGAAGTAATGATGTAGGTGGTGTTCATCACTTAAAATCAACTGCATAAGATAATGGCATAACTTAATTACTGTAACAGCAAAAATGAAATCTGAGAAACTTCTGAAATTTAGTCTTTTATTAATTAATTTGAGATAAGATTTATTTGGAGATAAGATTTCAGACTTTTATCAGACAGGTGGTTTTATAGGAAGATTAAGATTCTTCTAGAAAAATCTTAAAGACAAGGGAAATAAGTTTTTCATACACTCTAACCATACAATTTCATTATTCACTTGACATATAGTGTTTTTGTAAAAATATGTTCGTGTCTTCCATCTTCAGAATAAAGCATCTTGATGTAATGTGATTTACTAAGAATCATACCTCTCTGTCCTGAAGGCCAGTCTAAATTGCTGTTTTGTATAGATTGCCAATTTTTAAAAGAGAAACTGTTGTATTTGAGTGGGATATAATAAATATGAGTGTTTATGATGTAGTCTCTTGTGGGAATGTTTATTTACAAGTAATTTAAGCCTCTGTGAGTCTGACAAGGCAAACTCAATCTTAAATCCTTGATTAAGTGGAAGTGTAAACCGATGGAATAATAGGTAAGCAGGATTTATGTTTACATAGTAATTGCAACAATTTTGGCCAAATAGTCACTAATTTTGATCCTTTATGTTCATTAACTGAAATTGTGTATGTAGTAGTTTCTTTGTAAGATAATACAAAGCAGTAAGGACACAGGAGAAGAGTATATTTAAAAGAAATTTCTCTTCAGATGTATAGACTTTGCTTTATAGCTCTAATGACAATAGTCCAGAAGCCTCTAAGTCAGCATATTATTATTATTATTATTTTTTTTTTTTGAGGCGGAGTTTCGCACTTGTAGCCCAGGCTGGAGTGCAGTGGTACGATCTCGGCTCACTGCAACTTCCGCCTTCCAAGTTCAAGTAATTCTCCTGCCTCAGCCTCCTGAGTAGCTGGGATTATGGGTGTGTGCCACCATGCCTGGCTAATTTTTGTATTTTTAGTAGAGACATGGTTTTACCACGTCCGCCAGGCTGGTCTTGAATTCCTGACCTCAGGGGAGCTGCCCACCTTGACTGCCCAAAGTGCTGGGATTATAGGTGTGAGCCACCACACCCGGCCGAGTCAGCATATTATTTCTTCTTGTAAAAAGATGTCGTGGTGGCTCACGCCTGTAATCTCAGCACTTTGGGAGGCTGAGGTGTGCAGATCACCTGAGGTCAGGAGTTGGAGATCAGCCTGGCCGGTGTGGTGAAACCCCGTCTCTACTAATAATACAAAAATTAGCTGGGCGTGGTGATGCATGCCTGTACTCCCATACTCCCCGCTACTTGGGAGACTGAGGCATGAGAATTGCTTGAACCCAGGAGGCAGAGGTTGCAGTGAGCCGAGATTGCACCTTGCACTCTAGCCTGCATGACAGAGACTCTGTCTCAAAAAAAAAAAAAAAAAAAAATGTGTGTAGGTGTGTATACCTAATAAAATTAGTGCTTTTTAAAAACGCAGTGCTTGTCATTTACTATTAAGTCAAGCCATATGAAATCACATTTTGTCAGTAAATAAATGGTCAAATATCCACAATCTTATATAGTTCTAATAGATACTCAAGAAATTTTGTTGACATGAAGAGAGTCAAATCATAAAATGGTAGACTGAAAAAGAACTTCGTGGAGAATTCTTTTCTTTTTACAAACAGAGGTGACCGGGAGGTTGAGGCTGCAGTAAGTCATGGTCATGCCACTGCACTCGAGCCTGGACACCAGAGTGAGACCCTGCTTCAAAAAAAAAAAAAGAAAGAAAAATGATTGCATTGCCTTTTTGTGGTTTTGGAACAAATATTGGGATAATAACTTTTACTTATAAATGTAGCACAGAAATCTTTTACTGTGTAAAAGTCCCTGAATAGAAAGTCAGGAGACATGTTTCTCCTACCAACTAGTATAATTTTTGGAAAGCTCATTGTTCATCAGTTTCCTTATTTGTAAAATGAGGATGTTAGTTATGTAAGATCTCTGTATTAATTAGGATAGTTGATGCTATCTCTTTAACATAACTAGTATTTCAGGACTTAACACAATAATGGTTTATTTCTTGCTCACGTCATAGTGTGAGTGTTTGGCCTGTGGCTGTCATGTAATTGAGGAATTTCAACTCCTTGCATCTGGTGTCTTGGAGTCTCCTGCTGGATTCTTTGTATTTAGTTGGTTGATAGCAAAGAGCACCAGCAAGCAGAATTTCATAAAGTGCTTTGTAGTGAAGCATATTTCTTGAGCTCACATTATATTGTCTAGAACCCACTCACATGGTCTCAACTTCTAACTCCAAGGGAAATAGGAAATGTCTTTCTGAGCACCCAGGGAGAAGAAACAGAATCCCCATCTTTGCCACAGTCCGTTTCATTTTGTACATTTTATTTATTTATTTATTTATTTATTTATTTTTTAAAGACAGAGTCAAACTCTGTTGCCCAGGCTGGAGTGCAGTGGTGCCATCTCAGCTCACTGCAACCTCTGCCTCCCAGGTTCAAGCGATTCTCCTGCCTCAGCCTCCCAAGTAGCTGGGACTACAGGCGCACTCCACCACGCCCGGCTGATTTTTGTATTTTTAGTAGAGACAGGATTTCACCATGTTGGCCTGGATGGTCTCGATTTCTTGACCTCATGACCCACCTGCCTCGGCCTCCCCAAGTGCTGGGATTACAGGCATGAGCCACTGCACCTGGCACATTTTTTGATTCTTTATTCACAACCAAATACTTTCTCTTATTGCCTATTGCTTTTTGTATCTTTGGTTACTCTGAATTTACTTCCAAATTTCTTGGAAGGAGTTTAGTATGGCAAGTCAAAGCAGCCCTTTGGTGCTTGCTATGTTTAGGAGAGGGTCTCCCCCCAACCCCTGCCATCCCCAGATGAGTATATTTGTTATTTTTGTTAGTAGTTTCATTTGTGGTGTAAGTTTGTCTTTTATGTTGTCATGGCTTGCTTAGTTTTAAATGATTAAAAATATATCCATTGCAAAAATCTCCCAGTGCTTGTATAAGAAAAACAATAGAATGTTGAACACAGCCAACTTCAGAAGGAGAGTCATTGTCTACCATGTTCAGTCTAGCAGCCTGCTAGCAGAAGGGAAAACAGACAAACCTTATACTGTCTTTTAAAGGTCAGCACATGTAGACTTCGAGACCAATAGAGCAACACATTCCAGTGAGCAGGCAAAGTTCTCTTTGACTTCTGCCCACTTAAGAGTAAACTCGGAGAGTCAGCAAAAGTCTTTCAGTTGATTTCAGCTGCTGGTTTGGAGTCATCTCCATCTTTCCGCCTCCTTCTCTTTTCTCCTTTTTTGTTCTTTCTTGATATATTATGTTGTACATGTTCATTTGTATGTAAATACGAAATATCCTTCTTTATGGATCCATCTTATGTTAGTTTGATGAGAGTGTTCTAATTCTAAGGCTTGTTTCCTTAAAATATATAATTATCTCAGAATAATGCCATAGTTCAGTTTGCCTTATGTTTGGATTAGTACTTTCTTGTGTAGTTCTCTTTCAGTAAACTGCTCCCCTCCCCTGTTTTTAATTGCACCTTTTTTCATATACCATTTGCACCACATGTCTAAGTCACTGGTCTTTTTAAATTACACTGTGGAAAGGTTAATTTTGGACAGAGTTGTTTCTAGATCCTAGTGCATTATCGTCATCCTAGGATTGCATTTCATTTCTCCTGTAGGCGAATGGTACTATTTCTTGGATATTGCAGCTTTCATAGGATGCTGTGTTCATTTTTCATTTCCCGGAGTCTGTGCTGAAGTTCATTTTCAGAAAGAATGCCTGGAAAATAATTTTTTTTTTTTTTTTTCTGAGATGGAGTGTCGCTCTGTTGCCCAGGCTGGAGTGCAGTGGCACAATCTTGGCTCACTGCAACCTCCGCCTCCCGGGTTCAAGTGATTCTTCTGCCTCAGCCTTCCGAGTAGCTGGGACTATAGGCGCACGCCACCATGCACAGCTAATTTTGTTATATTTTTCGTAGAGACAGGGTTTCACCATGTTGGCCAGGATGGTCTCCATCTCTTGACCTTGTGATCCGCTCGCCTCAGCCTCGCAAAATGCTGGGATTACAGGCATGAGCCACCATGCCCAGCCAATAATTTTTTTTTAAATTGTGTGTTTGAATTTCCCATTTTAGCCTGCACTTAATGGATGAGTTGGCTGTAAAAATCTAGCTTCAAAATAGTTTTTCTCAGTTTTAAAGGCATCACTTCATTTTTTTTAAAAAAATCATTTAGTGTTACAATTAGAAATAAGCCCATCTGTTTCTTGTAACTTGGTAAGTACTGCTGAGGGGAATTTCCCTCCCTCCCTTCTTGCCACCTTGCCCAGGCTGTATTCAAATTCCTGGGCTCAAATGATCCTCCCACCTCATCCTCTTCTTTTTGCTTTTCTTTTTTCCTTCTTCTGTCCCTGTCTCTCTACTCTCTCCATTGTCTGTTCGTTTTCTTCATCTGCCTCCATGATCATGAAAATATTCGCCATGTTATTGTCTACTGTTCACATTTAGGGCTGACATCCACCTGGAATTACTTTTTGTATATACTGTGAAGTAGAGCTCAAAATCTCCAGTTGACCCAGCACCACTTATTGAAAAGACGGTTAATTCCCCCACTGTTTTGCAGTGTCACATTTGTCAGATATTAAGTATCCATATGCATGTGGTTCCGTTTCAAAACCGTTCTCTTGCACTGGCCTCTTGTTTTGTTTTTTGTTTTTTTTCCAGATGCTCTTGCACTGGCCTCTTGTTTTTTGTTTTTTTTCCAGATGTTCAGCACACCAAGTACATTGGCCTCTTTCTTGGTGATTGTGCAGGTACCACAATGTCTTCATTACTATATTTATGTATTTTTAGTTTCAAACATATGACATTGCCATAGGTTAGAAACTCATCAGTTTTCAGCATTTTCACATGGTTCAATCCATCAGTGAGTTTTGAAATCCAGTAGTTTAAGTTCCTCTAAGTTTGTTCTCAAAGATTATCTTAGCTGTTCTTGGCTTTTTAAATTACTATATAAAACTTAAGATCAACTTTTCAGTTTGATTTGAAAAGAAAAAACCTACTGGACTTTGCTTAATCTATAGATTAGGCCGGGCGTGGTGGCTCACGCCTGTAATCCCAACACTTTGGGAGGCCAAGGTGGGCGGATCACTTCAGGTCAGGAGTTTGAGAACAGCCTGGCCAACATTGTGAAACCTGTCTCTACTAAAAATACAAAAATTAGCTGGGTGTGGTGGCGCATGCCTGTGGTCCCAGCTATTCAGGAGGCTGAGGCAGGAGAATTGCTTGAACCTGGGAGGCGGAGGTTGCAGTGAGCCAAGATTTTGTGCCACTGCACTCCAGCCTGGGCAACAGAGTGAGACTCCGTCTAAAAAAAAAAAAAAAACAAAAAACTATAGATTAGTTTGGGGATAGTTGATACCTTTAAAATGTCATAAAACCTTAAAACCTTAAAATAAAATAAAACCTTATAGGTTTCTCCTGAAACCACTCCCTTAGTAAATCAGGTGCACAAAAATCCGTGCCTCAGATTCTACATCTAGTAAACGGATTCTAAAACACCTTCCTAACAAGGGGGAATGTGATGTCTTTCTAGTGTTAAGTTGTATTAATCCTGTGTTGTATTTCATTTCAGTGAATTTTATCTTGAATGGATTAGGTAGATTGTTGATTAATTCAGTGACCCTCAATTGTGGGTGCCTTTCGGAATCAACTTTAATGAGATTTCTCTGTGTCATGATTACCCTTACTGCAAGAAAACCAACAACACTGAGATTTTTGGTGCAGTAGCACATGCTTCTAGTCCCAGCTACCTGGGAGGCTGAGGCTGGAGGATCGCTTGAGCCCAGGAGCTTGAAGCTGTAGTGCACAATGAGCACACCTGTGACTAGCCAATGCACTCCAGCCTGGGCAACATAGTGAGACTTGTCTCTAAAAAAAACAAAACAACAACAACAAATAAAACTCATATTGCTTAACCCTGTCCCTGAACAATTCTGATCCAGCGTTTTTTGTTTTTTGTTTTTTGTTTTACTTTTAACTCAGATTTTTACTTGTATTTCAGGTAAAATATTAAAAGTGATGTTACTAGTAACTTGAAAGATCTCTTCAACTTTTGCTTGTTCAATTTTCATTTAATAATGATATTCCCCCCCCCCTTTTTGAAAGCATCTGTAAGATATTAGGTCAAAGTAAGGCCTTTGCCACGACTGCAAAATGCTTGTTAAGTACTCCCATAGAGTTTGTATCTTCTCCTTCTTGCTCAGAAAAGCTGAGCTACTCTACCCTAGTCATGCCTAGAACCAATACTTGGAAGAACTATGAGGGTCCTTCCAGCTGTGCAAACATCAACCCCAGCAAGAGAAGGCTGGTATCATGGTATGGAACAGAACGCACCTAGCAGGACAAATGTGCATTTAATGAGAGCCTATGAGGTTTCAAGTTTATTATATTTAGATGTCCAGGATAAAAGGTGAGAAAGATGCTATCCTAGCCATCTAGGAACTCAAGTGTAAGGGGAACTCTGGGTGGGACACACATTGTAAATAAACAATTACAAGGCTGGGCATGGTGGCTCACGCCTGTAATCCCAACACTTTGGGAGGCTGAGGCAGGCAAATCATTTGAGGTCTGGAGTTCGAGACCAGCCTGACCAACATGGTGGAACCCTGTCTCTACTAAAAATACAAAAATCTCGTCTCAAAAACCCTGCAAAAAACAAAACAAAACAACAGTTACAGAATTGGTAGCACAAATTCCTATGTCCTCTTCTACTTTCCACTTTTCTTCATTTTCACTGATATAAAATAAAGTGAAACTTCACTTTGCTTAATGGGAGAAGTTTTTCTTTTCTTTTGTTATCTATTGTTTTCAAGACAGGGCCTCACTCTGTAGCCCAGGCTGGAGTGCAGTGGTGCTGTCACAGCTCACTGCAGCCTTGAACTTCCCCTGCTTAAGTGATCTGTCCACCTCAGCCTCCCAAGTAGCTGGGACCACAGGTGTGCAGGCTAATTTTAAAATGTTTTTCTGTGGAGACGCAGTCTCAGCTGTGTTGCCTGGGCTGGTCTTGCACTCTTGGGCTCAAGCAGTTTTCCTGCCTCAGCCTTCCAGAATGTTGGGATTATAGGCATGAACCACCATGCCCAGCCAAAAGAGAATTTTTTCTTTAATGAAATAGTTCTCAAAAGCTAAGAGCTATCAAGTATGAATATTCTTCCTTTCTTCCAATCTCCTCAGCACTAAGTCATCCTAAAGTTACGTGATATGCCTATTACTTTCTGACAGATATATGAGCTGATAACTATAGAGATTTAGTATTTTAATAATTATAAAGTTTTAATATTTATATGATCATATTAACATGATGGTAGTAGCTGATATCTTTCTCTCTTTCTCTCTCTGTCCCTCAGAGATGTGGTCTCACTTTCTCACCCAGACTGGAGTACAGTGTTGTAATCATAGCTCACTGCATCCTCAAGCTCCTAGGCTCAAGGAATCCTACTGCCTCAGCCTCCTGAGAGGCTGGCACTACTGGCACACACCACCACGTCCAGCTAATTAAAAAAAATTTTTTTGTAGAGATAGTGTCTTGCCATCTTGCCCAGGCTAGTCTTGAATTCCTGAGCGCAAGTGGTCTTCCTGCTTTGGCCTCCCAGAGTTCTGGGATTACAGGTGTGAGTCACCATGCCAGGCCAGTAACTGGTCGACCATCTTGAATATTTGTTTTTGCCACATTGCATCATGTCATGCTTTTCTAAAAGCAGAGAGAGCTATTTTTATTGCTTTGCCTAATAATGATAAGATGACCAGCATGGAGAGCTGGTTCGTACGGTTACTCCTTACTGGCTTTCTTTCTATAATTCCAGACAACATGCTTGCTCTTGTACAAACTGTGTTTAGAAAGTGGAAGAAAAGAGGTGAATATTCTTTTTTTTTTTTTTTTTTTTTTTTTTTTTGAGACAGTCTCGCTCTGTCACCCAGGCTGGAGTGCAGTGATGCGATCTTGGCTCACTGCAACCTCCAACTCCCAGGTTCAAGCGATTCTCCTGCCTCAGCCTCTCGAGTAGCTGGGACTACAGGTGCATACCACCACACCCGGCTAATTTTTGTATTTTTAGTAGAGAGGGATTTCACCTTGTTGGCCAGGGTGGTCTCAATCTCTTGACCTCGTAATCCACCCACCTCAGCCTCCCAAAATGCTGGGATTACAAGCATGAGCCACCACGCCTGGCCAAGGTGAATATTCGTAATTGGTGATAACCCTTCAACCTTGAATCTGTTTATTCTTTTTCTAATTGTGAAGAGTTTCTGTAATTTTGGAACTTTAGATTAATTTCAAATTAGATTCAATTTCTAATAACTTCCATTGTGTCATTTTAGAAATGTGTTTTTAGGCTGGGCGCGGTGGCTCACGCTTGTAATCCCAGCACTCTGGGAGGCCGAGGCGGGCGGATCACGAGGTCAGGAGATTGAGACCACGGTGAAACCCCGTCTGTACTAAAAATACAAAAAATTAGCCGGGCGTGGTGGCGGGCGCCTGTAGTCCCAGCTACTCGGAGAGGCTGAGGCAGGAGAATGGCGTGAACCCGGGAGGCAGAGCTTGCAGTGAGCCGAGATTGCGCCACTGCACTCCAGCCTGGGCGACAGAGCGAGACTCCATCTCAAAAAAAAAAAAAGGTGTTTTTAGCTGCTTATTTTGTTGGTTTTTATCATTTTGGCCTGTCTCCTGTGTAATCTACTAGGAACAGAGAAGATATGCACATCCCTTTGATGTGGTCCTTCTCTTCTGGGACCCAGCAGTTTACAGGAGCTGGTATATACAACTACAGTGGGGGTCCCCAACCCTCGGTCTGTAGACTGGTACCAGTCCATGGCCAGTTAGGAACTGAGCTGCACGGCAGGAGGTGAGCAGCAGGTGAACAGCATTACATTAACTTTGCAATGATTGTGCCTGAATTCTGCCTTCTGTCAGATCAGCAGTGGCTTTAGATTCTCATAGGAGCACAAACCCTATTGTGAACTGCACATGCGATGGATCTAGGTTGCATGCTTCTATGAGAATCTAATGACTGATGATCTGAGGTGGAAGAGTTTCATCCCAAAACCTCCCTCTCACCTCTCCTGCTATCTGTGGAAAAATTGTTTTCCATGAAACCTGTCCCTGGTGCCAAAAAGGTTTGGGGACCACTGAACTACAGTATAGACCAGACTCTACTGTTACAAGTACAGATGATGTATTAGTTCTGTATACTACTGGGAGAAAGATTCTAAGAAGCAGTCACAGAAAAGGTGGTAAGAGCTGATGATTGTGGTAGGTGATAGGACTGAGTCTTTTCAGTTAGCCTTGATATTACACGTAAGAGTTTGGATTTACAAAAAAAAAAAAAAAAAAAAAGAAAAGACATCTAGGCATTGGGGTCCCTTTAAAGATCAGGTGGAATGTTTTCCTGATGTTCAGGATTCTTCCTGCCTGCCTCCCTCCTTGAAGAAGAAAAGATAGGTAGGTATAAGTAGTAGCTAGGTAAAGGTATATATAAGCAGGTATAATTCAAAAGGTATTTGAAGTACAGTGAAGTCATTGTGTTAGATAAAAGCAGAAACTACAAAACTATAAGGTTTTGCTTATTTTGTCACGCTCTGCTTCTGTTTTTGGTGTTCTCTGGCTCTTTTCGTCTGATCCTTTGTCTCAGCCTCATTTATAAGTGACTTTTTTCCATTTCTCATTTTTTTTTCATCTATTAAAGTGAGGGGATTGGATCCTAGATCATTTCAACTGGTGTAAGCCTTTAGAGCCACGCACGGTGGTTCATGCCTGTAATCCCAGCACTTTGGGAGGCGAAGGTGGGTGGATCACTTGAGGCCAGGAGTTTGAGACCAGTCTGGCCAACATGATGAAACCTCGTCTCTACTAAAAATATAAAAATTAGCCAGGCATGGTGGTGTGCATGCCTGCAATCGCAGCTACTCAGGAGGCTGAGTTAGGAGAATCACTTGAACCCAGGAGGCGGAGGTTGTAGTGAGCCGAGATCATGCCACTGCATTCTCCATCCTGGGCAACAGGCCAAGACCCTGTCTCAAAAAAAAAAAAAAAAAAAAAAAAGCCTTAAAATGTGGTTAGAAATAATTTTTAGATTGGTATAGATTAACTCTGAATGTTTTCCTGTGTTAATTAGAGGAAGGAAGTGGGATAAATGTAAAGTTTAAAAAAATGCTCCTTGTCTTTTTCAAAATTTTGAGGGGTTAGGTATTATTAACAATCTTTTAAAGTTTTACTCATTTAAAAAATTCAGATAAAATGGAAGATTCATTCTTAAGGATGATGATATCAGAAATGTAAGTGCTGTGTCATTGTCATTTCATATTTTGGCCTACATAACCAGACTTCAGACATCATGCTGCCTGTATCACATGGCTAACAGTGGGAGGTATCTGGTGTATTCTTCCTGGAGAAATAGATTGAAATTCATTTGGACAGAAATGTTGAAGGCAGGTGCCTGATCCAAAATGCATTTAGTCAGGACTGAACACAAGCTGCCTGGATAGTTCCTGTAAGTAAGCAAGGTAGCCTTTTAACTTTGTGATGCAAGGTTTTATGTATGTGAGTATGTGTGTGAAAGTGTATACAGTATTTTTATATCCAGAGAACAGGGCTCCCTTAAATGGGGGGTTGGGGGGACTCTGGTAACTACATGAAAGTAAAATGTAACTTCCTTAAACCTATATCAGTGTGTTCTTTCATGTAGGAATTGTAGCTGTGTGATGGCCTCAGCTATTCTAGTAATCGAGGGCTCTCTGCTGTTGCTAATCCTATGATGAACAGGACAAATGGTGGTTATGAACAGAACCCTGTCAAGCCTGGAAATTCCATCAGTTTGTAATAGCACAGCTGTTGTCCTTGAACTGTGTAGGGAGGAACCTAGGGGTGCACAGTTAATATATTCTACGGGGGGGGGTTGTAGTTTATTGCCCAGGATAGTCAAGATCTTCCTCAGTTGTCTGTTGCTATCTGCAAGTCTTGTTCGGAGGAGAAGCAAGAGAAATTCAGATTTGTCTGAGGAATCATGTATGTCTGTGAACTGTGTAAGTTGGTAGTTGATTCCTATAGACATCCTTGCTAAAGATTTATTTTTAAGTAAAATATCATTTTGCTTGAAAGTATAAATCAAGGTTTTGTGGTTAAATAAATTAAAAACAACACAGCTGCCAAAGATCGGCTTGATGTATAACAGGCCTCTGAAAGAAGTTCAGTAAGAAACAAATCTGGGTAATAAAGTTAATTAGTAACTAAAAACCTGCTACACATACTAAAAAACTGATGTTGAATATTAAATTATTATGAAGCAGGCTATACCTGTATCCATCAAGATTATAAATGATCTCCCACACTGGCGACATGGGGTTCCTTTCAAGCCTGAGGAATGGAGCACTATATTTTGGCCACGGCATTCTCACTAATGTCCTAGGATAGCAGCTTAGTGTTGGCTTTAGAATTCTCTGTCATTTAAATGTCATGCAAAAACAAACGTATAAAAGAAAACATTAACCCAGATATCTTTACGGTTCTGTGTCTTGTCCATAACCGCCCCCCCCCCCCCCGCCAAAAAGGACAGGCTATCAGTTATAGAGAAAATATAAATGAGCATTATAAGCAGTATCCTACCTTTAGTAATTATTAAAAGTTTATTAAATGGGTTGTTTGGAATTCAAAATGATTTGCCTCAAAGTAGTCCAGGTCACTGAGAAGAAAGTTTCTTTCTTTCTGCTGAAACTGACAGGAGGCGATATTTTGAAAGATACCAAGCTTGTCTTTGTACTAACTCCCTTTCTTTTGCCTCCTAGGGCTCCTGGGCCTATATACCCTCTCCCTACTTTGATACCATATCTATATCTGCTTTATTCCCTGAAAGTTCCCATGTTGCCAAAATATTTTTCTTCCTTTTTCACACCAGAACCAAAAACTCAGACATCTTCAATAGAACCATCTCTGGGATGAACAATGGTCTTTCCAGGGGTGTACATTTTCTTACCCACTTTTAAATTAAGAAATAGGATTCTATACTTTTAAAAAGAGAATGCTGGCTACAGCAAATGAATGTTGGTAGAAATTTGGCTAATGTGACACAGTAAAATGAAAGTACTACAGTGGTTAGGAAAAGTGAGTGTGATGGTGGGAATTAGGCTTCTGTTCTTGCTTTTTTTTTTTTGAGTCAGGGTTTCACTCTGTTGCCCACGCCGGAGTGCAGTGGTGCAATAGTGGCTCACTGCAGCCTCAACCTCCTGGGCTCAATCAGTCCTCCCACCTCAGCCTCCTGAGTAGCAGGGACTACAGGCACGTGCCACCATGCCTGGCTAATTTTTGCATGTTTTTGTAGAGGCGGGGTTTTGCCATTTTGCCCAAGCTCTGTTCTAGCTTTTCGTGAGTTTTTTCCCTTCATTTTGGCTCCCATAGTAGCACCTTTCAAGGGGTGAATAGAAGAGGACAGAGACAGCAATAGGCCATTGGTAAACCAGATTGCCAATTTCTCATCAGACAGAATGAGCACAGATCCCAAGTGAGTGGCTCTAGATGCGAATGACCTAAAATTTTCAGGAGGACTTCATGAAGCTTAAAAGGTTCCTCAGAACTTCTGTGTAATTAAGTTAGATATTAACACTGTTTAATCTGTATAGACCTGTAAAATATTTTTAGTACAGTAATTAATTCGAGTTTATGAACTATCCAAAGTAAAGCATACAACAGAGAAAGTACTGTGGCCTCATCATATATCCTTATTTCCTGTTTATGAGCACCTAGCTCTTAATAGTGAGAGTGTAGTCAAGAGAGTATTTTATCATCATGTCATGTAGTTGCCTCTTGCCTTAGTTTACCTATTTTCAAAAACCCGGCTCACTGATAGTTTCACTTCAGGCATGTCATCAGAATGAAAGATCAGATATACAAAGTGCTGTGCTTGAAAACTGTGTGTTCCCTTAGTGCCTGGTTAGATAATACGGGGCTTATTTTCTGGCAGAGTGGTGTTGAGTCTCCTTTGATGTTAGCCAGAACTGGGTGGAGTTTCTTAAGCTCCAGTCAGATTGGCTCAAGCAGGGCACCGTGCACTGGTGAATTTGTTTTCAGTCCCTCCTTTTGCCAAAAAGCTTTTGTTTTTTAATAAACCTCAACCCAGTTATAATTGTGAGAATACTTGATATATGAAATAATATGAAATGATAGTTGTTCATATTCACATTGAGAGTCTTAGGGGGTTTATTTATAGCTAACTGAAATGATGCAGCCGAATTACAAGTAGCTGATAGAATAATCAACCTCAGCAAACATTTAACATAACACTCTCATTTTACAGATTAGAGAACTCAGCCCTGAAAGGTGACTCATTCAAGGCCACAGTGAGTGTCAGATTAAACTGGTGCTTCAGTAAAGCATACGAACTTCTGAACCCAGCTTTCAAATTCTCTTGACTCTTACTCACAAATCTATTTAAAGTTAACTTTATTATCTGTATGGATAGAAGAGGAATAGTATAAATGGTCAATGAGAGGTTTTTTTTTGTGTAAGAGTAAATGCTTCTCATTCACGAGGGTTCATTTTTTGATCCTCCTGAACATCCAGATTTGAAAATAATAGTGTCATATCCTTTTATCCATAAAATATGTAACTAAGCATTTAAGGCATAACCGAATAGTAAGTAATTTCAAGTGATTCTGTGTGAGATGAAATTCATAGATGAATTTATTAAAATTAATTTTGGAATACTTGAAGAACCAGTTTAACATCTATAGAGCATTTAAAGAGTGTATTGTACTTATACATGTTTCAGAATAAAATAACTATAAAATTGGATAATCTCTTTAATTTATTGAAAACGGGATTTCTGGGAAAAAAAACAACAGTACTTTAACTTGAAAGATGACACTAGCATTACCTTTCTAGGATCATTTTCCATAAGGGGTGTGTGTGTGTATTTTAAAATCATATTCTATTTATGTGGTGACAAGTAAAGAATAGCTTAACTGTTGATGAAATACAGATGCTAAGTGGCTAGCTAGATGCGCTCATAGCCTCATGACCTTCCCACTTTCCAATTGTATAATTTTCTATCAGTTTTACCCTCTTAGGCTGAGTTTTAGCTACTGTTCATATTCCATGAACCATGTGCAGCCCAGGAAGTCATCTGGGAGTGTGTATTGTGGGGGGTGAGGGTGCTGAGGGTTGGGTAGGGGAAAGATTACAATGGATAAAGGCTGCCCTTTGATAATCTGCATTCTGATAAATGATATTTAAAATGTATTGGTGTTTTTGACTGTATTTTTACCCTGTGCCTTAAATTAGGAAAAGTTTTGAGTAGATTGCATCATGTAAATGTCATTATGTATTTCTGGGGAAAATTGAATTTTGGACTTTTATGGTATGTTGTTAAGGATGGCACAGATGTCCTTTTAAGTTCTCTTTGACCATGAAACTGATGCAGGGTTTTTGCTCCTTAGCTCAACTAGGTCCAGGTTCTTATCTCATGAGCGGAAGAATTAGGCATGTGGACATCAAAGAGTGAGTGGAGTAGAATTTATTAATCGAAAGGAAAGCTCTTAGCAAAAAGAGAGAACGTGGTAGGTGGTTGGTTCTACTACCTGAAGACAGGAAAGTTCCCCAATATGGCTGAGCCTGGGGCTCTTTATTGGTTCAGAACGGGGAGTGTGTGCTGATTGGTTTGTGAGTATGCAAAAAAGGTCAAAGCGAAGACACCACTCAAAAGTGGGCAGGACAGTGTAGAAAACCAATTAGGAAAGGGTAGGTACAGGTTACATAGGTGAAGGATGGGGAGCAATCATGCCAAATGGGAAGGCAGGTTCTCAGTCCAATCTGAGGATTTACCCAGGACAGTTTCGGGATTAAAGTTCGGGTTTCACTGAGGACTCGCCCGTGTCTGCCTAGACATTTGTTTGCCTCCTGCCTCTATCAAAACTAGTTATAGACATTCTTTTTAGTTTTTGGTTCATAACAGCTCCTAAAGGATAACTACTAATAGTTGTCAGAGATAGAATAGGGAAACGGCATAACTGAATAGTAAAAGCAACTGAATAGTTGCTTTTCGTGGAACCCTTTGACATTATAATCTGTTAGGCTTTTAAAAGCTCTTTAATGAACTCATTTCTCAGCATTTTCCCTGTCATGATCTGGAGTTACAATAATACTTTATATGTAAAGTAGGCTGGATGAGCATAGAATAGGGCTTCCCACCCACATTCGTCTGTTGTAAATGAGTCACAGGTGTGCCACTACTACTATAGGAACTTTTTTTTTTTTTTTTTTTTGAGACAGAGTCTCGCCCTGTTACGCAGGCTGGAGTGCAGTGGCGTGATCTTGGCTCACTGCAGCCTCAGCCTCCTGGGTTCAAGCGATTTGCCTGCCTCAGCCTCCTGAGTAGCTGGCATTACAGGTGCGTACCACCTAAATAATAAAAATTAGCGCCCAGCTAGTTATTCTGTTTTTGTATTTTTAGTAGAGATAGGGTTTTACTGTGTTAGCCAGGCTGGTCTCAATCTCCTGGCTTCAAGTGATCCGCCCTCCTTGGCCTCCCAAAGTGCTGGGAGATTACAGGCTGGGATTACCAAGTCCAGTTCCTACTACAGGAACCATTGAATTCCTATTTATGGTTCCTTCAGAAAAGCTGCTAAATTCTGAATTTGGCAGTGGTTATTCAAATAGTGGAATTTATAATTCCAGTAGTCTGAGATGGCATTTGCTGTGGACAACAGCTCTGTCATGCCACAGGACCCCCTTTGGCAGCAAAGCTATCGGTTTTTGTCACGAGCCCCACACTACTTGTTTTAGTCAGGATTCTCTTACAGGGACAGAACTAATAGGATATATCTCCAAAGGAGAGTTTATTAAGTATTGATTTACATGATCACAAGGTCCCATAGTAGGCTGTCTGCAAGCTGAGAAGCAAAGAGAACCAATCCGAGTCCCCAAAATGAAGAACTTGGAGTCCGATGTTCCAGGGCAGGAAGCATCCAGCATGGGAGAAAGATATAGGCTGGGAGGCTAGGCCCATCTCTTCATGTTTTTCTTCCTGCTCTATGTTCGCTGGTGGCTGATTAGATGGTGCCCACTCAGTTAAAGATGGGTCTGCCTTCTCCAGCCCACTGACTCAAATGTTAATCTCCTTTGGCAACACCCTCACAGATACACCCAGGATCAATATTGCATCCTTCAGTCCAATCAAGTTGACAGTATTAACATTACAAGTCCACTCCTTGTCAACTTGAACCCATACACATCTCCTGAGATCATATGTAATCTTCAAATAAAGACAATAATAAGGTCATAATTACACCTAATGTAATAAAACTATCCTTCATACAACCAGAAACACACCAATCCCCAACCCAAATACTATTACATAAAGTTAACAATACTTAAATGCTGTTATGAAATCAATAAATCTTATGTCACATGATAAAGGAAAAGGAAATATAAAGTGAAGATATTAGTACATGTGTATACATACACAAACATGTTTTTAACAAATGAAGGAGGAAATACTCCTGGCAGTTACAGTCCTCATTTCTGCAGCCGGTCACGTGGTCATAGCTGGTATTGATGACTACCTTCTTCTACCCATTCTGTATTAACTTTGCCTTCCCCAAATACCTCAGCAGTCATGGTTTTTTTTCCTGGTGGAGTGACCTAAACCTTCATTCCTGAATGGTCCGGGTCATTTGTAGTCCTGCCTGGATTTGGCTGTTGTGGTTTCGCATTGACCGTAATCACAGGGCATGGTAATACTAAGAGATGCCCTAATGGGTCTCGTGTATTCCATGCATACTCTTCCTTACCTCCGTTGTGAAGCTGTAGACTGATTTCATCTTAATAGTCTGGGTCAGTCACCTTAGCCAACACCGTAACTCCCTTCTGAGCCCGTTGACTTAAAGGGAGGAGGAGCCCAAAGTGTCCAGGTGACAATCTTAACTTCCAGTTTAATGGAATCGTTGTTGTGTCTCCTGGTGGCAGCATTCCTCCCTCTGGAATTAAGACCTCTAGGCCAGCAGAACGTAATGTTGCAGGAGAGGAAGCAAAAATTTTGCTAGTGGATCACTAGGGGTGATGGTGAGTGCTGCCACTTCCAGTTCCACCCATCGATTCCTGGACCCGTGAATCCTGGCTATGGGAGAAACAGTACCTTATATTGGATGCAGATTCAGAGGATACACGGCCTTCTGGAGAGCTTTCCCCCTGTCCTGCAAGGTAATGTCACCTAGTTGGCATTGTAATTGTGACTTCAATAGGCCATTCCACTGTTCTGTCAATCCAGCTGCTTTAGGATGATGGAGAACATGGTAAGACCAGTGAATTCCATGAGCATGAGCCTACTGCCACACTTCTTTAGCTGTAAAGTGAGTGCCTTGGTCAGAGGCAATGCTGCATGGAATACCATGACAGTGGATAAGGCATTCCATGAGTCGGCCGGGTGCGGTGGCTCACGCCTGTAATCCCAGTACTTTGGGAGGCCGAGGGGGCAGATCACTTGAAGTCAGGAGTTCAAGACCAGCCTGGCCAACATGGTGAAACCCTGTCTCTACTGAAAATACAAAAATTAGCTGGGTGTGGTGGCAGGTGCCTGTAATCCTAGCTACTTGGGAGGCTGAGGCAGGAGAATCACTTGAACCTGGGAGGCAGATGTTGCAATGAGCCAAGATTGTGCCACTGCGCTCCAGCCTGGGCAACAGAGTGAGACCCCTTCTCAAAACAACAACAACAACAACAAAAAAAGCGTTCACAAATGTTAGTCTTGGCAGAAGCATTGCATACAGGATAGGCAAACCCATATCCAGAGTAAGTGTCTGTTTGAGGACAATCCTCTGCCCTTTCTATGATGGAGGAGGTCCAATGTAATCAATCTACCACCAGGTATCTGGCTGATCACCCAAGGAATGGTGACATACTGAGGGCTTGGTGTTGGTCTCTGCTGCTGGCAAATTGGGCACTCAGCAGTGGCCGTAGCCAGGTCAGCCTTGGTGAGTGGAAGTCCATGTTGCTGAGCCCAAGCATAACTTCCATCCCTGCTACCATGGCCACTTTGTTGGCCATGGGCGATGACAGGGAAGAGGCTGAGTGGTGTCCACAAAATGGGTCATCCTATCCACTAGATTATTAAACTCCTCCTCTGCTGAGGTCACTCGTTGGTGAGCACTCACATGGGATACAAATATCTTCAGTCTTTGACCACTCAGAGAGGTCCAGCCACATGCCTCTTCCCCAAATTTCTTTGTCACCAAGTTTCCAATCATGCTCCTTCCAAGTCCCTGACCATCCAGCCAAACGATTGGCTACAGCCCATGAATGAGTATATAATCACACATCTGGCCATTTCTCCTTCCATGCAAAGTGCACAACCAGGTGCACTGCTCAAAGTTCTACCCACTGGGAAGATTTCCCTTCATTGTTGTCCTTCAGGGGTGTCCTAGAAAGGGGTTGTAGTGCTACAGCTGTCCACTTTCAGGTGGTGTCTGCATATCATGCAGAACCGTCTGTGAAGCAGGCCCTAATCTTCTTTTCCTTTGTCAGCTGATCATAGGGAACTCCCCATGAGGCCATCGGTGCAGGCTGGGAGAGAGAAGACAGGGTGGCAGGAGTGGAGGCCATGGGCATTTGAGCCACTTCCTCATGTAATTTACTTGTGCCTTCAGGACATGCTTGAGCCGGATCATGTATATACCACTTCCATTTGATGATGGAATGCTGCTGTGCGCAACCCACTTTATGGCTAGATGGGTCCGAAAGCACCCAGCTCATGACAGGCAGTTCAGGTCCCATGGTGACTTGATGACCCATAGTCAAACATTCAATTTCCACTAAAGCCCAGTAACAGGCCAAGAGCTGACTCTCAAAAGGAGAGTAGTTGGTTGGGCATGGTGGTTCATATCTGTAATCAGCACTTTGGGAGGCTGAGGTGGGCGGATCACAAGGTCAAGAGATCGAGACCATCCTGGCCAACATGGTGAAACCCCATCTTTACTAAAAATAGAAAAATTAACTGGATGTGGTGGCACACACCTATATTCCCAGCTACTTGGGAGGCTGAGGCAGGAGAATTGCTTGAACCCGGGAGGCGGAGGTTACAGTGAGCTGAGATCGCACCACTGCACTCCAGCTTGGCAACAGAGTGACACTGCATCTCAAAAAAAAAAAAAGAAAGAAAGACAAAAGAGTAGTTATCTGTTATCTGTAGAAGATGGCAGGGCTTTGCTCCAAAATCCTGGAAGTCTCCATTGCGATTCACCTATGGAAGCCTGCCAAAGGCTCCAAACAGCATCCCCATCTGCCACTGACACATTAAGCACCATTGGATCTGCTAGGTCATATGGCCCAGGTGGCAGAGCAGCTTGCACAGCAGCCTGGACCTGTTGCAGAGCCTTCTCCTGTTCTGGACCCCACTCAAAACTGGCAGCCTTTCAGGTCGCTCAGTAAATGGGCCAGAGTAATACACCCAAATGAGGAACGTGTTGCCTCCAAAATCCAAATATGCCCACTAGGCATTGTGCCACTTTCTTGGTTGTAGGAGAGGCCAAACACAACAACTTATCCTGTAACTTAAAGGGAATATCTTGACAGGCCCCACAACACTGGATCCCTAGAAATTTTACTGAGACAGAAGGTCCCTGAATTTTAGTCAGATTTATTTCCCATCCTCTGGCATGCAAATGTCACACCAATAAGTCCAGTGTGTTTGCTACTTCTTGATCACTGGATCCAGTCAGCATAATGTCATCAATGTAATGGACCAGTGTGATATCTTGCGGAAGCGAAAAGCGATCAAGGTCTCTCCAAATAAGATTATGACACAAAGCCGGAGAGTTCATACACCCCTGCGGTAGGACAGTAAAGGTATATTGCTGGCCTTGACAGCTGAAGGCAGATTGCTTCTGATGGGCCTTATGGACAGGAATGGAGAAAAAGGCATTTGCAGAGTCAATGGCTGCATACCAGGTACCAGGAGATGTGTTAATTTGCTCAAGCATTGAAACCACATCTGGTAACAGCAGCTGCAATTGGAGTCACCGCTTATGGTTAAGCTTATGATAATCCACTATCATTCTCCAGGATCCATCTGTCTTCTGCACAGGCCAAATGAGAGAGTTAATGGGGATGTGGTGGGAATCACCAGTTCTGCATCTTTCAAGTCCTTGATAGTGGCACTGATCTCTGCAGTCCCTCCAGGGATGTGATATTGTTTTTGATTTACTATTTTTTTAGGTAGAGGCAGCTCTAAGGGCTTCTATTTGGCCTTTCCCACCATGATAGCCCTCACCCTAGCAGTCAGGGAGCCAATGTGGGGGTTTTGCCAGCTGCTAAGTATGTCTATGCCAATTATGCATTCTGGCACTGGGGTAATGACCACAGGATGAGTCCAGGGACCCACTGGACCCACTGTAAGTCAGACCTAAGCTAAAACTTCATTAATTACCTGACTTCCATGAGCCCCTAGTTTAACTGGAAGACCACAATGATGTTTTAAGTCCCCTAGAATCATCATCAGCCCAGAGCCAGTGTCCAGTGGTCCCCAAAGTGAAAGGTTGGATGGAGGTCTCCTTGGGGAAGGATGGGAGAAAGATTCATTGCATAAATTGTCAGTAAAGTAGTGGGGTCCTTCCTCAAGGGTACCTGGCCTCCCCTTCATTCAAGGGGTTCTGGGTCTGTAAACTGGCTCAAGTCTGGAAATGGATTGAGTGAGGGGCCATGAGGGGCCATCTTTTTATAATTCAAATTAGTCTTTCGTCCATTCGACCTAGAAGTTTTCTGTTTGTATAAATTAAGTAGGAATGCAGTAGGCTTCCTGTCCGTTTCACTTCTAGGAACACCGTGATTAATTAGCCAATGCCAGAGCTCTACATGAATCAGACTATTCTGATTGTCACTTTGCCTCTGCTGTCCATTACGGTAGCTACGCCCACCTTGCCTTTGATGGTTGAGTGCTGCCACTTGGCCCCTGCCACCTTGGGATCCAGTTATTCCCCCCGTATTTCAATTTTGTAGTTGAGTGACTGCAGTTCTCACCATTAGGTCTGACATACAGAGAAGAGCAATTACAGGGCTCTTCAAAGATTCAGTTGCTACCCTCACAAATCTGTTTCACAAGGCATTGGTCAAGGGTATATCTTCTGGACCCTCCCAGCTGGGATGAGTAGGTCTAAAGTGAGTAATCCACTCCACCATCTCAATCTCCCTAAGCTTTTGGATCCCTTCCTCTACATTAAACCAAGAGATATCAGGCATTTCCAGCTCCCTCGCAGTGGGCCATCTTTTAATGCATATTTCAGCTAACCAAGCAAATAAACTATTAGAACCTTATTTTAACTCCCCAAGCTGCAACATTAAATGCAGAGTCCCTACTTAGTGGGCCCAAATCAATAAATTCAGCCTGATCCAACTCTATGTTCCTTCCACCATTATCCCATACCCTTAATATCCATTCCCATGCCTGTTCTCCAGATTGCTGTTTATATAAATTAGAGAACAGTTCTTTTTTTTTTTTTTTTTTTTTTTTTTCTTGGAGTCTCGTTCTGTTGCCCAGGTTAGAGTACAGTGGCACAATCTCAGCTCACTGCAACCTCCACCTCCCGGATTCACGCGATTCTCCTGCCTCAGCCTGCCGAGTAGTTGGGATTATAGGCGTGTGCCACCACGCCCAGCTAATTTTTTGTATTTTTAGTAGAGATGGGGTTTCACTATGTTGGTCAGACTGGTCTGAACTCCTGACCTCGTGATCCGCCCACCTCGGCCTCCCAAAGTGCTGGGATTACAGGCATGAGCCACCGTGCCTGGCCGAGAACAGTTCTCGGCACCTCCTCCTGGGTCACACTCTCAACCTCACCTCTAGGGACCTGTGGGACTTGAGTTATAGGTCTAGAAGCAAACGGGTGTTGCAGGTACCTTCTGAGGAGAATCAACATTATCTTGCCTGGCAACTGCCTGAGGGGCGGCCATGACTCTTGCCTCAGGCAGCTCAGGGTTTATCTCCTTAGACAAAGGTGGAAAGGTTGATGGTGGGGATGGGGGGATATGTTGCCACTATGGGGGATGGGGAAGCTGTTCCTTCTGGCAAAAAAGGCTCACCAGAGTTTACAAACTCAGTGTCCCCAGCTTCATCAGGGTCCTCCCACACATCCCCATTCCAAGTTGCAGGGTCCCATTCTTTTCCAATCAATGCCCTCACTTTAGCAGTAGACACCTCAGGTGGCTGTGCGTGCATCTTTCGTTGCAGGTCAGCCACTTGCATGATAAGAGCTTATGTCTGTTTTTCCACAATTTCAGCTCTTTCTCAACAGGAGCTAAGACTCTCATTCAGGGCAATCTTAGCAGATTTGAGACTCAGTATCTGCATCTGAAGCCAGGAAAGAGAATCCCTGAGTTCATCATTTTCTTTCATCACTTTGTCCACTGAACTTAGGAGCAACCAACCAGCTTCATTAATGTTCATTGGTTTTCCACACATGGTCAAAGGTATTATGTATAGAGTCACTAAGTGCTTGCCTTTCATGAGCAGTTGAATCAGGAGTGTCAAATGCATTTATTTTGCATAACTCTAAACGGTTCATGCCAAGGACTATCAATGTTCTCCATGCTATTAGAAGTAGAGTCCTTAGCATTTTTGGATCAATCATATTAAGCAGCCAACTCCAGAAACACACAAACCACCAAAAAAACTCCATCCTTAACATTCTGTTCCTCTGGAACCACTCCTGGTACCAGAATCTGTGTTAGTCTGGGGTCAGAGTTTTCTTAGAGGAAGAGAACTAATAGGATATATATGTATGTTTATAAAAAGGGGAATTTAGTAAGTATTGACTTATATGATCACAGGGTCCCACAAAAGGCTGTCTGCAAGCTGAGGAGCAAGGAGAGCCAGTCCAAGTCCCAAAACTGAAGAACGTGGAGTCCGATGTTCGAGGGCAGAAAGTATCCAGCACAGGAGAAAGATGTAGACTGGGAGGCTAGGCCCATCTTGCCTCTTCATATTTTTTCTGCCTGCTTTATGTTCGCTGGTGGCTGATTAGATGGTGCCCACCCAATTAAGGGTGTGTCTGCCTTCCCCAGCCCACTGACTCAAATGTTAATTTCCTTTGGCAACACCCTCACAGACCCACCCAGGATCAGTGTTGCATCCTTTAATCCAATCAAGTTGATGCTCAATATTAACCATCACACTAATAAAAGTGTAATTCTTGCTGACCACACTGGGCTGTGGGCTAAGATGGGGGTGGAAACAGCTCTAGACAAAAGGGCCATAGACTCTTCCTGGTCTTAACCAAAGCTGAAGCAGATTTCAAGAATGCAAAGCTTCTCAACTTGTGTTCTACAGTTTGTTGATGTCCAGTGCTTTGGAATGGCTGATCATAACAGTTTTGTCCAATTTAATACCTTTTTTATTTTTTTGGGATGGAGTCTCACTCTGTCACCCAGGCTGGAGTGCAGTGGTGCGATCTCAGCTCACTGCAACCTCCACCTCCTGGGTTCAAGCAATTCTCCTGCCTCTGCCTCCTGGGCAGCTGGGATTACAGGCGCCTACCACTATGCTTGGCTAATTTTTTGTATTTTTAGTAGAGAGGAGGTTTCACCATGTTAACCAGGATGGTCTCGATCTCCTGACTTTGTGATCCGCCCGCCTCAGCCTCCCAAAGTGCTGGGATTACAGGTGTGAGCCATCGCGCCCAGCCCATATTTACTTTTTTATGGAGAGGATTCAACAACTTCTTTATGACATCTATTATTAAACTCTCTCAGTGCGTGTCTTTCTTTGACATAATTTGCTCTCATCGCTATTTTTCTTCTAACAGACTGATTAAATTGGATTTAACTTTATTATAGTTATTAGATATTTCTAAATGGAATTAAATTTATTATTATTTTTGATTTATTTATATATTTATTTTTGGCCTTAATGTTAACAGCCAGAGTGTGATTTATTTTTTACTTATTTATTTAAAAGTTTTTAAATTTAATTTTTGTTTTTTGAGACAAATTTTCTGTCACCCAGGCTGGAGTACAGTGGTGCAATCTCGGCTCACTGCAACCTCCATCTGCCAGGTTCCAGTGATTCTCATGCGTTAGCCTCCTGAGTAACTGGGACCACAAGTATGTGATACCACGCCCAGCTAATTTTTGCATTTTTAGTAGAGATGGGGTTTCACCGTGTTGGCCAGGCTGGTCTCGAACTCCTGGCCTCAAGTGATCCAGCTGCCTCAGGCTTTCAAATTGTTGAGGTTACAGGCATGAGCCTCTGCACCCTATTTTTTTTTTATTTTTATTTTAAAAATTTTTTTGAGACAGGGTCTCATCTGTCACCCAGGCTGGAGTACAGTGGTGCCATCACAATCATGGCTCACTGCAGTCTCAACCTCCTGGGTTCAAGCGGTTGTGACACCTCAGCTTCCTGAGTAGCTAGGACTATAGGTGTATGCCACCGTGCCCAGCTAATGTTTTTTTAGTTTTTGTAGAGGCAGGGTCTCAGTATGTTGCCTAGTTGGTCTTGAATTCCTAGTCTCAAGTAATCCTCCCACCTCAGCCTCTGAAAGTGCTGGGATTACAGGTGTGAACCACCACGCCTGGCTCAGAGTGATTTTTTTTTTTTTTTTTTTTTTTTTTGGAGACAGAGTCTTGCTCTGTCACCCAAGCTAGAGTGCAGTGAGGCAATCGTGGCTCCACACCTGGAGTGTGGTGGCTATTCACAGACGTGATCATTGCACACTATAGCTTAGAACTCCTAGTCTCAATCTTCCTGCCCCAGCCTCCTGAAAGGCTAGAATTACAGATGCATGCCACCACACCTGGCTCACAAGTATCTTTTGACATTTTTTGAGACCTAAATGAACTTAATCAAATTCCAAGTATTACGATGACAGAGTCACGTGAACCTGGGAGGTGGAGGTTGCGGTGAGCTGAGATGGTGCCGTTGCACTCCAGCCTGGGCAACAAGAGTGAAACTCTGTCTGAAAAAAATAAAAAATAAAAAGATATGATTTAGGAACTCATTAGTATAGTCACAGGAAATTTAAATATCACATTTGCTTTAAGAAAAGTAATCAGGCTGGGCGCAGGGGCTCACACCTGTAATCCTGGCACTTTGGGAGGCCAAGGTGGGTGGATCGCTTTGAGGTCAGGAGTTCGAGACCAGCCTAACCAACATAGTGGCACTCTGTCTCTACTAAAAATGCAAAAATTAGCTGGGCATTGCGGTGCATACCTGTAATCCCAGCTACTAGAGAGGCTGAGGCAGGAAGATCACTTGAACCTGGGAGGTGGAGGTTGCAGTGAGGTGAGACTCCGCCTCGAAAAGAAAAGAAATCAGAGAAACAGCTCTTTCTACTACGTTTTTATATAATGGTACTATCTAGAATTTGAAAAGATAATCATTTAAAATTATTAATGAGGAATTAAGGTTATTTCAAATAGGAAAACTCATAAAATTAGGCACATGGAAGAAGGTTTAAATTTATTTGAAATTTTTAGATTTTATTTGGAAGTCTATATAAATATAATTGATTATTTAGTATCTTTCCAAATCTTGGTATTGTGTTTTTTTCTTAGATAATATAAAGAATATGTAATGAATGTGTTCACTAAGCTCCATATAGGTAGAGACAAACTATCTCCAGCATTCCCAGTACTGAACACATACTATCTTTTTTTTTTCTAGGCACTTGCCTAGAAGATGCAGATCTTGCCCCTGGCCTTAATTATCCTGTCTGTACTTATTTGGGTCTCGGATCTTGATTCTTAAGCCTCTGTGCCACCACTCTAATATATAGCAACACCCTTTGCTTGTTGGATTTGGGAATTGGGGGTATGATGACTTCTGATTTTTCAGGGTCTGGAAGTATTTGCTTTGTGCATGTTTTGTAATCGTGGTAGCTTCACAGCATGTAAGTGGGAGGAGAGGACTGTGTGGGAACAAAGATGAAGATAGAATAGGAAGGAAGGAAGATAGGACCATATTCCTTGCTTGAATTCTATTTCTTTTTCCTAAGTGCATTTGTTGGAGAGAGGTAGACGGTGGAGAAGAGCTTGAAAGGAAAGCCTGACAATTAAGTGGCTTGAATCATAGTATATTTTGACTTTTTCAAGTTTGTGTTGGAGAAAGACTGTGTATTAGTTGAGATTCTTCCATTGTAAACAACAGAAATAGATTGGCTAAATTAGGCAAAAGAAAGATGAAGGCCGTTCACTTAGACTTGAAGTAGTCAACCAGGCAACTAAATAGTTGTCACTCATGGACTTTTCTTCCAGTGTGTAGTCAATAAATGGTCCTTTCCAACTATCTTCTTCTTGACTTCTGATTGACCCAACTCTAGTCATTGAGAAATGACTAGATTGTCATTTGTCAATCTATAGAGTGTAGGTGATTGACCCTACCCCCCGTAGGGGTAGGGATTGGTTTGTATTAGGGGAGATAGGAAGAATAGATTTCTGGACAAACACAAGTAGTACCCATTACACTATGCAACTAAGGATCTGTTTGACTTGTATTTACCTTGTCAACAACATAGCTTATGTGTCAACTTATCCTATGGAGTCTCTTGGAGTTTCTGTTAGACTTTTTGAAAGCAGGCGTAGTACCTTGCACACTTTATTTCCTATTATGCCCTGCATTTGAATGGTGCTCAATTTATTGCAGGCCTTTGACTCTTTTTTTTTTTTTTTAATTTTTTTTGGTGGGGGGGTCGGAGTCTCACTCTGTCACCCATACTGGAGTGCAGTGGCGCAACCTCGGTTCATTGCAACCTCCATATCCCGGGTTCAAGCGATTCTCATACCTCAGCCTCTCAAGTAGCTGGGATTACAGGTGTCCACCACCATGCCTTGCTAATTTTTGTATTTTTAGTAGAGATGGGGTTTCACCATGTTGGCCAGGCTGGTCTTGAACTCCTGGTCTCGAGTGATCCTCCTGCCTTGGCTTCCCAAAGTGCTGGGATTACAGGTGTGAGCCACTGCACCTGGCCCCTTTGGCTCTTTTTACTACATTATTTCTGTATTTTCTAGGCTATTCACCTATGGTTTGCTTATAGATTTACTTTTTTTTAAACTTTATTTTAGGTTCAAGGGTACACGTGAAGATTTGTTGCATAGGTAAACACATGTCACAAGGGTTTGTTTTACAGATTATTTCAATTAAGTCCAGTACCTAGTAGTTATCTTTTCTGCTCCTTTCCCTCCTCCCACCCTCCACCCTCCAGGAGACCCCAGTGTCTGCAGTTTCCTTCTTTGTATTCATAAGTTCTCATCATTTAGCTCCCACTTATAAGTAAGAACATGTGGTATTTGGTTTTCTGTTCCTGCGTTAGTTTGCTGCGGATAATATCCTGCCGCTTCCCATCCATGTTCCCGCAAAGGACATGATCTGATTCTTTTTTATGGCTGCTAGTAGATTTACTTCTTAACTGCAGATTATGTAATTAAGAAGCTGGTAGTCTATAAAAACGGTAATATACATGACTACAGAGAGGGACCATCTCCCTTAGCTAATTGAGGGAAATGTGTCTTTTTTTTTTTTTTTTTTATGCTGGCAGGGCTAAGTAGTTTGGTTGACAGGGCTATCCACAGGTGATTTCATGAAGAAGCAGGTACTTACTCCAAGATAAGATCCATACTCACAGTCTTTGGTCAAGAAAGTTGATTTCATTTGTCCAATAGTAATGTAACTATGTAAAGACCTGATTTGAATCTTACTGTCTATAGCTTTGGATATGTTGATTGTGGGTTTTTTTGCACCTCACTTTTCTTATAAATGGAAAGGACACAATTGCAATTGCTTTGTCCTGCCACCACCACCTCCCTCCACCCCCAGAAATGTGAGAAAAGAGTAACTAGCAGTGAGTTACCTTGGGTGAGACTGTGCATTTCTTAGCTTTATTTTTCTCATCTTTCAAATGAGGGAGCCTCTTCTAGCTGTAAAATCTTAGATTTTGATTCTTTTGTTTGTTTCAAACAATTGACAAGAGTTTTAGAAATGTTTTTCCTTTTACAGTGCTCATTACATAAAAGATCTTTTTCCTCTTCACCAGGCAGTTGCAGCGGTGCAGAATGGCCGACCTCAGTCTTGCAGATGCATTAACAGAGCCATCTCCAGACATTGAGGGAGAGATAAAGCGGGACTTCATTGCCACACTAGAGGCAGAGGCCTTTGATGATGTTGTGGGAGAAACTGTTGGAAAAACAGACTATATTCCTCTCCTGGATGTTGATGAGAAAACCGGGAACTCAGAGTCAAAGAAGAAACCGTGCTCAGAGACTAGCCAGATTGAAGGTAAGTATTTAAACCAGACTGCTTATATATGTTCAGAAAGCAGGTTAGGGATTATGCATTTGGTCATAATCTTGGAAACTGAGAATTGAGCTGAGTTTTTTTAGTGTAGGCTAGTAACTTTATATTTCTTTGTGAGATACCGAGAAAGTAGACTTACCACCCTTTGAGTGAGCGTTCATGAGTCTGTAGATAACTTTTAACCCTAATGTTTCTTCTGTAATGTTTCAACAACCATAGAATCTTCTTCTTAATTTCCTAAATTAAACTGTCTGCTGTGCCTTTTCTCTGAAAGTAGCTTTGAAAAGTTAAATAAAATTCTGCGGTTATATCAGAATTTCATTTAGACTGGAATCAGATGCCATTTGTTGTCTTTGGGGTCATCCCAGCTCAGGATTAAAGCATAATTAAAGCCTTTAAGAGAAATTTGCCATTTTCCTAGATCGGATGTGCTAATAAGTGGTTGAGTATTTTTGTATCTGTGTTCATGAGGGAATTGGTCTGTAGTTTTCTCATAATGTCTTCTGTCCAGTTTTAGAATTTGGGTCATGCCGACTTCATAAAATGAATTGGGAAGTGTTCCCTTCTTTCTCTTTTCTAGAATAGTTTGCATAGAATTGATATTTTTTCTTCTTTTCAGTGTTTGATAGAATTCATCAATAAAGCTATCTGGGCCTGGAATTTTCTGTCGGATTTTTAGACTAGGAATTTAGTTTCTTTCAGAGATCATAGAACTATTCCAGTTATCTGTTTCTTAAGTTAGCTTTGGTAGTTTGTATCTTTCAAGGAATTCCTTGGTCCGTTTCCTGGCATAAATGTTGCAGATTAATGGAGATATGCTTTTAATGTCTGTAGGATCTATTATGTCCCCTCTTTCATTTCTTATATTAGTCATTTGTGATGTTTCTTTCTTTCTTTTTTTTTTTTTGATAAGTCTAGATAGAGGTTTATCAATAGTATTGAAAGATCCAGCTTTTGGTTTCATTAATTTTTTTTGTATTGTCTTTCTGTTTTTAATTTCTTCTCATCTTTATTTTTTCCTTTCTTCTGTTTACTTAAGTTGATTTATTCTTTTTCTGGTTTCTTAAGGTGACAGCTTAAATCAGGTTTTGATCTGAGACATTTCTTTTCTAATGTAATTACTTAATGTTATAAATTACCCTCTAATCACCATTTTAGCTGTGTCCCATGGATTTTGATATGTTGTATTTTATTTTCATTCATTTAAAAATATTTTAAAATATTTCCTTTGTGAATTCCTCTTTGTGTCTGCCTTTAAGATTTTATCTTTATTTATTTTTTTTAGCAGTTTAAATATGTTGTGTTTAGATGGTATTTTGGAATTTTTCTGCTTGGGCTTCTCTGAGCTTCTTGATCTGTGCTTTTGAAGTGGTTAAGTCTGGAAAATTTTTGGCCATTATCTTTTAAAATATTTCTTCTTGCGATAGTTTGCTGAGAATGATGGTTTCCATTTTCATCCATGTCCCTACAAAGGATATGAACTCATCGTTTTTTATGGCTGCATAGTATTCCATGGTGTATATGTGCCACATTTTCTTAATCCAGTCTATTGCAAGCGCAAAAAACCAAACACCACGTGTTCTCACTCATAGGTGGGAATTGAACAATGAGAACACATGGACACAGGAAGGGGAACATCCCGCTCCGGGGACTGTTGTGGGGTGGGGGGAGGGGGGAGGGATAGCATTAGGAGATATACCTAATGCTGAATGACGAGTTAATGGATGCAGCACACCAAATGGCACATGTATACATATGTAACAAACCTGCATGTTGTGCACATGTACCCTAAAACTTAAAGTATAATAATAATAAAATTTAAAAAATAAATAAAATATTTCTTCTGCCCCATTCTTTTTCTCTTCTCCTTCTGGGATTCCAATTATATTTTTGTTAAATTGTTGGATAGTGTCCTGTATCTCTTGGATGCATTGTTAGTTTTTTTCTCTCTTTATTTCTGTTTTTTACTTTGGGTACTTTCTTTTGACCTATCTTCCAATTCCCTGATTCTTTTCCTAGTTGAGTTGAATCTAATGATGAGCTTTCAGTGGCATTATCTACTTGAGCATTTTTTATGTTTTTAATTTCTAGCATTTCTGTTTGCCTCTTTCTTATAAGCTTCCTTATTTCTGCCAGAATTTCCCATCTGTTCATGTATGTTTTCCACCTTTTCTACTGTAGACTTTAACATATTAATCATAGTTGTTTTAAATCGCTGTGTGATAATTTGAAAATCTGGGTCATCTCTCAGTCTTATTGCTCTGTGTGTGTGTGTGTGTGTGTGTGTGTGTGTGTGTGTATCTTAGTTTTTGATTGAATGCTGGATCTCACATGTAAAATAGTAGGCTGAGGCCAAAAGGTATTGTGGTTGGAAATAGGCATGTCTCTTGAGTTTAGTCATTTTAACAGGAGTTGAGCTAGTTTTGGGTTTTGTCGTTACCGTAATTGCCTTTAGTGTACCACTGTCTTCAATCCCTTTAATTCTGTGCTTAGAGTGGGGACTGAGGCCCTGGAAGGTATTTCTTTAATGTGCTTGCTCCACTCTTTCAGCCTTCCCTGTGTACCCGTGCCTCAGAGGGGTCCTTGTCCATGCTGTTTTCCCTCTTTTATCAGAAGAGTTCTAGCCAGGTGGCGGGCAGAGTTTGTTTTTTTATTGTCCCATTTTGTGCTTAATCCTGTGCTTAATCTCACGGGTTGGGTCTTTCTCAATGTTATTATCCTTCTCACAGTAGTAGCGTCTTCTAATGGTATTGGTGTAGGATCCCGGATGAGGAGATTTTCTTGCTCCTCTCTCAGGTCTATAAGGTATGTTTCTATTACTCTTTCCCTAGCTACAGCCAGTCTTCTTGTGTGCTCTGGGGCTGACAGGGTTTGGTACTCCTTCCCCAGGAGAGAAAGATCCCAGTGGGAGGGGTTCATGCTTTTCCCTTAATGGTGGTGGCCTTCTCCAGGTCTGTACCACGGAGGGAGGCTCTGTCTGGTCCCTCACCCTGCTTCCAGTCTTTCCTGTGAGCATGCGGCAGACATCTGTGAAGACAGTCCTGCAAATGAGTGTGAATTCCCTTTGTGTCTGTGGATTTGAGGGGCCCCGTAGTCTCATGCTAGCCTTCATTTACCTTTGACAAATCACTACAATTTTTACTTGAATTTTTCTTACCTACTTGTAGGGTATCCAATGTCTCTTCTGCACATGCTCTGACACAGGAGAGCTGGTGTTCACCTCCCATGTTTCCTGGAGGGGCTTGTTTTTCTTTGGATTTCATACTACTGGGTAGCTTTCCAATGAATTCAAGTTTTTTGTAGTTGATCTGGCTGTTTCTTGTTGTTATGGTGGGAGTGACATTGCTTTTGGCTTTCTACAGCCTAAGTGGAAGAAGAAAGCCTGCTTCCTTAATATATGTTTAATTTGTGTGTTGGGGGGAGTGGGGCAGACCACAACTCATTTAAAAAACTACTGAGAGTTTAAGATCTAATTATATCCATAAATATTTACTCCAGGCCAGGTGCAGTGGCTCACGCCTGTAATCCCAGCACTTTGGGAGACCAAGGCAGGTGGCTCACCTGAGGTCAGGAGTTTGAGAACAGCCTGGCCAACATGGTGAAACCCCGCCTCTACTAAAAATACAAAAATTAGCCAGGGGTAATGGTGTACACCTGTAATCCCAGGTACTTGGGAGGCTGAGATACAAGAATCACTTGAACCTGGGAGGCAGAGGTGGCAGTGAGTGGAGAGCGTGCCACTGCACTCCAGCCTGGGCGAGAGAACGAGACTCTGTCTCAAAAAAAAAAAAAAAAAATTGCTATCATTGCTTACAAAAGTGTCTTGACGTTGAAAAAGCTTATGTTGAGAAGTAAAGTTCATATTTTATTTTTATCCTTTAATTCAATTTTCCAGAAACTCATATATTTTTTGAACAGGCTAACAAATGCACATGTACAAAATCCAATTGGTCCGAAGGGATATACAGTAAAACGAATTCTCCCAATCGCTACACCCTAGCCAGACAGTTCTCCTTCTTGGAGTAACCACTCGCCAATTTCTGGAGTAGTCTTTCTGAGTTAATGAACTGTTTTTTGTTTTGTTTTGTTTTTGTTTTTGTTTTTTTTTGAGATGGAGTCTTGCTCTGTTGCCCAGGCTGGAGTGCAGTGGCACAATCTCTGCTCACTGCATCCTCCGCCTTCCAGGTTCAAGCGATCCTCCTGCCTCAACCCCCCAGTAGCTGGGATTACAGGCATGCCCCACCATGCCTGGCTAATTTTTGTATTTTTAGTAGAGATGGGGTTTCGCCATGTTGGCCAGGCTGGTCTCAAACTCCTGACCTCAGGTGATCCACTTGCGTTGGCTTCCCAAAGTGCTGGGATTACAGGCATGAGCTACCGTGCCTGGCCTGAACTTTTAAGTTATTTACATATCAAAAATAGCAGGGAGGATTTAATTTTTTATAAATAAAATAATGTCTTAAAAACTTTCCTCCTCTTGGGCCAAGTTAATGTTACATGGATCAAATAACTCAAGATGAAGCACAAGAAAATCTACTGCTACCGCCTCACTGTCCTTATCCACCTAGGCTCAGTCCCAGATGATGGAAACAATGCACAGTTAAAGGAAATTAGAAAATGAAAAGCAGCTAGCTTCTTTCACCTATGACTGATGAGGGTACGTTAATATTAGGATGGGAAGAGCATCTCAACCGTGACTAGTTGCTGCAATATTTACGTCTTATCATTCCTTTCTTCATACTAGGTTTTCTTTGTTTATGTTAGTCAGTCAAAGAACAAATGTCTCCACCATCCATTATGGATTAAGAGAGAATAGACTTTCCCGTTTTTCATTAAGGAATCCAAATTTTTTGGAGTAAATATTTGTTTTTCTTTCGTGCTGGGATTATAGGTGTGAGCCACTGTGCCTGGCTTTTTTACATTATTAAATGAAGAAAAATGGATGCCCTTTAAAGTTTTTTTTTAAGTTTTTAATTTTTTGTTGCTACTAAAGATTTTTTTAAAGATTAGGAAACAAAAAAGAAGGAACCAAATCAGGACTGTTGTAAGGTGGATGCCTAATGATTTCTCATCAAAACTGTCACAGATTATCTTTGTTGATGAAAGGAATGAACAGGAGCATTGTCCTGGTGGAGAAGGACTCTTTGGTGAAGCTTTCCTGGCTGTTTTTTCTGCTAAAGCATTGGCTGACTTTCTCAAAACACCCTCATAATAAGAAGATGTTATCGTTCTTTGGCTCTCCAGAAAGTCAACAGGCAAAGTGCTTTGAGCATCCTAAAAAACTCTTGTCTTTACTCTTGATTGATCCACTTTTGCTTTGACTGGAGCACTTACGCCTCTTGGTAGCCATTGCTTTGATTTTGCTTTGTCTTTAGGATTATACTGGTAAAGCCATATTTCATCTCCTGTTATAATTCTTCAAAGAAATGCTTCAGGATCTTGATCCCACTTGTTTAAAATTTACATTGAAAGCTCTGCTCTTTGCAGCTGATCTGTATGCAGCCGTTTTGGCACCAGTTGAGTGGAAAGTTTGTTCGATTTTAATTTATCAGCCAAAATTGTATAAACTGAACCAATTGAGATGTCTGTGGTATTGGCTATTGTTTCTGCTAATTGTCAATCCTCTTCAATTAGATCATTCTTTTTTCCTCTCAAATTCATATTGGTGGTCTGCCACGGTGGGCTTCATCTTCAACATCATCTCCTCCTTTATTTTTTTTCTTTTTTTGAGACAGGGTCTTACTACATTGCCCAAATTAGAGTACAGTGACTATTTACAGGTGTAACCATAGCACACTACAGCCTTGAACTCCTGGGCTCAAGTGATGCTCCTGTTTCAGCCTTCCAAGTAGCTGGGACTATAGGTGCGGACCACTGCATCTGGCTGGTGTCTTAAAACAAGTTATTCATATGTAAACTACTGATTTATTTGGGGCATTATCCCCATAAACTTTACACAAAGCATCAGTGATTTCACCAGTCTTTCACCATAAATTTACCATTTGCTTTTGCTTCAATTTTAGCAGAATTCATGTTGCTTTGTTAGGGGCTCTTTTCAAACTGATGTTTTATCCTTTTTAGTGCTTCAAACTAGATCCTGTTCAGATGTGTTATAACAAGTTAGTATGAGCTTTTTTTTTTTTTTTTTTTTTTTTTTTTTTAAGATGGAGTGTCTCTCTGTCACCCAAGTTGGAGTGCAGTGGCACAGTCTCGGCTCACTGCAACCTCCACCTCCTGGGTTCAAGAGATTCTCCTGCCTCAGCCTCCTGAGTAGCTGGGCTTACAGGCACATGCTACCACGCCCAGTGAATTTTTGTATTTTTAGTAGAGATGGGGTTTTGCCATATTGGTCAGGCTGGAGTATGAGGTATTTTGATGCAAAAAAAACTCCCTTGACATCCATGAATAGTTTTTTCATAGAATGCATTTTCCACGAACTCGTTGAAGATACTGTGTTTAAAGTTTGTAATTATAGCTGGGCATGGTAGTGTGCGCCTGTAGTCCGAGCTACTCAGGAAGCTGAGGTAGGAGGCGATCACTTGAGCCCCAGAGGTCGAGGCTACAGTGAGCCATAATAGCACCACTGTGGTGCAGCCTGGGTGACAGAGAGAGACCCTGTCTCTAAAAATAATAATAATAATAATAAAGTTTATAATTATGATAGGTTGTAAATTACTACATTTTTTCCATACCAGCTTCCTAAAAGTTGTAGAAGTCTTAACTAAGAATAAAAGGAAGGGGTGTTGGCTGTTTGGAGACATCATATAAGAGAAACGAAAGAAGCCGCCTTATTTAGTATTGTAGAAATCTGGTGCAATTAGTGAGTTCTTTATGAATGGAGACTTCTCTGCTGTGGGTCTGATTTTTATACATTATCGGACTGATGGTTTTTGCCATAATGACAGGTTTCATATTTGTGTTGTTCTCGGAGAACATTCTAAACAAGATGTTCTTCTGAATACGTCTTTAGAAGTGATGGAAGGGCCCTAGACTTCATTATAATGTTTTATTATACATCTAACTTTAAGTTTGATTTTGTTCTTAGATGAGGTTCAGTAAACTATTGCTGATTGCTGACACTTTTTTTTTTTTTTTTTTTTTTTTTTTGAGGACAGGGTCTTACTGGGCGCAGTGGTTCACGCCTATAATCCCAGCACTTTGGGAAGCTGAGGCAGCTGGATCACCTGAGGTCGGGAGTTCGAGACCAGCCTGGCTAACATGGTGAAACCCTGTCTCTACTAAAAATAAAAAAATTAGCTGGGCGTGGTGGTGGGCACATGTAATCCCAGCTACTCAGGAGGCTGAGGCAAGAGTAATCACTTGAACCCGGGAGGCAGAGGTTGCTGTGATCCGAGATCGTGCCATTGTTGCACTCCAGCCTGGGCAACAAGAGCGAAACTCCGTCTCAAAAAAAAAAAAGACAGGATCTTTCCATGTCGCCTAGGCTGGAGTGCAGTGGCACAATCATAGCTTACTGCAACATCTAACTTAACTCCTAGGCTCAAAGGTTCCTCCTGCCTCAGTCTTCTGAATAGCTTGGACTACAGGTGCACGTGCCTTGCTTATCCTTATATTTTTATAGTGACAGTCTGACTGTGTTCCTCTGGCTGGTCTGGAACTCATGGCCTCAAGCGATCCTCCTGCCTTAGCCTCCCAAAGCACTGGGATTACGGGTGTGAGCCACCGTACCCAGCCTAGTGCTCTCGATATGTTCTTACAACAGGCTTACTTAGGCCAACCAGTGGAAGTTTATCAACTATTTTCTTGCCTCTAGATATAGAAGGGACGGTTGAGTAGGTTACACGTAATAGAACTCTTTGGACAATGGTGTTTTATTTCCTTTAATTCTTACATGTCCACCCTAATTGTCTTCAACTTATAAAATGAGAGGTAAGAAAGCAGGGCTGCTTTTATGGCATTTATGACAAAGTAGGAAAATTGCTTTTTTCTCTAAGTATGATTTCTGCCTTCATACCTGGCAACACAAGACCCCCCCGACCTTTATTCCTTTTCTGTGCCCTTCAACTTATTCTTGCTTCTACAAGTATTTTATCTTAGCATTGCCTCTGTAAACCATCTAAATACCAATACCTAGAAATAAAATTGGTGTCAAACTCTTCTTCTAAAATGCCTATCACCTTGGGAAACAATTCTCAAATACTTTTTCAGGATATATGTACTACTTGTTTTGCACCATGGCTGTAATAAGAAAAAAAAGAAAAAGAAAATTATGTACTACCTGACTTTTTTCCTTAAAAAATGGTGTTTTCCTTAATTGTTCATTATCAGCATTATATGGCCCTATTTTCTAGGTGAGGGAGACAAAAGATAGAAGCTCTCTCTTAGATGTGAATGACGAAGCAACACATCTGTGACTCTTGTTCTTTCAGATGATCATCTCGCACAGTATTGACCCTCAGACACAAATAGCACATTTATGGAACAAGTCACTTAATTTTTCTGTTCTCTGTGTGATTAAATAGTTCTTCTGAAGTTGAGAAAATGCTTTCTCCTCAACATTCCATAAGGCCTTTGAAGCTAAAAGCTTATTCCCATAGAATAAGAAATTAGCATAGGGCAGTGGCCTGGCTAAGTTTTTTGCATTTTTAGTAAAGACAAGGTCTCACTGTGTTGCCTGGACTGGACTGGTTTTGAACTGCTGGGTTCAAGTGATCCTCCTGCCTTAACTTCCCATAGTGCTGGGATTACAGGTGGGAGACGCCGCATCCTGCCACACACCAGCAGTCTGTTTTAACAAGCCATAATAGGTGACTCGGCTACACATGCATGATTGAGAAACACTAATCCGTGGAAAAGGGCCTAAGTAACAACTATTAATAGATACTGCAGAATTTCTCCTTAACAGACTGGTCCCTTCTTTTGCAGAAAATTGCAACCAGCTTAACTGGCCAGTAGAGGGCAGTGTTGGCATGGGTCTGACAGCACCAGAGGGTTCCCTTGCATTGAGACCTGGCTGTTTTGCCCAAGGCTGACTCACAGCACACATGCCTTCTCAGGTTCTTGCTACTTCTCTGCCAAGCTGATTTGCCTGCTGTGGGAATCTGACATCTCCTGGGGAGAGGGAATCAACAAAAGAAAGTAAATTTGAATATCTTTATATCTCAGAGAATGTGATTAGTTTCTAAAAAAACGTGTGCTGTTTTCAATGCTGTGTATGTTTCACTGAGAAAGTTTTCATTTCATGAAATGGGGGTTCTCTGGGGAAGTCAGTCAGTGAGAAAACGCAGTATAGCATCTTTTGAATTAGGACTTGTCCAGTAATGTGCAGCATTCCAATGATTAGGGTCCAGTATGTCTTATCTGGCAGGGAAATATACAAGCCTTTTTTCTACTTGTCAACCTTATTGTTTTTAGTGTTGTTACATTGTTTTTATTCTCTCCTGGGCTTATATTTTTAGATTGTGAGGTGTTGTATGTATAGTAGAATCCAGCTTCTCTTCTTCCTTTCATTTTATTTTATTCTAGTAAAGTTTATTGATCAGCCTACAGTTGTTCTATAGGTGGTTGATAGATAAATTTATAGTTGATCAGCATATAGTTAATAACAGTGAGAATAACAATAGCTAATAACAGTGAGAATAACAATAGCTGTTTAGCACTGTACAGTTGACATCCTATATTACTGCATTTAGTCCCACTTACCAGGTGAAGCTTAAGTATTAGAAATGAGAGGGTTGTGTTTGATCATTTAGTTAATAATGACAGCACAACCTGAACCCAGATCTTCTCATCTCACTTTTATTTTTATTAAACAATTAAAACAATATTTTTTAAATAGAGATGTGGTCGGCCAGGTGCAGTGGCTCACGCTTGTAATCCCAGCACTTTGGGAGGCCGAGGCGGGCGAATCACGAGGTCAGGAGATCGAGACCACGGTGAAACTCCATCTCTACTAAAAAAATACAAAAAATTAGCTGGGCGTGGTGGCGGGCGCCTGTAGTCCCAGCTACTCGGAGAGGCTGAGGCAGGAGAATGGCGTGAACCCGGGAGGCGGAGCTTACAGTGAGCCAAGATCGCGCCACTGCACTCCAGCCTGGGTGGCAGAGCGAGACTCCGTCTCAAAAAAAAAAATTTTTTTAATTAAAAAAAAGAGATGTGGTCTTGCTATATTGCCCAGGTTGGTCTCGAACTCCTGGCCTCAAGCAGCCCTTCCGCCTAGGCCTCCCAAAGTGCTGGGATTACAGACATGAGCTACCGGATCTTCTCATTTTAAACCCCTGTTCTGGCTGGGCATGGTGGCTCATGCCTGTAATCCCCAGCACTTTGAGAGGCCGAGGCAGGCAGATCACGAAGTCAGGAGTTCGAGATCAGCCTGATCAACATGGTGAAATCTTGTCTCTACTAAAAATACAAAAAATTAGCTAGGCGTTGTGGTGCGTGTCAGTAATCCCAGCTACTTGGGGCTGAGGCAAGAGAGTCTTGAACCCAGAAGGCGGAGGTTGCAATGAGCCGAGATCGTGCCACTGCACTCCAGCCTGGGCGACAGCGAGACTCCGTCTCAAAAAAAATAAAATAAACCCCTGTTCTTTCTGTGAAACTATACCTTTTTCATGAACACGTACTTTCTACTTGATCTAGTGTCTCACTGATAGTTTTTATTTTTATTTTTATTTTTTTATTTTTGAGACGGAGTCTCGCTCTGTTACCCAGGCTGGAGTGCAAGGGCACGATCTTGGCTCACTGCAACCTCCACCTCCTGGGTTCAAGTGATTCTCCTGCCTTAACCTCCTGAGTAGCTGGGATTACAGGCACCTGCCACAACGCCCGGCTAATTTTTGTATTTTTAGTAGAGATGGGGTTTCACTATGTTGGTCAGGCTGGTCTCAAACTCCTGACCTTGTGATCCGCCCGCCTCGCCCTCCCAAAGTGCTGGGATTACAGGCGTGAGCCACCGCACCCGGCCTACTGATAGTTTTTAAAAACTAAAAATACATCTTTTAAATTCAAAAAGCAGAATTATTAGACATATGTTCAGGAAATGTAAAAGAATCTTGCTTCATTTCAATACAGAGCACAAACTGAGGGACTCTGCCACTAATTCACATGAGTTTGTAAAATATTTCACTTTCCTAGACAACTGTTTCACATCTACTCTCTGAAACTGCTGGCACTTGCTCTCCTGTTCATATTCATAAATCATATTCATAAATTAATTGGCTTAATCAGAACAGAACTTCCACATGGTCCCACTACATATTTCCCTCTAACCCATGTTCATCTATGCCTTTATTGTCTGCTGTTTTTCTATTATGGGTGAACTGTTCATGCTGTCACTCAGGCCACTGCTGTCACAGTTATCTCTTTTGTCTCCTGCATCATCAGTTCCTTTCTTTCAATTGGGTCATTCACCAGCATGAAACATACTATAATTTTTTTTATCATTAAAAAAAAATCCTGTCTGAATCTCACATCCATCTCATCTACCTTTTCGCTTTGCTTTTTTTTGTTTTTTTTTTTTTTGAGATGGAGTCTTGCCCTGTCGCTCGGGCTGGAGTGCAGTGGCGCGATCTCGGCTCACTGCAAGCTCCGCTTCCCAGGTTCACACCATTCTCCTGCCTCAGCCTCCCGAGTAGCTGGGACTACAGATGTGCGCCGCCACACCCGGCTAATTTTTTGTATTTTTAGTAGAGACGGGGTTTCACCGTGTTAGCCAGGATGGTCTCAATCTCTTGACCTCGTGATCTGCCCGCCTCGGCCTCCCAAAGTGCTGGGATTACAGGCGTGAGCCACCGCGCCCGGCTGCTTTCTTTTAAAGAGACGTATCTACTACGTGTCACCAATTTCTTTCCTTCCATTTCCTCTTGAATTCACTCTCATCAGACTTTTAACATATGCATGACCCCAAAACTTCTCTTACCTAAAGTATAAGGCCTTGATGTTGCCAAGGACAAATCCAGTATTACTCCAGGGGTTTTGCCTGAGCAACTGAAAGGAAAGAATTGCCATCATCTGAGATGGGGAAAGCTACAGAAGGAGTAGGATTTGAAGGGAAGAGAAGAAATTTAGCTTGGGATTTGTTCACAGTGAGTTACCTGCTAGTCATCCAAATGGAGAAGATATATAGACAAATAAGGAGTTCGGAGGACGGTTCTGGGCTGGAGGTTGATGTTATATAAAGCTTTTGCTAGAGTTGTTGTTCTAAAATCCTTTAAGATTGGATTTAGATGTAACTTTCCAGAATATTCCCTGACTTCTGTTCCCTTTCCTTTCTAGACCTCCCACTACCCCCACACCCTGCCAGCCTTTCTTTTCATCTTCCTCTTGGTGAGTGCTTTTCTTCCCTGAACTTTCCTCTTTCCTCTGTGGTACTCGTAAGATCATAATTAAGCTATTTGTTATCTTACACTTATTAACATGCTCTAGCACAGGAATAATATTTTGTTTACTACTATATTTCATAGAGAATGACACATTTAGCAAAAGCAGGAAGGCACAGCATAATCAAAGTTTACTAGCAATCTCAAGTTTCTCAGGGTTAAGAAATCAAAGGTTACAGTGACAAGTGACCAGAGAGAATCATGGAGAAGCAGATCAAGTGAAATTATGAAGAATCTCATGGTCTGTGAGAAACTGAGGGAGCAGGGGTACTGAGAAACATGGCCAGATCTGCATTAGAGGCTACTGCTCTTGGCACATGATAGATGTGTAATCATTGCTTATTACACTGAATTGAAATGTTTTTTGTTTGTCAGTTTGTTCAGGTTTGGGTTCTGTTAATGTACAGACTAACAAGCAATTGTGTCTCCAAAATGGTAGATATTTATTTAAGGTAGGCATACTTGTCTAATCCTAAACCCTCTTAATAGTCTCATGATCATATTTAGGGAAGTTTATATCTATGCATAAAAAATTAGTGTAGTATTTTTGCAAAAATAATTACTTTCTGACTTTGATTTGAAAATAGACTTTTATCTCATAACTAATAGTTCTTTTTGGGGAAAAAAATATCGTACCAAAATGTATAGTTCATAATAATAGTACCCTGGTCTGAAAGAAAAGCAGGGGGCCGGGACCCGGGGGCTCAAGCCTGTATTCTCAGCACTTGGGAGGCCAAGGCAGATGGATCACCTGAGGTCAGGAGTTTGAGACCAGCCTGGCCAACATGGCAAAACCCCACCTCTACTAAAAATACAAAAATTAGCCAGGTGTGGTAGTGTGTGCCTGTAATCCCAGCTGCTCAGGAGGCTGAGAAATGAGAATTGCTTGAACCCAGGAGGTGGAGGTTGCAGTGAGCTGAGATTATGCCACTGCACTCCAGCCTGGGCGACACAGTGAGACTCCATCTCAAAACAAACAAACAAACAAACAAACAAACACTTCATTGCTAAAAATATTCTGCAAGCAAGCCAGGATGGTGGTATGTACCTGTAGCCCCACCCGAGCTACTTAGTAGGAGGGAGGATCGCTTAAGCCTAGGAGTTTGAGTCCAGCCTGGGTAACATAGCAAGACCCCAAAGACCCCATCTCTTAAATAATATTCTGCAAGCAAATGACTTTGTTGAACTTCACACTGCAAGAACAGAGCCAAGAACCTACCATGTACCCTTTACTTGGGTTTATTAATTGTTACTGTTTTGCACATTTGCTTTATCATTCTCTTTATATTTACATATACTTCCTTCCCCTTGGATTATTTAAGAACAAACTGCAGAACTCACACCTCTTTACCCAAAGAACTAGGCATTAGCAGATTACAAGAATACGATGATAGAAATCAGAAGTTAAATGTTGATGAGATATTCCTGTCTAATCCACAAACCTTATTTCATTGTCATCAGTTGTCCCAACAGATTCAACACATTCCTTTCTAATTTTTTTCTTCTTGTGTGCAATTGAATCTGCAATCACATTAATTTTCATGTCTCTTCAGTCTTCTTTAATTGGAACATTCCTCAGCTCTTCTTTGTCTTTCATGACCTTAATATTTTGAATAGTATGGGCAAGTTATTTTTTAGAAGTCCCCTAATTTGGGTTTGCCTGGCATTTCCTCATAATTAGATTCAAGTTACACATTTTTTGCAGTAGTACTATGTAAATATGATGTGTCCTCAGTGCACCACATCAGGAAGCACATGATGTCACTAAATCACATTATTGGTGATAATAACTTTCATCACTTGTTAGTGTCTGCCTGTTTTCTTTACTGTAATTTTTTTTCTAATTAAAAAAATTTATTTTATTTATTTACTTAGAGACAGGGCCTTACTCTGTCACCCTAGCTGGAGTGCAGTGGCACAATCTTGGCTCACTGCAGCCTTGACCTCCCCAGGCTCAAGCAGTCTTCCAGCCTCAACCTACCAAGTAGCTGGGACTGCAGGCATGCACCACCATGCCTGGTTAATTTTTTTTTTTTTTTTTTTTTTTTTTTTTGATTAAGTCTTGCTCTGTTGCCCAGGCTGGAGTGCAATGGCACCATCTTGGCTCACGGCAACCTCCGCCTCCCAGGTTCAGGTGATCCTCCTGCCTCAGCCTCCCAAGTAGCTGGGATTATAGGCATGCATCACCATGCCTGGCTAATTTTTGTATTTTTAGTAGAGATGGTGTTTCACCACGTTGGCCAGGCTGGTCTCGAACTCCTGACCTCAGGTGATTCACCCACCCCTGCCTCCCAAAGTACTGGGATTACAGGCGTGAGCCACCACGCCCAGCCTAATTTTTTTTTTTTTTATATGGAGTCTCTTTGTCTCCCAGTCTGGAGGGCAGTGGCATGACCTCAGCTCACTGCAACCTCTGTCTCCTGGGTTCAAGTGATTCTCCTGCCTCAGCCTCCCAAGTAGCTGGGATTACAGGTGTGTGCCACCACACCTGGCTAATTTTTGTATCTTTATTAGAGACAGGTTTTCACCATATTGGCCAGGCTGGTCTCGAACTCCTGACCTCGTGTGATCTGCCTGCCTCAGTCTCCCAAAGTGCTGGGATCACAGGCGTGAGCCACCACCCCTGGTCACCTGGTTAATTTGTGTATTTTTTTTTTTTTTTTTTATAGAGACAGGGTTTTGCGATGTTACCCAGGCTGGTCTTGAACTCCTGGGCTCAAGCCATCTGCTCTTCCCCACCCTCCCAAAGTGCTAGGATTACAGGCATGAGCCACCATGCCCAGCCTCTTTACTGTAAAATTTATATTTTTCTCTTTGTAATGAATAAGTAATTTGTGAGGAGATATTTTGAGGCTATGTATATATCCTGTACCTAATCCAACTTTCACCTACTATTTTAGTATCTAAGCAAATAGATTTTGAATAATTTTCTGGTTTCCAAGCCAGTTGAAATGTGTTCTGCTGCATCTTATATGAAAGTCACATTTTATGAATCAGAAATTCCCTTTTGCACATTTTAGGTCAAAAATACCAGGGAGGCCGAGCATGGTGACTCACACTTGTAATCTTAGCTCTTTGGGAGGCAGAGGCGGGAAGAGTACTTGAAGCCAGGAGTTTGAAACCAGCCCGGGCAACACAGCAAGACTGCATCTCTACAAAGAAAAAAAAAATAAAAAATTTACTGGGTGTGGTGGTGCATGCCTGTAGTCTTAGCTACTCAGGAGGCTGAGGCAGGAGGAAGAGGCAGGAGGAAAGGCAGGGAGAAAGTAAACAGGTGTGTGCAAATGAGACTTCCATTATGCATATTATTTGCAATTAAATCTCTCATTATTTATGCTCTTCACTGGAAAAAAAATTTACCTTTAATTGCACAGATCTTTTATAAAAAGACTGTTCAGGAGTTATGCTCCAAAGCCCACAATGACAGAGATAGTGTGTCAAAGGGACACAGGAGTCAACTGAAGGAGTTCCCAGTAGCCAACACTGGAAAAATTTGAGCAACAAAATAAATAAAGTAGTATTGAATTAAAGCTCAGTGGACGAGGCTGATCGTGGTGGCTCACGCCTGTAGTCCCAGCTACTTGGGAGACTCAGGCAGGAGTATCACTTGAGCCCAGGAGTTTGAGACCAGCCTGAGCAACTTAGTGAGACCCTGTCTTTATAAAAATAAAATTGTCTAGGCGTGGTGGCTCACTCCTGTAATCCCAGCACTTTGGGAGGCTGAAGCAGGTGGATCACCTGAGGTCAGGAGTTAGAGGCCAGCCTGGCCAACATGGTGAAATACCGTTTCTACTAAAAATACAAAAAATTAGCCAGGCATGGTGGCCACGTGCCTGTAGCCCCAGCTACTCAGGAGGCCGAGGCACGAGAATCGCTTGAACCTGGGAGGCGGTGGTTGCAGTGAGCCAAGATTGTGCCACTACACTCCAGCCTGGGTGACAGATGGAGACTCCGTCTCAAATAAATAAATAAATTAGCGAACTGTGGTGGTGCACACCTGTTGTCCCATGTACTTGGGAGGCTGAGGGAGGAGGATCATTTGAACCCAGCATTTTGAGGTTACAGTGAGTATACCACTGCATTCCAGCCTGGGCAACAAGAGCAAAACCCTCTCTCTTAAAAATTAAGTCAAAATCTTTGCCGGGTGCCATGGCTCACGCCTGTAATTCTAACACTTTGGGAGGCTGAGGCAGGCAGATCACTTGAGGTCAGGAGTTTGACATCAGCCTGGCCAATATGGTGAAAACCTGTCTCTAATAAAGATAAAAAAAAATTAGCTGAGAGTGGTGGTGCACGCCTGTAGTCCCAGCTACCAGCTATTTGGGAGGTTGAGACAGGAGACTCGCTTGAACCCGGGAGACAGAGGTTGCAGTGAGCCAAGATTGCGCCACTGCACTCCGGTCTTGGCGATAGAGCTAGACTCTGTCTCAAACAAAAAACAAAGAACAACTCCCTTCATTTTTACGTAATCTTATTTATTTCCTCAAGAAGGGTAGATCTTTTAAGACTTTATTCTTTGCAGTTACAAACATACAATAAAAAATTTAGTGGCTTTAGTTTCATACAAGAATCAAACCATATGAATTTTAACTTGCTTTTTTTACTTTATTATCCTGGAAAACTTTCTGTCAGTATATATCAAGCTTTGTTTTTAACTTGGTCTAAAGTAGTGGTCTTAACTTTTGGTCACATACTCAGAATTCTGATAAATTCTGTCTCTTTGTACATTAAGTTTACATCTAAAATTTTGTAGCAAAAGTTTAGTTGTAAAACATGTAATTTTGAGAATGTTTTACTTTTGCCACATAAAAATAAGTTACCTCATTCTGCTAAATGTATCCAAATGCTTCTAAATATATAGTATGTTGGTTTCCATCATCTAGTTTAAAAATATACGAACAAGCTGTTCTTTATCATTGGAAATTTAAATTCTTCTTTTGAGTCCTTGAACTCTTATTTCCATAACATGTCTCAGACTTTTATCCTAAAGTAATACATTTTTATGCTTGAAAGTTTTTTCTTGATTGTGCTAATATGTTTCTGCTACTAAATATGTATGTAAACTTAAATTTTAATTTTTAAAGTTCCTGTGACAAAGGTTCTGTGTTTTAACTTAGTCCAGAGGAAATTTATCAGTCTATCACATGTATTATGTTTTTTTTTAAATCTCCCTTCGTTTTCACTTAATCCTATTTGTTTCAAGAAGAGTAGAGACGGAACTTCACTGTGTTGGCCAGGCTGGTCTCGAATTCCTGGCTTCAAGTGATCCGCTCACCTCGGCTTCCCAAATTGCTGGGATTACAGGCGTGAGCCACTGTGCCCGGCCCACATACGTTGTGATTTTTGATGTTATTACTATAAAAGTTGAATTTTATTGGAAATGCTTTTCTTATGAGATGATGGGGTCTGTTATTTTTCTCAATTAAATCATGGGTTTGTGGATCAATATTTCTTTCTCTGATTAAATAGGATTGAGCAATTTTTCCTGTTTTTGTAGCTATCATAGTGAAGAAACCCTAATCACATAGGTAAATATATGGGGAATGAAGCTTTTTTTTTTTTTTTTTTTTGGAGATGGAGTCTCGCTCAGTCGCCCAGACTGGAGTACAGTGGCGTGATCTCAGCTCACTGCAACCTCTGCCTCCCAGGTTCAAGCAGTTCTCGTGCTTCAGCCTCTAGAGTAGTTGTGATTCACACGCCACTATGCCCGGCTAATTTTTTGTATTTTAGTAGATATGGGGTTTCACCATGTTGGCCAGGCAGGTCTCGAACTCCTGACCTCAAGTGATCCACCTGCCTCAGCCTCCCAAAGTGCTGGGATTACAGGCTTGAGCCACCGCACCTGGCCAGGTTCTTTTTTTTTTTATTTTTTATTTTTTATTAAGAGATGAGGACTATAGGCATGTGCCACCACACCCAGCTTGCTTATTTATTTATTTATTTTATTTATTTATTTATTTATTTTTAGAGATGGGGTCACACTATGTTGCCCAGGCTGGTCTCAAATTCCTGGACTCAAGATACCCCTCTGCCTTAGCCTCCCTAATAGCTGGGACTATAGGCATACCCTAGGGTGTCTTGGCCTTTATCTATATTTAGCTGTTAGATACCTGTTATCTTCCTGTATCGGTAACACGAAGTACTCTCATTTCTTTTATTACTGTGTACTATTTTACAATATTATAATGAATCTGTTGGTGGACATTTGCTGTTTTTAAGCAATGCCATAATAAACATTCTGTTTATATTCACTTTTTTATACTTTTATGTCTCTTTGTGAACTAAATACCTAAAACTGATTATTGAGTTGAGTATTGCAGAATTTGATAGGCTGCCAAATTCTCATAAAAAGGTTATTCCTATTTACATTCCCCCAAATGATGTAATGAAATTACCCTTGTCAACGCTGGTTATCAAATTTTAAAAGGTTTCATCACTCTAATAGCTGCTCTTATACCACTCGCTGGATATCAGTTTTTGTAATTTCCATTTTCTTATAATATGCATTCTTTAATGAAGCAAGTTTTTAAAAATATGCATTCTTTCTTGAGCGAGGAAGAATAAATCTTATAAGCTTATTGTGTGAATGTAAAAGGGAATTTACTTATGCCAAATGTGAGATGGAGCATATTTATGGCATCTCTCTGGATAAGTAAAATGCAGTTTGTGAAGACTTAGCAGGATATATGTTACATAGTGGGTATTTAATAGAATTCTATTGTCTTTCCTTCATTTCCTTCTTTTATTTAAATTATATTCTGGTTTTTGACTGCCTTGTTCTTTTAGATTGTTCTCTTTGGCTGTTCCTCTTAAGTAACAGAATGAGTGATCTTTTCAATGAGAAGCTTGTGTGAAAGATTTCTGCTTTGTATTTATGAGGACTAAGGGGTTGGACAGCATGTTTGTGGTCTTCCAAAGTAAAATCTTCCATTTTTTATTTTAGTAGCAGATACTGTAGATATTCACTTACTGTCTTAGGAATAATATCTCTGAATTCTTGGGTCAGCAAGGTGACTGCAGAGCTAGGCTGGTTGCTAAAATGTTAGATATAGTCAGAGACTTTCAGAAAAAGTTGTACATCCCCAAATTGATCTATATAGTCTTATATGCAGTTGCAAATAAGATCCCATCAAGAATTTTAGTATAAATCAAAAACTGATTCTAAAATTTATATGGAAAAGCAAAGAAACAAAACAAGGCCAGGCGCAGTGACTCACGCCTGTAATACCAACACTTTGGGAGGCCAAGGTGGGAGGATTGCTTGAGGTCAGGAGTTTGAGACCAGTCTGGGAAACATAGGGAGACCCTGTTTTTCCAAAAAATAATAATAATGAAAAATTAGGCAGGCGTGGTAGCTTGCACCTATGGTCCCAGCTACTTGGGAGGCTGAGGCAGGAGGATTGCTTGAGCTTGAGAGGTCGAGGCTTCAGTGAGCCACGATCGCACTACTGCACTCCAGCCTGAGTGACAGAATGAGACTCTGTCTCGAAAAAACAAAACAAAACAAACAAACAAAAACATTTTTGGAAAAGACCCAAGTTGGAGGGCTCATATTACCTTCTTTAAGACTTACGGCTGGGCACGGTGGCTCATGCCTGTAATCCCAGCACTTTGGGAGGCTGACGCAGGCGGATCACCTGAGGTCAAGAGTTCAAGACTAGCTTGGCCAACATAGTGAAACCTCGTCTCTACTAAAAATACAAAAAAAAAATTAGCTGGACGTGGTGGCATGTGCCTGTAGTCCCAGCTACTTGGGGAGGCTGAGGCAGGAGAATCTCTTGAACCCAGGAGGTGGAGGTTGCAGAGCGTCAAGATCACACCACTGCACTCCAGCCTGGGTGACAGAGAGAGACTCCCTGTCAAAAAAAACTTACTGTACAAATACAGTAATCAAGATAGGATGGTATTGGCAAAATGGATAGACTTACAAATTGATGGAACAGAACAGCCCAGAAATAAACCCAAATGTAATATGGTCAGTTGATTTTTTTACAAAGGTGCAAAGGCAATTCAATAGAATGCAGATGACTTTTTCCACAAATGATTCTGTAATAATTAGGGGTCAATGTACAGGAATAGAAACTTAGACCCACATCACTACACCATATACAAAATTTAACTCAAAATGTACCATAGGCCTCAATGTGAAATGTAAATATGAAAACTATAAGACTTCTAGAAGAAAACATGGGGAAAAAAATCCTGTGACCTACTTCATAAAAATTAAAAACTATTTGAAAGGCACAGTTAAGTAAATGAAAATACAGTATAAGTTAAAAACAGGGAAGAAATTTTTACAAAATTTATCTGATAAAGGAGTGATATTTGTGATACATAAAGAATTTTCAAAACTCAATAAGAAAATAAACAATTCAATTTTAAAATAGTCAAAAAATTTGACCATTCAAGTCACCAAAGAAGACAAAGGGATGGCAGAGAAGCACAAGAAAAGATGCTCAACATCCTTAGTCATTAGGGAATGAGATACAACTAGTTTCCTTAAAAAAAAAAAAAGGAAAGAAAGAAAAAAAAAGGAGTCCTCTGCTTCCTTGGGTGCCCTAGGAATTAATGATTCTGTTCTGTTCTGTTTCTGGGTTTCCTTTTGTTAAATCTTCCAAAAGAAGTACAGCTGGTTACCTCCATGCAATCTTCATCCAGAAGCAATGATGGTACCCTGCATTTCCTGTGTGGGAATTAATAAGTAATTAATAAATGGCCTCAGTTGGGCATGGTGGCTCACACCTATAATTCCAGCACTTTGGGAGGCCAAGGCGGTGAATCACCTGAGGTCAGGAGTTTGAGCCCGCCTGGCCAACAGGGTGAAATCCCATTTCTACTAAAAATACAAAAATTAGCTGGGCATGGGGGTGGGTGCCTGCAATCCCAGCTACTCGGGAGGCTGAGGCAGGAGAATCGCTTGAACCCAGAAGGCGGAGGTTGCAGTGAGCCAAGATTGCACCATAGCACTCCAGCCTGGGTGACAAGAGCAAAACCCCATCTCAAAAATAATAATAATAATAAAACAAATGCCCTCGTGTCCTTGGAGCATTTGATTTGGATTTGAATTGCTGATACCAAACCTGTGTTGCCCCATGATGGTTTTACTGAATTTAATGGTAATCTTTGACAATTTACAGAATGAAAAAGATTTAGACTTGCTATTATGAAGGGCTCTCCTGTGGAACTGGTACTTTACAGAGCGTGGGTGCCCTAAGAATTAATGATTCTGTTCTGTTCTGTTTCTGGGTTTCCTTTTGTTAAATCTTTAAATTTTGAACAGTTTTTAATTGCTTTAACCTAATGCTACAAAGAGTGAGAAAAACTCCATTAATAAGACAGTGGTTGGATCTGTTTTTCATTTTTCTGTCTGTCACAATGGGTAATTATTTGTCATTGTTGCAGATACTCCATCTTCTAAACCAACACTACTAGCCAATGGTGGTCATGGAATAGAAGGGAGCGATACTACAGGTAAGTGATTCCCAGGATTCCCCAAATGTGTAGGTGATGCATTTTACAGTGAACATCTTGATAATCTCCTTTGAAGACCATTATTAATGGAAGCATATGAATTATTTCTGAGGGTGGTAGTGTTCTTGTTGGAGGTATTTAAACCCAGGACATTGCCATGTAAAATCTCCAACAATGGAAGGAGAATAATGAGTTTCCTTTGATATTTTTTGAATATTTATTGGAGCTGTACCACACAAGAACTGGATCAACCTTAAAATACTTTTGTAGATGCAGAATAATAATCACCAAAATATGTTACATGGGAGGAATTTGGCCACTACAACTCTAAAACAGCAGGTCTGTTCCCCGAACCACATTGCATTTAGCTTTCTACAGTTCAATGTTAGGAAGCCAGTGAGCAACAAATTAGGAGTTATTTATTTTGCCCCCAGTGTGTTTCCTTTGTCTTTCCCTTAAATGTTGCTTTTGAAATTTACTTCTAACTAAACTCTTAGCTCTTTACTAGGGTTTTGATATTCTTTCAGTTAGCACTGAGTTCCTGTGGGTTCCTGTCTCATAACCAGCACCAACCCCCTGCCCCAATGTCTTTGTAGTGAGCAAAATTCTCAAAGCAGTAGCAGGAGTCCCAGGGATATACTATATAAATATTTTCCTAAGTAGCTGATGTGAGAGTTGCATGTTTTATTTTCATAAATACCTGCATTTACTTTGCAGTTGTGATCAGGCCAACACTGCTAACCCAAATGAGTTGACTTCTAATGATCAATCCCATTGTTTCCTGCAAGTGTGCTCTTAACTGGGCCATACATTTGATTCACATTATTGCAGTGGAGGTAGTTAGTAGATTTGTCGTATTTCTGTATTTCTCTTACATGCATACCTCAGCTATGAGAAGCCCTTCTGTGAGGCACCACAGTATTTCTCTGTTTCTAAGGCTTCCAGAAAGCCTTCTGTTAGCAATAGCAGATATTCTAGGATTTATTCTTTATTCTATGACCATAGGAAAGTTGTATGTATCTTTATACATCAGATTTTTTGATGACCAAGTTCTTTTTGTTGTGAATGTTTACCAAGTGACATTTACATCCTTATTAGCAACTTAATAAATTAGGAACTCTTTACTTTAGAAGCTAGAAACAACCAGAAATGCCACTTTATCTTCCAGTTTTGTGAATTGATGTTTTTGTATGTCTTTGATAATCTCATTCAAATGTAGTATTGACTTTCTGTGTCTGCTTTGAAAGCAGTCATCTATGTGATGTGGTTTTTAAGAAAACATTTATGCAAATATCCCTGTGATTAAAGGAGAAGTTTGAACATGAACTTTTAAAAAATGAGTAAATTCAGCTTTCTTTAAGCAGGAACCGGTTAACCAGGGTAAGGAAAGGCTGGAGAGGATTGATTTGATTAGGCAGTTGAAAGAGTGGATGCCATTTTCATCCAGGAAGGAAACAACTACAAAAACAAGAGTAGATTTCTTCTCCAGTAGGAAGTCACGCCTGACCAGAAGAACTCAAACTCTGTGTAGCAGGTGCTTACCGCTGCCAGGTCTTAGTACAAAATAGAAGAGTAAAAACTGTATCCTGGCCCTCACTGTTTCAGGATTCCCTTGTGACAGAAAAGAACCTGGCTCTTTATGAACTACCCAGTGGCATTATGAGAGTAGGTCGTTCTGTTCTTGGATACCTCTCTGCCCTTAGGTAGCATATAGTTTGCACACTTGGGTTGTTTGAGTTCTGAATTTAACCACTTAACTGTATTAAAATAGATACTTGGCCGGGTGCGGTGACTCATGCCTCATGCCTGTAATCCCAGCACTTTGGGAGACCAAGGCAGGCGGATCACCTGAGGTTGGGAGTTTGAGACCAGCCTAGCCAATATGGTGAAACCCCATCTCTGCTAAAAATACAAAAATTAGCTGGACGTGGTGGCACGCGCCTGTAATCCCAGCTACTTGGGAGGCTGAGGCAGAAGAATCGCTTGAACCCGGGAGGTGGAGGTTGCAGTGAGTCGAGATCGCACCACTGCACTCCAGCCTGGGCAACAGAGCAAGACTCCGTCTCAAAAAAAAAAAAAAAAACTTTACTGAAAATATGCATGTTTTATTGGGGGAGGGAAGATGGAGGGAGGGGATGACAGTGCATGTTTTTGGAGCATGTGGTGACTTCATTCTAATTTGGCCATCACTACCTGGAGCATCTAACTCAATGCCATTTTGAAAATTCCCATTTCTGTTTCCTTCAGAATGTTATCTATAGTCCCGAGAGCAAACCAGCTTCATTAATAGCTTGGGTTTATGAGCATCTTGTTATATTGAACTTGCTGTTTACTAATGACCTGTGCTTTTCCACCCTTTCCTTCCCCTTCCTACTTCTTCCTCCCTCTCTATTTTTCTCCTCCTAGAAGCCTAGCGTGTCTCTCAACACTGGGGCTGCTGCAACATCAGACCAGTGATCTTTCCTAAGCACCGTTATACTTCTAAAACCTTCAGCATTTTGCAGAGCTTTGCTTTTCCTTCCTGGACACGATGTAGAAGAAACTGAGGGTAGTTCTTCGGGGCCTATTTCTGCTGATGCCTGAGCAAACAACCTGCTTCCTCTTGTGCTCTGCAGGGTTTGATGGAGCCTCATTTCCCTTTGTGAACACAAAGTGCAAAATGAATTCTTTTTAATTTTAGTAATTTTTACAAAGGTTATCTAATGTCTTTTATTTCTTGTTTTCTTTATGATTTTATCATTTGATTCATTCTCACATTTTTTTCCTTTAAATATTTTTAGTTGACCTTTTTCATTTGGTTTTCAAGTGTTCAACATGAATCAGAATAGTGTAACACCAAATGAGAACATGTGTTTTCATAAAGGGGTTGAGGCCACCAGTACTGCAGTGAATTTCCTTTTCTTCTCCCTCCTCTTTTCCTCTCTGAGCTTGCTTTTTTAGGGAAGGTTAATCTTACAGGCTACCTATGTTTCTCTCCACCTTACTAAAATCTGAATAATGATAGATATTTTAAGTTTTTAAATTGAGTAGTTCTGAGTAATCCTAGAGTATTTTTCCAAATTAAATAATCCTTTATTGTTTGCAAGTTGGGCCAAATTTTTTTTGTTTTTTTGGAGACGGACTGTTAACAATCTAAGGATCGTTTCAATAGGACCTTCTTATTCCCATTCCTAATTTTTTCAAACTAATTGCTTAAATCTAGAACCAGTTGAGATTAGTAGTGTACAATGGTAAACTTTGATTGTATTTATAGAAATATAACATAAAACATGGACCATGTTTTGAAATCTTAGAGGAATTCTGGTTTAAGATCTGAAATACTTTAAAGTTTTCTATCCTTTGACTGATTATGCAGATTCTTATAACCCCCAAGGTACAGATTATTTCAGCTTAAAAGAAATAATTGGCACCATGTTCTGAGAAAGATTTTGAGATATACATTGTTTTTTGTTTTTGAGACAGGGTCTCACTCTGTCGCCTAGGCTGGAGTGCGGTGGCACGATCTTGGCTTACTGCAACCTCTGCCTCCCAGGTTCAAGTGGTTCTCCTACCTCAGCCTCCCAAGTAGCTGGGATTACAGGCGTGCGCCACCACACCGGCTAATTTTTGTATTTTTAGTAGAGATGGGGTTTTACTTTGTTGGCCAGGCTGGTCTCAAACTCCTGATCTCAAGTGATCCACCCATCTTGGCCACCCAAAGTGCTGGGATTACAGGTGTGAGACACTGTGCCTGGCCAGATATACACTGTTTTAGATCCCCTGATACAAAACTGCTTTTGAGATGGTAAGATTAGAATATCATGAAAGTTTAAACTGAATCCCTGCAGCGACTTCTGGAATTTAGGAAGTATTCCCTCTTCTACAGGGATCTGGTCACAAGGGCTGGATTCTCTGACAAAAATTTCTTCTATGGATTCTGGACAGAAGACACTTGAGGGTGATATGTTTTAAAGGAAAGAGATTATGCTTCTCTTCTTAGCAGTTGATAAAATATTAAAACTCTCTTGCCATAGAGAATACACCATCAAATAAAACACAACCCTTTCCCTTTGGTGTACAGTTACTTATTAAGTTGATTTTTGGGTTTCTTTTGCCAGGGAACTTTTCAAAACTGGTAGTAGTTATTTTTAAAAATCATGTTTGACATCTTTCTATTGCTCGTAACCAGTCCCTGTAGCTGTCTAAGTTATGGGTGGAGAAGCCTGGGTATGACTTTCCGTTGTGTACGCTCACACTTCATGATTGACATTTATTTATTCTTTATTTCTATTTGGTTATGCTTATTTTTGTTTGAAATTTGTTTTTTTCAAATATGTTTCCTTTTTGAACTTACAGAATTGTTGAAATTTTCTACTAATAGCCAGCTAAAATTTGGTATATATTAGCTCTGTCCGTTTCACTTGGATGTTTCATTTTGAAAGAAAGAAATTTTATGTTTCACATACAGTTTTATACAAAGTAGCCAGTCCCATAATGAAATGCTGTATTGCCATAGTGGTCACACCCAAGTGGTCCAGTATCTCAATGGTGAGGCAGCCAGACTGGTCAGGGCTGCTTTGTTGAAATGTGATGATTTTCATATGCCTTCTTTCTCTTTCTCTCTCTGTTTTTTTTTTCTTTTTTGGCCCAATGTTGAAGATGTAGAACTTTGTTTTTAAATAATGTTTTTATAACTTCATTCATATACCTAAGTTTGTATTTTTTGTGACTTTAGACTTCAACAGTTTGTATATTGGGACTTTTAATGTGATTACTGTACTAAATAAATTCCACTAATAAACATCTTACCTTAACACCTTATGGACTGGATTTGGTTGGGGTCATAATTGTTGAAATATAATGTTACTAAAACACAAGTTGGGTAAAGACTTGAGGCCCAAGTTCTAGGTCTAATATAGCTTCTAATCCTACCCAGATTAATTGTATGGACTTTTAAGTTTTTGTCAAGCATTTTCACTTATGATTTTTTTTTTTTGAGACCGAGTCTCGCTCTGTCGCCCAGGCTGGAGTGCAGTGGCATGATCTCGGCTCATTGCAAGCTCCACCTCCTGAGTTCACACCATTCTCCTGCCTCAGCCTCCTGAGTAGCTGGGACTACAGGTGCCCACCACCACGCCCGGCTAATTTTTTGTATTTTTAGTAGAGACAGGGTTTCACCATGTTAGCCAGGATGATCTCGATCTCCTGCCCTCGTGATCCGGCCGCCTTGGCCTCCCAAAGTGCTGGGATTACAGGCGTGAGCCACCGCGCCTGGCCCACTTATGATTTTTGATAGTTATTGTAAACTCTCTTTTATCCAGAATTATAAAAGTTAAGAAGTTCAAATGACTACTGATATTTAATGTCATTTGGTGAGAAAGTCACTTGACAGAAAGGTATGAAGAAGTTATTCCAAAAGGAAGTTTCCGTGGTATATCAATTGTTGTTGGATGCTTTCTAATACTACATTTATTAATTTCTAACACTACATTTAGCTTAGTGCAGTTAAAATTCACATTCACGGTCTTCCTAAAGTGCCTCCTGAATTATCAAATAAAATTTACTACATTCAGTAACATTTAATTTGATAACTTTATTATTTGATAACCTGGTATGCAGTATCTGGGAAGAATTCAACAAAATGCGCAGTTCCCTAGCCATTCTGGGTTAACGTTTGTTTACAGTAGGGTTGCAAGTACAATATGTTGACTGAATTAAGACATTGAAAATATTTTATATCTAAGTAATTTGCATAGCATAAGGAACTTTTTAAGCTTGGCAGACATTTTTGTTAAGAACACTTAATTTAATGTTTTTAGATTTCCTTTTTATTAAAACAGCTCAGTAATCTGTTCTCAGGTTTAAAGCACAGATTTTAAATACTGTAAGGAATAATTGACCATTAACTTTCTTATACATACCCTAGGTTTAAAGCTTTTGGTAATTGAAGCAATTCTTGAATTTTGTTATTGTACTCATCCCTGATGCAAAGTGAAACCTGGCTTCATTTGGATTCTTCCTCCTTATTGACTTGATAATATGGTGGGAAGCTAGAGGGTGTTCTAGGCAAAGACACAGGACAGGTCCGGCAGGCACAGAATGTTAGTTTCATTCCTAAATCATGTGTAATACTGGATTATCCTCAATTTTATGTTGATGCCGTTTCCATTACAGTGAAGGTTTAACAAGACTTAACTACAAATTATTTGTGGGATAAAGATCTGTGCGACCATGGAGGTAAATTACTCTTATTTACAGTGTTTGGGGCTAGACACATTGCACTAAGTGCTGTACAAATGGCAGTGTTACTGATTGTTTTCATCGTAATTAGAGTAGGTAAATGGTTTATTATTGTGATAACTGTTTGCATGTGTAAAGTCATGCCAGCAGTGAAACAGTAAAACTACTTTTTTAGAATGTCATGACACAGAAGGTATTCTATGTGCTTCATCACTATCTCATCTGGTAGGATGCAAAGGATTCAGTATCAGAAAAATGCAAAAGCACCAAAAATGTGAAATATTAACAGATAAATAAGTCTGTGGTGTGTTAGAGTTTCTGAACAGCTATTGGAGCCATGCCATAAATTGGCATCATAACTCACAAGTGGAGCCCAAACATAAGCTGCATACTATGTTGCCATGTATAGACATAGCAAGACATCCATCCCAACTCCACCAAATTCCTGGAACAAAGTTTTATTTCTTTTCTTTCATTTTCCAGATAATGAGTTGCATGCTAGGGACACATCAGTAAATTAACAGCACCTAATGTTTCTTAAAGTTTTTTTGGTTCATGGTTTTCTAATAAAAATACAGAATTTCTCTTCAGAAAAGTCCACATATACCCATGTACAAGATGTTACATTTACTTTTAGAGTGTTTAGGACTCCATTGAAACCAGCTCATGGACTAGAATCCTTTTCTAAGCCAAGCATTTAATTATACTCTAAGCCCTGTTATTTCAATTTCTTTTGGGGTTTTGTATTGAATAAGACAAAATAGCTTCTTCTTGAGCTTTAAGTGAAAATATAATTCTGATTTTTTTTGTTTGTTTTTGTTTTTGAGACGAAGTTTTGCCCTTGTTGCCCATTTGCCCAGGCTTGAATGCAGTGGCACGATCTTAGCTCACTGCAACCTCCGTCTCCCAGGTTCAAGCGATTCACCTGCCTCAGCCTCCCAAGTAGCTGTAGCTGGGCTTACAGGTGCCCGCCACAATGCCCAGCTAATTTTTTGTATTTTTAGTAGAGATGGAGCTTTACCATGTTGGCCAGGCTGATCTGGAACTCCTGACCTCTGGTGATCCACCTGCCTCTGCCTCCCAAAGTGCTGGGATTGTAGGTGTGAGCCACCGCGCCCAGCCTTCTGATGTTTTTTGTTTTTTTGTTTTTTTGTTTTTTTTGAGATGGAGTTTCGCTCTTGTTCCCCAGGCTGGAGTGCAGTGCAATGGCACGATCTCGGCTCACCACAACCTCCGCCTCCTGAGTTCAAGCAATTCTCCTGCCTCAGCCTCCCGAGTAGCTGGAATTACAGGCATGTGCCACCACACCTGGCTAATTTTGTATTTTTAGTAGAGACGTGGTTTCTCCATGTTGGTCAGGCTGGTCTCGAACTCCCAACCTCAGGTGATCTGCCCACCTCGGCCTCCCAAAGTGCTGGGATTACAGGCATGAGCCACCGTGCCCAGCCTTTAAAGACTTTTTAAAAAACCTATCTTAAGTTCTAGTTACTGAGAGAAAATCCACACTGAGGCAAGGGCTTTGCATGTAGGTAGTTTATTTTGGGAAGTGGCCCCAGGGCACAAGAGTGGGATACTGGGAAAAGTGAAATCAGAGGAAAAGACAATACAGTGAAGTATGACTACTAGCCTAGTCACCGCTGTGAGCAAAGTGGGCTTAATTAAGTCTTTTGGGGTCTTTTGAGGACCTGTATAGAATGCCTCTCTACCTGAGTATCTCGGTTATAGAAATGGATAACGTTTATTCACCATTTACCATCTCTCATTGCTTAACACTTTTTTTTTTTGAGACAGTCTCGCTCTGTCACCCAGGCTGGAGCGCAGTGGTGTGATCTCGGCTCACTGCAAGCTCCGCCTCCTGGGCCTTACACTCTTGTACTTCTGGATTTGCACGTGTGCGGTGCCAGGTTGCAGATGTCTTGTCTCTTGGTGTCAGAGAAGTCGTAGGGCAGAAAACTCTGGTTTGGTTGATACAAAGTGCTGTCAAATCACACCTATGTGCAGCTGGATGCTGTAGCAATAGCTAGAATAAATGGTGAACTTAACAGAGTGTGAGGTGGGGGCACAAGAAGTATCTCATTAACCAAGAGGTTAATTCAAAGCAAGATTCTCTTAACGTAAGATTTGTCTGCTTATGCCTTACCATAGAGGATGCGATCCTTCAACTCTGTAGAGGAAATTTGAAGGAACTCCATCTATTATGGCACTAATCATTTTTTTTCTCTCCCCGTGCCCCACAAGACAGAGTTTCGCTCTTATTGCCCAGGCTGGAGTGCAATGGCATGATTTGGCTCACTGCAACCTCTGCCTCTGGGGCTCGTGATTCTCCTGCCTCAGCCTCCCGAGTAGCTGGGGTTACAGGCTCCCACCACCATGTCTGGCTAATTGTTGTGTTTTTAGTAGAGATGGGGTTTCGGCATGTTGGCCAGGCTGTTCTTGAGCTCCCAACCTCAGGTAATCCACCCGCCTTGGCCTCCCAAAGTGCTAGGATTACAGGCGTGAGCCACTGTACCTAGCCAGGTGCTAATTCTTGAGCTGCATTGTTAGCAACTATAGAGATAGCCACAGATGTTAGTTTTGGAATTTTCCACCCAAACGTTTTTTTCTTGAGTTAGTTTTAGTAGTTTTTATGTTTCTAGAAATTTGTTCATTTAATCTAGGTTATGTAATTTGCTTGCCTACAGTTCTTAGTATTCCCTTATAAACCATTTTTATTCCTGTAAGATTCATAGTGATATCTCCTTTTTATTTCTGGTTTTAGTAGTTTGAATCCTGTCTCCTTTTTTCTTCATAAATGTAGTTAAAAGTATGTCAATTTTTTTCATCTTTTGAAAGAACCAACTTTCAGTTTTGGTGAGTTTTCTCTATTTTCTCTCCTCTGTTTCGTTTATTTTCACTTTAATCTTTTTATTTCCCTCCTTCTGCCTAATTTGAGTTTAGTTTGCTATTTTTCTAGTTTCTTTTGGTAGAAGGTTATGTTAGTGATTGGTGATTTTTATTTTATTTTATTCTTTTAATATAGGTGTTTATGGCTATAAATTTCCCTCTTACCACTGTTTTAGCTGTACCTCTTAAGATTTGATATGTTGTGTTTTCATTTTCATTCATCTGAAAGTATTTTCTAATTTCTTTTGTGATTTATTTGACGTGTTGATTATTTAGGAGTGTGTTAATTTCTGCATGTTTGTGCATTCCCCAATCTTCTGTTTACTTTCTAATTTCATCCCATTGTGGTTGGAGAACATAATTGGTATTCTTTCAATCCCTTTCAATATATCGAGGCTTGTTTTCTGGCCTAACATATGGTCTGTCCTGAAGAAGAATGTATATTCTGCTCTTGATGGGGGTGGAATGTTCTGTAAGATGTCTGTTAGATCTAGTTGGTGTATAGTGTTATATAAGTCTTCTCTTTCCTCGTTGGTATTCTGTCTTGTTCTATCCATTAGTGAAAGTGAGGTATTGCAGTATCCAACAATTATTATTGGATAGTCTATTGCTTGCTCTAGTTCTGTTAGCTTTAAATTTTACATGCTTTTTACATTTCTCAAGAATAAATTCCTTGTGAAAAATGCTACGGTTGTGGATAAGAAAGATACACACAAATGATCACTACAACTATGTGCCTCTAGGGGCCTCAAAAGCAGCAGCCGAAATGTTGGTCACTGGTAGGACGATTTAAAGTGTTTTTTTGTTTTGAGGCAGGGTCTTACTCTGTCACCCAGGCTGGAGTGCAGTGCTGTGATCATAGCAGCCTGGAACTCTGGGTTCAAGTAATCCTCCCGCCTCAGTTTCCCAAGTAGCTAGGACTACAGGTGCACACCACCATGCCTGGCTAATTTTTAAAATCTTTTGCAGAGATAGGGTCTTGCTTTTCTGCCCAGGATGGGCTTGAACTCTTTGCTTCAAGTGTTCTTCCCACCTCGGCCTCCCAAAGTACTGGGATTGCAGGTGTGAGTCACTGTGTCCGGCCTAAATGTGTGTTTTATTTTATTTTATTTTATTTTATTATTTTTGAGAAAGAGTTTTGCTTTGTTGCACAGGCTGGAGTGCAGTGGCATGATTTTGGCTCACTGCAGCCTCCACCTTCCGGGTTCAAGTGATTCTCTTGCCTCACCCTGCCGAGTAGCCGAGATTACAGGCGCCTGCCGCCATGCCCAGCTAATTTTTGTATTTTCAGTAGAGACAGCATTTTACCACGTTGGCCAGGCTGGTCTAAAACTCCTGACCTGAGTGATCCGCCCATCTCGGCCTCCCAAAGTGCTGGGATTACAGGCATAAGCCACTGCACCCAACCTAAATGTGTTTTTTGTTTTGTTTTGTTTTGTTTTTTGTGACGGAGTCTCGCTCTGTCGCCCAGGCTGGAGTGCAGTGACCCGTTCTCGGCTCACTGCAACCTCCGCCTCCGGGTTCAAGCAATTCTCCTGCCTCAGCCTTCCAAGTAGCTGGGATTACGGGCATGTGCCACCACGCCCGGCTAATTTTGTATTTTTAGTAGAGATGGGGTTTCTCCATGTTGGTCAGGCTGGTCTTGAACTCCCGACCTCAGGTGATCCACCTGCCTCGGCCTCCCAAAGTGCTGGGATTACAGGCGTGAGCCACTGTGCCCGGCCCTAAATGTGTTTTTAAAAGATGATCTTTTTTCCTCAAAATCTCAACAATATTTTTTGCAGAGATAGAAAAATCCATTTGGAATCTTAAGGAGCCCTCCTGAATAGCCAAAACAATCTTGAAAAAGAACAAAGTTGGAAGTCTCATTTGTTGATTTTCAAAACTTACTGAAATGCTATAATAATCAAAACTGTGTGGTATTGACTTAAAGAGAGACATATAGATCAAGGAATGGAATGGAAAGCCCAGAAATAAACTCTTTTATACGTGGTAAGATGATTTTAGACAACGGTACCAGGACCATTCAATGGGAAAGGATAGTGTTTTCAATAAATGATGTGGGGAAAACAGGATATCCACATAAAAAAGTTGGATCCTGCTGGGAACAGTGGTTTATGCCAATAATCCCAGCACTTTGGGAGGCCAAGTGATAGGATTGCTTGAGGCAAGGAGTTCAAGACCAGCCTAGGCACCATAGGAAGACCTCATCTCTTAAAAGAGAAAAAAATTGGGCGGGTGCAGTGGCTCACGCCTGTAATCCCAATACTTTGAGAGTCCCAGGAGGGCAGATCACGAGGTCAGGAGATTGAGACCATCCTGGCTAACATGGAGAAACCCTGTCTCTACTAAAAAATACAAAAAATTAGCTGGGCGTGGTGGCGGGCACCTGTAGTCCCAGCTACTCGAGAGGCTGAGGCAGGAGAATGGCGTGAACCCAGGAGGCGGAGCTTACAGTGAGCTGAGATTGCGCCACTGCACTTCAGCCTGGGCAACAGAGCAAGACTCCGTCTCAAAAAAAAAAAAAAAAAAAGTAGTGTGGGCCTGTAGTCCCAGCTACTCAGGAAGCTGAGGCAGGAGGATCCTTTGAGCTGAGGAGTTCAAGGCTACAGTGAGCTATGGTAAAGTACACCACTGCACTTCATCCTGGGAGACAGAGAGAAATCCTGTCTCTCCCTCTCTCTTTTTTTTTTAAGTTGGGCCCTTATCTTATATCATATTCAAAAATTAACTTAAAATGGATCAAAGACCTAAACAAAGCACCGAGGCTATACATTTCTTAGAAGAAAACATAGGGGGAAATCTTCATGACATTGGATTTGGCAGTGTTTTCTTGGATATACACCAAAAACACAGACAATAAAAGAAAAAACAGATAAATTAGGCTATATGAAAATTGAAAATTTTTGTCTATCTCTGTAGAGTGAAAAGGCAACCCATGGAAGCAAAATATTTGCAAATCTTATATCTTCTCAGGAGTTAATATCCAGAATATGTAAATAACTCCTAGAGCTCAACAACAAAAATTAAAAATATGGGCAAAGGACTTGAAGAAACATTTCTTCATAAAAGATACAAAAATTGCCAAGAAATACATGAAAAGATGCTCAGCATCATTAATCATTAGAGAAATGCAAATCAAAACCACAATGAAATATCACTTCATACTCATTAGGATGGCTAGTATGAAAACAAGAACAGAAATTAACAAGTGTTTACAAGGATGTGGAAAAATTAGAACCCTTGTGTACTGCTGGTAGGAACGTAAAATGAAAGCGCTATGGAAAATAGTATGGCTCCTCAAAAAATTAAAAACAGAATTATTGTAAGATCCAGCAACCCAACTCCTGGATATATGCCCAAAGGAATTGAAATCAGGGACTTGAACAGATATTTGTACACTCATGTTTGTAGCAGCATTATTCATAGTGGCCAAAAGATGGAAGCAACCCAAATGTCCCATCAACACATGGAATGAATAAACAAAAATGTGGTACATTCATATAATGGAACGTTATTTAGCCTTAAAAAGGAAGGAGATTCTGATATGGTACAACATGAATAAACCTTGAAGACACTGTGCTAAGTGAAAAAAGCCAGTCACAAAAATACAAATTTATATGCGGTACCTAAAGTAGTCAAATTTACAGAAACAAATACAAATATACTCCATTTATATGAATTACCTTAAGTAGTCAAATTTACAGAAACAAAGTAGAATGGTGGTTCCCAGGGGCTGGGAGAGGCGGGGAATGGAGGTGTTGTTGCTTAATGGGTACAAAGTTTCTGATTTGCAAGATGAAAAAGTTCTGGAGATGGATGGTGGTGATGATTGCACAACAATGTGAATATACTTAATACCACTGAACTGTACACTTAAAAATCATTAAAATGGTAGAAATAAACAAATGCAGCTCATATTTAAAGGGAAAAAAATTTCAAATTAACCATCGTTTATATCACATCTCTTCAGAATTAAAGGGGTGCTTTATATGTTAGGTATCTTGTGAGTTTGTTCTGGTTTGTCCAGTTGCAGAGAGAAATACACAAATATGTAAACATTGCTTAAATGCTAAGCAGTTATAGGGAACATTTTGTAAGAACAGATACAATATTGGTTAAATTCCATGAGGGGGTTGAGTGAGAACTAAGGAAATTTGAAATTCGAGCTTGAAATCTCCATTTGGATGTAGAATTGACATCTCAAATTTGAAATGTTCTAAACTGAATGCATGATTGCCCCACCCCAAAATCAAAACAAAGAAGAAAAAGAAGGAAAAAACCACCTGCCTCCCCATCTCATTAAATGGAAATTCTGTCCTAGTTGTTCAGGCTAAACATTTGGTTTCCCTATCCTCTTCTGCTCCTCTCACACCCCACACCCAGTTTGTCAGAAAAAGATATTTGGAACCTGACCACATCTCGCCACCTGCACTGCTCTCTCCCTGATTGGACCACCATCATTAACCTTGACTACTGTAATAACTTCCCAAATTAGTCTCTCTGCTTTCATTTGCTTGCTCCCTGCAGCATATTCTTAAAAACATCTACAGTGGTCCTGTACATTGATCGTGCTGTTCTTTTGCACAGAACCCTCCAGTGGTTTCCCATCTCAGAGTAAAAGCCAAAGTCCTTATGAAATACCACAAGGCCCTATGATGTCCTTGTCATCTTTCTGACCAGATCTTTTCTTAGTTACCCCTTTACGTACTTTGCTTCGTGGTGTTCTTGCTACTGTTCCTTGAACAAGCCAGGTGGGCATCTGCCTTGAGCTCTGAGCACTAGCAGTTTTCTCTGCCTGGAATGTTCTTCCCTCTGATATATTCATGATTGACTCTTCACTTTCTCAATGAGTACTTCTCGACTATCTTTTTAAAAATTGCACCCCTTCTATTTGTTCATCCCACTGTTCTACTTGAATTTTCTTCGTGGCATTTGTCATGTCACTTTCTAATAATTTGTATGGTTTACTTATCTGCCTTTCCCCAGCAGAAGAAGATATTATAGAAACAAATTTTATGAGAGGGACAGGGCTTTTGTTTTGGTCACTGCTGTGGCCCAGCACCTAGAACACTGTCTGGTGGATAGTAGATCCTCTGTAGCTATTGAATGAATAATCTTCAATATCTATTTGCTTCCGGCCTCACATGGGAAAAGAAACTTAAAAACAAGACCAGATACTATTGCAATAATTCTTGCCAGGTTATTGGTACACATCTTTCTGGAAATGTGTTATCTGTCATGAATTTGTTTAAATTTTGAGGAAGCTGTGGATAGAGCACCTACTAGCTTTTATTTCTTAGGCAAGTTGTTTGCCCTCTTTGAGGCTAAGATTCTTGCTGTGTAAAAGGAGAGCTCTATAAAAATAGTTGTTTGCCTGAAGTGACAGAAATTATTTTCAGTGCTTTGCGACCTTGTTGAAGGGGTTAATATTTAAATGTAAGATGATATTAGAATGATGATTAATGTTCACATAGAAAGTCCTTACAGTTCAACCCATTATATACTTTTGTTAATAAATCATTCTGTTTGACCATCAGCCGCTTTTCCTACTTAATTGGTTGTGCAACAGTATTTTAATTGGATGTAACTGGAGCATATCGGTCCATTGTGAAGCAGAAATGCTCTGTTTCTAGAGGACAAAACTGGAGGTGAAACTTCGAAAGTGAGCTCCAGGCAGACTGAAAGAAGAGTTTTTTTGTTTTGTTTCTTGTGAAAACATTAACTTAGGACTCTCACTGCAAAAAACTGGCAAGCCTGGCCCTCCAGTGGGTTTTCAGCAATTTAAAATGAAATGAGAAGATGCAAAACTATGTCAACTGTAAACTTAACATTAGACTCCTTAGAGGTCTTCATTGAAGGATTTTGCTTTCTATTTAACAAATTAATATTTCTGGTCTTCAGTTTTTCTGTGTAAAACGAACAGGCGTTCTGCTGTTTCTGCTGCTGCTATTAGTGCTGAGCAACAGAGATACAGTATGTTCTGCGGTAGGTGATAGCTTTTTAGACATTTAGAGATTAACATGTGCCTTCTGATTTATTTTCTTTGGGTTAAACGTCTTTCATTTTTTCTTCTACTCTTTCCTATTATGTAGATTTATGCTGTTTTTAATGACCAATATTTGGATCAGAGTCTATTCAGGAGACAGAAGCTACACCATAAATTGAACAGAGAATTTACTACAGGGGTAACGAGAACTCTAAAGAATACAGGAATGACAGATACAGGGAATAGTCACTACCCTTAGGGCTGGGGCAGAGTACACAAAGAAATAACAAATTTGGAAAAGTATCCTCCCCCCACCCCCAAAGCTGATTGCATATCTTGGAGGAAGTCTCCATTTGGTAGTAAAGATATTTGGTGAGTTGTTGCAGGTCAGGGTGATGTGGGGCAAACAAGCCCCCACACTGGGGCTTAACACAGGAGGGTTCTTGGCTTTGCCAGGAAAGAATTTAAGGGTGAGCCAGTAGTGAGAGAAAGAAACTTTTATTTAACCAGTGCTGCTTCTTGCTGAGCAGGGCTAACCCATAGGCAGTGTGCCCAGAATCGGTATCTGTGGGCTGCTAGCTAGCTGTTTATATCTGTTATTAATTATATGCTAATTAAGAGGCAGGTTATTTAGAACTTTCTGGAAAAGGGGCTGGAAGTTTCTGGAATCCGATAAGGTAACTTCTAGGCTGTTGCCATGGCATTTGTAAACTGCCATGGCACTGGTAGGAGTGTCTTTATGCTAATAAACCATGAGGGCAACTAGAGGTTACTTTTGTCAGCATCTGCTGGTTTCAGCCAGATCTTGTTCCAATCAGCAGGGTACGACAGGAAATTAAGGCCTGCTGATCTCCTACCTCAAAGGTAGTTAAGCAGGAAGCTGTACTTGGGGGTGCTACGGCATCACCAGCAAGCCAGTTTGAGGCACTGGTGGAACTTGCCTGGGAAGATGTCCATGAGAGTGCCCACTAAAGCTTGTTGGGATGAGCACCATGGGGTGTTCCGCACACCAGCAGAGCACCATGGAAGTAAGAAGATGTAAAAGCACACTAGAACCAGGAAGAGAAACCCTTTCCTTCCATGCCCTCTACTAAGCTTAGTGTCATCATGCCAGCTGTCTAGGAAGAAATGTTTACATTATTACAAGCAGGGCAATGAAAGGTAGATTTGGAATTGAGAGGCAATATATTGATTACTTGCATAGCCTATTGTTTTGGCTACTTAGCTTCCATATGCACTTTACACACATTTGAGCTCCCATATAACAGTGAAACTCTTATGTTTCTACCTAACAAGATACAGCTATGTCAGAGGGTGAAACTCTCACCCTTGTTCTAAAATGAGGAATGAGGACATGCTCAGCCCCATAGTCATTGTATCCATTGCTGGCTATATTTTTGTTTGTTTGTTTGTTTTTAATAGAGTTGGGATTTTGCTGTGTTGCCCAGGCTAGTCTCAAACTCCTGAGCTCAAGCAATCCTCTGGCCTCAGCCTCCCAATGTCCTGGGATTATAGGTGTGAGCCACTGTGCCTGGCCTGCTGGCTGTTTATTAGTCCTCAAATAGAAGTTCCAGCGGCAGAGGGCCAAGGTCATGTGATGGGAGCCGGGGGCTTGGAGTTCTGAGGGAAGAGGAGTGAAGTATTGGGGGATGTGGCAGTATCACTGACAGTGAGGTTTTTTGGAGGCTTTTTTGGTCCGATTTGTGAGATTGACATTGTCCTTAATGATAAGGAAACAAAGAAAATGGCAGAAGTGAAAACTGAAAATGGCAAAGTAGAAAAACACTATCTCCTCTATGATGGAGAATCTGTTTCAGGAAAGGTGAAAGAGTCTAGAAAGAGGCTAGAGCACCACAACATTAGAATTGAATTTGTAAGTCAAATTGAACTTTTCTGTGATAAGAATAATATTCAAGAGTTTGTAAACCTAGTGGAAGAACTAGCCTTACCTGGAGAACTGACTCAGAAGTTGTGATTTTGGATTTATACATGTTGAAAAGTCATGAGAATCTTACATTGGTGCTAATGTCCTCTTGATGTATTGAAGTGTTAGTAGTAAGAAGACTGACAGACTTGGTAAAAAGAATGTGATCTTACTGTTCACCAACTTGCCAGCTATCCTGATGGAAGTGGGCATTGAAGATTGTCTACATACAGAATTTGAGGCTGGGCACGGTGGCTCACGTTTGTAATCCCAGCACTTTGGGAGGCTGAGGTGGGCGGATCACGAGGTCAGGAGATTGAGACCACGGTGAAACCCCATCTCTACTAAAAAATACAAAAAAATTAGCTGGGCATGGTGGCGGGCGCCTGTAGTCCCAGCTACTCCGAGAGGCTGAGGCAGGAGAATGGCGTGAACCTGGGAGGCGGAGCTTGCAGTGAGCCAAGATTGCGCCACTGCACTCCAGCCTGGGCGACAGAGCGAGACTCCGTCTCAAAAAAAAAAAAAAAAGATTGTCTACATATAGAATTTGAATATAATGAAGTATCATTTAAAGGATGTGACTGTTACAAAAATTTACCTCTTATAAGTAAGAATAAAAATACAACATATGGGGTTACAAATGATCAATAAGACTATTGTTAGCAGGATATGACCTAACTCCAACAATGAAAGTTATGAACAAAAAAGTTTCAGTAAGGTACTTTTTGAATTTAGCACCTGTTGATGAGGAAGACAGAGGGTACTTTAGGCAGCAGATCATTTTATGGAGAAAAGCTCCTGAAAAACTGAGGAAACAGAATAAACTTTTACCAGTGATTTGAACCTCCAGAATTACAAGCATCTGCTGAATATCCTGAAATATACTGAATAGGATGAAAAAAGAAAAACAAAACTATAATCATTAAGTTAAACAGGTTAAAGATGGCTGCAGCATGTGGAGGGGCAAAATGGCCATAACTCTGCCCGGGCATGGTGGCTCACGCCTGTAATCCCAGCACTTTGGGAGGCGAGGCAGGCGGATCACTTGATATCCCAAATTCAAGACCAGCCTGGCCAACACGATGAAACCCTGTCTCTACTAAAAATACAAAAAGTTAGCTGGGCATGGTGGTGAATGCCTGTAATCCCAGTTACTTGGGAGGCTGAGGCAGGAGAATTGCTTGAACCCAGGAGGCAGAGGTTTCATTGAACCAAGATCGCAGCACTGCACTCCAGCCTGGGCAACAGAGCAAGACTCCATCTCAAAAAAATAAAAAATGGCCAAAACTCCATTTATATTCATCTTCCTTTATCTTACAGCACTACATTTATTTCATGATATAGCAAAATGTTCTTCATGTATATACATTTTTTTTTTTTTTTTTTTTGAGACGGAGTCTTGCTCTGTCGCCCAGGCTGGAATGCAGTGGCACGATCTTGGCTCACTGCAAGCTTCACCTCCCGGGTTCACGCCACTCTCCTGCCTCAGCCTCCCAAGTAGCTGGGACTGCAGGCTCCTGCCACCATGCCCAGCTACTTTCTTTTTGTATTTTTAGTAGAGACGGGGTTTCACTGTGTTAGCCAGGATGGTCTCGATCTCCTGACCTCGTGATCTGCCCACCTTGGCCTCCAAAAGTGCTGGGATTACAGACGTGAGCCACCGCGCCCAGCCACATTTTTTTTTTTTTCTTGAAAATCACTCTTTTGCCCAGGCTGGAGTGCAATGGCACCATCTTGGCTCACTGCAACCGCTGCCTCCCATGTTCAAGCGATTCTCCTGCCTCTCAGCCTCCCAAGTAGCCGGGACCACAGGTGTGTGCCACCACGCTTGGCTGATTTTTATACTTTTAGTAGAGACAAGGGTTCTCCAGGCTGGTCTCGAACTCCTGACCTCAGGTGATCCACCCGCTTGGCCCCCAAAAGTGCTGGGATTACAGGTGTGTGAGTCACCATGCCCGGCCACCTTCATGTATATACATTTTTAAAAGTGCTTTCTTTGAAATGCTCAAATTTTCTTAAACTGCCTTTTTTTTTTTACTGCACACTTTGAGATAAGCATTCAGATATGCATCAGCATAAGCGTTAAAGATTTTCATGTGGAAGAAAACAAAGTTTCACTGACTAGTTTGTTACCAAAAGTTGTATTATAAATCTAATTTCAAGCCGGGTGCGGTGGCTCATGCCTGTAATTTCAGCACTTTGGGAGGCCGAGTTGGGTGGATCATGAGGTCAAGAGATCAAGACCATCCTGGCCAACATGGTGAAACCCCGTCTCTGCTAAAAATACAAAAATTAGCCAGGTGTGGTGGCACACGCCTATAGTCCCAGCTACTTGGGAAGCTGAGGCAGGAGAATTGCTTGAACTCGGGAGGCGGAGGTTGCAGTGAGCTGAGATCTTGCCACTGCACTCCAGCCTGATGACAGAGTGAGATTTGGTCTCAAAAAAAAAAAAAATTAGCTGGGTGTGGTACACACCCCTGTAATCCCAGCTACTCAGGAGGCTGAGGCAAGAGAATCACTTGAACCTGGGAGGCGGAGGTTTCAGTGAGCCAAGATCGCACTACTGCACTCCAGCCTGGGCAACAGAGTGAGACTCCGTCTCAAAGAAACAAAACTAAACTGAACTAATTCCAACTTAATAATAATGGGAAGAAGGAAGGAAGAAAATGGTTAGAATATACAAATAAATACCAAATATAACAAAGAGAAAGTTCATCATTCTCACTTCTGTGATTAGTAATGAGGCCATAGTTGATATCTAGGCTTCTTTCTTCAGTTACCTGTTTCATGTTTCCCTTGCCCTCAGCACGAACCTCAGCTGGTTGAGGTTCTTTACCTGGTGAAATGACTCAAATTTTTATTCCCTCATTAGTCCAGTCCTTTTTTGGTTGCTGTAGTTTTCCATTAATCTTTATTTTTGGCATGGAAGTATTAAGAGGTGCCTTAGATAATCCCTTGGGTTTCAGACATAGTCCTCCTTGCTTTCACTGTGTAGCAGCAATCCAGTTTCCCCTTGACAATTCGGCTCAATCTTTCCCAACCAGTAGGTTCAGCCTGTCGGTTCAGTGGTGTAAGGAGTCCCAAGTAGCCAAGTGGCAGTCTCATCTTCTGATGCAATTGAACCATTGTTGTGTATGCTAGTAGATATATTTCCTGCTTAGAGACTAACATTTCCAAGCCAGCAGAACTCAGTTGTTAGGAGTGAAAGCAAATATTCAGTGATTGCTAGATATAATAGTGAGTGGAGCCGCACACACTTCTATCCTTTGATTCCCAGACCTGTATATTCTGATTGTGGGAGGAGACAGCACCATGTAGGGGGTCTCTGATTGAAATCATTACCCCATCCTTTCGGGATGCTGTCTCCCTGAAACTGTAACTTAGTCTTCAGTAATCAATTCCCTATTTTAATTAGGCCAACCATTCTGTGTGATAGGGTGTGACGACACCAGTTAAGTCCATGGACATGAACCCATTTCTGCATTTCTTTACTATGAAATGACTTTCTTGGTCAGGAGCAATGCTGTGTGGGCTTGACACGGTGGCATATGCCTGTAACCCCAGCACTTTGGGAGGCCAACGCAGGAGGATCACTTGAGCCAAGGAGTTTGAGACCAGCCTGGGTAACATAGTGAGACCTTGTCTCTATTTTAAAAATATATTTTTTTTTTGGCCAGGTGTGGTGGCTCACACCTGTAATCCCAGCACTTTGGGAGGCTGAGGCGGGCAGATTGCCTGAGGTTAGGAGTTCAAGACCAGCCTGGCTAACATGGTGAAACCCCATCTCTACTAAAAATTTTAAAAAAATTAGCCGGGCATGGTGGCACATGCCTGTAGTCCCAGCTACTTGGGAGGCTGAGGCGGGAGAATCGCTTGAACCCAGGAGGCAGAGGTTGCAGTGAGCCAAGATCACACCACTGCACTCCAGACTGGGCGACAGAGGGAGACCTCGTCTCAAAAAAAGAAGCAGCCACAACGCTGTGTGGAATGTCATGGTGGTAGATTGGGCACTTCTATATAAGTTCATGGGTGGTGGAACTGACAAAAACATTATAGGCAGAGAAGGCAAATCTGTATCCAGAATACATGTCTATTCTAGTGAGGACAAATCTCTTCCCTCACCCTGCCCTTATTCCCCATAATAGAAGTCCAGCGTAATCAACTTGCCACCAGGTGGTTAGTTAGTTTTTGGGAAATGGTGCATATTCAGGGCTCAGAGCTAGTCTGTGCCATTAACAGATTAGACATTTAGCAGTAGCTTTAGTCAGGTCAGCCCTGTTTACAGGAAGATCATGTTGTTGAGCCCATGCACAGCCTTCATGATCATTTTTTCCATGGGTTTTATTGAGCAAGCACTCTGGTAGCTATGGAAAGTGTCTAACATTGATATTCATGAAGTACATCATTTTGTCAACTTGCTTATTAAGAGCCTCCTCTACAGTGAATGCAAATGATTATTCACATGGGACACAAATATCTTCACAGTCTGTGCCTGTTCTGAGAGTTTCATCTGCATATCTTTCCCCAAGATTTCCTTGTCACCATTTCCTTCCAAGTTCCTAACTAGCCAACAAAATCTTTTTTTGTGTGTGTGTGTGTAAGCTTTTTTTTTTTATTTTTTATTTTTTTTATTTTATTTTTTTTTATAATTTTTTTTTTTATTATACTTTAGGGTTTTAGGGTACATGTGCACAATGTGCAGGTTTGTTACATATGTATCCATGTGCCATGTTGATTTCCTGCACCCATTAACTCGTCATTTAGCATTAGGTGTATCTCCTAATGCTGTCCCTCCCCCTCCCCCCACCCACAACAGTCCCCGGAGTGTGATGTTCCCTTCCTGGGTCCATGAGTTCTCATTGTTCAATTCCCACCTATGAGAGAGAACATGCGGTGTTTGGTTTTTTGTCCTTGCGATAGTTTACTGAGAATGATGTTTTCCAGTTTCATCCATGTCCCTACAAAGGACACGAACTCATCATTTTTTTTTTTTTTTTTTTTTTTTTTTTTTTTTTTTTATTATACTTTAGGTTTTAGGGTACATGTGCACAATGTGCAGGTTTTTACATATGTATCCATGTGCCATGTTGATTTCCTGCACCCATTAACTCGTCATTTAGCATTAGGCGTATCTCCTAATGCTGTCCCTCCCCCCTCCCCCACCCCACAACAGTCCCCGGAGTGTGATGTTCCCCTTCCTGTGTCCATGAGTTCTCATTGTTCAATTCCCACCTATGAGTGAGAACATGCGGTGTTTGGTTTTTTGTCCTTGTGATAGTTTACTGAGAATGATGTTTTCCAGTTTCATCCATGTCCCTACAAAGGACACGAACTCATCATTTTTTATGGCTGCATAGTATTCCATGGTGTATATGTGCCACATTTTCTTAATCCAGTCTATCGTTGTTGGACATTTGGGTTGGTTCCAACTCTTTGCTATTGTGAATAGTGCCGCATAAACATACGTGTGCATGTGTCTTTATAGCAGCATGATTTATAGTCCTTTGGGTATATACCCAGTAATGGGATGGCTGGGTCAAATGGTATTTCTAGTTCGAGATCCCTGAGGAATCGCCACACTGACTTCCACAATGGTTGAACTAGTTTACAGTCCCACCAACAGTGTAAAAGTGTTCCTATTTCTCCACATCCTCTCCAGCACCTGTTGTTTCCTGATTTTTTAATGATGGCCATTCTAACTGGTGTGAGATGGTATCTCACTGTGGTTTTGATTTGCATTTCTCTGATGGCCAGTGATGATGAGCATTTCTTCATGTGTTTTCTGGCTGCATAAATGTCTTCTTTTGAGAAGTGTCTGTTCATGTCCTCTGCCACTTTCTGATGGGTTGTTTGTTTTTTTCTTGTAAATTTGTTTGAGTTCATTATAGATTCTCGATATTAGCCCTTTGTCAGATGAGTAGGTTGCAAAAATTTTCTCCCATTCTGTAGGTTGCCTGTTCATTCTGATGATGAACTCATCATTTTTTATGGCTGCACAAAATCTTTAATAATTATTCATAAATGAGTATAAATCTCTGCTTCTGGTCATGTCTTACCTCAGGCAAAAGGGAAAACCAAATATACCCCTCAAAGTTCTGCCCTCTGAAGGGAAGATTTTTCTTCATCACTGCCCTTCAGTCCTACCTCTTTAAATGGGGCTGTAGTGCTGCAGCTGTCCACTTTTGGGTGATACTGGCATGTTGTGCAGAGCTGTGTGTAAACCAGACTTGAGTTTTTTCTTTCCCCAGTCAGCTGGTCATATGGAGCTCTCAGGAGGCCATTGACTTGGATTGAGGGAGAGGAAGCAATGCCACAGGACTCAATGCTGAAGTCTGAGCTACCTACTATGTAACTTACTCATATTTCTGGACCTGCTTGAAATTTTTTTTTTTTTTTTACGTATTTTTCACTTGATGATAGATCGTGCTGCACATGCCAAGCTAGACTGCATAGGTTGGATAACATCTAGTTCCTGATGAGAAGCTCAGGACACGTGGTTGCATTATGTCCCATGGTTAGGCATTTGGTCTCTGCCAAGACCCAATAGCAAGCCAGAAACAATTTTTTGAAAGGTGAATAACTTTCTGCAAAAGAGGGCATAGATTTTCTCAAAATTCTAGAAGTCTGGGCAGTGATTCTCTTATTCTTGCTTGCTAAAGACTCCATTCAGCATCCCTATTTGCCAAGGACACTTCAAGTATCATTGGATCTGCCGGATCATAAGGCCTAAATGGCAGAGCAGCTTGAACCACAACTTGAACTTGCTATAGAATCTTCTCTTGCTCTGAAACCCACTCTAAACTGTCAGCCTTGTAGGTAACTTTGTAGCTGGGTTGAAGCCTACCAAACATTGTACCCTCTTTTTCATTGTTGGTGATGTTAATTAGAGCAACTTAATCACCTTGGAAGGGAAATTTTGACATGTTTTGAGCAATTGAATCCTGACATTTCATTGCTGCAGTGGGTCTCTGAATTTTTGTAGGGTTTATCTCGCGTCAACTAGTTTGTATATGTCTTACTAAAGCATCTAACGTATTTGCTACTTGCTATTTATCAGACCCAATTAGCATAATGTCAGTATAGTTGACTAGTGTGTGTGCGTGTGTGTGTGTGCTTATTTATTTATTTTTTTTGGAATGTCACGCTATCAAGATCTCTGTGGGCTACGTTATGGTAGGAGAATGGCGTAGCCCTGAGGCTAGACTCATAGGCACGTAAAAGGCAGGTAAAAGCAATGTGCTTCTGGTGGTTCTTGCAGATTTGTATGAAGAAAAAGGCATTATTCAGGTTAATAGCAGTATACCAAGTGCCGTGACCCATGTTGATTTGCTCCAGTAAAGATGCTATATCTGGGGCATCAGCTGCAATTGGAATCATCACTAGATTAAGTTTATGATAGTCCACGAGTTTATGATAGTCACTAAGATCCATCTGACTTCTGCACAGGACAAACTGGCAAGTTAAATCAAGATATAATAGGTATCACTACCCTGTTTCTTTCAAGTCTTTTGATGGTGGCATTAAGCTCTTTAATTCTTGAGATGTGGTATTGCTTCTGGCTTAATATCTTAGTTGGGAGGGGAAGTTCTAGGGGCTTCCATTTAGCCCTTACTATTAAAATGACTCATCAGTTGGGTCAGAAAGCCAATATGGGAGTTCTGCCAATAGCCAAGTATGTCTGTTCCAAGTATTTATTCAGGAACTGAGGAGATAACAACAAAGTAGGTCCATTGTACTATGGGGTCCACTGTGAGGTGGACTTGAGCTAGGCATTTCATCTATTACCTGACCACCGTCAGCACTCACTTTGACTGATAGGCTACAGTAGCATTTTGAGTCCCCAGGAATTAGTAATCCCTGAAAGGTCTGGGTATTTCCTTTTCTCTAATCCATAGTCACTCTAGTAAATGGCCTTTGGGGAAGCTTGGATGAGGATTTACAGTATGTACTTGTACTTGTGGGAACACTACAGGTTATTCCTCAGGGGACCTGGGCTTGTTAATTGACTTGGGTCTGGAAATTAGATGAGAGGTCAAAACTTTTCTAGTCAGGTTTTTACTACCAGAGCTGGAGTTTTTTTTCAGTTGTGCAGATGAATCTGTTTTGGTAGGCTGCTTGTGGAATACTGTGATCAATTACTGCCAAAGATCCTGGTGGGCCAAGGTGTTCTGATTACCAATACAACTCTACTGTCTTTATAGTAGATGTTCCCACCTTGTCTTTGGTGATTACATGCTGCTACTTGGCCTCTGTTATTCTAGGATCCCGTTACCCCTTTAAATCAGGGAACCCACTTAGTGGTGGCATTTCCCATGGCCATACCTGGGGGTTGTGACAGAGACCTTAGGGACTGTAAAACCTAAAATGTTTATCTGTGGCCCTTTATAAATAAAGTTTGCCAACCCATGTCTAGGGGAACAGGGACACACTGCAAAGGGGAGCAACCACAGAGCTTTTCAAGGATGAAGGTGATCCCCTCACTAATGCATTTCTGTTTTGTTGTTGTTGTTTTTTTTTTTTTTTTGAGACAGAGTCTCACTCTGTCACCCAGGCTGGAGTACAGTGGCATGATCTTGGCTAACTGCAACCTCTGCCTCCTGGGTTCAAGTAATTCTCATGTCTCAGCCTCCCAAGTAGCTGAGATTACAGTTGTGCACCACCACACCTGGCTAATTTTTGTATTTTTAGTATAGTCAGGGTTTCACCATGTTGGCCAGGCTGGTCTTGAACTCCTGGCCTCAAGTGATCCACCTGGCTCGGCCTCCCAAAGTGCTAGGATTATAGGGGTGAGCCACCATGCCCAGCCTCACTAATGGATTTCTCAGTGCCTGAGTGAAAGGATTATCTTCCAGGCTTTTTTGTAACATAAGTTACACGTGAAAAATCCGTTCCAGCATTTCTGTCTCCCTAAGTTTTTGAATTGCCTCTTCTACATCTTGCTAGGGAAACTTTGGCATCTCTACCTCATTAAACATAGTGGACTCTTTTTTAAAAAAAGTTTTATTTATTTATTTAGAGACAGGGTCTCACTCAGTCACTCAGGCTGGAGTGCAGTGGCGTGATCATAGCTCACTGTAACTTCGAACTGCTAGGCTCAAGTAGTCTTCCTACCTCAGCCTCCTGAGTAGCTGGGATTACAGAAATGCGCCACTGTGCCTGGTTAATTTTTTATTTTTTGTGGAGATGGGGTCTCTGTATGTTGCTCATTCTAGTCTTGAACTCCTGGGCTCAAGCCTCCTACCTTGCCCCCCCTGCTGAGATTGCAGGTGTGAACTGCACCCAGTCCTTTTGTTGTTGTTTTGTGGTTTTTTTGGTAAGTTTTTAAAGTCCTGTTTATTGAAGCATGAATTTACATTCAGTAAAATTCACCCTAAGATTTGACAAATGCATAGTCATACCATACTCAAGATGCAGAACCATTGTAAAATCACTCTAACAATTCCCCCTGCCCCTTTGCAGTCAACCCCTTTTTGATCCCAAGGAACTAATTGACCTGTTTTTCTGTCGAAAGTGTCAAATTTAATCACTAAAATGACCTACAGTACCATGGAAAAATATGTAAGCATATAAATTACACAAACCAATTTTTTTTGTATTTTATTTATTTTTCGAGACGGAGTCTTGCTCTGTCACTCAGGCTAGAGTGTAGTGGTGCGATCTCAGCTCACTACAACCTCCGCCTCGAAAGTTCAAGTGATTTTTCTGCCTCAGCCCCCCAAGTAGTTGGGACTACAAGCGCGTGCCGCCACACTCGACCAATTTTTGTATTTTTTAGTAGAGACGGAGTTTCACCATATTGGCCAGGCTGGTCTCAAACTCCTGACCTTGCGATCTGACCAATTTTTTAAAAAGTGAGATACTTTAAAACGTTTCTTTAGCATACCAACAAAAAAATGAAGGTAGCATTGCATTTTACTACAGATGTGCAGATATTCATTAAAGTTCACCATTGTCATATATATGGCTCAACAGTAATATTTAAGAATATGCTGTAAAATAACAATCTTTAGAGTCAAAAGAATGTAATTTTAAAACCTTTACAAGTTAAAGCAGTTTATAAAGTTGTCTTAATTGTAAAATAGCTAATCTAGTTACAATTAATGTGTTCCAAAACTGACCTACTTGAAAAACTAGTCTTATATATTTGTTGAGTATGTGAACCATGATTAGGTCTTACTATTTGGTATTAACACTGTCAAGTTACAGACCACAGCTGGTTCATAGAAAAACTATTTTAAATAATGGAATTGAATTCTATAGAAATTTTCTACAAGACCAACTCAGCTATGGGGAGAAACACAAAACTGTCAGGTGAATATTCCTACAGATGATTGGGACCACCTCAGAATTCACCCCTGCTACCGCTATGAAAGGGACCAAAAAAACAAAGAAAGCAACCTCTATTCTATAGATACTAAAGGTTACATATTCAAATATATCTCATCTACTTGGAAAAGCTTCACTGATTCTTTCAAGCGCCAGACCTTAAATTCATCAGCATCTTGAAACTCCACCAAGCCCAGTCATGTGCCACAGCTGAAATTTGTTTTTGTTTTTTTTTTTTAACATAATTTACTCGAGTCTAAAATTTCAGTCAACCAATGAAGTGAACTGTTAGAGCCATCTCCAGCTATATGATCTACTCCCACACATGTTCTGAAGGTTTTTGCCAGCATATTATTGCCACGATCTTGCATGTCCTGGATTACTAGCATCCCCTTTCCCGTTGGCAAGGTGCTTAGCACTGCACTTAAACCCAAGAATGCCACCAAACCAATTTCTAAATCCCATGTTTTTAAGTCCATCCTCTGAGATCACCCTACTTTTTGTACCAGTTATGGGTCAGGGTTCAGTCTGGAAACAGAAATATTGCAATTTGAACAAGGGAAAGTTAACATAAAGAATTATTAACTAGTAATAGATTAACCATTAAAGGGTAAAGAGAACTCTGAAAGATGTAGGTGTATCAGCTATAGGAGCAGCTATTCCCTCTGTGCCTGAGGCAGAGTATGAAAGAAAGAGACAGATTGGAGAGAGAGCCTACCCAAGGCTGAGATTCAGACCTTTTGAAGAAGGTAAAGCTGTAGTCTGTTGCAGTTTGAAGTTCCTGAGGATGGCACCAGCTGAGGGTTAAAAGCAAGAGTATTGTTTGCTGGAGTGCCAACAAAACTGTCTAGGAAGCTGCTCTGGGTGGTGCTGTTGAAAATCACTGGGAAGTTAGCTGGGGTAACTGGAACTCACCTGAAGCCACTTATGTGGTATCACTAAAACTGGTGGGTGAGCACCGCTGGGTGTCCCACGCATCACATGAGGCCACGGGAGAAAGAAGAGAAGAAAACACAGTGGAACCAGGAGGAAATCCTCTTCCTCCTATAGTATTCCTCCAGTGCTTGCTATTGGCATAAGAAAAACATTCGAAGAGTCCAGCTTCATTATTGCAAAGCAGAGCAGTAAAGTGTAGATTTGGAACTGAAAGGCAATAAATTGATAACTAATATAGCGTCCCTCTTAACCTATGCCTAGAATGGAATTCAATTTCCAGATGTAGTTTAGCCAGCATAAGTAGAGCAGGATACCTACCTCACCCCGCATCATTCCTGGTACTATGTTGTTGATATTGCTTGCCAAGAATGTAAGCTCTCTATGGATGGTGATTCTTTTTTTTTGGTGGGGGGATGCAGTCTTGCTCTGTTGCCCAGGTTGGAGTGCAGTGGGACAATCTTGGCTCACTGCAACTCCCGCCTCCTGAGTTCAAGCAATTCTTCTGTCTCAGCCTTCTGAGTAGCTGGGACCACAGATGCACACCACCACACTGGGCTAGTTTTTGTATTTTTAGTAGAGACGGGGTTTCACCATGTTGGCCAGGCTGGTGTTGAACTCCTGACCTCAGGTGATCCGCCCGCCTCAGCCTCCCAAAGTGCTGGGATTACAGGCGTGAGCCACCATGCCCAGCTGGGTGGTGATTTTTTATTGCTTTATCCCTAGAACCTAAATGGAACCTGGCACATAATATATGTACTTAAGGGATAGTTGAATGAATAAGTGATTACAGCTCAAGATAGCATTAAATTGTTGTCTTTTTTATGTTTGATTCATCCAAATTAGTGAAAGAAAAACTGCAGTTTGACCTAGTCAACCAACTGAAATGGATTAATGCAGAATTCTGAGTAGCTGAGTTAAAGGACACCTTAATTTGATTTGGTTTAAGAAAATTGATCGGCCGGGCGCAGTGGCTCACGCCTATAATCTCAGCACTCTGGGAGGCCGAGGCGGGTGCATCATGAGGTCAGGAGTTCAAGACCATCCTGGCCAACATGGTGAAACCCCGTCTCTACTAAAAATACAAAAAAATTAGTTGGGCATGGTGGCGGGCACCTGTAATCCCAGGTACTCGGGAGGCTGAGGCAGAGAACTGATTGAACCTGGGAGGTGGAGGTTGCAGTGAGCCGAGATTGCGCCACTGCACTCCAGCTTGGGTGACAGAGCGAGATTTTGTCTCAAAAAAAAAGAAAATTGATCACCTGCCAGAGCATGGATTGACCCCTCTTCTGATGACTTGGTATGTGTTTGTACACACTGTTAACACCCCTTTCTGTAGAACAGGTCACAATTATGGGTTGGGTGTGGTGACTCATGCCGGTAATCCCAAGACTTTGGGAGGCTGAGGCAGAAAGATTGCTTGAGCCCAGGAGTTCGAGACCAGCCTGGGCAACTAGTGAGACCTGTCTCTACAAAAATTAGCCTGACATGGTGGCACATGCCCACAGTCCCAGCTACTCCATAGGTTGAGGCAGGAGGATCACTTGAGCCCGGGAGGTTGAGACTGCAGTGAACTATGATCACAACACTGCACTCCATCCCAGGCAACAGAGCTGAGACCCTACCTATCTCAAGAAAAAAAAAAAAAAAAAAGAATAGGTCAACCAGCCTGCCCAACATGGTGAAATCCCATCTCTACTAAAGATACAAAAAAATAGCCGGGAGTGGTGGCGGGCACCTGTAATCCCAGCTACTTGGGAGCCTGAGTCAGGAGAATCGCTTGAACCCAGGAGGCAGAGGTTGCAGTGAGCCAAGATTGTGCCACTGCACTCCAGCCTGGGTGACAAAAGTGAAACTCCATGTCAAAAAAAAAAAAAAAGAGTAGGTCATGGTTATGACCAGTGGGTACAAAAGACATAGACTTGTATATTTACTGCATGTTTTCAGAGTAGAAAGCAAATTGCTGCATCAAGTATTGTTGTCACAGCCTTTAATTACGTATTAGTAATGCAAAGAAGCAGAGATTTTTCTTTTCTTTTTTCTTTTCTTTTTTTTTTTTTTTTTTTTTGAGACTCACTCTGTCACCCAGGCTGGAGTGCAGTGGTGCGATCTTGGCTCACTGCAACCTCTGCTCCCGGGTTCAAGCAATTATCTTGCCTCAGCCTCCCGAGTAACTGGAACTACAGGCGCCCACCACCACGCCTGGCTAACTTTTTTGTATTTTAGTAGAAATGCGGTTTCACTGTGCCCAGGCTGGTCTCAAACTCGTGAGCTCAGGCAATTTGCCCTCCTCGGCCTCCCAAAGTGGTGGGATTACAGGCATGAGCCACCACGCCCAGCTTGAGATTTCTCTTTTCTGGGAGGGTTCTGGCAGATGATTTGGCCTTTCCTCCCTTGTTGTACACTAAGAGGAAATGAGGCAGAGTAGGAAAGAAAGGTACCTAAGGTTGAGTGTTAAATGAGAGGACCAGGGATTAAAACCGAAATCCCTACCTGGCTGAATGTGGCTCCGCTGCCTTGGGGTAGGAGATTGGGCCACAAGTCCAGCTGGTTGCCAGGAGGAGGAAGGGGTAAAAAGGGAGTGGAAAACCCCTCCAAGGACCCACTCACCCTGCTGGCAGACTTCTTATTCAAGTGTGAACAAATCTTTCAGAATCTGAGGGAACCAAAGGCAAGAAAAAAGTACAATGTTTGGACATAAATTTCCTTAATTCTTGTGATGTTTTAGGATTCTAATAATCGATAATTAGGATATTAAATATCCTTAAATAATTTGCTATACTTGGGAAAGTGGTTTTTCTTCTTCAGTTTAGAGCTAGAATCTCAGTTACCTATAGTTGCCTGGAGTAAATTGGTAGAATGGGTTTGAAGCCATTGAAAACTGAGTGTGGATATGAATGCAGTTTAATGTTTACATGTGATTTCTGCCACAATTGATTTTAATTATGGCTACTTGTAAATTATTTTTCTGGCTTTAAACCAAAAACTTTTAAATTTCTAGCGTAATTTAAATACTTTCATAAATATAACCTGCTTAACCTGTTTAACAGAATGTGAAAATAGAAATAGGGTTCATTGTAAGTTATTGACATTTAAAGGAAATTCCTGTTTTGTATATCATGTCATAGATATATGACAGCCCTGGTTTAGTATGTCTGTTATCCTGACATCCTGACATAATTGTTAATAGTTGCTTCTTTTTTTTTTTTTGGAGACGGAGTTTCACCTTTGTCACCCAGACTGGAGTGCAATGGCACAATCTTGGCTCACTGCAACCTCTGCCTCCCGGGTTCAAGCGATTCTCCTGTCTCAGCCTCATGAGTAGCTGGGATTACAGGCTTGTGCCACCACGCCCGGCTAATTTTTGTATTTTTAGTAGAGACGGGGTTTCACCATGTTGGTCAGGCTGTTCTTGATCTCCTAACCTTGTGATCCGCCTGCCTCAGCCTCCCGAAGTGCTGAGATTACCAGCGTGAGCCACCACGCCTTGCCAGGGACACATGTTTTTATAGGAAGTTGTGTAGAGAAATGTGTTTATAGGAACAAGTATATTCAGTATGATAATAAATCAAGTGTTGTAGGAGGTAGAATACTGAAAATATTCAGTATTCTGAATTTACAGTATTCTGAGTTTACAGCTCAGCTACTGGCAGCTTAGCCTGTATTATGGTCTCAGAGTAGCATCCTTCACCTGTGGCCACTCTGAGACACATCCAGCAGAATTTCTGGTTGAAGCAAAACAAGTGTGCTACGTGATCTTAAAGTTATCTCCTTCCTGCTGGAGATTTCCTTCAAATGCCTTGGTGTTTTCAAATATTGTTAGAGGGCTAAACTCAAAGTCATCCAAACATTGTAGGGATGTCTAATATCATTATTTTTGTTTTTTTAATTGAGATGTGTTTGAAGCCTTTTTTGGGGGGGGGAAGGCGGGACAGAGTCCTGTTTTGTCGCCTAGGCTGGAATGCAGTGACGCAATCTAGGCTCACTGCACCCTCTGCCTCCCAAGTTCAAGCAATTCTCCTGCCTCAGTCTCCTCAGTGGCTGTGATTACAGACATGCACCATCATGCCTGGCTAGTTTTTGTATTTTTAGTAGAGATGGGGTTTCACCACGTTGGTCAGACTGGTCTTGAACTCTTGGCCTCATGTAAGCTGTGGGCCTCAGCCTCCCAAAGTGCTGGGATTACAGGCAAGAGCCACTGCACCCGGCCTAAAATATTATTTTAAATCTAGAAAGGTTAGTGGGCATTTTGCTAGTTTAATACAGTGGAGAAAGATGCTAATATAGTTGGATATGAACATTTGGGTCTATTTAATTATAAAAAATGGAGTTGGCTGAAAATCTGAGAAAGGAGTAGGCTTTCTCCTGTCACTTTTTTTATTGAAATACTTTTATTTTTATTTTGAAAGGTTTTTTTTCTTTTGTGTTTTTGGAGACAGGGTCTTGGTCTGTTGCCCGGGAGTACAGTGGTTCTATCATAGCTCACTGCAATCTTGAAATCCTGGCTCAAGCAATCCTCCCACCTCAGCCTCCAAAGTAACTGGGACGACAGGTGTGCACTACCATGCCTGGCCAATTTTTTAAATTTTTTTTGTAGAGGTTGGGGTCTTGCTACGTTGCCCAAGCTGGTCTCCAATGCCTGGGCTCAGGCGATCTTCCTGCCTCCACCTCCCAAGGTGCGATGATTACAGGTGTGAGCCGCCATGCCCAGCTTATTTTGAAATAATTTCAAATTTATAGAAAAGTTGAAAGAACTTTATACATTTTTCCAGATTCAACAATCAATACAATTTTACCACAACTATTTTGGCATTCTGTAAGATATGTATGTATATGAATATACACATTTTCCTTGTCACCTTTGTTTTATCTAATAATCTAAGATGTTCTCACATGCATTACTTACAATGTAAACAGTAATTGGTATCCCTCTGTGCATGAAAAAAAAAATAACAAAAACAGTGGTGATTGTCAGGGCACAGTGGCATGTACCTGTAGTCCCTGCTACATGGGAGGCTGATGTGGGAGGATCACTTGAGGCCAGGAGCTCAGTCAAGGCTGCAGTGAGCTATAATTATGCCTGTGAATAGCTACTGCACTCCAGCCTAGGCAATAAAGTGAGACCCCATCTCTAAAAATAAATAGAAAAAAAAGTTTTTAATTAAAAAAAACTGTCAGTAGTAAATGAAAATACCACATTCAGACATTTTCCCCTTTCTTTTCTGTGAAGCACCTTTGCCAGCATTAATTTTTCTTAATTTTTATTGTTATGCCATTTTAACATCTTTATGATTAAGTTTAGCTCTTAATGAGATACTATGTTCTGTATTTTTTCATTTCTCACATGGCTAAGCTTCTATCCCAAAAGCTTAATGAAGCCTGAACTTTGTCTTGGATTTCTTGACTTTCTGCAGGGAATGGGGAGAAGGAAGAATGGGGCTGGAGGAGGCTAGAAGATTGAGCCAGCACTGGAGTATATAGGGATTTGGACTAACAGACTTCTAAAACTGCAAAAAAGTTTAGAGACAAATACTAGCACAGCCCTTAGTAAAGACCCCCAAAGAGCTTGTGCTTATGAGGGTTATATCTATTTATCAAACTAAAACTGGAGAAACCTGAAAAATACTTATCTCATTTTAAAAAGTAATAATAAACAATATTTTTAATGAGAAGTATAGTTTCAAAAATGAAAGAGATTAGTAAGAACAGTGGTAGTGTTTTTGCCCTTTTTTTTTTGAGACGGAGTCTCGCCCTGTTGCCCAGGCTGGAGTGCAATGGCACAATCTCAGCTCATTGCAACCTCTGCCTCCCGGGTTCAAACAATTTTCCTGCCTCAACCTCCTGAGTAGCTGGGATTACAGGCACACGCCACCATACCCAGTTTTTTTTTATTATTATTTTTAGTAGAGACAGTGTTTTACCATGTTGGCCAGGCTGGTCTCGAACTCCTGACCTCTTGATCTGCCCGCCTCAGCCTCCCAAAGTGCTGGGATTACAGGCGTGAGCCACCGAGCCCAGCTCTGGTTTCACTTTTAAAAATCTTTTTAATGTCTGTCTTAATAGAACACAGCTGTATTTTTATATCTGCCTCTGCATTCAGTCTGTCACAGTATGTTTTTTGGGTTGCAGTATATGAAGAAAATCCATTTCACACAAATATGTAGTTAGGAGGAGGAATATTTTGACAGTTTTTTTCCAGGTAACTATGGATATTCTTATTTGATTTGACATCAAAACTCCACAAATGGTAGTTTCTTTTCTTCTTCTTCTTCCTTTTTTTTTTTTTTTTTTTTTTTTTCGTAGAGATAGAGTCTTATTATGTTGCCCAGGCTGATCTCAAATTCCTGGGCTCTGGCCGGGCACTGTAATCCCAGGACTTTGGGAAGCCGAGGCAGGTGGATCACCTGAGGTCAGGAGTTTGAGACCAGCTTGGCCAGCATGGTAAAACCCCATCTCTACTAAAAATACAAAAAATTAGCCAGGTGTGGTGGTGGCTGCCTGTAATCCCAGCTACTTGGGAGGCTGAGGCAGGAGAGTTGCTTGAACTTGGGAGGTAGAGGTTACAGTGAGCCGAGATTGCACCACTGCACCCCATCCTGGGCAACAAGAGCAAAACTCCTTCTCAAAAAAAGAAAAAAAAAATTCCTGGGCTCAAGCAGTTCTCCCACCTCAGCCTCCCAAAGTACTGTGGTTTACAGGGGTGAACTACTGCACCCAGCCAAGTGGTAGTTTCTTAAAGGTTATTTGCAATGGGGAATCTGAAACCATATCAGTGAACTTTTTGTACTGTTATTTAAAATCCATCAGTCTATCTTGCACTTGGAATGGATCATATGTGACAGTTAGTCTAGTTTTGATATGTAGATATGCTACTTGTTTAATTAGTACTTTAAATGTTTAGCCATATGCCTTTTCTGTTAAATGCCTTCAATTTCACAGAGATAGAAAACTGGCCCCTGTCCTTCCCCATTCTACTTTTATAGGAGAATCAAAGTCTCTAGGGATGGCCAGTGGTAGGGGTAAGGATTGTTTCTACTGCATTATGTAAATTGCTTCTTGTTTAGAATTTCATTTTCCATAGTTTTACTGAAATAGACTCTCTGAGTAGATTGCAATTATGCTAAAAAATTTATTCTGAAGGCTGTTGTTTCTGCAGGGGAGTTTGCCTGCTTCTGCTGTGTAGTTTTAAGAACAAAATCTAGGTCAGCAGTATTGAATAAAGATGTGGGAGTGAGCCTCTGGTCAAACATGCTCCTTAATAATACTGATGGCGGGGGACTGGTGATTCTGAACTTTCCTGTTGAGATAGCTGCTCCAGGCTGTGCTGCACCCTGTGGAAGGGAATAACCAGCAAAATTCTGCATCTTGAAACCAGACTTGGGCCAGGTGTGGTGGCTCACACCTATAATCGCAGCATTTTCCTGATCTAAGGTGGATCACCTTAGGTCAGGAGTTTGAGACCAGCCTGACCGACATGGTGAAACCTCATCTCTACTAAAAATACAAAAATTAGCCAGGCACGGTGGTGCACACCTGTAATCCCAGCTACTCGAGAGGCTGAGGCAGGAGAATCGCTTGAACCTGGGAGGTTGCAGTGAGTGGAGATCGTGCCACTGCACTCCAGCCTAGGCAACAGAATGAGACTCAGCCTCAAAAAAATTAAAAAAAAAAAAAAAATGAAAAAACAAACAAACAAAAAAAACAGGCTTTCCTGCTCCTTCTCCAGGAGGGGTGAGGAAAATGTACCCACTTCTCTGATTAGAAACTACTTTTTGATCAAGAGGTGGTTGTTTAAAAAAAAAAAAAAAAAAAAAAACTATATTTCTTTACAGTTTCTTACCATGAGTAAGAAATATAAGCAGAATCAGAGTTTTTAATGTTTATCTTAGAAATGATAGGCTATTGTTTAAATTATTTTGGAATTCCTTACGCTTTTTTTTAAAAAAAACAGTATTATGTCACCAACCTTGTGCTCTTTATACTAAATGCAAATCGCTTTCCAAGAAGTTTGGTGTGTAGTGTGAATTTAACTTACATCATTCAGCCCAAATAATGATGTTGTGATAATTTGATAGCAACTTATTTATTGAATACTATTCTGTCTCATGCAGTGAGCTAGGCATTGTGAAGAAATAAAAGTAGTAAAAGCACAGTATTTTCTTTTTAAGCATTAATGAACTCACTACCATGTGAAATAATGAAAATTTTAATGATAAATAGAATACTTAAAGACTTTTTAATTTTTTAAAAAAAGACGAACAGGAAAACATGCTTAAGGACTAAATTCTTTCCTAGTAACAGTGAATGGTAGAAGAGCTAAGTAGTGGAAAGTGAGCATTAAAGTCATCAGAGAGGTTCTGTGGAAGCTATGAGGCCCAAGTGGTGGCTTTGGAATTGGATCAGGGTGGAGACATTTCAAGCAGGGGATCAGTGATCTCATGAGCAAAGGCACAGGGGCAGAGTGGAGCACAGGCTCTAGCAGGAGCCATGAGGGGACAGCCTACTTAACTGCATGGCTTTCCTGTTGGAGTAGTAGGGAACAAGCCTGGCATGGGTTCATTTGATGGGTGAGGAAGGCTATTAGATTAGCATCTAACATTTGCCGTAATGTTTTGTGTTGTTGAAGCCCTAAACACATTGTCTTTATAAGCTTTGAAATAGATGGGTAGGTGCACCTTCTCTAAATAGGATGTGACTTGAAGATTGGTAGAATGTTCTTTACTTAACCATAATTTTAGAACTGAACAAGTATCCTTAGAGGTCATTACTGTGACTAAGAGAGATGAAAGGGCTGTCCCAAATTTACATGGTTAGCCTGTGGCAAAGCCTGGGTTAAGAACTCAAATATTGGCCTGGTGCGGTGGCTCGTGCATGTAATCCTAGCACTTTGGAAGGTCAAATCAGGAGGATTGCTTGAGCCCAGGTGTTCAACGCCAGCCTGGGCAATGTATGGAGACTCTGTCTCTACCCCCAAAATGATAATAATAATAAATTAGAAGGGCACAGTGGCACACATCTGTGTCCTTAGCTACTGGGGAAGCTGAGAGGGGAGGATTGCTTGAGCCCAGGAAGTTGAGGCCGCAGTGAGCTGTGATTGCGCCACTACACCTGGGAGACAGTCAGACCTTGTCTCAATTAACAATTCCCTTTTTTTTTTTTTTTCCTTTGAGACAGAATCTCGCTCTGTCGCCCAGGCTGGAGTGCAGTGGCACAGTCTCGGCTCACTGCAACCTCCACCTCCCAGGTTCAAGCAATTCTCCTGTCTCAGCCTCCTGAGTATCTAGGATTACAGGTGTGCGCCACCATGCCTGGCTAATTTTTGTATTTTTAGTAGAGACAGCCACCGCACCCAGCAGAGATCTTGTCTCAATAAAATAAAAGTAAGAACTCAAATATGTCTGCTGGTGCCCAGCTGCTCTCTCCCTCCTTTCCCTCTATAGATTTTTTAGACTATTTAATAATAACAATAAAAGAAGAAAAATGGCTGGGTGCAGTGGTTCATGCCTGTAATCCCAGCACTTTGGAAGACTGAGGCGGGCGGATCACCTGAGGTCAGGAGTTCGAGACCATCCTGGCCAACATGGTGAAACCTCGTCTCTACTAAAAATACAAAAATTAGCTGGGCATGGCGGCAGGTGCCTGTAATCCCAGCTACTCAGGAGGCTGAGGCAGGAGAATCGCTTGAACCTGGGAGGCAGAGGTTACAGTGAGCTGAGATCGTGCTGTCGCACTCCAGCCTGGGGGACAAGAGCAAGACTTTGTCTCAAAAAAAAAAGAAAAAGGAAAAGCTGTTCTTGAAGGTAGCCAAAGGTTCTGAGATTGATTTCTAGCTTCAACCTGACAACATCAGAAACATCTTTCTCCTATAATTTTCTGATTAATTTCACTGCAGTAATCCAGAATGGGGTTGTTTTATTACATTTGTGTTTTGTGATTCAAGAACTAAGACAAATATGTTAATCCAATGAAAAAACATATTGCTTTTAATATTTTTACTAATTTAAAAAGTTGTTTATCCAAGTTTCATCACCTTTTCTTCCCCTCTGCTCAGTGTGTATGCCACTTGTGAACCTTCCCAAGGATGCTGTGGTTTGTTCTTTGATTCATTGTCATTTTTCGGGCTTATACGAGTGACAAGTACATTCATCTACTTAAATGACCAAGTATTTCATCTGTCTAATAACTGCTGAGTCTTATTTGTAAGTTATGTTTTACCAGATTTTTGAGAATTATAAAGATGAATGGATAAGTCAAAAGTCTCATAATTAATTTTAAAATTAAAATGGGCTTCGGAAATTATGTAGCACAATTTTTTTTTTTTTAATTCTGGATGAGTAGTGTAGCTCTAACAGCCTTAAGGTCACACCCAAAGTTAAGTGGCAGAGTCAAGATTAGAATCTGAATCTCCTGATTGTTTTCTTTCTTTTCTTTTCTTTTTTTTTTTTTTTTTTTTTTGAGACGGAGTTTCACTCTTGTCACCCAAGCTGGAGTGCAGTGGCACAATCTTGGCTCACTGCAACCTCCACCTCCCAGGTTCAAGCAGTTCTCTTGCCTCAGCCTCCCGAGTAGCTGGGATTACAGGAGCCCGCCACCATGCCTGGCTAATTTTGTATTTTTAGTAGAGACGGGGTTTCTCCATGTTGGCCAGGCTGGTCTTGAACTCTTGACCTCAGGTGATCTGCCCATCTTGGCTTCCCAAAGTGTTGGGATTACAGGCAACCAGCCACCGTGCCTGGGCTCCTGATTCTGTTTTCTAGTTCTGTTTTCCTTCTTTATCATATTTCTTTTTGATTTAGATTGCTTTTCTGTCCTGTGAAGAAACTTCGTCTTTAGAGATTTCCTCAATGTTACGCATGCCATTATAAGAACTAGGCATTATATATTTGTATATTTTGTTGCCTGCCTGTAGCTAGATTTTTTTTAACATATAAGGGTTTTAGAATAATACCTGATCCATAAGTCTCTCTTTTCTCTTCTCCCCTTTTTCTTTTTTTTTTTTTTTTGAGACAGAGTTTTGCTCTGTCGCCCAGGCTGCTGTACAGTGATGTGATCTCGGGTCACTGCAACCTCTGCCTCCCAGGTTCAAGCAATTCTGCCTCAGCCTCCCGAGTAGCTGGGATTACAGGTGCCTGCCACCACACCCGGCTAATTTTTTGTTTTCTTAGTAGAGACAGGTTTTCACCACATTGGTCAGGCTGGTGCCAAATTTCTGGCTTCAAGTGATCCACCATCTCAAAGTGCTAGGATTACAGGTGTGAGCCACCGTGCCTGGCCTCTTTCCTTCTTCTCCTTCTTTGTCTCTCTCCCACCCTCCTCTTTCTCCCTACACCTTCTTTGGCTTCATTCTCAGGCAGTGCCTTTCAGGGTTGAGAAAGATGGCCACTGGCAGCTATATTCTTAATTTTATATTCTTTTTTTTTTTTTTTTTTTTTTTTTTTTGAGACGGAGTCTCACTCTGTCGCCTAGGCTGGAGTGCAGTGGCGAGATCTCGGCTCACTGCAAGCTCCGCCTCCCGGGTTCATGCCATTCTCCTGCCTCAGCCTCCAAAGTAGCTGGGACTACAGGCGCCCGCCACCACACCCAGCTAATTTTTTTGTATTTTTAGCAGAGACAGGGTTTCACCATGTTAGCCAGGATGGTCTTGATCTCCTGACCTCGTGATCCACCCGTCTCGGCCTCCCAAAGTGCTGGGATTACAGGCTTGAGCCACCGTGCCCGGCCAATTTTATATTCTTATATAAAATTCTTAATTTTTTTGAGGTATATTCCTAATTTTTTTTTTTTTTTTTTTTTTTAGACTAAGTCTCACTTTGTCACTGCAGCTGGAGTGCAATTGTGTGATCTCGGCTCACTGCAGCCTCTGCCTCCTGGGTCCAAGCAATTCTCCTATCTCAGCCTCCTGAGTAGCTGGGACTACAGACATACGCCACCACACCCCAGCTAATTTTTGTATTTTTTGTAGAGACGGGGTTTCACCATATTGGTCAGGCTGGTCTCGAACTCCTGACCTTAGGTGATCCACCCGTCTCAGCCTCCCAAAGTGCTGGGATTACAGGTGTGAGCCACCACGCCTGGCCAGCTCAGGTATATTCTTATGGTTCAATATCTAAAATGTCTGTATATCAGGTTTCTCCAAAAGGGCTTTGGGCCTGCTTGAATCACAAGTCTACTTCTTCGGTGGGGAAAGCAGAACAGCAGGACCAAATAGAGGAATGGGATGGTTCCTAGGGGTGGGTTTCCCTTTAGAAGGCATTCAGGCAGACAAATCTTAAGTTTCTATTTGGCCTTTGAAGCTCTAGCTGCCCCTTATGAAGAACTGCTGTCCTTCATAAATGTGTTTCATCCAAAGTGATATGCTCTTGATTTTCTCATTCTTGCCCATGGCCCTAACTTCTATTTTGCTCGCTGTGTGTCTTCCCCACTTTGTCTCTTTCTCTGTTTCCCAGCTTCATTTAATTACATCCTTCTATCTTTCTGGATTCAGTTAAGTTCTAGTCTCCTAAAGGAAGATCCTAGATCATCCCACGACTGTGTTATGTGACTGTTCTTTAAACTCCTATAAGTAGCACTTACTGCATTGTAGACACTTATCCTACATAAACCATAATGGTTATTGTAGGATTAGCAATAATTTAGCATGTTTCTTATAATTGTCTAAGCACTTTCACATATCTTCTCTCAGCCTTATGAAGTAGGTATTAGTTATGAAAACTAAAGCTTGCAGAGATTTGCATCACTGGGCATGTCTTAAACTCTCAACTAGACTAATACTGGCTTCTATGTTTTCATAGTGCCTAAGCATAGGGTAATGGTGGTGATGGTGGTGATCTAAGTTTCATGAGAGCAGGACATTTCACCATTTGGTTTACTGCTGAATCACTAATGCCTGGAGTAGCGATTGACAGTAGGTGCTTAAATTGGTAAATGAATTATCTGGAGAAATGTGGCATGGTTTAAACTTTAGAGGTTTGGATTAGGTGATCCTCTAGGTTCCCTTCACTTTAAAGTTCTGAGGTTACCACTGGAGGAAAAAAAAAAAAAAAAAACAAGGAAAGAGCTGAGTGTGTGAAATGGAAGGAGTTACTGATTTGTTTGTTAGTAATATGTAAATTATGAGCCGCACTAATATTGTTTATAAGAAAGCAGACTAGGCCAGGCACGGTGGCCTGTAATGCCAGCACTTCGGGAGGCCAAGATGGGTGGACTCCTTGAGCCCAGAAGTTCAAGACCAGCCTGGGTAACATGGGGAAATCCTGTCTCTACCAAAAATACAAAAATTAGCCGAGCGTAGTGGCACATGCTTGTAGTCCCAGTACTCAAGAAGCTGAGGTGGGAGGATCATTTGAGCCTGGGAGACAGAGTTTAGGGTGAGTTAGATCAAGTCAGTAGATTCCAGCCTGGGAGACAATGGGAGATGCTGTCTCAAAACTTTACGCTATCAGTATACAGCAGATACTAAAAGGTATTGAAAGGGTAGAAATTTGACTGGGGAAAAGTAGGGTTCAAAACCCTAATCACTTTTTAAAAAAAATTATTTCATATGTTATGGTGCTGTTGATTCAGTGCTGCCTCATCACCACCAGTAGATTAGCTCTTGCTGTCCTGTCCCTCTCTTTACCCAGTGCCTGAGTCTGTTGCTTCAGTCAGCCTTGAGATTTCTTCTCCAGCAGTGTTTAAAAACAAGTATGTGTGACCTATGTAAAACTGGCCTTACATATCTGCTGAAATGGTGATGAATACATACATAGAGTACAGAAAATTAAACTACATAATTAACCCAATTTCACCACATTCAGCTCTGGGGAACCTACTTGTGTTGAAATGCCATTTAAAGTTGGCTTTTGGGGCCAGGTACAGTGACACATACCTGTAATCCCAGCACTTTGGGAGGCTGAGGCAGGCAGATCACTTGGGTTCAGGAGTTCGAGACCAGCCTGGCCAACATGGTAAAACCCCGTCTCTACTAAAAATACAAAAATTAGCCAGGTGCGGTGGTGCACGCCAGTAATCTCATCTACTCGGGAGACTAAGGCTTGAGAATTGCTTGAACCCAGGAGGTAGAGGTTGCAGTGAACTGAGATCGCACCACCACACTCCAGCCTGGGTGACAGAGCGAGACTCTGTCTCAAAAAATAAAGTAAAATAAATAAATGAATTGGCTCTCTTAAAGAAAAAGAGAGGACAGAACAGAAAAAGAACGCTGGGGAGGCCGGGAGCGGTGGCTCACGCCTGTAATCCCAGCACTTTGGGAGGCCGAGGCAGGCGGATCACGAGGTCAGGAGATCGAGACTATCCTGGCTAGCACGGTGAAACCCCGTCTCTACTAAAAATACAAAAAATTAGCTAGGCGTGGTGGCAGGCGCCTATCGTCCCAGCTACTTGGGAGGCTGAGGCAGGAGAATGGCGTGAAACCAGGAGGTGGAGGTTGCAGTGAGCCAAGATCACGCCACTGCACTCCAGCTCGGGCAACAGGGCAAGACTCCATCTCAAAAAAAAAAAAAAAAAAAAGAAAAAGAACACTGGGGAGAGACCAGAAGGAGTGAGTGGGGACTTCGAGGGGTTAGAGATGATATATTTAAACCTCCAGAGGTGCTTAGACATAAATGTACAGGACTACATTTCATTAGGAGTTGACATAGGGAATAGCCATGTACAGAGCATGTCTAGTCCATTGTAAGCTGTTATTGATGGAAGACAATTATGATGATCAGTTTTCATCTAAAAAAAAAAACTTTGGGGCCAGGTGCGGTGGCTCACGCCTGTAATCCTAGCACTTTGGGAGGCTGAGGCAGGCGGATCACAAGGTCAGGAGATGGAGACCATCCTGGCTAACACGGTGAAACCCTGTTTCTACTAAAATACAAGAAATTAGCCGGGCATGGTAGTGGGCGCCTGTCGTCCCAGCTACTCAGGAGGCTGAGGCAGGAGAATGGCGTGAACCCGGGAGGCGGGGCTTGCAGTGAGCTGAGGGCGCTCCACTGCACCCCAGCCTGGGTGACAGCGAGACTCTGTCTCAAAAAATAAATAAATAAATAAATAAAAAACTACTTGTGACAATGCCTAAAATTAGAAAAAGTCTCTTCTGAAGAATTGATGTACTTCTCTTTCTCCTAACTTACAGCAGAAGAAGCCTCTCAGTTATGTGCAGGACAGCACCCATGACCCTCAGAGAGAAACAGCTCCTACTAGAGGCTCAGATTGACACATAAGACTCAAGAGACTTTGTCATTTACAATGTTCACTCTCCCTTCAACAGATAAGTTTCTTAGGGATCAAGTGTTTTGCTTATGTAAGAAGAGTTTTAGTTACAAAACAATAACTCAAGTATCTTAGTTGAAAGTATAGTTCAGGGCCGGACACGGTGGCGCATGCCTGTAATCCCAGCACTTTGGGAGGCTGAGGTAGGCAGATCACAAGGTCAGGAGTTTGAGACCAGCCTGGCCAACATGGTGAAACCCCGTCTCTACCAAAAATACAAAAATTAGCTGGGCCTGGTGGTGCACACCTGTAATCCCAGCTACTCAGGAGGCTGAGGCAGGAGAATCGCTTGAACCCAGGAGGCAGAGGTTGCAGTGAGCCGAGATGATGCCATTGCACTCCAGCCTGGCGAGACAGTGAGAATCCATCTCAAAAAAAAAAAAAAAAAAAAAAAAAAAAAAAAAAGAAGAAAGTATAGTCTATTATCTCCCTTCTATTCTTACAGGCATTAAAAATAACTCAAAATTTCTGAGATCCTCTAGGGAGATGTTCCTAAAGACATCCCAGATTATGCAAAATCTAGAAATAATTATCTTGTTTCATTCCTCTTTTCACATCTTTCCCCAAGACACTTCATGTAAATGAAATCAGATTTAAATGATTCTTTGAAACACAAAAATAAAGGGCAACCTTCAAGTGGAAAGCTTGCACTTAGAGGAGGCCTGATGAGTTGGCTAGTAATAAACGCGGGACAGTCTTGCCACCTACTTTGCAGTTTGCCTTGAGGTAGGTGCATTAGCCATGGGTCCTTTTATGGGTATTCTGTAGCTGAGCCTTCTCCTTTCCCAGGGATACCTTCTGTAAGTCCTGATCTGTTTTTCCAGCAGCAAGGTAGTGGGGAAATTTTAAACTTTAGTACTGGGGCTATTCAGTGTCTCAAAACTTCCTTCAGAATTCTTTACTCACCTCACTTTCATACCCTTGTCCTCCCTTCTCCACAAAAGTTCATAGCCTCTAACAAGGAAGTGTGTAGTAAAAATAGCTTTATTACGCCAGGCGTAGTGGCTCATGCTTGTAATCCCAGCACTTTGGGAGGCCAAGATGGGAAGCCAGAAGTTGGAGACCAGCCTGTGCAAGATAGTGAGATCCCCGCCTCTACAAAAAAAATTAAAAATTATCCAGGCAGGGCCGGGCGTGGTGGCTCACACCTGTAATCCTAGAGCTTTGGGAGGCTAAGGCGGGCGGATCACAAGGTCAGGAGATTGAGGCCATCCTGGCTAACACGGTGAAACCCTGTCTCTACTAAAAAATACAAAAAATTAGCTGGGCGTGGTGGCAGGTGCCTGTAGTCCCAGCTACTTGGGAGGCTGAGGCAGGAGAATGGCGTGAACCCGGGAGGCGGATCTTGCAGTGAGCCCAGATCGCACCACTGCACTCCAGCCTGGGTGACAGAGCGAGACTCCGTCTCAAAAAAAAAAAAAAAAAGCTGGGCAGGGTGGCATATGCCAGTAGTCCCAGCTACTTGGCAGGCTGAGGTGAGAGGATCGCTTGAGCCAGGGAGGTCGAGACTGCAGTGAGCTATGATCGCACTACCACACTCCAGCTTGGGTAACAGAGTGAGACCCTGTCTCAAAAAAAAGAAAGAAAAAAACTTTATTGAGGTGTAATTTACATACCCAAAAATTTACCTGTTGTAAGTGTGGAAGTAAATGATTCTTAGTAAAATTACGGAGTTGAAATGATTCTTAGTAATATTATGGAGTTGTGCAACCATCACTGTAATCCATCGTTAGAACATTTTTTTATTACCCTAAAAGTTCCCGTGAGCCCATTTGCAAAGCCAGTCCCTGTTCTGACCTACAGTTTCAGGTGACCATTGATCTGCTTCCTGTTATAGTTCTGTGTGTTCTAGAAATTTCATATAAATGGAATCATACAATATATATCCTTTGGTGTCTTGCTTTCCTCACTTAGCATAATGCTTTTGAGATTTTTCTCTACAAAAATTAAAAAAAAACTAGCCAGGTGTGGTGGCGTGCACCTGTAGTCCCAGCTACTCTTGAGGCTGAGGCAGGAAGATCTCTTGAGCCCAGGAGTTTAAGGTTGCAGTGAGCTGTGATTGTGCCACTGCACTCCAGCAGAGCAACAGAGCAGGACTGTCTCAAAAATAAAAACAAAAAAAGATAGCCAAGCATGGTGGTGTACACCTGTGGTCTCAGCTATAGGTGTCTCTTGCAGAGGAAAAAGGATTACTTGAGCCCAGGAGTTTGAGGCTGCAAGGCAGTGTGATTGCACCTGTGAATAGCCACTGCACTCTAATAGTCTGGGCAACATAATGAGACCCCACCTCTAAAAATAAAGTAGAAATTAAAAATGGATACAGGACTTAGGCAGACATGTCTTCAAAGAAAACATACAAATGCCAGATGAACACATGAAAAGATACTCAACATCATTAGTCATTAGAGCAGTCCAAATCAAAACCACAATAAGATGCCACTTCTTACCACATCTAGGGTGACTACAATAAAAAAAGATAACAACATGTTGGTGAAGATGTGAAGAAATTGGAGTCCTCATGTATTGTTGTTGGGATTGTAAAATGATGCAGCCATTTTGGAAAAAAATTTGGCAGTGTCTCAAAATATTAAACATAAAGTTACTTTATGACCCACCAATTCTACTCCTAGGGATATATCCAAGAGAATTGAAACATGTTCCCACAACAACCTGTACATGAATGTTCATAGCAGCGTTACTCACAATATCCAAAAAGTAGAAACAACCAAATGTCAACTGATGATTGGATAAACAAAGTGTGGTGGATCTACACAGTGGAATGTTATTTGGCTATAAAAAGGAATAAAGTTCAGTTACCATACTGCAGCATGGATGAACCTTGAAAACATTGTGCTAAATGAAAGAGGCCAGTCACAAAAGATGACATATTGTGTGACTTCATTTATATGATATAACTAGATTAGGCAAATCCTTAGGAACAAAAAGTAGACGAGTGGTTACCAAGGGGTTGGGGAAAGTGGGAAAGGAGAAGAGATACGGGATTTCTTTTTTGGAGTGAAGAAAATGTTTTGAAGTTAGATAGTGGTGATGGTTGTATAACTGTGAATATGCTAAAAAACCTTTGAACTCTACTTTAAAAGGGTGAATTTTGTGAATTATACTCAATAAAGCTGTTATTTAAAAAATAAAAAGTGGCTGGTCCAAAGGTAGTGAGTTATCTCAATTGTTCACAGTCAGTTACAGATTGAACTCCATGTTCTACTCTTTCCCTGCTTCTCACTGTTGTACTTGACTAATCTTTAAAAATACAGATAGAGCCAGGCACAGTGGCTCAAGCCTGTAATCCTAGGACTTGAGGAGGTTGAGATCAGAGAACTGCTTGAGCCCAGAAGTTGGAGACCAGCCTGGGCAACATAATGAGACCCTGTCTCTACAAAAAAAAAAAAAAAAAAAAAAAAAAAAAAAAAAAAATTTGTTTAAATTAGGCAGGTGTGGTGGCAAGCGCCTATATTTGTAGCTACTTGGGAGGCTGAGGTGAGAGGATTGCTTGAGCTTGGGAAGTTGAGGCTGCAGTCAGTCATGATCCACACCGCTGCATTCCAGCCTGGATGACAGAGCAAGACCCTGTCTCAACAACAAAAAAAGAGCACCTTTGAGAAAAACAAAAATAAATAAATAAAAGGAAATCGCCAAACTATCATTTTACACATTCTCAAAATTGCTCCTGTCAGTCTTTTTGTACAGCCTTTTTTTAAAAATAGGGCCTTTTTCTGTCACCAAGGCAGTAGTGCGATCACAGGTGACTGTAGCCTCTACTTCCCAGGCTCAAGCAATCTTCCTGCTTTAGCATCCTGAGTAGCTGAAACCACAGGCACTCGTCACCATGCTTGGCTAATTTTTTTTGTATGTTTTTGTAGAGGCAGGGTCTCACTATGTTGCCCAGGCTGGTCTCAAACTCCTGGACTCAGGTGATCTTCTTGCCTCAGCCTCCCAAAGTACTGGGATTACAGGCATGAACCATTGTGCCTGGCCTGATAACAGCTATTTTAGTGGTTTTGTAGTAGGATCTCATTGTAGTTTTAATTTGCATTTCCCTAAGGACTGATGAGCTTCATTCATGTGCATATTACGCATTATATATTTTCTTTGGTAAAATGTCTATTGAAATATTTAGCCAATTTTTTTTTTTTTTTTTTTTGAGACAGCGTCTTGCTCTGTCGCCCAGGCCAGAGTGCAGTGGTGTGATCTCCGCTCACTGCAAGTTCTGCTTACCGGGTTCACGCCATTCTCCTGCCTCAGCCTCCTGAGTAGCTGGGACTATAGGCATCCTCCACCATGCCCAGCTAATTTTTTTTTGTATTTTTAGTAGACAGGGTTTCACTGTGTTAGCCAGGATGGTCTCGATTTCCTGACCTCATGATCCGCCCACCTTGGCCTCCCAAAGTGCTGGGATTACAGGTGTGAGCCACTGCGCCCGGCCATCAAGTTTTAAATTAAGTTGTTTATCTTATAATTGTATTGTAAGACATTATAATTTCTTCTACATACAAATCTTTTATCAGATTTATGATTTGCAAATATTTCTCGAAGTCTATGACTTCTCTTTTCATTTTCTTTAATAGTATCTTTGGTGTTGTCTTTTGTTTTTTTGTTTAGTTTTGTTTTTTGAGACGCAGTCTCACTCTGTTGCCCCAGGCTGCAGTACGGTGGCGCAATGTCAGTTCACTGCAACCTTTGCCTCCCAGGCTCAGGTGATTCTCCTGCCTCAGCCTCCTGAGTAGCTAGGACTGCAGGCGCACGCCACCAGGCCCAGCTAATTTTTGTATTTTTTAGTAGAGACGGGGTCTTGCCATGTTGGCCAGGCTGGTCTTGAATTCCTGACTTCAGGTGATCCGCCCACCTAGGCCTCCCAAAGTGCTGGGATTACAGGCGTGAGCCACTGTGCCTGGCCATTTAATAGTATCTTTGAGAAGCAAAAGTTTAAAATTTTCATGATGTCCCATTTATATATTTTGTCTCTTACAGATAGTGCTTTTGGTGACGTGTCTAAGAAATCTTTGCCTAATCCAAAGTCACAAAGATTTTCTCCTGTTTATAAGTTTTTTTAGTTTTAACTCTTACATTAGGTCTTTGTCTTGTCTTTTTTTTTTTTTTTTTTTGGCATAATAAGTTAGCAAGTGATCTACGTTAGGTCTTTGATCTGTTTGGAGTTAACTGTTGCATATGGTATGTGGTAAGTGTCCAATTGTTTCTGTATCATTTGTTGAAAAAAAATTTGTTTCTGGGTTGAATATAATTATGTTGAATTATATTATGTTTGTAGATAGCCAGTTGACCCTAACTTTGTGACTTTGTGTGTTTCTTTCTGTTCCATTTATCTAAGTGTGTTGTCAATACCACGCTGAGTTGGTACAGTCTTGCTCTGTCACCCAGGCTGCAGTGCAGTGGCACAATCTTGGCTCACTGCAACCTTCCCACTCCCAGGTTCAAGTGATTCTCGTGCCTCAGCCTCCTGAGTAGCCAGAATTACAAGCATGCACCACCATGCCCAGCTAATTTTTGTATTTTTGCTAGAGACAGGGTTTCACCATGTTGGTCAGGCTGGTCTCGAACTCCTGACCTCAAAGTGATCCGCCTGCCTCAGCCTCCCAAAGTGTTGGGATTACAGGTGGTGAGCCACTTCTCCCGGCCTGAGTTGGTACGTTTATAATAACTTTTGAAATCAGGTTATGTAAGCCCTTCAACTGTTTCTCTTCAAAATTGTTTTGGCTTTTCTAGGTTTTTTGCGTTTTGATATAAATTATGGAATGAGCTTATTTTGTAATTTCCTCAACATATTGGTCATTTTCAGGATTGCCATCTTAATAGTATTGAATCTTTCATTCCTGAACATGTTATACCTTGCCACTTATTTAGGCTGGCTTTTTTTTTTTTTTAATTCCAGCTCCCTGAAATTGTTGCTTTTGACAGTTTTATCCTTGTTCTTTCATGTGGAGAAATCACTACCCTCTTCATGCCTACATAACCTAGAAGTCACTCTGTAGTGTTTTTTTAACCTTAATGACCTACTTTATTTCCTTCTATCTTAAAATTTTTTTTTAATGACAGAGTCTTGCTATGTTGCCCAGGTTGGAGTGCAGTAGCTATTCACAGGTGCAATCATAGTGCACTACAGCCTCAAACTCCTGGGTTCAGGCAATCCTGTCTCAGTCTCCCAAGTAAATGGGGCTACAGATGCACCATTGCACCCAGCTCCTTTTATCTTTCAATTAAAAAAGTTTTCTTATAAGACACTAGCTAGATAGGATTTTTTATATTGTACTAGCTGTAATACTTTGTAGAAATTCCACTGTAGTGGAGGAGAAAACTGTAATATCTTGTAACTTTTGTTTTGTGTCCCTATTTTAAGGGTCTCCAACTGAATTCCTTGAAGAGAAAATGGCCTACCAGGAATACCCAAATAGCCAGAACTGGCCAGAAGATACCAACTTTTGTTTCCAACCTGAGCAAGTGGTCAATCCTATCCAGACTGGTAAGTGCTGGATTGCTCGTGACTACTAACTGTGTGCTATGACATAAATGTGAAAAAGCTACAACCACCATTCAGATGATCTGTAGTAGCCCAGAACTAGAGTTGGTAGGAAGAATGAGTTCCAAAAGAGCCTCAAAGGAATAGCTTTGGTACTTCCCTGTTAGCCAAGTTGAGAGCTCGTTATGTTTCGACTTAAATATGGCTTCTTTTTTTGACATCTAACTTTTAAGATGCTCATCGTTTGTTTCAAATAACCTAGTATGTGATGTTCTGTACCATTTGTCAGTTATTGGCTTTCCTAGATACAAAGTAATTTTGGGGGGAGGGTGAAGAAAAAGCTATATTGAGATATAATTCTTTTTTCTTTTTTTGAGACAGAGTCTCGCTCTGTCACCCAGGCTGGAGTGCAGTGGCGTGATCTCAGTCACTGCAACCTCTGCCTCTTGAGTTCAAGCGATTCTCCTGCCTCAGCCTCCCATATAGCTGGAATTACAGGTGCCCACCATACCCAACCAATTGTTTGTATTTTTAGTAGAGACAAGGTTTCACCATGTTGGCCAGGCTGATCTCAAACTCCTGACCTCAGATGATCTGCCCACCTCAGCCTCCCAGAGTGCTGGGATTACAGGTGTGAGCCACTGCACCTGGCCAATAATTCATGGTACCATACAGTTTACCCATTTAAAGTATATACTTCGGCCAGATTCAGTGACTTGTGCCTGTAATTCCAGCACTTTTTGAGGCATAGGTGGGATGATCACTTGAGGCCAAGAGTTTGAGACCAGCCTGAACAACATAATGAGATTCTGTCTCTACAAAAAATTTTTAAAGTTAGCTGGGTGTGGCAGCACATGCCTATAGTCCTAGCTACTCGGGAGGCTGGGGTGGGGGAATCACTTGAGTCTGCCACTTCAAAGCTGCAATTACCTAGGATCGTGCTGCTGTACTCTAGCATGGGCAACACAGCAAGACCCTGTCCCTGATAGACATGTAGACAGACAGACAGATAGGTATAGTAGATAGAGTAGATAAATAGAGTAACTTAGGCCGGGCGTGGTGGCTCACGCCTGTAATCCCAGCACTTTGGGAGGCCGAGGCGGGCAGATCACCTGAGGTCAGGAGTTTGAGACCAGCCTGGCCAACATGATGAAACCCCATCTCTACTAAAAATACAAAAAAATAGCCAGGCATAGTGGTGCGCACCTGTAATCCCAGCTACTTGGGAGGCTGAGGCAGGAGAATCACTTGGGCCCTGGAGGCAGAGGTTGCAGTGAGCCAAGATCGTGCCATTGTACTCCAGCTTGGGCAACAAGAGCGAAACTCCATCTCCAAAAAAATTCTGCTGAATTGTACTCTATCTACTTATCTATTTATCTATTTATGGTTATGACCATAACCAGATTCAATTTTAGAACACTTTTATTACCACAAAAAGAAACTCTGTACCTTTTAAATATCACCCCCATCTCCCTATCCACTGCAACCCTAAGCTACTACCAATTTGCTTTTTGTCTCTATAAATTTGCTTAGATTAGACATTTTATATAAACGGAATCATATAAAGTGGTTTCTTTGTGACTGCCTTTTTTCACTTAGCATAATGTTTTGAGGAGTCCTGCATTTTGTGGCATGTATCAGTACTTTCTTTATGGACACGTAATATTCCATTGTATGGCTACAGCATATTTTGCTCATTATTTTATTTTTTTGAGACAGAATCTCCCTTTGTCACCCAGGCTGGAGTGCAGTGGCACAATCTGGGCTCACTGCAGCCTTGACCGCCCGAGCTCAAATGATAAATAAATAAATAATTTAAATCAGGAAGAAGAGGAGCCAGCAAGGGTAACAAAGGAATGACCAATTTTGAGTAGGAAAAAAAATTCAGCGGGGTTTAATTTCCTGAAAGTTGAGTATGGTAGTCAACTGCCAAGATGGCTCCCAATGATCCCTGCCTCCTGGTATTGATACCCTTGTGTAGTCACCTCCCATGTGGTACTAGGTTTGGTCTGTGTGATCGTAGAATAGACGGCCGAAATAATAGTTTGTCATTTCTAAGATTAAATTACAGAAAATATCGTAGCTTTGGCTGGGTGCGGTGGCTCACGCCTGTAATCCCAGCACTTTGGGAGGCTGAGGCAGGTGGATCACGAGGTCAAGAGATGGAGACCATCCTGGCCAACATGGTGAAACCCCATCTCTACTAAAAATACAAAAAATTAACCAGGTGTGGTGGCGGGTGCCTGTAGTCCCAGCTACTCGGGAGGCTGAGGCAGGAGAATTGCTTGAACCTGGGAGGCGGAGGTTGCAGTGAGCTGAGATCACGTCACTGCACTCCAGCCTGGGCTACAGAGCGAGACTCCGTCTCAAAAAAAATATATCGTAGCTTCCATCTTGATCACTCTGGGTTTACTCATCATGAGGAAAGCCAGCTGATACAGAGAGGCACACATGGGAGAGGAGCAGAGGCCTCCATTCAACAGCCATGTAAGCCATCTTAACAGGCAGGTTCTGCAGCCCCAGTCAAGTCTTCAGATCACCACAGCCCCTGGCCAACCGCTGGACTGCAACCTTTTGAGAAACCCTAGTCATGGAGCTGGGGAAGAAATAGTCAGGTTCTGGGGCACATTTTGAAGGTCAAGGGCAATGGATTTTCTGATGGGTTGGCTGTGGTCTGTGAAAAAGAGGAGGTCCAGGATGACTCCAAGGTTTCTTGCAAAAAACATAGAAGGATAGAATGCCATTAGAGATGGAAAGACTATATAATGAGTAGATTTGGAAACATGCTACATAAAAGTATGAAAATAAGGGGAGAGGTCTAGAGGTCTTGAGATATAAATTCAGGTGTCATCAACCTATAGATGGAATTTTAAACTGTGGGATTAGAGGAGAGGGAATGTAGAGAGAAAAGGTTTGTCCTCCTCCTCATAACCACTCAGTTCTTTAGTTTTCAGCTTAAATACTTATCAAGCAAAGATCTCCCTTGACTTGAACCAAAATACATCCTGTGGCTAAATGTTCCCATCCCTGACCTTGTACATCTTTGGGTTTTTTAGAGCATAAGGGACCCAGTAAAAAATTAATGACTAAATGACAGAACTCTGTAAGAATCATCTATTTTTACATGTAATTTAGCAAGCTCCCATCTTAAGGTGCAAACCATCCAGAATTTACTCTGTTTGATGCTTTAAGAATCCTAATTTCCCTCAAGGGAACTGTGAGAGGCAGAGCAAGCAGCAAGCTACCCCAAACCATACAGGACTGGGAAGAATGAATGTTTATCATCTCTCTCATATTCTGTCTCCCTTACTTTTCTTTTTTTTAATTTTGTTCTGTTTTTATTATTTATTTTGAGATGGGGTTTCATTCTGTCACCCAGGCTGTAGCTCAGTGGTATAACCACAGCTCACCACAGACTCAACCTCCCCAGGCTCAAGTGATCCTCCCACCTCAGCCTTCCGCGTAGCTGGGACTACAGGCATGAGCCACCATGCCTGGCTAATTTTTCCGTTTTTTGAAAATAAGGGTTTTGTTTTGTTTTTTTAAACAAAAAACAGGCTGTGTTTTTTGTTTTTAAGGATGGAGTTCTCGCTGTGTTGCCCAGACAGGAGTGCAGTGACTATTCACAGTCACCATATCATAGTGCACTGCAGCCTTGAACCCCTGGGCTCAAGAAGATCCTCCCACCTCAGCCTCTCAGGTAGCTGGGGTGTGTGCCACTTTTCCAGGCTCCCGTGGTTTTCTGAAGAAGAAGCCTCAACAAGTTTCCCAATATTGCCTTCTGCTTGTTCACACTTCCCGATGCAGTGGTCTCCCCTAATCCTGAAATTTCTTACAAAAAGAGTGTGGTATAGCTGCCTCAGAGCCAAGAAAATGAACATTCTCTCAAGGCCTGGGCTTTTATGCAGCTGTCTCTGACAGTTGAAGTGTCTTAAGGGAGTGATGTGTTAGTGTCACTCAGGAACTAGTTGGAAATGCAGATTCTCAGGAACCAGCAATCTTTATTTTAACAAGCCTTCAGGATGATTAAGATAATAAAATAAATTCCGAGAAGGCCTCTTCAGAAAGTGGAACTCTTGTTTAGCCTGAACAGCTTTGCTTTTTTTTCTTTTATCTTTTTTTTTTTTTTTTTTTTTTTTTGAGACAGAGTCTCGCTCTGTCACCCAGGCTGGAGTGCAGTGGCGCCATCTTGGCTCACTGCAACCTCCGCCTCCTGGGTTCAAGCGATTTTCCTGCATCAGCCTCCCGGGTAGCTGGGACTACAGGCACGTGCCACCACACCTGACTAATTTTTTTGTATTTTTAGTTGAGACGGGGTTTCACTCTATTAGCTAGGATGGTCTCAATCTCCTGACCTCGTGATCCTCCCGCCTCGGCCTCCCAAAGTGCTGGGATTACAGGCATGAGCCACCATGCCCGGCCCTGCTTTTTTTTTCATGTACAAAAGCACAAAGAATTTACCTGATGTTTTGAGTGCTTTTATTCATGCCAGCTCCTGAGTCAAGAGTTTATTTCTTCTGTTAGGATAACAATTGTTTATCTTGTCCCATTCAGACAGTTTTGAAATGCAGTTTTCTTCATCATGTCCGTATGAGGTGAAAAATTCCTTGTTGGTTTTTTTTTTAAGCTTCTTAATGGCTCTGTCTTTTTAAAAAGCAACTTAAAATGAATGTAATATAAATATATATTGAAAATTTAGTTTTCTCTGTACTTTCACCTCTTAGAGTGTTTGTTATACAGTTGAGCATTAGTTGCCCTTTTTGTTTTATACATTTGTTGGCTATCTGATGTACATAACCAAATCTTAGAGAAGGGATTATTTATTATTAACTCATAACAAATGAATTAGTGAATATTGATTCTCTACCATGTGCAGTCACATATGATTTCGGTTTACTTACTATGACAGCTCATCTATATTCATCATAGGATAATAAGAAATATTGGCTGGGCACAGTGGCTCACGCCTGTAATCCCAACACTTTGGGAAGCTGAGGTAGGCAGATCACTTGAGATCAGGAGTTTGAGACCAGCCTGGCCAACATGGAGAAACCCTGTCCCTACAAAAAAATACAAAAATTAGCCAGGCATAGTGGCGGGCACCTGTAATCCCAGCTACTTAAGAGGCTCAGGCAGGAGAATCACTTGAACCTGGGAGGTGGAGGTTGCAGTGAACCAAGATGGCACCACTGCACTCCAGCCTTGGCATCAGAGCAAGACTCCACCTCAAAAAAAAAAAGAAAAAGAAAAAAAGAAAAAAGAAATATTAATCTTTCTAGTTGCATTCACCAGGAATGAGTTTTGGATTTCTTCTATATTCCAGATCCCTTTAAGATGTACCATGATGATGACCTGGCAGATTTGGTCTTTCCGTCCAGTGCAACAGCTGATACTTCAATATTTGCAGGACAAAATGATCCCTTGAAAGACAGTTACGGTATGGCTTCTCCAAATGGATTTATTCTGTAGGGAAAGAAAAAAAATTTTTCTTTACTCATCTTCGGTTCACTGACTAGGGCTCTGTGACAAAAGATTGATTAACAAGAAAAAAGAGACCAAAGTTTAAAATGTGAATTTCATATGTACATGAGAGGTACCTAGAGAATGAGTAACTCTGCAAGAGGTGGCTTTAGAATTCCACCTTATATAGCTTCTTCAATAAAGAATGATAAATTTTTTTTTGAGAAGTGAGAAGATGAAGGAAAAGACTTTTGAGTCTCTAGGGGCCGCAAATTGTGGGAGACAAGTAAATGGAAGGTAAAAGCTAGTTAGTAAAGGTTGCTATGTAGATTCCTATGGTGCCATCTCCAGGCTAATAATAGCTTTCAGCTTAAAAAAGTCCTTATGCCAAAGTAGCATATTTTGGGGTGGCATATTCTGGTGTCCTTTGTTTAATGCCACACAATCAACATGGCCTTTCACACATCACCCTTGAAGTTAACCACTAAGAAAAGTCAGATTTAGGGGCTGTGGGTGTGACAAGGCTCTCTTTGGATTAATCAAAGGAGACGATTCACAGATTCACAGTTGGGCTGTGATCTCCCCTTTTTTTTGAGACAGGGTCTCACTCTGTCACCCAGGTTGTAATGCAGTGATGTGATCACGGCCCACTGCAGCCTTGGCCTCCTGGTCAGGTGATCCTCCCACCTCAATCTCCTGAGTAGCTGGGATTACAGGTGTGTACCACTATGCCTGGCTAATTTTTTGTAGAGATGGGGTTTTGCCACGTTGCCCAGGCTGGTCTTGAACTCCTGGGCTCAAGTGATCCACCCGCTTCAGCCTCCCAAATTGCTGGGATTACAGGCATGAGCCTTTGCACCCAGCCACGTTTGTCTACTTCTTCATTTACAGCCAGACACAGTGGCTCATGCCTGTAACCCTAGCACTTTGGGAAGCTGAGGCGACAGAATTGCTTGAGCCCAGGAATTTGAAACCAATCTGGGCAACATAGGGAGATCCTGTCCTACAAAAAATTTTAAAATTCAGCCAGGCATAGTGGCACATACCTGTAGTCTCAGCTACTCAGGAGGTTGAGGCGGAAGGATTGCTTGAGCCCAGAAGGTCAAGGCTGCATTGAGCCATGATCATGCCACTGTACTCCAGCCTGGACAACAGAGTTGAGAACCTGTCTAAAAAAAAAAAAAAAAAATCTGGGTGCAGTGGCACACGCCTGTAATCCCAGCACTTTGGGAGGCCAAGGCGGATGGATCACTTGAGGCCAGGAGTTCAAGACCAGCCTGGCCAAAATGGTGAAATCCCATCTCTACTGAAAATACAAAAATTAGGCTGGGTGTAATGGCTCATGCCTGTAATCCCAGCACTTTGGGAGGCAGAGGTGGGCAGATCACCTGAGGTCAGGAGTTTGAGACCAGCCTGGCCAACATGGTGAAACCCCGTCTCTACTAAAAATAGAAAAATTAGGCCGGGTGTGGTGGCTCATGCCTGTAATCCCAGCACTTTGGGAGACGGAGGTGGGCAGATCACCTGAGGTCAGGAGTTTGAGACCAGCCTGGCCAACATGGTGATACACTGTCTCTACTAAAAATACAAAAATTAACTGGGCATGGTGGCAGACACCTATAATCCAGCTACTCGGGAGGCTGAGTCAGAAGAATCACTTGAACTCGCGAGGCGGAGGTTGCAGTGAGCTGAGTTCGTGCCATTGCACTCCAGCCTGGGCAATGAGCGAGACTCCATCTCAAAAATTAATAAATAAATTTAATAAAAATAAGAAAATTAGCTAGGCATGGTGGCACATGCCTGTACTCCCAGCTACTCGGGAGGCTGAGGCAGGAGAATCACTTGAACCTGGGAGGTGGAGGTTGTAGTGAGCTGAGATCACGCCACTGCACTCCAGCCTGGGCAACAGAGTGAGACTCCATCTCAAAAACAATAACAACAAAAAAAAACCTGTTACAAAGTATACTAATAAAATTGTCTTCTAATGTTGGAAAGGGAGGTGTTAATCTCATTTTGCAGATGAAGAAATTAAGACTCGCAATTTTTTACTATAGTGTATTATGTTGGTTGTGGTGTTGGAACTAGAGTTCAATCATTATTATTTTGAATCTTTATATTACCCTGTAGAAGGTAGCCAATGAATGTTGATTAATGGCACTAATGGGATATACTATACCACCTACTAACAACTAGCTAAAACCTGAAGAATGTCAGCAGTGTTTCCTTTAAAACTTGTTTACGTTGTCGGCCGGGCATGGTGGCTGACACCTGTAATCCCAGCACTTTGGGAGGCCAAGGCGGGTGGATTACGAGGTCGGGAGTTTGAGACCAATCTGGTCAACATAGTGACACCCCGTCTCTATTAAAAATACAAAAAAATTAGCCAGGTGTGGTGGTGTGTGCTTGTAGTCCCAGCTACTTGAAAGGCTGAGGCAGAAGAATGGCGTGAACCCGGGAGGCGGAGGTTGCAGTGAGCCGAGATCGTGCCATTGCACTCCAGCCCAGGTGACAGTGCGAGACTCCGTCTCAAAAAAAGAAAAAAAACTTTTTTTGCATAGTTTTTTATTAGTCTGTGTCTTCCTGGCAATATATGCAGCTGATTTTAAATATCAAATACCTTTTGTTTCCAATGTTTACTAAGTTTCAAAATGTATTTGTTTGTGTTTCAATATTAGGTATGTCTCCCTGCAACACAGCTGTTGTACCTCAGGGGTGGTCTGTGGAAGCCTTAAACTCTCCACACTCAGAGTCCTTTGTTTCCCCAGAGGCTGTTGCAGAACCTCCTCAGCCAACGGCAGGTAAACTATTAGAGACTCCCTTTTTCAGTTAATGGTTGCAGTATTGGTAATCAATATAAATCATCAGGTGTATTTTTTAGCAGCTTACAGCAGGTATAAAAATTTCAGAACTATCACAAATGTTTTGCTTATATTAGTGATATCACCACTGGAGGAATTAAATTGCTGAACTATAACACTTAGGGTTAATGGGCAAATAAATACTTTTTTTATTTTTTAACATATATATATATTTTTGTCATCACATTTTTCATTGTATTAGGTATCAGAATTTTTTTAAAATTCAGTACAGATTTATGGCCTGGTGTGGTGGCTCACACTTACAATCCCAGCACTTTGGGAAGCTGAGGCAGGCAGATCACTTGAGGTCAGGAGTTCCAGACCAGCCCGGCCAACATGGTGAAACCCCATTTCTACAAAAAATACAAAAATTGGTCCGGGCACGGTGGCTCACACCTGTAATCCCAACACTTTGGGAGGCCAAGGTGGGCAGATCACCTGAGGTCAGGAGTTCGAGACCAGGCTGGCCAACATGGTGAAACCCTGTCTCTACTAAAAATACAAAAAATTAGCCGGGCATAGTGGCAGGTGCCTGTAATCCCAGCTACTAGGGAGGCTGAGGCAGGAGAATCACTTGAAACCAGAAGGTGGAGGTTGCAGTCAGCCGAGATTGCGCCACTGCACTCCAGCCTGGGTGAAAGAGCTAAATAAATAAATAAATAAGCTCAGCATGGTGGCGTGTACCTATAATCTCAGCTACTAGGGAGGCTGAGACAGGAGAATCGCTTGAACCTGGGAGCCAAGATCATGCTACTGCACTCCAGCTTGGGCAACAGAGTGAGACCCTGTCTCAAAAAAACAAAAACAAAAATTCGGTACAGATTTAGAACTCTGGGGTTTTTCTTGATAGGAAGCATGACTGACCTGCTGTCCCACAGATTATCTTTCTAATACTAATTCTGTGCCCGTGTTATTTTTTGAAGCCTGTGTTTTCTCTCTTCTTTGCCTTTTCTCCTCCACTACTTGTCCTCCCAGTATTTTACATCTTATTCTTCCAAGTGTTGAGACTGTCAAAGAGTAGGCAGAATATGTTACTTGACGTTAGCTTCTTTTTTTTTTTTTTTTTTGAGACGGACTCTTGCTGTGTCCCGCAGGCTGGAGTGCAATGCCGCGATCTCGGCTCATTGCAAACTCCGCCTCCTGAGGTCTAGCAATTCTCCTGCCTCAGCCTCCCAAGTAGCTGGGATTACAGGTGCCTGCCACCATGTGGCTAATTTCTGTATTTTTTGTAGAGACAGGGTTTCTTTCTTTTTTTAAAAAAATTAATTTTTTTTGCACCCAAAACAATAAACATTTTCTAAAAATACATACAAACAAAAAGATGCATATCAAACACATTAGGAAGGTTGCACATGGGAAGACAGGGAATAGAAATGGGGGGTGGGAATTAAAGAAAATAAATGAGAGAGGGACTTTGTAGGGATCAATGATAATAACTCAATCCTCTATTTGACAACGAAGAAGGAGAAGGAAGAGGAAGAAAAAGCAAGTGGGATAAAGGATCAGAAAGGGAGGAAAAGAGAAGAAATTAGAGTATGACTCTACGGTAGACCTGTTTTGTTGTCGCTGGGTTGGTTTGTCTGTTGTATTTTTCATATGTTTCGCCATGTTGGCCAGGCTGGTCTCGAACTCCTAGCCTCAAGTGATCAACCTGCCTCAGCCTCCTAGAGTGCTGGGACTACAGGCGTGAGCCACCACGTCCAGCCCCCACATTGCGTCTGGCCTCCGTGGTAGACCTCCCAGACGGGGCGGCTGGGCAGAGACGCTCCCCACATCCCAGATGGGGCGGCCGGGCAGAGGCGCTCCTCACTTCCCGGACGGGGCGGCCAGGCAGAGGCGCTCCTCACTTCCCGGACGGGGCGGCCGGGCAGAGGTGCTCCTCACTTCTTCCCAGACGGGGTGGCCGGGCAGAGGCGCTCCTCACTTCTTCCCAGATGGGGTGGCCGGGCAGAGGCGCTCCTCACATCCCAGACGATGGGCGGCCAGGCAGAGACGCTCCCCACCTCCCTGATGGGGCGGCGGCCGGGCAGAGGCTGCAATCCCAGCATCCTGGGAGGCCAAGGCAGGCGGCTGGGAGGCGGAGGCTGCAGCGAGCCAGCCCGGGCAACACCGAGCACCGAGTGAGCGAGACTCCGTCTGCAGTCCCAGTACCTCAGGAGGCCGAGAGCCTGGCCAACATGGCGAAACCGCGCCTCCAGCCAAAGGAGAAAAACCAGGGAGGGGTGGTGGCGCGCGTCCACAATCCCAGGCAGCCCGCAGGCCAGGGCAGGAGAATCACGGGAGCCGGAGGCAGGGAGTCTGCAGCGAGCCGACTATACTCCAGCCTGGGCTACAGAGGGAAGAAAAGAAAGAAAAGGGAAGGAAGGGAGGGAGAAGGAAGGAAGGAAGGAGGGAGGGAGGGAGGAAGGAAGGAAGGGAGGAAGGGAAGGAGTAGAGACAGGGTTTCACCATGTTTGTGAGGCTGGTCTCGAACTCCTGAGCTCAGATGATCCATCCACCTCGGCCTCCCAAAGTTCTGGGATTACAGGCGTGAGCCACTGTGCCCGGCCTAACATTAACTTCTTAGTTATGTGTACAGTCTTATGGTCACAAAAGCCAAATACTCTTATGCCAGAAGAAAGTAAGCATTTTTAATGCAAAGGTATTAGTAGACAATGATGTGTCCTAAATTTCCAATTTAGTTCCCTTAGAGCTAGCCAAGGAAACAGAAATGGCATCAGAAGAGAGGCCACCAGCACAAGCATTGGAAATAATGATGGGACTGAAGACTACTGACATGGCACCATCTAAAGAAACAGAGGTGGCCCTCGCCAAGGACATGGCACTAGCTACAAAAACAGAGGTGGCATTGGCTAAAGATACGGAATCACCCACCAAATTAGATGTGACACTGGCCAAGGACATGCAGCCATCCTTGGAATCAGATATGGCCCTAGTCAAGGACATGGAACTACCCATAGAAAAAGAAGTGGCCCTGGTTAAGGATGTCAGATGGCCTACAGAAACAGATGTGTCTTCAGCCAAGAATGTGCTACTGCCCACAGAAACAGAGGTAGCGCCTGCCAAGGATGTGACACTGTTTAAAGAAACAGAGAAGGCTTCTCCTATAAAAATGGACTTGGCCCCTTCCAAGGACATGGGACCACCCAAAGAAAACGAGATAGTCCCAGCCAAGGATTTGGTATTACTCTCAGAAATAGAGGTGGCACAGGCTAACGACATTATATCATCCACAGAAATATCCTCTGCTGAGAAGGTGGCTTTGTCCTCAGAAACAGAGGTAGCCCTGGCCAGGGACATGACACTGCCCCCAGAAACCAACGTGATCTTGACCAAGGATAAAGCATTGCCTTTAGAAGCAGAGGTGGCCCCAGTCAAGGATATGGCTCAACTCCCAGAAACAGAAATGGCCCTGGGCAAGGATGTGGCTCTGTCCACAGTAAAAGAAGTGGGCTCGTTGAAAGACATGTCTCCACCGCCAGAAACAGAAATGGCTCTGGGCAAGGATGTGACTCCACCTCCAGAAACAGAAGTAGTTCTCATCAAGAATGTATGTCTGCCTCCAGAAATGGAGGTGGCCCTGACTGAGGATCAGGTCCCAGCCCTCAAAACAGAAGCACCCCTGGCTAAGGATGGGGTTCTGACCCCTGCCAACAATGTGACTCCAGCCAAAGATGTTCCACCACTCTCAGAAACAGAGGCAACACCAGTTCCAATTAAAGACATGGAAATTGCACAAACACAAAAAGGAATAAGTGAGGATTCCCATTTAGAATCTCTGCAGGATGTGGGGCAGTCAGCTGCACCTACTTTCATGATTTCACCAGGTACGTGCTTATGCTTATTCTCAGTATTTCTCTCTACCAGGGTGTAGTCTCGAGAAGACTAAGGACAAACATCATGCCAGGTAAAGTACAGACAGTCACGCTGTACTTTGCAAGTTTATTCATACTCCTGCTCTCCTAGACAACTCTTTCCCACCTTTACCCTCCTCCCAACTCCAACACCTTTTCTATGTTCATTCTCTGCTGATTGTCATGTTTTTCTTCCAGATAAGTCAAGCAATAAAATAGAACATCCACCAACTTCTATTCCATTATCTACCCAACTACTTGTGTCTGTATCCATGGACTCTGCTTATGAAAACTCCCCTGTTTTTATAAGTAAACTGTTCCTGCTCCTAATTAAGACCAACCTCTCCTCATTTTGCCTTAAATTCCATCTCCTCTTTCCTACTCGATATATTGCCCCACGTATTCTTCCCTTTTTTGCCCCTCACACCAATTTAAATCCTTTTCCATTGGATCATTCCCATCAATTTAACAACAGTTTGTTATTTTTCCCATCTTAAAAAACGAAACATCGGCTGGGCATGGTGGCTCACACCTGTAATCCCAGCACTTTGGGCGGCCGAGGTGGGTGGATCACCTGAGGTCGAGAGTTCAAGACCAGCCTAACCAACATGGAGAAACCCCGTCTCCACTAAAAATGCAAAATTAGCCGGGCATGGTGGCACATGCCTATAATCCCAGCTGCTCGGGAGGCTGAGGCAGGAGAATCACTTGAACCTGGGAGGTGGAGGTTGTGGTGAGTCGAGATTGCGCCATTGCACTCCAGCCTGAGCAAGAAAGAGTGAAAAACTCCATCTCAAAAAAAAAAAAAAAGTAACATAACTAGACATACACTCCCAACTTCAGCTTCCAACTACCACTTCACTCCTTTGCTGCCCTTTGTAGAACTCCTCAGAAACTAATCCCATATCCAATTTCTGGCAGGTGGAAAATGGCTGAAATCATGCTTCTCTGAAACGTGTGTGGCTTTGTTATTACCTTTAGAAACCATCACAGGAATGGGGGAAAAGTGCAGCTTGCCGGCCAATGAGGATTCTGTTTTAGAAAAACTAGAGGAAAAGAAACCATGCAACAGTCAACCTTCTGAGCTTTCTTCAGAGACCTCAGGTAAGTTAGGAAAACAAAATGAACTCTTTGAAACAAATTAGGGGCGATGGAGTAGTGATGGCAGACATTGTCTTTAGTTCCCTGTTGTATGGTGGTAATCAGCAGTATAGTTTCTGAAGTCAATTCTCTTAGACAGATTTTATCTGGTTTAGACAGAATGTCAGCTTGTTGTATCTTTAAAAATTACTACTACAGCAAATCAGGATACCTAAATTTTTTTTTTCTCCACTGTTTTTTTTTTGTTGTTGTTGTTGTTGTTTTTGAGATGGAGTCTCACTCTGCGCCCAGGCTGGCGTGCAATGGTGTGATCTTGGCTCACTGCATCCTCCACCTACTGGGTTCAAGCGATTCTCCTGCCTCAGCCTCCTGAGTAGCTGGGATTACAGGCGCCTGCCACCATGCCCGGCTAATTTTTAGTAGAGACGGGGTTTCACCATGTTGGCCAGGCTGGTCTCGAACTCCTGACCTCTGGTGATCCGCCCACTCAGCCTCCCAAAGTGTTGGGATTACAGGCGTGAGCAACCGTGCCTGGCCTTCTCCACTGTTTTCATAGTGAAGAAAGTACACCCAAATTTTGATCTGGTTCAGCTATTCACTATTCTATCCTGTGTGGTCTTAGGCAAGTTACATAACTTGCCTATATCTCAGTTTACTCAGCTATAATATAAATTAATTGGTCAAATGTTCTCTAAAGCCTTACTAGTTACAGTGTTCCATGGCCCAATAGCATCTGCATTGCCTGAGAGGCTGGTAGAAATGCAGAATCTTGGGCTCTACCTTAGGCCTTTGTAATTATCATCTGCATTTTAATTAGATCCCCAGATAATTCTAATTTTCATTAAACTTTGAGAGGTACTGCTCTAAGATACTTTCCAATTTACAGTTTGATTATTCAGTGAATTTTAAGATTACCTGTTTTTTATAACCCAGAAGCGTATGTATATGATTATCAACTTGATTTTCTGTTTACTTTTCTGTGACTATGATTGGAATGTGGACATCCTGACATATGGGACATAAGGGGCCATGACTTACTTCACTTAGAATCTCTAATGCTTTGCACACTACCTAGCACAAGACTAGAGCTTAAATAAATGTGTGATTTTTTTTTTTAAATGTTGTTTTACTGACTCAACAAATCAGTAAAGATTTATCAAGTGCTTATGATATACAAAATACACCATATTAAGGCACATAGATATTTAAGTCCCAGTCCTTGCCCCTGAATTATTATATTATAACCTGAATGAAGAGGTAAGTTATCAGGCATGAACTCTGAAATCCAAGATTTTCATAATAATTGAATAAAATAGTATAAAAGATGGCACTGAATAGCTGCTGATTAATTGCTGAATTAAATGTTATAAATACTGGGGGGTACTATAGCCTAGCAATTTTTTGAGCGATGCAATAATTAAACTGAGATATTAAATAACGGCTAGGATTTAGAGGATATTGGAGGGGTAAGGACAAGAATGAAATGCACTATTTACATATTATAATATTCTTGGAAATCAATTTATTGGGTCAGACTTGACAGGAGCTGGCATATACCTGCTCTTAATGAGACTCTTGCCAGGATCTTGGATCCATATTATATTAACTTGGAGGAAGGGTAGACCAGGTCACCTGCTGAAACTCTTCTAAAGGTACTCATCTTAATTGTTAAAATTAATTATCCTACTTACATTATATATATTTCTCTGTCTTTTGGGAAGTACATTTAGGAGCACAATGTTGAAATTTAACATATTTGTCTTTCAAAGTAGGATGCTCTGGTTCTGGAATTATGAGAATTTTCCTCTGACCAAAATGTGGATTCAGTGTATTTTGTGTGCATGAAGTGACTTAAGTCTGGCCTTCTGATCTAGTTCCCAGAATCTATCTGGTTTGTTTGACAAGTATTAGTTGAATATTGGTGACCAAGTCTTAGAATTATAAATTTTGTCCAAAATCATGTATATTTAACTGAAGCAATTAATAAATTTCACCAAAAAGAGGCAAGCACTAATAATGACCAATATAAATCCGATGAGATTTACAGGCAGTAAGTGCTTATTTTTAGAGGTTAAAAGATGTGAAATATTTCATTTTTAAAAGTTCAGTCCTGCTACTTCTGAAATTTCAAATATTTTATAAATGTTTGAAAACAATCTTTACCTGAGATGATGATCTGTTAAATATTTTTGCTAGCGCCAGTTAAAAGTGAGAAATGTTTTAGAAAAAACTGTTTTCCTGAGCAAATTACAGTAAGTAGTATATGTATTAGTGAAAATAGCCTCCTTAAATTAGTCATTATGTGGTCTGGGTTTTTTTTTTGTTGTTGTTTTGTTTTGTTTTTGTTTTTAAGAAACAATAACAAGGAGTTTTTTGTTTGGAATTTTAGCCAACTTCATGTATTGCCGTAGCCCTCCCACACAAGCCAAACAAGATTGCAAACCCAGTGACCGCAGGTCAGCCCGGCCCAAGCCTGCCAGGGTCCCTCCTGAGCTGCTGGGAGGCTCTCCTCCATGGAAGACTCTTGATCACAGGCTGGGCCACTGCTCTTTGTCTGAGTCAGGTTGGGTCTCTGGTTCATCCTCCTGTGGTGGGCCTGGGAACCAAAGAAAAAGTATTCATGTTGACTCACTTGAACCCCAGAGGGATCTTGGCAGGGAGGCCTGGGATATAGAAAGCACACCAATAATGATGAAGAAAAAGAAGAAAAAACCAAAGCAAAAGAGATATTCTCAACCCCGGGCTGGAGGACCTTGGGATGATGACAATGCAGATAAGCCTAAAGGTCATCCCTTTGCAGCTGACACACAAAAATCAGGTGTTCTCCCCAGCCAGCCTACCACTATGGGTACAGAATATGGACTTGTATCTGAAGAAAACTTGAAAAGGGAATGTGTAGTTAACTCCAGTGCAGCCAGACTGGTAGCTGAGAACTTTGTCTCAGAGAGTCTCAGAATTCCTTTATATCCTTCAGAAGAAACCCCCAAAACTGCAATAAGTTCTCAGTCTAAGCTGAGAGTAGAGGAAGACAGCAAAGGTAACAAGTCAGTACCACAAAGCCAAGACAAGAAATTGCTGAAGCAACATGAATACAAACCACAGCCTGCACCCCACCTGAAGACTCCTGTAGATAAAAGCCAGTCAGTAGGCCCTCTCAATCTGAAAGGACCCCTAGCAGAAGTTTCTGCATGCAATGTAGAAACTCCTTTGGATATCAGACTCAAAGAGGGTTGCTCTCCTTTCTTGGACCAAGAGGTTATGGGTGTAGTTTCAAAACCCACAGCAGCAAAAGAAATACCAAATTTGATACCCACTTTGATAGCAAGTAATCCATTAGAATGTAATCTAAAAGAAGGGAATAATGAAAGTAAAATGACTAAACTGCAGAATGTCAAACTGAAGGAGTTTCCTGAAGGAGCTGAAGAGGATAAAGAACTAAAAGAGGAAGCTTTTCCCAACCAAAGACAAGAGATCAGCATCTTTACTTCTGAGCAGCTGCAGGGCCAAGCGTTGGTACAGGTCCCTGGGGTAGAGAATGAACCATTTAAGAGAATGGCAGGTGATGGCAAAAGCAGGAAGGGAAGGGGAAGTTCTGGGAAAATGAGAACAGATTCTGGGAAGGTAAAAGCAAAATCTGAGCTGCCATTTCTTCTGGACAGCCAGAAGGACGGAAGGGCTGTTCTCATACCGAGTGAGCCAGTCTCTAAAACTGAAGGAATGACTACTCAGGATAAGAGTGAGGAGCTGGGGCTGAATTCTTCAAAGCAACCAGGCACTAATGCTGATCTCATGGAGGCAGTGGTGATGGGGGAGCCTAAAGAGATGACTCAGCCTAAGGTGGCAGGCACCATGCAGGCATTGATTCCTTTGGAAAGTGGATCAGGCATGACTCAGACTTCTGGTGTTAGCACAGAAACAGGAGATGTAGTCAAAGATATGGGTGTCAGTAACCAGAGCAAGGAAGGAAGGTGTCCATGGAAGGATCATGAGGCAGCTCCCTGGATTTCTGAAAAGCCTAAAAAGAGAGGCAATGAAGGCAAAAGCAAAAAGTTTAAAAATAATTATTCCAGACAGCCTGCTAGAATGGAAAGGAAGGAAGAAATCCTCAACCCACCTTTTGAAGGGAAGGATGGAGATGCTGGTAGTATTCCCCATAAAAGCAAGGAAATAGGATTTACTTTCCCCAAAATGCATGATTCTTCGTTCTCACATACACCAGATACACCCACAGTGGAAGTAGTTGACAGGAAGGGTGGAAATTTTCAGGTTAATTTTGTTGAGCTTGGGACTCTTGGGGAAAACAAAATAAGCACAGTCAAGGCTTCTACTGTTACTGAACCACCTGCCAAGGTGACAGATGTGAGCTGCCAAGAGCAAATCCAGGGGGCAGTATTTGTTCCTTCATTAGTATCTGAGGAGAATAAGACAGATGCAGCCAATAGATACACTGCAGTGGCTGACAAACCAAGTAAAAGGAGTAATGATGGAAAAAGTAAAAAGGTTAAAAATAGTTCTCCTGAGAAGCACATTCTGGAGAATAAGATAGATGCAACAAAAATACATGTTCCCTTGGAAACCACAGGGGACCAGGGAATTGAAGGAATGGCCTATATGGACGAAAATAGAAATATTACATTTACCTGTCCCAGAACACCATCAGAGCTGATAAATAAATCATCTCCTCTAGAGGTTCTGGAATCAGCAGCCTGTGAAAAACTGCCCACTCCTACTCCTCAAGTAGTAAAGGAAAGTGATTCCTTTCCAGATACCTTGGCAAAAAATGGGCAAGAGATAGCCCCAGCCCAGATTTCCAAATCATTAATGGTAGATAATTACACCAAAGATGGAGTCCCAGGTCAAGAAAGACCCAACGCTCCCTCTGCTGTTGTGCCCTCCGCAAGCACAGGAGGAGTTGCTCTACCTATTACAGCAGCCATAGAAACAGTTAACAGTCATGGAGATCACTCTCTTAAGAATAAAGCTGAGCTTGCTGACTCCATGAAAAATGAAGCAGGGATCGATGAAGGGCATGTGATAGGAGAATCTGAGTCAGTGCACAATGGTGCATCTAAGCATTCAGTAGAGAAAGTCACAGAGCTAGCAAAAGGTCACCTCCTTCCTGGAGTGCCAGTAGAAGACCAGAGCCTACCAGGAGAGGCCAGAGCCCTAGAAGGATATGCAGATAGAGGTAATTTCCCAGCACATCCCATGAACGAAGAGAAAGAGACTAAAGAAGGGTCTGTTCCAGTTCAGATTCCTGACTTATTGGGAGACAAAGCACAAAAGCTCAGTTTTTGTGAGGACCAAAATGCTCAAGATAGAAATTCCAAAGGTTCAGATAGTTTGAATAAGAAGGTGGATCTGACTCTTTTGTCTCCAAAAAGTGAGAATGATAAATTGAAAGAAATTAGTCTGGCTTGTAAAATCACGGAATTGGAAAGTGTTTCCTTGCCAACACCAGAAATCCAGTCAGATTTCTTATATAGCAAAGTCGAAGCTCCTCCTTCAGAGGTGGAGGATAAGTTAGTAATAATGACTGCTTCCAAGGGTGTTCAACTCCCAGAACCCAAAGATAAGATTTTGGAGACACCTCAGAAAATGACAGAAAAATCTGAATCAAAGACACCAGGAGAAGGGAAAAAGGAAGATAAAAGCAGAATGGCAGAACCAATGAAAGGCTACATGAGACCCACCAAGTCCCGAGGACTTACTCCACTTTTGCCAAAGTCTACAATCCAGGAACAAGAGAGATATAAGCAACAGAAGTCCGCTGGTATGAACCTGCCATGGGGAAATGTGTGTGCTTGTGGCTTTTGAGTCAGCATCAGAAAGGCAAAGAGCTTGTGCCTTGGCTCCATCCAGACTCTAATCATCCTTGTTAATCATTGGTTTATTGGCATGAAACCTGTAACTGCTACTGTGTGTTTTCTGCAGCCAATGTGTTCCTTGTGTCCTGCTTGAGGAGGCTGGTAACTTGGTTGCATGCCTTTTTTACCCAGCACTGAACGTTGAATTTTAGGAGAAGTTGAATTTTCAATGAATTGTCTAACAAAAGACCTATCATCATCCATTTCTTAATTTTTTTAAAATTGTGCCTCCTATGTATCAAGTTCACAGCTAAATTTTAATCATTACTTGGTATAAGGATTCACAAGGGGAAAGAAAATATTTCATGTCTAGCTATGTGCATGAGATTTTTTTCAATTTATATGTAGCTTGTGCTGGTGGGACTAAATATCCAAATTGCTTTTAGGTTAAATGAAATCAGTCCACCTCCTTATGAGGAAATGGTGGCCTCAAACCGGCATTGGTAGGCACCGATTTATTTGTGTTTCCAGTAATGGGAAATGATCTCTCAATGATACACATACATTTTTTTACCAGTTTGTTGCTTATATCCATTGCCCCACAGTTGCATGTGGGTTTGAGTTTTGGGCATAGTCTGTGTCCATCAAACATAGTCCATAAAACTTGCCCATGTTGTGTTCCTCATAATGTTACTCTTATTTGGCTCTACTCAGTCAAGTAATTGGAATGAGATTAAGAAGATGATTCCTTTAAGATTTAGAAATGGTAGCCCCGTTTCCCCCCACCCCCAGTTCCCCAAAAAAGTATACATTTAATCGTGGCTTCCCTGAATCTAGCTTTCAAATAATGTTACCTTGTCTTTGAGATTTTTTCACAGCCTACAAGTGACACTATTTCTTAATCACTGTTTTCCAGCTTGCATGATGTAGCTACTAACTCCAGAATTTAAAAAAAACACCAATTGGTTTTAGTAGCCAGTCAGGCTTTTAGAGAGGTTTCATCATGGGATTGTGTTCTGCATGATATGGACTTGTTCTTTTGGGTAAAGCTTGTTCTATGCATGAGTATGTACCCACTAAGGAATACTGCTGTGTGAGTAAAGAATGCTAAAGGTTGTTATTTGCATAAGACATTCTCATCTTCTCTGTTTTTATCTTCTATTAGCTACCCTATTACCAAGGCAGAAAATGAAATAGTATGTAGAGGGCTTTCCAGCATTCATTGAGATTTCCAGTGTTCTATCCAGTTCTTTCGTTTTGGTTTCTAGACCCATTCTTTAGTCTCAGCAGTTATCCAAAAGTTAACATGTAATTTCTGTGAAATCCCAGCCATCTCCTTTTGCTCAGTATTTCCAAAGAAATGCAGAAAGAGGATTTGTTGTTCTTGAGGAAGCAAGACCAGTACTGCAGAACTTTTGGGGCCCTGCCTGGGTCAGGTCAGGCTCAAAGACTGTGTTAGCAGTGGCCTTACAGAGTGGGTATGGGAAGGATAATGGGTTTGGGACAAAATTTATTGTTTCTTCTGTAAATTCTACCACACCTTTTCCCTAAGGACAATGTATACTTTTTTAATAGTTAAAAAAATTTTTTAAACTAATTGTTGAATAGGTTCATACATTCACATGGTACAAAGGAGTATACAGTAAAACGTAAGTTGGCCTCCCTCCATTAACCACCTTCCAGCTTTCCCTCTCCAGAGGCAACCAGTGTTCACAATATCTTATATATCCTTCCAGACAATTTATGTATAATAAGCAATAACATGTATATTTCCTGATTTCATATAAATGAGACGTATACATACATACTGATGTGTGCTATTCTTTTTAAACTTAATTTTTAAAGAGACCTTTTAAGACTTAGTATAAAGGAGCCAGGCGCAGTGGCTCACACCTATAATCCCAGCACTTTTGGAGGCCAAGGCAGGCAGATCAGCTGAGGTCAGGAGTTAGAGACCAGCCTGACCAATGTGGAGAAACCCCATCTCTACTAAAAATACAAAATTAGCTGGGTGTGGTGGCGCATGCCTGTAATCCCAGCTACTCGGGAGGATGAGGCAGGAGAATCACTTGAATCTGGGAGGCGGAGGTTGCAATGAGCCATGATCGTGCCATTGCACTCCAGCCTGAGCAACAAGAGGGAAACTCCATCTCAAAAAAAAAAGAATCAGTATAAAGAAAGAGGCCTCGTTTTTTTTTTTTTTAATCTTTTTTCCTGCTACGTGTCCCTAGATATGACTCATTCTTTTTTGATAGCTGTATACTATTTCATTGCATAGGTATATACTAATGTATTATAGTACTTTCCTTTTTTTTTTTTTTTTTTGAGACAGAGTTTCGCTCTCATTGCCCAGGAAGGAGTGCAATGGTGTGATCTCGGTTCACCGCAACCTCTGCCTCCTGGGTTCAAGTGATTCTCCTGCCTCAGCCTCCCGAGTAGCTGGGATTACAGGCATGCGCCACCACGCTCAGCTAATTTTGTATTTTTAATAGAGACGGGGTTTCTCCATGTTGGTCAGGCTGATCTCAAACTCCCAACCTCAGGTGATCTGCCTGCCTCAGCCTCCCCAAAGTGTTGGAATTACAGGTGTGGAGCCACCGCGCCTGGCCAGTACTTCTTTACTGATGCACATTTAGGTGTTTCTCAACTTTTTTTATTAGAAATATGGTACATAAACTATCTTTGTATTTATAGGATGTCATCCTCATGCGTGTGCGTCTGTGTAATACAAAGGGGCTCCAGAGTAAGAATCTCTGGTTTGAAGAATATGTATTCATAATTTTGATGGGTATTACCATATTGCTCTCTGTAGGCCTACAGAGATGTCCCTTGTAGAGAAAGGTACATCTCTACTCCCACCCTCAACATAGACAAATACCTGTTTCCCTGCCTTTCTCTACTAGTGTGATTTTTTTTTTTTTTTTTTTTTTTTGGTTATGTGTACTGATCTAATCGGTGAAAAATTATTTCATGGCATAGACTTTGTGTATGTGGTGTTTTTTGTTTGTTTTTTTGTTTTTTGAGACAGAGTTTCACTCTTGTTGCCCAGGCTGGAGTGCAATGGCACGATCTTGGCTCACTGCAACCTCCACCTCCCAGGTTCAAGCGATTCTCCTACCTCAGCCTCCCTAGTAACTGGGATTATAGGTGCCTGCCACCATGCTCAGCTAATTTTTTGTATTTTTAGTAGAGCTGGGTTTCACTGTGTTGGCCAGGCTGGTCTTGAACTCCTGACCTTAGGTGATCTACTTGCCTCAGCCTCCCAAAGTGCTGGGATTATAGGCATGAGCTACTGTGCCCGGCTGTGTTTTATTTATTTTTTTTAATGACTTCTTCATGTATTATCAAGTTTATAAAAGCCAATCCATGCTCTGAAATTATGAAAATATTTTCTTTTCTCCTCTATTAATGTTTTTACATTTTAAATTGTTGGCCAATCTAGAATTTGCTTATTTGTTTGTGGGTTTTTTTTTTTTTTTTGGTATGTTTTGTTTATAAGGTTGTGAGGCGGCCGGGTGCAGTGGCTCACGTTTGTAATCCCAGCACTTTGGGAGGCCAAGGCGGGCGGATCACGAGGTCAGGAGATCGAGACCACGGTGAAACCACGTCTCTACTAAAAATACAAAAAAAAAAAAATTAGCCGGGCGTGGTGGCGGGCACCTGTAGTCCCAGCTACTCGGAGAGGCTGAGGCAGGAGAATGGCGTGAACCCAGGAGGCAGAGCTTGCGGTGAGCCGAGATTGCGCCACTGCACTCCAGCCTGGGCGACAGAGCGAGACTCCGTCTCAAAAAAAAAAAAAAAAAAAAAAGGTTGTGAGGCAGGGTTACTTGGTCATCCCACCATCGTGTTTATAATCGATCTCCCACTGAACTGCCACCTTTGTCATGCCCTAAATTTCTGCATGTATTTGGTCTATTTCTGGACTTTCTTTCCTGATCCATTGATCTTTCCACCAGGCTTCCTAATATATTTTAATATCTAATAGGGCTAGCCCAACCCCTTGCCCTATTATTCTTTTTCAGAGTTGTCCTATTCTTATTTTTTAGTTTTGTAGAAGAAAAATTAATCCACTCAATATTTTTCTTGAAGTCACTGTTTCTAGCTTGTCCTAGGGAGAGTTTATGTCTTGCAAATCGAGTTTTTCTGTCGAACAGCATAATGTGTCTTTCATGTGTTTTGTTAGTCCCTCACTGGTGTTCATCTTTGTTCCTCAGTTTGAATCATTCATGTTAACTGCCCTACCCCCAAATTGCTACCAATTCTCACATATCTTGTTCTCATTAGTCTTGTGGTCAAATGGTGTCACCCATGGTTTCCACTGTTTGGACAGTAAAGATATTACAAGTGGTGTTGGCCGGGCACAATGGCTCACACCTGTAGTCCCTGCACTTTGGGAGGCTGAGGTAGGCGGATCACTTGAGGCCGGGAGTTCAAGACCAGGCCTTGAACTCTGGTCTTGGTGAACCCCCAAGGGCCAACATGGTGAAACCCCGTCTCTACTAAAAATACAAAAAGTAGCCATGCATGGTGGCACATGCCTGTAATTCCATCTACTCAGGAGACTGAGGCAGGAGAATCGCTCTCTTGAACCCAAGAGGCAGAGGTTGCAGTAAGCCAAGATCACAACACTGCCCTCCAGCCTGGGCGATAGAGTGAGTGAGACTCCATCCCCCACCCCGCCCCCCGCCCAAAAAAAAAAAAGATATTATTAGTGGTGTTAGTAAAAATAATAGTACCTCTAACTAATCTAGGTGTTAATAATAATAGCACTGGCCAGGGGCGGTGGCTCACAACTGTAATCCCAACACTTTGGGAGGCAGAGGTGGGTGGATCACCTGAGGTCAGGAGTTCGAGACCAGCCTGGCCAACATGGTGAAACCCCATCTCTACTAAAAATACAAAAATTAACTGGGTATGGCGGTGCATGCCTGTAATCCCAGCTACTCAGGAGGCTCAGGAGAATTGCTTGAACCTAGGAGGCCGAGGTTGCAGTGAGCCAAGATCACACCACTGCACTCCAGCCTGGGAGACAGAGTGAGACTCCATCTCAAAAAAAAAAAATAATAATAATAGCACCTACCACCTATTGAGTTGATTTTATTTGCCTGGTTATCTAGAAATAGGTAAATAGATCATACACACACACATAAAATAACACTATTAAAGATTATCTCCATTTTTCAGGTGAGAAAATGGAGGCTGTCAAGGTCACATAGCTGGTGAAGTGCCAGGGTTAGAATTTGAATCCAAGTCTTTATGTTTCTAAGATCCATGCTTTTCTTAGACTTGCTTCAGAAGCTTCCGGAAGTTTCAGGTACTTAAAAAGAAAAAGATGAAGGTTGACAATTAGTAAATATAAAATAGACTTTTTTTTATTATCTAGGCACTAATTAAACACTTTTCTACTTGGACAGATAAAGATACATCATGAAAACATAAACTGTGAATTAGAGGTTAATTTAGGATTAGAATCTAGGTCTTTTGACTCTGTCTAGCATTTTATTGTCCAGAGAGAGTCTGTGTTTGATTTATTTACGTGTGCTTTTTAACACCCAGCCTAGAACTTTACATATACATGATGCCTAATGACATCTTTTGAATTGTAAGTAAATTATCTTTTTGCTGATCTTACCCTGTTTGGAAGTAGGGAAAGTGAATATATTGCCAAAGTCTCTTCCAGCTTACTGTTTGCTCTACTGTTATTTTTTCATGCTGCTCTCAAATTTAGGGAAACTTTAACAGAAGGTTTCTTTGCATACTATGCATGTTCTTCCAGGCAGGGAGGATTAATGCAGTACGTCGGGAAGTCTAAGCTCAACTTTTCAGAAAAGGACTTTTTTTTTTTTTTTGAGACAGAGTCTCGCTCTTTCGCCCAGGCGAGCGTGCAGTGGCGCGATCTCGGTTCACTGCAAGCTCTGCCTCCCAGGTTCACGCCATTCTCCTGCCTCAGCCTCCCGAGTAGCTGGGACTACAGGCGCCCACCACCATGCCTGGCTAATTTTTTGTATTTTTAGTAGAGACGGGGTTTCACCGTGTTAGCCAGGATGGTCTCGATCTCCTGACCTCGTGATCCGCCTGCCTTGGCCTCCCAAAGTGCTAGGATTACAGGGGTGAGCCACCGTACCTGGCCAGAAAAGGACTTCTTATGGGATTGTGTTTTTTTGCGAAGGGAAGCACAAGCTTGAAAGGATGATCCATATTAGATTCCAGTACCCGCTCCATGTTAGTTGTTCCCCTGGAAATCAAGTAGAACTGTGAGTGACAGTGTACTTGCTATGCTGCTACTGTGAATGGGACAGTTTGAGATCCCTGTAAATAGGCCCTCCCTTTGCCATAGTGAAGCCTGGTCTTCTTATAATCTGGCTTTCATTTCTTTCTTCAGTTTGCTTGAGCTCATCAACTGTCTACCAGCAGCTGGGAATGTCAGTTTATGGTGAGAAACTCTCTTGGTGTGAAACTTGAAGTAATTTATAAACCCAGAATTCTAACAGTTTCAAGGCCCTTGTACATAAATAAAATATGCTCAGCAGATGAAAAAACCATTTGTTATCTTAGAACTTGCTACTATTTTACAACTGGAGAAGTACCCATTTGGTAATGTCTTAACTGTAGTGCCATTTGTGAAGTTCCTTTCCTCATTACTCTCACCCCAGTTGCCCTCTGATTCAACTGGCTTTTTTTTTTTTTTGAGACAGAGCCTCCCTCTGTCGCCCAGGCAGGAGTGCAGTGGCACAATCTCGGCTCACTGCAACCTCTGGCTCCTGGGTTCAAGCAGTTCTCCTGCCTCAGCCTCCTGAGTAGTTGGGATTATAGGCATGTGTCACCACGCCTGGCTAATTTTTTTATTTTTAGTAGAGATAGGGTTTTACCATGTTAGCCAGGCTGGTCTCGAACTCCTGACCTCATGATCCACCTCGGCCTCGCAAATTGCTGGGACTACAGGCATGGGCCACTGCGCCCGACCCCATTGGCTTTTTTTCTTACTACCATGCTGATGAAATTTATTGGGACTAGTCACACAGCTAAAAATAGCTACCATTTATTGAACCTTACTATATACTCATTGCCATCCTAAACTCTTTTAACCTCCAAAAAATACTGTGTGGTCATTACCTTGTTTGAGCCAGAACATTTAAATATTATTTGAAATGAATCAAGCAACAATTGATTATCCTACTTTGTTTTGTTAAATTTGTATTTATTTTTTTGAGACAAGGTATCACTCTGTCACCTAGGCTGAAGTGCAGTGACATGATCATGGCTTACTACAGCCTCGACCTCCCAGGCTCAAACAATCCTCCTGCCTCAGCCTCCCAAGTAGTTGAGACGACAGGTGTGCATCACCATACCTGGTGAATATTTTTTGTAGAGATGGGGTCTCACTCTATTGCCCAGGCTGGTCTCAAACTCCTGGCCTCAAGCAATCCTTCCTCCTTGGCCTCCCAAAGTGCTGAGATTGTAGGTGTGAGGCACCATGCCTGGCTTGAATATCCTAATTTAAAAGAAGCTTCTTCCCCTCATATTCCCTCACCCTTCACTTGTACCCTCTGGTTGACAAATAGCATTGGGGGATTCTGAACACACTGTTAAAATAAAAACTTAGTTTTGATTTACAGTATTGCAGATATAGTTATTTCTTTAAGATATGAAGGTGACAGTAAGGTGGCCTCCATTTTTTTTTTTTAAGATAGGGTCTTGCTCAGTTGCCCAGGCTGGGGTGCAGTGGTACAGTCTCGGCTGACTACAGCCTCCACCTCCTGGGCTCAGGTGATACTCCCACCTCAGTCTCAAGTAGCTGGAACTACAGGTGTGTGCCACCGTGCCCGGCTAATTTTTGTATTTTTTGTAGAGGCTGGGTTTGGCCATGTTGCGCAACCTGGTCTTGAACTCCTGAGCTCAAGTGAGCCGTCCACCTCGGCCTCCCAAAGTGTATAAACATTGCCTATTGCTCTGCAAATAGCGGACACACAGCATGTTTTCTACTTTTTAATATTTAGTTTATTCATTCATTCAGTAGATACCAAGTGGCATTACTCCTACTCTAAAAATAGACTAATAAAACACATTCTCTACTCTTCAGAGATTCCAGGGTGGAAAACAGACAATTTTCTAGTGAGAGAAGTTTACCCCTCTGAAAAATGATAGAAGTGTGAGCTAGATCCTATGGAAATACACAGCAGAAAGGGACTAAGTTTTCCTACCAGACCTAGAGAAATCTTCACACAGAAGACTCTGAAAGTATGGCTAAGAGTTTGCTGAGCAAATTAAGGTAAAGCATTCTAGGGGACAGCTGTGTAATGGCATACATAGTGAAGTGCAGGTGCATGGAATAAAGTCAAGTTTGGGAAACAGGGACATCTGTGAAACATTTTGAGATGAAATTGGGGAAAAGAAAGTAAGCTCCTAAAGGATCCTAGGGGTATTGTGTGCCTCTAAAAGCAGAAAATTGGCCAGGCGCAGTGGCTCACACCTGTAATCCCAGCACTTTGGGAGGCCGAGGAGGGCGAATCACGAGGTCAGGAGATCGAGACCATCCTGGCTAACACAGTGAAACCCCGTCTCTACTAAAAATACAAAAAATTAGCTGGACGAGGTGGCGGGCGCCTGTAGTCCCAGCTACTCGGGAGGCTGAGGCAGGAGAATAGTGTGAACCCAGGAGGCGGAGCTTGCAGTGAGCCAAGATCGCACCACTGCACTCCAGCCTGGGCTACAGAGACTCTGTTTCAAAAAAAAAAAAAAAAAAAAAAAACAGAAAATCTTAGATTTTTGCTTGAAGAAATGGGTTATCTTTCTACCTAGTTTAGTTGGATGATTCTCTTTTCTTTTGGGGAGGGCTATGGGAGGGTCCATACTAGGCTTAAAAGAACAAAGGCTTGATATTTCCACGTTGTAGTTTTTAGAGTTGTTGTTGTTGTTTTGAGATAGTCTCCCTCTGTAGCCCAGGCTGGAGTGCAGTGGCGCCATCTCGGCTCACTGCAATCTCCACCTCCCAGGTTCAAGCAATTCTCCTGCCTCAGCCTCCCAAGTAGCTGGGACTACAGGTGCACACCACCGTGCCCAGCTAGTTTTTGTCTTTTTAGTAGAGACTGGGTTTCACCATGTTGGCCAGGCTGGTCTCAAACTCCTGACCTCAGGTGATCTGCCAACTCAGCCTCCCAAAATGCTGAGATTACAGGAGTGAGCCACCACACCCAGACTAATTTTTGTACTTTTAGTAGAGACAGGGTTTCACCCTGTTGGCCAGGCTAGTCTCAAACTCCAGACCTCAGGTGATGCACCTGCCTCAGCCTCCCAAAGTGCTGGGATTACAGGCCTTAGCTACCGTGCCTGGCCTTTAGAGGATTTCTTATCCATAAGCATTTTCATGTCTTTGGTTCACATAAATCAGATTATTCGCCTCAGCTTTTTCATTCTGTCTATTTGCTTCTCATCTTTTGAAAGTTAATCAGGGAGAATCATGATTTATTTTCTTGAGTTAAAACATGTGAGAAATGTTTCTAAAATGTAGAATATGGTTTCTGAAATAGTTTTACCTATATGTATGCATGTCTAAACACTTGGAACATTTACTTCCAGGCAAGAAACTAGATTATAACTTGACAACTTTACCTTTTATTAACAAGGAGTGAGTGTCATCAATCATTGTTAATAGTAGAATTATTGACTTTCATTGTAATGATAATTGTTCCCTGGAGGCAATAACTGGGAACAGTTGGTCAATCTGGAAAGTAGTGTTGCCTTGGTAACTGATAAGAAAGAATGCAGAGAAACTAGTTTTCTGTCATGTATAAAAACCAAGGCCCTGAACAGGTTAAATACTAACTCCAAGCACAAGGCTAAAACAGAAATATCTGCCAGTACATGTACTGGGATTAGAGACCTGCAGGCTTTGCCAACAGTCCTAGAAACCACCTTCTGCCCAGACACACAGGAATCCATGCACTTTCTTCAAACTCAGACAGAATGGAATAGAACTTCACAATATTTATCTCAAAGGACATTCCAGATCACCGCCTCTTGGGTTGGGTTGAAGACAGTTTTAATGATGGGACGGATCAGGTCAAATGATGCAGATGCAGTATAAAAGGAATCTACCCATCCTTTCACTGAGCAGATCTTTTTTTTTTTTTTTTTTTTTGAGACGGAGTCTCGCTGTCACCCAGGCTGGAGTGCAGTGGCGCGATCTCGGCTCGCTGCAGGCTCCGCCCCCTGGGGTTCACGCCATTCTCCTGCCTCAGCCTCCCGAGTAGCTGGGACTACAGGCGCCCACCAACACGCCCGGCTAATTTTTTGTATTTTTAGTAGAGACGGGGTTTCACCTTGTTAGCCAGGATGGTCTCGATCTCCTGACCTCGTGATCCGCCCGCCTCGGCCTCCCAAAGTGCTGGGATTACAGGCGTGAGCCACCGCGCCCGGCCAGCAGATCTTTTTTGAAAGCATATTTACTGTGAGTCAAACACTGTGCAGTGCACCCACATGGCACAAATGCACAGTTCACATTCCTACCTTCTAGAAGCTCCTGGGAAAGGCATATAAATAAGAGATTACGGTGTGGTTTCTAAATTCTAAAAAGAGATAGAGTATTGTGATAATATGAAGAACTCAGGAGGGGTTCAAAGAGACTTTACAGAGGTGAGTGAGTAGGAATAGGACCTAGAGGCAAGGGGCCGGGTGCGGTGGTTCACACTTGTAATCCCAGCACTTTAGGAGGCTGAGGCGGGAGGATCACCTGAGGTTAGGAGTTCGAGATCAGCCTGGCCAACATAGTGAAACCCTATGTATACCAAAAATACAAAAATTAGCGGGGTGTGGTGATTAACTGGGACACCTGTAATCCCAGCTCCTGGGGAGGAAGAACCTAGAGACAAAGAATCCCAGTGGCAGCTGAATCTAGGATTTAGTCCTTCTGGTTCTTAAGTGTGTTTCTTTTTACCTAGGCAGGCTCACCCTTTTCAAACTTCATGTATTTACCTCATCCACCAACTTGATATAATTTTACAGTGGCTGGGAGATTGGAGTTTCTTGCTGTGGCTATTTCCTGTGGATAAATCTGCATCCCTGAGTGAGATTATGTCTGTAATTCTTATTTGGACTGGAGTACTGAACTGGCCATTCTCAGGGTGTTTTGTGGGTGGTTTTGTTTTGTTTTTAAACAAGGTCTCTGTCACTTAGGCTGGAGTGCAGTGGCGTGATCGTAGTTCACTCACTGCAGCCCCAGACTCTTGGGTTTAAGTGATCCTCCTTCCTCAGCCTCCCAAGTAGCTAGTACTACGGGCATGCACCACCACACCTGGCTAAAAAAAAATTTTTTTTTAATTTTTTTGTATAGATGTGGGTCCTGCTTTGTTGCCCAGGCTCTTGAACTCTTGGCCTCAAGTGATCCTCCCACCTAACCCTTCTAAAGTGCTGGTGTTACAGGCATGGGCTACTACGCCCAGCCTTTCTTGAGTTTTACTAATTATTCTATACTAGGGTTTCCCCATCATTTGTCATCCAGGTGGCATTCACCTCATTTGGGGTGCAACAAAGCCATTAATTATTCTTTCATTTAATATCTTTGTATGCCTCGCAAAAGCAATAGTGTAATCTTTTTTTTTTTTTTTTTTTTTTTTTTTTTTGAGACGGAATCTTGCCCTATTGGCAGGCTGGAGTGCAGTGGCGCGATCTGGGCTCACTGCAACCTCTGCCTCCCGGATTCAAGCAATTCTCCTGCCTCAGCCTCCCAAGTAGCTGGGACTACAGGTGCGTGCCACCACGCCCAACTAATTTTTGTATTTTCAGTAGAGACAGGGTTTCACCACGTTGGCCAGGATGGTCTCAATCTCTTGACTTCATGATCCACCCGCCTCAGCCTCCCAAAGTGCTGGGATTACAGGGGTGAGCCACCGCACCCAGCCTAGTATAATGAAACTATAAGCTACTCTGTCCCTTCCCCTCTGTAAAGCCTCTGGTTCTCTGCTTTTTCTTAGTGAGGCTGAATCTGTCTTCCTACTCAGAAGCCACATGAAAGGAAACTTACAGTGCTAAGGCACCATAGAAAGATATTAACATAAATCTAAGTTCTCTTAAGACTGGAAATTAGAAACAGAAGTTTGCTAAGGAATAAGTCACCCACACCTTACTCATTCTTTGCATTATTAAAACAAGACCATTCTTTTTTTTTTTTTTTTTTTCTGATATGGAGTCTCACTCTGTCACCTGGCCTGGAGTGCAGTGGCAGGATCTCGGCTCACTGCAACCTCCACCTCCCGGGTTCAAGCGATTCTCCTGCCTCAGACTCCTGAGTAGCTGGGATTACAGGTGCCTGCCACCACACCCGGCTAATTTTTTGTATCTTTTTTTAGTAGAGACAGGGTTTCACCATGTTGGCCAGGCTGGTCTCGAACTCCTGACCTTGTGATCCGCCCGCCTCGGCCTCCCAAAGTACTGGGATTACAGGCATGAGCCACTACACCCCGCCTAAAACAAGACCGTTCTTAAGATATAAGGTAAACACCAAAACTAAGCGCATTGCTTCTTTTTCTCCCTTATTTCAAATGCTCATTTGCTCCCCTAAACACACACACATACATACACATGTGTATGCATACTGTGTATTAATTTGGGAGTTTTGGATTGATCACAAAAGAACAATTATAATTCCAAATTAAAGTTTGAAGTACTTCAGTGATCACAAAAAAGATACATTGGGCCGGGCGCAGTGCCCACAGCTGTAATCCCAGCACTTTGGGAGGCCGAGTTGGGCAGATCACCTGAGGTCAGAAGTTCCAGACCAGCCTGGCCAACATTGTGAAACCCTGTCTCTACTAAAAATACAAAAATTAGTCGGGTATGGTGGTGTGGGCCTGTAATCCCAGCTACAACAGAAGCTGAGGCAGGAGAATCGCTTGAGCCTGGGAGGCAGAGGTTGTAGTTAGCCGAGATCACGCCACTGCACTCCAGCCTGGGCAACAAAGCGAGACCCCCTCTCAAAAAAAAAAAAAAAGATACATCGAAAAGGAGAGTCATCTAGTGACTAAGATTAATTTTTGCTCAGCAGTTTGGGAAGACTGGCAGTCAGAAACCTAGCATCTTCTTTGTGACTTTTCCATTAAGTTTTCACCATTTGATCATGGGCAAACCACTTTTTTTCTCTGGACACCATTTTGTTCCTCTGTAAAATGAGGGGTCTGTTAGGGAAGCCCCAGCATTCTGACTCTGTACTGTCACACATACTTTAGTGTCTTTGCAGTACTGTTGATGGATATAATGGACCCTTGTCCTAAAAGGGATTCAGGAAATAGGTTATTTACTTTCCTTAGGCAGTGCCCTAGATTTTGAAATTTAGCTTTTCTTTTTCTCTTATCTGTTAGTGATTGCAATTACGATTCATATGTTGTTTCTTGTGAGTAGTATTGGTTGTTTTGTTTTGTTTTTGTCTGTCTTTACCAGAGTGTAGCAGTTCTCCAGTCCAGGGACTTAGGCTTTCTTAACTTTTGTTGTTGTTGTTTGTTGTTGTTGTTATTATTACTACACATCAGATTCCCTATAGGGAGTAGGAAAACCTACTTCATATATATATATGTACAGTTTCTTGGTTTTTTTTTGTTTGTTTGTTTGTTTGTTTGGAGATGGAGTTTCGCTCTTGTTGCCCAGGCTGGAGTGCAGTGGCACGAATCTCCACTCACTGCAACCTCTGCCTCCCGGGTTCAAGTGATTCTCCTGCCTCAGCCTCCTGAGTAGCTGGGATTACAGGCATGCCCCACCACACCCGGCTAATTTTGTATTTTTAGTAGACATGGGGTTTCTCCAGGTTGTTCAGGCTGGTCTCGAACTCCCAACCACAGGCGATCCTCCGCCTCGGCCTCCCAAAGAGCTGGGATTACAGGCGTGAGCCACCGCACCCGGCCTTCTTGGTTGTTTTTTTAAAGCTAACATCAGTAGATACATTATGTATTTCTGTGTTTTAACTACTTTGTCAAATGCTTTTTATATATATTCCCTCAATCCTCACGGCTATGTGTTTTGTTGTACTCAGACCTCTGGGTGACCACCAAGCTTATCTGTATGCCTGAGCATCTGGCTGGCATGATGTCTTGGGTACTTGCCCCTTCTATGGGCTTGAACTTCTTGTTCTGACCGCCCCCCTCCCCAGATTGCCTCTTTCAACTCTCTGTCTCCTGAGCCTTGTAACTATGAAGCCAGTGCTTGGCCCAATTGCTAGATGTTGACCTCATAATTATATTTTTTCCGTTTGACCACATTTCTGATCTACACAGTATGAACTGTAGTCTGGAATATGCACTCCTTTGTGCCTGGCTAACTTCATTCTTCTGGTTTCTGCTCTTGGTCTTTTGGCTGGTTCACATTTTGCAGTCTGCTGTTTATGGATAGAATTACTGAGGCAGAATATGTGATATCTGAAGGTAGCAGAGACCTGTAATTTTAGTTATTGCCTTAGCTGTTGGGCAGGGATGAACTAGTGAAGTGGGTCTGGGTAGGCTGGCCAGAACTAAAAATAATTTGGCTATAAGGAACAAGTTTCTATGCTTGTTCTTTGCCTTGGTATTTTCCGCTTCTTCAGAATATAACGGCCAACTACCACTTTCTTCAGACATGCTGCAACATCCGCCATGCCCAGTCATGCCTCTGCCAATAGGCAGCACTCTCACATGAGACAGAAAAGTTACTGAACATACTGCCTAGTGGAGCCCCAAGTTGAAATCACACTGTAAGCTGAACATAGCAGTGGGCCTGTGATTACTTCAATGTCTGTTTCAACTTCAGAAGTGAAAGTGGTAAAACTGAATCCAAGAGCACCTTAAAGATTCCCCTCCTTCTGTAGAGGAAGAAACTGAAGCTAAGAGCAGTTAAATGAATTTCTAAGACTCAACTATTAAGTGACACAGATTTTATTTTATTTTTTTTCTCTCTTTTTTTTTTATTATTATACTTTAGGTTTTAGGGTACATGTGCACAATGTGCAGGTTTGTTACATATGTATCCATGTGCCGTGTTGTTTTGCTGCATCCATTAACTCGTCATTTAGCATTAGGTATATCTCCTAATGCTGTCCCTCCCCCTCCCCCCACCCCGCAACAGTCCCCGGAGCGTGGTGTTCCCCTTCCTGTGTCCATGAGCTCTCATTGTTCAATTCCCACCTATGAGTGAGAACATGCGGTGTTTGGTTTTTTGTCCTTGCGATAGTTTACTAAGAATGATGTTTTCCAGTTTCATCCATGTCCCTACAAAGGATATGAACTCATCATTTTTTATGGCTGCATAGTATTCCATGGTGTATATGTGCCACATTTTCTTAATCCAGTCTATCGTTGTTGGACATTTGGGTTGGTTCCAATTCTTTGCTATTGTGAATAGTGCCGCAGTAAACATACGTGTGCATGTGTCTTTATAGCAGCATGATTTATAGTCCTTTGGGTATATACCCAGTAATGGGATGGCTGGGTCAAATGGTATTTCTAATTCTAGATCCCTGAGGAATCGCCACACTGACTTCCACAATGGTTGAACTAGTTTACAGTCCCACCAACAGTGTAAAAGTGTTCCTATTTCTCCACATCCTTTCCAGCACCTGTTGTTTCCTGACTTTTGAATGATGGCCATTCTAACTGGTGTGAGATGGTATCTCACTGTGGTTTTGATTTGCGTTTCTCTGATGGCCAGTGATGATGAGCATTTTTTCATGTGTTTTTTGGCTGCATAAATGTCTTCTTTTGAGAAGTGTCTGTTCATGTCCTTCGCCCACTTTTTGATGGGGTTGTTTGTTTTTTTCTTGTAAATTTGTTTGAGTTCATTGTAGATTCTGGATATTAGCCCTTTGTCAGATAAGTAGGTTGCAAAAATTTTCTCCCATTCTGTAGGTTGCCTGTTCACTCTGATGGTAGTTTCTTTTGCTGTGCAGAAGCTCTTTAGTTTAATTAGATCCCATTTGAAGTGACACAGATTTTAAAATCTGGCCTTCTGACTCAAAGCCAAATTAATTTTTTCCCCACCATGTCAGTAAATTGAGGGTGTATATGTGTGTGTCATTTGGAAGGTGACTAGTTTTGAGAGAATGGGGTTGTTGAGGCTTACCTGATTTCTAAGGTATTTTCTAGAGTTTTCCTCTGGTATATTCAGACTGTATTACAACAATATCTTCCCCACCCCCCCCCCTTTTTTTTTTGGACAGGGTTTCCTCTCACCCAGGCTGGAGTGCAGTGATGTGATCACGGCCCACTGCAGCCTTGACTTACGGGGCCCAGGCAATTCTCCCACCTCAGCCTTCTGAGTAGCTGGGACCACAATTGTGTGTCACCATGCCCACCTAAATTTTTGTACTTTTTGTAGAGACAAGGTTTTGCCATGTTGCCCAGGCTGGTCTCAAACTCCTGGGCTCAAGCAATCTGCCCACCTCAGCCTCCCAAAGTGCTGGGATTACAGGCGTGAGCCACCACGCCCAGCCAATCATATTTTTTCTTGTTACTAATTAGAATCATGATTCTCCTGGCATTCTTCATTTTGTTATACCTCACTTCCTTTTCCTTAGCAAGATCTTTGCCATAGAGTATGGAAACCAGGTTCCTTGCCAATTAATCTGTATTGTGCTTTGTCATGTATTGTTACTAAACAGCTCAAGATCAAGGGGAAGAAATGTATATGAGGCTCAGTTCATGTTCAGGACAGAGGTAAATGGAAATTTATTTTTTTTTTTCAGCATTGCAACATTGCCACTCATGATCATGAATGTAGCCCTATGTCAGGTACTGAAGGTAATGCAAAAGGTATATAAGGTTGATCTTTGCACTCTTGTTGGGAACTTGAGTGGTATGAATAGAGAAGGTGAGTTCTTGGGGACAGAGGCTACAGTTTAGCAAGCTTTCCTATGCGGACCTTGGTAATTTCTTTACATTTTATAGACCGAAGAACAATCTTAACTTGCCCTTTTTTCTAAAGGCATTGTTTAAAAACTGTAATCAAATCATTGCAGTTTATGGCAAATGGCCTTTTTAAAAAAAAAAAAAAGCAATCTAAATCTTTTCTTCATCTTGGAAAAAGACTTCTCTTGGATTTCTGATAGACTATTTCCAGTATGCTGTGTTAGTGCAAGACAGTAACTTACAGCTAGACAAGAAAAATCAGCTTTGTTCAAAGTAAGAATATAGCCTGTCCTTATAGTGTAATTTTTTTTCCCACAATTTTGTTTTATGGTTCCTTCAGTTTGAATATACAATTTGTGAGCTCAAAGCCCAGGGCAGCAAAGGACCATGCTGAGTTAAATGGGGGCAGTAATCTCTGGTGAGTGGGGAAAACTCCAAGCTACAATTGTTAGGGTCCCTAAGTCTGGAGGTCAGAGAAAGATGCACTACCCCCACTGTGTGTTCACATGACACCTAACAGATTATTAGTCTGGAAGGAGCAGGGCTGGTAGTGGAGGGAGCAACTCAGCTCATCCAAGGAACCAAGTGGGGGCAGGGACAGGCGTAAATGCATAAGGGGTATGTTGTCACACAAATGTCTTATAATTAGAATATCTATCCCCAAAGCCCTGATCACTGAAGTCTTTAAATGAATTAAACTCTTCCATTATGCAGAGCTACAGATGGAGCTCTTACGGGTTTTGGGGACCCCACTCAAGTCAGTTTTCAAGTTAGTTTGATAAGTTGCTATGACAGCAAACCCACTCTTCCTCTGAGAATGAATGCCTGCAATCTTAATACTACGTTAAGGTGTGGGGTTTTTTTTTTTAGTCCAATTTTGAACAATTTCCTGGATTCATTGTTCTTCGGGGGTTATAGCTGGGGATTGGCAAATGAGTCTCGCTTATTTTTAAAACAGTTTTCTGAGTGGGTGAATGTGGAAGGGTGGGCATGGTATCAGATAAATGAGTGTGTGGGTATGCACGTATCTATATCAGTGAAAGCCAAAATAATTACTATCCTTACTGCTTGGATTGGCACCATACAGTGTTTTAAATTGCAGATCTAAACAGAGTGCTAGTTCACAGGAAATTACATTCTCAGATTAAAGTAGCATTTCGTTGTGCAGAAAGCAGCAGGTTCCTTCCTTTCTTTCCCTTTCATTTGTTCTTCCTTCCTTTCTGTCTTTCTTTCTTTCACATTTGTAAGTACATTTAATACCCAACTGCTTGAGGAGAGAGGGGCATTGAGGGAGACATGAATTTTGTCATGAATACTGGGGAATTGGTGTGATGTCACTGCAAGCTCTGTGTGATCGTAGGTGGTATTAGAGCTCCAGGAGCGAAAGCAGGGAGAGCAGTGGAAGAGAGACGATGTCGCTCTCAGACAAGCAGACAGCCTCTCTCACTGCCGCGTACGGTCAGCTCAGTAAGGGCAAGCCTGCAGAGTGCCGAATGGACTCCCCAAAAGAAATCAGTCAAGCCGGATTCGAATGGCAGAGGACAGAGGGCAAACTGAATGAAATTGGGCTGAATGTCAGCATGGACGGGCAACCGAAAGATGGGCTTGTGAAGAATGCCAGCTTCCTAGAGCAGAACAAGCTCTGCTTTTTTGAGGGGAAGCTAGACAAAGAGCTCAGCATTGAAGTGCAGGACAAGGACTGTCAAGCAGCCTCGGGTCACCTTGAGAGCAGGTATGTGATTTCAGAGACCTGCCATCCCTTGGAGGGGAACTCAGTACACCAGAAGACCTCCGAGTTCCAGCTGGGACTCATAGAGGGGCCAGACAAAAACAAAACCATTCCAGTACAGGGGAAGGTGGCAGGGAAGAATGGACTAGAGACCAAGAGCCAGTCAGATCTGGATTTTCCTGGGGCTGCTGACATCCCTACCAGGTATGTTAAGGAGCAGGAAACCAGTGTTTGGAACCCCAACTTTCATCCAGTGGCTCAAGGCCCTCTGGGCTCAAGGGAAGCAACTCTGGGAGAGATGGAGAATAGCATCACCCCTGGCTGCCCAGTGATTGGGGTGGTAAATGATAACTCTGAGCAGCTGAAATGTGAGTCCCCACTCCTGGTGTCTCTAGCCCACCCAGCCCCCGTTATAGAGCATTCACCCACCACCATTCCGCCAATCACTATGGTGTTCACCCAGGAACATTTGAGTGCAAGCTGTCACATCAGAGACCATGATAAGGAGTTGGAGAAATTGAGTTCTACCGAGGAGGAGGCTGTGCTCAACCAAGCCCCCCAGCAGAAAAAGGCAGTGCGCAGGGCCCTGTCTGAATGTTCTCACCTCTCAGTTCCCCCAGCTGTCAACCTTGCAGATAAGTACCCTGAACTCCCTGCCCGAGAAGAGCCTTCTTCTGGCCTGCTGCCTCCCGCTAGTAGCCCAATGCCTAGTCCTACGCCTGGGAAACTGGGAGCTCCTGCTATGAAGCGCTCCATGACTGTGGGTGAGGAACAGACAGCTAGCTACAAATTGAGCCCTGGGAAACTGCCCATCTTGTCTACTAAAGAGATACCTCCTTTCATCTGCGAGGAACCAGTGGCCAAGAAGAGAGAAGAATTGGCTCACTTCAGCAACAGCAGCAGCAACTCTGGGAAGAAGGAACTCGGCACTGCTGGATTATATCTCCATAGTAAGCTGGAGCAGATTCCTGAAGGAAGCAGCAAGGAAAAAGGGCAGGAAGATTTTAGTGAAACTAGAATTGATTCATGCTCGCAGGTTTGCCAGCGAGGAGAGAAACAGCCAGGACAGACGGCTCTGGCAGGGAAGAAAGAAATTGAGGTCACTGCAACCCAGAGCACTCCATCATTCCTGTGCGAAAAGCCCCCACGTGATGGTATGTTTCTAAATTTTGCTTCCGTTGGGAACAAGCAGACAGCGAGGAAGGAACCAAAGTGACAGATTACCGGCAGAGCACTAAGCAGCTTTTTACTGCTGGGTTCTGTGACTGCCTGGGGAAAGCTTAATTCCCTTGTGTTGGAAGCTTGCTGGGAGTGAGGCAAGAAAGAGAACAAAGTGAATCTTGCAGGGTCAAGCTGAATGTCTTGCTAGCATGACAGATAATGTGAATTGAGTATGCGGGTTTGGGGTGGAATGGGGTCAGAGAATGGTGGGTATAAAAACTAGAGCCCCTTTCTTGACCTCATGTCACCCTGTCCAACCCATCCCCCATCCACCGAGTCCTCAGCTCCCTGTTGGTTTGAACCAGATGATTCCTGAGCTCTAAATCCTCCAATCGCAACTGATTGATTTCCTTGCTTGAAAATCTGTCACTTTGTATAGATTCACAATGGGTTTATCAGCACTAACCTCCTCTCATTAAGTTGCATGATCTGGGTGGAAGCTCTGTTTTCTGTTTTGCTTTTGAGAACGTTTTACTTTTGTTCAAACTGAAAAAGAGCCCTTTCGGCTAGCTATTTAATATTCTTTCTGTGTTCTTCATGTTTGACCCAATCTTGCTTCTAGTTTTCTCTTTTTGTATGTGTTTTGAGAGAATTTATGGGGAGAAAAAGAAGAAAGAGAAAGCAGGGAGAGGAGGAGAGACTTGCAACCCAATAAACAGCTAAATTTTGCGGTCTTTGTGACAGCCTTTTGTGTCTTTCTTCCTGGCCCTTTCTTTTCTTCCCCATCTCCCATCCCCCCACAGCTCTTATTGTGGTGGTCTAAAAAAGCTTGTGTTTCTCCAAGTCCAGTTTGAACACAAAGGGCCATAATTCACAAGCTTGTAAATGGGGATTTAAAACACGTGTTTTGCTTGTTTAAAAAAAAAAATAGTATTGTTTCCTGGGACCTGTTTTCTCTAATATTTATTACGCTCAGTACATTTTTATGAAATTTTACTTTTTTTCTTTGAAAGTAAGAAATGGTATTTTCTAGGGGAGTGGTAAGTAGAAGACATACAGATGTTTTGGGTTTTTGTTTTTTTATGGAGATAAAAAACATTTTTTTATGGAGATAAAAAACATGTTTTTTTATGGAGATAAAAAACATGTTTTTTTATGGAGGCAAAGAGGCTTAATAGTTCCTCTTTGATTTCTTATGACTCCAGAATTACAAGCATTCATGTAGTGTCAAGGTGTCCCATGCTGTTGCTTCCTTCTAGCTGTGACAGAACTGTAAGCTCCTCCTGGACAGGAGTTTGTCATCTTTTTCTTGATCCCCAGGTGTTTTGTTCGGTACCACATACCTTCTAGGTGAGCATGAGTGAAGACTTTGTTTCAGAACAAGTTCTTTCTAATTCACACTAACAGAAGTTTGTGCTAATAAAAAAAAATTTCAGATGACTGACAAATCCACCGATCCATTCACCCGATAAATGTTTAAATGCTGACTCTGCTAACCACTCTGTAGATAAAACTTTTATATGAAGATTGTTTCATTTAACATGCCTACCATTTGCATTCACTATCTAGGCACTGGAAATTGTCCTTATCCTCAAGCAACTTTCGATCCAGTTGGAGGACTGGGAGGCAGTGGGAGGGTTGTGAATCGTGGAAACATTTTGGAGGAAGTCACATTTGAGGTGGGCCTTGGAACCCTGGGATGCCAAACAATGCGGAGGGAAAGCCTTCCAGGCAAGGGAACTCATATTAAGCAAAGGTATGAAGCCTAGACAGCTCATGTTAGGTAAAAGAACAATGGAGGAATCTCAGGGCATCCAGTCACAGGAAATGTGGCCAGGCTGCTGCCATTGTGTATATCTCTCTTGGGACCTCTGCTTCTCCCCGCACATGTGCTCCATTCTCTTCCCTTTAAAAATCTGTATTTCCTCTGTCATCTCTTTTTGCTTCCCTTGTGACTCTTTCTGCCCAGGACAGAATAGCATTGAGTTGCCATGGTTTGAGCTCTGTGGCCAGCTTTTTTACCACCATATATGTCAGGGTTCCAATGTTGCATGACTGTCATTTCCATGTCTTTGTCTATACTGACAATGAGTGAGTAATTATATCTTACTGGCTCAACTTGGTCCAGTCAACTGTATACCAGGTCCCATAGCCTTCTTAACCAATCTGAGCCGTTTAGACCCACCCGCTTCATTCACCTTGAGGCTTCTCTAGAGGAGAGAGTGTAGGTTAAGGAAATATTCCAAAGCCGTCTTTACATATGTGGCAAGAAATAATGGGAGAAAATTCTAGAAAGTTGTTTGGAATCCAATCTTGCTAAGCTTCAAATGTCCCACTGAAAAGTTTAAAGCTTACTACCATGTTCTGAAACTGTGGTGACTGCCTATGACAGCAGATAAAGTAGCTCCAGGTCAGCTTTAGGAAGATTTACTTGTACTCAATAAGTGTGATGAACTGGAAGACAAAGAGTTGAAGGCAAACAATCCTGTTAGAAATTTGATTCAGGTAGTGGCAGATGAAACGCTGAGGACATAAGAGGGGAAATATAACAGGTGAAGATAAAGTGAAACTGGAATGTGGAAGGTGTGTGAGAAAAAGGAATTGAAGGTCATGCTGTCATGTGAGGCTGGTTTTCCCAGCCAGTGGTAGTATAGGTAATGGAAAGACCCAACAGAAGAGCACAGTTCAGTGAAGGAGTTAATAAGTTCCACTTCAGACATTGCTTTTTTGAAACTCTGGGGATATGTGGGTGGTGGTCTCTAGAAATTGCCTGATAGCTGGGCTTGGTGGCTCATGCCTGTAATCTCAGCACTTTGGGAGGCCTTGGCAGGCAGATTACTTGAGGCCAGGAGTTTGAGACCAGCCTAAGCAACATGGCAAAAAACCCATCTCTATGAAAAAATACAAAAATTAGGTGGGCTGGCCGGGCGCGGTGGCTCACGCTTGTAATCCCAGCACTTTGGGAGGCCGAGGCGGGCGGATCACGAGGTCAGGAGATCGAGACCACGGTGAAACCCTGTCTCTACTGAAAATACAAAAAATTAGCTGGGCGTGGTGGCGGGCGCCTGTAGTCCCAGCTACTCGGAGAGGCTGAGGCAGGAGAATGGCGTGAACCCGGGAGGCGGAGCTTGCAGTGAGCCGAGATTGCGCCACTGCACTCCAGCCTGGGCGACAGAGAGACTCTGTCTCAAAAAAAAAAAAAAAAAAAAAAAAAATTAGGTGGGCATAGTGGCATGTACCTATAGTCCCAACTACTTAGGCGGCTGAGGTGGGAGGATCGCTCGAGCCCAAAAGGACGAGGCTGCAGTGAGCCAAGATCATGCCACTGTGCTCCAGCCTGGGAGATAGACCAAGATCAGGTCTCAAAACAAACAACAAAAAAGAAGTTGACTTATATATCTGTGAGACAAGGGAGGGGGCTTGGTGAGAGCTACCATCTGGGAGAGAGAAAGCAGTTTCTACTTATGCACAGTTACATTTATTTGTATAGGTTGAGTTACTGCATGCCTGTATCATAGACAGTGCAACTTTATGAAATATGTTGTTTACTAAAAAATGCTGAGCTTACTGAAAAATATTTATAGTGGTCTGCGGCCAGTGGCAGCTAGTTACACAAGTAAGATCTTTGGGCTTGCTGTAGAACAAAGGCATTAGCCGGGCACGGTGGCTCACGCCTGTAATCCCAGCACTTTGGGAGGCTGAGGCAGGCAGATCATGAGGTCAGGAGATCGAGACCATCCTGGCTAACACGGTGAAACCCCGACTCTACTAAAAATGCAAAGAATTAGTCGGGCGTGGTGGCGGGCGCCTGTAGTCCCATCTACTCGGGAGGCTGAGGCAGGAGAATGGCGTGAACCCAGGAGGCGGAGCTTGCAGTGAGCCGAGATAGCGCCACTGCACTCCAGCCTGGGCGACAGAGCGAGATTCTGTCTCAAAAAAAAACAAAAAACAAAGGCGTTACCAAATTTGCACAGTTGTTGGCTATGGTTTTTCCCCATTACATTTTAACACTAGAAAAATACTCAGTTTTTGACTAAAAGTACATCTGGTTCAAACATCAAAAAGTACAACGTGCTCTCCATTACAAAAACCTCCTACCAAGACAAGATGGTATCAACTCATTGTTTTCTGCTCCTCCCAGCTGTAAATACAACTAAATACTCTGGAAATAATTGAAGATAATTCCATAAAAGAATATGAGGTAGAAAGAAGGCAAACCTGGTAGGGATCTCAGGACTTGAGGAATGGCAATACAGTGAATTCCCTGGGACTGATGAATTGATTGATTGATTGATTGATTGATTGATTGATGGTAGAGATGGGGTCATGCTGTGTTGCCCAGGCTAGCCTTGACCTCTTGACCTCAAGTGATCCTCCTTGCTTGACCTCCCAAAGTGCTGGTATTACAGGCATGAGCCACTGCGCCCATCCCCTGGGTTTTCATTTTGTCTCCTGCATATCCCTGGCTGGGCACTAGAGAGGCCTATAACCTGGAATTACCAACAGGCATAGACTGAAAAAAAAGGAAAGGAAAAAAGAAAACAAATAGAGAAAATCTGTTCTCTATTGCCAAAAAAACAAAGAAAAAAACCCAGCAAAGACCTAATGGTGAGCCCTATTTCACTACCCATCCCCAGCAGTGGGCTCAGTCTGCCTGCAGGTACAATGTCAATGCAGCCCATAAGGGCCTTCCTGTTGTCCAGTCCATACTCAGCAGAAGCTATAGGCCCGATCTGCCCACATCAACTGCAGGGAGGCCTGTCCCCTACCAGGTAACAGCACCAGTGGCTTCTATAACCCTGGTGTCTTGTAATCCTCTACCCAGGGGCAGGAGACTTTCGTCGGTTTCTTTTTTTTTTGAGACGGAGTCTTGTGCTGTCGCCCAGGCTGGAGTGCAGTGGCGCGATCTCGGCTCACTCCAAGTTCCGCCTCCCAAGTTCACACCATTCTCCTGCCTCAGCCTCCTGAGTAGCTGGGACTACAGGCGCCCGCCACCACGCACAGCTAATTTTTTGTATTTTTAGTAGAGATGGGGTTTCACCGTGTTAGCCAAGATGGTCTCGATCTCCTGACCTCATGATCCTCCCACCTCGGCCTCCCAAAGTGCTGGGATTACAGACGTGAGCCACCGCACCCAGCCTGCTTTCATAGGTTTCAAAACCTCTACTTCCTTCCCCTTAGCAAGAGAAAGCCCCCAAGGTAGGTGTTTCCTGCTCCCAGCAACCCCAGCAGAGATCAAACAGGAGGTCTGCCTGGGTCCCAGGCAGCCAGAGAGCAGTCCAGAGGAAGCTCTGTCTATTCTATGGTTCCAGCATCACTCAGCCCCTATGTGCTGACATTGGGTGACCCAGGTAAGTCCCTACAGCCCTTTCAGGCAGTACCAAAAGGGATTAGTTAGAACCTTAGCAGAACCAGAACACAACAGGCCATAATTGCATTGCAAGGGCTCTAGAAACCAAATTGTCATCAGAACTACAGTCATAACCTGTAGACTAAATATAAACAGGGTGATTGCATCCTAAAGTACAAAATTAGAATTTTAAAGCAGCCATCATAAAAGTACCTTAACAAGCAATTATGAATTCTCTTGAAACAAATGAAAACTAAAAACCTCAGTAAAGAAATAGAAGTTACATAAAAAGAACCAAATGTTAATTGTCGATATGAAAAATATAATAATTAAAATTAAAAACTTCGATGGGCTCAGCAGCAGACTGCAGATAACAGAGGACAGAATCAGTGAAGTTGAGGACAGATCAATAGGATTTATTCAATCTGAACAACAGAGGAAAAAATGGTCTACAAGGAAAAAACGTATCTTTAGACCCATGGGACAATAACACAAGATCTAACATTTGTATCATCAGAATCGCAGGAGAGGAGCAAGGATGCAAGGCTGAACAACTGTTCAAAGAAATAATGACTACAAACTTCCCAAATTTGACAAAAGACAAAACTTACAGATTCAAGCAACTGAACAAATACCAAATAGGATAAATGCGAAGAAATCATGCCACGACTTTTCATAATTAAACTTTTATAAGCTAAAGACAAAAATCTGTAAAAACAAGCAAAGAGATATGATGCATTAGGGAAACAGCAATTTTTTTTTTTTTAACCTTCCTTATGGTGCTGAGGAAACAGCAATTTAAATGACAGCCCGTTTCTTATCAGAAACTGGGGAATGCAAAAAGAAGTGGCACAACATTTTTCAAGTGCCAAAAGAAAAGAACTATCAACTGCAAATTATTTGGTAAAACAATCCATCAGGAATGAAGGGGAAATAAATAAAAAGTACATTTTTAGATAAAGGAAAACTAAGAATTTGTTGCTAGTAGACATACCCTTAGAGAATGGCTAAAGGAGGCTCTCCAAAAAGATAAGATATGGTAACAGAAGGAGGCTTGGAATTTCAGAAATAAAAGAACAACAATGGAATGGGTAAAAATATGGAAATAGCCGGGTACGGTGGCTCATGCCTGTAATCCCAGCACTTTGGGAGGCCGAGGCGGGTGGATCATCTGAGGTCGGGAGTTTGAGACCAGCCTGACCAACATGGAGAAACCCCGTCTCTACTAAAAATACAAAATTAGCCGGGCGTGGTGGCGCATACCTGTAATCCCAGCTACTCAGGAAGGCTGAGGCGGGAGAATTGCTTGAACCTGAGAGGTGGAGGTTGTGGTGAGCCATGCCACTGCACTCCAGCCTGAGCAACAAGAGCGAAACTCAGTCTCCAAAAAAAAAAAAGGAAATATAATAGACTTATCTCCTCATGAATTTTTTTAAGTCATAAATCATATTTGAAGCACAAATTGTAATGCCATCTGATGTAGTGCTTAATCTATGAAGAGGAAACACTTAAGACATATCTTAAGGCTGGGTGCAGTGTCTCACACCTGTAATCCCACCACTTTTGGAGACCAAGGTGGGTGGCTCACCTGAGGCCAGGAGTTTGAGACCAGCCTGGGCAACATGACAAAACCCCATCTCTACTAAAGATAAAAAGAAAATTAGCCGAGCATGGTAGCGCACACGTGTAATCCCAGCTGCTCGGTTGGCTGAGGCATGAGAATCACTTGAACCTGGGAGGCAGAGGTTGCAGTGAGCCAAGATTGCGCCACTACACTCCAACCTGGACAACAGAGTGAGACTTTGTCTTTAAAAAAAACTTAGGGAGAAAATAAAGGCTCCTAAATGGAAGTAAGGTTCCAGTAGGTCACTCAAAGTAGTAAAACATAGCTGGGTGTGGTGGTGTGCATCTGTAGTCCCAGCTACTCAGGAGGCTGAAGACGGCAGGATCACTTGAGCCCAGAGTTTGAGACCAGCCTGAGCAACACAGTGAGACCCCATCTCTAGAGAAAGAAACAGTAGTAGAACATTGATACCAGTTTGTTGTATGTATATTGTAATACCTAGAGCAACCACTAAGAAAACTATACAAAGCAATATACTCAAAAACTTTTTTTTTAATAAAAATAGAATTCTAAAAAATGTTCAGGTAACCTTGGGTGAGACGTAATTTGAAAAAATGAAAAAAGGAAATTAAAAAGATTAAAAATGTTCAAGTAACCAATAGGAAGGCAGAAAAGTGAAACAGAGAAATGAGAAAAAGTGAGAACAAATAAAAAATAAAATATCAGACTTAAGCCCTAACATAGCAGTAATTATTTTACTTTATTTCATTTATTTTTTTATTTATTGAGATGGAGTTTCACTCTTGTCACCCAGGCTGGAGTGCAGTGGTACAATCTCAGCTCACTGCAACCTTCACTTCCCAGGTTCAAGTGATTCTCCTGCCTCAGCCTCCCAAGTAGCTGGGGTTACAGGTGCCCACCACAACGCCCGGCTAATTTTTGTATTTTTAGTAGAGATGAGGTTTCACTCTGTTGGCCAGGCTGACCTCCAACTCCTGACTTCAGGTGATAAGCCCACCTCGGCCTCCCAATAGTGCTGAATGGATTACAGGCGTGAGCCACTGTATCTGGCCATCAGGAATTATTTTAGAAGCAAATGGTCTGAGTACTACAATTAAAAGACAAAGATTGGAAGAGTAGATTTTTTTAAAAAAATGACTCAAGTAGGCCAGGTACAGTGGCTCCTGCCTGTAATCCCTTTGGGAGGCTGAGGCAGAAGGATCACTTGAGCCTAGGAGTTCGAGACCAGCCTGAGCAACACAGGGAGAACCCATCTCTACAAATAATTTTAAAATTAGCCGGGCATGCTGGCACATGCCTGTGGTCCTAGCTATTCAGGAGCTGAGGTAGGAGGATCGCTTGAGCTGAGGAGGTAGAAGCTACAGTGAGTACAGTCAGCCATGATCACATCTGTCTTAAGAAAAAAAAGTTGCCCAAGTATATGCTATCTACAAGAAATGCATAACAAACATAAGGACATAGGTAGGTTGAAAGTTAGAAGATGGAAAGAAATATATCATGTTAACAATTTTTTAAAGTAGCAGTAGCTATATATAATGATTATTTATGCATGCATATATATATATATAGTTGTTTTTTCTTGTTGCCCAGGCTGGAGTGCAGTGGCCTGATCATAGCTCACAGCAGCCTTGACTCGCTGGGCTCAAGCAGTCTTCCCACCTCAGCCTCCCAAGTATCTGAGTCTTATAGGCATGCACCACCATGCCCCGCTAATTTTCTTTGGATTTTTGTAGAGAGGAAGTCTCACTTTGTTGCCCAGGCTAGTCTCAAACTGCTGGCCTCAAGTGATCCTCTGCCTCAGCCTCCCAAAGTGCTGGGATTAAAGATTACCTGGCCTGGAGTGACTATACTAGTATCAGACAAAGTAGATGTTAGAGAAAAGAATAAAGGATCAATCCCACTAAGAAAACTTGGCAATTCTAAATGTATACACACCAAAAAACAGAGCGTCAAGATATGTGAAACAAAAACTGCCAGAGCTAAAAGGAGAAGAACACAAAGTCACAATTACAGTTGGGGACTTCTATATCCCACTATGAACAGTTGATAGAACTACTAGACAGAATGTTAGTAAAGATGTAACAGTGCCATCAAACAACAAAATCTCATAGACATTGATAGAAATTCCACTCAGTGACAGAGTATACATTATTCTCAGGTGTCCATTAAACACTCACCAAGATGGATCTTGGGTCATAAAACCAACTTGAATCAATTTAAAAGATTGAAATTATGATGGGGCATGGTGGTTTGTGCCTATAATCCCAGCACTTTGGGAAGCTGATGTGGGAGGACTGCTTGAGACCAGTCAGTTTGGGCCACATGGCAAGACCTCCATCTCTTCAAAAAAAATGTTTTTTTGTAAATTATTCAGGTATGGTGGCACGTGCCAGTAGTCCCAGCTACTTGGAAGGCTGAGGCATTAGGGTCTCTTGAGCCCAGGAGTTCGAGGTGGCAGTGAGCTGTGATCATGCCACTGTACTGCAGCCTAGGCGACAGACTTCATTCTTAAAAAAAAAAAAAAACACAAAAAACTGAAATTGGAATTATTTCAGGTATACAAGGTTAGTGCAATAATCAAAAGTACTCTGCCAGCCGGGCGTGGTGGCTCACACCTGTAATCCCAACACTTTGGGAGGCCGAGGCAGGCGGATGACAAGGTCAGGAGATGGAGACCATCCTGGCTAACGTGGTGAAACCCCATCTCTACTAAAAATACAAAAAAAAAAAAAAAAATTAGCCGGGTGTGGTGGCGGGTACCTGTAGTCCCAGCCACTCGGGAGGCTAAGGCAGGAGAATGGCAGGAGGCAGAGCTTGCAGTGAGCTGAGATTGCACCACTGCACTCCAGCCTGGGCGACAAACTGAGACTCCATCTCAAAAAGAAAAAAAAAGGAATCTGTTATAGTCTAAAGAAAATAAATTGTAAACACAGAAAAATTGTTAAACAGAATCAAATAGCCATTCATATTAAAACTCTCAGCAAAGTAGGAATAGAGAGGAACTTACTTAACTTGACAAAGAGCGTCTACAGAAAGCTTACAGCTAACATCATATTTAATGGTGAATAAGTGAATGCTTTCTATCTAAGATTGGGAACAAGGCAAGGATATCTACTTGCACCACTCTTAAATATAGTGTACTGGAAGTTATTATAGAGATGGAGAACATAGTAGTTGCCATATATTTAGGGATTGGAAAGGGGATGGGGTAGATATGGCTATAGAGGTGTAACATGAAGGAGCCCTATTGATTGTAACCAGCCACTCCAGGCCAGGTAATCTGTAATCCCAGCACTTTGGGAGGCTAAGGTGGTGGTGGTTACACAAAGCTACACGTGATAAAGTTGCATAGCACTACACACACACACACAAACACACACACAAATGAGTGCATGTAAAGTGAAAAATCTGAGTAGACTCTGTGGGTTGTCTCCGTTTCTTGGTTTTGATAGTATACCATATTTACGTAGGATGTCAACACTTGGGGAGACTGGGTAAAAGGGTACACAGGGACCTTCCCTATGTATTTCTTTGCAACTTCCTATGAATCTGTAATTACTTCTCAAAGTTTTAAGCCTCCTAACCTCCTCAGTTTTGTGTCCCATCCTTTCCCTCAAAAATGTTGTTCAGTTTAATTATAATCCTTTCAAATATTCTTTTAAAATGTATAAAGTGTATTTGCAATATCTTTTCCCCCATCCCTTTTCAAGACAGTTTCACATTATACTTATGCTTTGTTGTTTTTTTTTTTTTCACTTAATAGAGACCGTTGCATAGTAATCATAAAAGAATTTCTCCATGCTTTATTTTTTCACATTTAGAGATTACATTGATACTTCTACCATAATGACCAGTTTTCTATTAATGGACTTCTGGGTTGTTCTTTTGCTTTTAGAAACAATGATCTGGTGGAAACCTTGCACATTTACTATTTTGCTGGTGTGTAAATACACTTCTAGGATAAATTACTAGAAATTGGTTTTCTGGATTAGAATTTATCTGTCCTTGTAATTTTCAGAAAATGGCACTGCCAGGCAGCCATGCCTATGGGTCATAGTAGTTCACATACCTACCAAGTATATTTCCCCATATTATTCTCAATAGTTATTTTAAAATTTTAGGACTTTTGACAATATGTTAGTGTTAAAATGGCATTTCAGGCCAGGCATGGTGTTTCACGCCTGTAATCCCAGCACTTTGGGAGGCTGAAGTGGGTGGATCACTTGAAGTCAGGAGTTTGAGACCAGCCTGGCCAACATGGTGAAACCCTGTCTCTACTAAAAATATAGAAATTAGCTGGGTGTGGTGGTGCATGCCTGTAATCCAGCTACTTGGGAGGCTAAGGCAGGAGAATTGTTCGAACAGGGGAGACAGAAGTTGCAGTGAGCCGAGATCGCACCATTGCACTCCAGCCTGGGCGACAGATCAAGACTTTGTCTCAAAAAATAAAATAAAATGGCATTTCAGTGGAGTTTTAATTTTTATTTTTCTTATACTTAACATTGTACATCTCTTCATAGTTTCAAAAAACTTTGTATCTCTTTTCTATAAAGTCTGTTCATATTGTTTTGCATTTTCCCAGTGGATTATTGGCCTTTGTAGCAGTTACTGATTTGTGGGAGTAATTTATAGAATAAGCTCTTTGTCTTTGGTATGAGGGTCAAGTATTTTTTTTGTTTGTCATTTGCCTTTTGACTTTTATTATTGTGTTTTGTCTTATTTTGTTTTTTGCCACATTGAAGTTTTTTATTTTTCTTTAGTCAAACTTATCTCTTGTGGCCTCTTGACTTTGTGCCAGTTAGAAAGGCCTTCGCCACAGCAAGGTTATACATTTCATGGTATTTTAATGCTCTCAGATAGTATAGTCCTGTTGAAATCTGGAGTAACCTCTCCACAGAGAGGAGGCTATGTTGCCTTAGGCAGGAGACTTTATTTCTGGCCCTGAGTCTGGTTCCATGGGTCTTCTCGGCCTTGTTGAAAATCTGGGCCACTGTTAGAACTAGATCAGGTTAATCTCACATCCTCCATAAAGTGGTTCTTTATAGGGAAAGGAAGGAAAGGGAGTCATTGAATGATCTTCTGGCTCTTATCCCATCTCACAGCAACCTTTATTCCAAAGATAGACTGGTAGAAGAGGTTTTTGTCCTATTGCTTGGAGAGCTAGTGGTTGGAAGACAGAGTCCCTTTGGTCTTTAGGGAAGGGAAACCAAACTTAAAGGACCGTTTCTTTCCACTGATCATTTGTGCATGTGCCACTTAGACTGCTTCTCCACAGGGTCAGGCTCCCTGAATCTGAGGAATCTAAAACGGTCCTCCATCACAATGAGAACTTGGGAGGCTTGTCCACATTTCAGCAGCACAACCCTGTGGACTTTTTTCAGAATGAAGTGCTGGTTTAGTGGTCTGTTTTTGCTAAATCTTGTATTTTCAAAATGGGTGTGAAAAATGTTTGCTTAGCATAATTCCCACCCACCCTCTCCCCTTAGGAATAGCCAGGCCAGAAGAAGGAAGGCCTGCTGTGAGTGGGACCGGAAATGACATCACCACCCCACCAAACAAGGAGCTCCCACCAAGCCCAGAGAAGAAAACAAAGGTAGGTGCCAGAATGGTGGTTATCTTCCACTGCCATAATTTTTAAATGGAGTATCTTCTGCTGTTATTGCTTGAATCATGAATGAAATTTCTTTTTTCTGAGCTATTATTGTCCTTCCTCATGTTTGGACATGCTTAGAAAATATCTTGTATTCTCATTTACCACAGTGGCCTAAACCAACTTTAAAATCTCAGCCTTTGACCCTATTATCTTATATATCTGTAAAAAACGTTCTGTAGAGGCCAGGCGTGGTGGCTCATGCCTGTAACCCCAGCACTTTGGGAGGCCGAGGCGGGCGGATCACATCAGGAGATGGAGACCGTCCTGACACATGGTGAAATCCCATCTCTACTAAAAATACTAAAATTAGCTGGGCGTGGTGGCGAACGCCTGTAATCTCAGCTACTCAGGAGGCTGAGGCAGGAGAATCGCTTGAACCAAGGAGTTGAAGGTTGCGGTGAGCCGAGATCATGCCACTGCACTGCGCTCCATTTCAAAAAACAAAAAACAAAACAAAACAAAAAAGTTCTATAGAGATTGTTTCAGCTTCCTTTAAGAACAACAAAAAGGACAATTGCAAAAATATTCTGAAATAAATTCCGAATTATTTGCTATTATCTCAGTGTTAGATGAAAGAAAAAAAAGATTCTGAAATATCCATTCATGAAAAGAGAATGCAGATTTTGAAGGTGGATCATATAGCTTCAGATGCATAACTAGTACTTATTGCAAAGTTCAAAAGCCACACTATAGGCTGTGGCTGTTGTCCCATCAAGATACAGGTAGTTTCAGCATGTTGTCCAGGGTCTTCAAAAAATTAAAAAGTTATTAAAAAAAATACAGGTAATAATGGCTGAATCACCTCCTGATGCTTTTCATTTAGAATAGCCACCAAAAGTTAGTTAATTATTAAGAGTTAATTAATTGTTTTACTGAATTAAATCTTCAGGTGCCAAACTGCCAGAATTTGTGCCACTATCATTAAGAAACTATTCCCAGGCCAGGCGCAGTGGCTCACGCCTGTAATCCCAGCACTTTGGGAGGCCGAGGCGGGCAGATCACAAGGTCAGGAGATCGAGACCCTCCTGGCTAAAACGGTGAAACCCTGTCTGTACTAAAAATACAAAAAATTAGCTGGGCGTGGTGGCACACGCTGGTAGTCCCAGCTACTTGGGAGGCTGAGGCAGGAGAATCATTTGAACCTGGGAGGCAGAGCTTGCAGTGAGCCGAGATCGCCACTGCACTCCAGCCTGGGTGACAGAGAGAGACTCCATTTCAAAAAAAAAAAAGAAAAGAAAAGAGAAACTATTCCCCATTTTCTTTCTCTATCCTGGTCTCATTCCATTATTTACTGAGCTCAGAAGAAAGAAATGCTAATTTTAAGTTGCATCTATCCTCATTGCTTATAATTTTACTTTGAATTGTGCAATTTATACTTTTTTTAATTTGTTTTTATTCTTGTCTGTGTGTTTGATGTTGCCCTTTAAAAAATAAAAAATAAACAACAATCAACCTAAAGCCTTTGGCCACCACTCAACCTGCAAAGACTTCAACATCGAAAGCCAAAACACAGCCCACTTCTCTCCCTAAGCAGCCAGCTCCCACCACCATTGGTGGGTTGAATAAAAAACCCATGAGCCTTGCTTCAGGCTTAGTACCAGCTGCCCCACCCAAACGCCCTGCCGTCGCCTCTGCCAGGCCTTCCATCTTACCTTCAAAAGACATGAAGCCAAAGGTAAGTGGTCACCTAACTACTGTGCCGAGGAAAATTGTTCCCCTCTGAGTGTCAGATAGACAGATCCTTGTTGCTAACAGACAACAAAATCAGGCTGGTGGAATTGGGAAAAGGCAAGGGAAATGGGGGAGAGGGTGATTTGAAAATTGGCATGGCTACTCTGAGCGCACTGCCTATGGGTTAGCCCTGCTCCACAAGGAGCAGCCGAAAAAAGAAACGGAAATCAATTTGGGGCCTATTGATGCAGCCATTAACATTTTGAAGCCCTTTTATACTCTTACCTTTCCCTTCCCTGTTTGTAGGTAATACTCCATCTACTTAGGTTCCTCCTCCTTTCTGTCAACTACCTACTCTTTACCTATTTAAGAACTTATTAACCAGTTTCCTCTACTCCACATACCAATTAGATATTCTTTTTTGGTATAATTCCCACATCAAATTTAATTCTTTGTCTTTCCCTGTTATCATCCTGCAGAAGTTTTATCCTTTGCTATTGTGATATAACTAGCTCTTCCAGCTTATCTCAGCGTGTTCCAGCATGATGTGATAACTTCCTTTGCTTTGGGCATTAGGCCACCTCTCACTGAGCTACTTTTGAAGTCATCCAGTTTTCCAGGTCACCCACGGTTTCTGTATTGCCCAGAAACTGGTCACATTTGGAGCAGCATTAGTGTTATAGAATTGCTCCAGGAGGAAAGGATAGTGGAGGCTGTGGCTGCCTTCCTTAACATCTTGTCTTATTTGAGAAGGGCCTTTAGGTCAGCCTGATAGTACTCTTTAAATTCATGGTACGAAATAGTTTCCCATGTTAAAATGTCAGTTTTTAATGTAATATGGTGAAGAAAACTGTGGAACCTAGGAGTTGAAGTCTAGGCTGAAACCCCGGCCAAGAAACTGAGAAATCCTCTCATAAACTAGTAATGATAAAATCTTGTAAAGCTTTCTCTCTGATCCTCATTTATCCAGTTGGTTGCTTTTCTTGATCTTTAGAAAACAATAGGTTTGAGGCCGGGCGTGGTGGCTCACGCTTGTAATCCCAGCACTTTGGGAGGCCGAGGCAGGCGGATCACGAGGTCAGGAGATCAAGACCACAGTGAAACCCCGTCTCTACTAAAAATACAAAAATATTAGCCAGGCGTGGTGGCGGGCGCCTGTAGTCCCAGCTACTCGGAGAGGCTGAGGCAGGAGAATGGCGTGAACCCGGGAGGCGGAGCTTGCAGTGAGCCGAGATTGTGCCACTGCACTCTAGCCTGGGCGACAGAGCAAGACTGTGTCTCCAAAAAAAAAAAAAAGAAAACAATAGGTTTGAATAAGAGGGCAGAGGGGAGGTGCCTGGAGCCCTGGTGGCAGGTCCTCCCTGTTGCTTATTCAGCAGCAGCTCCCGGGGGGTGACAGAGGAGAGTATAGAAAGGAGAGGTGTCTAGTGAAATTTCACTCTATAAAAATCATATAAATGAAGTGTACTGTACTAGTTGCTTTATATACATGAAATTTTTTTTATTTTTATTTTTTTGAGACGGAGCCTTGCTCTGTCACCCAGGCTGGAGTGCAGTGGCACAGTCTGGGCTCACTGCAACCTCCGCCTCCCAGGTTCAAGCATTTCTCGTGCCTCAGCCTCCCGAGTAGCTGGGATTACAGGCACCCGCCACCATGCCTGGCTAATTTTTTGTATTTTTAGTAGAGCTGGGGATTCGCCATATTGGCCAGGCTGGTCTTGAACTCCTGACCTCAGGTGATCTGCCTGCCTCGGCCTCCCAAAGTGCTGGGATTACAGGCATGAGCCACCGCACCAGTCCTGTTCTAATCTCTTTTATCCAGATAAGGAAATAAAGCTCAGAGAGGCCCAGCGATTTGCCAAATAGCACACTTAGAATTAAGGGGCCAAACCAGGACTGCAGCTCAAGCTTCTGACCCAGATTTAGCCAGTGGCCTCTTCATCTGCAGCTTATTTTGGTAGAAAGATTTGTTGAGACAGAGAGGGAAAAACCTATTCAGAAAAAATAAGTAGATTATGATTCTGGCAGAGAAGAAAATGTAAATTGGGAAACAGCAGAATAGCTTCAGTTAACTTCTGCAGGTTTTTGAAGCCAAGAGCCTGACATCTGAAAGATGCAACATCCTTTTGAGATTTCTATCCCACATAACTTTTTTCTAACTTATTTTATCATTATTACCCTTATGGCAAAATAATAAGACTATGCTAGATTATTCTGAATAATAGTCATAGCATTAAAAATTTGATGCACATCCCAGAGAGCATCTGGTTTAGTCCTCAAATTTTACAGCAATAGAAAAGGGAATCCCTCTGGCCAAAATCCTACATGTTTCCAGCAGAGCTGGTAGCAGAACCACTTCCCCTGATTCCAGCCTGAGAGTTCTTCACACCATACTTAAGGCCTTTATTTGTGGAAATCGTCATTACCCTACATTTGCAGAGTTGGACTTTATTTGATTGGATGCCAGCCCTTAATTTCTAAGTACCTCCTTAGCTGATTTTTCCATTTAACGATATCCTGCTTGTTGCTACCTACATACTGCCCTCTTTATAGCCACTTCTCTTGGAGGAAGAGAGCTGAGCCCACTGTGTCTGTGATTTGGCGTACTCTGTTTTGTAATGTGGTAATTTGTTTACCAAAATAGTGTCTTCATCCCCTATCCCCGTAGAAACCAGGCTAAATTGATTCTTTCCCTTATTCACTAGAGATGTCATTCCCAGCCTCCATGTAAAAGGAACTAGAGTGACCCAGATGCCAAGCATCTACACTTGAGAGACTTTTTCCCTTTTGCTCTCAGACTGTAGCTGTGATATCAGTGCTCTTTATCGCTTCTGTTGGTCAGGCCTGCCTCTTCTCATCGTCTCTGTGCTGAGACCTTTCATCCTTTATTTCCTGACATCACATATTATAAAGCTGGTCCATCATCACCCTTCATTCTAATCTCTTTATCCCGATGAGGAAATAAAGCTCAGAGGCTCAGTGATTTGCTGGAGTAGGGCTGCAGCTCACGCTTCTGGCCCAGATTTGGCCAGTGGCCTCTCCATCTGCAGCTCAGTCCTGTTCAGCATTCTCTAGGTGTGTGTTAGCCAAAAGAATGGCTCGATTTGACTGAACATAATTTTTAGTTTTTGTTTGTGTATGTTTAATCTTTGGTCAAGTATAATACATTAGATTTTATTACATTAAATACATTAGTATTTTTGGCATTTCTACAGAGGTTACATTAAAATATATGTGCGTGTGTGTGTGTGTGTGTGTGTATATATATATATGTATATAATGCAGTAGATTTGGAGGCAAGCGTAGGTTGTGGTGATGTACCCTTCAGGGCTGTTCATTCTCACTGGCTCAGGTTGGATTGAAGTAGTTTTACTCTCTCTTGCGTGCCCTCAGATCACACAGCACCCTGCATGGCCAGTTTGTTGCTTTATGTGGAGGACTTTGCTCTTAGAACCATATATATTTTCCTGTCAGTAGCTGCTGAACCCACAGTACCTCCTGTTCTCCAATACATGGTTGTATAGAAGCATCTTGTGTCCAGGTGCAGTGGCTCACGCCTGTAATCCCAGCACTTTGGGAGGTTGAGGCGGGCAGATCATGAGATCAGGAGATCGAGACCATCCTGGCTAACACGGTGAAACCCTGTCTGTACTAAAAATACAAAAAATTAGCTGGGCATGGTGGCACGTGCCTGTAGTCCCAGCTACTCTGGAGGCTGAGTCAGGAGAATTGCTTGAACCTGGGAGGCGGAGGCTGCAGTGAACCAAGATCATGCCACTGCACTCCAGCCTGGGCAATAGAGCGAGACTCCATCTCCAAAAACAAAACAAAACAAACAAACAAAAAGAAGCATCTTGTAGTGTGACTCCTTGGGGCTATTGCTGACCTGCAGGCCTCACTCCCACTTTCCTATTTCCAGCCCATTGCAGATGCAAAGGCTCCTGAGAAGCGGGCCTCACCATCCAAGCCAGCTTCTGCCCCGGCCTCCAGATCTGGATCCAAGAGCACTCAGACTGTTGCAAAAACGACAACAGCTACCGCTGTTGCCTCAACTGGCCCAAGCAGTAGGAGCCCCTCCACGCTTCTGCCCAAGAAGCCCACTGGTGAGTATTGCCTGTCTTTCTCTCCCATGGGAACTAGGGAGGGGAAAATGGGATCTTGGCTTTGCCCCAGCCATAGCTCTAGCTAGTATCACAAACAGCTGTGCGGGCCTGCTTACGCACCAGTCTTTAGTGGGCTACCTGGAACCGTGGTAGCCCTGTGGTCCTGGTACTTAACAAGCCTTGATCTCTGTGTGAGCTTAGCAGCTGTATGTATTCAGAAAAATCTTGAGTGGAGGCAGAAAAATGTACCGCTCATGAATTTCCAGGTAGAATTTACTCTTGCTTTCTTAGTAACGCACAGCACCTAGCACGTGGTGCTCATGGGCTTACATGATGATAAGAAGAGGGCTATTCAAGTCCATAGGCATGTATTGACAGCCTACTCTTAAGGCCACATAGAAGGCTTATCAGGGCAGTAGAGAAGAATAAGACTCAGTGCCTGACCATCTAATTTACCACTCCATTCCCAGGGACTAACACAGTCCCTGGCTCAAAGTAGATATTCAGTAATTGTTAAATAATGAGGAATCTCACTATTGGATGAACTATCCAACAGGTCAGTTTGTTAACTGTTGTATTAATAAGTATATTTTGTGCAGCCATTAAGACTGATGGAAAACCTGCAGAAGTCAAGAAGATGACTGCAAAGTCTGTACTAGGTAATAGCCCATCTGCCATTTTGTAGAGCCCTAACTTGAACCCCCACCTCCTCTGTGGCTTAAGTCTCCCTTTTTCTCTCTCTCCCTGAACCCATGTTATCTCTCACTCCCTTCTTTGCAGCTGACTTGAGTCGCCCAAAGAGCATCTCCACCAGTTCCATGAAGAAAACCACCACTCTCAGTGGGACAGCCCCCGCTGCAGGGGTGGCTCCCACCCGAGTCAAGGCCACACCCATGCCCTCCCGGCCCTCCACAACTCCTTCCATAGACAAGAAGCCCACCTCGGCCAAGCCCAGCTCCACCACCCCCAGGCTCAGCCGCCTGGCCACCAATGCTTCTGCTCCCGATCTGAAGAATGTCCGCTCCAAGGTTGGCTCCACGGAAAACATCAAGCATCAGCCTGGAGGAGGCCGGGTGGGTCCAGGGAGCTTGGGGTCCTGGCATGCTGGCCCCTGCATCCTCCCCTCCATTTCCACCCACTGTTCCCAGGCCCACCAAAGAAGCAGGCAGTTAGGACACTGGACTCAGCATCAGGGTATTTCAGCCTGGGCTCTGTAGTGGGCTTTGTGCCCCAGCAGCAGGGAGGCGGAGTAGGCTGAGCTCTGGGCTTTCTCTTCCTGTCTCAATAAGAAAGGCTCCTGTTCTAGATGTTGGGGTCTGGGTTTACATTTTTGCTTGGATGTAAAAGGATTCTTTTATAGAAGAAACAGAGGAGGCCTCAGAGACTCTGCAAGTGAGAGAGACACTTGACATGAGCCTAGTTTTTCATGGTTCTTAACCTGCACAGAGAATGTCACGATAGGCAGAAGGTAGAACGCATCTTACTTCCACAACCCATGACTAGAGTGGAATATATCTGAAAGAGGACTAGGGTGTCCTCTTGTGGCCTGGATGAGTCGTGCTGTGAGCCTCTGGCCTTCCTAAATAGCAGGACTGCACTGCATATAGTGATGGAGAAAGATCACAGTGCTTCACTTTTAGGTTTTTCCGGTGGTTAAGATTTTCTGGTTGCATCAATCCCAGAATTATTTAACTGTTGGTAACCATGGGAACTCTGTGTGAAAAGCTGGTGATGAAAGCCCGTCTGAAAATGTTCGGGTCCCTGGAGTAGTGACCATCTTGTCTCCTAGGTCATTCACTACACCACCACCACCATCAGGGGCAGAATACTTAAATTGCTTAATCTGGAGCTGTTAAGAAATTCAGGAGAGACAAAAATGAGGTGGAATCCTGGTGCTGTTGGAAGACACTGATGGCAAGCTGAGATCAGTCTAGAGAAGAGCCTGAGAGTTGCTTGTGGTAGCGACAGTGGCTCTGGTGTGCCCAGCAGGCCTCTGGGCTGTGCTGCTGATGGCCTATCTCCCCCTGTCTTTGCTCTTATGGTTTCATGGTGCAAAAGTTACAGGAGGTCTTGGGTGGGGAGTTGAGTGATTTGATCTAGTGAATTGTTTTCCGCTCCAACATACCTAAAGAGTGTGACACTTTCTATCAGTATTGACTTCCTGTGACCGTGGCAGCTGCTTGGGGCATATCAGAACATTTGGCATGGGGTGGGGGGTATTGTAATTGGAAAATCATGCCCCAGCGCACTCTCAGAATCACTAATTTGGTTGTCTTAGCCTTCCTTTGTGCCTTTTCTCCATTAAATAGTGTCTTGATCTATTCCTCATGTCTCAAGACTATGGCCTGCAGCTCCTTTTTTTGTGGCCCTCTACTCAAGGATCTTTGTCTTGGTCTACCCTGGGAAATGTGTGGTTTTGCCTAGGATCAAAGGCCACCTGCTTTTGCCTGGTGGCCTGACCTGGATATGAGTCCCCTACAGCCTTCTTCCCTTCTTGGCATTTGAGCTCTTATCCTCTTGGTTTGAAATTTGCCCTCCCTTTATCTCCATCCAGGCCAAAGTAGAGAAAAAAACAGAGGCAGCTGCTACAACCCGAAAGCCTGAATCTAATGCAGTCACTAAAACAGCCGGCCCAATTGCAAGTGCACAGAAACAACCTGCGGGGAAAGTGAGTTTTATTTAGACCCACCTCTGGAAGGTGAAGATGGTAAAATACTTCTTCCAGCCTGAGCCACTTGCCCTCTCTTGCACTTTTTCCCTTTCCCTAACTAGTTTCTTCTTCTTCTCCCCTATATTCCCTTCTCTGTGCTTGATGACTCAGCCATCAGAAAATTTTTTGTATTAACCTTGAAAGTTAATAGAGTTGGGAGCCCATTAGCCCTTTGGAGAATATATATATATATATATAATTTTTGGCTGGATAAAATGGATCCAAAGACTTTCCTTCATTTCCTTCACACTGACCTTGATGTGAAACCTACCTGGTATGGATGCAAATACAGTGCACCCACATTTGTTACCAGGAAGACATGGCAGGGGTAATTCCCACCACCTGGAACCCTGGAGCCCCTGTGCTTTACCTTGAACTAAAAGATCCGTGTCATAACGCTACTAGGTATGGAGATAACTTCATTTGTCCTGGTTCCCCGGGTCACCTCTTAACTGAAAGTTACGATGGTCATTCCCAGTGGAAACCCACTTAGTATAGGCATGCGGCATCAACTGGAGGGCAGAGGTAAGCTGAAACCACAGGTTCTTTACCCTTGCCTCTGTAAACCTGGAAACCAGGCCCCTCCTGAGTGCTTGCAACACCTTCCTTCCTTAGCTGTAGCAGGTAGGTGTGCCTCTGCCAGAGAAGCCTGCACTCCAGCCCTTAGGGACCAGCACGGGAAGTCTCAGCCTAGGGCATTCCTACAGTGAAGAAAGCTGCACAGTGGCTTCTGGGTGACTACTAGAGGTCCTAGGTTCAGACCAAGGCTCATTAAGTAGTTTGCTAACCACTTGTTTACCATCGAAGTTGTGAAAAAGGCTAGAAATGAGTAGGTACAATGAGGTATATGGGTTGGAGTTTCTCAGGATTTCTGTACTCTGTGGAGAACTCTTCAGCCTGGGACCTGCATCATTTGCAAAGAAACAAAGTTGGCAACTATTCCTTCTTGAGAAGGTCCTAGGATTCTTTGTTCCAGACTCTTAGAGCCAGGGCCTTGGTGTTTCTCAGTTCCAGGGGAAGCCATTCCAGTACTTTACAGTGTGGTTGTGCCCCCAGGATTGGGCGTCATTGCTGCCCTACTTAGAGCCTGTTCTTTCCGCATGGGCATCTCACAGGGCAGAGGATTAGGCATATGGAGGATTCAAGAAGGTATTTTACCCTTGAGTCAAAAATACTATGCCTTCTCGAGCCCTGAGACAAATGGGCTAAGTGTGGCGGCTGTAGCTGCTCCCCTGGTGTTGGAGATTATGTATCCATTTGTATTCACATCTGAGCACTGGCCCCTCCTTCCTGTTAGTATCATCCGTGCCCTTGTTGCCAGCTGCCCAGTGCTTCTCAGAGCAGCCTTTGCTTCTGAGAGTGGGTCTGGCTGCAGCCATTCCAGGGCCCAGATTTAAGGGAAGCACCCTCTTTGGGTGAGAACAGGTCCACATGATAAGACTTGCAGAGAAGAGCCAAGGACACTGTGCCCAGCTCTTGAAGAGGGAGCAGAGCAAGGAGGTAGGGCTGTGCCTGGTTGGGCATCAGGTTGTGCTGCTGCCTGGGCCTGTGAACCACAGCCCCGCCCCCAAGGAGCGGTGATGACCAACATGCAGTGCCTGCGCAGCTCTGCTCCTGTCGTTGTGTTGTCTGTTCACGTTTTTCACTCCCCTTCTTGCTCTTTCACATTTCTTTTCCTGTGCTTTTCCACATCTGTTCTGTAGAAGGTGGGGGTGGAGGTTTAACAACACTTTTTGTTGGTCATTGTGATCACGTGTGGACTCACTGCCTTCCCTGTGTCGGTTCTAACCAGTCCTCTCCCTTTGTGTTGTTTTTTCTGTTTTCTAACACTCCAGGTCCAGATAGTCTCCAAAAAAGTGAGCTACAGCCATATTCAGTCCAAGTGTGGTTCCAAGGACAATATTAAGCATGTCCCTGGAGGTGGTAATGTAAGTATAAACTCTGGTTAGCCGGCATCTGAGATATAGCCCACTGTGGGGTATACTAGGGAGAGAGCCCTACATAGGTGCCCATGTAGATAGAATCCCAGTGGCCTGAGCTGTGGCGTTCTCTAAGAAGCAGACTAGCAAAGTGAGGGGACCTTGATGCTCCCATGTTAGACAGGGTGTTTCTGGCGAGCCCCTGAACACCAGCATGGTGATATCCATTCAGTATCTTTTTACCCATATGGGTGGGAGGCTTTGGATTTTTCTCCAGCTATGTCAGAGCCTGGGTCTGAGCACAGCGGTCAGCAGCAGACCTGTTGCCTGTCTGGAGTCCGTTCCTGGGATGCGTATGTCTGTCTGCATGCCCTTGAATTACCGTGGGAGTAACTTCTCTGAGACAGATGTCTGGATCTTTCCAGAGCTCATCTTTGAATCCTTGCTATTATAAAATAAGAATTAATCAACATTTTCTTCCTATCCCTTCCCCACGTTTTTCTTCATCTTTGTTGCTCTCCAGCTCTCTGGTTTTTCCTCTACTTTCTTTTTCTCTCCCTACCTTCTCCTGTTTTCTTTTTCTTTTTTTTTTTTTTTTTTTTTTTTTGAGATGAAGTCTCACTTTGTTGCCCAAGCTAGAGTGCAGTGGCGTGATCTCAGCTCACTGCAACCACCACCTCCCAGGTTCAAGCTATTCTCCTGCCTCAGCCAACCGAGTAGCCGGGACTACAGGTACGCACCACCACGCCCGGCTAATTTTTGTATTTTTAGTAGAAACGGGATTTCACTATGTTGGCCAGGCTGGTCTTGAATTCCTGACCTCATGATCCACCCACTTTGGCCTCCCAAAGTGCTGGGATTAGGGATTACAGACATGAACCACTGCGCCCGGCCCTCCCATTTCCCTTTCTGCTCTCCTTTTTTTGTCCCTTTTCTAATCCCTTCCTCCTTTTTCTTCCCCTCCTTTTTTAGTCCCTTTTCCTGTTTTGTTTGTTTGTTTGTTTTGTTTTTGTTTTGATGCAGAGTTCACTCTGTTGCCCAGGCTGGTGTGCAGTGGTGTGATCTTGGCTCACTGCAACCTCCACCTACCAGGGTCAATCGATTCTCCTGTCTCAGCCTCCCGAGTAGCTGGGGCTACAGGCATGCGCCACCACGCCTAGCTAATTTTTGTATTCTTAGTAGAGACGGGGTTTCATCATGCTGGCCAGGTTGGCTTTGAACTCCTGACCTCGTGATCTGCCCGCCTTGGCCTCCCAAAGTGCTGGGATTACAGGCGTGAGCCACTGCGCCCAGACTTTCCCTCCTTATCTTTTTGTCTTCTTTCCTCTTCCACCCAAACATCCTTCTTTTTGTCTTGCTGCCATTGTGTGCCAGCTCTATGATGTGTATTAGGGACACAGGTGATCCCAGCTCACAGGGAGGTTCTGGTCTAGGGAGAGATAGGGCGAAGTCTTACTGTCGTTAAGTGTGTGAAGAACACTCTGTGTGCTTTCCGCTTGTCACTGTGACAGTGCCTAGGCAAGTGGTACTCTGTGGAGTTATGCCAGAGGCACAAGAAGCTGCCATGCACAGCCCCTGCCCTCACCGCTCCCTTCCAGGCCAAGTGAGACAGCCTGTCTTGCCTCCGTTTCTTTTGAGTTCATTCGGTTCTTTCTCCTTACTGTCCTGAACTGGACTAGGTCCTGCTCCACTTACCCTTATCATTTTTAGACTCTGTTAACACTCCTGCCTCCTCCTTGGTGATCATGACATCCTGCCCATGGCCTACAGACACCCCCAGCAGTTCTATCTTGAGGAATGCGGCCATGAGTTTCTCTTGCCCCACACAACTCTCCTTCCTGCCCCTCCTTCCTGGTCATCTTCTCACCACTGCCTCTTTCTGGCCTGGGTAGAAATGGCATCCTTTACACTCGAGTGGAGTTGCTTGACCAGACTAATTAGTCAGCCTGGAATAGGATCAGCTGAAGTGAGGTGACAAAGATCCAGCCCACGAGGGGCCCAGGCAGCCGCTGAGCCTGGCTTTGTCCTGGATGAAAACAGAAGGTGAACAGGGGTTCTGGGGGAACCGGGTCACTTGTGTAGGTGAGACATAGAGATGTATTTGTGTGTGTTGTGTGGTGCATGTAAGAGCTCTGAAAATAGTCATCATTAATGTATCACCTGCTGTGATCTTTCCATACTGCCTACACATGACCTCACATGTATAGGGTTTTTTTGTTTTGTTTTGTTTTGTTGTTTTCAGGGTGAATGTATTTTTAAAGCCTTTTCACTTTAGGAGGCTTCCTTAAACAGAGAGAATTAGGGCGACTACTGTCTTTCCTGGTGGGAAGATAAGGGTAAACAACAGCTGACCACAGCTGGACCCAGGTGCTTTGTTTCCTTCCATAGCCTCTGTCAGTCCCTCCCTAAAGCCACCACAAGGAAATGTGAAGTTTAAAATGATGAGCCCCCCGGCTGGGCACCATAGTAAGACCCCCGTCTCTACAAAAAAAAGTCTTGCTCTGTCGCCCAGCCTGGAGTGCAGTCGCAGAATCTCGGCTCACTGCAACCTCCGCCTCCCAGGTTCATGTGATTCTCCTTCCTCAGCTTCCCGAGTAGCTGGGATTACAGGCGCCTGCCACCATGCCTAGCTCATTTTTGTATTTTATGTTATGTTATGTTATGTTATTATTTTATTTTTGAGATGGAGTCTCGATCTGTTGCCAAGGCTGGAGTGCAGTGGTGTGATCTCGGCTTACTGCAAGCTCCGCCTCCCAGGTTGACGCTATTCTCCTGCTTCAGCCTCCCGAGTAGCTGGGACTACAGGCGCCCGCCACAGTGCCCGGCTAATTTTTTATATTTTTTAGTAGAGACGGGGTTTCACCGTGTTAGCCAGGATGGTCTCCATCTCCTGACCTCGTCATCCACCCGCCTCGGCCTCCCAAAGTGCTGGGATTACAGGCATGAGCCACCGCACCTGGCCTAATTTTTGTATTTTTAGTAGAGACGGGGTTTTGCTATGTTGGGCAGGCTGGTCTCAAACTCCTGACCTCAGGTGATCCACCCACCTTGGCCTCCCAAAGTGCTGGGATTATTGCAAGAGCTACTGCGCCCAGTCCCAAAAAAAAATATTTTAAAATAAGGCCAGGTATGGTGGCCCTGGGAGGCCTAGACAGGAGGATTGCTTCAAAACCAGCCTGGGTTTCAAAGCAATTTTAAATTAGCCAGACATGTGCCTGGTGGCATTAGGTGGCATGTGTCTGCAGTTCCAGCTTCTCAGGAGGCTGAGAGGGGAGGATTGCTTGAGCCTGGGTAGTTGAGACTGCAGTGAGCCGTGATGGCACCACTGCACTTCAGCCTGGGTGACAGAGAGAGACACAAAAAAAAGGGGGGAGGACCTGCTGTGCAGACAGAACAGCATTACACACACCCCCCACCACTCCCCACCCACACACACATACACAAAAAAATAACGCAGTTAATCACCAGGATGAGAGGCTCAAAACAGGATCCTAGTTAGTGCTCCAAAAATGCCCCCGACAGACACACAGACATACCCCTTTATGAGAGCCAGGAGGACACCAGCGGAGGGGAGGGAGGGGAGTGATGAGCCAGTGCCAATGTAGTGGCTTCTTCTGTGGCTGGTCCCAGTTAAGATTTTGTGTCCGTGTTGGTTCCATTTCACCCTTGCAAGGGGCTGTGCATGTGTAGTAGGTGCTGAGACCTGCTGGCAGCTGACTTCCACAGCATGTTTTGGTACCTGGAGTGTGCCTGCAGGCTCTCATAGAGCGGCAGGCAGCCTGTGTAAGCACAAGCAGAGCAAGGTGTGTGATGCCGTGATTGCTCCTAGGACCACAGAGAGCCAGCATGGCTCTCTGTGGTCCCCGAGGAGGGGACACTTGGGCCAGCCCATAAGGAGGCACCACACATGGTTCCCTGAGGCTGGAGCACACAGTGGAGGCAGGGTGGTGTGGGGGAATCGTTTGGAAGCAGATTGTAGACTCCTCCACATAGCCACTTAAGGAGGGGGAGCTGTAGCCTAGAGGTGGTGGACTTTATTAAGTGAGTGAGGCTCAGTTAAGCTTTTTAAAACTTTTTACTGGGCCGGGCACAGCAGCTCAAGCCTGTAATCCCAGCACTTTGGGAAGCCAAGGCAGGCAGATCACCTGAGGTTGGGAATTCAAGACCAGCCTGACCAACATGGAGAAACCCCGTCTCTATTAAAAATACAAAATTAGCCAGGCCTGGTGGTACATGCCTTAAATCCCAGCTACTCTGGAGGCTGAAGCAGGAGAATCGCTTGATCCTGGGAGGCGGAGGTTGTGGTGAGCTGAGATTGTGCCATTGCACTCCAGCCTGGGCAACAAGAATGAAACTCCGTCTCAAAAAACAAAAACCAAAAAAGAAACAACAACTTTTTATTGTGGGAATTTTCAAACACACACAAGTAGAAAAAAACAGTAAAATGAACTTGATGTACCTTTTACCCTGCCTCATTTACTATCTACATGAGCAGTCTTGGTTTATCTGTATATACCTATTCCAAGTATTTTGAAGCCAGTCCTAGATATATTATTTATTTGTTAATACTTAAGCATATAGCTGGGCGCGGTGGCTCACGCCTGTAATCCCAGCACTTTAGGAGGCTGAGGCGGGCGGATCATGAGGTCAGGAGATCGAGACCATCCTGGCTAACACGGTGGAACCCCAACTCTACTAAAAATACAAAAAACTAGCTGGGCGTGGTGGCACATGCCTGTAGTCCCAGCTACTCAGGAGGCTGATGCAGGAGAATCGCTTGAACCCGGGAGGCAGAGGTTGCAGTGAGGCAAGATCGCGCCACTGCACTCCAGCCTGGGCGACAGAGCGAGACTCCGTCTCGAAAAAAAAAAAAAAGAGGCCGGGCGCGGTGGCTCACGCTTGTAATCCCAGCACTTTGGGAGGCCGAGGCGGGCGGATCACGAGGTCAGGAGATCGAGACCAGGGTGAAACCCCGTCTCTACTAAAAATACAAAAAATTAGCCGGGCGTGGTGGCGGGCGCCCGTAGTCCCAGCTACTCGGGGAGGCTGAGGCAGGAGAATGGCGTGAACCCGGGAGGCGGAGCTTGCAGTGAGCCGAGATTGCGCCACTGCACTCCAGCCTGGGTGACAGAGCGAGACTCCGTCTCAAAAAAAAAAAAAAAAAAATGCATAAATTGATCCATATATATATATATATATATATATATATATATATAATTTTTTTCTTTTTTTTTTTTTTTTTGAGACGGAGTCTCACTCTGTCGCCCAGGCTAGAGTGCAGTGGCGCAATCTCGGCTCACTGCAAGCTCCGCCTCCCGGGTTCACGCCATTCTCCTGCCTCAGCCTCCCCGAGTAGCTGGGACTACGGGCGCCCGCCACCACGCCCGGCTAATTTTTTTTTTTGTATTTTTAGTAGAGATGGGGTTTCACCGTGGTCTCGATCCCCTGACCTCGTGATCCGCCCGCCTCGGCCTCCCAAAGTGCTGGGATTACAAGCGTGAGCCACCGCGCCCGGCCTTTTTTTTTTTTTTTTCGAGACGGAGTCTCGCTCTGTCCCTCAGGCATGAAGCTATAACACATTTAAAATCATATTTTTGTATAAATAGCTTTAACATTTCAAGTTATTTCTCTAGGATGTATTCCTAACATAGGACTCTTATGTCAGAAGCTACATCTGTTTCATGGTGTGGGCTACCTAGGGTTGGTTGGTTTGTTTGTTTTTGAGACGGAATCTCACTCTGTCACCCAGGCTGGAGTGCAGTGATGTGATAGCTCACTGCAACCTCCACCTCCCAGGTTCAAGCAATTCTCCTGTCTCAGCCTCCTGCATAGCTGGGACTACAGGCACCTGCCACCACGCCCAGTTAATTTTTTGTATTTTTAGTAGAGATGGGGTTTCACCATGTTAGCCAGGATGGTCTCGATCTCCTGACCTTGTGATCTGCCCACCTTGGCCTCCCAAAGTCCTGGGATTACAGGTGTGAGCCAATTTTTTTTTTTTTTTGAGACAAAGTCTCACTCTGTGGCCCAGGCTGGAGTGCAGTGGCGTGATCTTGGCTCACTGCAACCTCCGCCTTCTGGGCTCAATCAATTCTCCTGCCTCAGCTTCATGAGTAGCCAGGATTACAGGCGTGCACCACCATGCCCTGCTAACTTTTGGGTTTTTGTTGTTGTTGTTGTTTTAAAGACAGAGTCTCGGCCAGGCGCGGTGGCTCACACCTGTAATTGCAGCACTTTGGGAGGCTGAGGCAGGTGGATCACAAGGTCAGGAGTTCTAGACCATCCTGGCCAACATAGTGAAACCCTGAAACCCCGGCTCTACTAAAAATACAAAAATCAGCTGGGCGTGGTGGTGTGTGCCTATAATCCCACTTACTTGGAAAGCTGAGGCAGGAGAATCGCTTGAACCAGGCAGTGGGAGGTTGCAGTGAGTTGAAATCATGCCATTGGACTCCAGCCTGGTGACAAAGTGAGGTTTGGTCTCAAAAAAAAAAAAAAAAAAAAAAAAGACAGAGTCTCGCTTTGTCACCCAGGGTGGAGTGCAATGGCACGATCTCGGCTCATTGCAACCTCTGCCTCCCGGGTTCAAGAATTCTGTTTCAGCCTCCCGAGTAGCTGGGACTACAGTGCCCACCACCACACCCAGCTAATTTTTGTATTTTTTGTAGAGATGGGGTTTCACCATATTGGTCAGGCTGGTCTCGAACTCCTGACCTCAGGTGATCCACCCGCCTCAGCCTCCCAAAGTGCTGGGATTACAGGCATGAGCCACTGCGCCCAGCCTAAGTTTTGTATTTTTAGTAGAGACAGGGTCTCACCATGTTGCCCACGCTGTTCTCGAACTTCTGACCTCAAATGATCCACCCGCGTCAGCCCTCCCAAAGTGCTGGGATTACAGATGTGAGCCACTGTGCCTGGCTCATTCTTTTTTTACTGGTAATTTCCTTGATGGGTAAGCTCAGTGGTTTGTCCTAGAATCTGGATTCTTCTAATTACATCCTCATGGTTTTAATTAACATATTCTGTTGTCCCTCAATTTTCTTTAAATTTATTTGGTTTGGGTTTTTTCCCCACATGCTAGCATGACATGTAAGTAGGTAATGAGGTTTATTCTGTGAGAAATTACATTCATGTCTCATTCTTCAGTTGTCTCTTTTTTTGTGATGTTGGCAATTCCTGGACCTGTGGGTTCAGTAGGCATATGCCGTGGTAAGACTAATTCTAGCATTACTTCTTCATTTACTAGCTGGAATACATCCCTAATGTGAAACTGACTGCCCCTCAACTATTCTTTAATTGCATACTAGACAAAAGGTCAAGAGATAGAGGCTTCAAATATGGAACCCTGTCAAGAAATCTGTGGCCCTGGCCGATGCAGTGGCTCACACTTGTAATCCAAGCACTTTGGGAGGCCAAGGCAGGTGGGCTGCTTCAGCCCAGAAATTCGAGACCAGCCTGGGCCACTTGGCGAAACCCCTTCTCTACAAAAAAATGCAAAAATTAGCTGGGCATGGTGGTGTGCGCCTGTAGTCTCAGCCACTTGAGGGGCTTGAGCCTGGGAGGATCACTTGAGCCTGGGAGGTTGAGGCTGCAGTGAGCTAAGGTCATGCCTCTGCACTTCATCCTGGGCGGCAGAGTGAGACCCTGTCTCAAAACAAGAAAAAAATGTGTGGCTCTACATCTTGGTGAGGGCCCAAGCCTTGGAGAGTGACTCTGTTAACTTCTTGCAGGTGCTGTTGTGGTTACAGCTAAGATGAGCTTGTCACCATTGCTTCAAGACCCATGTTGGGTTGGTTTAAGCAGCTACCAGATCTTTGGCTGGTAAAAGTAACCTTCCCTATGCCGTCTCTTATGAGGGATAAGGATAGGGAGATGTTTGGATGAGGCCTTCATGGCTCCCTCTTCTTGAATTGGCCATTTCTTCCCCTAATAAATAACAAGATACCTTGTTTTAAACCCAGATAAAGCACTTACAATGGCGTCATCAGCACATACTTAGGAGGAGGTATCTGTGCTCTATCCTAAACTTCCATTTTGGAGATACCTATAAATATCTGTATAATGAACTATAGATTGAGGAGAAAAAAAAATTTCTATCTAGGGAAAATTGCAGACTTTTTGGAAAGATGAGACAAAGTAGAGGCTGTGTGTTTTCACAGTAGTAACTACTCTGTATGTAACTATCAAACACGTGAAGCCATTATGGTATAGTTCCTGGTGGTGTCCCTTCAAGAGATGATATGAGAAAGAGACGGATTGAAGCGAGAGCTATGCGAGGCCGTATGGAAGGCACCCTTTGAGCTGGGCATTGAAGGATGGGGAAGAAAACATAATGGATTTGCTGGGTTAGGCATGAGCCGAGTTTTACAGGCAAGACTGAGAATGGCTCTGGCAAGCTGGGGATTGTGGTAGTTATTCTGTGCCAGGCCTTGGGCTGTGGGTGCAAATAGAGAAACACTGGTGGCATTATATCTGTCCTCTGGGAACATGGTGAAGACCATATTTCCTGACACCAAAGAAAGGAAAACAGGGCTCAAGAAGATAGCTCACCATTTAATAGATTGTGGTGAAACCCACCAGAATGGTGCAACACTGCATGGAGTTGATGTGTTGGAAAGTCAGGCTCTCCCACAGTACCTACTAGAGGACAGCAGGGCCACTCACAGGAATGCTGGAATCCCCATCCAACAACTCAGAGGGCATGCATGGCTATAGACTTAAAGATGCACCACCTTTTTTTTTTTTTTTTTTTTTTTTTTGAGGTGGAGTCTCTCTGCCACCCAGGCTGGAGTGCAGTAGCGCGATCTTGGCTCACTGCAAGCTCTGCCTCCCGAGTTCATGCCATTCTCCTGCCTCAGCCTCCTGAGTAGCTGGGACTATAGGCGCCCGCCACCATGCTCAGCTAATTTTTTGTGTTTTTAGTAGAGATGGGGTTTCACTGTGTTAGCCAGGATGGTCTCGATCTCCTGACCTCGTGATCTGCCCACCTCAGCTTCCCAAAGTGCTGGGATTACAGACGAGAGCCACCATGCCCAGCCAAGATGCACCACCTTTAAATGCAAATTTTTGTATTTTTAGTAGAGATAGAGTTTCACTGTGCTGGCCAGGCTGGTCTCAAACTCCTAGCCACAGGTGATCTGCCTGCCTCAGCCTCCCAAAGTGCTGGGATTACAGGCGTGACCCACTGCACCTGGCTGGGAAAATTGTTATAACATGGATTAAGCAGGAATACTATGATTACACACACACACACACACACACACACACACACACACACTGGGAAAATTGTTATAACATGGATTAAGCAGGAATACTATGATTACACACACACACACACACACACACACCCCTCTCCTCCCCCAAGGGGAAAATGCATTAAAAAGGACTGGAAGTAAATATGTTATTTCAGGTTTCTCTGGGCAAGGAGTTGATAGGTAAGGTTTTGAGATGGAACAAAGGGGATATTTCATGAGAGTCTTGGTGCTGGTGTTTGGACCTGGTGAAATGACAGAAGAGCTGTCTGGAGCATGCATGGACAGGGTCTGCACAGAAAGGCCTGTGGGGTGTGGAAACGGTGGTTTGGTCTGGCTGGAGGTGGGGTTAGAAGTGAAGGCTGGTGGCTGGGCGTGGTGGCTCACACCTGTAATTCCAGCACTTTGGGATCCTGAGGCAGGCGGATCACCTGAGGTCGGGAGTTCGAGACCAGCCTGACCAATATGGAGAAACCCTGTCTCTACTAAAAATACAAAAAATTAGCTAGATGTGGTAGTGCACGCCTGTAATCCCAGCTACTCGGGAGGCTGAGGCAGGAGAATTGCTTGACCCCAGGAGGCGGAGGTTACAGCGAGCTGAGATCGTACCACTGTACTCCAGCCTGGGCAACAGAGCAAGACTCCATCTTTAAAAAAAAAAAAAAAAAAAAAAGCAGGGCCAGGGTGGGTCGAGGGCTCTTTTAGGTACTTAGGGAGATGACCCTGTCTTTGAACAGACTGAGATAGCAGCTTACAGAGGGAGCGAGAAACCCTGAACATGGAGAAGATTTAAAAGGTAGCATGGGGTTGGCTCTGACAGTACACCCTCTCTCTGAATGAGTCTTTTGTGTCCTTCTCCTCAGGTTCAGATTCAGAACAAGAAAGTGGACATCTCTAAGGTCTCCTCCAAGTGTGGGTCTAAGGCTAACATCAAGCACAAGCCTGGTGAGTGGCACCTCCCTTGCCCACTGGGACTCCAGGGTATGTAGTCCTGCCATGGGTCAGCTGGGCAGCCCGCTGACTGGCAAGGGTTTCATCTCTGTGCCTTTAGCATCCCATGAAGACTACCCAGGACAGCGCAGTGGAAACAACACAGTCCTCATTCTGTCAGGGAGCAGGAGTTCAGGTGCTAACCTCTAGGTGGAGGAGGAGCAGTTTCTTACAGCAGCCATCTGCACAGGCATTCTCTTGAGTACCTACTGTGTGCGTGGAACTATTGAGCTAGGCCTGGGGAAGCGGTGCACTCTGAGCTGAGAACCTGGGTTGGCTCTAAACGAGGATTACAGGAGCTACTGCTGAAGGAGCTGTATAGAGGGCAGTGTTCAGGTCCCACCTATCAGATTCAGGAGCAAAGGGTGCTCCCAACCAGTGAAGCCTCAGCCACTAGCCCTGGCAGGAGAATGGGAGGCGTTCAGCAACTTGCACTAATGCAGTTTCCTTCCAGCAACATGGTTGGCCCAGTGCCCCGTGGAAGTCGCTGTGCAGAGGGTGGGCTCTTGTCTTGGGTAGTCCCCTAGCAGCCTCGTGTCCTAGTTCCTGGGTCTACAGCAGATTTTTGGGTAGGACTGCCGCAGCAGCAGGCACACTGGCTGGCAGACCTGGTATCCCAGAAGGCTAGCCACCACAGGCCAGTTAAGGTGAAGGCAAAACTCTCTTCCCTCAGGGCAGGCGCGGTGTCTCATGCCTGTAATCCCAGCACTTTGGGAGGCCAAGGCGGGTGGATCACTTGAGGTCAGGAGTTTGAGACCAGCCTGGCCAACATGGTGAAACCCTGTCTCTACTAAAAATACAAAAACTAGCCAGGTGTGGTGGCGCATGCCTTTGGAGAATTGCTTGAACCCAGGAGGCAGAGACTGCAGTGAGGCGAGAGTGTGGCACTGCACTCTAGCCTGAGCAACAGAGCGAAATTCTGTCTCCAAAAAGAAAAAAAAAACTCCCTTTCCCTCTCAGCGAAGAGTGTGATCCGGTTTAGAATGTGTTCTATTTAGAAAGATCAAAACAGGCCGGGCGCGGTGGCTCACGCTTGTAATCCCAGCACTTTGGGAGGCCGAGGCGGGCGGATCACGAGGTCAGGAGATCGAGACCACGGTGAAACCCCATCTCTACTAAAAATACAAAAAAATTAGCCGGGCGTGGTGGCGGGCGCCTGTAGTCCCAGCTACTCGGAGAGGCTGAGGCAGGAGAATGGCGTGAACCCGGGAGGCGGAGCTTGCAGTGAGCCGAGATTGCGCCACTGCACTCCAGCCTGGGCCACAGAGCGAGACTCTGTCTCAAAAAAAAAAAAAGATCAAAACAGTTCTGTCCTTAACTAACCATTTTTTTCCCCTTTTATCTGGGAAATCTCCTATGAGATACTTCCTTCTCTAATGACACTGAGTCACTTGGGGTCTAGTTTTTGCCAGGGCTGGGTTTCCCAATATGGGACACCGGGAGACCTCGGCCAGAAGCTGTGCGTGGAGGTCTGCCATGTGAGCTGAGAGGAGATGGAAAAACAGGAGAAGGGGCCCAAGGGGAGCCACGCTGCTGGGTGCGGGAGGGGCTGGGTACTCTTTGAGGGTAGTTTGTCCCGCACCCCTCCCCTTGGTCTCATGGGCACACTCTGGCCAGTGAGCTCTGAACCCTGGGCATGAGTTCAGACCACCTTCCCTCCCCGTCCTAGCCTGAGGTCACTAGATCCTGGGCCTGCCTTGGTCCATGTCTTTCCTTCCTCGGTGCACAGCCTCGGGGTCACTCTCTCCTTTTTATCATTCCTTCTTTTTGCTAGAGTGTGATACAGTTAGGGGCTCAGACAATTTTCACAACCTGTCCCTGTCAATCAACAGATTGGTGGTAACTCTGGGTGAGTCCCTTCTCTTTTGCAGCATCAGTTTTACCGGCTGTGAAGCAGGGACCGTGGCCATGATGACAGGGCATTCATGAGAATTCAGTGAGGCTGTGCCTGAGAAGCACTGCATGGCCCAGTTAGCGGGAGGGCATTCCCACACGGAGTAGAGAAGCAGAGGCTTCGCCCCGGAGGCTGTGCTCGGAGCCCCAGGCCTGCCCAAGCCTAGCCTGCAGCTTGGTGGCTGTGGCATGGGGTGGTGGAAGGGGTGGCATGGGGTGGTGGAAGGGGTGGCATGGGGTGGTGGAAGGGGTGGCATGGGGTGGTGGAAGGGATGGCGTTCCTTCTCTTGGAGGTATTCCCACTGGCTGGACGGAGAGATTGTCTTAGCCTCACTGTGATAAGAGAAGCCCTCTTTAGACAAACATGTTCACTGTTCTTCGTTTGCCACCCAGAAGCAGGTCACATCTTTCTCATTTCTAGATTGGGCATATCACTAGTCCTGGTTTTGCCTGCAGGGATATTCCTCTGCCACCTTAGGTGACCAGTTCCTTTGTGGTTCTAGGTGGAGGAGATGTCAAGATTGAAAGTCAGAAGTTGAACTTCAAGGAGAAGGCCCAGGCCAAGGTGGGATCCCTCGATAATGTGGGCCACCTACCTGCAGGAGGTGCCGTGAAGGTAACGAGTGGGTCACTGGGGAGACACAGCTGGGGAGAGGTGGGAACTATGCAGCTAGGGTTAGGGTCCTCACAGGTAGGCACCTGTCACCGCCCCTCAGTCTCTTCAGGAGTCATGTCTTCACCCACACCATTGCTGTTTTCCCATCATGTATCATCAGTCCTGACCGAGGCAGAAGTGAAGAGGCCCCAGCCCAGCCACCCCTCACCTGTCAGCTGGAGGCAGAACCTTGCTCCTGAGAGCCATGGCCTTCCTAATTGAGCCCATGCAGCCACTTGAGAAGGCCACGGGCTGGGACACAGACCACCCCCAGGCGAGCGGGGGTTCTGCACCACACAGTTCTCCCCGGCTGTCTCACGCGAGGGGAATGTGGGTTCCCGCCCCATGTCAGGCTCCGCTCCTGGGCTGGGAGCAGGACAGCACATTCTTAACTGCCAGTGACAGCAGGCTGCCTGGGGCCTCCCTCTGCAGGGCCTGGCTGGGGCCTCCCTGTGCAGGGCTCTGAGACAGAGCTCAAGTGGCAGAGGTTCCCATCCTCGCGACCGGCTGGGCCTCTTCTCCCTTCCCTCTCTCCTCTCTCCTCCCTTCCTCCTTCCACAGTACTGTGAGACCTCTTGTGTGCCAAGATGCTGTCTGTCCTTTGTTCCATGTCATCTGTGGGTGGGGGGCCCATGAGGGGCGTCTTGCAGACCCCGAGCACAAGGATGGCTGCTGCTGCTCGGGTTCAGGTGCGCAGGGGAGAGGGGCCAGGAGCCACTGCCCTGGGCTTTCCCTTCCATCTCTGCTCCCCAGTGCCAGCCACTGCCCAGCCTGTCCCCTGTCCCATCCTCTCCTGATGCTCTGACTGAAGCCTTGATCAGCTTCCAGGAACATCTCGGCGGGGTCCTTGCTGCCACAGGCTCTCAGTTCGTGCCCCCCACACCTAGTGAGGATGCCGTTCTCGCACCCGTCTCAGTGGGGCGTTAACTTGGCTTTAGTCTCTTGTCCAAGGACACAGCGAGCGAGTGTGGACCAGGATTCACATCTGGGCTTTGTGTTCTTTTCCTTATTCATATTATATCCCTTTCTTTATTAGTTCTGGAATTATTGTTTTTAATCGAGGCCTATTTCTCGCTATGCGGATTAGAAACCACTTCTCCCTTGTCACTTTTTGGGTGTTTGGTGACACAGGCTTTCCAGCTCCCCAGTGGCCTCTTGCAGCTGTTCTCTCTTCTCTGCCTTCCTTACACTGAGTGTTCCATGTCCGCCAAATGTCCTCCTCCTATGAAGCCCTCCAGGCCTCCACAGTCTCCCTGGGTTATACCTCCTTGGACACCTTCTTTCTGCCTCCCATGGACCCCTGATCCCAGAATGGTGCCCAGCACAGACAAGGCCTCAGCACCTGTGTTCCTGACCAGACAGACGTGCAGGCAGGGCTGCCCGGGAGCTACTGAGGACCGCACTCTGTGTGCAGGGGGTGGCCTGGGTTCAGGGAGGGTTTGGGAGGGTGGGCTGCACCCTTCGGGGGGCTACCCTTCAGGCTTGTTGCTCACTATTGTCATGGCTACTTATTTGGTACCAGCCTGAGGCCTGGCACCTCTGCCCTCAGAGAGGCTTCATCAGAGCCTCACATGCCACAGAGGGGCTCTGAGAGTGTGTCACTGGCCCAGCTACTCCTGACCCTCGGGAGTCAGTCTCCCAGGTGAGGTGGGGTGGGTGGGGCCGGGGCACCTGCCTGGGATTCTCCAAGCGACTTTGCCTTGAGCCAGTGGGTGCCGGGGCAGCACGGGTGGGGGCTGTGTGTGAAATCCACCACCATCACCCCATCCCACTCCCCCCTGCAACTGACCCTGCACTGTCTCCCCCACTGTTTCATTGTAGACTGAGGGCGGTGGCAGCGAGGCTCCTCTGTGTCCGGGTCCCCCTGCTGGGGAGGAGCCGGCCATCTCTGAGGCAGCGCCTGAAGCTGGCGCCCCCACTTCAGCCAGTGGCCTCAATGGCCACCCCACCCTGTCAGGGGGTGGTGACCAAAGGGAGGCCCAGACCTTGGACAGCCAGATCCAGGAGACAAGTAAGTGGCTGGGCTCGGCCTAAGGGCCAGCCAGGGGCCCTGCCACCGGCCGCAAATTGAAACTCCTTTTTGACTAGAGTGTGGCCTAAATTTTAACGAAGTAACCTTTTATTTTCCAGGCATCTAATGATGACATTCTGGTCTCGTCTTCCGTCTCCCCCGTGTTCCCCTCTTGTCTCCCCTGTTCCCCTCTCCCTTCCCTCCTCCCATGTCACTGCAGATTGAGACCTACAGGCTGACGTTCCGGGCAAACGCCAGGGCCCGCACCGACCACGGGGCCGACATTGTCTCCCGCCCCCCACACTTCCCTGGCGGCCCCAACTCGGGCTCCCAGGTCCTTGGCCCCCTTTCCCGGGCTGTCCACTAGACCAGTGAGCGCTTGGGCGCCACGCTGGGCGGCCCGCCAGGCTCGCCTTCCCTCCTGCTTTGCGTGCCGGGGCAGCAGCAGCCCCACCCCACACTTCCTCTCACTCCCCAGCCCGGGCCCAGCTCCCTGCTTTGGTCTTGCCCCATCACTGCGCCACTGCTCCGTGGAGGAGGTTGGGAGGGGGTTGGGGTGGTTGAGGCTAAGTTGGGATCTAGGAGAGGAGAACCAGATTCCACCCTCATCTTTGGTTCTTTGGTCCAAACCCAAAAGAAACTGACATGCCCTCCCTCCTCCCTGGATCTACCTAGAGGGAAGAGTGGAGGTGGACTCCGAGTGGTGACAGGACGCTGTCCATGGAGCTTAAGCCACTGCCTCTCCCTTTGGCCCCACAAATGCACCCCCCCATGCAGGTGGTGTCAGGCCCTTCTTGCTGCCCTGCCCCAAGTTGGGGGTCAGTGCTGCCTGTCCCCATGCTTAACATACCCTCCTAGCTGCTATCACATTTTTGTTTTGTCCTTTTATTTTTTTCTAATAACCTAAAAACTGGCGAAATAGTTCTGCAGGTTGAAGCCATGTCTACATGAAAGTCCTCAGTAAGTGTTAGAGGGAACAGGGTGGAGAGATCCTTATGCCACCCCCGCTGGAGGATGTGGGCAGTTTAGGGCCCTGGAGGTGGTGCGGCAGGGAAGAGGGGTGCAGAGGCTGTGGCTGGTGAGCTGGTCAGGCACACAAGGGGCTCTCGGAGCGTGGACTGGTTGGTTTTGCCATTTTGTTGTGTGTATGCTGCTTTTCTTTTCTAACCAAGAGGCTGGTTTTGGCATCTCTGTCCCATTCCCTGGGATCTGGTGGTCAGCCCTAGGATACAAAGCCAGGGCTGGAGAACAAGAAAGGGCCAGGAGATGGAATTCCTTCAGGCCGGCACCCGCACCCTAGGACATGCAAGCCCTCATGTCCAGGGGAGCCTCATGCAGATAGTAGGAAATCAGGTCTGGAAATTTAAAAATAAAAGGCATGAGACTAAGGCCATCTGCTTCCCTTAGGCTCTAACTGGAGAGGGAGGGAGGAGAGGCGAGGCCCACAGAGGGCATCCCAGCTAGGCTGCAGTGAGGAGAAATCCCGGGAACTGTATTGACAAAGATTCTTATTGCACTTGTATTTTTTGTATTAAAGTTTGCATGGTTTCTAATAAAGGATTCAAACGTAAGTTTGTAGTGAAATGGCCTGGGAGATTCCAAGGGCTTCTCTGGAGAGGGATTGGATGCAGTGTAGATTTGCCTCTGAGGAGGCTGCCCCAGACTTGGCCTCCTCAGGCCCCCTCCTGACCTTCTCTGGTCCTGGCATCCCTTGGAGCTGGAGAAGGTAGGGGTCTTGACCTAGGTTTAGATTTGATCTCCATGTGCAGGGAGGCTGTTCTGGGCCTGACAGGTCCTCCTGCTTTCTGAGGTAGCAGTGCCTTGTGGAGGTTTGACACCATGTCCCTAGCTCCCCAAGCACACACCAGGAAACTGTAGGGGCTCACGGAGGAAGTGCTGCCTGGGCCAGGGGGACCAGCTTTCCTCCGTAGAGACCATGTGCAGAACACTTCCGCTGTGCCCAGAACATGAAGGAGCCAGTGTTTTGTCAGCAGGAGGAAGGGCCTGCTGGGATGAAAGTGGGAAGGAAACAGGGTTGGGTAGTCAGGAGACACCCCAGGGGCAACAGCACAGGCCCAGAGTACCTGCTGCCTCCACTGCGCCTGTCCTGGGGTCATGAGGATGCTGAGGTTGACGACAGGTTCCAGGTCCTTTCACTCCTTTGGCCAAGGGTTGGGGGTAGGTGGCCCAAGTGGTAGTGCTCTCTAGGTAGACAGCAGGAGTGGTCAGAGTTCCCTCGAAGGATCCTGCACACCAGAGCACCTGAGAAGGCCGGGACCAGAGGCCCTGTGTGATGTGTACTCCGCAGCCGTTTGGGGTGGGACATTTCTGTACTTCTCGATTTGCTTATGGCTCAGCCATTACCTGTGTCAGTCTGTGATTCTGTTGTAACAGTTTTAAGAGTAAATAAAGCTGCCTGATGTCCCATCACGCAGGCTCTGTGCTTGTGTCTCGGTCTGCATCTACCTCCCTGATCCTCCTGCCCTCAGCTCAGCCCCTCAGCTGTGAACTTGTGGATGTGGACACGGGAAGGACCACTGTGCCACATAGCCCTGGGCCTCTGCTACCTGCGGAACTCTCCCCCAGTCTGCCTGATAAAGGGCTACTTGACACTTACTTACTTACTTACTGTCCAAAACTACAAGGACAGTGACAGTTCTGACAGGCTTCCTGTGGTGGGTACCCAGAGCAGCAGCTGTGCCAGGGGACTGGGCTGGTTAACAGCACGGCTGCTTCGTGCTCTTGGCGAAGGGAGGAGGTTCTAACCCCCTTCTCTCTCTCTTAAGACTTGGGGCCACAGCCAGCCCCTGTCCCCCAACAATAAACATCTCACTCTCTCTTCTCTCTACCTTCCTCCTTCCTCTTTGGGGAACCACGGCCCAGTGTATGGAGGCCCTGAGAGAGGAGCCCCTAGTGGACAGCAGTGGTCACAAGGGATAAATAGAACTTTATTTTAAATAAACATTTGCACTCTGTACACAGCCCCAGCAGAAGCAGGGCTCAGTCATCAGCTGTCTTGCGCACATCAAAGCTGCCACAGGGTCCTCGCAGCAGCTCTGCCAGTAGCGCAAGCAGCTGCCCGTGCTCCTCCTGTACACTGGGGGGAAGTGCTGCCAGCTCGCTGCGCAAGCTCCTCTCCACCATGCGGCCCAGGGCCCGCCGCAGCTCCTTCAGCAGCCGCACGGTACGCGAGTCACCCTCCAGCCGCAGCAGGTCACTGTCGCTCAGTGAGATGGTGGCCCGGCGCCCGTCATCTGAGGGAACGGAAAAGATGGTGGGGAACTGTGGTGAGGCCAGGCCCCGGAGGAGCAGCTGCAGAGCGGGGTGGGCGGGAGGCCTGCAGGCACCCACCACGGATGTGCACATCCCCGTCGGTCAGGAGCAGCACAGCTAGCGGGTGCACCTGAGAGGAGTCCCGGACGAAGACGCTGCCGTTGGACTTGACTGCCATGAAATACGTCAGCCATCGGCTCCGTAACCGTGTGGCCTCCCTAGGGAACACAGGGCTGGTGAGGCCACCCTTTTGGACCATCCCAGCTGCCCCATCCAGGCCTGCATGCCCTCACCTGTTAATGGTCGACTTGTGCAGCAGGATGTTGCCTGATTTGGTCCTATATGTGACGCTGTTGGGCTTGAACTTCCCCTGCCGGGTGACTTTGCCCTGCCTCACCTGCAGGGATGGAGGAAAAGACGGGTGGGGCTGAGCAAGGAGCTGCAGACAGGGAAAGAGGCTGGGACCTGGTGAACTCCACTCCCTCCCAGAGGCAACACCTGGATGAGGTTGGGGTAGAGGCCGGCCATCAGCACGCCCTTCACCAGCTCCTCCTCCTCACTATACTCGTTGCACTGGGCGGAGGCCAGGGTGCAGTCCGAGGGTTTCCCCACCAGGAAGGCCTCATAAATGTTCTCTGAGAACTGCTTGATGAGTCCTAGGGAGACAGAATGTGCAGTGAACCTACAGCCCCTAGCCACAGGCTGGGGGTGACAGAAGCTCAGTGGGGGTGGGAGGGGCTCAGGAGAGCAGGTGTGGGCCCGGCTGACCGTGGATGAAGCGCAGGCTGGGTGCGTAGAGCAGGTTTTCCTCCAGGTAATTCTCCCGGGAGCTGCGGTCCTGCCAACGCAGCACCTCCTCCCAGCCGGCGACAGCCCGCACAAAGGCCAGGTGGTCACTGCCGCTGTCGTGGCTCAACAGTGCTTTCACCTGGGAGGGGAGAAGAGGGCAGCCGGGTCACAGGCAGGGGCTAGACAACGCCCCCTCAAACAGCAGGGGGTGGACAGCTCCAGGAAGGAACCAGGACTGACCTTGTCCACCTCTGCCCGGTTCTGTAGGCTGCTGCTGAAGGGGTCCCGGGTGAGGCAGGAAACGACCACCAGTAGTGGGTGCAGGCAACGGAAGATGGCAGCCAACACAATGGCCTTGGCCAGCCGGGGGTCGGTGGAGATGTGAGCCAGGCGCTGCCCCAGGGTGGTCAGGTACTCTCGCTGGTCCAGCACCCCTGCAACGGCTCAGCTGTCAGTACCACCCTCGAGAGCCACTCCCCAGCCCAGCCCAGCCCAGCCCCCAACGTACCAATCTCCTGGAGCAAGATCACAGCCTCGTCCACTGCCTTGATGTTTGGACTGTCCACAGCCTTGGACAGGAACTCCACCGCCTATGACAGAGCCAGAGCCCGCCATGAGCCTGCCTCCCACCTGCCTGGTCCCCAGGCCAGCCCCCGCCCCGCCCCGCCCCGCCGCACCGTCTTCTCAGGCATGTGGATTTTTGCTTGCAGCACCAGGTTCTCGAGAGGTGTGCGCAGGATCTCTGGCACTTGGAAAGGGACCATTTTCTCCAGCCGGCTTCGAGGGAACAAGTGGTAGGCAAAGCCGGACTGGCAGCGGCCTGCCCGGCCCCGGCGCTGGATCACATTGGCTCTTGACACCCACACTGTCTCCAGGCAGGACACCTGGAGGAGGGGGCAGGTAAGCAGCACACAGATGCCACTTCCTCAGTGCTTCCCCACTCCCTGAGTAACCCTCACCAGCCCCCCACGTCAGGAACACTGAGACCCCACAAGCGTGGCCTTCTGAAGACACACAAAGCAGGTCTAAGGTAGATCTGGGCTGGGGACCACCTCGAAACGGAGTCCCTCCCCCAGTGGTTGGCCGGGCCCAGGAGGTAGGCGCCACCTTGGTCTTCAGGTCATAGCGTTCTTCCTTGTGCAGCCCACTGTCCACCACATGCACAATGTCATTGATTGTGATGGAAGTCTCAGCAATGTTGGTGGCCAAGACAATCTTGCGCACCCCAACTGGAGGCTGCTGGAATATGGCCTTCTGATCCATCATGGGGATGTTGGAGTGCACTGGCGGGCAAGACACACACTGGTTATGGGCACTGCTTCCACCAGAATTCCCCCCTGGAATGTGGGCAGGGCAAGGATTTTGACCCCATTTTGATGAAACAGGTGCAGATAAACACTATGCCCAGTGAAAAGTGCCACAGCTTGGTCAGAAACCAGGACCCCGGGAGTCCCAGTTGGGTCATTCCCTAGGACAGAGGTCAGGCTGGTTTCCAAAGGTCCCTGGTCCCTCCGCCGGGGCTCTCACCTGGCAGGATGAGGTACTTGCTCTCGTGCATGCCCAAGGCCTCCTGGAGGCGCTGCTGCACTCCTTTGATCTCCTGCCACCCAGGCAGGAAGCACAGGATCCCACCTGTAAAGGAGCCCTGGGGCATGAGCCAGCTGCTGCTGCAAACGTGGCCAGGGCTAGCATGGGACAGATGGGGAGGCACCCACCTGGTTCCCCACGAGCATCGATGTGCAGAACCAGATCAGTCACAAGGTCCAAATCGAGTGCGCATTCATCCTCAGACTGGGGTGGGGGAAGAGAGGCCACAGTCACAGCCCCGGGGTAAGGGGTCATGCCAAGGACACAGCCACCTGACTCAGTGAGACGGAGCCGCTTGACATCAACTCTAATCCTCACATGCGTGCCACGCAGGCAGGGTTAGTCCCCAGTTTCTATCAAGGAAACCGAGGATTGGGGAGGGTAACTTGCCCCAGGCCACCAAGCCCCAGGGCCAGGGAGGAGGGGCATCCACGGAGGAAAGGCCAGGAGCCTCGGGTGGGATGGGGGTGTCCCTCACCTCATGGTGCCGGTGCCGGTGCAGGTACTGGTGCTTGCCCAACTTGGCCAGGATGTCCTCCAGGTAGTGCTCCTTGACTGGGTACATGAAGCCAGGCACCTTGATGACGGGGCAGCCACCAAAGTATCGGGAGAAGCGCTCATTGTCCCCTGTGGCACTCATGAGCACCAGCCGCAGGGCCGGGTTGAGCCGCTGCAGGCCCTTGAGCAGGATCAGCAGAAAGTCTGTGTTCACATCCCGCTCATGCACCTCATCCACGATGACGTGGCTCACGCCCTCCAGGCTGGGGTTGCTCTGCAGCTTACGCAGCAGGATACCCACAGTGCAGAAGAGCAGGGCCCCGCCTCGGGCTGGGGGCTTACTTTCCAACCGCACCTGGAAGCCCACGTTCCGCCGCAGGGAGGGGCCCAGTTCGTGGCTGACCCGCTGTGCCACAGACACAGCAGAGATGCGGCGAGGTTGGGTGATGATCACATTGCAGCGGGCACCGCGGCCCTCGGTCACATAGCGTTCCAGCAACAGCTGGGGGATGCGCGTGGTCTTCCCACAGCCCGTGTCCCCAGAGATGACCACCACTGGGTGCTGCTCAATGGCATTGAGGATGGTGTCCCGATGTGGGTCCACAGGTAGCTGGGGGGCCTCCTGCCAGACCGGCCCTCGCCGCCGCCACAGTTCTAGCAGACTCTGGCTGAGACGTACCTCCTCTGCTTCCAACAGGGGCACATAGGGCTTGCCTGTGATAGGGTCACTCAGAGGCCCTGAGTCCTTGCCCAAGGGCAAGATGTCATCACTCTGCAGCCGGAGTTCTGGGGTGATCCATGAACTCTCCACAGGGTACTGGAGGGCAGGGAGGCAAGCAAAACAATGAAAAAGAAATTCCTCATTCACACACAACCAGCCACTCTGCAGGATTCGCCTGGGTCAGATGTTGTGGCCCAACCCGCTGGGCAGAGGATTAATTTAGTCCATGACTGCCCCGGGATCCTTGTGGGCAAGACTGGGCTGCTCAGGCCACGGGGCTCCCAGGCCCCAATCTCAGTGAAGAGAATGGGGAGGTACTACTGCCTGTCGCAGGTGGAGGCCTTCAGTCTGGAGAGATGGAGGCAGACTACAGGGAGCAGGGGGTGGTGAGGGATGCAGGGCCTCTTACATGGTTCAGGAAGGTCTCTATCTTGCGGAGGATGGGTTCGGGCACCTGGATGGTGCACGGTCGGCGCTGGGTCTCGCCCAGCTCACGCAAAGAGGCCAGGTTATACATGGCGTGTGTAAGCGGTTCGTTGTTCCTGTCCACCAGGCCCAGGCTCTGCAGGGGGACATGCAAGACTCAGTTTATGCTCTGGGGCTCCCCAAAAACCAGCCCAGACAAGCTCAGGAGCTCCAAGGCAGAAGCTGTGCCAAGTAATCTCTAAGAGATTTTGGATTTTGGCTGACATGGTGATGGAGGGAGAAATTATGAACTAGGAAAATGCAAACTTACCAAAATAAACGTTTTAAAAAATGAACTAAAGTTAATTCAGGCCGGGCGCGGTGGCTCACACCAGTAATCCCAGCACTTTGGGAGGCCGAGGCAGGCAAATCACCTGACGTCAGGGGTTCGAGACCAGCCTGGCTAACATGGTGAAACCCCGTCTCTACTAAAAATACAAAAATTAGCCAGGCGGGTGGGCCGGCACCTATAGTCCCAGCTACTAGGGAGGCTGAGGCACGAGAATCGCCTGAACTCTGGAGACAGAGGTTGCAGTGAGCCGAGATCGTGACGGTGCACTCCAGCCTGGGTGACAGAGCGAGACTCTGTCTCAAAGAAAATAATAATAAAGTTAATTCAAGAAAAGCTAAACCTGACATGTCACAGCAGAACAGCCCTATGTCTGGAGAAGGCCCTGAGGAGAAACTGCTCGCTGTGCGGCTACAGCCCCCCCAATACCACAATAGGCCACTGTCACCTCTGTGAATTCCCGACATATACTCTCAGACCAGCCAGGCCAGGCCCTCAATGCTAGAACGCACCCCACAGACTCCCTCTTCCTTTGCTGCCTCATCAAAGCCTTCCTCCCCCAATCCTTCCATCCTGCCTCCCAGTCCCTACATGGCACCTGACCCATCTGTGACCCCATCATATACAGACGCACGTGGAATTTCCTGTAAATATCGATTATAATGCAACTTGATCAAACAAGCTACTGGAAGGAAAACGCTGTGTCTTACCTCCCTACATACCTAAAGCCACCTCACCAGAGATAAAACATGGCATTCCAATACCTCAGGCACACGGGTAAAACTAGTCTTGTGTTCCTGTCACCTCTAATGGCTGGACTCTGCTCACCCTTCGGAGCCCAGATCAAACATTACCTCCTTAAAGAAGTCTTCCCCCAACAGGGGCCAACCCCCTGCCTCTGGACATGCTGGAACCATCAGCTATAAGGACCTAAAGGACAGGAATCTGGTCCCCGTGCCACAGGAGGTGCCAACACAAGCACCTTGCTGCAGGAACAGGCTTCCGCCCTCTCCACAGACTTCATGGGTTTTACCCACCAGCCTCACTGACAAATGGCCCTCCAGCCACTGCAAAGCTTGCTCCTTCCCAGACAAGCACCTACCATGCCAAGGTGCTTCTGCTCACCGTGTGTGTGCGTCAGGCCAAAGCTCAGATACCTCCAGTTCTACTCAATCCTTGTTCTGCCCTCGAGTCACAGGTAGCACATCTGTGCCCTCTTTATCTCACCACTTGCCTGTCCCCTCTTCCTCGTCTTTCTCCAGGTTCTTGTTACCTCTCACCATCAGCTGTAACTAAAACATGGTTCCCAGAGCCAACTGTACCCATGAAATGGTGCACCTGACCGTTCAGAGTAAAGCAGGCCCATTTCTGTCTTGTTCTGCAAACTAAACCTCCACCAACATGGGTTGAGATTACGAACTCCTCAGGCAGTCAGACACAATCCCAACTCCCTCCCACTACTGTGCCATCAGCTAAGTCCACCAGCCCCTTTCAAGAGAACGGCCATGGCCGGGAGCGGTGGCTCACACCTGCAATCCCAACACTTTAGGAAGTGAAGGTAGAAAGACTGATTGAGCCCAAGATTTTAAGACCAGCCTTGGCAACACAGTGAGACCCTTGTCTCTACAAAAAATGTTTAAAAATTAGCTGGGAGTGGTGGTGCATACCTATGGTCCCAGCTATGCAGGAGGCTGAGGCGAAAGGATCGCTTAAGCCTAGGAGGTCGAGGCTGCAGTGAGCCATGATCGTGCCACTATACTCCAGCCTAGGCCACAGAGACCCTGTCTCAAAAAAAAGAGAACTGCCAGCTGTCTGCCACACTGTCTCTACCCTGAAGCTGACTGCTTCCTCAATCGTCACTGCAGTCACAAGTCACATTATTCATTCTGCCCACAAAACCTGGGTTATCAGGATCATACTGGACACCAGGTCTGCCTCTCAAAACAGGCCCAGTTCCCCCGGCTTCACACTATTCAGAACAATGAACAAGTTTCCTCCTGGCCTCACCAGGTTCAGGCCAATAGTGTGGAAAATGCTGGGTCACAGGCAAAGTATCTCCACAGGGCCTCTGGGAAAGCCGTGGCAACAGCCACAGGGCCTACAAGCGAGGTCTGCATACCAGCTGTCTTTGTGCCAGGCAAAAGGCCTGCTGTGGTGGTTTCATTTCCTAGAAAATGGGACCCATTTGCCACTGGCACAGGGGAGCTTCAAAACATTCTCATGCACCACACCTAGGACCCTCCTAGACTCACCTTCAGTTTCTTGCAGGCCAAGGCTGCCGCCTTATTCTCAGCCTCTGCTTTGCGGCGCCCCTTGGCAACAAAGGTCATGGGGCAGGGCCAGAGCAGGGTGAGTGTAGACAGCTTGGTCTTGGTGCCCACAGTATGGAACTGCATGAGGTTCTACATGGAAGGCAAGAGAGATGGTTACAGAAATGTAGGGAATGGGAAGAGACTTGGGGCATTCTCAGAATGCCAAGGAGCCCAGAGACAGAATGAGCCACCGTCTCAGCAGGTGCCAGGCGTGAGCCATGCTAGAGGTGCTGCTGCATAGCCAGGAGCAGGCCCATGGGCTCAGGCACCCTAGTCCCAGGCTCGCTTCTCCTGCTATACCTCGACTTCCACTGCAGAAGACAGTGCTTGGGCAATGCCACCACCTGCCCTCCTAGCCCACTGTCATCTCGGCAACGTCGTGGCAGCTGTGGGTTGAAGCTGTCAGCATGAGCTAAAAACCAGGCACATCCTGCGGGAGCAAAAAGGCCCTGCACCTGGACAGAAGCTCTGCTTAACCAAAGCCCCTTCGCCTGGTAGCAAGACAGAAATTCCTACCTCACCAAGACCCACACCTCTAACCCCTCCCCACTGACAATCCACCGCCCAGAAGAGGTATGGGTCTTCTGCTCCTGCGGCCCCCAAGCCCACTCCCTGTGCTGCTGAGACTTGACCTCCATTTTGTCACACTTGCTGCTTTTCTTACCAAGCCGGAGTTCCTCCACCTGGCCTAGGTTTGGGCTGGAGGAACACACCCCCTCGGCCCTCTCTAATACTGCCTTTAGGGAACACTAGACATGACCAAGTAAACGGCCCCCACACACACTTCTAGGAGACCCAACTCACCTTAGCTGTGGAGGATGACGTTGCAATCTGAATCACCTTGGCCAGAAGGTTCTTGGGAAGTGGAAACTGGGTCAGAGCCCTAATGGCACTGTCGTCATCTGTCATCTCAAAGGAACTCCCCCTGGGAGGACCAAAAGTTTAACTGAAAGAATTCTCTCTCTTCCTGGACCAATTTCCCTGAGGCTCTGCGATGTAGGGCTGAGGACGCTGCGCTGCAGCAGGGAGCCAGAAGGCCAGAAGGCATGAAATGGATGGGAAACCGGGCGTTTCTGCTCCTCCCACAGCCACACTGCATGGGGACTGCTCCCTCCATTCCCTCACACAGATAAGACAGCAGAGAGCAGGGCCTCCGTGCTACTGTTCTGCAAAAGCCCAGCCACACAGAAGACCACAGCTGGCTGTCCCCCAAGAATGGGCAGACACACACTGAGTGACGGGGCACACAGGCCGAAATGTGAGGCAGGGGCGCTCCCATCTCAGAGAAAGCTAGCAGAGAACATTCGCCCATCCCCGTGTCAAGGCACAGCCAGCCTCCGCTGCATCCCCATTCCCCATCTGTACCTTGAGTCCCTGAGTGGGGCGTGGGAATCCTGCTGGGTCATGGACAAGAAGTCGGTAACATCTATGGTCCCTTCTTCTAGCTCTTCCTCCTCATCCTCCTCTTCTTCCCGGCCCAAAGAGCGGGATAGGCCCCCAGGTCCCCCTGGCCGAATGCTCTCCGGATTCAGCTGCCGCCAGGAAGTAGGGGGCATGGTGGGTTCCGGACGCCACCAGCTGTCGGCAGGGGAGCCAAAGCGATCAGCTAGCACTCGGTATTTGGCTGCGTCAAACAACTCATTCCGGGGACCCAGCAGACCCCAACCCTGGAGGGGAAAAGGGACGTTTTAACGATTCATACCATCTTTACACCTCAGTCGGCCTGGCCCGTGTCCAGCTACACCGTTAAGTCCCTTGTGTTGTGGAGCCATAGTTTTTCATCTGTTTACCCACTTCAGCCCTAGTCCAGAATTGGGCATGGAACACTGAAAGATGCCTAGCTTTGATACAAACAAATAACCCCACATGGCAATGGATAAGCAGAAGATACTGTTTGTTTTTTGTTTTTTTGACACAGGGTCTCACTCTGTCACCCAGACTGGAGTGCAGTGGCACAATCATGGCTCACTACAACCTCTGCCTCCTCGGCTCAGGTGACCCTCCCACCTCAGCCCCCAAAGTAACTGGGACTAAAGGCATGCACCACCACGCCTAGCAAATTTTTGTGGCAACAGGGCTTCACCATGTTGCCCAGGATGGTCTTGAACTCCTGGACCCAAGTGATCCGCCCACCTTGGCCTCCCAAAGTGCTAGGATTACAGGCATGAGCCACCACACTGAGCCCAAGAAGATACATTCACATAATAACCTAGGAAGCTTCAGTAAATATAGCAATTAAAAAGTACGTAGGGCCAGGTGCGGTGGCTCATCCCTGTAATCCCAGCACTTTGGGAGGCCGAGACGGGTGGATCATGACGTCAGGATATTGAGACCATCCTGGCCAACACGGTGAAACCTGTCTCTACTAAAAATACAAAAAAATTAGCCAGGCGTGGTGGCGAGTGCCTGTAGTCCCAGCTACTTGGGAGGCTGAGGCAGGAGAATGGCGTGAACCCGGGAGGCGGAGCTTGCAGTGAGCCGAGATCATGGCACTGCACTCCAGCCTGGGCGACAGAGCAAGACTCCGTCTCAAAAAAAAAAAAAGGAAAGAAAAGAAAAAAAAACACGTAGCCGGACGGGCACAGTGGCTCACACCTGTAATCCCAGCACTCTGGGAGGCCCAGGCAGGTGGATTACTTGAGGTCAGGAGTTGGAGACCAGCCTGGCCAACATGACAAAACCCCATCATACTAAAAACACAAAAATTAGCCGGGCATGGTGGTGGGCACCTGTAATCCCAGCTACTCAGAGGGCTGAGACAGGAGAATCGCTTGAACCTGGGAGGCAGTGGCTGCAGTGAGCTGAGATGGTGCTGCACTCCAGCCTGGGCAATAGAGACTCCACAAAAAAAAAAAAAAAAAAAAACCAACCTGTGTAGCCCACACCATGATACAGATATAACTTCTGTTATAAAAAGTTATATATAAGAATATAAGAATCCTGAAGGCTGGGCGCGGTGGCTCATGCATGTAATCCCAGCACTTTGGGAGGCCGAGGTGGGCGGATCACCTGAGGTCAGGAGTTTGAGACCAACCTGACCAATATGGAGAAACCCCGTCTCTACTAAAAACACAAAATTAGCCAGGCATGGTGGTGCATGCCTGTAATTCCAGCTACTAGGGAGGCTGAGGCAGGAGAATCGCTTGAAGCCGGGAGGCAGAGGTTGCGGTGAGCCGAGATTGCACCATTGCACTCCAGCCTGGGCAACAAGAGCAAACCTCCAGCGAAACTCTGTCTCAAAAAAAAAAAAAAAAAAAAGAATATAAGAATCCTATGTTAGGAATACATTCTAGAGAAATAACTTGAAACGTTAAAGCTATTTATACAAAAATATGATTTTAAATGTGTTATAGCTTCATGCTTTTCTACAGAAAATATAAATTAAACATTGCCTAAGTCTCTAGCATGTATACAGCAACATGTTGGCCACCTGAGCATCATCAGGAGAGACAAGACCTGGTCCTTGGCCTCAAGCAGTTCGGAATATAAGAGGCAGTTAGCCAGGGGTGGTGGTATGTGCCTGTAGTCCCAGAGACTCAGAAGGCTGAGGCAAGAGGATCACTTGAGGCCTACAGATCGAGGCTGCAGTGAGCCATGATCACACCACTGAACTCCAGCCTGGGTGACAGAGCAAGACCCTATCTCCAAAAACAAACAGAAAAGGAATCTAAGCAGCAGAAGAGAAATGCAGATGGCCAGGGTCTAAGGAACAAAGACGTGAGTGAGATGAGTGAGCAGCTGGGAGAACAGGAGCAAATGCGAAGAAAGCATAGGTTGCAGGAGCTGCCACTGGGAGTGGTAAAGGCGACAAAGTCTGAGGGACAAGAACAAGGCCTGTCAGGTGAATGTCAGGGCCATGTGACAGCAGACAGCAGGGGCCACGGGCCAGGAACCTCTCTACGGTGAGCTTTCAGTCTCACCCGACTCATGACAAGCTGGAGAGTGACCATGGCCTGCCTTCCTAAAACTTTCTCCTTGGGTTTTTGAGATAATTAAATTTAATTTTAAAAATTCTATTCACAAAAGTAACAAAAACCATCACCTACCTAAGGTGAACACATAGAAAGGTAGGGACTAAGAAAGGTCAGAAAGCTATGGACTAAGCACACAACTTGGCAAAAGGATGTAAATCCATGGAGATATACGTTCCTGGATGATAGAACTTTTATGTGTGAGGAGACAAAAACCTCTTAAATTAATCCATAAATTGAACACAATTCCAATCAAAGTCTGCAGAGGCTTCTTATTAAGCATTTGACAAACCAATTCTAAAGTTTGTCTATTAAGAATAGACGCATGAAAACAGCAGGATTATGGGACAGAAGATGGGGCCAAGGTATGCCACACACACATCCGCGAACCCTTGGGGAAAGGCCCAATCCAAGGCTCAGCTGCCACACTTTTGCGTCACCGCCTCGCTTCTGACAAGAATGCCTCTGGTTCCAGAGCAGCAATACAAGCATCCCTCCTTGGCCTGGCTTCCCCAGCAGGACAGCACCATTCTCCCCCTGTCCTTGCAACCACACTTTCACTAGACCAGAGGATCTCGTCCCCATAGGCTCACTGCTGGTCCTGGCCATGCTCCCACACCAGTCCTGAGCTGTATCAACATCCACTAGCCACTGTTCTCGCCATAACCTAGGCACCAACCCATTGCTGGCCCACAGCTCCCCCTGCTGGCGCATGCTGCTCCTCCAACCCATTCTTCCTCTCACCTCCTCAACTGTCCAGGCGCTGTCCGTGCAACTTCTCTAATAGCTTTTTGTTGTTGTTCCTTTTTAGAGAGAGAGTCTCGCTCTGTCACCCAGGCTGGAGTGCAATGGCATTATCTCGGCTCACTGCAACCTCTGCCTGCTGGGTTCAAGCGATTCTCCTGCCTCAGCTTCCTGTGTAGCTGGGATTACAGGCACGTGCCACCACGCCCGGCTAATTTTTGTATTTTAGTAGAGATGACGTTTCACCACGTTGGCCAGGCTGGTCTCGAGCTCCTGACCTTGTGATCCACCCGCCTCGGCCTCCCAAAATGCTAGGATTACAGGCGTGAGCCCTCATGCCTAGCCCTCTAATACCGTTGAAGAAACCTCCTCTACTGCTGCCGCTGGCGTTCTCTTCCATCCAGTGTCCCTGTCTCTGGTCTTGCCAAAAACTACTGCTGTCAGTGATTTTTCCTAAAGGCAAATTTGGCTGTGTCATTCTATCAATTACCACTAGTCAGAAGCCCCAGCAGCCACAGGATCAAATCATTCTGCCCCTGTGACAGCGAAGGCCCTGGAGTTCTCCTCCCTGCCCGTCTACCCCATGGCCCGGCAGGCAGACCCACATTCATTCTCATTCCCCACAGCCACGCATATCCACCCGGGCTCTAAGCCACAGTGGCCTGAGTCTGGAGTGCCTTGCTCCAGCCCTCGGCCCCGGCAGGACCATTCTTCAAGAATAAGCCTCTTCTATTTAGGAGGCTGGGGTGCATTTATGTCCTCCCGTGGACACCTTCTTCTTGGCTGTGGCTGCTGACTCAGTCCCCTTTGCGCTGCCAGCACATTTCACCAAGCCTGCGGGCAATGCGGAAAAAGACATGTGGTTTGGGGGGAAAGCGAAACGCTGAAGAACTGGGAGTACAGCTATTAGAGAATAAAAGGCTGAGTTCTAGAATAAAAAACAACTCCTACAACCACAACAAGATCTCACCTCACACCCATTAGGATCGCTATGATCAAAAAAACAAAAACAACTAGCCTGGGCGCGGTGGCTCACACCTGTAATCCCAGCACTTTGGGAGGCGGCCAGATCGTGAGGTCAGGAGTTCAAGACCAGTCTGGCCAATACGGTGAAACCCTGTCTCTACTAAAAATACAAAACTTAGCCGGGCGTGGTGGTGTGCACCTGTAGTCCCAGCTACTCGGGAGGCTGAGGCAGGAGAATCACTTAAACCCAGGAGGTGGAGGTTGCAGTGAGCCGAGATTGCACCACTGCACTCCAGCCTGGGCGACAGAGCAAGACACTGTCTCAAAACAAAACAAAAAAAGCTATACATATAGATGGGGGAGAGAAAAAGAGATGGAGAAAAATGTGATAATGACCTGCTTCAGACAGGCTGGGATGGCCGGGCACAGTAGCTCATGCCTGTAATCCCAACACTTTGGGAGGCGGAGGCGGAGGCAGAGGCATGCGGATCACCTAAGGTCAGGAGTTTAAGACCAGCCTGGCCAACATGGTGAAACCTCATCTCTATCAGAAATACAAAAATCAGCCAGGCGTGGTGGTGGGCACCTGTAATCCCAGCTATGAGGGAGGCTGAGGCAGGAGAATCACTTGAATCCGGGAGGCGGACAGAGGTTACAGTGAGCCAAGATCACGCCATTGCACCATGGCACTCCTGCCTGGGCGAAAGAGAAAGACTCTATCTCAAAAAACAAAAGTGTGAGTTTAAAGTGCCTTCAAACATCCAGCCAGCCAGTCAGCCAGGCAGAGAAGGATTTCTCAGCTTCAGCATAATTGCTATTTTGGGTAGGGTAATTCTTTGCTATAGGGGGCTGTCCCGTGTACTGTAAGCTGGGAAGAAGCATTCCTGGCCTTGATCTTACGGCTGCCAGTAGCACTCCTCCACCTGTGTCCAATGAAAATCCCTATAGACATTGCCAAATGGCCCCTGGCCATTCTCAGCACTTTTTTTCAACATAGTACTAAAAGTACTAGAAAGAGCAGGCAGACAAGAAAAAAAGGCATCCAAACTGGAAAGAAAGAAGTAAAATTATCCCTGCTTACAGATGACATATCTTATATATAGAAAACCCAAGAGAGCCAGGTGCAGTGGTTCACGCCTGTAATCCCAGAACTTTGGGAGGCTGAGGCGGGTGGACCACCTGAGGTCAGGTGTTCGAGACCAGCCTAGCCAACATGGTGAAACCCCATCTCTACTAAAAGTACAAAAAAATTGGCCGGGCGCAGTGGCTCACACCTGTAATCCCAGCACTATGGGAAGCCGAGGCAGGCAGATCACCTGAGGTCAGGAGTTTGAGAACAGCCTGACCAACATGGAGAAACCCTATCTCTAGTAAAAATACAAAATTCTGGGCGTGGTGGCACATGCCTGTAATCCCAGCTACTCGGGAGGCTAAGGCAGAACTGCTTGAACCCAGGAGATGGAGGTTGCGGTGAGCTGAGATTGCACCACTGCACTCCAGCGTGGGCAATAAGAGCGAACCTCCATCTCAAAAAAAAAAAACGAAAATTAGCCAGGCATGATGGCACACGCCTGTAATCCCAGGCACTCAGGAGGCTGAGGCAGGAGAATTGCTTGAACCCAGGAGGCACAGGCTGCAGTGAGCCGAGATCACGCTGCTGCACTCTAGCCTGGGCAACAGAGCAAGACTCCATCTCAAAAAATAAAAAATAAAATAAAAAATAAAGAAGTTCCTCAAAAAATTAAAAATAAAACTACCATATGGTCCAGCAATATCTGCTCTGGGTATATACCCAAAGGGAATGAAATCATCAGCTCATAGGGATGTCTGCACTCCCATGTTAACTGCAGCATTATTCACAAGTCAAGATACGGAAACAACCTAAGCATCTATCAAAGGATGAATGGTACATATACACAACAGGATATTATTCAGCCTTTAAAGAGGAGATCCGGCCAGGTGCGGTGGCTCATGCCTGTAATCCCAGCAGTTTGGGAGGCTGAGACAGGTGGATTGCTTGAGCTCAGGAGTTCAAGACCAGTCTGGGCAACAATGGAAGACCCCATCTCTACAAAATTAGCCGGGTGAGGTGGCGCACACCTGCAGTCTCAGTTACTCCAGAGGTTTAGGTGGGAGGATCTCTTGAGCCCAGGAGGTGGAGTCTGCAGTGAGCCATGATCACACCACTGCATTCCAGTCTAGGCCACAGAGCAAGACCCTGTCTCAAAATAAATAAATAAAAGTAAAAACATGGATAAACCTGGAAGACATTATGCTAAGTAAGCCAGACAAAGAAAATACCACATGGGCCGGGAGCAGTGGCTCACACCTATAATCCCAGCACTTCGAGGCCAAGGTGGGCGGATCACTTGAGGTCAGGAGTTCAAGACCAGCCTTGCCACCATGGCAAAACCGCATCTCTACAAAAAATACAAAAATTAGCTGGGCGTGGTGGCACATGCCTGTAGTCCCAGCTACTCAGGAGGCTGAGACATGAGAATTGCTTGGACCTAGGAGGTAGAGGTTGCAGTGAGCCAAGATGGCGCCACTGCACTCTAGCCTGGGCAATAGACTGAGACTTGGTCTCAAAAACAAAACAAAACGAAAATACCACATGATCTCACATGTGGAATCTAAAATAAGCTGAATACACAGAAACAAGAGTAGACCTGGTAGTTACCAGGGGCAGGAAGAAAAGAGAAATGGGGAGATGTAGGTCCAGGGATATAAAGTTACATATATATAAGAGTAAGTCTAAAGATCTAATGTACACCATAAGGACTATAATTAATAATATTGTATTATAAACTGGAAATTTGCTAAGAGAATACACTTTTTTTCTTTTTTTTTTTTTCTTTTGGAGATGGAGTTTTGCTCTTGTTGCCCAGGCTGGAGTGCTGTGGCGCGATCTCAGCTCACTGCAACCTCTGCATCCTGGGTTCAACCGATTCTCCTGCCTCAGCCTCCCAAGTAGCTGGGACTACAGGCATGCACCACCACGCCCAGCTAATTTTTGTATTTTTAGTAGCGACAGGATTTCACCATGTTGGCCAAGCTGGTCTTGAACTCCTGACCTCATGATCCACCCGCCTCGGACTCCCAAAGTGCTGGGATTACAGGCATGAGCCAGCGCCCGGCCAAGAGTACATTTTAGGTGCTCTTTTTTTCTTTTTCTTTTTTTTTTTTTGAGAGACAGAGAGAGTCCTGCTTTGCTGCCCAGGCTGGAGTTCAGTGGTATCATCTCGGCTCACTGCAACCTCTGCCTCCCAGGTTCAAGCATCCTCCCACCTCAGCCTCCCAAGTAGCTGGGACCACAGGCAAACACCACCACACCCTGCTAATTTTTGTTTTATAAAATACAAAAAAGGCTTTTCACCCTGTTGCCCAGGCTGGTCTCAAACTCCTCGGCTCAAGTGATCCGCCTACTTCAGCCTCCCAAATTGCTAGAATTACAGGCATGAGCCACCATACCCAGCCTTAGGTGCTCTTACCACAAAAAAAGATAACTATTTGAGGTGACAGATATGTTAATTTGCTTGAATACAGTATTCATTTCATTCTGTGTTTATGAAAGTGTATGTGAATATGAAACATCATATTGTACACATTAAATAAAGACAATAAAAAAATAATTATGCCAGGAGCCGTGACTCACACCTATAATCCCAGCACTTTGGGAGGCTACGGTGGGAGGATCACTGGAGCCCAGAAGTTCAAGACCAGCCTAGACAACATAGCAGGACACCATCTCTACAGGGAAAAAAAAAGAAAAAAAAAAAAGAGGCCAGGCACAGTGCATCACACCTCTAATCCCAGCACTTTGGGAGGCCAAGGCAGGCAGGCTGCTTGAGCTTAGGAGTTTCAGACCAGCCTGGCCAACACGGCAAAACCCTGTCTCTACCAAAAATATAAAAACATTAGCTGAGCATGGTGGCACACACCTGTAGTCCCAGCTACTTGGGAGGCTGAAGTGGGAGGATCACTTGAGCCCGGGAGCCAGAGGTTGCAGTGAGCCGAGACTGCGCCACTGTACTCCAGCCTGGACAACAGAGTGAGACCCTGTCTCAAAAAGAAAAAAAAAAAAAGAATTAGATGTTCCATGAGGAACAAAATCATCCATGGTTGAGAATCACTGAGGTAGAACTACCCTATGGGAGATGGATATTTTCGAGACATTAAACACAGAGAGAATGGTTGAACCTATAAGAGACAAGATTCCCCAGGGAGGAAAGAAAATTAGCTGGGCATGGTTGTGTGTGCCTGTAATCCCAGCTACCTGGGAGCTGAGGCAGAAGCTCTGGAGTTCAAGACCTGCCTAGACAACGTAGCTAGACCCCATCTCAATCAATCAATCAAATCAAGATGTTTTAGAGGGTGAAAGAGGAAAAGGTACTTGAGAGTGACCTAGAGAGAAAAGAGAAGCAGAGGTCTTCCAGTGGCTGAGGACAAAATGCATGGCAGTGCCAAGGCTACAGAACACTGTGGGGATACAGAGGTACACAGAGGCCAGGCAGTCAGCACACATCTGTAATCCCAGCACTTTGGGAGGCCGAGGCAGAAGGATCGCTTCAGCCCAGGAATTAGAGACCAGCCTGGGCAACAGAGTAAGACCCTGTCTCTATTAAAAAAAAAAAAAGATATTAACTGGCTCTCAAGTTAATATAAAATGGATCATTTTATCAGCCCCTCCAGATATAACCATTCATTAAGAATAGTTCAAGGTTCAACAATAAGGAAAATGCCAAGACGATGGGAGAGAGGAATAAAAAAAAAAAAGAAAAAGGAAAAGGCCTGCAGAGACAAAACTAAATACCTAAAGTGTGCAACAAGGAAAAGTATTTAGAGTGGTCCACTAAAGCCTTGTCTTTCTATGTTTTAAATTGAGTAAAATACACATAGGCTGGGTGCAGTGGCTCACACCTGTCATCCTAGCACTTTGGGAGGCTGAGGCAGGAGGATGGCTTGAACCTAGGAGCTCAAAACCAGCCTCAGCAATATAGTAAGACCCCATCTCTACTTAAAAAAAAAAAAAAAAAAAAAAAAGGTAACTAGAGGGCATGAACGAAGATGGCCAAGTCAGCAGAGTGGAGAAAATACAAGCACAGAGAGCTGTTCGCAGTGGATCAGAGCCAAGGGAAAAAATCAGAGCACTGAGTATTTTTGAGGCCTATCGAAAAGAACCAGAAAAGGAAGAATCTGAAAATTAAACAAAAGGGCGAGAGAGGAGATGCAGAAGAGACACAGAAAAGGGGACTATTACAGTTTGGGTATCTGCCCCCTCCACATCTCATGCCAAAATGTGATCTCCAATGACAAAGGTGGGCCTGGTGGGAGGTGTTTGGGTCATGGGGGCAGATCTCTCATGAACGGCTTGATGCCCTCCCCGCAGTAATGAATGAGTTCTTGCCCTGTTAGTTCATACAGGAGCTAGTTGTTTCAATGACTCTAGCTTCTCTCTTGCTGTGGGACACACCAGCTCCCCTTCCCTCCCACCACGACTTCCTGAGGCCTCACCAGAAGTCAAGCAGATGCTGGCACCAGGCTTCTTGTACAGTCTGCGGAACTGTGAGACAAATAAATCTCTTTTTTTTTTTTTAATACATTACCCAGTCTCATGTATTCCTTTATAGCAATGGACTATTACAGGAACAGAGAAAAGAGATGGGTATAATGGGGGCCCAGAATAGCAACAGGGACCTTCCTCTTCAAATGCAGGAAAGAGAAAGGAACAGTAAAAGCCTGGAGACCATGAGTAGAAGAGAAGCTGAGGGAATATGCATCCTGTGGCCTTTTCTTGTCAGAGCAGAGATGACAACTTAGGAAACTGGCCGGGCACGTGGTTCACACCTGTAATCCCAGCACTCTGCGAGGCTGAGGTGGGAGGATTGCTTGAGACCAGGAGTTTGACACCAGCCTGGGCAACATGGAAAAAACCCATCTCTACAAAAAATACAAAAACATTAGCCAGGCATGGTGGCGCAGGCCTGCAGTCCCAGCTACTGGGGAGGCTGAGGTGGGAGGATGGCTTGAGCCTGGGAGGTTGAGGTTGCAGTGAGCCATGATCACGCCACTGCACTCCAGTCTGGGCAACAGAGCAAGACCCTGTCTCAAAAAAATTAGAGCCAGGCACGGTGCTGCATGTCTGTAAACCCAGCACTTTGGGAGGTGGAGGCAGGAGGATTGTTTGAGGCCAGGAGTTAGAGACCAGCCTGAGCAACATAGTGAGACCTCATCTCTACTAAAAATGAAAAAAATTAATACTATTTTTTTTTTGTGACGGAGTCTCATCCTGTTGCCCAGGCTGGAGTGCACCCTCGGCTCACTGAAACCTCCGCCTCCCAGGTTCAAATGATTCTCCTGCCTCAGCCTCCCGAGTAGCTGGGATTACAGGTGCCCGCTACCACGCCCACTTAATTTTTGTATTTTTAGTAGAGACAGGGTTTCACCATGTTGATCAGGCTGGTCTCGGGCTCCTGACCTCATGATCTGCCTGCCTCGGCCTCCCAAAGTGCTGAGAATACAGGCGTGAGCCACCATGCCCGGCCTAAAAATGAAAATATTTTTAAAAATTAAAAAAAAAGTTGGCCAGGCGTGGTGGCTCATGCCTGTAATCCCAGCACTTTGGGAGGCCAAGGTAGGCGGATCACGAAGTCAGGAGATTGAGACCATCCTGGCTAACAAGGTGAAAACCCGTCTTTACTAAAAATACAAAAATTAGCCAGGCATGGTGGTGGGCGCCTGTAGTCCCAGCTACTCAGGAGGCTGAGGCAGGAGAATGGCGTGAACCCGGGAGGCGGAGCTTGCAGTGAGCTGAGATCGCGCCACTGCTCTCCAGCCCAGGCAACAGAGCGAGACTCTGTCTCAAACAAAAATAAAAAAAAAATTAAAAATTAAAAAAAAGTAAGACAGGACTACACTGCTATAGAGAAAAACCTACATGAAATGATGAGAAAAGAAAAAATAGAAACCAACATGGAAATATATCCATCACGCTGTATATCGGAAGTTTTTCATAAAGTAGTTCCTCTCTGTAGTTTTTAAAACCACAGAAAATAGGCCGGGTGGTTTTTAAAACCACAGAAAATAGATTACGAGCTCACGCCTGTAATCCCAACACTTTCAGAGGCCTAGGCAAGTGGATCACTTGAGGTCAGGAGTTCAAGACCAGCCTGGCCAACAGGGTGAAACCCCCTCTCTACTAAAAATACAAATATTAGCCAGGCGTGGTGGTGGGCACCTGTAATCCCAGCTACTTGGGAGGCTGAGGCATGAGAATCACTTGAACCTAGGAGGTGGAGGTTGCAGTGAGCCAAGATCGCATCACTGCACTCCAGCCTGGGCAACAGAGGGAAACTCTGACTCAAAGGAAAAAAACAACAACAACAAAAAAAAACACAGAAAATATATATATATCTCATTGGCTGAACATTAAGAAAGGAATCAGGAAGTGGGAAGGGCTCAGAACAGGTGAGTGGTAGAACAGTGGGCCAACCTCTACCAATAAAAACAAAGGGCAAGGAGTTTCCCAGGAGGAAGGTCTGGGTAGCTTTCACTGAGGGAGGGTCACCTTGAACAGCTGGCAGGCCGCAGCTGCAGCCTGCCGCTCAGCATCGATCTTCTTGCTGCCATAGCCTTCTACCTCCACGCTCTTGGGCCACTTTATGTGCAGTGTGACTTTCTGGGGAAGAGAAGAGAGAAATCAGAAGTCTTGCCACTCCAGACTACAGTTGTTGCAAATTACATGGAGAATAAACAGTGGTGGACCTCACAGCAGCAGACCTCACAGCAGCAATGTGCTAGGTTCAGAGTTGAGAACAGAGGACAGAACCCCAATCCCATCATTAACTCCTTATAAGGCTCTAACTGTTCTCACCGTGAAACCATCTGTTCTACCCCAAGTTGTTTTGCTTCTTCGCCATGTTTTAGCCAGAGGCCAAGCTGGAATCCATCTTCATCTTTTTTTTTTTTTTTTTTTTTGAGACAGAGTCTTGCACTGTCACCCAGGCTAGAGTGCAGTGGCACGATCTTGGGTCACTGCAAGCTCTGCCTCCCAGGTTCACACCATTCTCCTGCCTCAGCCTCCCAAGTAGCTGGGACTACAGGCGCCCGCCACCATGCTCAGCTAATTTTTTGTACTTTTAGTAGAGACGGGGTTTCACCATGTTAGCCAGGATGGTCTCGATCTCCTGACCTCATGATCCGCCCGCCTCGGCCTCCCAAAGTGCTGGGATTACAGGTGTGAGCCACCGCACCCGGCCTCATCATTTTTGTGTGTGTGGGGGGGACAGGATCTCACGCTGTTGCCCAGGCTGGAGTGCAGTAGCATGATCACGGCTCACTGCAGCCTCAACCTCCTGGGCTCAAGCAGTCCTCTCATCTCAGCTTCCCTAGTAGCTGGGGCTACCGGCCTGCACCACAATGCCTGAGTAACTTTTTCATTTTTTGTAGAAATGGGGTCTCACTATGTTGCCCAGGCTGGTCCCAAACCCCTGGGCTCAAGGGATCCTCCCTACTCTACCTCCTAAAGTGCTGGGATTACAGGCATGAACCAACACAACCAGGCCCCATCTTTGTCTTTAAAAATCATCCAGACTGAGAGCAGTGGTGGCTCCCAGCATTTTGGGAGGCTAAGGAGGGAGGATCCCTTGAACCAAGGGGTTTGAGACCACCCTGAGCAACATAGCAAGAACCCGTCTCTACAAAAAATACAAAAAATTAGCCGAGTGTGGTGGCACCTGTCTGTAGTCCCAGCTACTTTGGAGGCTGAGGCAGGAGGATCACTTGATCCCAGGAGTTTGAGTTTACTGTGAGTTATGATTGTGCCACTGCACTCCAGCCTGGGTGAGAGAGAGACTCTGACTCTGTCTCTACAGAAATAAATAAAAGAAATGTTAAAAAATCATCCAGAATGGTTTGCTGGCATGCTTCTATGGTTCCAGAATCTATAAGACTCTAAGGGCAAGAATTATCATCAACTCTAACCCTCTGCAGTCCTTAGTCGATGGGGGCAAAAACCAAGGATCCATATAGGGGCTTGTCTTAGATAAGATGGCACCTCATTTGCCCTGTATTCCCCTTCCCTAAACCAGGCATGTGTATTCTAGCTCTTCTTCAAACCTAGCTTTGCTCTGAGTCTCTGCTGACCATTTTAATTCAGGAAACCCATTCTATGGCCTCCTTGACAAAGAAACCTAAGACAGAAAGGACAAACAGCCTCCTTTCTGAGTCATACCAATGTTTTTCCTTGCCACCAGCAGAGTTACCTTTTTCTTCGGTCCATTTGTGTGCACGTAGACTAGTTTGTCTTTTGCATGTGAGATGCCGAGGGCTCTTCCAATCACACTGTTGAGAAGATTTTTGGGCTGTGGGAACTCTTTTAATAGGTCCCTAGAAGCTAAGAAAATAAGAACAAAAGCATTACAGTTGTGTGTATCAGGGGTGTGTATGTGGGGTATGTATCAGGGCAACCCTGGGCTGGATTCTGAGGATGTTGGCTCATGACCCCAAACCACCCAGGAGCATCTTGGAAAAGAAAAGAGGAATGACTTCAGGGTTTACAGGGAAGAGTGGGGCCAGACCCACTTGAATAACCATATCCTGAAGAAGGGCCAATGACCCACACACCACAGAAGGGATCCTACCAGCATCCTCTTCCCCGCCCAACCTCCTTATTTCATACATCACCTACAAAAGCCTGGTTGGTCAATAAACCCCCCTAGTCTGATGTCTGAAAGACACTAAACAAACAAGCAAGCAAAAAATACGAAAACAAAAATCCACCACACACACAAACTGGAGATCAAGACAATGCAAGGCTCTTCCTAAAATAAGACACACACAAGAGAGACCTGGCCCCATGTATCTCAAGTGATGAGATCCAGATGCTGAATACCAGACCCCAGCTCTCAACCGTATCTAAGCACACTGCAAAAGACTCCCACAGAATCAAACTATGTGTGGGTACTGATTAAAGACCTCTACATCTGGCTGGGCGTGGTGACTCACGCCTGTAATCCCAGCACTTTGGGAGGCCAAGGCGGGTGGATCACAAGGTCAGGAGCTCGACAACCTGGCAAACATGGTGAAACCTCGTCTCTACTAAAAATACAAAAAATTAGCTAGACCTGGTGGCAGGCGCCTGTAGTCCCAGCTACTTGGGAGGCTGAAGCAGGAGAATCGCTTGAACCTGGGAGGCGGAGGTTGTAGTTAGGCAAGATTGCGCCACTGCACTCCAGCCTGGGCAACAAGAGTGAAACTCCATCTCAAAAAAAAAAAAAAAAAACCCCTACATCTGAGCAGGCATGAATTATTCCTCCCCCAAGTTCTCTGGAATCAAGGGGAAAATTGATGCATCAGATACCATGAGAGGTACCTCGCTTCTTTTCATTTGTTTTTTGGATTAATCCCAGAGCAGAAAGGGAAGAGGTATCTACCTAGGGTAAGCTTGTACCAGACACAAGGCTTAACCAGGTCATGAAGAGGTCTGCTAGGAACATGGGGGGCCATATCATTCTCCATTCTACCCTCTGGCAGCTCCAAAAGGAGCTGTATATATGCACATGTGCACCTGCGTGTACACTGATCACCTGGGGAGCTTTTTCACCGCATGGACATCCAGCTCCCCACGGGGGACCTGAGAATGGAAGCGATGTTGGAGGCGACTCTATATTTTGAAAAAGTGCTTCCAAGCGTTCTGATGTAACTCTGCTGCCTGGTTTGAGACCGTTTCCTTGGGACAGACTCCTGTGTCAAGTGGCCAGGACGGAGGACACCTGATCCTGTCTCCCTCTAAGCGGTAACTTGCAAAGCAACTAAGAGTCAAGCAGTTAAGAAACCGTATCTAAGTGGACTTGGCGGGGGGGTTGGTCACAGAGGGACCCAACTTCGAGTGGCCCATTACACCCACTGGTTTAACAATAGAGCTGCACTGAGACCCCCACAACCTCCCCCCCCCACCTTCAGCTCTATAAGGTTGGTGGAGGCTGGCGCTCTCTACCCATCCTTGATGCTTTCAACAGTTTTATTCTCTGCACTATTTGGGAGGCACAAAGCTGGAATCCACCAGAGCAGTCATTCTGTCTCTATTTGAGATCCTGATGTCCCAGGAGTTATTTTGGGCTATTTCTCACACTGCTGAGGGCATGCTTGTCCCTAGAAGCTCTAGCGCTTGGCCACTCATCCTGGCAGGAGTTGGACTTTTACTCGTTTTCCCCACTCCCTCGAGGTCTCGCAACTCTCACCTATTCTTGCCGGGAGCAGGTACTCTAAGGGTCCATTCAAGCCTGTGAGACGCTAAGCTTTACGAACAGCAAGCCCGCTGCCCGCCGACGGATGGCGAACTTGGCCACTACGGAAGAGAGGACCACCGGCCGCCAGGCCCGATTTCGGCCCGCGCCCCTAGCTCTGCCATCCCAGGAGTCAAGGGCGCTGCGGACCGCCCGCCCCCGCCGATGCCCTCACCGTTCACCATGCTTCCGTCGCCTTCCCCAGGCCCGCCGGGGGCCATCCCTGACTCGGCCTCGGCGGCCTCCTTGGTATGGTCGGGGTGGGTGCAGCTTGAAGAGAAGCCGCGCGAGCGACCCTGTCGCCCAGCAGCGCGGGGACCCAGGGGCTGCAGGCGCGGAGAGATGCCGGCGGCCAGCCCCATGAGTCTCCTGGCGGCCGCCATCGTGCTCCCGCCGACCCTGAGGCCTGTGCGCGGCAGGAACCGGGCGAAGAGAACGGGAGCGGCCGGCCCGAGCGCCGCGCGCCCCCTGCGGGCCGGGCGGACCCGAGGCCCAAGCCTAGGCGAGGGCATCGGCAGCCCGTCCTCGCTCACCACAGCCCTGGGCCTTCAGTAGGCGGGCTCGGCGCGGCCCAGGGCTAGGACCCTGCAGAGCTCACTCTCCAGCAAATCTAAACCAGCAGTCATGTGGATGGGAGGCAGGAAGATGGAATGAGGCTTTTTGGGGGGAAATAATGCTAGGCCTTAGCTCAATGTCATCTAAGGAAGCGAAGTTAGTTCCCTCGAGGTCCTACCAATTGTTCCTAACTACCTCTCACGTGCCTCTGGCAAATTGGCAGCCCCATCTTATTTAATGGCTTACAAAGTAAACCTGGTGAAGATCTGGAGCCAGTGCCGGCCGTGGTGGCTCATGTCTGCAATCCCAACACTTTGGGAGGTTGAGGCGGATGGATCCCTTGAGCTCAGGATTTTGAGACCAGTCTGGGCAGCATAGTGAAACCCCAACTCTATTAAAAGTTTAAAAAACGAAAAAGAAAATCTGGAGCCAGGCCAAGGAAGACCTCTTCAACATAAGCAGAAACAGATTTAATCCCCAGAGCTGGAGGGGAAGGTGAAAACACCCAACTTTGGAAACTGCCAAGAATTGAGCCGGTCCAGCGTAAAGTCCAGCAGTGCAAATGCTGTTCCTCGCCAGGCGCAGTGGCTCACGCCTGTAATCCCAGCACTTTGGGAGGCCAAGGCAGGCAGATCACCTGAGGTCAGGAGTTCGAGACCAGCCTGGCCAACATGGTGAAACTCCATCTCTACTAAAAATACAAAAATTAGCCAGGCGTAGTGTCGCTCGCCTGTAATCCCAGCTACTCGGGAGGCTGAGGCAGCAGAATCGCTTGAACCCAGGAGGCGGAGGTTGCAGTAAGCCAAGATCACGCCACTGCACTTCAGCCTAGGCGACAGAGCAGGACTCCATCTCAAAAAAAAAAAAAAAGAAAAAGAAAAGAAAAGAAAATGGTATCTGAAAGTTGAGGGAGACAACAATCCAGACAGAAAGGCACCACCTGGACAGCAGGACCCAAGCCCTTTGTGGCACTTGAGGAAGCCCTCAGGATAGCACTCTGTTCTGACAGCCATTTGGCATAAGGCTGAAATGCCATGATTTCTTAGATTTGCCTCTAAAGAAGCCAAAATGAAGGGCTATACACAAAGCAACACTGGACATGAGTTGTTAATTGTTGAAGCTGGGTGACAGGTACTTGTGGGTTCATTATACTATTTTTTTCTAGTTTACAACACATGCGTTGAACAGATGTTTAGATTTTTATGTTAAAAAAACTCAGCCAGGCGCAGTGGCTCATGCCTGTAATCCCAGCACTCTGGGAGGCTGAGGCGGGCGGATCATGAGGTCAGGGGATCAAGACCATCCTGGCCAACATGGTGAAACCCCATCTCTACTAAAAATACAAAAATTAGCTGGGCGTGGTGCCACGCGCCTGTAGTCCCAGCTACTCGGGAGGCTGAGGCAGGAGAATTGCTTGAACCCGGGAGGCAGAGGTTGCAGTGAGCCGAGATTGCGCCACTGCACTCCAGCCTGGCAACAGAGTGAGACTCTGTCTCAAAAAGAAAAAAAAAAAAATCCAGGGATGCCAACCAATTAGTTTGTTCCCAGGGGGGTCTTTGTCCCTGGTTTGGTTGTGTCCCTACCCAAATCTCATCTTGAATTGTAGCCCCCATAATTCCCATGTGTCATGGGAGGGACCTGGTTGGGAGGTCATTGAATCACGGGGGCAGTTTCTCCCATATTGTTCTCATAGTAGTGAGTAAGTCTCAAGAGATCTGACGGTTTAATAAGGGGAAACCCCTTTCTTTTCTTTTTTTTTTTTTTTTTTTTTTTTTTTGAGACAGAGTCTCGCTCTATTGCCCAGGCTGGAGTGCAATCTCGGCTCACTGCAAGCTCCACCTCCCAGGTTCACACCATTCTCCTGGCTCAGCCTCCCAAGTAGCTGGGACTACAGGTGCCCGCCACCACGCCTGGCTAATTTGTTGTATTTTTAGTAGAGACAGGGTTTCACTGTGTTAGCCAGGATGGTCTCGATCTCCTGACCTCATGATTCGCCTGCCTTGGCCTCCCAAAGTGCTGAGATTATAGGCATGGGCCACTGCGCCTGGCCTTTTTTATTATTTTTATTTTTTTGAGACGGAGTCTTGTTCTGTTGCCCAGGCTGGAATGCACTGGCACGATCTTGGCTCACTGCAACCTCCGCCTCCTGGGTTCAAGCGATTCTCCTGCCTCAGTCTCCCAAGCATCTGGGACTACAGGCACGTGCCACCATGCCCAGCTAATTTTTGCATTTTTAGTAGAGACAGGGTTTCACCATATTGGCCAGGCTGGTCTTGAACTCCTGACCTCATGATCCACCTGCCTCGGCCTCCCAAAGTGCTGGGATTACAGGCTTGAGCCACCGCGCCCGGCTAAACCTCTTTTTCTTTATAAATTACCCAGTCTTGGGTATGTCTTTATCAGCAGCATGAAATCCCTTTTCCTATTCATTTATTTCAACTGGTTTCTAACAGCAAGAGTCACCCTGAGCAAGTATTTTACCTCCACAAACCTCACTGACTCTTGCAAGATAAGGGCAACTCTTTACAGCAGCTCTTGGAACTCTTCTGCTTCTGTGATCTTCTCCTCACTGGTCTAGAGCAGGAGTTGGCAAACTACAGCCTGCAGACCAAATCCAGACCCCTGCCTGTTGTTAGAAAGTTTTATTGGAACAGAGCCACGCTCATTTACTATGTTATTCTATTATGTTATTTGCTACTATCTATGACTGCTTTCATTCTATAATGGCACAGTCAAATAACTGCAACAGAAAGCATATGCCCCACACAGCGTAAAATATTTATTACCTGATGATTACAAAAAAAAGATTGCCAACTCCTCCTCTAAAGGACCTTAAAGACTGGGTGCGGTGGCTCATGCCTGTCATCCCAGCACTTTGGGAGGCCGAGGCGGGTGGATCAACTAAGGTCAGGAGTTCAAGGCCAGCCTGGCCAATGTGGTAAAACTCCATCTCTACTAAAAATACAGAAATTAGCTCTGGGCATGGTGGCGGGTTCCTGTAATCCCAGCTACTCAAGAGGCCGAGGCAAGAGAATGGCTCGAACCCAGGAGGGAGGTTGCAGTGAGCCGAGATTGTGCCACTGCACTCCAGCCTGGACAACAGAGTGAGACTCCATCTCAATCAATCAATCAATCAATCAGTAAAGGACCTTAAAGAAAGTTAGAAAAAAGGGCTGGGCACGGTGGCTCATGCCTGTAATCCCAACACTTTGGGAGACCGAGGAGGGCAGATCGCCTGAGGTCAGGAGTTTGAGACCAGCCTGACCAACATGGAGAAACCCCATCTCTACTAAAAGAACACAAAAAATTAGCCAGGCATAGTGGCACATGCCTGTATTCCCAGCTACTCGGGGGGCTGGGGCAAGAGAATCACTTGAACCCAGGAGGCGGAGGTTGCGGTGAGCCATTGCATTCCCACCTGGGCAACAAGAGTGAAACTCTGTCAAAAAAAGAAAAAAGAAAGTTAGGAAAAAGGCCAGGCACGGTGGCTCATGCCTGTAATCCCAGCACTTTGGGAGGCTGAGGCAGGCGAATCACTTGAGCCTAGGAGTTGGAGACCAGCATGGGGAAAATGGTGAAACCCTGTCTCTACTAAAAATACAAAAAAATCAGCTGGGCATGCTGGTGCATGCCTGTAGTTCCAGCTACCAGGGAGGCTGAGGCACAAGAATCACTTGAACCCAGGAGGCAGAGGTTGCAGTGAGCCGACATCATGCTACCACGTTCCAGCCTGGGTGACAGAGTGAGACTCCATCTCATAAATAAATAAATAAATAAATAAAAGTTAGAAGAAATAAAACAAAGGCAAAAAAAAAAAAAGAGAGAGCCTTAGGCATGCACCCCTTTCTTTACATCAACATTAAGCCTTCTCCGTATTCTTGGAGGAGAGAAAGTTGATTCCTTTCCCTGTGAAAAAGGAGGGAAGTTCTGAAAAAAGAAAGCGTTTACTGGCTCAGTGATCTCTCTATCTGCTTCTGGATCGGGGATGACATCTGGTACTACATGTGCTAAACAACTACATCTAGCAGCACAGAATTAAGGCGTAAAGGATCTGCTGAATACACGGGAGAATGTTTTAGGAACCTATACTTTGGAGGCCCCAGAAAAAGGCAACAAGAGGAAGCCCAAGATAATTCAGGCTTTGGGGCAGAGCAGAGAACTTCTGGAGGGACAGTGGAAGGGACCACCAACACCTAAAGAAACCAGGGGTCTGTGCTCGCTTCGGCAGCACATATACTAAAAAAGAAACCAGGGGTCTCAGCCTATATTTTGGCAACTTACCCAACCATATTTAGATATATTACACATGGTCAAAATGGCAAGAAAGGATCCACTTAGCTGGCAAGGAGACGAATAAGAGGAGCTACAGGAGCCAGGTGGGCACCCGACTGCCCTACCAGGTCATCCGTCCTCATGGCTTCCCCTTCCACATAAGCTGCAGGTCTCTTTTTTTTTTGAGATGGATTCTCGCTCTGTCGCCCAGGCTAGAGTGTAGTGGTGCGATCTTGGCTCACTGCAACCCCCGCCTCCCACGTTCAAGCAATTCTCCTGCCTCAGCCTCCCAAGTAGCTGGGATTACAGGCATGCACCACCACGCCCAGCTAATTTTTTGTATGTTTAGTAGAGATGGGGTTTCACCATGTTGGCCAGGCTAGTCTCGAACTCCTGGCCTCAGATGATCCACCCACCTCGGCCTCCCAAAATGCTGGAATTACAGGCGTAAGCCACCATGCCCGGCCAGCCACAAGTCTCTTGATGTAAACCACCACATCAAGAAGAGGGCACACATCTATTTGAGGCAATGGACAGGAAAGATCAGTTTTGTGGCCCCCAAGATCCTGCCAGAAGTGTCATCCCATGGTGCTTTCTGTGTCTCAAATCTGAGTAGGTGGGGCAGAGTGACAGGGGACAGCTAGAGGTGAGTTTATTGATGTACTCACCCTTTACCTTGGAAGGAAGCCTTGGAAGACATTGGCAGTGGAGGAAGGGGGGTCAAGGAGGTAGGGAGGTGATCATTTTTTTTCAGTTCCAAATCTGATTCTGCTGAGTACTGTGATCAATATAAATGGCCACCATTTTCTGTGCACTGTTTTCCTTATATAAACACCAGAGAGACTGTTGCTGCAACACATCTCCTTAAGGGCAGGAGCACCAGTGAAGCCTCTAGGGAGCTAGAAAGCACAGGGGAGAGGCCTGATCGCTATCCACAGGCTAAGAGAGCTGTTGCTTCGAGCTGAGAGAGAGAAGGCAAAATGCACACACCCACGGATGCCTCCTGGAGGCACAGCCGTGAGGAGAGACCACCAGGCTCAGGGGTCTGCACTCCTCTGGGGAAGAGAGCACAGCATTTGTGGGGCTGCCCCAGAGGCAGCGACTGCTCATCCCACGATCAGTGTTCTCCTCCGCATGTGCTCAAGAAGGCACTGCCTAGCCAACTGCCTGGTTAACCCCGACTAACCGTCTTCAAGCTTAGCCAAAGCACATCTGACACTCTCAGAGCCACTCACCTGCCATGTTGGAAATGTTAACGTTCAGCCTTTTCGAGTTACAGGGCATTTTAAGAAAGAAAAAAAAAAGGGCAATCAACTCTTGTTTTGGTAACGGTAGGGGGGTGGCATTTCTTTAAAACCTAAGTCAAATGGTCAGGGGGCTAGAAGTACTCATTCCTGTCCTGCTGTCGGTAGTCAGGGCTGCAGCAGCAGGAGTGTGAAAACTGCCTGGGACGCAGCAGCAGCATGGGCTGCAGAAACTGAGGTGCTCTGTGTTCCCCGCATTCCTCCTGAGCTCTTGACCTTCAAAGCACTTTACAGACAGACCCTAGAGTAGACATGCTGTCTCTAGATGAGAAAATGACTCTATGACCTAAAACAGGGCTCCTTCTGCTAGGCAGCGGGGTATGAACAGGCAGCCTATGGGGCAGAAAAGAGCAGCTATTAGGACAAAAAGGCTTCCAGGAGCACTGGCCTTAGCAGGCCTGGAAAAGGTATATTAATAAGTCTGAGGGAGAAGAGGAGGCGCTCATGTGCAGCGATGCTTCCCTGGGTCCTATCCCTGGCGCCATCCCTGGGTAGTGGTAGGGCCTGAGGTAAGCTGCCACTTACCTGGTGCTCTAACATTCTCCCCAATCAAAAGGACAGCCTACCTTGCCAAGTGGACTGACAGGCACATTTTAATGTCAGTAAAGTGCTTTGAGGTGCCACATGGGAGACAGGAAAGTGATCTGTGTGTATCCCCAAAGCCTCCAAGATAGAAAGCACTAGGGCTGAGTCAGGGCTGTCTGTTCCAGCCCTGCTACAAGCACCGTGCTCTCTGAGCCACCTGATCAGGGACTTCTAGGAGCCTCAATGCCCCAAGCCCTGCAGATTCTCCATGCTGGTGCTGAGAGAACCACCCAAACTGAGCCTAGGCTTTAGTCCAGGCCACACAAGGAGGCCCAAGAAGAATGCAGGGTCCAGGCCATGAGTCCAAGGATCATGAAAAATTCCAGACTTTTCCAAGTAATTTCTCCCTCAGGGCTCCAATAGCTCTGCTAACCCCACCCTTCCTCACTCGCTTTCTGGAGGCCTGTGGCCCTGGCACCAGGGCTCCCATTGCCACCCGCCTCCCCACAGACCCTGGACCAAGCTGTTGCTGGAGGCAAGGCTCCTCCCTTACCTCGAGAGATGGTCCCTCCTGGGGCAGGGTTGACACACATGGGTGGAAGGCGGGGTGGGGGAAGTTTGCACTGACGCTGCCTGTGCTGGGCCCGATCTGGGGAAAGAGAGAGGGCATCAGGGCGACATGTTCTCACCCCTCACAGTCACAGACCCCTGAACTGACTCACTCAGAGCATCCGTGAGGAGCTCTGGGCAACAGGGCTGCTGGACAGTGCTGGGAGCAGCCACAGGTTCTGAGGAACAGCACTAACAACGCCACACAGGAAGAAGGCAAGCGTCTCATATGATGTGATACGTGACAGCCTTAGAGAGAGCCCTCAAACTCTTCCTGTTCCCTTAGCTACCCCCTATGAGGTTAACACCCATCCTATATACTTCTCTTAGTCTTAAGTTGTGAGGATGTGACAACAGGAGAAAGCTGAAAGCCTTGGTACCACGTCAACTCAAAAGCACCACGTGTCTGCTTCTTATAGTAGCTCCCTACGCCTTCGCTATGGGTTCCCCAGATGGCTACCTCAGCCACCAAATCTCAAATCATTCTTTCCCTCCAAGAGCTGGGCAAGAGAGGGACAACTGGACTATGTGGGTCCAGCTTGAGAGCTAAAACCAGACCCACACTTACCAGCCTTCTCCCTCTTTCTAAAAGAGAATAACCTGCCATTCCAAATACTTCCATTCATTTGGGGGCTAAATGCTACTTATTAGTAACCAGAAAGTACATTTCTAAGAAGTCCCAAAAACTTGAGGTACATGAACGAAAATTAAGACACTCACTGAGTCTTCCACGGGAAGGTGGAAATACATGGATAAGGAAGGCTTAAGGTCCTTTTAAACCACCTAAATGGTGACATTCAGAGAGTCACAAGTCTGGGGGCTGGGAGAAATGCATGCACTCTTTGCTCTCTTTGCCCCTCTGATTTCAGTAGAGTAAATGGGGTAGAAGGGGAGCAGAGATGGCCACACACACCTGAAGCTTGAGAAACCACCTGTTCTACAAAGATGTTCATTTGTGGAATGCAAATTGACTTATATACAATTGGTAAAGAGGAGAACGACATCAGTAAAACATGACTCTTGTTTCAAAAAATTCTGAAGGCAAAGGAGCTGAAAAAGCAGGAGTAGAAATATAATCTTCAAGGCCAGGCGCGGTGGCTCACGCTTGTAATCCCAGCACTTTGGGAGGCCGAGGCAGGCGGATCACGAGGTCAGGAGATCGAGACCATGGTGAAACCCCATCTCTACTAAAAATACAAAAAATTAGCCGGGCGTGGTGGCGGGCGCCTGTAGTCCCAGCTACTCGGAGAGGCTGAGGCAGGAGAATGGCGTGAACCCCGGAGGCGGAGCTTGCAGTGAGCCAAGATCGCGCCACTGCACTCCAGCCTGGGTGACAGAGCGAGACTCCGTCTCAAAAAAAAAAAAAAAAAAAAAGAAATATAATCTTCAGCAGGAAAGAAAAAGCCCTTTCAGTTATTTTTTTTTTTAATTAAAATTGAGTGCCTATACCTATAGAGAATCAAGGTGGTAGATACAAGGGTGTTCACTATACAATTTCTTCAATGTTTCAGTATTTTTGAAATTTTTGACAACAAAATGTTGGGGGCGAAGCAAGTCCTGCACTCCAACCCTCCTCCCCCACAGTCCCAGCTGCACACACTCCTTTACCATAGTGGCTGTTTCAGAACTCCACCTCCACCTGGGCTTCCTCAGTAACTGCCAGCTCTGCTTGCATTAGAAGGCTCTTTGTAGCCCGGCGCGGTGGCTCACACCTATAATCCCAGCACTTTGGGAGGCCAAGGCCAGCGGATCATGAGTTCAAGAGATCGAGACCATCCTGGCCAACGTGGTGAAACCCCGTCTCTACTAAAAATGCAAAAATTGGCAGGGTGTGGTGGTGTGTGCCTGTAGTCCCAGCTACTCAGGAGGCTGAGGCACGAGAATCACTTGAACCCGGGAGGCAGAGGATGCAGTGAGCCGAGATCGCGCCATTGCACTCCAGCCTGGCCACAGAACAAGACTCCGTCTCAAGAAGACGGCTCTTTGTACATTTGCAGCATCACATCACCCTGAGCTGCCTGTCTAGGTGGTCCAAGGCATCTTCCCAAGCACCAATAATTGTTTTTGTCATATTTTGTTCACAAAGTTGCAGTTGCATTGGCCCAATTCTATTTTTCCCATAAGCTCTCTTATAATATTATAGATGTGTGATTTTTTCTTTTTATTTTATAGTTACGTGATTTTACAGAAAACATACATAGGGTTACAGCAGACGTGCTTGTAGGATCTTCTAGAACTAAGTGCCTAGGATCAAGGTTTATTTTGAAACTAATTCCAGCTGCCTTGAAGCTAAGGTTGGAAATGACCAGCTCAACCTCTCCATTCCTGTTTAAGGAGGGTCCTCATTCACATCCAGGGATGCTGGATTGAAAAAAAAAAAAAAAAGAATAAATGATTCAATGATTAGTTATTATCTCATTAAGCATTTTCAGCAATTGGGAGAGAGTTGTTACAATCCCATAACTTCACTGAGCCCACTTCTGACCATGTAACTGGAGAGAAAATGCACATTCTTGCTATTGATCCAGTGTTTTTCAAAGTTTTGTGCTGGCTGTGAAAGACTCAGCTTGCTCTTTTTTTCTCTCTCTCTTTTTTATTGTTCAGCTTGCTCTTCGTAGCCTGAGTCTGATGGCATTACAGGTAAAAAATCAGACAGCTGAGTTAAGATGCTGGCAAGGGTAGTAACAAGTAACTTACCAGGAACATAGGCATTCTTGCCAACAGCTTTGTTAAATTACATAATGAGAAAGATGGTAGCTAGCCACAAGACCCAGTGGGCCACCATCCACAATGCTGCATGGAATTGCTATAGCTGTTTCCATCAGAACCATCAAATGACCCATCCTATTGAGGCTATAAGCTCCAGAGTACCAAGAAGCATCTCTGAAATAGAGCTCTCTTCACCCTAGTGTCTCCTACACAGCAGGTGCTCAATCATGCAACCTCACAGCACACTGCATGGTGAGGCAAAGCTATAGCTCTCCAGTATTTATCAAGGGCATACTATGCCCAAGACTAAGGGTTGAGCACTGACCACAGCCAGGTGCTTTTCCTATATTTCAGCTCTAATATCTTCACTGTAGTCCTGAAGATAGCAGGTAGGAAACAGGATCAGGTAAGTTAACACCTTGCTAGTATTAGGGAAAGCCAGATTCAAGCCCCAGTCAATCAAACTCGGTAACCTCAAGCTTCATAACACCCTAGGAGCTCATAATTTCATGACGAAGAGCAAAGAAACATATAAAAGGAAAACTCAAGCCAAGCACAGTGGCTCACACCTGTAGTCCCAACACTTTGGGAGGCCAAGGCAGGAGGATTACATGAAGCCAGGAGTTTGAGAACAGCCTGGGAAACATAGGAAGACCCTGCTTCCACCAAAAAAAACAAAACAAAAATTATTTTTTTAATTATTTTTTTTATTTCTTAAAAAAATACAGAACAAAACAAAACAAAACAAAACAAACTAACAAAAAATGGCCGGGCGCGGTGGTTCACCCCTGTAATCACAACACTTTAGGAGGCCAAGGCGGGTGGATCACGAGGTCAGGAGACCGAGACCATCCTGGCTAACACGGTGAAACCCCATCTCCACTAAAAATACAAAAAATTAGCCAGGCGTGGTGGCTGGCGCCTGTAGTCCCAGCTACTTGGGAGGCTGAGGCAGAAAAATGGCATGAATCTGGGAGGTGGAGCTTGCTAAAAATACAGAGAGACAGAGTCTCCCAATGCTGTCCAGGCTGCTCTCAAACTCCTGGCTCAAACAATCTTCTTGTCTTGGCCTCCCAAAGTGCTGGGATTACAGGCATGGGACATGGCGCCCAGACAGAAAAAAAAATTTTTTTCTTTTTTTTTTTTTTTTTTAGACAGAGGAGTGCAGTGGCGTGATCTCAGCTCACTGCCACCTCCGCCTCCCAGGTTCAAGCGATTTGCTGCCTCTGCCTCCCGAGTAGCTGAGATTACGGGCGACTGCCACCACGCCCGGCTGATTTTTGTTTTTTTTTTTTTTTTTTTTTAGTAGAGACGGGGTTTCACCATGTTGGCCAGGCTGGTCTCGAACTCCTGACGTCAAGTAGTCTGCCCACCTTAGCCTCCCAAAGTGCTGGGATTACAGGTGTGAGCCACTGCGCTCAGCTGAGGATCACGATTTTTATTGGGCTTTCCATCTCTTTACAAAATCAGTACTATTAATTCAGAGATACTCACCATGAGAAAATCTGTTTTCATCGACCTTTTACAAGTGGGTAGACAATAAAGCCCACTGGTTAGTAAGTAAACACAAAGTGCTAATTTTAGCTAAAAAAAAAAATGTGCTGCCCACACTAATCTCAAGTTCACTTTTTTCTTTCTTACATATAGTCAGCCAAAAAAAAAAAAAAAAGCCCAGGATGACAGAAATTAATTTTTTCAAACAATATGAAAACAGATGGAGTGGCTGGAGACACACAAGGAGGCAGGGACAGGCTGCTCTGAGCCCTGGTACGTCCAGCCCTCCTTCTGGCCCCATTCAATGGGTTACACAGGGCACCACTTGGCCAGGGGTTTCCCAGGCCTCGAGCAACACAACTTAGAGAGAGAAAAGACACAATCAGGAAGACCTATTTAATCAGCAGTTATAGACGTTCTGTTATGGTTCTTATTTATTTGTAAAATATCCTCAGACAGAAGCCTCAGGATCAGCTTCAAGACGGGCTACAGGCCCTTTACTCTTCAGTATCTTGAAGAAGAAAAGTCATGTTTCTAAGAAATACAAAGCTCTCAGGATCTGGCCCCTAAAGTCCCCACAAGCCACTTTACCTCCTATAAATACACTGTGAACTCTACCCTATAGCCCTGTCATGGCTCAATTCTGCCATTGCCTATGCAACTCCCTCACTCCGTGTGCTGTAGAGCACTAATTTCAAGACTTGCCAGAGTTTCTATGATCACTAATGTAAGAATGACTTTGATATAGTGTGGATATTTGTCCCTACCCAAATCTCATGTTGAAATGTAATCTCCTGCCAGGAGCGGTGGCTCACGCCTGTAATCCCAACACTTTGGGAGGCCGAGACGGGTGAATCACTTGCGCTCAGGAGTTAGAGACCAGCCTGGCCAATATGGCAAAACTCCATCTCTACTAAAAATACAAAAATTACCCGGGCGTGGTGGCGCACTCCATCTGTAGTCCCAGCTACTCGGGAGGCTGAGGCAGGAGAATCGCTTGAACCCAGGAGGCAGAGGTTGCAGTGAGCCGAGATCATGCCACTGCACTCCAGCCTGGGCAACAACAGAGTGAGACTCCGTCTCAAAAAAAAAAAGAAACGTAATCTCTGCTGTTGAAGGGTCATAGAGTGGATCTCTTGTGGATTGCTGCTATCCTTGTGATAGTGAGTAAATTCTCATGAAATCTTTTTTTTTTTTTGAGATGGATTCTTGCCCTGTCGCCCAGGCTGGAGTGGGGAGTGGCACGATCCTGACTCACTGCAACCTCCACCTCCTGGGTTCAAGCAATTCTCGTGCCTCAGCCTCCCAAGTAGCTGGGAATACAGGCACATGCCACCACGCCTGGCTAATTTTCTGTATTTTTAGTAGAGACAACAGCATCATGTTGGCCAGGCTGGTCTCAAATGCCTGACCTCAAGTGATCCGCCCACTTTGGCCTCCCAAAGTGCTGGAATTACAGGAGTGAGCCACTGTGCCCAGCCTCTCATGAAATCTTGTTATTTTATTTATTTATTTATTTTTGAGATGGCACCTCACTCGTTGCCCAGGCTGGAGTGCAATGGCACAATCTCAGCTCACTGCAAACCGTCTCCCAGGTTCAAGCAATTCTCCTGCCTCAGCCTCCCGAGTAGCTGGGATTACAGGTGCCCACCACCACACACGGCTTTTTTTTTTTTTCTTTTTTTCTTTTTTTTTTTTGAGACTGAGTCTTGCTCTGTCACCCAGGCTGCGGTGCAGTGGTGTAATCTCGGCTCATTGCAACCTCTGCCCCGTGGGTTCAAGCTATTCTCCTGCCTCAGCCTCCTGAGTAGCTGGGACTATAGGCACACACTGGCACGCCTGGAAAATTTTTTGCATTTTAGTAGAGACGGGGTTTCACCGTGTTGTCCAGAGTGGTCTCGAACTCCTGAGCTCAGGCAATCCGTCCACCTTGGCCTCCCAAAGTGCTGGGATTACAGGCGTGAGCCATCGTGCCCAGCCAATCTTGTTTAAATTGTGTGGCACCTCCGCAACTCTCTCTCTGGATCCTGATTTTTGCCATGTGACATGCCTGCTCCCACTTCACCTTCTGCCCCTGAGTAAAAGCTCCCTGAGTCCTCCCCAGAAGCCAAACAGCTGCCAGCAGCATGTTTCCTATACACCCTGCAGAAATGTGAGCCAATTAAACCTCTTTTCTTATAAATTACCCAGGCTCAGGTATTTTTTTATACCAATGCAAGAACAGCCTAATACAGACACAATCCACTTCCACCAGTGTTTACTGAGGCCTACTATGTGGGAAATGCTGGCCAGGTGCTATGCATGATAAAAGCACACAACAGGCCCTGGCTACAGGGAGCTTCCAATCTAGTGACAAAATGATTAATTCAGAATAGACTAACCATGAGAACGAACAGGTATGGTACTGAGGAAGGTTGGAGAAAGATTGCACTTGGTCAACAGAATTAGGAAAGGTTCATGAAGGAGACAGTATAAAATACTAGCCTAGAAAAATAGGATTTTAGAGGCCAGGCACGGTGGCTCACACCTGTAATCCCAGCACTTTGGGAGGCCGAGGTGGGTGGATCACTTGAGGTCAACAGTTTGAGACCAGCCTGGCCAACATGGTGAAACCCCGTCTCAACTAAAAAAAAAAAAAGAATTAGCCAAGCTTGGCAGCCGGTGCCTGTAATCCCAGCTACAACGGAGGCTGAAGCAGGAGAATTGCTTCAACCCGGGAGGCGGAGGTTGCACTGAGCCGAGATCATGCCACTGCACTCCAGCCTGGGCAACAGAAGTGAGACTCCATCTCAGAAAAAAAAAAAAGGGGATTTTAATAAGCAGGGAGTACGCAGAAGGGTGCACTGGGAGGAAGCATGGCAAAGGCCACGGCAAGGGTTGGCACAGATTATAAGCACCATGCAAGAGAAAGGCTATAGGAAAGGACTTCGGAAAACCACCCAAAGAAATGTGACAGAACTACATACTGGGGAGAGACTTTCACAGCCCTCAGAGCTGCCCATCCCAATAAGGAAGGGCATGAGGTCACAAGCACAGTTGCAGTCTTACCTTTTCTGAATGAGTCCAGGCTGAACATTTCTGGCCAGGAGGGAAAGCTGGAATCCTGAGAACAAGGAGGGCCAAGAGGCAATGGTTAATATTCCTGGTCCAGCAACCCACAAAGAAGACTCAGTAACATGGAGAGCACTGTGCAGAAAATGAAAAAAATGAAACTCTTCACTAATGAGCCCCAACTGCTGCTCCCCAGTCTTGAGGACTGGAAGGCCAGCTCCACTCTAGAGTAATTGTCTTTGCTTCTTTCTAATTGAGCACTTTCTTCCCTGTCCTAAAACTCCCCACATCCTGTTAAACAGAGGGAGATGCATTTCATCATGAGAGACATGTAGTTCTACCTAGTTCATCATAATACTTACAGGTTTCCTTCCCAGTTCATCATAATACTTGCAGGTTTCCTTCCTAGTTATCATAATACTTGCAGGTTTCCTTGGGACTTCCGGGAAGAAACGAAATTCTACATGGACCCCTTCTGTCACGTGGCATCAGGAAATAGGACTGATGACTGCCTTATAGGCAAACTGGCTTACTGGGCTTTCATAAAACCTAGTCAAGACCCTAAAAATGAGATTTGAGGCTGGGCGCGGTGGCTCACGCTTGTAATCCCAGCACTTTGGGAGGCCGAGGCAGGTGGATCACAAGGTCAGGAGATCGAGACCACGGTGAAATCCCGTCTCTACTAAAAAGACAAAAACTTAGCCGGGCGTGGTGGCGGGCGCCTGTAGTCCCAGCTACTCGGAGAGGCTGAGGCAGGAGAATGGCATGAACCCGGGAGGCGGAGCTTTCAGTGAGCCAAGATTGCGCCACTGCACTCCAGCCTGGGCGATAGAGTGAGACTCCGTCTCAAAAAAAAAAAAAAAAATGAGATTTGACTGACAGGATCAAAGAATAACTGTATAGTGATTCAGAATAAAAAGCTTTTTATAACAGAGTCTCTATGAAATAACAAATATTAAGTTAAAGCATAACTATTAGCCAAAAGTTTTGGTGCATTTTGCTTATTAGTATATTTAACTAAGGACTATACTTAGAGATGACAAGAAAAAAAAAGCAACACCTCTGGTTTAACAATTTTGTTTTAAAAAATACTCAAACTCAGATTTATAGATGTTTTTATAATCCAGTACTCCTTGATTAGTGCAGTAACCTTAAGTGCACTTTGTTTAAAAACATCTACACAGTGTTTAGCAAATCAGAATCATGTCCAACATTGCTTGGAGTCTACTGGGGCCAACACTCCTGCTCCTGACTCCTGTTCCCTCTCATTCTCAAATTGTGGGGAGGTGGGGAGTGGAGGGCTGACCTGGGGTGGAATCTTTCAGGTCCATAGCAGGTCTGCCCTGATGGCCTCCACTCCCCAAGGGATGCTGGAAATTTCAGCCCAGAGGATATGGTATATCACAGAGAACAACACAATATCAACAACGATAATATTTACTTTAAGAAGTTACATTCCTGCCGGGCGCGGTGGCTCAAGCCTGTAATCCCAGCACTTTGGGAGGCCGAGGCGGGAGGATCACAAGGTCAGGAGATCGAGACCATCCTGGCTAACACGGTGAAACCCCGTCTCTACTAAAAATACAAAAAATTAGCCGGGCGTGTTGGCAGGCGCCTGTAGTCCCAGCTACTCGGGAGGCTGAGGCAGGAGAATGGCGTGAACCCGGGAGGTAGAGCTTGCAGTGAGCCGAGATCGCGCCGCTGCACTCCAGCCTGGGGGACAGAGAAAGACTCCGTCTCAAAAAAAAAAAAAAAAAAAAAAAAGAAGTTACATTCCGGCCGGGCGCGGTGGCTCACGCCTGTAATCCCAGCACTTTGGGAGACCGAGGCAGGCGGATCACAAGGTCAGGAGATCGAGACCGTCCTGGCTAACACAGTGAAACCCCGTCTCTACTAAACAAAATACAAAAAATTAGCCGGGCATGGTTGCAGGTGCCTGTAGTCCCAGCTACTCGGGAGGCTGAGGCAGGAGAATGGTGTGAACCCGGGAGGCAGAGCTTGCAGTGAGCTGAGATCGCGCCACTGCACTCCAGCCTGGGCAACAGAGTAAGACTCCGTCTCAAAAAAAAAAAAAAAAAGGTTACATTCCATAGATACCTTCTATCCAAATGAAAATAAAAAGTGTGTAATTTGACATTCTAATTTAAAAGAAAACCAGAATATTATAAAATATAAAACATTTTAAATAAATATTACTTAAAAAACAATACTCCCTGACCAACATGACCCCGTCTCTACTAAAAAAATACAAAAAATTAGCCAGGCACGGTGGCAGGCGCCTGTAATCTCAGCTACTCGGGAGGCTGGGGCAGGAGAATCGCTTGAATCCGGGAGGCAGAGGTTGCAGTGAGCCAAGATCGCACAATTGCACTCCAGCCTGGGCAACAAGAGTAAGACTCTGTCTCAAAAAAAAAAAGAAAAGAAAACTCGGCTGGGTGCGGTGGCTCATGCCTGTAATCCCAGCACTTTGGGAGGCTGAGGTGGGCAGATCACCCCACCAGCCTGGCTAACATGAGGAAACCTCGTCCCCAATAAAAATACAAAAATTAGCCGGCTGTGGTGGCGCACGTCTGTAATCCCAGCTACTCAGGGGGCTGAGGCAGGAGAATCGTTTGAACCCGGGAAGCGGAGGTTGCAGTGAGCCAAGATCGTGCCTTGGCACTCCGGCCTGGGCAACACAGAGAGACTCCATCTCAAAAAAATAAAAATAAAAAATAAATTAAAAAAACAAGAAAAAAAAAAACAATACTCTATTGCTAAGAAATGGTAAACTGGCTAGGCACAGTGGTTCACACCTGTAATCCAAGCACTTTGGGAGGCTGAGATGAGAGGAGCACTTGAGACCAGGAGTTCAAGACCAGCCTGGGCAACGTAGTGAGACTGCGTATCTAAAAAAAATTTATAAAATTAGCCAGGTGTGGTGGTACATGCTTGCAGTCTTAGCTACTCAGGAGGCTGAGGCAGGAGGATCACTTCGCCCAGGATTTTGAGGTTTACAGTGAGCTGTGATCACGCCACTGCACTCCAGTCTGGGTGACAAAGCAAGATGCTATCTCTCTTAAAAAAAAACAAAAAGCAAGCCAGGTGCAGTGGCTCATGCTTGTAATCCCAGCACTTTGGGAGGCCGCAGCGAGCAGATCACCTGAGGTCGGGAGTTTGAGACCAGCCTGACGAACACGGAGAAACCCCGTCTCTACTAAAAATACAAAATTAGCCAGACGTGGTGGCGCGTGCCTGTAATCCTAACTACGTGGGAGGCTGAGGCAGGAGAATCACTTGAACCCAGGAGGTGGACGTTCCAGTGAGATGAGATTGTGCCACTGCACTGCAGCCTGGGCAACAAGAGCGAAACTCTGTCTCAAAAAAACAAAACAAAAAAAAAGCAAAATTTAATGGCTAGGTGTGGTGGCTCATGCCTGTAATCCCAGCACTTTGGGACGCCCAGGTGAAGGATCGCTTGAGGCCAGGAGTTCAAGACCAGCCTAGGCAACACAGTGAGACCCTGTCTCTAAAAAAAAAAATTTGTAAGTTAATTTGCTTGCAAACAGACTCTTGATTTTGCTTTTTTTTTTTTTTTTTTTTTTGAGACAGAGTCTCGCTCTGTCACCAGGTTGGAGGGCAATGGCATAATATTAGCTATTAGCTTACTGCAACCTCCACCTCCCGGGTTCAAGCTATTCTCTTACCTCAGCCTCCCAAGTAGCTGGGACTACAGGCACACGCCACCATGCACGGCTAATTTTTTTTGTATTTTTAGTAGAGATGGGCTTTCACCATGTTGGCCAGGATGGTCTCGATCTCTTGGCCTCATCATCTGCCTGCCTCAGCCTCCCAAAGTGCTGGGATTACAGGCATGAGCCACCGTGCCCGGCCAGTTTTGCTTTTTAAAAGTCCCTAATCCTCTAGCCCAATATGTCAATTTAGGCTCATGTACCACTCTTTTTCCTGTACTAGTCTAAAAAACGATACTATGAGAATCAAGATAGGAACTTTTAGAGATATAATTTACAGAGCTCTAGAACATTTCATAGAGATCCAAAAGAAAGCTGTCTTCCTTGTAATGTAGTCAGTAATGGTGTTTTGTTTTGAGACAGAGTCTTGCTCTTGTTGCCCAGGCTGGAGTGCAACGGCACGATCTCTGCTCACTACAACCTCCGCCTCCCGGGTTCAAATGATTCTCCTGTCTCAGTCTCCCTAGCAGCTAGGATTACAGGCGCCCACCACCACGCCTGGCTAATTTTTGTATTTTTGGTAGAGACAGTGTTTCACCATGTTGGCCAGGCTGGACTCGAACTCCTGACCTTGTGATCTGCCCGCCTCAGCCTCCCAAAGTGCTGGGATTACAGGCATAAGCCACCACGCCCGGCCATAATGCAGTAATGTTAAAAAATCTTTGTAGTGGGCCAGGCTTGGTGGCTCACACCTGTAATCCCATCACTTTGGGAGGCCGAGGCAGGCAGATTGCCTGAGGTCAGGAGTTTGAGACCTTTCTGGCCAAGATGGTGAAATCCTGTCTCTACTAAAAATACAAAAAAATTGGCCAGGCACGCCTGAGTGCAGTGGCTCACTCCTGTAATCCCAGCACTTTGGGAGGCCGAGGCAGGCAGATCACGAAGTCAGGAGTTCGAGACCAGCATGGCCAACATGGTAAAACCCTATCTCCACTAAAAATACAAAAAAATTAGCCAGGCATGGTGGTGCACGCCTGTAGTCCCAGCTACTCAGGAGGCTGAGACAGAAGAATCACTTGAACCCGGAAGGCAGAGGTTGCAGTGAGCCAAGATTGCACCACTGTACTCCAGCCTGGGTGACAGAGTGAGACTCCATCTCAGAAAAAAAAAAAAAATTGGCCAGGTGTGGTGGCTCACACCTGTAATCCCAGCACTTTTGGAGGCAGAGGCATGCAGATGACGAGGTCAGGAGTTTGAGATCAGCCTGACCAAAATGGTGAAACCCCATCTCTACTAAAAATACAAAAATAAGCCAGGCGTGGTGGGGCGCACCTGTAATCCCAGCTACTCAGGAGGCTAAGGCAGGAGAATCACTTGAACCCAGGAGGCGGAGGTTGCAGTGAGCCAAGATCGCACCACTGCACTCCAACCTGGGCAACAGAGTGAGACTCCATCTAAAAATAATAATAATAATAATACAAAAAAATTAGCTGGGCTTGGTGGCATGAGGCTGAGGCAGGGGACTTGCTTGAACTAAGGAGGTGGAGGTTGCAGTGAGCCGAGATTGCACCATTGCACTCCAGCCTGGGTGACCGGGCAAGACTGTCTCAAAAACAAAAAACCTTTGTAGTTCAATGTGTCTCAAGTAATTTACAGATAAGTAAAATGCTATTTTATCAAGATTTCCTGCATAATGAAATACAATTTAACTCCAGGTAGAGTCACTAGGGGATGGTTCCAGGACAGGGACTCCACAATGACTAATTAAAAATGATACCCTTCTGGCTGGGCACGGTGGCTCACGCCTGTAATCCCAGCACTTTGGGAGGCTGAGGCAGGCTGATCACCTGACGTCAGGGGTTTGAGACCAGCCTGGCCAACATGGTGAAACTCCGTCTCTACTAAAAATACAAAAAAATCAGCTGGGCATGGTGGCAGGCGCCTGTAATCTCAGCTACTTGGGAGGCTGAAAGAGGAGAATTGCTTGAACCTGGGAGGCAGAGGTTGCAGCAAGCCAAGATTGCGCCACAGCACTCCAGCCTGGGGTACAAAGCGAGACTCTGTCTCAAAAATAAAATAAAATAAATGATATCCTTTTTCCAAAATGGTCAGAAATAAGTTTAACACATGCCTCTTGTTTTACAGTACGGCTGAGCATCAGATCCACCACTGCTCTGTGCACGGCTAAATCAACTTACCTTATAAAAGCAATGACAGTCTCAGATTTTGCAGGCTTTTGAACTGGAGCTGAATTCTCTCCTTGCTATTCCTCATCACGAGGCTGGGCCTCCTCCTGGGAAGTACAACGCTGAGTCAATACAGTGGAGGCCCCATAGGGAAAGAAAGTTGCTCCAACCATCATTTACTAGCTCTAACAAGGATAAATTTTGTTAGTGACATGAAGAGCACATACTGGACAAAATGGCCTTACAAATCAGGACTTACCATGACCCATTCTAGGCCTATTAAATTGTGAGCTGTCCTACACCAGCACCTGTAGAAGTGCTGAAGTCTTCTGACATCATCTAAGAAGATGTCAAGGTAAAGAAAGCCTTGTAAGCCTGAAAAGCATTTTCTGCGAGCCCAAAGCAAAACCTACTTCCGTTTTGAGTTCTAACCCCATAATAATTATGATAATCTAACATAAAGAAGCTATAATACTCTTCAAGATTGGGAAAATAACAATAACTCGAAGTTGAATACCATTTTTACAGTTCACAATATACTTCCATAGACTTTATCCCATTTAATCCAGGCAACTATCCAGTGAGGTAGGAATTATCTTTCCAGAGAAGAAAACTGAAGCACAGGTTACACAATCTGCCCAAGATCCCATAGCTGCCTCAGGGCAGATGGAAATCAGCATTGAAGCATGCTGACTCCAAAACCCTCCATGCTTATACTAAGCTAACTTTCTTATTTCCAGGATATTATGCTGTTGCCTAAATGTACTACGGTTCATTCCTTGAGACATATTATACTGGTATCTTCAAAGGCTGAAAGGGGCAAGAAAGGTCCAACAGCTAATAAAACTTGTGTGTGGTTTTTGTTTTGGTTTGTTTTGAGACGGAGTTTCGCTCTTGTTGCCCAGGCTGGGGTGCAATGGCGCGATCTTGGCTCACTGCAACCTCCACCTCCTGGGTTCAAGCAATTCTCTTGCCTCAGCCTCCCAAGTAGTTAGGGTTACAGGCGCACGCCACCATGCCCGGCTAATTTTTGTATTTTTAGTAGAAACGAGGTCTAGCCATGTTGGCCAGGCTGGTCTCAAACTTCTGACCTCAGGTGATCCACCCACCTCGGCCTCCCAAAGTGCTGGGATTACAAGCGTGAGACACCGCTCCTGGCCCTAATAAAACTTTGTATCACAGCTACATAAATCAAAACACTTGAAGAGCAACTATCTTTTAGGGATAAAGAGCCAACACAGGTAGAAAACGCAGCAAAGGATGTAGTTTCTGCACATCGCCTTAAATCTCCAAGATTTAAGTGTAAATTACAAGATGTAGTCAAGACCCACAATGACAGTGGGGTTACCGCCTTGCAAGAAACTTCAGGGGAAATCACCAGACAACGTCTCATTTCACTCTGGCCCATAAGCTGCAACTAAAACCAGGTTGAAAGCCTGTAAGTGGCCTTCTGCAGTCTACCTGCTGGTGTATGGCAAACCCTCATGGAGTGGGGTTGTGAAGTGAAACAGCCTCTGCCTTGAAAAACCACAATTCAAGTGACCAATGTTGCTACACAACGACTAGATATGCCATACCCCTGGGTTAGGGGTTCTGAGGACCCCTGGGACTCCAGTTCACTGCAAACAAAGGACCCAACATGCATTTGGTCTTCCCCGCTAAATGGGGCAAGTTACCACCAGCAAACAAAGAATACCTCACCCCTTGGCCTCCCCCAGTGACAAGGTCGGTGCAAAAGAGGGCAAACTAGGGGGCCAGAAGGCACCGGGCCTCCCTCTGGACGAACGGTCCGGGAAGCACCGGGAAGGAGGAGAAGTAGACAAAGGTCTCGGGGCACTCAGGAGGCTTCCTCCAGGCCCTGCCTGGGGAAACGGCGCATCCCCTGAGGCGAAGGCGTCGTTGCGCCAATGAAGCGGCCTCTCCCACGGCCTCCGCGGAGCCCCTGGCTGCGAGGCCCGCCCCGGCGGACCGGTCTGGCCCCCGCCCCCGCCCGGGCTCCATGGCAACGGCAGGCCGAGGCCTGGCTGCCCACGGATCGGCCGGGCCGGCTTCCCGGGCAGGCCTAGGATGCCCGGCCTGCTCCTCGGGCCCGCCGGCGTCTCCGCCCCACTCTCCGCTAGGCCGGCGGTCGGACCGGGCCCCCTCCTCACGACGACCACCCCCGGCCGCGGCAGGCTCCTCAAGAGGGCACGAAAGGGGAGAATAAAAAGCCCAATTCACCTGTTGTTACAGATGTGAAACAAGCCTCTGTGCACCGCGCATGAGCCGCGGCTCCCCCAACCACGGCCGGACTACAACTCCCAGCAGCGGCGGCGCGGCCCCTTCCGGGTCCCCTGGCGGAAGTCTCGCTGCCGGCCCGGCGTTCCCCACCCGGCGACACGGAACCCGCGTGCCGCGGACGGCTCCGCTCCTCCGCTGGCCTCGAGCCCGGCCCCACCTGGGGCTCGTCGTGGCTGCTCGGGGCACCCAGCGCCCGGGATGCCCCGGCACCCGGCCCAATGGGGCGCGGCGGCGGTGCAGGCGGGACTTCCGGCGGAGTCGCGAAGGGGACGGGCTGGCGCCGGCTGCTCTGGGGTCGCAGAGCGAGCGGGTCGGGGTGGCGGGGTCGGGCGTCAAGTTGCCGCCTTTCTGGGCGACTTAGCTGCCTGCAGTGTGAGAGCAGGGAGGGTCTTCGTGCCCTTTGCGAGCCACCCGTGCCTCCTGATGCGAATAAACAGCCCCGGTCATGGCTGAGCGGGGAACGGTTTCCAGCTCGGGCTCCGGGATTCCACACGCCTTCCCCGCCACAGCTCGTAGCCACGCCTCTTCTCTTCCCCATCTCCTCTCTAATCTGTTTTTTTAGGGAGGTGAGCATTTTTGTCTTGTCTCCCTAGGTTGCTGGGAAGATGAAGTCAACGTGTTGATTCGTTGATTTCGTAAACTGTACAACGCTAGGCAAAGGACAAGGTGGCACTTGCTGGTCGCGGGGAGAGTGCCAGTCATAGTTGCTGGAAATCTGGAGGTCCCGCCCGGCCACATCACCTCTTAGTAATGAGAAAGGGGATTGTCCCAATTATACGGTGTAGTCCTCTAGATAAGGTTCAAGTATAGGTTCAGTGGAATTCAGCTTCAAAAGGAAACAACGCAGTGGCGTAGCTCTGAAGCTGGGTCAGGATTTTACAGAGTATGGTTTTAAGATGTGGCCTTTAGGCGGGCGTGGTGGCTCACGCCTGTAATCCCAGCACTTTGGGAGGCCAAGGCGGGTGGATCACCTGAGGTCAGGAGTTCAAAACCAGCCTGGCCAACATGGTGAAACCCCGTCTCAACTAAAAATGCAAAAAAATTAGCTGGGTGTGGTGGCGAGCGCATATAATCCCAGCTACTTCGGGAGGCTGAGGCAGGAGAATCACTTGAACCCGGGAGGCAGAGGTTACAGTGAGCCGAGATTGTGCCATTGAACTCCAGCCTGGGCGACAAGAGTGAAACTTGAAAAAAAAAGATGTGGCCTTTGAGGCTGTATGAAGAATTAGTGCCATATCCCGTCACTTTTGTGTGCAAACAGTTCAACATATATCTCTTTTCTTTCTCTCTACATTGGCTAGAAGACCGGGGTGTGGCGGTGGAACATCATTTATTCATTCAAATAATTAGTGCATCTGAACAGGGCATGGTGCTGTGTTGTGTGGAGAATAGATCCCTGCACAGACATCTGAGTGCTGTGTGTATCAGTTGCTAAGCTGTTGTGGAGGCTACAAAGGCCCTGCCTCAAGGGACTTAGAGCCTAGTAGAGAAGATGACAACATTGTGTCAAGGAAATGGAAAGTGGTAAATGCTGGAAGGGAGGTATCAGGTGCTCCATGGGTTCAGAGAAAGGAGTGGTTACTCCTGAATGGCAAAATGAAAGGAGCGTGAACAAAGACATCCGAGTGGAACAAGGGGCAAATCCTAGGAATATTCAGTAGTTCAGTGTGACCGGAGGGTTGGATGTGTGTGCAAGCTTTACAGGAAATAGAACTGAAAAACTGTTGGGGAGTGCCATACTAAGGAATTTTTACTTTTTTGGTAAGACATTTAAAAAATTATTAGGAGAGTAAAATACTGCACTTTTTTGTTGTTGTTGAGACAGAGTCTCTACTCAGTCACCCAGGCTGGAGTACAGTGGCGTGATTGCGGCTCACTGCAACCTCTACCTCCCACGTTCAAGCGATTCTCCTGCCTCAGCCTCCCAAGTAGCTGGAATTACAGGTGTGCACCACCATGCCCAGCTCATTTTTGTATTTTTACTAGAGATGGTTTCACCATGTTGGCCAGGCTGGCCTCGAACTCCTGGCCTCAAGTGGTCCGCACACTTTGGCCTCCCAAAGTGTTGGGATTACAGGCGTGAGCCACCATGTTCGGCCAAGACTGTACTTTAGAAAGCTTCTTCTGGAAGTGAAAGGGTTGAATCAGCTGGGAAAATAGAAACTAGCATGCTAATTAGATCCCGAGAGAGAATGAAAGATTCAACTATACTCAACAGTGAGAAAAGCAAGAAAGAAAGAAATGAGGCCGGGCGCGGTGGCTCACGCTTGTAATCCCAGCACTTTGGGAGGCCGAGGCGGGCGGATCACGAGGTCAGGAGATCGAGACCACGGTGAAACCCCGTCTCTACTAAAAATACAAAAAATTAGCCGGGCGTGGTGGTGGGCGCCTGTAGTCCCAGCTACTCGGAGAGGCTGAGACAGGAGAATGGCGTGAACCCGGGAGGCAGAGCTTGCAGTGAGCCGAGATTGCGCCACTGCACTCCAGCCTGGGCGACAGAGCGAGACTCCGTCTCAAAAAAAAAAAAAAAAAAAAAAAGAAAGAAATGAGGGGGTGACTGTTGAGCAGCAGGCTGAGCCCAGGCCACAAGTGTGTGGAGAGATGACTTTGAGATCTGTACCACAGTGACTGAAAGGATTATGCACTATTAACATAATTAAGGGACACAAGAGTTGGAAAAGATGATGGATTCAACTTCACTCAGATTGTTTGCAATGTTGTTGGGAAAGTTAAGTGATAAAGTCGTGGTCCCTGCTCCAAAGAAAGTTATAGTCTAGTAGAGGGGATGAGAATAGCATGCAAATGTTTTTTTCATTGTTGGTTGTTTTTTTTTTTTTTGAGACATGGTCTCACTCTGTCACCCAGGCTGGAGTGCAGTGGCACCATCATGGCTTATCACAGCCTTAACCTCCCAGGCTCAATTAATCCTCCCTCCTCGGTTTCCCGAGTAGCTGGGACTACAGGCACATGCCACCATGCCCAGATAATTTTTTATTTTTTGTAGAGAAAGGGTCTCACTATGATACCCTAGGTTGATCTCAAACTCCTGGCCTCAAGCGGTCCTCCCACTTCAGCCTCCCAAAATCCTGAGATAACAGGTGTGACCCACTATGCCCAGCCACAAATAAATCAAGACCTAAGGCCAGGTGTGGTGGCTCATGCCTGTAATCCCAGCACTTTGGAGGCCCAGGCGGGCGGATCACCTGAGGTCAGGAGTTCAAGACCAGCCTGACCAACATGGAGAAACCCCGTCTCTACTAAAAATACACAATCGGGCATGGTGGCGCATGCCTGTAATCCCAGCTACTCAGGAGGCTGAGGCAGGAGAATCGCTTGAACCCAAGAGGCAGAGGTTGTGGTGAGCCGAGATCACGCCATTGCACTCAGCCTGGCAACAAGTGCGAAACTCCATCTCAAAAAAAACAAAACCAAACCAAAAAAACAAAAATTCAAGACCAAGAGGACGCACTCCAAAAGAGGCTCCTGTAGGCCAGTAGGGGGCAAAATACTTGAATAGACATATCTCCCACAAGCGCAGTGGCTCAAGCCTGAAATCCCAGCCCTTCGGGAGGCTGAGATGGGCAGGTCAATTGAGCCCAGGAATTTGAGATCAGCCTGGGCAACAAGGCGAGACTCCTGTCTACAAAAATACTAAAAGTAGCTGGGTTTGGTGACATGCACCTGTAGTCCCAGCTGCTCAGGAGGATAACATGGGAGGATCGGCCAGACGTGGTGGCTCATGCCTGTAATCCCAGCACTTTGGGAAGCCAAGGCAGGCGAATCACAAGGTCAGGAGTTCGAGACCAGCCTGACCAACATGGTGAAACCCCATCTCTACTAAAATACAAAAATTAACTGGGCGTGGTGGCACATGCCTGTAATCCCAGCTGTTCAGGAGGCTGAGGCAGGAGAATCGCTTGAACCTGCGAGGTAGAGTTTGCAGTGAGCCAAGATTGCGCCATTGCACTCTAGCCTGGGCAACAGAGCGAGACTCCGTCTCAAAAAAAGAAAAAAAAAGTTGGGAGGATCAATTGAACCGGGGAGATAGAGGTTGCAGTGAGCTGAGATCACACCACCGCACTCCAGACTGGGCGACAGAGTGAGACCCTGTCTCAAAAAAAAAAAAAAAAAAAAAAACGGCCAGGCGCAATAGCTCACACCTGTAATCTCAGCACTTTGGGAGGCCGAGGTGGTCGGATCACCTGAGGTCAGCAGTTTGAGACCAGCCTGGCCAACATGGTGAAACCCGAACTCTACTAAAAATACAAAAATAAGCTGGGCATGGTGGCTCACGCCCGTAATCCCACCTACTCAGGAAGCTGAGGCAGGAGAATCATTAGAACCTGGGAGGCGGAGGTTGCAGTAAGCCAATATCGCAACACTGCACTCCAGCCTGGGTGACAGAGTGAGACTACGTCTCAAAAAAAAAAAAAAAAAGAAAAAAGGAAAGAAAGAAAAATTTTGCCCGGAGCAGTAGGTCATGCCTGTAATCCCAGCGCTTTGGGAGGCTGAGTCCTGCAGATTGCTTGAGCCCAGGAGTTCGAGACCAGTCTGAGCAACAATGGTAAGACCCCATCTATACAAAAAATTGAAAAAACTTACCCAGGCATTGTGGTACATACCTGTAGTCTCAGCTACTCAGGAAGCTAAGGTAGGAGAATTGCCTGAGCCCAGGAGGTCGAGGCTGCAGTAAACTGTGATCCTGCCATTGCACTCCGGCCTGTGTGACAGAGCAAGACAGCCACCTTTAACTCTGTCTTTAACATGGCTATTTTTCTGTGTGTGCAAAGAGAAGGGTCTCTGGTGACCCTTCCCCTACTTACAAAGACACAGTCCTATCTGATTAGGGGCCTCCCCTTAAGTCCACATGTAACCTTAACTACCTCTCTAAAGGCCCTATTTCCAAATGCAGTCACAGTTGAGGGTTAGGGCTTCAGTATATGAATTTTGAAGGACACAATTCAGTCCATGACATCAATTTAATGAAATAATATGCAGCAATAAGAAAGAATGAGTTAGGACAGGTGTGGTGGCTCACACTTGGAATCCCGGCACTGGGAGGCTGAGGCGGGTGGATCACTTAAGGTCAAGAGTTCGAGACCAGCCTGCCCAACATGGTGAAACCCCGTCTGTACTAAAAATATAAAAATTAGCCGGGCGTGGTGGTGGGCGTCTGTAATCCCAGCTACTTGGGAGGCTGAGGCAGGAGAATTGCTTGAACCCAGGAGGCAGAGGTTGCAATGAGCGGAGATTATGCCACTGCACTCCAGCCTGGGTGACAGAGTGAGACTGTCTCAAAAAAAAAAAAAAAAAAAAAAAAAAGAAGTTAGATCAAATGTGCAGACATGGAAAAATTTGAAGGAAATGTTGGTTTTTTTTTGTTTTGTTGTTTGGATTTTTTTGAAACAGTGTCTTGCTCCATCACCCAGACTAGAATGCAGTGGCGCAGTCATACATCACTGAAGCCTCAAGCTCCTGGGCTAAAGTAGTCCTCCCACTTCAGTAATCAGAATAGCTAGGACTACAGGCAGGTGCCACCAAGCCTGGCTTTTTTTTTTTTTTTTTTTTTTTGAAATGGAGTCTCCCTCTGTCGCCCAGGCTGGAATGCAATGGTGCGATCTCGGCTCACTGCAACTTCTGCCTCCCAGGTTCAAGTGATTCTCCTGCTTCAGCCTCCTGAGTAGCTGGGATTACAGGCGCCCGCCACCATGCCCGGATAATTTTTGTATTTTTAGTAGAGACAGGGTTTCACCATGTTGGCCAGGCTAGTCTCAAACTCCTGACCCTAACTGATCTGCCTGCCACGGTCTCCCAAAGTGCTGAGATTACAGGTATGAGTCACCGCACCCAGCTTTTTTTTTTTTTTCTTTTGAGAGAAGGTCTCTCTCTGTCATCCACACTGGAATGCAGTGGTGGGATCTCAGCTCACTGCAACCTTGACCTCCTGGGCTCAAGCAGTCCTGTCACCTCAGCCTCCAAAGTAGCAGAGACTATGGGCACGCACCAGGTCTAGCTAATTTTCGTATTTTTTGTAGAGATGGGTTTTACCATGTTGTCCTGGCTGCTCCTTTTGCTGTGATTACGGTTTTGTTTTGTTTTGTTTTGTTTTGTCTCTGACCCAGGAGTCTTGTATCTTTTACCAGCATGGAAGAAATAGTAGCAGGCTCACCAACAGCTTGTAAGTAGGGTAAAATTCCAGACCTGCATCTACACAGTTCCTCACAGTATAATGAACACCCATATTACCCATCACTCAGCTTCAGGAATTATCAACTGAAGGCCAACCTTGCCTCATCTATAGGTCCCCATGCCCTAATGCCCAACAGATTTTAAAAAATCATACCACTTCATCTGTAAATATAACAGAGTGCATCTCTACAAGGTTCCTATTTATTCAGCATAACCATAAAACCAATATCATACCTTCAAAAGCTAGTAAATCCTTAGTATCATTGTAAAATTCCTAACAATAGTAACAATAGATAAATTCTTTTTTTTTTTCTTTTTGAGACGGAGTCTTGCTCTATTGCCCAGGCTGGAGTGCAGTGGTGCGATCTCAGCTTACTGCAAGCCCCGCCTCCCGGGTTCACGCCATTCTCCTGCCTCAGCCTCCTGAGTAGCTGGGATTACAGGTGCCCCCCACCATGCCTGGCTAATTTTCTTTTTGTATTTTTAGTAGAGACGGGGTTTCACCGTGTTAGCCAGGATGGTCTCAATCTCCTGACCTCGTGATCTGCCCACCTTGGCCTCCCAAAGTGCTGGGATTACAGGTGTGAACCACCGCACCCAGCCCAAGTCAGTTATTTTCAATATTGGAAAATATATATTAGTAAACCTGGAAAGAGATGTATTGCACCCAGAATTTTTTTTGAGAGAATCGCCCTGTTACCCAGGCTGGAGTGCAGTGGCGCGATCTCGACTCACTGCAACCTCCACGAGTTGCCTCAGCCTCCCGAGTAGCTGGGATTACAGGCGTGTGCCACCGTGCCAGGCTAATTTTGTATTTTTAGTAGAGATGGGGTTTCTCCATGTTGGTCAGGCTCGTCTCAAACTCCCAACCTCAGGTAATCCACATGCCTCGGCCTCCCAAAGTGCTGGGATTACAGGCAAGAGCCACCAAGCCCTGCCTTTTTTTTCTTTTTTTTTTTTTTTTAACACTGAGTCTCACTTTGTTACCCAAGCTGGAGTGCAGTGGCGCAATCTAGGCTCACTGCAACCACCGCCTCCCAGGTTCAAGCGATTCTCCTGCCTCAGCCTCTTGAGTAGCTGGGACTACAGGCACGTGCCACCACGCCCAGCTAATTTTTGTATTTTTAGTAGACACGAGGTTTCACTATGGTGGCCTGGCTGGTCTTTAACTCCTGACCTCAGGTGATCCACTCGCCCCAAAGTGCTGGACTTACAGGCTGAGCCACCATGCCCAGTCTTAGGAATTTTTTTAAATTAAATTTTATTTATTTATTTATTTATTTATTTATTTATTTATTTATTGAGATGGAGTCTCGCTCTGTATCCCAGGTTGGAATGCAGTGGTGCGATCTTGGCTCACTGCAATGTCTGCCTCCAGGGTCCCAGTTCAAACACTTCTCCTGCCTCAGCCTCCCAAGTAGCTAGGATTACGGGTGCACACCACCATGCCAGCTAATTTTTTGTATTTTTATTAGAGATGGGGTTTCACCATGTTGGCCAGGCTGGTCTTGAACTCCTGACCTAGTGATCCGCCCACCTTGGCCTTCTAAAGTGCTGGGATTACAGGCGTGAGCCACCGAGCCCGGCCCAGAATTAGTTTTTATTTATTTATTTATTTTTTTGAGACAGGGTCTCACTCTGTCGCCCAGGCTACAGTGCAGTGGCATGATCTCGGCTCACTGCAACCTCTGTGTCCCAAGTTCAAGCGATTCTTCTGCCTCAGCCTCCTGAGTAGCTGGGACTACAGGCTTATGCCACCATGCCTGGCTAATTTTTCTATTTTTAGTAGAGACAGGGTTTCACCATGTTTGTTTGTTTTTTGAGACACAGTTTCACTCTTGTTGCCCAGGCTGGAGTGCAATGGCACTATCTTGGCTCACTGCAACCTCCACCTCCCAGGTTCAAGCGATTCTCCTGCCTCAGCCTCCAGAGTAGCTGGAATTACAGGCATGTGCCACCACGCCCGGCTAATTTTGTATTTTTAGTAGAGACGGGGTTTTTCCATGTTGGTCAGGCTAGTCTCGAACTCCTGACCTCAGGTGAACTGCTTGCCTCGGCCTCCCAAAGTGCTGGGATTACAGGTGTGAGCCACTGCGCACGGCCTGGGTTTCACCATATTGGCCAGGCTGTCTCAAACTCCTGACCTCGTGATCTACCCGCCTTGGTCTCCCAAAGTGCTGGGATTACAGACGTGAGCCACCGCGCCTGGCCGATTTTTTTTTTCGTTTTCTTTTTTATTAGAAACAGGATCTCACTCCACTGTTATCTGCCTCTAATCTCAGCACTTTGGGAGACCAAGGCGGGTGGATCACCTGAGGTTGGGAGTTTGAGACCAGCTTGGCCAACATGGTGAAACCCTCTCTCTACTAAAAATAAACAAAATTCCCCCACCGGGCTCAGTGGCTCACACCTGTAATCCCAGCACTTTGGGAAGCCGAGGCGGGTGGATCACCTAAGGCTGGGAGTTCGAGACCAGCCTGACCAACATGGAGAAACCCCGTCTCTACTAAAAATACAAAACTAGCTAGGTGTGGTGGTGGGCACCCGTAATCCCAGCTACTAGGGAGGCTGAGGCAGGAGAATCGCTTGAACCCAGGAGGCAGAGGTTGCAGTGAGCCGAGATCATGCCATTGTACTCCAGCCTGGGCAACAAGAGCAAAACTCTGTCTCAGAAAAATAAACAAACAAATAAACAAAATTAACTGGGCGTAGTGGTACGTGCCTGTAGTCCCAGTTACTCGGGAGATTGAGGCACAAGAATCGTCTGAACCCGGAAGGCGAAGGTTTTGCAGTGAGCCAAGATTGCACCACTACGCTGCAGTCTGGGCGACAGAGCCAGACTCTGTCTCAAAAAGAAGAAACAGGATCTCACTCTGTCATCCAGGCTTGGGTGCAATGGTGCAATCATAGCTCACTACAGCCTTGAACTCCTGGGCTTAAGGGATTATCTTGCCTCAGCCTCCCGAGTAGACAGGACTACAGACATACACGCTAGCTTTTTTTTCTTTTCTTTTCTTTTTTTTTTTTTTTTGTAGAGATGGGAGTCTCATGTTAACCAGATAAACCACCACACCCAGCCTTTTTTTTTTTTTTCTTTGAGACAGGGTCTCTTGCTCTGTCAGGCTGGAGTGCAGTTGTATGATTATGGCTCACTGTAGCCTCAACCTCCCGGGCTCAAGCAATCTTCTCACCTCAGCCTCCCGAGTAGCTGGGACCACAAGCATATGCCACCACACCCAGCTAATTTATTGACTGATTTTTTTTATAGAGATGAGGTTTTGCCTTGTTGCTTGGGCTGGCCCTGAACTCCTGGACTCAAGTGACTCTCCTCTCTTGGCCTCCAAAAGTGCTGGGATTACAGGTGCAATGCACCAAGTTTAGCTTTCCGGAATGTTTTTTAGCCCTTACTGTTTTTGTTTGTTTGTTTGTTTGAGACGGAGTCTCACTCTGTCGCCCAGGCTGGAGTGCAGTGGTGTGATCTCGGCTCACTGCAGGCTCCGCCTCCCGGGTTCACGCCATTGTCCTGCCTCAGTCTCCCGACTAGCTGGGACTACAGTTGCCTGCCACCATGCCCAGCTAATTTTGTTTTTGTATTTTTAGTAGAGACGGGGTTTCACCGTGTTAGCCAGGATGGTCTCAATCTCCTGACCTCGTGATCCGCCCACCTCGGCCTCCCAAAGTGCTGGGATTACAGGTGTGAGCCACCGCACCCTGCCAGTCCTTACTGTTAAAAATGGTACTGCCAAAAGAACAACATTTAGGCTTTTAAAAAATCTGAATGAGCCCGGGTGCGGTAGCTCACACCTGTAATCCCAGCACTTTGAGAGGACGAGGTGGGAGGATCACTTGAGCCCAGGAGTTAGAGACTAGCCTGGGCAACAGAGTGAGACCCTGTCTCTACAAGAAATGAGAAAAAAATCAGTTGGACATGGTGGCATGCACCTGTAGTCTCGGCTACATGAGAGGGTGAGATGAGAAGATACTTCGAGACCAGGAGGGAGAGGCTGCAGTGAACCATGATCTTGCCACTGCATTTCAGCGTGGGTGACAGAGCAAGACCTTGTCACACACATATACACACACACACACACACACACGGCCAGGATTTCAAAACCAACCTGGGCAACATAGTGAAACCTTGTCTCTACAAAAAATAAAAAATTAGCACCTGTGGTCTCAGCTATTCAGGAGACTGAGGTAGGAGGATCACCTGAGCCTAGGAAGGTCGAGTCTACAGTGAGCCATGATCATGTCACTGCACTCCAGCCTGAGTGACAGAGTAAGACACTGTCTCAAAATAAGAAAAAGAAAAAGAAATCTTAGGCCAGGCGCAGTGGCCCATGCCTGTAACCCAGCATTTTGGGAGGCCGAGGTGGGCGGATCACGAGGTCAAGAGATTGAGAACATCCTGGCCAACATGGTGAAACCCCATCTCTACTAAAAATATGAAAATTGGCCAGGCGCGGTGGCTCACGCCTGTAATCCCAGCACTTTGGGAGGCTGAGGCGGGTGGATCACGAGGCCAGGAGATTGAGGCCATCCCGGCTAACAGGGTGAAACCCCGTCTCTACTAAAAATACAAAAAAAAAAAATATTAGCTGGGCGTGGTGGCTGGCGCCTGTAGTCCTAGCTACTCCGGAGGCTGAGGCAGGAGAATGGCGTGAACCCGGGAGGCGGAGCTTGCAGTGAGCCGAGATCTTCCAGCCTGGGTGACAGAGCAAGACTCTGTCTCAAAAAAAAAAAAAAGAAAATTAGCTGGGTGTGGTGGCATGCACCTGTAGTCCCAGCTACTCAGGAGGCTGAGGCAGGAGAATTGCTTGAACCTGGGAGGCAGAGGTTGCAGTGAGCTGAGATTGCCACTGCATTCCAGCCAGGTGACAGACTGTGAGGAAAAAAAAAAAAATGAAAGAAATCTTAATATCTACCAGAGAGGAAAGGCACAAAATCTGCAGTGGAAATCAACGTGATAACATTCTTCCCAACAGTAATAGGAAGCAGAAGACAATAGAGTAGTTAAAAGATGGAACTAAAATCTTAGGTAAAAATAGAAGAGAATATGTCTGTTGGAATGCTTTAGGCAACAAGGAACAGAAAACCTGACTCAAAACTGGCTTAATTGACTGGGTGCAGTGGCTCACACCTATAATCCCAGCCCTTTGGGAGGCTGCGGTGGGTTGATCACCTGAGGTCAGGGGTTCATGGTGAAACCTCGTCTCTACTAAAAATACAAAAATTAGCCTGGCATGGTGGCACATGCCTATAATCCCAGCTACTTGGGAGGCTGAGGCAAGAGAATCGCTTGAACCTGGGAGGCAGAGATTGCAGTGTGCTGAGATCGTGCCATTGCACTACAGCCTGGGTGACAGAGCAGGACAAAATCTCACAAAACAAAAAACAAACAAACAAAAAACCAAAACAAAACAAACAAAAGCAAAAAACAAAAAAACTGGCTTAAAGTACAAGGACATGTATTATCTCATATAACAGGAAGCCCTTAGGCAGGTAGGACACAACTCATGGTAGATTGATTCAGTGGCTCACTTTGTCATTAACATGAACTGCTTTCCATCATTCCAGTAGGCCTTATCCTCCGGTTTCTTGTAAGAGGGCTTCAGCAGTTCTCATAAAATCTCTAGAGTCTCTTCATGCTTCACTGGCCACAACTGGATCCCATTTTGTAACTATATTTCTGGCAATGGAAATAGAATCAACCCTTAGGGCAATCATGCCTGCTTGTGATTCAGGAGGAGGAATCAGGTCTTATTTAGGAGGAAACTAAAGACACTCAATAATTCAGGATTTTGTTAGAGAAAATTGTATTAAAATTGTGTGTATGAAACAATTATCAGTGTAACTTCTTTTTTTTTTTTTTTTTTTGAGACAGAGTCCGGCTCTGTTGCCCAGGCTGGAGTGCAGTGGCATGATCACGGCTCCCTGCAACCTCCGATTCCAAGGTTTTAGCGATTCTCCTGCCTCAGCCTCCCGAGTAGCTGGGAGTACAGGAGCCTGCCACCATGTCTGGCTAATTTTTGTATTTTTTGCAGAGACGGGGGGCTTCACCGTGTTGGCCAGGCAGGTCCCAAACGCCTGACCTCAAGTGATCCACACACCTCAGCCTCCCAAAGTGCTGGGATTACAGGCGTGAGCCACCGCACCTGGCCCAGTGTAACTATGAAAAGAATAGGCTGGGCCGGGCGCAGTGGCTCACCCTGTAATCACAGCACTTTGGGAGGCCGAGGCGGGTGGATCACGAGGTCAGGAGATCAAGACCATCCTGGCTAACACGGTGAAACCCCGTCTCTACTAAAAACACAAAAAAATGAGCCGGGCGTGGTGGCAGGTGCCTGTAGTCCCAGCTACTCGGGAGGCTGAAGCAGGAGAATGGTGTGAACCCGGGAGGTGGAGCTTGCAGTGAGCCGAGATCGCGCCACTGCACTGCAGCCTGGGTGACAGAGCAAGACTCCGTCTCAAAAAAAAAAAAAAAAAAAATAGGCTGGGCATGGTAGCTCATGCCTGTAATCCCAGCACTTTGGGAGGCGGAGGCGGGTGGATCACGAGGTCAGGAGATCGAGACCATCCTGGCTAACATGGTGAAACCCCGTCTCTACTAAAAATACAAAAAATTAGCTGGGTGTGGTGGTGAGCGCCTGTAGTCTCAGCTACTCAGGAGGCTGAGGCAGGAGAATCACTTGAAACTGGGAGGTGGAGGTTGCAGTGAGCCGAGATCATGCCACTGCACTCCAGCCTCGGTGACAGAGGCAGGAGAATGGCATGAACCCGGGAGGCGGAGCTTGCAGTGAGCCGAGACTGTACCACTGCGCTCCAGCCTGGGTGACAGAGCGAGACTCAAAAAAAAAAAAAAAAAAAGAATTGAGGTGGCCAGGCACGGTGACTCATGCCTGTAATCCCAGCTTCGGGAGGCCGAGGCGGGCGGATCACGAGATCAGGAGTTCCAAACCAGCCTGACCAACATGGTGAAACCCTGTGTCTACTAACAATACAAAAATTAGCCTGGCATGGTGGCACATGCCTGTAATCCCAGCTACTCTGGAGGCTGAGGCAGGAGAATCACTTGAACCCGGGAGGCAGAGGTTGCAGTGAGCCAAGATCATGCCACCGCACTCCAGCCTGGGTGACAGAGCGAGACTCAAAAAAAAAAAAAAAGAGTAGAGGCTGGACGTGGTGGTTCATGCCTATAATCCCAGCACTTTGGGAGGCCGAGGTGGGTGGATCACTTGAGGTCAGCAGTTTGGAACAAGCCTGGCTAACATGGTGGAAAAAAAAAAAAAACTAAAAATAAGAAAAAACATGGTAAACAAACAAAAAAAAGTTTATGACAGCAATGCATCAAAACATATCTATTATCATAATGGATAAACAGGGTTTAAACTTGGGTGCTTATTCTGCTCACAACACATAAACCAGTGACCAGTAAGCCAGTCCCTTTCACATTGGGTCTTTGAGTGGAAAATGTAATTTTTCTTTTTTTTGTTTTGTTTTTTGGACGGAGTCGTGCAGGCGCCCACCACCACGCCCAGCTACTTTTTTGTATTTTTAGTAGAGACGGGGTTTCACCGTGTTAGCCAGGATGATCTCGATCTCCTGACCTCGTGATCCGCCCACCTCGGCCTTCCAAAGTGCTGGGATTACAGGCATGAGCCACCCGGCCCGGCCGGAAAATGTAATTTTTCTACTAGGCACTAGAGGTCGGCAGCGTATTAATTTCCCCACAGGGCTTCAGTACTTCTGTCATAATGTCAGCCAATCACCAACCTGTTTCTTTCTTTTCTTTTTTTTTTTTTTTGAGATGGAGTCTCACTTTGTTGCCAGGGTGGAGTGCAGTGGTGTAATCCCGGCTCACTGCAACCTCCGCCTCCCGGGTTCAAGTGATTCTCCTGCCTCAGCCTCCTGAGTAGCTGAGATTACAGGCACTCGCCACCACCCCCCACTAATTTTTGTATTTTTAGTAGAGGCTGGGTTTCACAATGTTGGCCACCACGCCCGGCCGTTTTTTTTTTTTTTTTTTTTTAAGACGGAGTCTCGCTCTGTCGCCCAGGCTGGAGTGCAGTGGCACGATCTCGGCTCTGCAAGCTCCGCCTCCCGGGTTCACTCCATTCTCCTGCCTCAGCCTCCCGAGTAGCTAGGACTACAGTAGCCTGCCACCACTCCCGGCTAATTTTTTGTATTTTTTAGTAGAGACGGGGTTTCACCGTGTTAGCCAGGATGGTCGCCATGTCGTGACTTCCTGATCCATCCGCTTCGGCCTCCCAAAGTGCTGGGATTACAGGCGTGGCGCGATCTTGGCTCATTGCAACCTGCGCTTCCCGGGTTCAAGCGATTCTCTTGCCTCAGTCTCCCAAGTAGCTGGAATTATAGGCATGCGCCACCACGCCCGGGTAATTTTGTATTTATTTATTTAGAGATGGAGTTTTGCTCTTGCTGCCCAGGCTGGAGTGCAATGGTGTGATTTCGGCTCACTGCAACCTCCACCTCCTGGGTTAAAGTGATTCTCCTGCCTCAGTCTCCCAAGCAGCTGAGATTACAGGTGCACGCCACCACGCCTGGCTAATTTTTTTGTATTTTTAGTAGAGACGGGGTTTCACCATGTTGGTCAGTCTGGTCTCGAACTCCTGACATCGTGATCCACCTGCCTTAGCCTCCCAAAGTGGTGGGATTACAGGCGTGAGCCACCGCGCCTGGCCTATATGTTTTTATTTTGCTATTATTATTATTATTATTATTATTATTTGAGATGGAGTCTCACTCTGTCACCCAGGCTGAAGTGTAGTGGTACGATCTCAGCTCACTGTAACCTTCCTCTCCCCGGTTGAAGCGATTCTCAATTCTTCAAGCCCGCCACGATGCTCCACTAATTTTTCTTTTTTCTTTTTTTTGAGACAGGCTGGTCTCGAACCCCATCTCCAGTAAAAGTACAAAAAGTAGCCAGTCATGGTGGTACACACTTGTGATCTCAGCTACGCGAAAGCTGTGTCACAAGAATTGCTTGATCCCAGGAGGTAGAGGTTGCAGTGAGGAATTTTTTTTTTTTTTTTTTTGAGACAGATTCTTGCTCTATCACCTAGGCTGGAGTGCAGTGGTGAGATCTCGGCTCACTGCAACCTCCACCTCCTGGGTTCAAGCGATTCTCCCGCCTCAGCCTCCCAGGTAGCTGGGACTACAGGCCTGCACCACCACACCCAGCTAATTTTTGTATTTTTAGTACACGAGGTTTGGCCGTGTTGGCCAGGCTGGTCTTGAACTCCTGACCTCAAGTGACCCACCTGCCTCAGCCTCCCAAAGTGCTGGGATTACAGGCACAAGACACTGTGTCCAGCCGACTTTTTTTTTTTGGAAACAAGGTCTCACTTGGCAGCCCAGGCTGGGGTGCAGTGGTGTAATCATAGCTCACTGCAGCCTCAACTTCCAGGGCTCAGGCAATCCTCCCACTTCAACCTCCCAGGTAACTGGGACCACAAGCATGTGCCACCATGCCTGGCTAATTTTTTTTTTTTTTTTGAGACGGAGTCTTGCTCTGTCGCCCAGGCTGGAGTGCAGTGGCGCGATCTTGGCTCACTGCAAGCTCCACCTCCTGGGTTCACCATCCTTCTGCCTCAGCCTCCCGAGTAGCTGGGACTACAGGTGCCTACCACCACGGCCGGCTAATTTTTTGTATTTTTAGTAGAGACGGGGCTTCACCACGTTAGCCAGGATGGTCTCGAGCTCCTGACCTCGTGATGCGCCCACCTCGGACTCCCAAAGTGCTGGGATTACAGGCGTGAGCCACCACGCCTGGCCATGCCTGGCTAATTCTTTTTATTTTTATTTTTTATTTTGTTGTTGTTTTTGAGATGGAGTCTCACTCTGTTGCACAGGCTAGAGTGCAATGGCACAATCTCGGCTCACTGCAACCTCTGCCTCCCGGGTTCAAGCTATTCTCATATCTCAGCCTCCCGGGTTCAAGCTATTCTCATATCTCAGCCTCCCGAGTAGCTGGGATTACAGGCACCCGCCACTGCGCCAGGCTAATTTTTGTATTTTTAGTAGAGACGGGGTTTCACTATGTAGGTCAAGTTGGTCTCGAACTCCCGACCTCAGGTGATCCACCCGCCTTGGCCTCCCAAAGTACTGGGATTACAGGCATGGGCCACCGCACCTGGCCTTTGCTATGTTTTTGAGAAACCTTTTTGGTAAACTTACCACAAACTGAGAAAGCTAATGACTGTAATGGCTGGTAAACAGTCATGCAGTTTCTGATTTTTTTTTTTTTTTTTTTTTTGAGACAGAGTCTCCTTCTGTCCCTATGCTGGAGTGCAGTGGTATGATCTCAGCTCACCATAACCTCTGCCTCCTGGGTTCAAGCAATTCTCCTGCCTCAGCATCCTAAGGAGCTGGGACTACAGGCATGTGCCACCACATGCAGGTAACCTTTTTTGTAGAGATGGGGTTTTGCCATGTTGCCTAGGCTGGTCTCCACCTCCTGACCTCAATTGATACGCCCTCCTTGGCCTCCCAAAGTGCTGGGATTACAGGCATGAGCCATTGCACTGGCCTGATGCTTTAATTTCAGACACGGATCTTGCCACACTGGCCAAGCTGGACTTGAAATCCTGGGCTCAAGCAATCCTCCTGACTCAGCCACCATGGCCAGCTCCTAGAGTTCTTTTCTTTTGAGGTAAAATTTACATGCAGTAAAATCCACAACTCTTGCATATCATGCCATAAGTTGGTATGCAGACACCTGTGTAATACAAATCTGTATCAAACTGCAGCTTATTATCACCCCAGAAAGTTCTCTCATGCCCCTTCACTTCCCCAGAGGCAACCACACTTCAGTTTAACCTATTCTGTAACTCCATGTATATCGAATCATACACTATATACTCTTGGGTAAGACTCCCCAGTGTTGCATGTATAACGTTTATTCCATTGGGTTATTGATTAATTGGTCAGCTGAGTTACTGGTCTTTTCATTACTGAGTTGTAAGAGCTCTTTCTATACTCTAGAAACAAGTTTCTTTTTTTTTTTTTTTTTTTTTTTTTTTGAGATGGAGTTTTGCTCATCCACCCAGGCTGGCTTGCAGTGGCGAGATCTTGGCTTACTGCAACCTCCACCTTCGGGTTTCAAGCCATTCTCTTGCCTTAGCCTCCCAAGTAGCTGGGATTACAGGTGCCTGCCACCACACCCAGCTAATTTTTGTATTTTTAGTAGAGATGGAGTTTCACCAGGTTGGCCAGGCTGGTCTCGAACTCCTGACCTCATGATCCGCCTGTCTCAGCCTCCCAAAGTGCTGGGATTACAGGCGTGAGCCACTACACCTGGCCACAGGTTTCTTATAAAATTTATGACTTACCCTAGCTGGGCACGGTGGTTTGTACCTGTAATTCCAGCAATTTGGGAGGCTGAGGCAGGCAGATCACTTGAGGCCAGGAGTTTTTGATCAGCCTGGCCAACACAGTGAAACCCCATCTCTACTGAAAATACAAAAATAAACTGGGCGTAGTTGGCACATGCCTGTAATCCCAGCTATTCAGGAGGCTGAGTCATGAGAATTGCTTGAACCTAGGAAGTGGAGGTTGTGGAGGTTGCAGTGAGCTGGGATTGTCCCACTGCACTCCAGCCTGGGTGACAGAGCAAGACAGTGTCTAAAAAAAAAAAAAAAGAAAGAAAGTAAAAGCTGGGCGCAGTGGCTTATGCCTGTAATTGCAGCACATTGGGAGGTTGAGGCAGGTGGGTTACCTGAGGTCAGGAGTTTGAGAACAGACTGACCAACATGGTGAAACCCTGTCTTTACTAAATACAAAACATTAGCTGGGAGTAGTGGTGGGTGTCTGTAATCCCAGCGACTTTGGAGGCTGAGGCAGGAGAATCGCTTGAATTTAGGAGACAGAGGTTGCAGTGAGCTGAGATTGCGCCACTGCACTCCAGCCTGAGCAACAAGAGTGAAACTCCGTCTCAAAAAAAAAAAAAAAAAAAAGCTAAGGCCAGGCACGGTGGCTAAAGCCTGTAATCCCAGCACTTTGGGAGGCCAAGGCGGGCGGATCATGAGGTCAGGAGTTCGAGACCAGCCTGACCAAAATGGTGAAACCCTGTCTCTGCTAAAAATACAAAACTTAGTTGGGCATGGTGGCAGGTGCCTGTAATCCCAGCTTCTTGGGAGACTGAGGAAGAAGAATCGCTTGAACCTGGGAGGCAGAGGTAGTAGTGAGCTGAGATCGCACCACTATACCTGGGCAACGGAGCAAGACTCTGTCTCGAAATTAAATAAATAAATAAATAAATAAATAAATAAATAAATAAATAAGGAGCCAAAAAGGAAAAGAAAAAGAGGCTGGACAACGCCTGTAATCCCAGCACTTTGGGAGGCCGAGGTGAGTGGATCACCTGAGGTCAGGAGTTTGAGACCTGCCTGGCCAACATGGTGAAACCCCATCTCTACTAAAAATACAAAAATTAGCTGGGTGTGGTGGTGCATGCCTGTAATCCCAGCTACTTGGGAGGCTGAGGCAGGAGAATCGCTTGAACCTGGGAGGCGGAGGTTGCAGTGAGTGGAGATCCTGCCACTGCACTCCAGCCTTGGCAACAAGAGCAAAACTCCATCTCAAAAAAAAAAGAAAGAAAGAGCCAGGCGCGGTGGCTCACGCTTGTAATCCCAGCACTTTGGGAGGCCAAGGCGGGCGGATCACGAGGTCAGGAGATTGAGACCACAGTGAAACCCCGTCTCTACTAAAAATACAAAAAAAATTTAGCTGGGCGTGGTGGCGGGCGCCTGTAGTCCCAGCTACTGGAGAGGCTGAGGCAGGAGAATGGCGTGAACCCGGGAGGCGGAGCTTGCAGTGAGCCGAGATTGCGCCACTGCACTCTAGCCCGGGCGACAGAGCGAGACTCCGTCTCAAAAAAAAAAAAAAGAAAGAAAGAAAGAAAAGAAAAAGAAAAGATTTATAACTTACAATTATTTTCTTTTTTCCCTTGAGACAGGGTCTCACTCTGTCACTCATCACTCATGCTGGAGTGCAGAGGCACAATCATGGCCCATTGCAGTCTGAACCATACAAATATTTCCTGTTATCCTATGAGTTGTCCTTTTATTTTCTTCTGGGTGTCCTGTGAAGCACAACATTTCACATTTTGATAAAGTAGAATTTCTCCATTTTTCTGTTGTTCTTTACTTTTTTTTTTTTTTTGAGACTGACATGCACCACCACATTTGGCCAATTTTTGTATTTTTAGTAGAGACGGGGTTTCACCACGTTGACCAGGCTGGTCTCGAACTCTGGACCTCAGGTGCTCTGCCTGCCTTGGCCTCCCAAAATGCTGGAATTACAGGCATGAGTCCCAACGCCTATTTTCTTTAGTTTGATGCTTTGACATCTTGGGGCCTTGCTGATTCTGGAGGGACTGCCCCCACCAGGGTTAGTCAATTCCTAGAGATAGTAAAAGACTTGCCAGTAAGTATGCCTTTTATATGTAAACCAACTAATCCAGAGCCCAAACCCCCAACCACTGTCCTCCTGCCCTAACTACCCTGGGGACAGGTAGGAGATGACTAGGGAAAGCCCTTATGCCCCAGGGCATGCTGAAATTATTCTAACTTGCCTATCCAGGCCCTTGGAGGCAACTCATGCCTGTAATCTCAGGAATTTGAGAGGCCAAGGCATGCAAATTGTTTTAGTCCAGGAGTTGGAAACCATTCTGGGCAATACGGCAAAACCCCATCTGCCTCTACTAAAAATACAAAAATTAGCAGGGTGTGGTGGCACAAGCCTGTAGTCCCAGCTACTCTGGAGGCTGAGGTGGGAGGACCGCTTGAGTCCAGGAGGTTGAAGCTGCAGTGAGATGTGATAGAGCCACATACTCCAGCCTGGGTGACAGATGGAGACCCTGCCTAAAAAAACAAAACAAAAACTAGGACATCCTGGCCGGGCACAGTGGCTCATGCCTGTAATCCCAGCAGTTTGGGAGGCTGAGGCGGGTGGATTACCTGAGGTCAGGAGTTCCAGACCAGCCTGACCAACATGGGGAAACCCCGTCTCTACACTTAAAAAAAAAAAAAAAATTAGCTGGGTGTGGTGGCACATGCCTGTGATCCCAGCTACTGGGGAGGCTGAGACAGAAGAATCACTTGAACCCGGGAGGCGGAGGTTGCAGTAAGCCGAGATCGCGCCATTGCACTCCAGCCTGGGCAACAAGAGTGAAACTCTGTCTCTTGACTGGGCGCGGTGGCTCACGCCTGTAATCCCAGCACTTTGGGAGGCCAAGGCGGGCGGATCACGAGGTCAGGAGATTGAGACCATCCTGGCTAACACGGTGAAACCCCGTCTCTACTAAAAAATACAAAAAATTAGCCGAGTGTGGGGGTGGTCACGTGTAGTCCCAGCTACTCCGGAGGCTGAGGCAGGAGAATGGCGTGAACCCCGGGGGGCGGAGCCTGCAGTGAGCTGAGATCCTGCCACTGCATTCCAGCACTCCAGCCTGGGCGATAACAAGACTCCATCTCAAAAAAAAAAAAAAAAAAAAAAAAAAAGAGTGAAACTCTGTCTCAAAAAAAGAAAAAAAAATTAGCCAGGCATGGTGGCATGCACCTGTAATCCCAGCTATCCTGGAGGCTGAGGCAGGAGAATCACTTGAACCCGGGAGGTAGAGGCTGCAGTGAGCCGAGATAGCACCTTTGCACTCCAGCCTGGCAACAGATGGAGACTCCATGTCAAAAAGAACAACAACAAAAAACCCCAGATAATATGAATAGATCTATAACAAGTAAAGAGATTGAATTAATAGGCCAGGTGTGGTGGTTCACGCCTGTAATCCCCACACTTTGGGAGGCCGAGGTGGGCAGATCACCTGAGGTAGGAGTTCGAGACCAGCCTGGCCAACATGGCGAAACCCTGTCTCTTCTAAAAATACAAAAATTAGCCAGGCATGGTGGTGTGTGCCTGCCGTCCTAGCTACTTGGGAGGCTGAGGCAGGAGGGCCGTTTGAATCCAGGAGGTGGAGGTTGCAGTGAACTGAGATTGCACCAGTGCACTCTAGCCTGGGCGACAGAGTGAGACTCTGTCTCAAAAAAAAAAAAAAAAAAAGATTAAATTAATAATAAAAAATTTACCCACAAGGAAAAGCCTAGTCCAGATGGCTTTACCAATTAATTCTACCAAATGTTTGCAAAATTAATACCAATTATTCACAAACTCTTCAAAAACAGGAGTGAATTCATTTACGAACCAGTATCACCCTAATACCAAAAAACAGAAAAAGAAATCCCAACAGAAATACAGGTTGGGTGCCTTGGCTCAAGACTGTAATCCCAGCACTTTGGGAGGCTGAGGTGGGAAGATCACTTGAGCCCAGGAGTTTGAGACTAGCCTGGGCAACATAGTGACACCTGTCTCTATAAATAATTTAAAAGTTAGCCAGGTGTGGCCAGGCGCCCGTGGCTCACGCCTGTAATCCCAGCACTTTGGGAGGCTGAGGTGGGTGGATCACAAGGTCAGGAATCGAGACCATCCTGGTTAACATGGTGAAACCTATCTCTACTAAAAATACAAAAAATTAGCTGGGTGTGGTGGCAGGCGCCTGTAGTCCCAGTTACTGGGGAGGCTGAGGCAAGAGAATGGCATGAACCCAGGAGGCGGAGCTTGCAGTGAGCTGAGACTGCGCCACTGCATTCCAGCCTGGGCGACAGCGCAAGACTCCGTCAAAAAAAAAAAAATTGCCAAGCGTGGTAGCGCGTACCTCTGGTCCTAGCCACTTGGGAGGCTGAGGACTCACTCTGCCAGACTGTCTATTTCTACTTGAGTAACTTTTTTTTTTTGAAACAGAGTTTCACTTTGGTTGCCCAGGTTGGATTGCAATGGTGCGATCTGGGCTCCCTGCAACCTCTGCCTCCCAGGTTCAAGTGATTCTCCCGTTTCACACTCCCAAGTAGGTAGGATTACAGGCATGCGCCATCACGCTCAGCTAACTTTGTATTTTTAGTACAGACGGGGTTTCACTATGCTGGTCAGACTGGTCTCGAACTCCTGACCTGAGTTGATGCACCCACCTTGCCTCCCAAAGTGGCATGAGCCACTGTGTCTGGCCGTGTGTGTGTGTGTGTGTGTGTGTGTGTGTGTGTGTGTGTGACAGTCTTGCTTTGTTTGTTGACCAGGCTGGAGTGCAGTGGCACCATCTCTGCTCACTGCAACCTCTGTCTGTCTCCTGGGTTCAACTGATTCTCCTTCCTCAAGCTCCTGAGTAGCTGGGATTACAGGCGCCTGCTACCACGCCCAGCTAATTTTTGTATTTTTAGTAGAGATGGGGATTCACCATGTTGGCCAGGCTGGTCTCAAATTCCTGACCTCAGGAGGCTGAGGCAGGTCGATCACCTGAGGTTAGGAGTTCAAGACCAGCCTGGCCAACATGGTGAAAACCCATCTCTACTAAAAATACAAAAATTAGGGCCGGGCGCGGTGGCCCACGCTTGTAATCCCAGCACTTTGGGAGGCCGAGGCGGGCGGATCACGAGGTCAGGAGATTGAGACCACGGTGAAACCCCGTCTCTACTAAAAAATTAGCCGGGCGTGGTGGCGGGCGCCTGTAGTCCCAGCTACTTGGAGAGGCTGAGGCAGGAGAATGGCATGAACCCGGGAGGCGGAGCTTGCAGTGAGCCGAGACTGCGCCACTGCACTCCAGCCTGGGCAACAGAGCAAGACTCTGTCTCAAAAAAAAAAAATACAAAAATTAGCTGGGCATGGTGGCGGGTGCCTGTAATCTCAGCTACCCAGGAGGCTAAGGCAGGAGAATTGCTTGAACCTGGGAGGCAGAGGTTGCAGTGAGCTGAGATCGCGCCTCTCCACTCCAGCCTGGGCGACAAGAGCAAAACTCCATCTCAAAAAAAAAAAAAAAAAAAAAAAAAGAAAGGCTGGGCGCGGTGGCTCAAGCCTGTTATCCTAGCACTTTGGGATGCCAAGGCGGGTGGATCACGAGGTCAGGAGTTCGAGACCAGCCTGGCCAACATGGTGAAACCCTGTCTCTACTAAAAATACAAAAGTGGGCCAGGCGTGGTGGCTCATGCTTGTAATCCCAGCACTTTGGGAGAAAGAGGCAGGCAGATCATGAGGTCAAAAGATCGAGACCATCCTGGCTAACATGGTGAAACCCTATCTCTACTAAAAATACAAAAACAAAATTAGCTGGGCGCAGTGGCAGGCGCGTGTAGTCCCAGCTACTCGGGAGGGTGAGGCAGGAGAATGGCGTGAACCTGGGAGGCAGAGCTTGGAGCGAGCCGAGATCGCGCCACTGCACTCCAGCCTGGGCGACAGAGCGAGACTCCGTCTAAAAGAAAAAATAAATAAATAAAAATAAAAATACAAAAGGTAGCTAGGCATGGTGATGGGCGCCTGTAGTCTAAACTACTTGGGAGGCTGGGGCAGGATAATTGCTTGAATGCAGGATGTGAAGGCTGCAGTGAGCCGAGATGGCGCCATTGCACTCCAGCCTGGGCGACATAAGCAGACTCCGTTTCAAAAAAGAAAAAGAAAAAGAAAATAAAAGGACTATCTGCAGCTGATTGTGGCCACCATATTATTATGTAGACTTGATTAGATTTATTTTTTGGATATGGTCTCCCTTTGTTACCCAAGCTGGAGTGCAGTGGCGCTATCATGGCTGACTGTAGGCTGGGGCTCCCAGGCTCAAGCAGTCCTCCCAAGCATCTGGGACCACAGCCATGTGCTACCACACCTGGTGGCTAATTTTTGTATTTTTTGTAGAGATGGGTTTTTGTATTTTTTGTAGAGATGATGCCCATGTTGGTCTGGAGCTCCTCAAAATATGTATATTTTTGAGACAGAGTCTTGCTCTGTTGCCCAGGCTGGAGTGCAGTGGCGCAATCTCAGCTCACTGCAACCTCCACCTCCCAGATTTAAGCAACTCTTCCTGCCTCACCCTACTGAGTAGCTAGGATTACAGGTGCCTGTCACCATGCCTGGCTAATTTTTTTGTATTTTTTAGTAGGGATGGGGTTTCGCCATGTTGGCCAGGATGGTCTTGAACTCCTGACCTTGGGTGGTCAGCCCGCCTTGGCCTCCCAAAATGCTGGGATTACAGGCCTGAGCCACTGCGCTTGGCCTAATTTTTGTATTTTTGTAGAGACAGGGTTTCACCTGGGCTCAAAGGAGCTCCAGCTCAACCTCCATAAGTGCTGGGATTACAGACATAAGCCGCAGCGCAAGGCCAAGAGTGACTTTTATTGTTTTTTGATGCAAAGTCTTGCTCTGTCACCCAGGCTGGAGTGCAATGACACGATCTCGGTTCACTGCAACCTTTGCCTCCCGGGTTCAAGAAATTCTCCGGCCTCAGCTTCCCCAGTAGCTGGAATTGTAAGTGCCCACCACCATGCCCGGCTAATTTTTGTATTTCTTATTTTTTGAGATGGAGCCTCACTCTGTGTCCCACGCTGGAGTGCACTGGCATGCTGTTGGCTCACTGCAACCTCCGTCTCCTGGGTTCAAGTGGTTCTCCTGCCTCAGCCTCCCAAGTAGCTGGGATTATAGACACGTACCACTATGCCTGGCTAATTTTTGTATTTTTAGTTGAGATGGGTTTTCACCATTTTGGCCATGCTGGTCTCAAACTCCTGACCTCGTGATCTGCCCACCTCGGCTTCCCAAAGTGTTGGGATTACAGGTGTGAACCACCATGCCCAGCCAATTTTTGTATTTTTAGAGATGCAGTTTCACCATGTGGGCCAGGCTGGTCTTGAACTCCTGACCTCAAGGGAACCACCTTGGCCTCCCAAAGTGCTGGGATTACAGGAGTGAGCCACTGTGCCCAGCCAAAAGTGACATTTTTATCTTTCCTAATCCCCCATCATCCTTTCTCAATTCAGTCCTAAAGTCATTAGATTGCAGAGAGCAAGGCATGTCTAAGCATACTAAGGGTGGCCTAGCATGGGATGTTGGGAAGGCTGGTTGGAGAGTGCCTACGTAGGAGGGTAAATCAGCATGGAGACTGGGTATATTTGGAGAACTAAGAAAACAAATAAACATATTGAGAATAATGGCAGCCAAATCTCTCACTGTGAGAGAAAAATTTACAAATATGCATTTAGCCAAGTTTGAAACGGTTTGAGTTTGTGTGACAAAAATAAGTGGAAAGTTTGATGAGGAAATGAATTATTTATAAACTTTTTTTTTGAGTGGGAGTCTCGCTCTGTTGCCCAGGCTAGAGTGCAGTGGCCTGATCTCGGCTCACTGCAGCCTTTGTCTCCTGGGTTCAAGCGATTCTTCGATTCTCCTGCCTCAGCCTCCCAAGTAGCTGGGATTACAGATGCATGCCACCATGCCCGGGTAATTTATATATATGTATATTTTTGAGACAGAGTCTTGCTCTGTTGCCCAGGCTGGAGTGCAGTGGTGCAATCTCAGCTCAGTGCAACCTCCACCTCCCAGATTCAAGCAACTCTTCCTGCCTCACCCTACTGAGTAGCTAGGATTACAGGTGCCTGTCACCATGCCTGGCTAATTTTTTTGTATTTTTTAGTAGGGATGGGGTTTCGCCATGTTGGCCAGGATGGTCTTGAACTCCTGACCTTGGGTGGTCAGCCCGCCTCGGCCTCCCAAAATGCTGGGATTACAGGCCTGAGCCACTGCGCTTGGCCTAATTTTTGTATTTTTATAGAGACAGGGTTTCACCATGTTGGTCAGGCTGGTCTTGAACTCCTGACCTCAGGTGATCAACCTGTCTCAGGGTCTCAAAGTGCTGGGATTACAGGTGTGAGCCACAGTGCCTGGCCACTTTTTTTTTTTTTTAATATACTTTCTTTCTTTTGAGATGGAGTTTTTGCTCTTTGTTGGCCAGGCTGGAGTGCAATGGCACGATCTTGGCTCACTGCAACCTCCACCTTCTGGGTTCCAGCCATTCTCCTGCGTCAGCCTCCAAGTAGCTAGGATTACAGGCATGCACCACCACACCTGCTTAATTTTGTATTTGTAGTAGAGATGGGGTTTCTCCATGTTGGTCAGGCTGGTCTTTAACTCCTGACCTCAGGTAATCCGCCTGCCTCAGCCTCCCAAAGTGCTGGGATTACAAGCGTGGGCCACCACACAAGGCCTTAACATACTTTCTTTTTTCTTTTTTTTTTTTTTTGAGATGGAGTCTCGCTCTGTCACCCAGGCTAGAGTGCAGTGGTGCGAACTCAGCTCACTGCAAGCTCCGCCTCCCGGGTTCACACCATTCTCCTGCCTCAGCCTCCCGAGTAGCTGGGACTACAGGGGCCCGCCACCACGCCCAGCTAATTAGTTTTTATTTTTAGTAGAGACAGGGTTTCACCGTGTTAGCCAGGATGGTCTCGATCTCCTGACCTCATGATCCGCCCGCCTTAGCCTCCCAAAGTGCTGGGATTACAGGCGTGAGCCACTGCACCTGGCCAATATACTTTCAAAATACCTCCACAAAGGGATCAATTGAGCCTAGGAAGTCGAGGCTGCAGTGAATCATGATCACACAATGGCACTCCAGCTTGGGTCACAAAGCAAGACTTTATCTCAAAAAATCCCCCAAAAGCAAAAAAACAAAATACCTCCATAGAAAATAGTGATTAATTACAAAGGCAAAAAGAATAATTTCACAGTAGAGAAACCTGGATGATACTCTGTCATCAATGTAACAGGAGAAATGGAATTATGCACCACCTGATAGAATGCAATGCAAAGAACACAAGAACAAACATCAGACAAACTCAAATTGAGGGTCATTCTACAAAATAAATGCCTTGTAATCTTCATAGGTATCAATGTTGTTAAAGTATAAGGACTAAGGAACTGTTCCATATTGAAGGAGATGAAACTTTATTAAATGCAAAGTGTGATTTTGAACTGGAAACTTTTGCTATAAAGGACTTCATGGTGCAATAGGAAAAACCTGAATGGGGTCTGGGGATGGCATCAGTGTTAATTTCCTGGTATAAATGATTGTATTGTGATTATGTAAGAGAATATATAGACTATACTTGTCTGTAGAAAATACACATTAAAATTTTTGATAGTGATGGGTATTATGGCAGCAACTTACTCAGATGATTCAGGAAAAGTTCTTTGTATTATATTTGCAACTTTTCTGTTAAATCTGAGAAAGTTTCAAATTAAAAACTTTTTTTTCAGACGAGTTTGGCTCTGTCGCCTAGGCTGGAATGCAGTGGCGTGATCTTGGCTCACTGCAATCTCCACCTCCTCCTAGGTTCAAGCGGTTCTCCTGCCTCAGCCTCCCGAGTAGCTGGGATTGCAGGCATGCACCACCACGCCTGGCTAATTTTTGTAGTTTTAGTAGAGACGGGGTTTCACCATGTTGGCCAGGGCGGTCTGGAACTCCTGACCTCGTGATCAGCCCGCCTTGGCCTCCCAAAGTGTTGGGATTACAGGCGTGAGCCATCTCGCCTGGCCCTCCTGATCACATTCTATTAATTTTTTTTATCTAATATATTTTACTGTCCGTGACACAGCCCTCAGGAGATCCTGAAAACATGTGCATACCCTCATTTTTAAAAGGTCTCAAAAACTTACCAGCAGTTAGTCACTTTCTCACAAGCAATTAATTACTTGCTTCTCTGCGATCATATAGCATTATGTTCACAACTCCTTTATGGCCATACTTTCTATGTTTTTGAAACAAGGTTTCGCTCTGTCGCCCAGGCTGAAGTGTAGTGAGTGGAGCGATTATAGCTCACTGCAGCCTCCACCTCCCCAACTCAAGGGATCTTCCCACCTCAGCCCTCCAAGAGGCGAGGACCACAGGCTTGGAACACAACGCCCGACTGATTTTTGTATTTTTTGCAGAGACGGGGACGGGTGTGGTGGTCTAGAGCTCTTGGGCTCAATCGATCCTCTCGCCTCAGCCTCCCAAAGTGCTCCGCGCCCGGCCAATCATACCTTGTTAATAATTTAAAAATTTTCGCTTCTATGTGGGCCATTCATTAACTCATCAAGTATTTACTGTACATCTATTCCTTGTCTCAGGTGTTCAGGATACACCTGTGAACAAGTTAAGATTAGGTTCTCATGTAATTTATGTGGAAGGTAAATGAGAAACTAGAAACACCGGGTCGTAGTGAGCGCTATGCAGAAGTGCATGGGTGTGAACAGTTGTTCAAGATTGTTAAGATATGACAACGGCTTTCTGAAGTCCTTTCAAGCAGTGAATCTGAACGCGTCTCCTAAGTGAAAATCAGAAGGGAAGACCTGCTGAGGTCACGTAACAGCCAGTGCAAGGGCCCCTGGGGCAGGAATGAGCCGCTGTGGCTGGACCCCTGAGGGAGTGGAAGGTCTGTGAAGCCGAAAAGCCTAGGCGTGGGCGTCCCAAATGGCTGTTCACAAATGCTGCCGGGCCGCTGGGGGTGGAGGGTCTGAGGGAAAGCGGGGCCCGGCGCAGTCCCAGTCCGCGTGCAGGGCCCTCGGCCAGCACTGGATACCCTAGACAGGCTTTCCCCTCGGCACTTCTCGTACCAGGCCTTTTCCCTCCAGCGGAGGCAGGCTATGACCCATAACCCACCTGCGGTTGTTGACCGCATAATGATTCGACGTCGGTAGCGAGGGAAGAGCAAGGCTCAAAGACCGGCACTCACTAGGGGAGAACGCAGCCTACGGAGGATGGCGGAACACGCGTTTGAGGATGCAGGACGTGCTACTCCCTGGCGCGCCCGCACGAGTGCTGCGCATGCGTGTGCGCTGGCTCGCGTCAGATACAGTGCCAGTTCCGAGATGGGGCGGGGCCGGGCGTCCGCGCCGGAAGGGGGTTGGCTGGGCGGGGCCGGGAAGCGGCAGTGGCGGCTACGCGCGCGCGCGCGCGCGCTGGAACGACCGGGAAACCCCGCGAGGGCCGGGGTGGGCCAGGCTGTAGGGACGACGGGCTGCGACGATGGCCGCACCGGCGGGCGGCGGCGGGCAGGCGGCAGCGGTAGGCGCCACGGGCTCGGGGGTCGCGGCGGCAGCCGCAGGCCTAGCTGTTTATCGGCGGAAAGATGGGGGCCCGGCCACCAAGTTTTGGGAGAGCCCGGAGACGGTGTCCCAGCTGGATTCGGTGCGGGTCTGGCTGGGCAAGCACTACAAGAAGGTGGGTTCGCGCGCCCGTGGGGGCCAGGAGACCACGCGACAGGGGCCAGAGGCGGCAGCTGGCCTCGCGGGCCTCGGGCCGCCCCTCCCCCCCGCACGCCACGAGGGACAACAAAGGCAGGCGCCGGGCCCGCCACGCCCCCGCCGCCCGCTCTGGGCGCCCGCGCCCCCGGGGCCTGACTGGGGCTCGGGGCTCGCTCCTCTGAGCCCACGCACCCCTGATGAAAGCCCCTGCTCAGTCTCGTGTGCCAGAGCAGGTCGAGCTCAGCCACTAAGCGAGTGTGACTCTCTCTCTTTTGTCAGCTGCCTTAGGTGTGTGAACAATGATCCCTAAAGACCCTGCAAGCGTGGTAAAAGCAGCTTCAGGTTTTGTTTAGAGAGTATTCAAAGTCTCGAGGGGGTTTGCTACCTGTTGTTGAATTGCTAAACGACTGGGATGATTTTATTCGTTAATTACTAACAGGTAATATGAATTCTAGGATGGATGAGAACTATTAACGACGGTTTCTACCTCACTGTGCTTCTGGTTCTGTGTGGCGTGAGAGTTAATGTTCACTTGTACGTAAAGTGTTCTAAAGGGAGGCCTTCCCCAAGAACCCAGTTTTTATTAGAGCACTTTTCTTGTGTCACCTTTATTTTCTCCGTAGTGTTTACCACATTTTGAAATTCATTTACTTATTTCTCCTACCTTTGGAACGGAAGTTCCGTCGAGTCAGTAGTTTTCAAAGTTTTGACTTAATCCCTTGTTTATAACAAATGTTTTTTTTTTTTTTCAACTTCCCCTTTGTGTAAATATTCAGGAGGACTCCCTTGAAGGGTGTAATGAAGCAGGTAGCCAAAAAGGCTCCCCAGCCTCTGAAGTTTTCCTATCACCCTCTTTAGTTCTGTACTTTTTCCTATTGAGAATCGTAGCACTGAAGCAAGGGCTTTGTTCACTGCAGTGTATCCGGGAACGTGGCTGATACTTAGTGCCTTACCCCTAGTAGCTGCTTAGTAAATATTTGTTGAATGAATGAAAATATAAACTAGTTTAGGAACCTATTTATTTGGCCTCTACAGCTCAGTGAAGCCTGTCAGTGTTTGGCAGTTATTAGGCATGGGCAGGGATCTTGGGTTCCTTTGGCATTACACGTGGTACATTCAGACATGACCATTTCTGGCCGGGCGCGGTTTGGGAGGCCGGGCGGGTGGATCACCTGAGGTCGAGAGTTCGAGAGCAGCCTGCCCAACATGGTGAAACCCAGTCTTTCCAAAAAATACACAATTAGTCGGGTGTGGCAGCACATGCCTGTAATCCCAGCTACTCCGGAGGCTGAGGCCGGAGAGTCTCTTGAACCCAGGCAGAGGCTGCAGTGAGCCGAGATTGCACCATTGCACTCCAGCCTGGGTAATAGAGTAAGACTGTCTCAAAAAAAAAAAAAAACCCAAAAACCCAGAAATGACCATTTCTCTTTCTTTCTTGTTTTTGAAGTTCAGCTAGAAAAAATTACATTTCTTATCTGAAGTTTGAGGAAGTGAGAGACAGTAATTATATTTTTAGGTGCTTGGACTTTTCCCCCCTTGAAATTACATTTAGACTGTGGATTTTTAGTAATATTGCCCTTTCTTACACAGTGATAAATTGGTCACTTTTTAAATGTAGGTAATAGAGCTTCCAGAAGTGGCTAATGGAATTGAATATGTATGAAAATATTGGTTAATTCTTTTTTATTACATTCCTTTTAGCCAATGCTTTGGGTCTTAAATAAAGTGAAGCTTTAACAAAGAAAAATAATCTAGAGGCATATTCCTTTGAATATCAAGGAAGAGAGTAGAAAAAGGCAAATTTCAGTAATTTCTACCTCTCCACACTGTTCAGTGTGCATCAGTTTGGGATCAACTACAAGAAGCTTTAGGCATGGATAATCCTTCGATATTTGTTTGGGTGGGTAGGGAAGTGGCTACAAAGCAGTTTGAGGAATTGCCCAGCAGTATTGAGACCACTAGGCTAATGTTGATTCACTATCCCTGAGACTTTATAGACAAAGTTACCTTTGACTTCTCAGAACTTCGTAAAGCCAGAGTGTATTTCTAGGGTCTGCTGAGATTGAGAATCATACATACCCTAGGCCTGAAAGCCAGAATCTTTTCAGTCTCTGGGTGTGAGTGTTGAAGTGGTGAAAATATTATCAGAAAGTTTTTTGCTGCTTTTCTACACAATGCATTTCTATTTGGAGTACGCATTGGTTTTACCTAACCGTTTCTAGTGCATTTAATACTGCATTTTTCAGAGCAGACAACAGTTTCAGTCTCAGTAAACATGATTTTGCTAGTGTCGTTTTTTATTTATTTTTATTTTACTTTATTTTTTTGAGACAGGGTCTTTCTCTATTGCCCAGGCTGGAGTACAGTGGTGTGATCATAGCTCACTGCAACCTCAAACTCTTGCATTCAGCTCATGCATTCAGTGAACAACTGAGCATTTACCATGTGCCAGGTACTTAAAGTATAACTCACTTAAAATCCTCACAGCAGTCCTAAATGATAGATATTATTTACCTTCTTTTTCAAATGGAGGATACCCGAGACTTCATTTAGGAGCTTTTTTTTTTGAGACAGGGTCTTGCTCTGTTGCCCAGGCTGGAGTGCAGTGGTGAGATCATAGCACACTGCAGCCTCAACCTCCTGGGCTCAGGTGATTCTCCCACCTCAGCCTCCTGAGTAGCTGGGACTACAGGCACGAACCACCACACCTGGTTAATTTTTTGTAGTATCAGTAGAGACGGGGTTTTGCAGTGTTGCCCAGGCTGGTCTTGAACTCCTGGGCTCTCTGCCTGCCTCAGCCTCCCAAAGTGCAGGGCTTACAGGTGCGAGCCACCACACTTGGCCCACACTGACTCTTACTTGAAATATTTTGAGACTAATAAATTTTTGTTTTCTCAAATAAAATATAGACTTTTTTTTTTTTATCCAAAATGCGTTTATTGAAATGGTTTCCCACTCATCTTGATTCAGAGTGCTTTCAGTGCTGCTTCCTCCTGAAGGAACATCCTTCTGTAAGCCTTGCTTTTTCCTCCTGTAGGCTGGCAGAGGACAGTGGAGCAGCCAACACACAAAACTACCGTTTGTGCATGGCTAAAGACCGTGGTGATTTTATAGCATCCTGGGCATTTCACATCCATGAAGTAGGAATTGGGGCTCTGCACCAGGCGTTTCTTCTTGTGTTTCCTCTTCTCTTCTGGAGAGGGATGAAGGAGATTCTTTGCGAGAGGCATGTTCTTGTGTGGATAGGTCGTCACCACTGGAAAGCTAAAATATAGACTTTTTTTGATCAAAAGATTAATTGGGCCAGGTGCAGTGGCTCGCAGCCGTAATCCCAGCACTTGAGAATTCTAGGTGGGAGGTTCATTTGAGCCCAGGAGTTGGAGACCAGCTTGGGCAACATGATGAGACCCTGTCTCAAAACAAAACAAAAAAACAAAAAAAAACATCAGTTGTGGTGGCATGCACGTGTAGTCCCAGCTACTTGGCTGAGGCAGGGCCCTTGGAGTATCACTTGAGCCTAGGAGGTGGAGGCTGCGGTGAACTGTGTTGGCACCATTGCACTCCAGCCTGGGCAACAGAGCGAGACCTTGTCTCAAAACAAAACAAAAACCAGATTAATTGTTTATGACATAGAAATTAAAATTTCTTAATTAGGAGTCAGTTTTGTTGTTGTTGTTGTTTTTTTGTGAGATGGAGTCTCGCTCTTCTGCCCAGGCTGGAGTGCAGCGGGGTGATCTCGGCCTCTCAAGTTGAAGTGATTCTCCTACCCCAGCCTCCTGAGTAGCTGAGATTACAGGCACCCGCCACCATGCTCTGGTAATTTTTGTTATTTTTAGTAGAGCTGGGGTTTCACCGTGTTGGCCAGGCTGGGCTTGAACTCCTGACCTCAGGTGATCCGCCAGCCTCAGCCTCCCAAAGTACTGGGATTACAGGCGTGAGCCCCTGTGCCTGGCCTACATGCATTTTCATGTTTGGTAATTTGGCGGGATGATTTGGAAAAAAAAATCTAATCAGAATTAAATATTTTATAGTTTATTAAAAATTGGACTGAGTCCGGGGGCTGTGGCTCACGCCTGTAATCCCAGCACTTTGGGAGACCGAGGCCCGTGGATCACCTGAGGTCGGGAGTTCGAGACCAGCCTGGCCAATGTGGTGAAACTTCCGCTCTACTAAAAATACAAAAATTAGCCGGGTGTGGTAGGACTGTAGTCCCAGCTACTGAGGAGACTGAGGCAGCAGAATCACTCAAACCTGGGAGGTGGAGGTTGTAGTGAGCTGAGATCGGGCCACTGCACTCCAGCCTAGGCTACAGAGCGAAAGTGTCTCAAAAAATAAATACATAAATAGAGACAGGGTCTTACTGTGTTGCCCAGACTGGTCTTAAATTTCTGGACTTAAAGTAGTCCTCTAACCTCTTCCTGCCAAAGTATTGGGATTACAGGCATGAGCCACTGCACCAGGCCTATATTCACTGTAGTTATTAAAAATATAGGCCGGGTATGGTGGCTCGCGCCTGTAATCCCAGCACTTTGGGAGGCCGAGACGGGCAGATCACCTGAGGTCGGGAGTTTGAGACCAGCCTGGCCAACATGGTGCAACCCCATCTCTACCAAAAATACAGAAATTAGCCAGGCGTGGTGGCATGCGCCTGTAATCCCAGCTACCCAGGAGGCTGAGGCAGGAGAATTGCTGGAACCCGGTGGGCAGAGGCTGCAAGTGAGCCGAGATTACGTCTAGGTGACACAGCAAGACTCTGTCTTAAAAAAAGTAAAATATTTACCTGAGGCCAGATGTAGTGGCTCACACCTGTAATCCCAGCACTTTGGGAGACCGAGGCAGGCGGATCATCTGAGGTTGGGAGTTCGAGACCAGCCTGGCCAACATGGAGAAACCCCATCTCTACTAAAAATACAAAATTAGCCAGATGTGTTGGCATATGCCTGTAATCCCAGGTACTCGGGAGGCTGAGGGGAGGAGAATTGCCTGAACCCGGGAGGTGGAGGTTGTGGTGAGCTGAGATCGCGCCATTGCATTTCAGCCTGGGCAACAAGAGCGAAATTTGGTTTAAAAAATGAAAAAAATATATATATATTTACATCTATATATTTACATATATGTTTACATATATATGTATATTTACCTGAAATGTTGATTTGGTTCCATCCGAACAGCCTTTTTCAAGGACATTGTCTTTTTCAGCTATAGAGTTTGGTTGGCATTGTTTAGTTATCTGTAAAATAAAGATTGTAGTTATTATTTTTGAGGCAGAGTCTCACTTTCTCACCCAGGCTGGAGTGCAGTGGAACGCTCTTGGCTTGCTGCAACCTCTGTCTCCTGGGTTCAAGGAATTTTCCTGCCTCAGCCTCCTGAGTAGCTGGAATTACAGGTGTGTGCCACTCTGCCTGGCTAGTTTTTGTATTTTTTTTAGTAGAGATGGAGTGGCCATGTTGGCCAGGCTCATCTCAAAACTCCTGACCTCAAGTGGTCTACCCGCTTCGGCCTCCCAAAGTTCTGGGATTATGGGTGTGATTCACCGTGCACGGCCGGTTATTATTTTTTTATGTTGCTTTACCGTGTACAAAAAAAGTGCAGTACATTATATGACACCTTTAGGAAACCTGTGCTTATTAAAGATTATGAAGTTATCTTGTGGATATGTGCAATGTATTTTGTCAGTTTTGTAAGATATACTTGAAGTATTTTTTTTTTTTTTGAGACGGAGTCTTGCTTTGTCACCCAGGCTTGCGTGCGGTGGCGCACTTTCGGCTCACTGCAACCTCCGCCTCCCGGGTTCAAGCCATTCTCCTGCCTCAGCCTCCCAAGCAGCTGGGATTATAGGCATGCACCACCATGCCTGGCTAATTTTTGTGTTTTTAGTAGAGACGGGGGTTTCACTATGTTGGCCAGGCTGGTCTTGAACTCCTGACCTCAAGTGATCTGTCCACCTTGCCCTCCTAAAGTGCTGGGATTACAGGCGTGAGTCACTGCGTCCGGCCAGTGTTTTAATTTTTAATTTTTGTGGGTACATAGCAGGTCTATTTCGAAGTTTATTTTATTTTATTTTTTATTTTTTGAGAGTGAGTCTCGCTGTGTCACCCAGGCTGGAGTGCACCCAGGCTGGAGTGCAGTGGCACAATCGCGATCTCAGTTCACTACAACCTGCGCCTCCCAGGTTCAAGCGATTCTCCTCCCTCAGCCTCCCGAGTAGCTGAAACTACAGGCAGGTGCCACCATGCACAGCTAATTTTTGTATTTTTAGTAGAGACGGGGTTTCACCGCGTTAGCCAGGTTGGTCTCTGATCTCCTGACCTCGTGATCCGCCCACCTCGGCCTCCCAGAGTGCTGGGATTACAGGTGTGAACCACTGCTCCCGGCCCTTGAATACTGTTCATTAAAAATTTATGGGGCTGGGATCGGTGGCTCACACCTGTAATCCCAGCACTCTGGGAGGCCGAGGCGGGCGGATCACGAGGTCAGGAGATCGAGACCATCCAGGCTAACTCGGTGAAACCCCGTCTCTACTAAAAATACAAAAAATTAGCTGGGCGTGGTGGTGGGCGCCTGTAGTCCCAGCTTATTGGGAGGCTGAGGCGGGAGAATGGCGTGAACCCAGAAGGCAGAGCTTGCACTGAGCAGAGATTGCGCCACTGCACTCCAGCCTGGGTGACAGAGCGAGACTCCAAAAAAAAAAAAAAAAGTTTTTAAAATTAATTATTTGAGACGGAGTCTGGCTCTTTCACCGAGGCTGGAGTGCACAAATCTCGGTTCACTGCAACCTCCACCTCCCAGGTTCAAGTGATTCTCCTGCCTCAGCCTCCCAAGTAGCTGGGGATAGGTGTGCGCCACCATGCCCAGCTAATTTTTTTATTTGTTTTTTTAGTGGAGACGGGGTTTCTCATTTCAGGCTGAGTGATGGAAGAAGACCCCATCTCAAAAAAAAAAAAAAAGTAAATGATTGCCTTTTTATATGCTGTAAGTTTCAATGGTAGTAGCAGAAATTGTGTGCCCTTTGTCCTATGCATAATAATTGTAGACTTTGCAGTTGATGTAATTTTGACCATACACCACTCATCTGAAAAATATTTATTGTAACAGAGACATACCACATTAACCTTGAAATGTTGGATGGTAGTTCGAATGTTTGCTCCATCAAAAAAAAAAGTTCTCTCTTGTCCAACTGAAAGGCAGGTATAGATGTTGTTCTTGCTTGGAATTGGAGATTTAAAAATACTTTTTGAGGCCAGGTGTGGTGGCTTACGCCTGTAATCCTAGTGCTTTGGGTGGCCGAAGTGGGCGGATCATGAGGTCAGAAGTTCAAGACCAGCCTGGCCAACATAGTGAAACCCCGTCTCTACTAAAAATACAAACAAAATTAGCCGGGCATGGTGGTGTGCGCCTGTAGTCCCAGCTACTAGGGAGGCTGAGGGAGGAGAATCACTTGAACCCTGGAGGCGGAGGTTGCAGTGAGCTGAGATGGTGCCATTGCACTCCAGCCCGGGTGAAAGAGCAAGACTCTGTCTCAAAAAAAAAAAAAAGTTTTTGAGTATATTGGCTACTCAAAGTGATATTGAACATTTAATTGCCAAATAAAACTTTTACATTTAACTCACTAATTTATCCTTTTCTTGTTGTGTTACCCATTATTTTTCCTTGCCGTGAAGCTTCCTAGCTGATGTGTCTACTACTGGTTTGGGCTTGTGACATTCTTTACATTAATATGGATAACATTTCACTTTTTTTTTTTTGTAAAAAACACAGGAGATTTATCTGTGAGGTCGAGGTGGGGGCAGGTCACATGAGGTCAGGAGTTTGAGGCTAGCCCGTCCAACGTGGTGAAACCCCATCTCTACTAAAAATACAGAAGTAGCCGGGCGCGGTGGCTCACGCTTGTAATCCCAGCACTTTGGGAGGCCGAGGCGGGCGGATCACGAGGTCAGGAGATCGAGACCACAGTGAAACCCCGTCTCTACTAAAAATACAAAAAATTAGCCGGGCGTGGTGGCGGGCGCCTGTAGTCCCAGCTACTCGGAGAGGCTGAGGCAGGAGAATGGCGTGAACCCGGGAGGCGGAGCTTGCAGTGAGCCGAGACTGCGCCACTGCACTCCAGCCTGGGTGACAGAGCGAGACTCCGTCTCAAAAAAAAAAAAAAAAAAAAAAATACAGAAGTAGTTGGGGGTAGTGGCTCATGCCTGTAATCCCAGCTACTCGGGAGACTGAGGCAAGAGAATGGCTTGAACCCAGGAGGCAGAGGTTGCAGTGAGCCAAGATCGCACCGCTGCACTCCAGCCTGGGTGACAAGAATGAAACTCCGTCTCAAAGAAAAGAAAAAAAAAAAGAAAATTAACCGTCTTAACCATTTTTAAATGCACACACACATTTGTTTTTGTAAGCTCCTTTATAGCACAGAGCGTGTCTCAGACATCTATAAATTTCCCATAACGTAAGTACTTAGTAGGTACTAGGAAGTAAGCCAACATTTTCTCCTGCAAAAATTGTACTAGTTTTTGAATGCCTGTCTTTATCTTGCAGTATGTTCATGCAGATGCTCCTACCAATAAAACACTGGCTGGGCTGGTGGTGCAGCTTCTTCAGTTCCAGGAAGATGCCTTTGGGAAGCATGTCACCAACCCGGCCTTCACCAAACTCCCTGTAAGTACCTCAGCTTACTATTATTTGGGCATCCTCGGATGTATACTTTTAGGTGTAGCATCCAGCTTTTTTCGTTTGCTGCTGCTAGCGTGTAGAATTAAAAAAAAAAAAAAAATTTAGTTATAGAATATTACTACTTTTTAACTGTAGGAAGCTGCTTTTTGAAGAGGCATTTAACATTTGCATTAAATACTGCAGCAGTCATTGTGAAGACCTAACAATATTTTACTATGTTGCAGTTCCCTATCCTCTCGCTGTACCGAGTCTTCTCCATGCTTTCTCCTGATGCAGGTCTTGTGCTATAAATAGAATTTATGGAATTTTTTACATTTTGTAGGTGAGATACCTTCTGAACTTGTGTGAGAATTAATTTTGGTGTCCTTGGAATTGTGTGTTTTATTTTTGTTTTTACAGACAGGGTCTTGTTCTTTTGCCCAGGCTGGAGTGCATTGGTTTGATCACAGTGCACTGCAGCCTTGATCTCCGGGCTGTAGCCATCTTCCCACCTCAGGTTCCCAAGAGGCTGGGACTACTAGCACATGCTACCACGTGCATATGTGTGACTTTTAAATTTCTGTAGTGATGGGATCTTGCTGTGTTGCCCAGGCTGGTCTCAAATTTTTGGCAGGAAGGCAATCCTTCTGCATTGGCCCCTGAAAGCTCTTTGGTTACTGGCGTGAGCCACCACGCCGGCCCTTCTCTGCTATCTTTATTTAATTTATTTATGAGACAGAGTCTTGCTCTGTCACCCAGGCTGGAGTGCAGTGGTGTGATTTCAGCTCACTGCAACCTCTGCAGTGATTCTTGTGCCTCAGACTCCCGAATAGCTAGGATTACAGGTGCGCGCCACCACACCCAGCTAATTTTTGTATTTTTAGTAGACACAGGGTTTCACCATGTTGGCCAGGCTGGTCTTGAACTCCCAGCCTCAAGTAATCCACCCACCTCGGCCTCCTAAAGTGCTGGGAGTACAGGTGTGAGCCACCACACCCGGCCTTTATTTTTATTTTTATGTTATGATATGTTATGTTATTTTTTGAGATAGAGTCTTGTTCTGTCACCCAGGCTGGAGTGCAGTGGAGTGATCTCGGCTCACTGCAACCTCTGCCTCTCGGGTTCAAGCGATTCTCCTGCCTCAGCCTCCCGAGTAGCTGGGACTACAGGCATGCACCACCCACTGCGCCTGGCTAATTTTTGTATTTTTAGTAGATACGGGGTTTCACTGTGTTGGCCCCGCTGGTCTTGAACTCAAGTGATTTGCCTACCTCGGCCTCCCAAAGCACTGGGATTACAAGTGTGAGCCACTGTGCCCAGCCTCTGCTATCTTATACTCCTTTATTTATATTTTCGAACTCTGATTTTACAAATATTAGATTTTTAGGAATTGTCTGTCATATCTTTTCTCATCATTTTTGTCTTTTAATTCATTTCGGTTTTTGTTTCTAGTGTGCTGTTAGCTGCCTGTATGAATCTATGATCAGTAGACCTTTTTTGTGGGGACTGTTCTTGATCAGTAAATCATTTAACAACTTACTAATCTTTCAAATATAATTGAGAATAAGAAATAGTAGGCCGGGCGCGGTGGCTCATGCCTGTAATCCCAGCACTTTGGGAGGCTGAGGCAGGCGGATCACGAGGTCAGGAGTTGAGAACATCCTATCTAACAAGGTGAAACCCCATCTCTACCAAAAGTACAAAAATTAGCCGGGTGTGGTGGCGGGCGCCTGTGGTCTCAGCTCCTTGGGAGGCTGAGGCAGGAGAATGGCATGAACCCGGAGGCAGAGCTTGCAGTGAGCCGAGATTGCGCCACTGCACTCCGGCCTGGGCGGCAGAGCTAGACTCCGTCTCAAAAAAATAAATAAATAAAATAAAAATAGTACTGTTTCATGATCTTACTGTAAATGCGTTTGCCTGAGATGTTTTTATTATCCAAAAAGTTAAATAAATTTAGTTAAATATATTGATGTGGTTACTTTTCTCATTTCGAATTATAATTGGGAAGCTTTTATCATTCCTAGGTTATAAAGGAATTCAACTATGTGTTCTTTTAGTACTTGTATGATTTCATTTTTTACTTTTTTTTAAAATTTTAATTTATAAAGATAGAGACAGGGTCTTTCTGTGTTGTCTAGGCTGGTCTTTTTTTTGGAGTCAAAGTCTTGCTATGTTGCCCAGGCTGCGGTGCAGTGATACAGTTTCAGCTCACCACAACCTCTGCTTCCCAGGTTCAAGTGAGTCTCGTACCTCAGCCTCCCAAGTACCTGGGAATTCAGGCACCTGCCACCACGCCTGGCTAATTTTTTTGTATTTTTAGTAGAGATGGGGTTTCACCGTGTTGACCAGGCTAGTGTTGAACTCTTGATCTCAGGTGATTCACCCGCCTCAACCTTCCAAAGTGCTGGGATTATAGGTGTGAGCCACTGTGCCTGGCCCCAGGCTGGTCTTGAATTCCTGGGCTCAAGTGATCGTACCGCCTTGGCTGCGCAAAGTCCTGGAATTACTGGTATGAGTAACCATGCCCAGCCTTATTATTTATTTATTTATTTATTTATTTTTGAGACGGAGTCTCGCTCTGTCGCCCAGGCTGGAGTGCAGTGGCGCAATCTAGGCTCACTGCAAGCTCCGCCTGCCGGGTTCACCCCATTCTCCTGCCTCAGCCTCTCCGAGTAGCTGGGACTACAGGCGCCCACCACGTGCGGCTAATTTTTTGTATTTTTAGTAGACAGGGTTTCACCGTGGTCTCGATCTCCTTACCTTGTGATCCGCCCGCCTTGGCCTCCCAAAGTGCTGGGATTACAAGCGTGAGCCACCGCGCCCGGCTATTTATTTTTTTTTGAGACAGAGTCTCACTCCGTCGCCCAGGCTGGAGTGCAGTGGCACAATCTCGGCTCACTGCAAGCTCCGCCTACCGGGTTCATGCCATTCTCCTGCCTCAGCTTCCCGAGTAACTAGGACTACAGGTGCCCGCCACCACACTGACTAATTTTTTTTTTTTTTTTGTATTTTTAGTAGAGACAGGGTTTCACCGTGTTAGCTAGGATGGCCTCAATCTCCTGACCTCGTGATCCACCCGCCTTGGCCTCCCAAAGTGCTGGGATTACAGGCGTGAGCCACCGCGCCCGGCCCCAGCCTTATTTTTTCCTGTCACTCTCTGATCCATTTAGGATTTGCCCTGGTAGTTAGTGTGGGAAATGGCAGATCCATTTTTGTGTTTTTCCTTATGGTTATCTGGTTATTCCAGAAAAGTTTATTTAAAAGGGCTCCTTTTCTCCACTGATTAGAGCTCAGCAAATGTTAAGAATTTGATTAGGTGCAGGGTCCCAAGAATACAAACAAATACTGTATATTATTTGTCCTCAGGGGACTCACAGTCTAATGAGCTATGTGAGTGGAGCCTTTGACTTACTTGGTGATGTCAGGAAATGTTTCTGTGGAAAAGGACATTTGAATTCTGTCTTGAAAGTTGAGTGTGAGTTCTTCAGCTAAGTGGGGGAGGATGGGATTTTCAGGCAGTGGTAGCAACACATAGAAGCGTTATGGTTGGCAGGGTGCGGTGACTCATACCTGTAATCCCAGCACTTTGGGAAGCTAAGGACGCCCTCCTCAGCCTGGCTAACATGGCAAAACCCCGTCTCTACTAAAAATACAAAAAATTAGCCGGGCGTAGTGGCGGGCGCCTGTAGTCCCAGCTACTCGGAGAGGCTGAGGCAGGAGAATGGCGTGAACCTGGGAGGCAGAGCTTGCAGTGAGCCGAGATCGCGCCACTGCACTCCAGCCTGGGTGACAGAGTGAGATAACGTCTCAAAAAAAAGAAAGAGGGCTGGGCGCGGTGGCTCACGCTTGTAATCCCAGCACTTTGGGAGGCCGAGGCGGGCGGATCACGAGGTCAGGAGATCGAGACCACAGTGAAACCCCGTCTCTACTAAAAATACAAAAAGAAAAATTAGCCGGGCGTGGTGGCGGGCATCTGTAGTCCCAGCTACTCGGAGAGGCTGAGGCAGGAAAATGGCGTGAACCCGGGAGACGGAGCTTGCAGTGAGCCGAGATTGCGCCACTGCACTCCAGCCTGGGCGACAGAGCGAGACCCCATCTGAAAAAAAGAAAAAAGAAAAAAAAGCGTATGGTCTGAGAAAATGTGGTACTTAAAGGTAGTTGCACATAGTTCAGCACATTTAGAGCTGAGGGTAGGTAGAGGGCAATCAGCAAAGAGGTGGGCCAGAGTCAGTCGTAAGACGACTGGTTTACTGTGCTAGAAGTGTGCATTTTATCTTGAAGGTGATGGGAAACCACGTCATAGGGAAAGTAGAAGGTGGCTTAGTCAATTCTGGTATTTATGTACGTATGTATTTATGTATGTATGTGTGTGTATGTATGTATGTATTTATGACGGAGTCTTGCTCTGTCGCCCAGGCAGGAGTGCAGTGGCGTGATCTCGACTCACTGCAACCTCTGCCTCCTTGGTTCAAGCAGTTCTCCTGCGTCAGCCTCTGGAGTAGCTGGGATTACAGGCGCCCGCCACCGCGCCCGGCTAATTTTTGTATTTTCTAGTAGACACAGAGTTTCACCGTCTTGGCCAGGCTGGTCTCGATCTCCTGACCTCATGATCCAGCCGCCTCTGCCTCTCAAAGTGTTGAGATTACAGGCGTGAGCCATGTAATTACAGGTGTGAACCATGCCCGGCCATTTTTTTTTTTTTTTTTTTTTTTTGAGGCAGAGTCTTGCTCTGTCATCCTGGCTGGAGTACAGTGGTGCTATCTCGGCTCACTGCAACCTCCGCCTCCTGGGTTCAGGCAATTCTCATGCCTCAGCCTCCCCAGTAGCTGGGACTACAGGTGCCCGCCACCACGCCTGGCTCATTTTTGTATTTTTAGTAGAGACAAGGTTTCACCAGGTTGGCCACTCCTGGTCTTGAACTCCTGACCTCAGGTGATCTGCCCACCTCGGCCTCCCAAAGTGCTGGGATTACAGATGTGAGCCACCGTGCCCAGCTAGCTGCCTGATGTTTTTTATAACAAAAGTTTAAACATACTTAAAAGTAAAAACTTGCAAGATTAGTATGAAGAACTTTTATTTTCCCTTCACTCAGAATCTACAGTTGTTAACATTTTACCCATTTGCTTTATCATTATCATTTTCTGTGGGATGTGTGTGTGTGTGTTATGTATTTTATGTGTGAAAAATTTGAAAGTTCCATGTTCCTTTACAACTAAAGTATTCATTTCCTGTTCTCTTACATTATGAACTGGGCTAGAATTATCAAATTAGCTATTGATTGAGGTTTTCAATAGTTTAATTCACTATAATATAGTACATATTGATTGCACTTTATTAATTGTAACAGAGTAAAATTACAGATTACATTATATAAAGTATTTTACATAATACGATTGAAATTATATTGGGAGTCTTAATTAGGAATGTATGAATATTTTCAAAAATGGTGTTTTCAGAGAGTGTTATATCTAGGCTATTTGACTCCTGGGAACTAAACTATTATTTAGTTCCAGATTTTAAAATATTAGGGAAGAATATTTTTAGGCAGAAGCCGTAATTAAAAACAATTCCTGGTTTAGTGGCACTGGGACCTGATGTACTTGCCTTCCTCTCAAAATGGTGTTCAGCATTTTCCCAGATGAAAGGGATTGATACAATCCATAATGGTATAAAACAAAATTCGATGAGATAGATAATTAACAAAGCAAAGAATGTTTCAGTGAGACATATAAATCATATACTTCAAACAGTTTTTTCCCTGAGTAATCAGTATGGTATAAGAGTTTATGCTGGGCATGGCTTCCACCTGTAATCTCAGCACTTTGGGAGGCCAAGGTGGTCAAAACTCTTGAGCCCAGCAGTTTGAAACTAACCTGGGCAACATAGGCCCCATCTCTACAAAGAAATACAAGAAAAATTTTCTGGGTGTGGTGGTGCGTGCACGCTTGTAGGCCCAGCTACTTGGGAGGCTGAGGTGGGAGGATCACTTGAGCCTGGGAGACAGAGGTTGCAGTGAGCTGAGACTCTGTCTTAAAAAAAAAAGAGTTCAGGCCGAGCGCGGTGGCTCAAGCCTGTAATCCCAGCACTTTGGGAGGCCGAGGCGGGTGGATCACGAGGTCAGGAGATTGAGACCATGGTGAAACCCCGTCTCTACTGAAAATACAAAAAATTAGCCGGGCGTGGTGGCGGGCGCCTGTAGTCCCAGCTACTCCGGAGGCTGAGGCAGGAGAATGGCGTGAACCTGGGAGGCGGAGCTTGCAGTGAGCCAAGATTGCGCCACTGCACTCCAGCCTGGGCGACACAGCGAGACTCCGTCTCAAAAAAAAAAAAAAGAGTTCACTGTTTTTTGTTGTTGTTGTCGTTGTCCAGGCTGGAGTGCAATGGTGCAATCTTGGCTCACTGCAACCTCTGTCTCCCGGGTTGAAACTATTCTCCTGCCTCAGCCTCCCGAGGAGCTGGGATTACAGGCGCCCACTACCACGCCCAGCTAATTTTTGTATTTTTAGTATAGGTGGGGTTTCTCCATGTTGGCCAAGCTGGTCTCGAACTCCTGACCTTGTGATCCACCTGCCTTGGCCTCCTAAGGTGTTGGGATTACAGGCGTGAGCCACCGCGCCCGGCCGAGTTCACTATTTGGACTGTTTTTTTTTTTTTTTTCCAAATCAGAGTGCAGGCTGGGTGCGGTGGCTCACACCTGTAATCCCAGCACTTTGGGAGGCTGAAGTGCATGGATCCTCTCAGGTTGAGAGTTTGAGACCAGCCTGACCAACATGGAGAAACTCCATGTCTAGTAAAAATACAAAATTAGCCAGGTGTGGTGGTACATGCCTGTAATCCCAGCTACTCAGGAGGCTGAGGCAGGAGAATCACTTGAACCCAGGAGGTGGAGGTTGTAGTGAGCCAAGATTGTGCCATTGCACTCCAGCCTGGGCAACAAGAGTGAAACTCCATCTCAAAAAAAAAAAAAAAAAAAAAAAAAAAAAAATCAGAGTGGAACTGTTTTTTTTTTTTGTTTTTTTGTTTTTTTTTTGAGACAGAGTCATGCTCTGTTGCCCAGGCTGGAGTGCAGTGGTGTGATCTTGGCTCACTACAACCTCCGCCTCCTGGGTTCACGCGATTCTTCTGCCTCAGCCTCCCAAGTAGCTGGGACTACAGGCGCCCGCCACCACGCCCAGCTAATTTTTTTTTGTATTTTAGTAGAGACGGGGTTTCACTGTGTTAGCCGGGGTGGTCTTGATCTCCTGACCCCGTGATCCGCCCGTCTCGGCTTCCCAAAGTGCTGAGATTACAGGCGTGAGCCACCATGCCCAGCTAGAGTGGAACTTTATATAGTAACTTCCCAAGTCATGCTGGATGTCAGACAGCTGGCTGTTGTTCTATCAAATGCTGAGAGATTTAGAAAGAACCAAGCATTTCATAAGGCTAAGGTTAAAGGTATATTGCATTAGCAAACACACGATTTGAAACAAAAAAAATTGCTAAAAAGGTGTGGATGTAAAACAAAAAAGAAAAATGTATTTTACCTTCACTACAAGTAAAGTTTCTAATTTTTCTACCAGCCCTCCAAGGCTTTAGTACGTGTGCATACATAATGTAAACACAATTGTAATAATAGGATAGAGCTGTTTTTCTTTTTTTGAGACAGGTCCTCTCTCACCCTGTCACTCAGGCTGGAGTGCAGTGGCATGATCTCAACTCACTGCATATTCGACCACGGCTTTCCAGACTCAGGTAGATCCTCCGACCTCACCCTCCTGAGTAGTTGGGACAACAAGCATGCACCACTACAGCCTGCTAATTTTTCTTTTTTTTTTTGTAGAGACAGGGTTTTTCTGTTGCCAGACTGTTCTCAAACTCCTGGGCTCAGGCAGTCTTCCCGTCTTGGCCCCTGAAAGTCCTGGGTTTACAGACATGAGCCACAGTGCCCGGCCTAGAGCTATTTTTTTATTCTGTATTTTGTGTTTGGGAGATATCCAAGATTTTGTTTTCTCTTTTACGTGACACAGCTCCAGGAGATCTTGAGAACATGTACCCTTATGCCCAAAATTGTAAACCTGTCATTGCACTTAAAAAAATCATCTAGGCTGGGGGCAGTGGCTCACGCATGTAATCCCAGCACTTTGGGAGGCTGAGGTAGGTGGATCACCTGAGGTCAGGAGTTCGAAACCAGCCTGGCCAACATGGTGAAACCCTGTCTCTACTAAAAATACAAAAATTACCCGGGCGTAGTGGCAGGAGCCTGTAATCCCAGCTACTCGGGAGGCTGAGGCAGGAGAATTGCTTGACCCCAGGAGGTGGAGGCTGCAGTGAGCCAAGATCACACTTCTGTACTCCAGCCTGGGCAACAGAGTGAGACTCCATCTCAAAAAAAAAAAAAAAAAATTAATTTGCAACTGGAGGAAAAACGTAGAATATTATATTCTTGAACTGATTTTACTCTGCCGTTGTATGAATTTCAGAATGGAGAGACTATCTTTGGGAACATGGGACTAGGAAGGAGACCGTAAGTGTTGTATATATATTTGAAGTGAGCATTTGAGTTTGTAGCTTAGAACTCTGTCTGATGAAAGTGGAATATAAGCACCTGTTTAAGCAAAATAGTGTAGGAAATTTACTTGTAGAATAATGGTTTAGTTTCTTTTTTTTTTTTTAAACAACTTCCTATTGCAAAATATATAGAAAGTGAGTAAAATAGATTTTGAGTTAAATAATTATAAAGAGAACATCCATTTAACCACAGTCCAGGTCAGAAATTGCTAACAGCCCTAACAAACGTACGTGTTCCTTCCCCAACCGTAAACTCCCCTTTTTCCCCCACAGATAATCTTTTCCTTGCCGTTTTTTTTTGTTTTTTTTTTTTTTTTTTGAGATGGAGTTTCGCTCTTATTGCTCAGGCTGGCATGCAATGGCGCGATCTTGGCTCACTGCAACCTCCACCTCCCGGGTTCAAGCGATTCTCTTGCTTCAGCCTCCCGACTAGCTGGAATTACAGGCATGCACCACCACGCCCGGATAATTTTGCATTTTCGGTGGAGACAGGGTTTCTCCATGTTGTTCAGGCTGGTCTTGAACTCCTGACCTCAGGTGATCTGCCTGCCTCAGCCTCCCAGAGTGCTGGGATTACAGGTGTGAGCAACCGCGCCTGGCCTCCTTGTTTTTCTTTATAGGTATCACACTGTGTTAGTATGCATCCCTGAATAATATAGTATAGTTTTGCTTGTTTTTGAATTTTGTACTAATGAACTCATACATATTCTTGTAACTTGGGGGCCATGTAGGAAATAGTTTGCCAACATGGAGAAAACAAATAGTCTAACTGAACTGCTCAGCCACATAGGTGTGGATAAAACAGATTACTGTAGAAGAAGAGTTAGTTGAAGAAGAGTTAGTTAGCTAGCTTCTGGCCTTTATAATTCATGTGCAAGGGCAGTGAGCCTACATGATGTAGCATGACCAGTTAGATAGAGCTCAGTAGGCTGCAAAATATGGGCTACTGTGTTGGAGAGATGGACTAGTATTCCAGGCAGAGGGCATGCTGGACCAGGTGGTGGGCAAGGCTCTGGAAAGCTATATGATCAGCTTCAATGCAGGCTTGTACTCCATACCATATGGATTCACAGGTAGAAACCTGAGTTCACTGACATTGTACTTATTTATTTGATGTTTCATTTATTTATTTTTTCCATATTTTTACTTTTTTCATCTTTCTCTCCCTGTAATGTGCCCTCCAGCTTTGCTGAAGTATGGCTAATGTACAGTAAACAGTACATATTTAGCTGGGCACCCTGGCTCATGCCTGTAATCCAGACTACTTGGGAGACTGAAGTAGGAGGGTCACTTGAGGCAAGGAGTTTGAGACCAGCTTGAGCAACATAGTGAGACCCTATTTATCAGAAAAACTAAAAATTAGTCGTGCATGGTGGTGTGTGCCTGTAGTCCGAACTACTTGGGAGCTGACCCAGGAAGATCACTTGATCCCAGGAAGATCACTTGATCCCAGGAGTTAGAGGCTGCCATGAGTTGCAGTAGTACTGCTGCACTCTAGCCTGAGTGATAGAGCGAAATCCCATCAGTATCTCTTTCTCTTTTTTTTTTTCCTAAAGAAAAAAGACTGGGTGCAGTGTTTCATGCTTATAATCTTAGCATTTTGGGTGGCTGAGGCTAGAGGAGTCCTTGAGCCCAGGAGTTTGAGACCAGCCTGGACAACATGGTGAGAGCTCTCGTCTACAAAAAAATTTAAAAAAAGTAGTTTGGTGTAGTGGTGCATGCCTGTGGTCCCAGCTACTTGGGAGGCTGAGGTAGGAGGATCTCTTGAGCCCAGGAGGTGTTGAGGCTGCAGTGGGCTATAATCATGCCACTGCACTCCAGCCTAGGCGACAGTGAGACCCTGTTGGAGAAAAAAAACCTAACTGAAGTATTTTGTGTTGTGAAAATATAGTATAAACATAAAACAGAATACTGTATATATATTTTTTTTCTTAAAAAAAAAAATCTCAGCTGGGCACTGTGGCTCATGCCTGTCTATAATCCCAACACTTTGGGAGGCCTAGGTGAGTGGGTCCTCTGAGCTCAAGAGTTTGAGACTAGCCTGAGCAACAATCTTGTGAAATTGAGCTTTTCTTAATATATCTACAAAAATGTAAAGTGTAATACTGACTTATTTTAAAGCAGTTGTCAGAACTCACTAAAAAAATTATTATATTTTTATAATTTTTTTTTAGAGCTGGAGTCTTGCTATTGTTGCCCAGGCTGGTCCCAAACTCCTGGGCCCAAGCGATCCTCCCGCCCTGTCCTCTGAAAGTGTTGACCCAAAAGGGCTGGGCGTGGTGGCTCATGCCTGTAATCCTAACGTTTTGGGAGGCTGAGGCAGGAGGATCACTTGAGCCCAGGAACTCGAGACTAGCCTGGGCAACAAAGTGAGACCCTGTCTCTAAAAAAGATTAAAAAATAAAAAAAAAGGAAAAGAGGCCAGGCGCGGTGGCTCACGCTTGTAATCCCAGCACTTTGGGAGGCCGAGGCGGGCGGATCACGAGGTCAGGAGATCGAGACCACAGTGAAACCCCGTCTCTACTAAAAATACAAAAAAAAAAAATTAGCCGGGCGTGGTGGCGGGCGCCTGTAGTCCCAGCTACTCGGAGAGGCTGAGGCAGGAGAATGGCGTGAACCCGGGAGGCGGAGCTTGCAGTGAGCCGAGATTGCGCCACTGCACTCCAGCCTGGGCGACAGAGCGAGACTCCGTCTCAAAAAAAAAAAAAAAAGGAAAAGAAAGATTATTACTGTTGAAGAAGGAGATGCATTGAGGAGATGGATACACCTATTTTAAGGGAACTATCATTCAGCGTTTTCTCTTTTTTTTTTTTTTTGAGATGGAGTCTCGCTGTCGCCCAGGCTGGAGTGCAGTGGCGTGATTTCGGCTCACTGCAACCTCTGCCTCCTGGGTTCAAGCAATTCTCCTGCCTCAGCCTCCCAAGTAGCTGGGACTTCAGGTGCCCACCACCACACCTGGCTAATTTTTTGTATTTTTAGTAGAGACGGAGTTTCACCGTGTTAGCCAGGATGGTCTCGATCTCCTGACCTTGTGATCCGCCCGCCTCGGCCTCCCAAAGTGCTGGGATTACAGGTGTGAGCTACTGCACCCAGCCACACCTGGCTAATTCTTATATTTTTAGTAGCCACAGGGTTTCACCATGTTGGCCAGGCTGATCTCAAACTCCTGACCTCAGGTGATCTTCCCGTCTCGGCCTCCCAGAGTGCTGGGATTATAGGTGTGAGCCACTGTGCCTAGCCTCATTCAACATTTTCTAAATTTATTTTCAATTGTTATGTGATTTGGTGGAACACCTGTAAATACATTGAGCATAAAATGTTGTCATAGCCAGTTCTAACAAATGTGGTGGTGTGATTGAACTGGATAATACTATTTTGGGATGTTTTAGATGAGTCACAGTTCATAAGCTATCTCTTTCTGACACCTTGGAATTTCTTCCCAGTAAGTATGACTGACCTCATGGCAAGAATTCTCATGAACTGGATCAGTCTGGTGTAATGGAAAGGGTGGGAGTTGGAGGACTGTCACTTTAACAGTCTGTTTTCATTTGATTGAATAAACCATTTGGAACATGAAGTTAATAAGAAGGGGCTTACAGTTGGAGTTGGACTTGATCACTGGTTTTATAATTATTTCCTGGGGAGTACCTGTAGCATCTGAGAAGAGGGAGGGGAGGAATAAATGCAGAGGGCTAAGAAGAATCTGTTGTCTTCAGATTTCACTTTGAACAATTTTTCCTAATAGACCTGTCTCTGAGTTTCTAAAAATGTTCTGTGGCAAAGAAATAGAAAACAAGCTGGACGTGGTAGCTTACGCCTGTAATCCCAGCACTTTGGGAGGCTGAGGTGGGCGGATCACCTGAAATCAGGAGTTCTAGACCAGGCTGGTCAACCTTGTGAGATCCTGTTTCTACTAAAAATACAAAAAAAAATCCCAGCTATTCGGGAGGCTGAGGCAGGAGAATCGCTTGAACCCGGGAGGCAGAGGTTGCAGTGTGCCAAGTTTGTGCCACTGCACTCCAGCCTGGGCAATAGAGTGAGACTCTGTCTCAAAAAAAAAGAAAAAAGAGAAAACTATTGAATTTGGCAAATGTTATGATCTCTCTTACTGAACATTTTATGATCCATATGTGAGAATGGTATTGTTTTGCCAAAATCATGCTATTCTAGGACTTTGTGGAATGGATGAGGGAGAAAGCAGAGATTAGCATATAGGTCTTGGAAGCAAGAATAAAAGGATGGACTTACGTGAAAGAAATCACCAGGCATAGTCACTTGAGTTGTCATCATCCATCAAGTCCAATGTAGCAGGGAGGGAATAGCTTGAGAGACTTGAGACTGAGGCACAGATCTCTGTAGAACATGGGATTTATTCTGGCAAATACAGTGATCAAATTTAGGAGATTGGCTTTGATATAATACCATTATTTACCATATAATCTATCTTCACATTTCACCAGTTGTCTCAAAAATGTCCTTTATAAGATCCACACCAACACCACATATTTTGTTTAGTTATATATTTTTAGTCTTATTTAATTTGAGATAATTCAGCCTGTCTTTTTCTTTTTTTTCTGAGATAGTGCCTTGCTCTGTCACCTAGGCTGAAGTACAGTGGTGTGGCCATAGCTCGCTGCAGCCTTGACCTCCAGGGATCAACTGATCCACCTGCCTCAGCCTCCTTAGTGGCTGGGACCACAGACACATTCCACCACGCCTGGCTTTTCTTTTCTTTTTTCTTTTTTTTAGACAGAGTCTTGCTCTGTTACCCAGTCTGGAGTGTGGTAGCGCGATCTCAGCTCACTGCAGCCTCCCCTTCCTGGGTTCAAGCCATTCTCCTGTCTTAGCCTCCCGAGTTGCTGGGATTACAGGTGTGCACCACTACACCCAGCTAATTTTTGTATTTTTAGTAGAGATGGGGTTTCACCATGTTGGCTAGGCTGGTCTTGAACTACTGACCTCAAGTGATCTGCCTGCCTTGGCCTCCCAAAGTGCTGGGATTACAGGTGTGAGCCACAGCGCCTGGCCAAATTTTTTAATTTTTAATTTGATAGAGATAGGGTCTCACTGTGTTACCCAGGCTGGTTTTGAACTCTTGGACTGAAGAAGTCCTTCTGCCTTGGTCTTCCAAAGTACTGGGATTGCTGCTTTGAGCTACCATGCACAGCTGATTGACATTTGTTTGTTATGACTTACATTTTTTTTGTTGTTGTTTTTTGAGACAGAGTCTTGCTCAGTTTCCCAGGCTGGAGTATAGTAGCACGATCTTGGCTCATTGTAATCTCCCCCAGGTTCAAGTGATTCTCCTGCCTCAGCCTCCCCAGTAGCTGGCATTACAGGCATACGCCACAGTGCCCAGCTAATGTTTGTATTTTTAGTAGAAACTGGGTTTCACCATGTTGGCCAGGCTGGTCTCCAACTCCTGACCTCAGGTAACTGTCAGCCTTGGCCTCCCAAAGTGCTGAGATTACAGGCGTGAGCCACTCCGTCTGGCCCATAACTTAACATTTTTGAAGCATGCAGACAAATATTACATTTGTAAAAATTTCTTTTTTTTATTTTTTGTTTTGAGACAGTTTCTCTCTGTTGCCCAGGCTGGAGTGCAGTGGTATGATCTTGGCTCACTGCAATCTGCCTCCTGGGTTCATGTGATTCTCATGCCTCAGCCTCTAAAGTAGCTGATTAACAGGTGTGCACCACCATGCCCAGCTGATATTTTGTATTTTGGGTAGAGATGGGGTTTCACCATGTTAGCCATGCTGATCTCAAACTCCTGGCGTCAAGTGATCGCCTGTCTCGGCCTCCCAAAGTGCTGGGATTTCAGGCATGAGCTACCATGCCCGGCCTCAAATTTTTCTGTGTTATTGCTTATAGTTGTAATTTGTTTATTGTCATTGCTGTGTACGGGCTGATAAATTTTTTCTTTTTCTTCTTTTTTTTTTTTGAGACGGAGTCTCGCTTTTGTTGCCCATGCTGGAGTGCAATGGCGTGATCTCAACTCACTGCAACCTCAGCCTCCCGAGTTAAAGTGATTCTCCTGTGTCAGCCTCCCAAGTAGCTGGGATTACAGGCACCCGCCACCACACCCAGCTAATTTTTTTGTATTTTTAGTAGAGATGAGGTTTCACCATGTTGGCCAGGCTGGTCGTGAACTCCTGACCTCAGGTGATCCGCCTGCCTCAGCCTCCCAAAGTGCTGGGATTACAGGTGTGAGCCACCGCACCTGGCTAAATTTTTTCTTTTTTTCTTTTTCTTTTTTTGAGATGGAGTCTAGGTCTGTCCCAGGCTGGAGTGCAGTGGCAGGATCTTGGCTCACTGCAATCTCCTCCTCCTGGGTTCAAGCTATTCTCCTGCCTCAGCCTCCTGAGTAGCTGGGATTACAGGCACGCGGCACCATGCCCGGCTAATTTTTGTATTTTTGTTGTTTGTAGTAGAGACGGGGTCTCACCATGTTGGCCAGGCTGGTCTCGAACTCCTGACCTCGTGATCTGCCCGCCTCAGCCTCCCAAAGTGCTGGGATTGCAGGTATGAGCCACCACGCCCAGCCTAAATTTTTTCCTAAAGGGACAGTGTGTGCTGCATGCTGTGGCTCACTCCCATAATCCAAGCATTTTGGGAGGCTGAGGTGGGTGGATTACTTGAGTCCAGGAATTCAAGACCAGCCTGGACAACATGGCAAAAGCTGGTCTCGACAAAAAATACCAAAATTAGCTGGGCATTTGGGAGGGCCCCTGTAGTCCCAGCTATTTGGGAGGCTGAGGTGCGAGGATTGCTTGAGCCAGGTGGCAAAGGTTGTAGTGAGCTGAGGGTTGCACCACTGCACTCTGGCCTGGGCGACAGAGTGACACCCTGTTTCTCCTCTTTTTTTTTTTTTTTTTTTTTTTTTGAGTCAGAGTTTTGCTCTGGTTGCCCAGGCTGGAGTGCAATGTTGCAATCTCAGCTCACTGCCACCACCGCCTCCCTGGTTCAAGTGATTCTCCTGCCTCAGCCTCCTGAGTAGCTGGGATTACAGGCATGCACTACCACACCTGGCTAATTTTGTATTTGTATTTATGTTGGCCAGGCTGGTCTCAAACTCGTGACCTCAGGTAATCCACCCACCTCGGCCTCCCAAAATGTAGGATTACAGGCATGAGCCACCGCGCCCGGCCAACACCCTGTTTCTTTCTTTCTTTCTTTTTTTTTTTTTTTTTTTTTTTTTGAGACGGAGTCTCGCTCTGTCACCCAGGCTGGAGTGCAGTGGCGCGATCTCAGCTCACTGCAAGCTTCGCCTCCCGGGTTCACGCCATTCTCCTGCCTCAGCCTCTCCGAGTAGCTGGGACTACAGGCGCCCGCCACCACGCCCGGCTAATTTTTTGTATTTTTTTGTAGAGACGGGGTTTCACCGTGGTCTCGATCTCCTGACTTCGTGATCCACCTGCCTCGGCCTCCCAAAGTACTGGGATTACAAGCGTGAGCCACTGCGCCTGGCCACCCTGTTTCTAAATAAATTAATTAAATAAAGGGACAGATAGTAAATATTTTAGATAGTAAATATTTTAGGCCTGTAGGCTCTGTGGACTCTGTTGCAGCTACTCAGTGTAGTATGAAAGCAGCTATATACAATACGTAAATGAGTATATGTATATGCAATACATAGTAAGTATGGCTGTGTACTGGTAAAACTAATTTTTATTTTTTTGAGATGGTACCCTGTTGTGTTACCAGGTTGGAGTGGTGTCCTGAATGAACACAGCTCACTGCAGCCTTGACCTCTAGGGCTTGAGCAATCCTCTTGTCTTCGCCTAGGCATATACTACCATGTGTGGCTAGTTTTTTTTTGTGAGGCTGAAGTGGGAAGATTGCTGGAGCCCAGGAGTTCAAGACCAGCCTGGGTTAGATAGACCACATCTCTACAGAATATTAAAATATTAGCGTTAGTATGGTGGCAAACTCCTGTGGTCGGAGCTACTTAGGAGGCTGAGGTGGGAGGATCACTTGAGCCCAGGAGTTGGAGGCTGCAGTGAATAGTGATCATTCCACTGCACTCCAGCCTGGGTGACACAGTGAGACCCTTGTTGTTTTTTGATAGCTGTTTCATAATTTGCCAACAGTTGCTGTATAGTATTCCATTGTGGGAATACACCACGATTTTTTTTTTATTCATTTTGTCATTGATAGGCTTTTGGGGTAATTTGCAGCTTAGAGCTATTATAAATAGTGCTTCTGTGAATATTTTTATATATTTCTTTTGCTTAACATAGATTTTTCTTTTGTTTATGTTCTTAAGAGTTTACTTGCTACGTCATAGGTTGGTCAACTTTAGTAGATGTTGCTAAACAGTTTTCCACAGTTCTACCAACTTATACTCCCACAAACAGTGTATGAGCATTCTGATTTTCTTTCTTTCTTTTTCTTTTTCTTTTTTTTTTTTTTGAGATGGAGTCTCACTGTCACCCAGGCTGGAGTGCAGTGGTGCAGTCTTGGCTCACTGCAGACTCCGCCCCCCGGGGTTCACACCATTCTCCTGCCTCAGCCTCCCGAGTAGCTGGGACTACAGGCGCCCGCCACCTCGCCTGGCTAATTTTTTGTATTTTTAGTAGAGACGGGGTTTCACCGTGTTAGCCAGGATGGTCTCAATCTTCTGACCTCGTGATCCGCCCGCCTCAGCCTCCCAAAGTGCTGGGATTACAGGCTTGAGCCACCGCGCCCAGCCTTTTTTTTTTTTTTTTTTGAGACGGAGTCTTGCTTTGTTGCCCAGGATGGAGTGCAGTGGCGGGATCTCTGCTGACTGCAAGCTCCACCTCCCAGTTTCATGCCATTCTCCTACTTCTTCAGCCTTCCGAGTAGCTGGGACTACAGGTGCATGCTGCCACGCCCGGCTAAGTTTTTGTATTTTTAGTAGAGATAGGGGTTCACCAGTTTCATGTGTTAGCCAGGATGGTCTCAATCTCCTCACCTCATGATTCACCCGCCTCGGCCTCCCAAAGTGCTGAGATTACCCGCATGAGCCACCACGCCTGGCCGAGCATTCTGATTTTCTACTTCCTCACCAATCCTTGGAATCTTTTTGTCTTTTACATTTTGGTTATTTACTAGATTTGTGGTTATAATGCATTATTTTCTAGTTGCTAATAATTAATTAATGTGAGCAACTTTATTGGCTTTTTTTTTTTTTTTTTTTTAGATTGCTCTGTTATATGGCAATCTCCCCCCCCCCCCCCCCCCCTCCCCCCCCTCCCCCCCCCCCCCCTATTTTTTTTTTTTTTGCTTTATTTATTTATGTGATGCTTAATCTTTATTGGCCACTTGGCTTTAAGAAGTACCTGTTTAAATCTTTTGCCTGTTTAAAAATTTGCACATTGGTCTTTCTCTCTCTCTCTTTTTTTTTTTTCTTTTTTGAAACGGGGTCTGACCTAATCACCCAGGTTGGAGTACATTGACTTGATCATAGCTCACTGTGGCCTCAAACGCCTGGGCTCAGAGGATCTTCCCACCTCAGCCTCTCAAGTAGCTGGGACTACCAGTCCACACCACCACACCTGGGTAATTTTTTCTGTTTTTTTTTGTAGAGACAGTCTCGCCTTGTTGCCCAGGCTGATCTCAAACTCCTGGGCTCAAGTGATTCTCCCAGCTCAGTGTCCCAAAGTGCTGGGATTACAGGCGTGAGTCACCATACCTGGCTGAATTTTTCTTAGGTATTCTGGATATGGTTCATTGGTCAGAAATATTTATTACAGATCTCTTCTCCCACTTAATAGTTTATGTTTTTACTCTCATAATGATGTCCTTTGATGGGCAGAGGTTTGTAATTGTAATATACAGCAGGAAACGGTAAACTTTTTCTGTAAAATGCCAGATATTTTGGGCTTTTTGGGTTATATGGTTTGTGATGCAAGTACTAGCTTTTGCTGCTGTTGTGTGAAAGTAGCCACAAAAAATACATGAATGTGAATTTGCTTCAGTAAAACTTTACAAAAATAAGAGTGGACTACATTTGACCCGTGGACCATTATTTGCCATTTCCTGATACAGAACAATTTAGTAAAATTTTTCTGTATTGTTAATACTTTTTGTGTTCTTATAGAAATCTTTGCCTTTGTTTTTTTTTTTTTTTGAGACGGAGTTTCGTTCTTGTTGTCCAGGCTGGAGCGCAATGGCGCAATCTCAGCTCACTGCAACCTCTGCCTCCCGGATTCAAGTGATTCTCCTGCCTCAGCCTCTTGCGTAGCTGGAATTACAGGCATGCGCCACCACTCCTGGCTGATTTTGTATTTTTGGTAGAGACGGGGTTTCTCCATGTTGGTCAGGCTGGTCTCGAACTCGTGACCTCAGGTGATCTGCTCGCCTAGGCCTCCCAAAGTGGTAGGATTACAGGCATGAGCCACCACGCCTGGCCAGAAATCTTTGCCTTTTCTAAAGTCATGTATATATTCTACTGTATTTTCTTCAAGAAGCTTTATTTTTTATTTTTTTTTGAGATGCAGTATTGCCCTGTAGCCCAGGCTGGAGTGCAATGGTGCGATCGTGGCTCCCTGCAACCTCTGCCTCCTGGGTTCAAATGATTCTGCTGCCTCAGCTCCCGAGTAGCTGTAGCTGGGATTACAGGCGCCCGCCACCACGCCCACCTTTTTTTTTTTTAAGATGAGGCCTGGCCCTGTCACCCAGGCTGGAGTGCAGTGACACCGTCTCAGCTCACCACAACCTCCACCTCCCAGGTTCAAGCGATTCCCTTGCCTCAGCCTTCAGAGTAGCTGGGATTACAGGTGCCTGCCACCACGCCTGGCTAATTTTTGTATTTTTAGTAGAGATGGGTTTCACCATGTTGATCAGGCTGGGCTCGAACTCCTGACCTTGTGATTGACCCACCTCGGCCTCCCAAAGTGCTGGGATTACAGGCATGAGCTACCGTGCCTGGCCTGTTTTACATTTTAAACTTATAATTCTTTTTTTAAATTCACTTTTTATTAGTTTTTTGTTTTTTTTTTTGTTTTGTTTTGAGACGGAGTCTTGCTCTGTTGCCCAGGCTGGAGTACAGTGGCGCGATCTCAGCTCACTGCAAGCTCTGCCTCCCGGGTTCATGCCATTCTCCTGCCTCAGCCTCCCGAGTAGTTGGGACTATAGGCTGCCACCAGCCCATCTAATTTTTGTATTTTTTTTTTTTTAGACGGGGTTTCACCGTGTTAGCCAGGATGGTCTCCATCTCCTGACCTCATGGTCAGCCCACCTCAGCCTCCAAAAGTGCTGCGGTTACAGGTGTGAGCCACTGTGCCCAGCCTTAATTTAGTTTTTGAGACAGACTCTCACTCAGACTGGAGTGCAGTGGTGCGATCTTGGCTCACTGCAGCCTCCACCTTCCGGGTTCAACCAGTTTTCCTGCCTCAGCCTCCTGAGTAGTTGGGATTACAGACATGCATAACTGTGCCCGGATAATTTTTATTTATTTATTTTCGAGACAGAGTCTTGCTCTGTCATCCAGGCTGGAGTGCAGTAGCACGATCTCAGCTCACTGCAGCCTGTGCCTCCTGGGTTCAAGTGATTCTCCTGTCTCAGTTTCCCAAGTAGCTGGGATTACAAGTGCCCACCACAATGCCTGGCTAATTTTTCTGTTTTTAGTAGAGATAGGGTTTCACCATGTTGGCTAGGATGGTCTCGAACTCCTGACTTACAGTGGTCTGCTTGTCTTTGCCTCCCAAAGTTCTGACACATTACAGGCGTGGGGCACTGTGCCTAGCCTAGAGTTGTATTTTTTACCTCGCATGATTACCACTTTGACTTTAGTTGTTTGTTTTTTTTCCTCCCTTTGATTTTTGCACCTGGGGGTTTGCTTTCTTTCTAGGAATTCAGCTGCTCATTTAAAATAATGTCTGTTACATTTACCCAACATTTCTACATGTTTATAGTGGTAGGGTGTAATAGTTGTTTAGTATACAATATTGCTGGAGCCAGCAACACTTTTCTCATCTGTAAAATGGGTGTAAAATAGTAAAGTTCAGACCAGGAGCCGTCGCTCACACCTGTAATCCCAACACTTTGGGAGGCCGAGGCGGATGGATCACGAGGTCAAGAGATCGAGACCATCCTGGCCAACATGATGAAACCCCGTCTCTACTAAAAACACAAAAATTAGCTGGGCATGGTGGCACGTGCCTGCAGTCCCAGCTACTCAGGAGGCTCAGGCAGGAGAATTGCTTGAACCTGGGAGGCGGAGGCTGCAGTGAGCTGAGATTGCACCACTGCACTCCAGCCTGGCGACAGAGCGGGACTCAGTCTCAAAAAAAAAAAGAGTAAAGTTCATATGCTTGTTGTGACAAGTAAATGAGGAAATAAGTCAAAAGTGCTTCATGATAAATTCTCAGTGATTGGTATCAATGCTAATACTTTTTGTTGTCTCCAAGACTATTACAGTAGCAATGACCTATCATTAGGGGTGCTGATAATAATACAAATTCCAAATAAGTTTAATAGATAAGTAAATGTATGGATTTCTTGACGTGTGTCGTTTTATTTTGTGAGGTATAAGAATTCTGGAATTTAAATGATGTATTTTTTTCTCTCTCAACCATTTTCTAGGTGTGAGGATGACTTTGTGATTTCCTGTGAACTTTCTTGGTTTCTTGGGCACATTCTCTGCTTATTTACTACTTCACATGCCTTTTCTGGCACAGTCATTTACTGACTGATAGACCTAAACATAGTGTTATAAATGTGAATACTCCTTTCATAGAAACACATGCTTCTTTTTACCAATTGTTAGCACTACTTTGTCTTTTTTGTTGTTGTTGTTTTTTGAGATGGAGTTTTGCTCTTGTTGCCCAGGCTGGAGTGCAGTGGCGCAGTCTTGGCTCACTGCAACCTCTGCCTCCCGAGTTCAAGCAATTCCTGCCTCAGCCTCCTGAGTAGCTGGGATTACAGGCTTGCACCACCATGCCTGGCTGATTTTTTTGTATTTTTGGTAGAGACCGGATTTCACCTTGGCCAGGCTGGTCTTGAACTCCTGACCTCAGGTGATCCGCCTGCCTCGGCCACCCAGAGTGCTCAGATTACAGGCATGAGCCATCGCACCCAGCCTACTTTGTCTTTTATGAATAATAAAGGATTAAAGAAATAAAGAATCCATGGCACAAATTATTGTAGTAGATTTATCTTCTCTTCTTTTTTTTTTTTTTTGGAGATGGAGTCTCACTCTGTTGCCCAGGCTGGAGTGCAGTGGCGTTTTCTCAGCTCACTGCAGCCTCCACCTCCCGGGTTCAAGTGATTCTCCTGTCTCATCCTCCTGAGTAGCTGGGACTACAGGCGTCTGCCACCATGTCCAACTAATTTTTGTATTTTTAGTAGAGACGAGGTTTTACCATGTTGGCCAGGATGGTCTCAGACTCCTCACCTCGTGATCCGCCCCCCTCGGACTCCCAAAGTGCTGAGATTACAGGCGTGAGCCACCGTGCCCGGCCTAGATTTATTCTAAGTTTCATTCAGCTCAGCAAGATTTTAGGTGGGGTATAAATAAGTAGGGTGAGACCACTTATATATACCCAGGATAAGATCAGATTAAATTTCCAATAGAGTCAGCCAGGGATAGAATTGTTTATTAAAAGCAATTGGGTCACACAGTTGAGAGTAGAGGCAGCCTGTTAGAGTTGACTTTGATCCCCAGAGTCTCTAATTGTAGTGTTCAGCTGTTGAGATACTCATATAAGGCATCATTTTGCCGGCTCTGGAAATTTCAGTTTTTGCTACTTTTTTTTGTTTGTTTTTTTCAGACAGGACTGTGATCATGGGTCACTGCAGCTTCAGCCTCCTAGGCTCAACCAGCCCCCCTGACTCAGCCTACTGGGTAGCTGGGAGGTACATCCTACCATGCGGGGCTAATTTTATTTTAATTATTTTCTAGAGACAGGGTTTCGCTCTGTTATGTTGCTCAGGCTGTTCTTGTACTCCTGGCCTGAAGTGATCCTCCTGTCTCGGCCTCTCAACGTGTTAGAATTACAGGTGCGAGCCACTGCGTCCGGCTACCTTTTTATTCTTCAGGTTTTCCAATATGAATTAACAAGTATTTGCTCTAACATCCTGTGCTTTTTATTTAGGGAATGTTTAAGAACTATACTCATTTTGAGTTAGGGCAGGGCCTCTTCAGCTTGGGGGTTTATAGGATGGGGCTGGAATGGGAGATACAGTCAAGGTGCAGTGAATGTCTCTAAGAAGTTTCTAGTTCCTATCTCCAGCTTTCCATTACCTGACTTTGATTTCTCACGTTTTCATTTGGGTGATTGTGCTACTGAGCTTTTTTGAGCCAATCCCAAGTCCATTTCTATCCCAAATCCATTTGTGTGCAAGCCGTAAGAATCTTTGATATATGGATAGACCTTGCCCCTGCCAGTACCATTTTATTCTGCCACATCTGTAGAGGTTTGTTGTTGTTGTTGTTTTTGAGATGGAGTCTCGCTCTGTCACCCAGGCTGGAGTACAGTGGCACAATCTTGGTTCATTGCAACCTCTGCCTCCCAGGTTCAAGTGATTCTCCTGCCTCAGCCTCCTGAGTAGCTAGGATTACAGATGTGTGCCACCACGTCCTGCTAGTTTTTTTTGTATTTTTAGTAGTAATGGAGTTTCGCCATGTTGGTCAGGCTGGTCTTGAACTCCTGACCTCGTGATCCACCCTCCTCCACCTCCCAAAGTGCTAGGATTACAGGCGTGAGCTACTGCGCCCGGCCGAGGTTTTTATCTTGTTGAACTTCATTATTGGAACTAGTACCTTTGATAGGTTCATGAGTTCCCTCTATTCCTTTTTATTTGTTTTTATTTTTAAATAATATAGACAAGGTCTCCCTATGTTACCCAGGCGGGTCTTGAACTCCTGGGCTGAAGAGATCTTCCTACTGTGGCCTCCCAAAGTGCTGGGATTACACTGCTTTTGTGTATATTTTACCATTGGAAAATTGAATGTCAGTTTTGTTTCTTTTTTTTTTTTTTGAGACAGTCTTGCTCTGTTGCCCAGGCTGGAGTGCAGTGGCGTGATCTCAGCTCACTGCAACTTCCGCCTCCTGGGTTCAAGCAATTCTTCTGCCTCAGCCTCCCAGGTAGCTGGGACTACAGGCGCCTGCCATCACGCCAAGCTAATTTTTGTATTTTTGGTAGAGACAGGGTTTCACCATATTGGCCAGGCTGGTCTTGAACTCCTGACCTCATGATCAGCCTGCCTTGGCCTTCCAAAGTGTTGGGATTATAGGCATGAACCACCATGCCTGGCCATCTGTTTTCTACTTCATTCTCATCATCTGTCCCTGTAGTGGCTGAATAAAAGTTACTTTGTCGGCTGGGCGCGTTGGCTCACGCTAGTAATCCCAGCACTTTGGGAGGCTGAGGCGGGCGGATCACCTAAGGTCAGGAATTCAAGACCAGCCTGGCCAACCTGGTGAAACCCTGTCTCTATTAAAAATATAAAAATAAGCCTGGCATGGTGGCACATGTCTGTAATCCCAGCTACTCAGGAGGCTGAGGCAGGACAATCACTTGAACCTGGGAGGCGGAGGCTGCAGTGAGCCGAGATTGCGCCACTGCACTCCAGCCTGGGTGACAAGGTGAGACTCTGGCTCAAAAAAAAAAAAAAAAAAGTTACTTTGTCTTGAGCATATATTTGGTAATGATTTCATTTTTCAAATTTAATATCTGTGGAGAAATTGACCTTAAGTTATTTATATAGATGTTTTATTGTTATGGCCTGTTTAGTATATATTTCTGAGTAGCGTGGATCTCCAGTTTTAAGTGGTGTCAATATAGTTGAACCGTTGAGAAAATTTAGATTACCTATGTTGTCAGGTGGCACATTGCTGAATATTGGTGATAGATTTGAATAAGCACCGTTCTTGTCCACAAGGAATTCATATTCCACATAAGATATATGAATCAGTCATGTCAGTATTATGCTGAAGTGCAGTAGTGATTACATGCATGGTTTGAGGGGAACATTTTAGACCAATCTGGGGATTTAGGGAAGGCTTTCTGTAGGAGAAGTAAGTCTCATTCTACTGTAGTAGATACCCACCTATTACATTAGTCTATTTATTTATTTATTTATTTATTTATTTTTGAGATGGAGTTTCGTTCTGTCACCACGCTGGAGTGCCCTGGCGTGATCCTGGCTCACTGCATCCTCTGCCTCTCGGGTTCAAGTGATTCTCCTGCCTCAGCCTCCCAAGTAGCTGGGACTACAGGCGTGCGCCACCACACCCAGCTAATTTTTGTATTTTTAGTAGACGTGGTTTCACCATGTTGGCCAGGATGGTCTTGATCTCTTGACCTTGTGATCTGTCCACCTTGGCCTCCCAAAGTGTTAGGATTATTGGCGTGAGCCACCGCTCCCAGCCTACATTAGTCTGTTTTAAGATGTCAGCACTACAGAATTATAATGACTCGTGCATTTTCTTTCTTTTTTTTTTTTTTTTTTTGAGATGGACTCACTCTGTCGCCCAGGCTGGAGTGCAGTGGCACGATCTTGGCTCACTGCAAGCTCCACCTCCCGGGTTCATGCCATTCTCCTGCCTCAGCCTCCTGAGTAGCTGGGACTACAGGTGCCTGCCACCATGCCCGGCTAAGTTTTTGTATTTTTAGTAGAGACGGGGTTTCACCATGTTAGCCAGGATGGTCTTGATCTCCTGACCTTGTGATCCACCTGCCTCGGCCTCCCAAAGTGCTGGGATTATAGGTGTGAGCCACCGCAACCGGCCTCACTCATGCATTTTCAAAGATAAAATGTTATCAATGGATAAGAATTGCACCCAAATGTACTGGTTTTTTTTTTTTTTTTTTTTTTTTAAGGACATTATAATGTAGCAATTTGGATGTGTTGGGTATACATTTGGCCAGAACAGTAGGAGGTCAGAAAAGCTGCATATTTAAAAAGCACAGGATAACCAGATTGACTTGGAGAGTGTGTCAGCTTAATTTGGAAGAGCTCTAAGGGATCTTAATGATTCTTCTTAAATTTTTTTTTTTTTTTGAGAGGGAGTTTTGCTCTTGTTCTTGTTGCCCAGGCTGGAGCGCAATGATGTGATTTCAGCTCACTGCAACCTCTGCCTCCTGGGCTTAAGTGCTTCTTCCACCTCAGCCTCCCAAGTAGCTGGGATTACAGGCGTCTGCCACCATGCCCAGCTAATTTTTTTTTTTTTTTTTTTTGAGACGGAGTTTCTCTCTTGTTGCCCAGGCTGGAGCGCAATGGTGTGATCTCGGCTCACTGTAACCTCTGCCTCCTGGGTTCAGTAACTTCTCCTGCCTCAGCCTCCCAACTAGCTGGGATTACAGGTATGTGCCACCATGCCCAGCCAAATTTTTGTTTTTTTTAGTAGAGATGGGGTTTCTCCCTGTTCATCAGGCTGGTCTTGAACTCCTGACCTCAGGTGATCCACCCGCCTCAGCCTCCCAAAGTGCTGGGGTTACAGATGTGAGCCAATGTGCCCGGCCTTAATTTTTGTATTTTTAGTAGAGACTGGGTTTCACCATGTTGGCCAGGCTGGTCTTGAATTTCTGACCTCAAGTGATCCACCCGCTTCCCAAAATGCTGGGATTACAGGCATGAGCCATTGGGCTGCCACCACGCCTGGCTAAGTTTTTGTATTTTTAGTAGAGACGGGGTTTCACCATGTTAGCCAGGATGGTCTCGATCTCCTGACCTCGTGATCCGCCCGCCTCGGCCTCCCAAAGTGCTCAGAGTATAGGCGTGAGCCACCTTTTTTATTTGCCTGCCCCCTCCCTCTATTCCTCTCCCCACCGTCCCCCCGCCCCGTGTGTGTGTGTGTGTGTGTGTGTGTGTGTGTGTAATTATTTAGAGGGTCTCACTTTGTTATCGAGGCTGGAGTGCAGTGATGTGGTCACAGCTCAGTATAGCCTCAACTTCCCAGGCTCAAGCAGTCCATTTACCTGAGCCTCCTGAGTTGCTGGGACCGTAGGCATGTGCCACTATATACGGCTCATTTTTGTTTTATAATTTATTTTCTAGATGAGGTTTTGCTATGTTGCCCAGGATGGTCTTGAACTCCTGGTCTCATGTGATCCTGCCTCGTTGGCCTCCCAAAGTGCTGGTTTTATAGGCATGAGCCACTGTGCCTGACCTATTTATTTTTTAAAAGTTTATTTATATTTAATTATGTTAGAATATCTGTAACAAAATATGCCATTTAAATGATTTTTATTTGTTGTTTGAGATAGGGTCTCACTCTGTTACAGTGGCGTGACATCAGCTCACTTCAACCTCCGCCTCCCAGGTTCAAGTGATTCTCCCACCTCCGCCTCCCAAGTAGCTGGGACTACAGGTGCATGCCACCACGCCCGGCTAATTTTTTTTTTTTTTTTTTTTTTTTTTTTTTTTTTTTGAGACGGAGTCTCGCTCTGCCGCCCAGGTGGGAGTGCAGTGGCGCAATCTCGACTCACTGCAAGCTCCGCCTCCCGGGTTCACGCCATTCTCCTGGCTCAGCCTCTCCGAGTAGCTGGGACTACAGGCGCCCGCCACCACGCCCGGCTAATTTTTTTGTATTTTTAGTAGAGACAGGGTTTCACCATGGTCTCGATCTCCTGACCTCGTGATCCGCCCGCCTCTGCCTCCCAAAGTGCTGGGATTACAAGCGTGAGCCACTGCGCCCGGCCACGCCCAGCTAATTTTTGTATTTTTTGGTAGAGATGGGATTTCACCATGTTGGCCAGGCTTGTCCCAAACTTCTGACCTCAAGTGATCCACCCAACTCGGCCTTCCAATGTGCTGAGATTACAGGATACTTTTTATTTTTATTTATTACTATTTTTTTTTTAAACAGATGAGGTCTCACTATGTTGTCCAGGTTGGTCTCCTACTCTTGGGCCCAAGTGATCCTCCTGCCTCAGCCTCCCAAAGGTTTGGGATTATGGGATTCAGAAACTATGCTCACTTCTGTATCTATTAAACAGTAACTTTCGGCCGGGCGCGGTGGCTCACGCTTGTAATCCCAGCACTTTGGGAGGCCGAGGCGGGCGGATCACGAGGTCAGGAGATCGAGACCACGGTGAAACCCCGTCTCTACTAAAAATACAAAAAATTAGCCGGGCGTGGTGGCGGGCGCCTGTAGTCCCAGCTACTCGGAGAGGCTGAGGCAGGAGAATGGCATGAACCCGGGAGGCGGAGCTTGCAGTGAGCCGATATGGCGCCACTGCACTCCAGCCTGGGCGACAGAGCAAGACTCCAAGACTCCATCTCAAAAAAAAAAAAAAAAAAAAAAAAAAACCAGTAACTTTCATTCCTTGTCCCTCTTTCCTTGGCAACCACCATTCTGCTTTTTGTCTCTCTTTTTAATGTTTGTTACCTATGTAGTTCTTTCCAGTATATTTTGTAGTAATAGTTTTTAGAGAAAAAAATGCATGGGTGTTTCTAATAACACTTCATCTTATTTAGCCTATTTGATGCTCAGTTTATATTGTTTTTACCTTCATAATGTGGAAATTATTCACCATTTCATTTAATTTGAGCTATATTTTTAATCCGTAAAGCACAGATGCCTTGAATTGTGGCATAGATTTTAGCTATTAGTTATAGTTTTATATAGTTACACCACATTTTTATGGTCATTAAAATATTATAATAGGCCAGGTGCGGTGGCTCATGCCTGTAATCCTAGCACTTTGGGAGGCTGAGGTGGGCGGATCACTTGAGATCAAGAGTTTCAGATCAGCTTGGCCAATATGGCAAAAGTTTGTCTTTTAAATATGCAAAAAAACAAAATTAGCCAGGCGTATTGGCACTTGCTTGTAATCCCAACTACTTGGGAGGCTGAGATGTGAGAATTCCTTGAACCCGGGAGGCAGAGGCTACAGTGAGCCATGATCACCCTGCTGTACTCCAGCCTGAGCAACACAGTGAGACCCTGTCTCAAAAAGATAAAGTATAATAAAAGTGTGCACTTACAATTTTTGCATAATTTATGTTTTTTATTTTTATTTTTTTGTTGAGACAGTCTCACTGTGTTGCCCAGGCTGGAGTGCAGGGCGTGATCTTGGCAACCTCTGCCTCCCGGGTTCAAGCGATTCTCCTGCCTCAGCCTCCTGAGTAGCTGGGATTACATGCGCCTGCCACCATGCCTGACTTATTTTTGTATTTTTAGTAGAGATAGGGCTTCACCATGTTGGCCGTGCTGGTGGCAAACTCCTCACCTCACATGATCCACCCGCTTTGGCCTTCCGAAGTGCTGGGATTACAGGCGTGAGCCACCACACCCGGCCTAATTTTTGTATGTTTGTAGTCAAGAATTTATAAGGCGAAAAAGTCTGCTATGCTTATATTTCTTTTTTTCTTTTGTTTCTTTGTGACAAAGTTTCACTTCCTTGCCCAAGCTGGCCTCAAACTCCAGGCTTCAAGCGGTCCTCCCTTCCTCCTTGCTGTCTTTCTCAGCCAGAGTACTGGGGTTACAGGCATTTTCTTTGGAACCATTTTGATTTATCTTTTTTATAAAAAAAATTTTTTTTTTGAGATAAGGTCACACTCTGTCACCCAGGCTGGATTTGTCACCATCACAGTTCACTACAGCTTGACTTCCCATGTTCATGCAATCCTCCCACCTCAGCCTCCTGAGTAGGTGGGACTACAGGCATGTGCCACCATGCCCGGCTAATATTTATATTTATATTTATATTTATATTTATATTTATATTTATATTTTTTTGAGACAAGTTCTGGCTTTGTTGCCCAGGCTGGAGTATAGTGGTGTGGTCTCAGCTCATTGCAACCTTTGCCTCCCAGGTTCAAGCCATCCTCCTACCTCAGTCTCCCAGTAGCTGGGACTACAGGCACACTCCCCCTATGCCTGGCTAATTTCTTTTGCATTTTTTGTTGAGATGGGGTTTCACCATGTTGCCCAAGCTGGTCTTGAACTCCTGTGCTCAAGCCATCTGCCCACCTCGGCCTGCCAAATGCTGGGATTACAGGTGTAAGCCACTCCTGCACCTGGCCTAATTTTTAAATTTTTTGTAGAGGTGGGATCTCACTGTGTTGCCCAAGCTGGTCTCAGACTCCTGGGCTCAAGTGATTCTTTCACCTTGGTGTCTCAAAATGTTAGAATTACTGGTGTGTAGCCAGGCGCGATGGCTCATGCCTGTAATCACAGCACTTTGGGAGGCTGAGGCGAGCAGATCACCTGAGGTTGGGAGTTCGAGACCAGCCTGGCCAACATAGAGAAACCCTGTCTCTACTAAAAATGCAAAATTAGCCAGGCATGGTCATGCATGCCTGTAATCCCAGCTACTTAGGAGGCTGAGGCAGGAGAATCACTTGAACTTGGGAGGCGGAGGTTGCAGTGAGCCAAGATAGCACCATTGCATTCCAGCCTGGGTAACAAAAGTGAAACTCTATCTTAAAAAAAAAAAAAAAAAAAAAAAAAAAGACTGATGTGAGCCTCTGCTCCTGGCCTAGATTTAGCTTTTTAAAATCTTTCTTTTGACAAACTACTCAAATTATAATATGTTTATGGAATTTAAAAGGAATTCTTTTGGGGAGGGGCATGGGGTCTTGCTGTATTGTCCAGGCTGGTTTTGAATTCCTGTGCTCAAGTGATTCTTTCATCTCAGCCTCCCAAGTAGCTGCGACTATAGGTGTGAACCACTGTACTGGCTACAAGAAAGTAGTTTCAATTCAGTTTATTTTATTTCATTTCGTTTTTCTTGAGACAGCATCTCACTCTGTCATCCAGGCTAGAGTGCAGTAGGGTGATCAGGGCTCACTGCAGGCTTAACCTGTCAGGCTGAAGTGATCCTCCCACCTCAGCCTCCTGGATAGGATTAGCTACAGTGCACAGCTAATTTTTAAATTTTTTTCTCCAGACTGGATCTCCCTATGTTGCCCAGACTGGTCTTGAACTCCTGGGCTCAAGTGATACTCCTGCCTTACACTCCCAGAGTGTTGGGATTACAGGCATGAGCCACCATGCCCAGCCTAATCTACTTTTAGAAAAATGTATTGATTCCTCAGTTTATTCAAGAAGATGTTTAAGGAGGTTGTTTAATTAGTGTTTGTTTATATCTTTGAATTTATAAAACTTAGAATTCAGACATGAGTAATTTTGTCAGAAGCTTTATTTTTCTCATGTGTAATTTGTATCATTTTTAGGCAAAGTGTTTCATGGATTTCAAAGCTGGAGGCACCTTATGTCACATTCTTGGGGCTGCTTACAAGTATAAAAATGAACAGGGATGGTAAGTTTTTGTATTTGTTTGCATGTTTTGATCTTAAGTTATTTACTTTTAAGTCCTGTTTCCTTGTGTTAGAAAATCCTGTAAGCACATTATGATTAATGTGTTTTACCAAGAGCCCTAATTTACCTTGTTCCTACATCCAAGAAAAATATCAAGCAACCACGTATTTATGTATTTATTTCTGAGACAGGGTCTTAAAAATAGGACTAACCAAGGCTGTTGGCAAGGCTAGAAGTGCAGTGGTGCAGTCTCAGGTCACTGCATCCTCCGCCTCAGATTCAAGCAATTCTCATGCCCCAGCCTCCTGAGTAGCTGGGACTATAGGCGTGCACCACCATGCCTGGCTAATTTTTCTATTTTTAGTAGAAATAGGGTTTTGTCATGTTGGTCAGGCTGGTCTCAAACTCCTGGTCTCAAGCACTCCACCCACCTCAGCCTCCCAGAGTGTTGAGATTACAGGCGTGAGCCACCGCACCCGGCCACAACCACGTATTAGGCAAGTGATTTCTGTTTTTTTTTTTTGTTTTTTGTTTTTTTTGAGATGGAAGCTTGCTCTGTTGCCCAGGCTGGAGTGCAGTGGCATGATCTCCGCTCACTTCAAGCTCCGCCTCCCGGGTTCAGGCCATTCTCTGGGCTCAGCCTCCCGAGTAGCTGGGACTACTGGTGCCTGCAACCATGCCCGGCTAATTTTTTGTATTTTTAGTAGCGACGGGTTAGCCAGGATGATCTCGATCTCCTGACCTCATGATCCGCCCGCCTGGGCCTCCCAAAGTGCTGGGATTACAGGCATGAGCCACCACGCCCGGCCTAGGCAAGTGATTTCTTATATTTGATTTTTATAGTAACAGGTGTACATTGTTAGCAAATTGGAAGGTAGGCTTGCCATGAAATGTGTAATGTGTATAATGAACTCATACATTATATTTGAAGTGGATAGATAGTATTTTTGTTTGTTTTGTTTTTTTGAGACTTAGTTGCGCTTTTTCGCCCAGGCTGGAGTGAAGTGGCACGATCTCAGCTCACTGCAACCTTCGAGTGATTCTCCTGCCTCAGCCTCCTGAGTAACTGGGATTACAGGCACCTGCCACCACATGCCCAGCTAATTTTTGCATTTTTAGTAGAGCTGGGGTTTCACCATGTTGGCCAGGCTGGTCTCGAACTCCTTACCTCAGGTGATCCACCTGCCTTGGCCTTCCAAGGTGCTAGGATTACAGGTGTGAGCCACCGTGCCTGGCCAGATAGCAGTTTTAAGAGATCAAGTTATCTAGGTCTTCAAGAGTATTCCATTTTGCTATCCTCAGGACAGGGATAAAAGGAGAAATACAGATCTTTGCCTAGGTCAGTGAGAATCCCTGCAGGTGTTCCTGCCATTTTGCTCCCTTCAGTCTTTTCCTCTTTTCTAGCTGTCTCTCTCGGTACTGTTTCTTTTTTTTCTCTTGAACCCTGGAGTTTCCATCAGTTACTGGGACTAGTGATGTCCTGAGCTGTGGGGTTGTCAGAGACATACTTCACAGGGTAGGGTTGGGGCAGTGGAGTATATTGTCCTGAAATTGTTTGGTATTTTCAGTTGAGTTAGCTGTGCACAGTTTATAACCTTAGCATCTTTCCAGGAGAATACACATGTAATTTATATACTTTACTTTAAAAGTTAAGCTAACCCAATACATTATGGCTGGGAAGTGCAAATAAATATTTAGATCAACAATAAGGACAAGTGTGTAATTAAATAAATTATTTATATGGTAAATAGTAGGAGATATAAACTTACATGTGTATTTACTGAAACTTTTTATATATGGATGGTGTTTAATAGATACTGATTTGGATCACCTGAGGTCAGGAGTTCGAGTCCAGACTGGCCATCATGGCGAAACCCCGTCTCTACTAAAAATACAAAGAAAATTAGCCAGACTTGGTGGCGGGTACTTGTAATCCCAGGTACTCAGGAGGCTGAGACAGGAGAGTTGCTTGAACCCGGGAGACGAAGGTTGCAGTGAGCTGAGATTGCGCCACTGCACTCCTGCCTGGGCTGTCTCCAAAAAAAAAGATACTGACTAAAAGAGCATGAGACTTTTTTGTTTTTGTTATCAGAGGTAGCTCTCTGTTTTCCAGTTCTGTGTCTAGTTCTGATGTTGGACCTCTCACGATGGTATTCCCTGATCTAGGACCAATGGCATGTCTCTGTACTCATAGAGATGGTTTGTACCCTACTGTTGACTCTGGGTTCCCAGTTGGAACTCTTTTCTGTCCTTGGTTCTTGTTCAGCTTCTGTCACAAGTCCTAACCTGGACACTTGAGGATAGAATACCAAAGTGATATGATTTTTCCTAGGTCACATATTGTGGAACTTGCTTTGTGTTTGTAGTTTCTGCAAAATGAAATTTTTTTTTTTTTTTTTTTTTTTTTAAACAGTCTCGCTCTGTCACCCAGGCCGGAGGGCAGTGGTGTAATCTCGGCTCACTGCAACCTCTACCTCCCAGGTTCAGGCGATTCTCCTGCCTCACCCTCCTGAGTAGCTGGAATTACAGGCGCCTGCCACCACACATGGGGCTAATTTTTGTATTTTTAGTAGAGACCAGGTTTCTCCATGTTGGCCAGGCTGGTCTTGAACTCCTGACCTCAGATGATCCGCCAGACTCGGCCTCCCAAAGTGCTGGATTACAGGTGTGAGTCACCGTGCCTGACCACAGTGAAATATTTTTATCTGAAATCACTTGCAGTAGTTTAGAAAGATATGTGTAATACAGGCCAGGTGTGGTGGCTTGTCTCAAAAAAAAAAAAAAAAAATGTTATACAGTTTTCTTAAAATTAAAAGTGGGACTAAAAAAGACGTAAAGGATAGGGTTAGCATTGTCAGGAATAAGGATTTTTCCAAGTCTTTTATGCAGATTGTGCCAGAATTATTTCCTTTCAGGTATAGTTATGTATCCAGTTTCAGTGTGCACCTTCTCTCATCTCTTGTGCCTTACACACTTGAAGTGAGTGCATATTTTAGTAACTCCCCACTCTGTTTGGGTATCTGAATACTGACCTGTCATTCTGACCATGCCCCGACTTGCCCCATGCCTAACATGCCTCTCAGAACTTTGACTGTGTTCTTTAATTGAACCTCACAGTCTAGGTTGCATTTCTAGCTTCAGGTCCAAAGTTTGCTGGTTTTGTTATTATGGCAAGCACTATTTTCTTCTTATTTCATTGTGGTTCTGCTTTCTTACTGACTTTTTAGTAGTCTTTGTTTTAGTCTCTAATGACACGAAGCTCTAATGTCATGCATATGAGGTTGAATGGGAATACCTGGTAATTACTAGCATATTTGTGAAGAGACTGTACAGATTAATATTACAGAATTGGCCAGCTGTGGTAGCTCATGCCTGTAATCCCAGCACTTTGGGAGGCTGAGATTGGAGGATTGCTTGAGCCCAGTAGTTTGAACCCAGCCCAGGCAATGTGGGAAAACTCAGCCTCTATAAAAAATAGGAAAATTAGCTGGGTGTGGTGGCACATGCCTATAGTCCCAGCTACTCGGGAGGCTGAGGTGGGAGGATCACTTGAGTCCAGGATGTAGAGGCTGCAGTGAACCGAGATTGCACCACTGCACTCCAGCCTGGGTGACAGAGACCCTGTGTCAAAAACAAAAAGAGAGATTACAGAATTGAAATGTTAAGTTTGATCTTTCTGTATGTTTCTAAATAGGCAAAATCAGTGAGTGTCTTATTTATGGTTTTTCTCCTGAAGGATAAAACTTTGTATAGAGTTGAAGTATAGTTATATGTAACTGAAGGATAACAAGTTTGACCTATTCATGGAAATCCAAACGGATCTCCCAAAGGAGAGATTAAATACCAAGTTCAATTTCAATTAAGTAGTAGAGAATTGACTGTTAGTGCTCACATGCCCAGAGATTAGGACGTTATTTATTTTTTTCCTACAGTTCTAAAGAGATTGTTACATGTTTTTTTTTTTTTTTTTTCTTTTTTGAGACAGAGTCTTACTCTGTCACCCAGCAGGCTGGAACCCTATCTCGAGAATGTTTATATTGAGTTTTGCTTTCAAATAATACAGAAAGATGTTCAAGCTTCAACCCGAAAGAGGAATGCAAATTAGAACTATAATCATTAGGCCGGTGTGGTGGCTCATGCCTGTAAAAGGGCATCAGAAGCAAACTTCTAAAAGGAAAAACAAAAATGCACTGAGCCAAAGGCAGGACAACAATAGAGCCAAACAGTTTTGTGGGGAAGTGACAAAAGCTGGCCTCAAATAAGGAGCTTTGTACGATGACAGCAAGCTATAATACCCTGGAGACCATCCGCACAGGATGGTCCAGTATGCCGTACCCCAAAAGGGTGGCAAACATCCTAGTGGGGCCAGGTGTAGTAGCTCACACCTACAATCCCAGCACTTTGGGAGGCTGAGGCAGAAGAATCACTTAAGTCCAGGAGTTCAAGACTAACCTGGGCAACATAGCAAGACCCCATCTGTATTTTTAAAAATAATAATAAAATAAATAGATATCCTGGAGGCAATTAGAGCTCTGAAAACAGGTATACAAGTATGAAGAATGAGGGGCGAAGAATTGAAGAATAAGGAAAGGAAAATATATTTGTTATTCATTAAATGGAAGTGTATCATAAAGATCTTCATCCTTGTCTTCACATTGAGTAGTTGGAGGAGTAGGAGGAAAGAGAAAGGCTGTTCTTGCTTTCTTGGATGGTAGAGGTAGAAGAAAATCCACATATGAGTAGACCTGCTCATTTCCAGCCTATGTTGTTTAAGGGTCAAATTTAGATATTTTGCCATGTATTTATTTCTAAAATAGGATTTTAGAAAGTATTATAACACTACCATTATTACAGATATGAAAATTAACAATAATTTTTAATATTAAATCGTTAGTGTTCAAATTTCCCTTATCTCATAAATGATTTTTATATCTTATTTGAATTAATATTCAAACAAGGTGCAGTGCAGACATTGCCTTTGGTTAATGTGACTCTCTTCGAAAAAGATAAGGTTTTCTATCTCTTCCATCTCTTTTCCTTACAAGTACCTCCCGCTCTACTGAAACAGTTGTGTCGTAGGATTGTCCATGTTTTATTAGATTTTGCTTATATGCCTCCAGTTTATCATTTAACATGGTCTTCTAAATTTCTTGTAAACTGGTGGTAGAGGCTTAATCTGATTTGGTTCCTTATCTTTTTTTGGCAACAATAATAATCATAGATAATGTTTTATTCTTGTATCTGGAGGTATATAATATCTGGTTGTTTATGTGTGTAATGGGCAGACATTGATGTTCACTGCCTAGAGTCATTTCATGACAACTTTACAAAGTCACAATATTCTAATTTTGAAAATTAGATTGTAGTTTTTTTTTTTTTTTTTTTTTTTTTTGAGTCAGAGTCTGGCTCTGTCGCCCAGGCTGGAGTGCAGTTTATAGTTTGCTCTATAAAGCTACACATTCTTCTAGCCAGTCGGGCTGTAAAGGAAAAGTTTTAAAAACCTGGCCATTGTCCTCAAGGTATCTAATGAGATGTCTCACTAACAAGATAGGTCTTTGATGGGGCTGTATCAGCGTTGTGCACAGGATGTATTAAGAACATGAAAGGCCGGCGCACTGGCTCATGCCTATAATCCCAGCACTTTGGGAGGCCGAGGTGGGTGGATCATGAGGTCAGGAGTTTGAGACCCACCTGGCCCACATGGTGAAACTCCATTTCTACTAAAAATACAAAAATTAGCCGGATGTGGGCCAGGCGCAGTGGCTCACACCTGTAATCCCAGCACTTTGGGAGGCCGAGGTGGGCGGATCTCGAGGTCAGGAGTTCGAGATCAGCCTGGCCAATATGGTGAAACCCCATCTCTACTAAAGATACAAAAGATTAGCTGGGCGTGGTGGTGCACGCCTGTAATCCCAGCTACTCGGGAGGCTGAGGCAGGAGAATTGCTTGAATTCAGAAGGCGGAGGTTGCAGTGAGCTGAGATCACCCCATTGCACTCCAGTCTGGACGACAGGGCGAGAGTCTGTCTTAAAAAAAAAAAAAAAAGATGGCCGGGCGTGGTGGCTCACATCTGTAATCTGTAATCCCTGCTCTTTGAGAGACTGAGGCGTGCAATCACGTGAGGTCAGGAGTTTGAGTCCAGCCTGGCCAACATGGTGAAACCCTGTTTCTACTTATTAAATAACTGGGTGTCGTGGAGCACACCTGTAATCCCAGCTAATCAGGAGGCTGAGGCAGGAGAATCGCTTGAATCCCGGAAGCAGTGGTTGTGGTGAATCGAGTTCACACCACTGCACTCCAGCTTGGGCAATAGAGTGGGATGCCATTTAAAACAACGACAACATGAAAGAAGATAGGCTTAGCTTTATAGAGCAAGTGACTTGGGGACTGGTTCTGGAAGTGATAGTGTCAGGCCCATTGAATGGGTAGTAACATCTTGGAAAGGCTATAGAGTTTAAAAAGAAAGATTGGAAGTGTGGGGAGCATCTCCAGAATAAAATAGCATGACATGTGATTTAAGAGTATGAGCTCTGGACTCAGACTGCCTAATGCTAGATAGTACCTGGTAATGATAAAGAAAAAAATTTTTTTTTTTTTTTTTTTTTTTTTTTTTTTTTTTTTTTTTTTTTTTTGAGACGGAGTCTTGCTCTGTCGCCCAGGCTGGAGTACAGTGGTGCAATCTCAGCTCACTGCAAGCTCTGCCTCCCGGGTTCACGCCATTCTCCTGCCTCAGCCTCTCCGAGTAGCTGGGACTACAGGCGCCTGCCACCACGCCCGGCTAATTTTTTGTATTTTTAGTAGAGACGGGGTTTCACCATGGTCTCGATCTCCTGACCTCGTGATCCTCCTGCCTCGGCCTCCCAAAGTGCTGGGATTACAAGCGTGAGCCATCATGCCCGGCATGATTAAGAAAATTATAACTGGGCCAGGCGTGTTGGCTCACCCCTGTAATGTCAGCACTTTGGGAGGCTGAGGTGGGAGGATTGCTTGAGCTCAGGAATTTGAGGCCAGTCTGGACCAACATAGTGAGACCTTTGGCTTTACAAAAATAAAAATAAAAAACAGTTACCTGAGTGTGATGGCTGGTGCCTATGGACCCAGCTACTCAAGGCTGAGGTTGAGGTGGGAGTATCCTGAGCCCAGGAGTTCAAGGTTACAGGGAGCTCTTACTGCACCAGAGCATTCCAGCCTGGGTGACACAGTGAGACTCTGCCTCAAAAAACAAAAATTATAACTATAGCTAACATTTATTGATCAGTTACTTTATATTAAACTTAAGCACTGTTCTAATGTATACCTCATTTAACCTTCACAAAAACACACAGTAGGCTATTATATTTATGAAGCAGTCGATCCTTGGGTTAACAAATTACTCAAGACTAATGTAGTTTTCCACAATCCTTACTTTCAGTCACTAAGCTCTACTCCTCTCCTGGATGTTAGTGTTAAAAGAACTAAAACAGAGCAAAAACAAAGTAGGTATTGAATAAAAAGTAAGGAGAAACAGGCATTAGACTTTGTAAAGATTTAACCAAATGGAGGTGACATGCTTGGGAACTTAATGTAAAGAGCCATTGGAGAAGAGTTTCAAGTAAAGGTAAGTAGATCAATTTTACCACATTCAGGAAAGCAGTACTTGTTATTCATACTTGCAAGTTTGGGATACCCCCAGCTATCAAGTGATTTCAGATTAAGGGATAATCTCTGCTCTTGACTGCTACTGTGGCCAGTTAAAAATTTTATTTGGAGAAACCTTGTCTGTTTAAATCACAAGTCTTACAGCTGTATCAGAATTAAATACCCAAGATGCTTTCTTTACTTTATCTAAGAGAACACAGATACTGCTGAATTTGAACAAATGATTTTTTTTTTTTTTTTTTGAGACGGAGTCTTGCTCTGTCACCAGGCTATGGTGCAGTGGCGTGATCCCGACTCACTGCAACCTCTGCCTCTTGGGTTCAAGCGATTCTCCTGCCTCAGCCTCCCGAGTAGCTGGGATTACAGGTGTGCACCACCATGCCCAGCTGATTTTTGTATTTTTAGTAGAGATGGGGTTTCACCATGTTGGCCAGGCTGGTCTTGAACTCCTGACCTCTTGATTTGCCCGCCTTGGCCTCCCAAAGTGCTGGGATTACAGGCGTCAGCCACTGCGCCCAGCCTGGATCTGTGGACTACTTTTCTATAAGATGTTAAGATGTCTTAGATTTAAGGAAAATTAGATAGATACGTCCTGGAATTGATACTTCATTTTCACTGAGGTGGATCTTAATATCTCTTTTATAAAGGTGTTGATACTATGTATTCTTATGTTACTGAGAGAATATCTCACACGTTTTGTAGAGTTATTTTAATTTCCAAATCTTTCTAACTCATTTGCATCGAATTCGAAAACCAAGTTTTCATTTGTATTTAAGCTGGGAGACAAATTAACTAGGGTTTTTCTTTTTTTTTAGGCGGAGGTTTGACCTGCAGAACCCATCTCGAATGGATCGTAATGTGGAAATGTTTATGAACATTGAAAAAACATTGGTGCAGGTAACTTGGAAACTTAGGTTATTTAAAAAGTTTGCCTTTAATATATTTTCATTTTTAAGATTGGCTGGCCAGGCGCGGTGGCTCACGCCTGTAATCCCAGCACTTTGGGAGGCCAAGGCAGGCAGATCACAAGGTCAGGAGATCGAGACCATCCTGGCTAACACGGTGAAACCCTGTCTCTACTAAAAAAAAAAAAAAAAAAAAAAAAAAAAAAAAATTAGCCGCGCGTGGTGGCGGGCACCTGTAGTCCCACCTACTCAGGTGTCTGAGGCAAGAGAATGGTGTGAACCTGGGAGGCGGAGCTTGCAGTGAGCCGAGATTGCGCCCCTGCACTCCAGCCTGGGCAACGGAGCGAGACTCCATCTCAAAAACAAAAAACAAACAAAGAAACAGACTGGCTTTATTGGATTGCCAAAAGAACAAAGGAAGAAAATGTTCTGAAGGGTATTGTTTTATTATTTTTATGGGTGTTTGGGGATTAGAGCTATGATTAATCTTGTCTTTAAGAGTATTAAAATTTATGGTGAAATAATTTATGATAATTTTCTTCATTAATTTTACCTAATGTATTGTTTGAGTTGTCTTTATTTTATTATTTTATTTTTCTTTTCTTTGAGACAGGGTCTCACTCTGTCACCCAGGCTGGAGTGCAGTGGTGCAGTCAGAACTAGGCTCACTGCAGCTTTGAACTCTTGGGCTCAAGTGATCCTCCCACCTCAGCCTCCCCTGTAGCTGGGACTACAGGCACACGCCATCACACCTGGCTAATTTTTTGTATCTTTTGTAGAAATGGGGTTTTGCCATGTTGGCCAGGCTGGTCTCCAATTCATGTATTCAAGTGGTTTGCTTGCTTGGCCTCCCAAAGTTCTGGGATCACAGGCATGAACCACAGAGTCCGGCCTGCCTTCATTTTATTTAGTATAAGCACTCTTCCATCCTACTGTTCACTTGATTGAATATTTTCTTTGGATTTGTTCCATGGTTGTACCATAAATATACATATTATTTCTCCAAATGTATTATAACCTGGAAAAGAGAATGCTTAATGTCCTTATTTGTGTTTCCTAATATGTTTATTGTTTGATAATTTATGGTGATCACTAAATTAACCTCCCTGGGGAGAGGTAGCTGGCAAAAATTCAGTTAGATATTATTGTTAAGTTAATATGTGAAAGTTGTTTGTCCCACAGATTCTTAGCTAGGGAAACAATTGGATATGTTTTGTTTGTTAGGTGAGAGTTTTCTTCATGATTTGGGGAGTTAACATACATGTTTTGCCATTGCTATTTTTATTTATTTATTTTATTTTATTTTATTTTATATATTTATTTTTTGAGATGGAATCTCGCTCTGTCACCCAGGCTGGAGTTCAGTGGCGCAATCTTGGCTCACTGCAAGCTCCACCTCCCGGGTTCATGTCATTCTCCTGCCTCAGCCTCCCGAGTAGCTGGGACTACAGGCGCCCACCACCACGCCTGGCTGATTTTTTTGTATTTTTAATAGAGACAGGATTTCACCGTGTTAGCCAGGATGGTCTCGATCTCCTGACCTCATGATCCGCCCATCTTGGCCTCCCAAAGTGTTGGGATTACAGGCGTGAGCCACTTGCCATTGCTATTTTTCCGATTAACTGTAATCCCCTTCCGTAGCTAAAAACACTACATTAGACCATTAAAGTAAATTTGGGTAAAATTGGGGAGGAAGATTAATCTCACAATCTGGTATGGTATCTTAATGAAAAAGTTGCTGAATTTCTTTAGGTCATGCTTCTCGATATTTTTTGTGGCAGAAAAGTTTATCTGGGGGTGGTTTGTATATTGCATAAATAATGTGATATTATTTCAAAACTAAGAGAATTTGAAAGTCTGTTCTTTTCATCCTCAGAACAATTGTTTGACCAGACCCAACATCTACCTCATTCCAGACATTGATCTGAAGTTGGCTAACAAATTGAAAGATATCATCAAACGACATCAGGTAATAGACACAATCACTTCAGATAATAATAGACACGATCACTTCATTTTGTAGTTGTAAGCCTCTAATAAATGTCAGCCATAGTGATGTTTTGGATTTCTTGATATATTTGCATCAAAAGAAATTTTTTTCTTGAGTTTTTTTTTTTTTTCTTTTTAGAAATGAGGTGTCACTTTGTTGCCCAGGCTGGAGTGCAGTGGCACTATCCTAGCATCCTTGCACACTGTAGCTTTGGACTCCTGGGCTCAAGAGATCTTCCAGTTTTTTTGTTGTTGTTGAGAGAGTTTCACGCTGTCGCCCAGGCTGGAGTGCAGCGGTGCGATCCCGGTTCATTGCATCCTCTGCCTCCGAGGTTCAAGCGATTCTCGTGCCTCAGCCTCTGAAATTGCTGGGACTACAGGTGTGTGCCACCACACCCGGCTAATTATATTTTTTGTAGAGGTGGTTTTTTGCCATGTTGGTGAGCCTGGTCTTGAACTTCTGACCTCAAGTGATCTCCTCACCTCAACCTCCCAAAGTGCTGGGATTACAGGCATGAGCCACTGTGCCCGGCCACGATGGTTTCTCACTATGTTCCCAGACTGATCTTGAATTCCTGACTTCAAGTCATCCTCCAGCCTCGCCCTCCCAAAGTATTAGGATTGATTATAGGTGTGAGTCACCATACCTGGGCTCTTTTTTTTTTTTTTTTTTTTTTTTTTTTGAGATGGAGTCTTGCTCTGTTGCCCAGGATGGAGTGCAGTGGCACAGTCTCGGCTCACTGCAAGCTCCGCCTCCCAGGTTCACGCCATTCTCCTGCCTCAGCCTCTCCGAGTAGCTGGGACTACAGGCACCCACCACCACGCCCGGCTGATTTTTTTGTATTTTTAGTAGAGACGGAGTTTCACCGTGGTCTCGATCTCCTGACCTCGTGATCCGCCCGCCTTGGCCTCCCAAAGTGCTGGGATTACAAGTGTGAGCCACTGCGCCTGGCCCCTGGCCTCTTTTTGAGTTCTTAAAGTACCAGTGTTTTTTTCTCTCCACTCATCTTTAGCTTTTAGCCTAGATAAAGTCATTGACTTAATAAATGTCAGTGACTTAAAAATAAAAGTCAATGACTTAATAAAGTCATTGGTATGGAGTCATTAGTCTTATTATAAAGTGTGCTTACATAGACCTAAGGAAACCAATGTATTCTGTATCACAGAACTCTATATCACAGAGATTATAAAGGCAAATAGAGTTGGTAACATAATTGTTGGTAAGAAGGAATGAAATATTACTTTCAAGTAATCCCGTCTCCACTAACCCCCCATTTTATGTATTCTGTTACATATATGATTTTAAAAAAACAGTTGAAGGCTGGGCGTGGTGGCTCACGCCTGTAATCCCAGCACTTTGAGAGGCCAAAGCAGGTGGATCACGAGGTCAAGAGATGGAGACCATCCTGGCCAACATGGTGAAACCCTGTCTCTACTAAAAATACAAAATTAGCTGGGCATGGTGGCACGCCACTGTAGTCCCAGCTACTGGGGAGGCTGAGTCAGGAGAATCACTTGAACCCAGGAAGCGGAGGTTGCAGTGAGCTGAGATGTCGCCACTGTACTCCTGGTGACAGAGTGAGACTCCATCTCAGAAAAATTCTGCCCCCTCAAGCTTACTTTGTCTTGATACACGTGTACTAGTACTGTCTTCTGACATCTTAGCCGCCTTCTTCTGACTTCATTTTAGGCTGAGACTTTGGGTATTTACTACATGTAAGTTTATGATTACACATGACTAAACTGTAATTAAGCCCATCACATAGTAAGCTAGCTGAGGAGACTTATGTAGAAGATAATTTTCTGAAACATTCTTTGTGTGACTGAGTTTTATGGATCCTTAGAATTGGTTGAGAAACCTCATGAAATGTCTTTTTTTCCTGCTGCAAAAGAGATTACCAATTGAATTATGTTTTATCATTTAGTAAAATATCTTGCATGTTCTGAAAGTTAATGTTTCTAATACTGTGTACAATTATAGAGTACATTCTTCCTCTTATGTATGACATCTCTAAGTGTAAGGTGATATAATTACTTTATCATATTGGGCAATCTGAAGTCCAGTTCCCTTTTTTCACTAGTATTATGGCTTTGAACAGATCCCTTAAACCTTTCTCTTTTGGAATATCTTTTTATTGGATTGACTGTCAAATGCAGTTTAAAGTATATGTGGAATGTTACCAGGGCAGAAGTAGAACAAATTAACCTGCTGTTTCTTGCCTTGAAGCTGAAATTACCTACTCTTTTTGCTACCGGGTCATACTGGAAACATTTTATATATTGCCTACAGTTTATGCTGAATATTTAGCTGTTACATATATATACAAACATATATGTGTATATATGTATATACACATATATACAAACATATGTGTATATATGTGTATATACACATATATACAAACATACATGTGTATATATGTATATACATGCACATGTTTATATATGTGTATATATACACACACACATATATATACACACACACTTTTTTTTTTTTTTTTTTTTTTTGGAGACAGGGTCTCGCTCTGTCGCCCAGGCTAGAGTGCAGTGGCGTGATCTCGGCTCACTGCAAGCTCCACCTCCTGGGTTCACGCCATTCTCCTGCCTCAGCCTCCCGAGTAGCTGGGACTACAGGCGCCCGCTACCACACCTGGCTAATTTTTTTGTATTTTTAGTCTTGACCTCGTGATCCGCCTGCCTCGGCCTCCCAAAGTGCTGGGATTACAGGCATGAGCCACTGCACCTGGCCCTTGTGCTGCTAATTTTTGTATTTTTTAGCAGAGACAGGGTTTTACCATATTGGAAAGGCTGGTCTCAAATTCCTGACTTTGTGATCTGCCCGAAGTGCTGAGATTATAGTCATGAGCCACCTTGCCCGGCCTTCTTGTTTTTTTAACAACAGGTGTGCTCCACTACACCTGGCTATTTTATTTTTATTTTTGAAGAGACAGGGTCTTGCCTAGGCTGGTCTCAAGCTCCTGGCCTCAAGAGATTCCCCCTGCCGCCTCAGCCTTCCAAAGTGCTGGGATTACAGGTGTGAGCCACCGCACCTGACTTACTTTTTTAGTAGTATTATAGGTGTTATAGTGATCTGTGATAGGCGCTATTTGATATTATTTTAATTGCTTTGGTTTAGCACAACACCCATAGAAGATGGTGAAGTTAATTGATAAATGTATATGTTCTGACTTCTCCACTGACTGGCCACTTCTCTATCTCTCTACCTCTCGTCTAGCCTGCCTATTCCCTGAGACCCACAAGTATTAAAATTAGGCCAATTAATAACCCTACAATGGCCTCTAGCTGGTCAAGTCAAAGGAAGAGTTGCTTATCTCTCACTTTGAATCAAAAGCTAGTAGTGATTTCGTTCAGTGAGGAAGGCATGACAAAAGCCAAGACAAGCTGAGAACTTGGCTTCTTAAGCCAAGCAGCCAGGTTTTAGTGCAAAGGAACAGTTTTTGAGGGAAATTAAAAGTGGGACTGTAGTGAACATGCAAATGATAGGATGCAAAACATGCTTATTGCTGATACTGAGAAAGTTTCAGTGGTCTGGTTAGGAGATCAAAACAGCCCAACATTTCCTTAAGCTAAATTCTAATCCAGAACAAAGGCCTAACTCTTCGATTCTGTGAAGGCTGAGAGAGGTGAGGAAGCTGCAGAGGAACGTTTGAAGCCAGCAGAGGTTACCTAATGAGGTTTAAGGAAAGAAGCCGTTTTCAGAACATAAAAACGCAAGTTGAAGCAACAAGTGCTAATGTAGAAGCTGCAGCAAGTTATCCAGAAGATTTAGTAAAGATAATTGGTGAAGCTGGCTACACCAAACAGCAGATATTCAATGTAAATGAAATAGTCTTCTATTAAAATAAGATGCTATTTAGGACTGTCATAGTTAGAGAAGTCAATGCCTGGCTTAAAAGCTTCAGCCAGGCTATTTTGGGGCTTAATGCAGTTGGTGACTGTAAGTTGAAGCCAATGGTCGTTTGCCATTCTGACAATAGTAAGGCCCTACAGATTATCCTACATCTACTTTGCCTGTGCTCCATAACAAAACAGTAAAGCCTAGATGACAGCACATCTGTTTACAGTATGGTTTACTGAATACTTTAAGCCCACTGTAGAGACCTCTGCTCAGGAAAAACAATTTCTTTTGAAATATTACTGCTCATTGACAGTCACCTAGTCACCAAAGCCTCTGTTGCAGATGTACAAGGAAATTAATATTATTTCCATGCACAGTAACACAACTTCCATTCTGCAGCCATGTTTTAAGGAGTATTTCGACTTTCAAGTCTTGTTATTTAAGAAGTACATTTTGTTTTTTGTTTTTTTTTTTGAGACGGAGTCTTGCTCTGTCGCCCAGGCTGGAGTGCAGTGGCGCGATCTCGGCTCACTGCAAGCTCTGCCTCCCAGGTTCACGCCATTCTCCTGCCTCAGCCTCCTGAGTAGCTGGGACTATATACGCCCACCACCACGCCCGGCTAATTTTTTGTGTGTTTAGTAGAGACGGGGTTTCACTGTATTAGCCAGGATGGTCTTGATCTCCTGACCTCGTGATCCGCCTGCCTCGGCCTCCCAAAGTGCTGGGATTACAGGCATGAGCCACCGTGCCTGGCCAAGAAATACATTTTGTAAAGATAGAGCTGCTGTAGTTAGTGGTTCTTATGATGGATCTGGGCAAAGTAAATTGAAAATCTTCTGGAACAGATTCATCATTCTAGATGCTACTAGGAACACATGCGATTCATCAGAGGTCGAAGTATCAACAGTAACAGAAGCTTGGAAGACGTGGATTCTGATCCTCATGGTTGACTTTGAGGGGTAAAGACTTTAGTAGAGGAAGTAACTACAGACGTGGTTCAAATAAGAGAACTAGAATTTGAAGTGAAGCCGGAACTCGAATTTGAAGTGAAGCCGTGTGACTGAATTGCCACGATCTCATGACAAAACTTGAACAGATGCAACAGCTGTTTCTTATGGATGAACAAAGTGCTTTCTTGACATGGAATCTACTCCTGGCACAGTTGCTGTTAACATTGTTGAAATGAGAACAAAGGATTTTAAATATTACATAAATTTAGTTGATAAAGCATGCAGCAGGGTTTTGAAAGAAATTCTGCTGTGTGTAAAATGCTGTCAGCATCGCATGCTACAGAGAAATCGTTTCTGAAAGGAGTCAATGTGACAAACTTTACCGTTGACTTATCTTAAGAAATTGCCACAGCCACCTTAACCTTCAGCAACCACCACCCTGATCAGTCAGCTGCCAGCATCATTGAGGCAGTATCTTCCAGCCGCAAAAAGACTGATTTGCTTAAGTCTCAGATGATTGTTGGCATTTTTTTTTTTTTTTTTTTTTTTTTTTTTTTTTTGAGATGGCATTTTGCTCTTGTTGTCCAGGCTGGAGTGCAATGGCGCGATCTTGGCTCGCTGCAACCTCTACCTCCGGGGTTCAAGGGATTCTCCTGCCTCAGCCTCCTGAGTAGCTGGGATTATAGGCGCCTGCCACCACACCCGGCTAATTTTTTGTATTTTTAGTAGACACGCATTTCACCATGTTGGCTAGGCTGGTCTCGAACTTCTGACCTCAGGTGATCCACCTGCCTTGACCTCCCAAAGTGCTGGGATTACAGGCGTGAGCCACTGGGCCCGGCTGTTATTGTTAGCATTTTCTAGCAATAAAATATTTTTAAATTAAGGTATGTACACTGTTTTCTAAAACTGTGTAAACTTAACTTTTGATTTTTGTTTTGAGAGACAGGGTCTCTCTCACTGTATTGCCCAGGCTAAGGTACACTGGCATAATCAGTTCACTGCAACCTTGAACATTTGGGCTCAAATGATCCTCCCACCTCACCTCCTGAGTAGCTGGGACTACAGGCACAAAAGTGCCTGGCTAATTTCTTTTTTAATTTGAGACAAAGTCTCACTGTGTTGCCCAGACTAGTCTTGAACTCCTAGGCTCAAGTGATCCTTTCACCTCAGCCTTCCAAAGTGCTGGGATTACAGGTGTGAGCAGCTGCACCTGGCCTAAATGTAACTTTTTTTTTATTTTTTGTTTTTTTTTGAGACGGAGTCTCACGTTGTCCCCCAAGCTAGTGGTGCCATCTCGGCTCACTGCAAACTCTGCCTCCTGGGCTCAAGTGATTCTTCTGCCTCAGCCTCTGGAATAGCTGAGATTACAGGCATGTGCCACCACGCCCAGCTAATTTTTATATTTTTAATAGAGATGGGGTGTCACCGTGTTGGCCATGCTGGTCTCGAACTCCTGACCTCAAATGATCCACCTGGCTCCCAAATTGCTAGGATTACAGACATGAGCCACCACATCAGGCCATAAATGTAACTTTTATATGCATCAGGAAACTAAATTTGTGCAACTAATTTTGTAATGCTTTATTACAGTGGTCTGAAACTGAACTTGACAATATATCTGTTTTATGCTTGCACGTAGTCCTAGCTTATGGCTCAAGGCCAGGAATGGCATTGATTCACTTGAAGTAATGATGATTTGTGATGACTTTGGAAGTAATTTTAAGAAGTAGTAGTACCTGGCTGAACACAGTGGCTCACACCTGTAATCCCAGAACTTTGGAAGGCCAAGGCAGGCAGCTCACCTAAGGTCAGGAGTTCAAGACCAGCCTGACCAGCATGGTGAAACCCCATCTCTACTAAAAATAGAAAAATTAGCCAGGCGTGCTGGCGGGTGCCTGTAATCCCAGCTACTCGGGAGGCTGAGGCAGGAGAATCGTTTGAACCCAGGAGACGGAGGAGGTTGCAGTGAGCCAAGATTGTGCTGCCACACTCTAGCCTGGGTGACAGAGCAAGACTCCATTTCAGGAAAAAAAATAATTAGTAGTACCCATATTACTGATATGGATACCCAGAGAGAGAGATCTGTAGAGAACTAGCTAATAGGTGCTCGAATTACTTTTTCTATACAGCAGTCTAAACTGTGTAGACAATTTTTTGGTTTATTGTTGTTAATCACTTTTTTTATTTGATCAAAAAGAAGCAAGCCTTTTTAAATAAAGTCTATAAGTAAAACCATGCTTTTAGAATTTGTATGGAATTTGTATCTGGATCTGATAGTTCGTTGCCATGTGCTTTATTTTTGTGGTTTTTGTTCATTTGCTTTCCAGGGTACATTTACGGATGAGAAGTCAAAAGCTTCCCACCACATTTACCCATATTCTTCCTCACAAGACGATGGTAAGTTAGTTTTGCATTGTGAACAGATATGCTCATACATCCTACCAAATGGATTTTATGTCATATCCTTAAAGACTTAAACAGAATAACCAGCTTTTTATTTGTTTTTGTTTTGTTTTGAAGATGGAGTCTGTCGCCCAGGCTGGAGTGCAGTGATGTGATCTCAGCTCACTGCCACCTCCACCTCCCAGGTTCGAGATTCTCCTGACTCAGCCTCCTGAGTAGCTGGGAATATAGGCTCCCACCACCATGCCCAGCTCTAATATTTGTATTTTTAGTAGAGATGGAGTTTCACCATGTTGGCCAGGATGGTTTCGATCTCTTGACCTCGTGATCTGCCCACCTTGGCCTCCCAAAGTGCTGGGTTTACAGGTGTGAGCCATGGTGCCCAGCCAACATTAACTTTCAAAAGATGTAGTAGAAGCTGTGCCTAGAGGAACATTTATTTCTTTATATTAGGAAAGGAGAAAGGTTAGAAATCAGTGGTCCAAACATCTTTCTCAAGAAATTAGAAAAACACCACCAAATTAAACCTAACAAAAAGGAAATAATAAAAGCAAAAATTAATGATGTAGAAAATACACATTAGTGAGATATTCAGCAACGTCACATGGTTCTTAGACTAATAAGGGCCGGACCTGGTGTCTCACGCCTGTAATCCCAGCAGTTTGGGAGACTGAGGTGGATGGATCACTTGAGGTCAGGGGTTTGAGATCAGCCTGACCAAAATGGTGAAACCCCATCTCTACTAAAAATACCAAAAATTAGCCGGGTGTGCTGGCACCCATTTGTAATCCCAGCTACTTGGGAGGCTGAGGCAGGATAATCGCGTGAACTTGGGATGCGGAGGTTGCAGTGAGTCAAGATCTTGCCACTGCACTCCAGCCTGGGTGACAGAAGGAGACTCCATCTCAAAAAAAAAAAAAAAGAAGGACTAATAAGGTGGTTAAATCCGGGTATGGTGATATGTGCCTGTATTCCAGCTCCTCTGGAGGCTGAGGTGGGAGGATCACTTGAGGTCAGGAGTTTGAGGCTGTGGCATGTGATAATTGTGCCTTTGTGTAGCCATTGCACTCCAACCTGGGCAACATAGTGAAATCTCATGTCTTAAAAAACAAGGCCTGGCGCTGTAGCTCAGGCCTGTAATCCCAGCACTCTGGGAGGCCGAGGCGGGTGGATCACCTGAGTCAGGAGTTTGAGACCAGCCTGACCAACATGGCGAAATTTAACCGGGAGTGGTGGCAGGTATCTGTATTCCTAGCTACTCGGGAGGCTGAGGCAGGAGAATCGCTTGAACCTAGGAGGTGGAGGTTGCAGTGAGCTGAGATTGCACCACTGCACTCCAGCTTGGGCAAGAAGAGCAAAACTCTGTCTTACCAAAAAAAAAAAAAAAAAAAAAAAAAAAAAAAAAAAAAAAAAAAAAAAAAAAAAGAAGAAGATACCTATTGGTAAAAGAGGAAAATAGCCAAAACCTAAGTTAAAATAATTAGGTGAATGGATAAACAAATTGTGGTATATACATACAGTGCAATTATTTTTTTTGAGACGGAGTCTTTGCTCTGTCACCCAGGCTAGAGTGCAGTCATGTGATCTCGGCTCACTGCAACCTCTGCCTCCCGAGTTCAAGTGATTCTCCTTCCTCAGCCTCCTGAATAGCTGGGATTACAGGTGCCCACCACCATGTCCTGCTAATTTTTGTATTTTTAGTAGAGATGGGGTTTCACTGTCTTGGCCAGGTCGGTCTCGAACTCCTGACCTCGTGATCCACCTGCCTCAGCCTCCCAAAGTGCTGGGATTATAGGCGTGAGCCACCGCGCCCAGCCAGTTTTTTTAAGACGGAGTCTTGCTGTGTCACCCAGAATGGAGTGTAGTGGCATCATCTTGGCACACTGCAGCCTCCGCCTCCTGGGTTCAAGCGATTCTCCTGCCTCAACCTCCCGAGTAGCTGGGACTACAGGAGTGCACCACCACACCCAGCTAATTTTTTTTGTATTTTTAGTAGAGACAGGGTTTCACTGTGTTGGACAGGCTTGTCTCAAACTCCTGACCTCAAGTGATCCAAACGCCTCAGCCTCCCAAAGTGCTGGGATTAGAGGCGTGAGTCACCACTCCTGGCCCCACACAGTGGAATATTATTCAAACTTGAAAAAAGAAGGAAATTTTAACATGCTAATAACATGGACAAATACCATATGATTCCAATTTTATGAAGTACCCGAAGTAGTGAAATTCACTGATAGTGAATGTAACATGGTTGTTATCAGAGACTAAGAATTTGACCACCTTAGATGAAATCATACAGAATTTGTCCTTTTATGATTAATTTGTTTTGCTTAGTGTAATGTCTTCAAAGTTTATTCATGTTACAGCATGTGCTAGAATTTCCTTTTTAAGCCTGGCTAATGCTCCATCAGGGAGTTGCTGTTCATTGGGTGTAGGGTTTTAGTTTCGTAATGTGCAGAGAGATCTGGAGATTGGACATGCAACACTGGCTGTACCTAACATTACTGAACTGCTGAACTGCTTATAAAATGGTTAAAATGGTAAATTTTATGTTTACCGTCTTAACGGAAAGCAAACAAAACACTAATTAATTGAATAAAGCATTGGCAATAACAATAATGATGATGAAGCAATCCAAATAGAGTTAAACGCTTTAAAAGTGTTCCACCATGTAGAGCTAAATTGTTGTTTCCACTGTTTTCCTGTTTGTTTTCTATATCCATACATGTTGATTGCCTTTCAGCTTCCTGACTGGGCCATGTTCTCTCTTTATTTTTATTTTTTAAATTATTATTAAATATATTAGAGATGGGTGTCTCGCTATATTTCCTAGACTGGTGTTGAACTCCTGGTATCAAGCAGTCCTCCCACCTCAGCCTCCCAAGTAATGTTATTATTTTTTAATAACAGGCTAATTGAGATATAATCCACATACCATAAAATTCACCTTTTTTTGGTTTTGTTTTGTTTTTTGAGGCAGAGTCTCACTTTTTTATCCAGGCTGGAGTGCAGTGGCATGATCTTGGCTCACTGCAGCTTCCGCCTCCCAGGTTCAAGCGATTCTCCTGCCTCAGCCTCCTGAGTAGCTGGGATTACAGGCATCCGCCACGACACCCAGCTAATTTTTGTATTTTTAGTAGAGACGGGGTTTCACCATGTTGGCCAGGCTTGTCTTCAACTCCTGACCTCAGGTGATCCACCCGACCCGGCCTCCCAAAGTGTTGGGATTACAGGCGTGAGTCACTGTGCCTAGCAAAATTCACCATTTAAAAATGCACAGTTGTGCTGGGCCCAGTGGCTCATGCCTGTAATCCCAGCACTTTGGGATGCTGAGGCAAGCGGATCACCTGAGGCCAGGATTTTGAGACCAGCCTGGCCAACATGGTGAAACCCCGTCTCTACTAAAAACACAAAAAAATAGCTGGGCATGGTGGTGGGCACCTGACATTCCAGCTACTTGGGAGGCTGAGGCGGGAGAATTGCTCGAATCCAGGAGGCGGAGGTTGTGGTGAGCCAAGATGGCATCACTGCACTCCAGCCTATACAACAGAGTGAGACGCCATCTCCAAAAACAAATATATAATAATAATAACAATAAAGTGCACAATTGAAAATTTTTTAGTATATTTACAGTTGTGCAGCCATCACTGTTAATTTCAAAATGTTTTCATCACTTTAAAAATAAACCCATACCTGTTAGCAGTCACTTTCCCTTCTCCCACCTTAGTCCTTGACAACCAGCAGTCCACTCTCTTGCTGTATGGATATATTTGTTCAGGACATTTCATAGAAATGAAAGCATAATGACATACGATCTCTTATGTCTCACTCTTTTCATTTAGCATAATATTTTCAAGGTGAATCTGTTTGATATGGTATTCCTTTTTTATTGTGGTAAAAAGCACATAACATTTATCTTAATCATTTTTACGTATACAGTATAGTAGCGTTAAGTATGAACATCTTGCTGTGCAATAGATTTTTTTTTTTGGAGACAGTCTTTTTCTGTTACCTAGGCTGGAGTGCAGTGGTGCGATCATGGCTCCATGTAGCCTTGTCCTCCCACCTCAGCCTCCCAAGTAGCTGGGACTAGTGGTGCACAACACCACACATGGCTAATTTATAAACAATTTTTGTAGAGATATGTTGCCAAGGCTGGTTTCAAACTCCTGGGCTCAAGTGATCCTCCTGCCTTACTTAGCCTCCCAGTGTTATGGGATTACAGGCGTGAGCCACTGTGCACAGTCACGTGCAAGAGATCTTTAGAACTTTTTCATCTGGCAGAACTGATACTCTGTACCCATTAAACATCTCTTTTTCTCTTTCCCCTAGCACAGGGATGTCCAATCTTGGCTTCCCTGGGCCACATTGGAAGAAGAATAATTGTTTTGGGCCACACATAAAATACAGTAGTGCTAGCAATAGTGGATGAACTTAAAACACACACAAAAAAACTCATAATATTCTAAGAAAGCTTGTGTTGGGCTACATTCAAAGCCATCCTTGGCTGCATGTAACCCATGGGTCTTGGGTTGGACAAGCTTGTGCTACTGCTTTTGACTACCATTCTGCTTTCTATTTCTAAAAGTTTGACTACTCTAGATACCTAATATAAGTGGAATCATTTAGTATTTGTATTATTGTGACTGGCCTGTTTTACTAGTACAGTGTCCTTATTGTTCATTCATGTCGTAGCATGTGCCTGTATTCCATTATATTTGTATACCATTTTTTGTGTATTCATACATAGATGGACATACAGGTTGCTTTTGCATTTTGGCTATTGTGAATACTGCTCTAACGAACATGGGTGTGCAAGTATCTCTTCAGCATCCTACTTTCATCCTACTTTCTTTTGGGCATATATCCAGAAGTGGTATTGCTAGATTGTATGGTAATACTGTTTTTAATTGTTTTGAGGACCCTTTCATAGCTGCTACATCATTTTATATACTCATCAACAGTGCACAATGGTTCCAGTTTTTCTGTATTTTTGTTAACACTTGTTATTTTCTGTTTTGTTATAATGGTCATCCTAACAGATAAAAGCTGATATATCATTGTTTTGATTTTCATTGTCCTGATGATTAGTGACATTGAGTATCTTTTCATATGCTTATTGGTCATTTGTATATCATCTTTGGAGAAATACCTACTGAAGTACTTTTTTCGTTTTTATTTTTTATTTTTATTTTTTAATTTTTCGAGACGGAGTTTCACTCTTGTTGCCCAGGCCTAAAGTGCAGTGGTGTGGTCTCGGCTCACTGCAACCTCCACCTCCCAGGTTCAAGCATTTCTGCCACAGCCACTCAAGTAGCTGGGATTACAGGCCCCTGCCACCATGCCCAGCTAATTTTTGTAGTTTTAGTAGAGACAAGGTTTCATCATGTTGGCCAGGCTGGTCTCAAACTACTGACCTCAGGTGATCTGCTGCCTTGACCTCCCAAAGTGCTGGGATTACAGGCGTGAGCCACCACGCCTGGCCTCGTTTTTAAATTGTTTGTTGTTATTGTTCAGTTGTAGGCCTTTTAAAATTTTTTTTTTTTTTTTTTAAGACAGAATTTCGTTCCCGTCACCCAGGCTGGTTGTGGTGAGCCGAGATCGCGCCACTGCACTCCAGCCTGGGCAACAGAGTGAGACTCCGTCTCAAAAAAAAAAAAAAAAACCCAACAAAAAAACCCAATTCTGTTGTTCTAGCTAAGCTAATTTCAATTAATTATTATATTAACTGTTTGATATGCTAATTAACTGTATTTTATATTATACTAATTATTATATTAAGTGTGTATTTTTATTTTCTATGTTCTTGTTGCTCTGGCATTTGATGACCTGGGGAGAGATTGCCCTTTTGAGGGCTAGCTAATTTCTGAAGATAATAACTTCCCTAGGAGCACATCTTTCATATGTAAACCAACCAATCTGAGTATATAGCTGTAACCGTCTCCTTATCTAACTCTCACACACCAAACCAGTATTTCCCCTTTTCTAAATCATTCCAGGGTGAGGTACCAGGCAATTAGAGACAGCCTCTGTGCCCCAGTGTTTCTTGCAAGTATTCAGCCATCCCCACCTTGAATTGTTACTCTGCCCCATGTTAGCTTTTCTATGGAAACCCCAATACAGGCTTTGGCTTAGACTTCCCCTTGTTCCTGTCTTCTACCTCTTGACTATTGTGATGCCTCTGCAGTGGCTCTGCATGGTATGTTCTTTTCCTTCTTTTGGGATATATAAGTAATTCATCTTTCAATGGCATTGGCCTTACTCTTTTGTCATTCAGCCATACTTCTATAAATTAATTCCTGGGTATAAATTTATAATACCTGGGAAGAGAGCAAGTTTACATCTCACACCTTTTGTTGTTTCTGCTATTGGGAAATTTTTCAAAGACAATTCAAAAAATTGTCTTGATAAAAATCAAAAATTTTTTTGGCCAGGCACAGTGGCTCACGCCTGTAATCCCAGCACTTTGGGAGGCCGAGGTGATAGATCACCTGAGGTCAGGAGTTTGAGACGAGCCTGATCAACATGGAGAAACCCCGTCTCTACTAAAAATACAAAAAATTAGTCAGGCATGGTGGCGCATGCCTGTAATCGCAGCTACTTGGGAGGCTGAGGCAGGAGAATCACTTGAACCCGGGAGGCAGAGGTTGCGGTGAGCCGAGATCGCACCATTGCATTCCAACCTGGGCAACAAGAGTGAAACTCCGTCTCAAAAAAAAAAGAAAATCAAAATTTGTATCAAAGTCAGCTGTGGTTAGGAAAGATACCTGTTCTTTTTTTTCATAAAGGTGCATAGTCTTTGACGATGAAATCAGTATTCTGAAAGGCAGCTTTTACTAGTTAGAGCACCACCAAGACACACTTGACAGGACAGGTTAGTTTAGGTAGTTGGGATTTAGAAAGATCCTCTGGCCCCTTCTTTTCTTTTTTCCTCTGCTGTGTTGAGTTACCATGTTAGGGAACAGAGCCTGATTCTGTCATTTTCACCTTTTGTTTTGAGATGGGCACTCACTCTTGCCCAGTCTGAAGTGCAAGAGTGCACTTATTAATAGCTCATTGCAGCCTCAAACTATAATGCTCAAGTGATCTTCCTGCCCTAGCCTCCTGAGTAGCTGGGAGTATAGATGCACACCACCATGCCTAGCTATTTACTTTTATTTTTAAAATTTTTTAAGGGACTGAATCTCACTTTGTTGCCCAGGGTGGTCTTGAACTGCTGAGCTCAAGTGGTCTTCTTGCCCCTGCCTCCAAAAGTGCTGGGATTACGGGCATGAACCACCACACCTGGCCCCCTTTCACTTTCTTTTCAGATAGTTAGGTGAGTCATTGTATACTTCAAAAACAGCACAGGTGCCGGGCGCGGTGGCTCACGCTTGTAATCCCAGCACTTTGGGAGGCCGAGGCAGGCGGATCACGAGGTCAGGAGATCGAGACCATCCTAGCTAACATGGTGAAACCCCGTCTCTACTAAAAATACAAAAAATTAGCTGGGCGTGGTGGCGGGCGCCTGTAGTCCCAGCTACTCAGAGAGGCTGAGGCAGGAGAATGGTGTGAACCCGGGAGGCAGAGCTTGCAGTGAGCCGAGATCGCACCACTGCACTCCAGCCTGGGTGAGAGCGCAAGACTCCGTCTCAAAAAAAAAAAAAAAACAAAAAACAAAAAAAACAGCACAGGTATGAGGGCTTCATGGCTTTATTCAGTGAAAATGAGGCTATATCTTGTTAAAACCTGCACTGGAAAGTAATTTTTACTTGACTAATTTACTTAGATCTGTCTGTCTGTTTGTTTGTTTTTTTTGCCGTGGGCTTTAAGGGGGCTTACTTTAGAACTTCTCTCTTACTATTAGGCATACGTTTTCTAAGCTAAATTCAGACTACCAAAGAAGCACATGATAACCAATGCTGAAATGTGGAGGTAATTTAACTGTGATTAGAATACTAAGAATCACTTTATTATATAATTTGCACTTATCTTTGGAAAAAACTTTTGAAAAAAAAGTCTACAATATGTAATCACATTGCTTACACTCTTGTTGGGAGGGCTAACAGGTATGAGGCAGTTAAAGAATAGTAAAAATAGTATTTTTGGTAAAAGCTTTGATGTAGCACTTTAAAGCTTATAGGCCATCAGAAAAAGGGAATCTAGAGGAAGCAGAGTAGTTAGTAAAACTTTCATCAATGAGATGAAGTATGGTTTACATCTTGAAAGATGTGTAATAATTGCTAAGCCTCAAAGAGGGATGAGAGGTTCACCATGGGAAGTGAAGCATTAAATAATATGGTGATTATTATTTGGGTAGAAGAGAGAGGAGAGGCTGGTGGGTGAATGGGATGGGAGTATTTTACCACAGTGGATAATTGGTTTTGTCGAGAGTGATGGATAGTAGACCTACAGTTTGGAAAGTCTGAAAGACTGAGAAATTTCCCCTCAATCTGGTAGATAGTACTCAATTTGAAAACTTTTTCTTTCCAAACCAGCAACAGCATGTTCGAAAAATGTTGTTCATTAGCACACCAAAACATCTTAGTAAAATTTAAGGCTAAAAATTGTAGTTTCTTTATTACTTTGTCAGTTTGAGTAAAGTTGTTTCTTTTTCTCTTTCAGAAGAATGGTTGAGACCAGTGATGAGAAAAGACAAGCAAGTGTTAGTGCATTGGGGCTTTTATCCAGACAGGTAATGTTCATATGCTGTGAGACCTGGTATAAAGATTTCTGTGAAAGGAAGGCACATTTATTTATAGTTTTATTTTCTGAATAGTGACAATTTGTTGCTTTGTGTTTAGTCATTTTTCTCACTTACGGAGTCTTTTATTGACTATTTTCTTATTTAAGGTACAAAATTTAATGAGGTCACCATTAAATGGTGAATGAATAAGCCATAAATGACTTTATTTAGCTTTAAAAAAAACTGATATCAAGGCTGGGCGCGGTGGCTCATGCCTGTAATCCCAGCACTTTGGGAGGCTGAGACAGTTGGATCATGAGGTCAGGAGCTCGAGACCAGCCTGGTCAACATAGTGAAACCCCGTCTCTACTAAAAATAAAAAAAATTAGCCAGACGTGCTGGCAGGCGCCTGTAATTCCAGCTACTTGGGAGGCTAAGGCAGGAGAATCCCTTGAACCCGGAAGGTGGAGGTTGCAGTGAGCCGAGATTGCGCTGTTGCCCTCCAGCCTGGGCGACGGAGTGAGACTCCGTCTCAAAAAAAACCAAAAACCAAAAACAAAACCTCATATCCTCTACGTAGTTGCCAAAAAAGTCTCTGTGGTATTAGGTTGCTAATTTATATTTGTTTCTTTTAAGAAATGAATTTTGCCGGGCACGGTGGCTCATGCCTTTACTTGCAGCACTTGGAGAGGCTGAGATGGGTGGATCACGTGAGGTCAGGAGTTCAAGACCAACCTGGCCAACATGGTGAAACTCCATCTCTACTAAAACTATAAGTTAACCAGACATGGTGGCGCACGCCTGTAATCCCAGCTACTCAGGTGTCTGAGGCATGAGAATCACTTGAACCTGGGAAGCGGAGGTTGCAGTGAGCCGAGATCATGCCGCTGCACTCCATCCTTGGTGACAGAGTCTCACTCTGTCTTCAGAAAATAAGGAATTTTTTTTCTAGTGTTTATTACTGATCAGTTTTTTTTGAGACAGAGTCCCACTTTGTCGCCCAGGCTGGAGTACAGTGGCACAGTCTCGACTCACTGCAACCTCCACCTCCCGGGTTCAAGTGATTCTCCTGCCTCCATCCTTCCTAGTAGCTGGGATTACAGATGCCCCCCCACCAGGCCTGGCTAATTTTTGTATTTTTAGTAGAGACGGGGTTTCACCATGCTGTTCAGGCTGGTCTTGCACTCCTGACCTCAGGTGATCCACCCGCCTTGGCTTTGCAAAGTGCTGGGATTACAGGTGTGAGCCACCGTGTCCAGCCTGATCAGTTTGCTTTTTTCAAAAACTACTCGTGCCAAACCATTAAGGATGAAATTAATTTATGTCGAAAATTGAGTTTTTCTTCTCATCAGAAATTTATTTGCCTAGTACTGTTGTGGCTTTACATGTTATAACCCATACTAGTTTCAGTATCTATAGTATGAATAATGAGTATTATAAACAAGAGCTAGATATTAGTGAAAATAGTGGGGCCGGGCACGGTGGCTCACACCTGTAATCCCAGCACTTTGGGAGGCCAAGGCGGGCGGATCACGAGGTCAGGAGACTGAGACCATCCTGGTTAACACGGTGAAACCCCATCTCTACTAAAAATACAAAAAAATTGGCCGGGCGTGGTGGTGGGCGCCTGTAGTCCCAGCTGCTCCGGAGGCTGAGGCAGGAGAATGGCATGAACCCCGGGGGCGGAGCTTGCCATGAACCGACATTGCGCCACTGCAGTCCACAGCCTGGGTGACAGAGACTCCATCTCAAAAAAAAAAAAATTTCTTTTTTATTTATTAAATAATATTAATGCCTGCATATAGTGCACATGGAAATAGGGATAACATTGTACTATATTTTTCTAAACCTATAGTAGAGCAGTTTTAGTATTCATTTCATTCTTGTCATGTAAAGTGGAGATTTTCATTGTGGTTTCTACAGGTCTCGTCAGTCTTCTTTCACCTACTTTTTAAATTTTTATTATTTTATTTTTTCATAAGTTATTGGGGTACAGGTGATATCTGGTTACATGAGTAAATTCTTTAATGGTGATTTGGTGCACCCATCACCCGAGCAGTATACACTGCACTTTATTTGTAGTCTTTTATCCCTCGCCCCCCACTCCCACTTTTTTTTTAACCTCTACTTCTGTCTACTTCTCGTCTTCTCATATTATTTATGGCAAATCCCAAACACCATTTGAATCATAAGTGTTTTAGTATGTATTTAAAAAGAAATACATTCTCTCTTTTTTTAAATTTTTTTCAGATGGAGTCTTACTCTGTCTCCCAGGCTGGAGTGCAGTGGCGCAATCTCAGCTCCACCTCCCTGGTTCTAGCGATTCTTATGCCTTAGCCTCCTGAGTAGCTGGGATTATAGGCGCATGCCACCACACCTGGCTAATTTTTGTATTTTTAGTAGAGATGAGATTTTGCCATGTTGGCCAGGCTGGTTTCGAACCCCTGACCTCAGGTGATCCACCCACCTTGGCCTCCCAAAATGCTGGGATTATAGGTGTGAGCCACCATGCCTGGGCTTTTTTTTTTTTTTTTTTTTTTTTTGAGACAAAGTCTTGCTCTGTTACCCAGGCTGCAGTGCAGTGGCATGAAGACAGCTCAAGTGATCCTTCCACCTCAGCCTCCCTGGGGGCTGGCACTACAGGCACGTGCCACCCATAGGTGCCTTATTTTTAAATTTCTTGTTGGCGGGGGTGGGGGGGTTCTCTGTATGTTGTTCAGGCTGGTCTCAACCTCCTGGCCTCAAACAGTTCAAAGTAATAATACCATTGTCATCTTAAAAAAATCCAAACAGTTCCTTAATATAAAATATCATGGCTGGGCATGATGGCTCATGCCTGTAATCCCAGCAGTTTGGGAGGCTGAGGAGGGAGGATCACTTGAGGCCAGGAGTTCTAGACCACCTTGGGCAACGTGGTGAAACCTTGTCTCTACAAAAAATACAAAAATTAGCCAGTCATGATGACACGTGCCTGTAGTCCCAGATACTTGGGATGGGGCTGAGGCAGGAAGATTACTTGAGCCCCAGAGGTTGAGGCTGCAGTGAGCTGAGATCGTGCCACTGCACTGCAGCCTGGGCAACAGAGCGAGACCCCGTCTCAAAAAAAAAAAATAAAAATCCAGTCAATGTTGTCAATTAAATGACACACTTGATTGATTGATAGTTGTTTGAATTAGAATTTAGATAAAATCTGCCTGTTGGGATTAGTTGGTATATTTAAGTACTTTTCTAATTTATAATTTTATAGGTTCTTCCTCTGTCTTCATGACCTCCCCTTTCTTAAAACCTTACTGGTTTTAAGAAACCAGTTGGTTTGTCATGTTTTGTTTACCACATTATGGAATTTTTCAGTGGCAGCACTATGGTTTATTTGAACGGATTACTCTGTTCTCTGTATTTCCCTTAAATTGGTAGCCGGATCTAAGGTTAATCAGATTCCGTTTTAATTGGGGAGGAACAAGACTGTTGCATATATGTGTGTTATCAGTAAACATAAAACGTCAGGTTTTGCTTTGTTTTTGTTAGTCTATTTATTTTACTTGTAATTATATTTTTAAAAGAAGGAAGTTTGTCTTTAGATTCATTGAACATTTTAAGAGTATATGCAGTCTTTTTATGTAGTTCAAGTTAATTACAACTAAATCAAGTCAGCTTTGTAATCAGTCTCATGTGAACCATAACTGATAAATTTAAGTGAATAACTTCCCCTCCCCTAAGGATTAGTTTTTTTTACTTTTAAAAAATATGTCGCCCAGACTGGCCTCAAATTCCTGGGCTCAAGTGATTGTCCTTACTAATTGGGACTACAAGTACGTGTCACTAGGCCCAGCTTATTTTTAAAACATCATTTGAATAAGTTCTGTCTGTAAAGCACTCCCAGTCTAAAGGCTTCAAGTCAGTAGTCCTTGCATCCAAAAACACCTTTTAATATTTCAGCAACTATATAGGAAAGAGGTTTGCCCTTTGAAACCCTTCAGTGGAAACTTAAATTTGTGATGACAAGCTACGTAAGTATAGAGTTGGTATAAATTCCAAAATAACACATTTTAAGACCATATAGCCTGTTTGCTCACTTTTTCCTTATGTATCGAATAAGATGTGGCAGCTGGCTCAGGTCTTGTTTTCTCTAGGGGTCTTGTTAATTCACTTTTTAAAAATTAACTATGGCCTGTGCCCTCACTTCTGCCCACATTTCAATTTCTAATCAAGACTGGAAGAGTATAAGGTTCGGTGTTTTTTTTGTTTTGTTTTGTTTTGTTTTGTTTTTGAGACGGAGTCTCACTCTCACCCCCAGGCTGGAGTGCAGTGGTGCGATCTAAGCTCACTGCAAACTCCGCCTCCCAGGTTCATGTGATTCTCCTGCCTCAGCCTCCCAAGTAGCTGAGATTACAGGTGCACACCACAACTCCCCACTAATTTTTGTATTTTTTAATAGAAACGGGATTTCACCATGTTGGCCAGGCTGGTCTTGAACTCCTTATACCTCAGGTGATCCACTGCCTTGGCCTCCCAAAGTGCTGGAATTACAGGCGTGAGCCACTGCGCCTGGCCAGGTTCCATATTCTTTTGAACTGACTTCTGAATGGTGACTAAAAGGAAGCCGATACTTGTCATCATACTAGATGTCATTTGGTTTCGTAGTTTACTGGTCAGTATAGTGATATTCACAGTGTTTTATTTTGGTAAAAAATTTTGTGCCTATTTTATGATTTTGTTGGAGTAGGTGGCCTGATTTATGTCAGTAAGTTAGAGCTTGTTGATAAAGAGACTTCTTGAGCAAAGAGATGTGAAGAAATGAGAGAGTAAGCTATATGGATATCTGGACAGTGAGGGAGCAATCTGTGTAGAGTGTATGCAGGCTTAGTAGGGCATGTTGGAATAATGTTATCAAAGCCTGTGTGGCTCAAATATAACATGAGTAAGGAGAGAAGAACAGGAGATGGGATCAGAGTCTCTGTCAGATAATTAGATCTTGAAGCCATGGCAAGCCATCGTTAGGTTTTTTACTTTCACTCTGATTGGGTGAGAGCTGTTGGAAGGGTTGGATCAGTGGAGTGATGTGGACTGACTTAGTTTTCAAAAAGATCACTATGGTTGCTATGTGAAAAATTAACTCTTGAGAGACCAAGAGACCAGTGGCAGAAGCAGGAAAACCAGTGAGCAGAGTGAAGGGGTAAGAATTAGATAGATTCTAGACATACTTTTGAAGTTAGAGCTGGTCACATTTGCAGTTGGTTTGATTACAGGATGTGCTTGAGAATGGAATCAGGGCTGTTTCCAAGTATTTTGGCCTGAACAGCAGGAAAGATAAAGTTGTCATTACTGAAATGGAAATGATTGGCTAGAGTACATCACTGGGGCCAGGGTAGCATTACAAGTTGAGCTTTGAGTGTTAGGTTTGGAATGCTTGTTAGACGTTCTACGCAAGAAGATGTGGAGTTGGCTGTTGGATTTATGAGTTCAGAATACATGGGAGAGTGCTGATATAAAATTTGAAGTCATCAGTGTATATTCGAAGTTATAGGAATGAATGAAATTAGCAAGAGAGAAGGATTTTTCCAAAAACTGAACCCAGGAACTTTTGAAAGTTGAAGACATTTGGGACTAAGACATAAACTGACATGGAAACTAAAGAGAGGTTGGTGAGTATAAGGACTATCAGGTGATAGTACTTTCTTGGTGGCCAAGTGAGGGAAATGCTTTGAGGAAAGAGCAAGCAGCTGTTTAAAATTTTTTGGTCTTAGTCTTGAACTTCAGGTTTAGCAATATATACGTTACTGGTGACCTCTACAGAGGAGCTTTCTTGGCAGAATAGTAAAGATGAAAGTGTCTGATAAGTTGCTATTAATAGATTTTAGTAGTATTTCTTTTAGTTTTTTGTTTTGTTTTGTTTCGAGATAGGGTATCACTCTGTTGCCTAGACTAAAGTGTAGTGGCGTGATCTCGGTTCACTGCAACCTCTGCCTCCTGGGTTCAAACGATTCTTCCACCTCAGCTTCCTGGGTAGTGGGGACTACAGTCACATCCCACCATGCCTGGCTAATTTTTCTATTTTTTGGTAGAGACGCGGTTTCACCGTGTTGACCAGGCTGGGATTTTAGTAGTATTTCTAAAACATGTTCTTATTATTTATAAGTCTTTCTAACGAATTACCTTTGACTCTAATTTGTTTTTCTCGTTTTGATTCCTTTATAGCTATGATACTTGGGTCCATAGTAATGATGTTGATGCTGAAATTGAAGATCCGCCAATTCCAGAAAAGCCATGGAAGGTAAATGATTTAACAAAAAAAAAATCTTATAATAATCTTTTTAAAATTTTTCTGAGATGGCATCTCACTCTGTCGCGCAGGCTAGAGTGGAGTGGTGCGATCTTGGCTTACTGCAACCTCCGCCTCCCGGGTTCAAGTGATTCTCATGTGTCAACCTCCCAAGTAGCTGGGACTACAGGCACGCGCCACCACGTTCGGCTAATGTTTGTATTTTTAGTAGAGACGGAGTTTTACTGGGTTGATCAGGCTGGCCTCAAACTGCTGACCTCAGCTGATCTGCCTGCTTCAGCCTCCCAAAGTGCTGGGATTACAGGTGTAAGCCATCGTGCCTGGCCAAAAAAATTCTTATAATAATCTAATAGCTCTTCTCAGCTGTTTTCTGTAGCAGTCTCTCCAAGGAGATACAGAATGTTGGTTTCCCTTTCCTGTCATCCATTTACGAGATACGCACGGCCATGAAGACTTTATTATCTAGGTCTTAGATGAAATGTCTGCAGTGCTTGATGTTTGAGGAGAACCCGAAGGCAGGTCGGATTGTGGTTTGTGAGAGAGGAGTGTGAGGAGAAGAAGTTGAACATCACTGATGATGTTATTTGGGAAGCTTGGAAGCAGTGCTTGTGTGACTTTTAGAATGATATAGACTTAACTTTATTAATCATTTCTACCATAATGTAATGAGAGTCCATACATTGACTTGTTAATCAACTTTTGATGTGGAAATAAAGTTTGTGGGGCATGGTGGCTCACACCTGTAATAACAACACTTTGGGAGGCTAAGGCAGGAGGATTGCTTGAACAGCCTGAGCTACCAAAAAAAAAAATTATCTGAGCATTATGTCAAGTGCCCTATAGTCCTAGCTACATGGAAGGCTGAGGCAGGAGGATTGCTTGAGCTGAGGAGGTTGAGGCTGCAGTGAGCCGTGATTGCAACCACTTCACTCCAGCCTTTGTAACAAGTTAAGACCCTGTCTCAAAACAAAAAAATTAATTTTACAAGTTGCAAGAGTAGTACAAAGCAAAGCACTACTTTGTACCCTTCTTCCAGATTTATCTTTTATTTATTTATTTATTTATTTTTTTGAAACAGAGTCTGGCTCTGTCACCCAGGCTGGAGTGCAGTGACGCGATCTCGGCTCACGGCAAGCTCCACCTCCCAGGTTCACACCATTCTCCTGCCTCAGCCTTCTGAGTAGCTGGGATTACAGGCGCCCGCCACCATGCCCGGCTGATTTTTCTTTCTTTTTTTTTTTTCTTTTAGTAGAGACGGGGTTTCCCCGTGTTAGCCAGGATGGTCTCGATTTCCTGACCTTGTGATCTGCCCGCCTCGACCTCCCAAAGTGCTGGGATTACAGGCGTGAGCCACTGCGCCTGGCCCAGATTTTTCTGTTTTTAACTATTTTTGGAAATTAAATGTTGAAATTACACTGTCATCTAATAGTAAAGGAGTAAGCCATATGACTCATGAGCCATGTAATGTTGTGAAGTACTACTGAAGGATTTTTAGACATCTATTTCCCTGTACATTATAGTATCAGAACTGGGAATGATTACTTAACTATGGTATCACATTATTAGGAAGGAAACTAGGCTCCAGAATTTAATAGTTTTACGCAAGGACACATAGACTTTTGTATTATTTTGACATGAAGGTATTTTTTATGAGAGAGATAATAAAGCATAGGACTTGAGAGCTCAGGGAGAACTTAGTGCAAATCCAAGCTTTGCCTCTCACTGGGAGTGTAACTAGTCAGCTTACTAAAACTGCCCCAATTTTCTGATTTGGAAGGCGAGAGAGTATAATACCTGCATTATTTCACCGTGCGTAGGAGGGTTAAATGAGATTATACACGTAAGATGTTCAGCATAGTGCCTGACACAAACAGTTGTTAGCTGTCACATACTTTTCTAACATTCTTTCTCAGGAGAAAGGATTTCTTTCAAGGATTTCTCAGTAGTTAAAGGATTATCAGTGTGAAAATTGAGCTCTTTAAAAAAAAAAAAAGGAAGCAGTGTATACACATGTTTCTCACACTTTGGAAAACACTATTTTGACTATTTTCTAATTTTCTGAACTATCAGTTAATTAACCCTTTTATTTAGCACAGTCCTATTTTTTTCTAACTAGCTTAAGGCTCTATTTATACATTCTATTTATTTATTTATTGATTTTGAGACGGAGCTTCATTCTTGTTGCCCAGGCTGGAGTGCAATGGCGTGATCTTGGCTCACCGCAACCTCTGCCTCCGGGGTTCAAGCGATTCTCCTGCCTCAGCCTCCTAAGTAGCTGGGATTACAGGCATGCGCCACCACCTTAGCTAATTTTTGTATTTTTAGTAGAGACGGGGTTTTTCCATGTTGGTCAGGCTGGTCTTGAACTCCCGACCTCGGGTGATCTGCCCGCTTTGGCCTCCCAAAGTGCTGGGATTACAGGCATGAGCCACCACGTCCGGCCTATACACTCTATTTATACTGCTCTATTTATACTGCTCTGTTTTTACACTCTTCCCATAGTTTGTCCATTTAGGAGTCTTCAGGTTACATTATTGGAGGCTTTATTTGTCTTGGACAGGCTGTTAATTTGCTGTTTGTGTATATTACTGTGTAACTATAGTTTTCAAGGGAGAGGAGGCGTGTAGTCAGATGGGTGTCATTCTTAACTCAAGGTACTTGAAAGGCATATCCCAAATAACCAGTTTAGTAGCTCTTTGAAAACAGGGAGTTTAGATTGACAAATTACTAGGAAGTTCATATTGTTTTCTAGTCATTACCACAGTGTATCTTGTTTTTACAGTGTTCTAGGAAGGCTTCATAATTGTAATCTGTTCTTGACTGAACATGTTCGTTTCAACCAACACTACTCCAATTCAAACCTCCACCATGACTTGAGTTTTTCTGTACAAAGAAGAATTGCCTAATGTCAAATTCCAGTTGTGCCACCATTGAGAAATACTGTTGGATAATATGGAATGTTATATGGGTTAGGCCTGTGGTTAAAATATGTATCTATATGTATATATACATCTACATTTGTACAACATCCGCACGAACTTTCATTTTCTTCTTACTCAGAAGCATGAAATTAAACAAGGGAGGTGGCCATATAAAGGACTGGGAAGAACCCACCATCTGACTGTCACTTTTCCATCCCTACCTCAGCCTTGGCTCTCCCTGAAAGATCTCTGTAGAGCACCATGTGTACTTGATGGGGCAGGTGATAGGCCTCTGCGAGTGTGCTCTGTCATCAACACTTAGAGTGTTGATAAACTCAGAGACATCCTTTGTGCCTAAAGCAATGACTGATTTTGGCTCTGTGCTGTTCAATGGTTTTATCAGTGATTTTCATGAACATAAGGATGAAATGATTAAGCAAAACAAATTTGAGGGACTTTGCTATCAAAATCTGGGTCTAGTATAAATTACCGATGCTTTCTTGTTCTCTTTAATATGGAATAAAAATTGAGATGATTAAATTACAACTCATATCATTAGTAGTATTACATTATTTATGTTTTATGCATTTGAGGCTTTGAAAATAAATTAGCTTGTTTCCTTTTCAATAGTGTAAAACCTTGAGTGATTTTTTGTTATTTATGTAGATATTCATGCGTTGATGTGGTTTTAGGTTCATGTGAAATGGATTTTGGACACTGATATTTTCAATGAATGGATGAATGAGGAGGATTATGAGGTGGATGAAAATAGGAAGCCTGTGAGTTTTCGTCAGCGGATTTCAACCAAGAATGAAGAGGTATTTTCTTTGGCACGGTTTCTCACCATTAAGTCTGTCTTCTTGGCCTAAATGTTATTAAATCTTCATCAGTAAGCTGTCATATACAAACCACTTAGGAACTTTCACATCTACCTGATGGCTGATGTGCCATCAGGTGAAAATTCCAAAGTGGCTGTAACAGCCATCTCAGAAGCAATAACCTCCCAAAAAGTGGTATGAAAATCTTAAAAGGTTATTAAGATTTAAAGTGGCCCACGCAGAAGGGTAGTGGTGTAGCTGATTTTGCCCACTAGATCTGAAGTGTAATGTCACAGCAGAATTTAATGTAGCTGTTGGTTTTCCTATGCAAAACTCATTTTGTTTAATATGTATATATACTTTTTGAGACAGAGTCTTGCTCTGTTGCCCAGGCTGGAGTGCAGTGGCACAATCTCGGCTCACTGCAACCTCTGCCTCCTGGATTGAAACGATTCTCCTGCCTCAAGCCTCCCGAGTAGCTGGGATTATAGGTGCTTGCCACCATACCTGGCTAATTTTTGCATTTTTAATAGAGACAGGGTCTCTCCATTTTGGCCAGGCTGGTCTCAAACTCCTGACCTCAGGTGATCAGACTGCCTTGGCCTCTCAAAGTGCTGGGATTAAATTCTCCTGCCTCAGCTTCCCAAGTACGTGGGATTACAGGCACGTGCCACCACACCTGGCTAATTTTTGTATTTTCAGTAGAGATGGGGTTTCACTATGTTGGCCAGGCTGATCTTGAATTTCTGACCTCAGTTGATCCACCCGCCTTGGCCTCCCAAAATGCTGGGATTACAGGTATGAGCCACCATGCCTTGCCAATTTTTAGGAAAATATTAGGTAACAAAAATATTAAATGACTTGGCCCAGTGGCTCACACCTGTAATCCCAGCACTTTCGGAGGCTGAGGTGGGAGGATTGTTTGAGCCCAGAAGTTTGAGACCAGCCTGGGCAATGTAGCAAAACCTAGTCTCTTCAACTGATAAAAAAAATTAGAGAAAAAAAAGAAAAGAAAAATGTTTTACAGTTGAGTCTTTGTCATACCTTTTTACTTATGGTTGGTTGGTGTTTGTTTTGGAATTGGACTATTCAAATTTTTTTTTTCCCACCGCTGTCTTGTGGTGCTGATGACTCTTCATATTCTCTTATTTTAACCTTTCCAGAAGATATACTTACATATTTGCTTTCCCTGAATATATTTTAATCCAAGGCTTTTTTGTCATTAGGAATATTCCAATTTCAACATTACATTATTTAACTGGCCAGTTCATACCCATTTCTGTTCATATTTAGTTTGTTTTTTATTCATTTATTTTTAGGAGGTTATATAAAAATGGATATTTGTTAAAAAAATTTAGGGTTGGGCATGGTGGCTCACGCCTGTAATTCCAGTACTTTGGGAGGCCAGGGTAGGTGGTTTGCTTGAGCCCAGGAGTCCGAGACTAGCCTGGGCAACATGGCAATACCCTGTCTCTGCAAAAAATACAAAAATTAGCTGGGCACGGTGGTGCACAAATGTAGTCCCAGCTACATGGGAGGCTGAGGTGAGGGGTATCAATTGAGCCCAGGAGGTTAAGGCTGCAGTGATCCATAGTCACTTGAACTTGGGTGGTGGAGGTTGCAGTGAGCTGAGATTGCGCCACTGCACTCCAGCCTGAGTGTCAGAGTGAGACCCTGTCTCAAAAAAAAAAAAAAGAGAAAAAAATTCAACTTCAGATTTACTGTATCATTCAAAGGTGTATATCCTTTAGATTTTTTTCAAACTGCTATTACATACTCATAAGGTGTTTAAGCTTCTCAGTTTGATGCTATGGAGCTTCTTAATGGAAATACAGTTGTAAGGAGTAAGATGGCAACAGAGAAAATTAATGTTTAATTCATGGATTTTTTCATTTTAGCATGAGACAGAATCTCATTCTATCGCCTAGGCTGAAGTGCGGTGTTGCGATCATAGCACACTGTCACCTTGACCTCCTGAGCACAAGCTATCCTCCTGGCTCAGTATTCTGAGTAATTCGGGCCACAGACGCACACCCCTACACCCAGCTAACTTGTTTTTGTTTGTTTTTGTAGAGACAGGGTCTTACTCTGGTTCCCAGGCTGGTCTTGAACTCCTGGGCTCAAGCATTCCCCCTGCCTCGGCCTCCCAAAGTGCTGGGATTACAGGTGTGAACCACAGTGACCAGCCTAATTGATGTTTTAATTTTAGATTATTTACTTACGCCTCTGATGCTTTTACCTAATCTAGTACTGATTATTTAGGTGTTTTTGCTTTATGATAGTGTATTTTATTAAATTGGTAGTTACTGTATGCAGGCTTACTTTTGTATGTTGATCTTAATGTCTTGCAACTTTCCTGAACTTGTTCATTAGGTTTGGAAGCTTTTTTTATGTATTAAATTTTATCATTTGCAAGCCAGGATAGTTTTTACTTACAAAGGTTGACTTTTTTTCCCTTCTTTGAGACAGTCTTACTCTGTCACCTAGGCTGGAGTGCAGTGACATGGTCACGATTCAGTGCAACCTTCGCCTACCGTGTTCAAGTAGTTCTCATGTCTCAGCCTCCTGAGTAGCTGGGAGTACAGGCATGCTCCGCTATACCCAGCTAATTTTTTGTATTTTTAGTAGAGATGGGCTTTCCCTGTGTTGGAGAGGTTGGTCTTGAACTCCGTGCCTCAAGTGATCTTCCCGCCTCGGCTTCCCGAAGTGCTGAGATTACACGCATGAGCCACGGCACCCGGCCTAGAGATTGACTTTTAAATCATGTTGCCATCTTGCTTAACATTTCTTATGACATAAAGTTATCTTTTGTTTATTTTAGAGATTAAGAATAATTCCTATAATGCTCCATTTTCACAGGATCCTTTGGCCTGTCTTTGTATTTTGTCAGTTTAATAGAGTGTATTTCATATTTTTCCAGTAGTTATTGAAATACATTTCCCACCTCAAAATATAGAATGTGAACAGTAGCAGTTTTTAGTTGTGCAGGGTTTCAGCATGTCTGTTATAGCATAGTTTGAATAACTAATAGCCGATATTTCCATTGATGATATATATCACCTGAAAGGTCAGAGAAAGTTTCTTGATTACTGGTGTTCCTGGATGATTAATGATATTCTTTTTATTTGCTCTGAACTAAGGATATGCTGTTGTCTTTGTGTGTGGAGACTCACCTTTTGCCAAGGATTTGTAGAAACTGAGGAGCAAAGATAGCTGATACTTATTTCCATTTACTTCTTCCTAGCCAGTCAGAAGTCCAGAAAGAAGAGATAGAAAAGCATCAGCTAATGCTCGAAAGAGGAAACATTCGCCTTCGCCTCCCCCTCCGACACCAACAGAATCACGGAAGAAGAGTGGGAAGAAAGGGTAAGAACTAGTACATGATTCAAAGGGCATTAAAACAGGCCGGACGCGGTGGCTTACACCTATAATCCCAGCACTTTGGGAGGCCAAGGCGGGCAGATCAACTGAGGTCAGGAGTTCAAAACCAGCCTGGCCAACATGGTGAAACCTTGTCTCTACTAAAAATATAAAAATTAGCTGGGCATGGTGGTGCGCGCCTGTTGTCCCAGCTACTTGGGAGGCTGAGGCTGGAGAATCACTTGGATTTTTTTTTTTTTTTTTGTATCTAAATATTGAGAAGCATGACTGGTAAGGAGTTTAAGACATTATATTCACCATGTTTAGTGTCTCCTTTTCTGATTTTACCGCTTGTCCCATTTGTGATCAAATAAGCTCATAGAAGAGATGAATATGTGGCTGCTTGATGTTCTGCAAAGCATGGCAGTACAATGCCTGGTTCAGAGCTACACTTTTGTACTTAATGAGCTTTGGTTGAATGAGGATTATGATTTCTACTGAATAGATGGTTTTGAGGGTTAAATGAGACTTTAAAGCCTTTGCACATTGCCTGGCCTTAAATACACACTTAATAAATGGTAAATAGTACTTAATAATTAATTGGTATATATTAAGATACATAAATTCTGGTTTGCCTAGTTTAAAATATTTTCATTATAATTTTTATTGTTTAGACTTAGCAAGACAGTTATGGTTTGTAAATTGATTATTTTCATGTGACAGTCAACTTTTTGGATGTTGATTGAAGTGTAAAGACACAATTGACATCTCTCCTGCAGCTTCCTTATATACACTTTCCTCTCTACCCTAGTTGGCATTTCTGTTCCCAGAACATGCCTTGAATAGTATTACTTCCTGAAGGGTAGTTATGACAACACTCTTACTAACAGAAGTCTTTAGGGACATTTGAAAACCTCTTAGTTTCATATATTATTAAGCAAGTTACAGTCATCAAAAAACCTTTAAAAACTTAGTTTTTGAGTCCACACGTATTATGACATGAAAATTGAAATTATAAAAATAGATTTTTCGTTAGCTGTTTATGGGGTAACTATTTTTTACAGTTCCCTTTTTTTTTTTTTTTTTGAGACAGAGTCTCGCTGTGTTGCCAGGCTGGAGTGCAGTGGCACAATCTCAGCTCACTGCAATCTCTGCCTCCCATGTTGAAGCGATTGTCCTGCCTCAGCCTCCCGAGTGGCTGGGACTACAGGCTCGTGCCACCACGCCCAGCTAATTTTTTTGTATTTTTAGTAGAGACGGGGTTTCACCATGTTAGCCAGGATGGTCTCGATCTCCTGACCTCGTGATCCACCCGCCTCGGCCTCCCAAAGTGCTGGGATTACAGGTGTGAGCCACCGTGCCTGGCATACATTCCTTTTATATATGTTTAACATCTCATTCTTTTTTTTTGAGACAGGGTCATGAGCCACCGTGCCTGGCCTACATTCTTTTTATATGTATTTAACATTTCATCTTTTTTTTTGAGACAGGGTCTTGCTCTGTTGCCCAGACTGGAGCACAGTGGTGCGATCTTGGCCCATTGCAGCCTCCATCTCCTGAGCTCAGGCAATTCTCCTACCTCAGCCTCTTGAGTAGCTGAGACTACAGGTGCGCAATACCACACCCAGCTAATTTTTGTATTTTTTGTAGAGGTAGTGTCTTGTCTTGCTATCCACACTGGTCTCGAACTCCTGGTCCCAAGCAATCCTTCCACCTCGGCCTCCCAAAGTGTTGGGACTATTTGCGTGAGCCACCACACCTGGCCTGTTTCTTACATTTCTAATCTGAATATTGCTGTTGCTGTTCAGAGATTTTGGAGCTACATGAGATCTTTGCAGGGAGAGCACTGTCAACTATAATGAGATAAAACGGGGTGCTAGGACACCAGTGGTTATTGAACCAAGATGTGATCTCTAGGAGGCTTGAGGCTCACAGTGGTGACATGTACCCTCTATTCTGAATATAATGCGTACCAGATTGAGTTCTTCTAAAATATATGTATGCATGTACTTTAATGGAATACATTTGCCTTGTAATGACCACGCCTTTTCTCATTTTACATTTCTCCTTAGAATTATATTGAAAATATACTTAGAAAATATTTTGACATCTGTTTTCCCAACTTTTGTTTCATTCATCTGCACTGTATGTCTTCCCCTTTAAGTATTTTATCTCTCTGCTGCCTTTAGGTTTATAGACTTTTAAAAAATCATCATGCAGCACTTGTCTTTCAAGTTGCCTAATTGGCCCTCTTCCAAGTGTACTTTGCTTCCTTTTGCTTAAAAAAAATAATAAAGGCCGGGTGCGGTGGCTCACGCCTGTAATCCCAGCACTTTGGGAGGCCGAGACGGGCAGATCACGAGGTCAGGAGATCGAGACCATGCTGGCTAACACGGTGAAACCCCGTCTCTACTAAAAATACAAAAAAAAATTAGCCGGGCGTGGTGGCGGGCGCCTGTAGTCCCAGCTACTCAGGAGGCTGAGGCAGGAGAATGGCATGAACCCGGGAGGCGGAGCTTGCAGTGAGCTGAGATTGCGCCACTGTACTCTAGCCTGGGCGACAGAGCAAGACTCCATCTCAAAAAAAAAACTCATCATGTGATTTTTATTCAGAAAAAAATTTTACTTTATGTATCCTATTCAACCTAAGCCAGTATGTCATCCCTCAAAGGGAACTTTGAGCATTCTTTCTACACTGTAGAACTCAGGCTGGCCCAGCATGCTGTTTCAGACAGCTTTTTCTCCATTTCCACTCTCACTTCACAGTGCACTTTAGATTGCTACCCAGTACTTCCCAAAGCAAGTGTGTTTTTCTTTTCTTATACCTTTTGGCCATTATTCTACATCCTGAAGCATTGCCTTTCTTTATTATTTTATTTATTTATTTTTGCCAGACAAGATCTTGCTCTTTGGCAGAAAAAAATAAAAAATGATAACAAATAAATTAGGGGTTTAAATTAGTATAATAACATCTGCTGAGGAATAAATGAATAAAAATAATAATTAAAACAAGACAATGCTTCTGGATGCAGAATAAAGGCTAGAATGCAGTGGTACAATCATGTAACCTTAAAACCCTGAGGTCAAGCAGTCCTCCTCAGTGGCTAGGACTACAGGTGCGTGCCACCATGCCCGGCCTAGCATTAAAAACTTTTTGGAGGCCGGGCGTGATGGCCCATGCCTGTAATCCTAGCACTTTGGGAGGCCAAGGTGGGCAGATTGCCTGAGCTCAGGAGTTAGAGACCAGTCTGGGCAACATGGTGAAACCCCGTCTTTACTAAAAATACAAAAAAAATTAGCTGGTGCGTGATTGAGTGCCCTTGTAATCCCAGATAATGGGGAGGCTGAGGCATGAGAATTGCTTGAACCTGGGAAGGAAAAGGTTGCAGTGAGCTGAGATAGTGCCACTTCTCTCCAGCCTGGGCAACAGAGCATGACTGTCTCCTACCCCCGCCCCCACCAAGACAAAAGAAAAGAAAACAAAACTTTTTGGGCCAGGAGCCAGTGGCTCATGCCTGCAATCCCAGCACTTTGGGAGGCCAAGGTGGGAGGATGGCTTAAGTTTGAGATCACCTGAGGCAACATAGTGAAACCCTGTATCTAGAACAAATTAAAAAAAGAAAAATAGTCCGGGCATGATGGTGTGCACCTATAGTCTCAGCTACTCAGGAGCCTGAGGCAGGAGGATCACTTGAGCTGAGGAGTTCAAGGATGCAGTGACCTGTGATTGCACCACTGCATTCCAGCTTGGACAACAGAGTGAGACCCTCTCTTAAAATTTCAATTTTTTGTTTTTTTGGTAGAGATGGGGTCTCGCTCTGTTTCCGGGGCTGGTCTTGAACTCCTGGCCTCAAGCAATTCTTCTGCCTTGGCCTTCCAATGCTCTGGGATTACAGGCATGAGCCACCACACCCAGCCCTTACCTCTTAGTGAATTGTTAAACAGTTCTCAAGGTTCAGCTTAACTCTGACCTTCAATCCTTACAACCTCTCTATGATGTATTTTCTTGGTACCTTTATTCGTTTCTCTGCGCTGAAATATAATACTTCTGTCGTATTTCTCTGTGTTTGTATGAATCATGTTATGTGAGGTAAAGATTTCTGTCCTATATCCCTTGTAATCCCTAAAGGTAAAGAATCATTACTGGGTTTTTTTTTTTTTTTTTTTTTTGAGCCCCCTGACATTTATTAGTTTTAAAAATTAATAATTATTTGATTGAATTTTTGGTGCAAGAGCAGTGGAAGATTTTATACGAAAGAATTAGTACTATATTTAGGGATTCTACTTGTAGTTCCTGATATTTGGATGATAAAAGGGCCATTAAAACACAATGGTACATATCTTTGATCACATATGTGATTGCTTATAATCTTAGAATATATATTTCCTTAGCAGTTGTTCTTTTATTACACTAATTTAAGTCCCTTTTGTGATACTGCCCACAAGTGTCTAGTAGGATTTTTTGCCCATTTTTTATGCCTGTTAACTTTTATTTTTGTTTTATTGGCTGGTTAGATGTAATTTGGGGGAAGTTATCTAATTTTTTCTTCTTAATGTTTGCCTTTTTTATTTTTAAAAATTCTTTTAGATGGAGTCTCTCTCTCACCCAGGCGGGAGTGCACTGGCGCCATCTCAGCTCACTCCAACCTCCACCTTCTGGGTTCAAGCGATTCTCCTGCCTCTCAGCCTGCTGAGCAGATGGGATTACAGGCGCCTGCCACATGCCCGGCTTATTTTTGTATTTTCAGTAGAGATGGGGATTCGCCATGTTGGTCAGGCTGGTCTCAAATTCCTGACCTCAGTGATCCACCTGCCTCGGCCTCTCAATGTGCTGGGATTACAGGCATGAGCCACTGCGACTGACCTACTGTTTGTCTTTTAAAGTGATCTTGAGCATATATTCTACAAATAATGAAGGTGTACAACCTCAGAAACTGTTTGCTATCAGTAGCTATAATCAGTCTTGTTTATATTTCATATACTTGTATGTTTTAGCCAAGCTAGCCTTTATGGGAAGCGCAGAAGTCAGAAAGAGGAAGATGAGCAAGAAGATCTAACCAAGGATATGGAAGACCCAACACCTGTACCCAATATAGAAGAAGTAGTACTTCCCAAAAATGGTTTGTATTCTTCTGCATGAAAGTGTTAGATTTAATTTAGTCATTCTCAGCAATACCATGGGATGATTCATTGCTTGCTGTGGGTCCACCGTTCTTGACTTTCAAGTATGAATAGATTGTCCCTTTTATGGATATCTTTTTTTAATTTTCTTTAATTATTTGAGTAGTTTTATTCTTTATCGAGAAAACTTACAGCGACCAAAAACATCTTTAAATTTAGTAATGTTTTAAAATTAATGGTTTTTAAATTGCAACAGAATCACATTCATATGAAAAAGTGGAATACGTACCTATATATAGTTTAACTTATTGAAATTTCCAGGGAATGCTTTATGTGAATGCAAATTTGAAGTTCTCCAGTAATGAATTTCTTCTAAGTTGATGAACCTTAGTTACCAGTTGTAAATTCTGGCCTAACTTCTATTCAATGTAATTAAATTCAAAGTGGGCTGGGCGTGGTGGCTTATACCTGTAACCCCAGCACTTGGGGAGACCAAAGCAGGCAGATCACTTGAGGTCAGGAGTTCAAGACCAGCCTGACCAATGTGGTGAAACCCCATCTCTACTAAAAATATAGAAATTAGCCAGGCATGGTGGTGCGTGCCTGTAATTCCTGCTGCTCCAGAGGCTGAGGCAGAAGAATCATTTGAACCCAGGAGGCGGAGGTTGCAGTGAGCTGAGATCATACCACTGCACCTCCAGCCTGGGCGACAGAGCAAGACTCAGTCTCAAAAACAAAACAAAACCAAAAAACAAACAAAAAACCAAAATATTCTTTAAACATTTATAAGGTATTTTTTATTGACCATTAAATGTTTGTGTCCTCAGTGAGCCAGTGATCACATTTTCAAAAAAAAGCTCTAGCGTACTTCAAAAAGTAAAGACCTTTGATAGGCGTTTTATGATTTATTAGCCTTCTCCACCCACCTTTGTGGGAGCAGCTTGTAAATAAGAGACTATATATATATCAGTTGGTGAATTACAGCTCTCATACTAATCATCCAAGTTTATAGAATCTCACTGGAATCTAGAAAGTGGAGATTTAAAATTTGGGGACTAGAAACTAAGTCATTAAAGTTATTAGTAGGTTTTTTTTAAATATACTTTATTGAAATGAAATAACAGGAGGAATTGGAACCTTTTCTGGTTATTAGAAGCTGAATTACAGTTCTTCAAAACAGCCTAAGATGAAGCATTGTAGTAAATTATATCTCTTTTTTATTTTACTATTCTGTGAGCATGAAAAATAATGAAAAAGTAGAAGAAAAAAATCTAGGATTTAAATTAAGATGTATATGAAGCGGCTGGGCGCGGTGGCTGACGCTTGTAATCCCAGCACTTTGGGAGGCCGAGGCGGGCGGATCGCGAGGTCAGGAGATCGAGACCACGGTGAAACCCCGTCTCTACTAAAAATACAAAAAATTAGCTGGGCGTGGTGGCGGGCGCCTGTAGTCCCAGCTACTTGGAGAGGCTGAGGCAGGAGAATGGCGTGAACCCGGGAGGCGGAGCTTGCAGTGAGCCTAGATCGCGCCACTGCACTCCAGCCTGGGTGACAGAGCGAGACTCCGTCTCAAAAAAAAAAAAAAAAAAAAAAAAAAAAAAAAAAAGATGTATATGAAGCATATAACTATCTCTCCTGCCCTAAACTTGTACAGTGACAGACAGAAAAGAGTATTTAAAAAAAAGCCTAGGAAAACCAGAACATTATTTTTCATTATTGAGAAATTTGTAAAATATAGGAAGCTATCTGGATCTAAAAGTAAGATGAGTTACTGAAACTCAGAAAGTATACAGTTAAAAATAGGAGAAGACTATATGGTTTATATAGCACTAAACAGAGCAATTGATAAGTCTGTATGATTTATATGACACTAAACAGAGCAATTGATAATTAAGATGGGCACTGGGTGTATTTATGTATATACATAGGTATATACATGTAGGGCAATATACGTATATACCTATGTATAGATATGTAGGGCAATATACATATGTATAGACATAGAGCAATATACGTATGTATAAGATGGGCACTGGATGTGTATACATATGTTTATACATACTGCGCAGTTAAGAATACTAGGAGAAGCTAGACTCATCAGCGTTGGTCTGTCTGTATTTTGCACTCAGCTGATGATGTGTTGTCTGGTCGAAGGCTAAAGCACTAAGACTAAAGGTGACAAAGATGCAAGGAAAGTGTCCCAAGCAGTTCTTGACCTCTAGATGGAGGGATTAAAGGATAAAAAATAATAATAAGCAGGAGAATTAGTACTTGTCCTTTTTATTGGTTTTCTGTTTTCTAGTGGATTTATAAATTTAGCATTTGATTTTTCTGAATTTAAGTATAACCAGTTCAAGCCCCTATTCACAGTTGCTTGGATTTTTCATTTTCTTAACACTTTTTTTTTGGAGGACAGGTGCTGTTAACTTTTCTTGTGTCCTAAGAAATTTTTTGCCTACACTAGTGTTGCAAATGTGTTTTTCTGTGTTTTCTTGTAGAAAGCTTATGCCTTCTGCTTTTATAGTTAGGTCTGTGACCCAATTTAAAGTTGTTTTTGAGGATGTTATGAATTAAGGGTCAAAGTTAATTTTATTCCCTACATAGGTATTTAGTTGTTTGTATACCATTTGCTGAAAAGACACTACTCACATTGAACTATTTTGGTGCCTTTGTTGAAAATCATCACACATGTCTACATTTAGATTCAGTATTCTATTCTAACCATCTCATTGTACTTAATACCACAGGGCCTGAGTTACTATAGTTTTTTTTTTTTTAGTAAGTGTTGAAATTGAGTAAAATCCTTCAACTTTTGTTCACATTTTTCAATATTGTTTTTGCTATTATAGCTCTTAGCTTTTCCATGTAAGTTTTAGCACCAGCATTTAATGTAATTTTTCCTCTTCTGTGTTTTGTATGTTTTATTAGAGGTCTTTCACATTTTGTTAAATTTACATCTCATTTTTTTTTGTTACTGACAGTGTAAGTTTTTCCACTTATTTTTTCCTAGTATATAGAAAGATAATTAATATTCCTTAATTTTTGGCCGTGTATTCTGTTGCTTTTTTAAAAATCATGTATTCTGGCACTTTTTTGTAGATTTCTTAGGATTTTCTATTACACAAACCTCCAGTTATACCTCCACTGTAATTTTTAATAGCGGTTTAGAAAGCAGACATTTTTGCTTTTTTCTCTGTCTTCGAAAGAACACATTTATATTTTACCATGGTGTGTGATATCACACAATAGGTGTTTCATCAATTTCAGGAAGCTTTCTTCCTGGATTTTTCTGAGTTTTTATGAATGAATGCCAAATTTTGATACCGTTCTTCAGTATCCACTGATGTAATGATATTTCTCCTTTTAATCAGTTAATATTATTTAATTGTATGATTTTTGTAGTGGTTGAATAAACTTTGCATTCCTGGAATTTACCTCATTTGATGACATTGTATTTTTTTGTAATGTGTTGGCTATATTTGATTGTTTAATATACTTTAAAAGGATTATTTTAGTCTGTATTTGTGGAGGATATTGATCTTTTTTTTTTTTTTTTTTTTTTGAGGCGGAGTCTCGCTCTCACCCAGGCTGGAGTGCAGTGGCGCGATCTTGGCTCACTGCAAGCTCCACCTCCCGGGTTCACGCCATTCTCCTGCCTCAGCCTCCCAAGTAGCTGGGACTACAGGTGCCCGCTACCATGCCCAGCTAATTTTTTTGTATTTTTAGTAGAGACGGGGTTTCACCATGTTAGCTAGGATGGTCTCGATCTCCTGACCTCGTGATCCGCCTGCCTCGGCCTCCCAAAGTGCTGGGATTACAGGCGTGAGCCACCGTGCCCGGCCGGATATTGATCTTTAACTTTCTGTTCTTAGCATTTTCTCATCAGGTTTTGCTATCAGGGTTATGCTGGCCTCATAAAATGAGTTTGGATTTTTTTCTTTTCTCTTTAAGAGTCAAGGTCAAGGCCAGGTACAGTGGCTCACACCTGTAATCCCAGCATTTGGGTAGGCTGAGGTGGGAGGATCACTTGAGGTCAGGAGTTCAAGACCAGCCTGGCCAACAAGTTGAAACCCCATCTCTACTAAAAATACAAAAATTAGCCTGGCGTGGTGGCGCATGCCTGTAGTCCCAGGCTACTCGGGAGGCTGAGGCAGGAGAATCGCTTGAACCCGGGAGGCGGAGGTTTCAGTGAGCCACGATCATGCCAGGGCACTCCAGCCTGGGCGACAGAGCCAGACTCCATCTAAAAAAAAAAAAAAAAAAAAAAAGTCAGGGTCTCTCGCTCTTTCTCCCAGGCTGGAATGCATTGGCACAGTCACGGCTCACTGCTCACTCAAGTGATCCTCCCACCTCAGCGTCTCGTTTCAGCTGGGATACAGGTGCTCACCACCACGTTTGCCTAATTTTTATTCATTATAGAGACATGGTCTTGCCATACGGCCCAAGCTGGTCTCAAACTCCTGAGCTCAAGCAATCTGCCTTCCTCAGCCTCCCAAATTGCAAGCTACCATGTCTGGCTTATTTTGTAGTTAATTACTAATTAAAATCTATGGCAGAGCTGGACATGGTGGCCTTTCCCTGTAGTCCTAGCTATTCAGTGAGAGGATTGCTGGAAACCAAGGACATTGAGGCTTCAGTGAGCCATGATTGCATCACTGCATTGCAGCCTGGGCTAAGGAGTGAGACCCCGATTCAGAAAAACCCAAAATCATTCACTGAAAATCTAGTCTTTTGAAATCTATTCACACTTGGCTGGGCGTGGTGGCTCATGCGTGTAATCCCAGCACTTTGGGAGGTCAAGGCGGGTGGATCACCTGAGGTCAAGATTTCAAGACCAGCCTGGACAACATGGTGAAACCCTGTCTCTACTAAAAATACAAAAAAAATTAGCCGGGTGTGGTGGCGGGCGCCTGTAATCCCAGCTACTTGGGAGGCTGAGGCAGGAGAATCACTTGAACCCGGGAGGCAGAGGTTGCAGTGAGCTGAGATTGCGCCATTGCACTCCAGCCTGGGCGACAAGAGTGAAGCTCTGTTTCAAAAAAAAAAAAAAAATTATTCACACTTGTTTTATTACACAGCATATAGTCTATTTTGGTGAACCTTTGCTTGTACTGCTTGAAAAGGACATGTGTTGTGCAGTTTTTGAGTCTAGTGTTGTATAAATTTGTTTATGTTTTGTTTTGTTTTTTTGTTTTGTTTCTGAGACAGAATCTCACTCTGTTGCCCAGGTTGGAGTGCAGTGGTGCGATCTCAGTTCGCTGCAACCTCAGCCCCCAGGATTCTAGTGATTGTCCTGCCTCAGCCTCCCGAGTAGCTGAGATTATAGGTGCCCGCCACCATGCTTGGCTAATTTTTTTTGTATTTTTAGTAGAGATGGGGTTTTGCCATATTGGCCAGGCTGGTCTCGAACTTCTGATCTCAGGTGATCCACCCGCCTCAGCCTCCCAAAGTGCTAGGATTACAGGCATGAGCCACCTCGCCTGGCCCCTCCCCCCCCCCCTTTTTTTTTGAGACGGCGTCTTGCTCAGTCACCCAGGCTGTAGTGCCGTGGCATAATCTCGGCTCACTGCAACCTCCACCTCTTGAGTTCAAGTGATTCTCATGCCTCAGCCTCCCGAGTAGCTGGGATTACAAATGTGCACCACTATGTCTGGCTAATTTTCGTATTTTTATTAGAGATAGGGTTTCAGTGTGTTGCCCAGGCTGGTCTTGAACTCCTGACCTCAAGTGATCTGCACACCTCAGCCGCCTAAGGCGCTGGGATTACAGGCGTGAGCCACGCTGCGTCTGACTTTTTTTTTTTTTGAGACAGGATTTGGCTCTGTTGCCCAGGCCGGAGTGCATTGGCACGATCTCTGCTCACTGCAACCTCCGCCGGGTTCATGTGATTCTTCTGATTCAGCCTCCCTAGTAGCTGGGATTACAGGTGCCTTCCACCATGCCCTACTAATTTTTGTATTTTTAGTAGAGACAAGGTTTCACCATGTTGGCCAGGCTTGTCTTGAACTCCTGACCTTAGGTGATCTGCCTGCCTTGTCCTTCCAAAATTCTGAGATTACAAGCATGTGCCACTGCGCCTGGATGACAAAGTAACTTTTATTCAACCACTACAGGGACAGATGCTGAGGGTGAAGTAGAAAACAGGCATTCAGTTTTCCAGTGTATGATTTTATGCATAATATAGCATTGTTTTAATTGAGATATACTTCACATAACATTAAATTAATTATTTTAAAGCGCATACTTGCATTGTCACCCAGACTGGAATACAGCTATGTGGTCATAACTCACTGCAGCCTTCACCTCCTAGGCTCAAGCATTTCTTGTGCCTCAGCATCCCTGCTAGCTAGGACTTACAGGCATGAGCCACTACACCCAGTTATAAGGGCATTAATCCCATTCTTGAGGGGCCTATCCTCCTGACTTAATTATTTTCCAAAGGCCTCATTTCTAAATACCAGGACACTACAGTTGGGTTTCAACATACGAATTTTGTGGGCACACATTTTTTTCCGTTACTGTGTGTTTAGCTCATCAAATATGTTTAGAATCACTGTTACCTAACAGGTTAAAATGTAAGAAATTTAGCACTTTAAACAGGTTTTTTTTGTGGGGGGAGAAAGTATTTACCATTTAACAAAGGACTAGAATCCTAAAAATGTGAAAAGAATCTGAACCCCTTAGACTAAATTACATAGTATTTACTGTTGATTATGTCAAATTGGTAATTTGTTAGAAATACATGGCCAAGAAGTGTGTGAACAGCTGGTCAGCCTCACTCAAGGATATGCAAGTTCTTCAAATCACTATTTTCATCTATAAGATTTTCAAAACCTAAAACGTAGATGGAAAAGTGTGAAAGTTTTGAGGAATGAGTACTATCAAATGCTGTTGATGAAAGTATAAATTAATGAAGACATTTAACGCAATTTGGCTGTGGTTTTTTGTTGTTGTTGTTTTTGAGACTGAGTCTCGCTCTATTGTCCAGACTGGAATGCAGTGGTGCGATCTCGGCTCATTGCAACCTCCACCTCCCGGGTTCAAGTGATTCTCTTGCCTTAGCCTCCTGAGTAGCTGGGATTACAGATGCGCACCACCATGCCCAGCTAGTTTTTGTATTTTAGTATAGACGGAATTTCACCATGTTGGCCAGGCTGGTCTGAGACTCCTGACCTCAAGTGATACACCTGCCTCAGCCTCCCAAAGTTCTGGGATTACAGGCATGAGCCACCTCACCTGGCCTTGGCTGTGTTTTTAAAATTTTAAAATGTGTACCTCTAGTTGCAGTGTTTTATTTTTAGAGTTTATCTTAAATAATTACATGCGCCCACAAAGATAATTACAAAAGAATGTTTTTGAACAGTGAAATATTCAAAATAAACATGGTTTCCATCAGTGTAGGGCTGGTTAACTTACAGTCCACCTATGGACACAGTGGACTTGTAAAAATGAAAGAAATGTAATATAATTCAAAGTTCTTACATGGAAAGAAGGTCAGTGCTAAGAACTAAGCACAGTATTGATAACATTTACATAGAGTTAAAAAACCCTCAGGATATATTTTGACATCCATATGGATGTATAAAAGATATTCGTTTGGCCGGATGCAGTGGCTCATGTCTGTGATCCCGGCATTTTGGGAGGTTGATGCGAATGGATTGCATGAGCTCAGGAGTTTGAGACCAGCCTGGGCAACATGGCGAAACCATGTTTCTATAAAAAATACAAAAATTAACTAGGTGTGGTGGCATGCGCCCATAGTCCCAATTACTTGGGAGCCTGAGATCAAAGGATCGCTTGAGCCTGGGAAGTCAAGGCTGCAGTGAGCCATGATCGCACCACTGCACTCAAGTCTGGGCGACAGACTGCGTCCCTGTCTCAAGACAAACTAAAAAGGTATTAGTTCTTCCTTAATTTTTTTAAAAGAATGAATGGATTAGAAGTGAGAATCAAAACAAATGCATCATAAACTTTAATTAAAAAAACTTTTGTGGAAGGGATTGAAAGATTATTTTCATGTTTTGTTGAGTATTTTGTATTGTTTACTTTTATGATGAAAATACATGGTGCTTGGGTAATTAGAATATAGTCTGTTAAATATTTCATAGCTGGGCTTATGATTTTTACCTGAAAGTGTATTGAATGGTGTTGCAGTTGTAGTGAGATGCATGTCGTTTAATCATGTCCTATTCTGTTTTCTTTCTAAAAAGAAGTACAACTTTCCCACATAAACGTAACTCTTTTTTTTCTTTTTCTAGTGAACCTAAAGAAAGATAGTGAAAATACACCTGTTAAAGGAGGAACTGTAGCGGATCTAGGTAAGCACCTAAAATCTGTACACTGGTCTGTGCTTTGTGTCTTGAATATGTCATCTCCTTTGATAGTTTATTCTTTATTTTTATCTGTTTTTTAGAGACAGGGTCTTGTTCTGTTGGTCAGGCTGGAGTGTAGTGGTGTAATATAGCTCACTACAGCTTTAAACTTCTGGGCTCCAGCGATTTTCCTACCTTAGTCTTTCAAGTAGTTCCGATTATAGGCACACATCACCATGCCCAGCTTGATAACACTCCTTTTCTTTTCTTTTTTTTTTTTTTTTGAGACGGAATCTTGCTCTGTCACCCAGGGCTCACTGCAACCTCTGCCTCCTGGGTTTAAGTGATTCTCCTGTCTCAGCCTCCTGAGTAGCTAGGATTACAGGCTCGCGCCACCACGCCCAGCTAATTTTTGTACTTTTAGTAGAGATGGGGGACGGGGTTTCACCATGTTGGTCAGGCCTGTCTTGAACTCCTGACCTCGTGATCTGCCTGTCTCGGCCTCCCAAAGTGCTGGGATTATAGGCGTGAGCCACCGTGACTGGCCGATACTCCTTTCTTAAGCGAGACTTGTGCTTAACCACTACAGGATATTAGCTGTGGCTTGTTCTTAGTGCCGTTATGATTTGGTTTGCTACCGTTGTAGGAAAGTTAATTTCCTGTGATCCATTGTTGCCATTCTTAGTGATCTCCCCCTCTTGGAGCATAATATTTTTCTACAAACTAGCGAAGGTGGTAATAATATAATTGAATAAGAATATGAGTTTTAACGAAATAGTTCTAATTAAAGTACTTTTTCAAATGTCACTGAAGGAATTGTTTTTGTAACAGTATGCAAATAGATATTGTATTGTTAGAACAAAAATCTGTGGAGTGTTAATACTTTGTAAGCCAAATTAAAGTTTCTAAGCAGTATAAAATGAGAATGACATCATCCTTTCCTAGTATTTCCAAGTCTTAGAGTACATTTTCACAAGTAAGGTATAATTCTTGAGTGATTTTGCAGGAGAGTAGAAAAGAGTATAATTACTTGTTCTCCTTAAAAATTAAATAGGGGTAGTTTTAAACATCTTTATTCTGGAGAGTTGTAGATGAGACATTAGGCTTGATTTCTTTTCTTCACTTGTAAAGGAGAACCTGATGTTTTCAGTATATACTAAATTTTTGACTTTATGGAATTTTAAACCTGAAAGGGATTTTCAAGATCTTTTTTCGAAAATGAGATGTCAATTCTGTCTTCTAATTAAGGAATTCTGTATTTGAATAAATTGCAGTCATTATTATTTTTTGAGACGGAGTCTCGGTCTGTTACCCAGGCTGGAGTGCAGTGGCACGACCTTGGCTTAGTGCAACCTCCTCCTCCCGGGTTCAAGCAGTTCTCCTGCCTCAGCCCCCTGAGTAGCTGGGACTACAGGCACGTGCCACCACGCCTGGCTAATTTTTGTATTATTAGTAGAGATGGGGTTTCACCTGGTTGGCCAGGCTGATCTCGAACTCCTGACCTCAGGTGATCCACCCACCTCAGCCTCCCAAAGTGCTGGGATTACAGGCGTGAGCTTTTGGGCCTGGCAATTACAGTTATTATTGATGGCAGATATGAGTGGGTATTTTGGAGAGTTATCCATCAACTAAATTTTTGTTCTCAGAGCTGTTGTATTTTGTTTTTTGTTTTTTGTTTTGAGACAAAGTCTCGCTTTTGTCACCCAGGCTGGAGTGCAATAGTGTGATCTTGGCTCACTGCAACCTCCACTTCACAGGTTCAAGCAATTCTCCTACCTCAGCCTCCCAAGTAGCTGAGATTACAGGTGCCTGCCACCACTCCTGGCTAATTTTTGTATTTTTAGTAGAGACACGGTTTCACCATGTTGGCCAGATTGGTCTTGAAATTCTGACCTCAGGCGACCCACCCACCTCGGCCTCCCAAAGTGCTGGGATTACAGGCGTGAGCCACCATGCCTGACCAGAGCTGTTGTTTTAACTGCTCTATATTCTGCCTTATATGCTACCTCATCAAATATAGGTCTTTCTTTCGTTCTTTAGGTCTCTGAAGGAGATTTAGGTGTTTGATGTGGAGCATATTTTCTGACATCTGAAAGGAGGAAGAGAACATTTATTGAATATTACCATTCAATAATATTAGGGATATTATTAATATTAGCGATCAGCTAATTTAATATTATCAGAAGTGTCTTTCCATTGAGTACCAAGACTACTTCAGGGAATGAAATTCGTCAGACTAAAAATGTGTAATTTGAGTAGTGGGAGAGATTATTAAGTCAAACTAATAGTTTCTAGTAAGAGGTTGGTTATCCTATGGTTTACCATTGTCCAACGGATCAAGTGTTTGTTTTTGGCAGCCTTACCTAGATTTCTTTCTGTTAGTTACTTCCTAGATAAAAATAGTCACTATGCAGAGCTGCAGAACTCCTACTGGTAATTAATACCATATGATTTCACATCCAGAATCACCTATTCCTTGTTAGCAAGTATTTGTGACTAACTCACACATTAAGCCACTGTGTCCATCTCTGGGTGGCATGAGTAGTTGTCAGGTCTTGTTCTACATGTGTTGGCGTTTCACTGTTAAACTGTTTTGTTTTATTGATGAGGAAATGGAGATTTAAAGAGGTTCAGTAACCTCTTTGCAAGTATTTTGCAGAACCCCGATTTGGGTCCTGGTCTGTCTTACTTTCCTGCCAATGCTTTGTATCACTGCACTTGTTGTTGTGGTTTGTCTATTTTGCTCAGCCTTTATTCATGTTCATAGTGGCTTTCTGTTTTGTGAAGTTACCAAGCCAATCCAACTGGAGGCGCTTTGATTTGGTTTCTCCCTTTTTGTGGAATAATTACCTTATCTTTCTCATCTCTTAAGATTTCAGCTTAAAGGCCACCTTTTCAGAGACACCACTTGACTTGCTCTGAAGTGTCCACCTACCCACTTCCTCTCTAATATATTTATGTTTATTCTTTGTGTAGCATTTTTCAAAATCTGATAAATTTCTGTTTATTTTTGCTGTATCCCATACCAGCCGCCAGAAGTGTTGGTATTATAGGTGTGAGCGACTGCACCCAACCCTTTTTCTTTTCTTTTCTTTTCTTTTCTTTTTTTTTTTTTTTTTTTAAATAAGAGACAAGATCTTGCTCTATTGCCCAGCCTGGACTTCGACTCCTTGCCTTGAGTGAGTCTCCCACTTCAGTCTCCAGAGTATCTGAAACTGTAGATGTGCACTGCTGCACCCAAGCATCCCATGTTCTTTTTGAACTTCATCATGCCTTATTGAGTGCCAGCGGTCACAGTAGTGATAAAAAGCTTAAATATTACAGGCATATAATAATGTAATTTGTTGTTCTTTAATTCTACCTCTTTCCTATTCTGTACTGGCAGTTTTACTTTTCACTGTGGAAATCAACTGTCTAGTTTATAAATTTTACCTGGGCTTTCTTTCATGATAAGCCCTCTATCCTCAGAAGGCATTGCCTTACTAAGATTAGGAAGGGATTGGTTATCACCCTTTTTTTTACTCATCATTCTTTACTCACTTCTTCTGAAACCCAAAATGTTGTTATTTTAGCAAAACTCAGGAGACAAGAATCGTAATCAAGTCCTGTATCTGTTATTAAGATCATAACTATGATATTAGCTCAAGTAGTAATTAATTATAAATTCCCCACTGTTTGAAATTTTTAATGATCTTTGCTTTGAATTTCTAATTACCTCTGTGCTTCTGTGTAAAATTCTAATTTAGTGAATTATTCAGAGTGATTTTGCTTTAATAATGCTCTATTTCATTCCTTTTCTCTGTCTAGTATCAGTTCTTAGACCATTAATTTTCCAAATAACCCAAAGAACATTTACCTGTTTTTAAAATGAATTGTGTGTTTTGGTTTTGCAGATGAGCAGGATGAAGAAACAGTCACAGCAGGAGGAAAGGTAACAATTCAGTTAAGCCTGGTGTGAGAGAGCTTCTCTAAGGGTCCTGTGTACCGAGCAGTAGAAGCACTGAATTGGACATAACCCAATTTTTGGACCATGAAGCCCGTCTGGTTTTTGATTTTTTTTTTCCCCAAGGAAAACAAATACAACATAAGAACCATTTCTGGAAGGTGTTTTTGTTTTTTGTTTTGAGACAGGCTGTCGGCTCACTGTAACCTTGACCTCTTGGGCTCAGGTGATCCCCCTCCCACCTCAGCCTCCCGAGTAGCTGAGACTACTTGTGTGCACCACTACACCCAACTAATTTTTTTATTTTTTGTAGAGATGGAGTTTTTTATGTTGCCCAGGCTGGTTGCGAACTCCTGGGCTCAAGCAATCTGTCTGCCTCAGCCTCCCAAAGTGATGGCATTACAGGTGTCAACCACTGCGCTTGGCAAAATACTTGACTTTCTTGGACCCCAAGATTTTACTTAGAGGAAATTTTCATCCTCCCTGCTAGTGTCCCTCATGTGCTGTAATTTCTAGTTTCATACTCCCCTGGTTGCAAGGTAATGTTCAGTGCCGACCACAGTATTTCAGATGTTATCCAACAGTGCAGATGAGCAGGGGCCATGTGTTGTCTTGATTTTTCTCACTGCCATTTCTATTGATACCGTGTAGACTTTGAATCATACTTTGACCTTTCTTGAGCCTTATTGTGAGCTACTTCCTACTTTATGAATTCTGCTGTAGAGATACCTCAATCATTATGCTTTTGGAACATATTAGATTTAAGGTAGGATTTAACTTCTTAAAAATAAAGGCGTCTTGTTTACTCAGGCTATCATGTTTGACTGTGTGATTAACCCCCAATCTTGTTGAAATAATTTCCTTAACTTGCTGAATATAGATCTTTTTATTTTTCACTTGCAAAGAAATTCCCTAAGATGATCCTTATCATTGTTGTATACATTCAAGGATGAACATATGCATGACAGGATTTCCGGAAAAGTATTTCAACAAACTCTTTTCTCATGACTCTTCACCTGTATTGTTCTTATGATTTAAAAAAATAATCAGTTATTTAGTCAAAGAGCCACTTATTAATGAACACTACCTGTGCAGAAATATGTCGTTACTTAGAGTAAACAGAGATTGGCACCTATGACGTCAGCATTTTGGAAAGCCAAGGTGGGAGGATTGCTTGAGGTTAGGAATTCTGTGCTGGCATGAGCTAAAATCCTGCCACTGTGCTCTAGCCTGGGCGACAATGCAAGGCACTCTTTTTTTTTAATAAAAAGCGCTGAGTGCAGTGGCTCACATCTGTAATCCTAGTTCTTTGAGAGGCCCAGGTGGGAGAATCACTTTTAGCCCAGGAGTTCAAAACCAGCCAGCACAACGCAAGGATACACTGCGTCAACAAAAACTTAAAAAATTAGCTTGGTGTGGTGGCACCTGCATATGGTCCCAGCTAAAAAGGAAAGTCAAATTCCTTCGTTTTAATGCCAAAGATAAGAGGATTTGAAGCCATATACTAGTCATTTGTATATCTTAAAAGGATTAGAGGTAGTGTCTCTAAAGCTGTCTCCCACAACGTCATCTTCGTTGTTGTTTTCTGATTGAGGTCATTAAAACTTATACTGTTGGCCTTCATTAATTACAATGCCAGCCTCTTCCTGTTTTTTCTGAATAAGGGAAATTTTTTGTGTCCTAAATGATTTGTAAAGTCTATAACACAAAAATGTATTAACTAAAGCCAAAATAAAAACAGGTCAACATTGAGAATATTTTTTGCTAGCTTCTGTGATTTGGGAAATAAAATTTGTTACCCTTGTCATTGTTATTATCACATTTGTATTCAATATCATTTAAGTAATAACTAGAGTCTTTGGTGCTTTAAATTTATTCCTTTTTACTATTCTTATAGAAACTGTTATAGGTAGTAACACTAGATCGTCACTTCAAATACTATAACAGGAAATTTAGGTTGAATTAAATGAAAAGTAGAAATTAAATTGTGGAACCATTGTAAAACATTCAAAATTTGGGTTTTTGCTTATTTTTTTTGAGGCAAGGTCTTGCCTAGACTGGGGTGCAGGGCAGTGGTGGAAACACAGCTCACTGTAGCCTTGACCTCCCATGCTCAAGCAATCTTCCTGACTTCAGCCTCTCAAGTAGCTGGGACTACTACATGCCGTACCACTATGTCCAGCTAATTTCTAAATTTTTAGTAGAGACAAAGTCTGACTATGTTGCCCAGGCTGGTCCTGATCCTTTGGTCTCAAGTGATCCTCCTGGCTCAGTCTCCCAAGTGTTGGAATTACAGGCGTGAGACACCTTGCCCAGCCCATAATTTGGTTTCTTAATAGAAAATAATTTCATAAGGTTACAAATAATAAAATCACCACAGAGAGAAAATTGGAAAACATTTCAATATCAAAAAACATACTTAAAATATATTTAAATGTATGCGATAAAAATGTGTATGAAGTAAACATTTACTTCAGATTAAGTAAAACTGGACAAGGAAGAAGCAAGCTATTATGGAACAAGATCTAGGTTATGAGTTATTTATTTAGTCTGAAGTCCTGTGCGTTGAAACAGACTTTCTTCAATCAACTTGTTAATCTTACTATGAGAGACCTACCTTCTCTGCATTGATTCCCTCATCATCATAAATGAGCAACAAAACCTTATCTGTCAGCTGTCTACCTTGTACCTTAAATACTGTGAAAGGTTATTTTTACTTGAAATTTGTTTTTTGGATATCTGATCGAATCAAGGAGCTTCATTTTATTTAACCTAACAACTGAAGTGTGAGAGATGTTATATATATGTATCTCTGTAGTTCCTTCTTTCTTTGAACTTTGTCTTCTTTTCTATAGGAAGATGAAGATCCTGCCAAAGGTGATCAGAGTCGATCAGTTGACCCTGGGGAAGATAATGTGACAGAGCAGACCAATCACATTATTATTCCTAGTTATGCATCATGGTTTGATTATAACTGGTGAGTGGACCACTTCCGTCTGTGAGCGTGATACTGAGCAGTACAAGAACTTTCCTTGAAATCAGGTTGTGCCTTTCTGCCCATGTTCCTCATCAGAAATTACTGTCACTTTGGATGAAGGGAGATGGAAAGTGATTTTTACCTTTGGAATGTGTTTGTGTTTGTTTGTTTGTTTGTTTGTTTGTTTTGTTGTTGTTGAGACAGAGTCTTGCTCTGTCACCCTGGCTAGAATGCAGTGGTATGATCTTGGCTCACTGCAACCTCTGCCTCCCGGGTTCAAGTGATTCTCTTGCTTGAGCCTCCCGAGTAGCTGGGATTACAGGTGCCCACCACCGTGCCAGGCTAATTTTTGTATTTTTAGTAGAGATGGGTTTCACCATCTTGGCCAGGGTGGTTTTGAACTCCTGACCTCGTGATCCACCTGCCTCAGCCTCCCAAAGTGCTGGATTTACAGGCGTGAGCCACCGCGCCTGGCTTGAATGTTTTTTTTTTTTTTTTTTTTTTTTTTAAAGAAAAAACAATTCAGGGATTGAAACTAGATTTTGTTGTAATTTAGGTTTGTAAAATTTTGTAAGCTTGAATCTAACTCATTTAGAATCAGCTATAATTCAGACAAGCAAATACTTGAGTAGTAGTATAAAATGTTTTAAATTATTATAAAAAGTTTTTAGTTCCTTGAAATTAACTCTAGATTAAAAATACTAACTGAAAAGTTCCAGAAGTAAACAATTCATAAGTTTTAAATTGTGTATTATTCTGAGTAGTGGTATGAATCATCCTTTTTTTTCAATGTAGACACACTGTACATGCTACCCACCTGTTAGTCATTTAGTATTCGTATCAGTTATTAGACTAGCTGTCAAGGGATTTCAGTGCTTCTGTTCAAGGAACCTCTATTTTAGTTAACAGTGGCCCCAATGCATAGAAGTAGTGATGGTGATAGTTCAGATACGCCAAAGTGAATGTGTAAAGTGCTTCCTTTAAGTGAAAAGGTGAATGTTTCCGTCTTAAAAAAAATTGTGTGCTGAGCTTGCTAAGATCTATGATAAGAACAAATCTTCTATTCATGAAGTTGTGTATAATAAATTGTTATAATTGTTCTTTTTTATTATTGGTTTTTGTTAATCTAGTCCTGTGTCTAATTTATAAATTAAACTTTATCATAGGTATGTGTATGTGTTTATATGTATACGTAGGAAAAAACTTAATGGCCCTGTCCACAGTTTCAGGCATCCATTGGGGGTCTTGGAACACAAACTCCACAGATATGAAGGGACTACTTTATATAAAGGAAAAAAATCACCCAGCATGGTGGCTTATGCCTGTAATCCCAGCACTTTGGGAGGCCGAGGTGGGCAGATCACCTGAGGTCAGGAGTTCAAGAATAGCCTGGCCAAAATGGCAAAACCCTGTCTCTATTAAAAATACAAAAAAATTAGCCAGGTGTGGTAGTGGGTGCCTTTAATCCCAGCTACTTGGGAGGCTGAGGCAGGAGAATCGCTTGAACCCAGGAGGCAGAGGTTGCATTGAGCTGAGATCAAGCCATTGTACTCCAGCCTGGGTGACAAGAGCAATACTCTGTCTCCAAAAAAAAAAATTACTACCCAATAATAGCTTTATTTTAATAGGAAATATTTTAACATCAGGAGGCTTTTAAAATATAAATCCTGGCATGTAAAAAAGTTTCAGAAAACAGACCTCCTTAGCATCATCTCCGATTTTTACAGCAAGCACTGTGGCATGTTTCGAGCATAGTTGGATGTAACTGGAGTACTGTCTTTTTTATTGATTGCTTACGAGATGTGACTATTTCATATTAGAATGATTTTTTTGTCTTTTTGTTTGTCTGTGCCTCGTCTGTTTGTTGTTGTTGTTTTTTAAAATATAAGTACCAGAACTTACCACTCCAAATAGATGTTAGCATCTTTAAGGTACCTTTACAGCGAAAGTTGTTTACATTACTGATGTTGCCATTACTCAAAATCTTGGTTTTTGGTTTTTTTTTTTTTTTTGAGACAGTCTTGCTCTGTCGCCCAGGCTGGAGTGCAGTGGCGCAATCTCGGCTCACCACCAGGCTGGTCTCGAACTCCTGACCTCAGGTGATCCACCCACCTTGGCCTCCCAAAGTGCTGGGATTACAGGTGTGAGCCACTGTGTCCGGCCAATCTTGGGGTACTTTTTTTACCTTTTGCCTGCTCTCAATGATTACCATGTTATTTTTAAAGGATGAATGTGATTTTTAAAATCCATGTATGTCCAGAAGTCTTTTTGAAGACAATTTAAAAGAATATAGTCACTGAACCACTTGATATGCCTTATTTTTGTCTGACATCTTTCTATGGCTCAAATATTGAGACTTCCCTGAGTACATTTAAAACCAACTGAATAGGCCGGATGCGATGGCTCACACCTGCAATCCCAGCACTTTTGGAGGCCAAGGTAGGCGGATCACAAGGTCAGGAGATTGAGACCATCCTGGCTAACACGGTGAAACCCCGTCTCTAGTAAAAATACAAAAAAAGAAAATGAGCCAGGCGTGGTGGTGGGTGCCTGCCTGTATTCTCAGCTACTCAGGAGGCTGAGGCAGGAGAATGGCGTGAACCCGGGAGGTGGAGCTTGCAGTAAGCCGAGATTGTGCCACTGCACTCTAGCCTGGGCGACAGAGCGAGACTCTGTCTCAAAAAAAACAAACACACAAAAAACCCGAATGTTATTTCTGAATGTTTTCAGTAAATATAACCTGGAACAGAATAAGTACATATCTCTTTGAACATCAGTCTTCACTACATTTGTTACTATCTTTAATTATTTTTAAACATTTGGAAGTATCTCAGTCTTGTTATCATTTGCAATTGTGTGTTTAACAGTCAGAATTTTTAAACATTCACAATTTTGCTTTTGGCTCACAAAATTATGTTTATGTATTTTTAATGTTTTTTGTCAACTGACCAATTTTTATTTCATAAACAATTATTAATATATGACATACTAAATAGTAAACAGTAAATTACTTTTAAAAAACATATTCTATCTTTAGATATTTTTGCTGTTTTAATTATTCCAAAATAGTGAGTTGTTCTGTTAAAATTGACAAACTTTAAAACTCGTTAGTACAATGGCCTAAGAGGACACACATGAAAAACCGGCATTCTTTTTCTCTAAAATTAGATAAAGGGGGCTGGTGCTATGGCTCTTGTCTGTAATCACAGCACTTTGGGAGGCTGAGGCTGGTGGGTCGCTTGAGCCCAAACAGTGATACCCCGTCTCTACAAAAAAATTGTTTTAATTAACCAGGTGTGATGGTACATGCCTGTAGTCCCAGCTATCCTGGAGGCTGGGGCAGAAAGATTGCCTGAGCTTAGGAGTTCCAGGTTACAGTGAGCTAGCTATGATCTTGTCACTGAACTCCAGTCTGGGTGACAGGAGTGAGACCCTGTCTCTCTCTCTCTCTCTCTCTCTCTCCTTTTTTTTTTTTTTTTTTTTTTTTTTTGGAGACGGAGTCTCACTCTGATGCCCGGGCTGGAGTGCAGTGGTGCGATCTCGGCTCACTGCAAGCCCCGCCTCCCGGGTTCACACCATTCTCCTGCCTCAGCCTCACGAGTAGCTGGGACTACAGACACCCAACACCATGCCTGGCTAATTTTTTGTCGTTTTAGTAGAGACGGGGTTTCACCGTGCTACCCAGGATGAGACACTGTCTCAAAAAAAAAAAAAAAGTGTGTGTGATTTTCTTTTTAATTAAAAATTAAATAAAATTAGAAAATGGAAACATCATTACAGTAAATAGTAAGATTATAGTTTACAGAAACGTTTTCATTTGCCTGATCATCCTTGCATGTCACATTACATGCAGTTAGATAATAGAAATATTAGTTATGATACAGAATTTTTTTAAAAGTGGGCTTTTCCTAACCTGTAACAATGAAAACATTAGGAGTTATATTAGAATTATGTAATTAGTTCCTTATGGTTATTCTTTTAAAAGTGATTATATATATTTATATAGCATTAATTCATCTTAGAAATTTTCTAGAAGTTTGCAGGTAATTCATTGTATTTATAGTATTTGACCCTACAGATCCAATTTAATTTAAATGTTACCAAATACTCAAAGAGTGAATAGTTTGAATTATATTCCCAGACCATTGATTTGCTCTTTGCCATGCAACCACTACTTACATGTTGCATATCTGGAAAGTCACTGAGAAACTAAAATGTCATCAGGAAGAAATACACACTTGTATTAGCAGCAGAAACTTTGTGCTAGATATACAGTTGGTTCTTTTTTTACTGTTAGGCCTGGTCATTTTACCTGATCTCTGCTTATGACCTATAACATTTCATAAAATTATTAGCATTTGTATATATTGTTAAAATGTACTTATGTGATACTATTAAAAGCAATTGATACTGAAATTTTTGAAAAATTAATGTGTCTCCCCAGCACCTCCACCAAAACTAAAAACTAAATGTTATTAATTTATCACAGTGTTTCTGAGGGCTGGACAAAGGCTCACTTATGTTAACAGCCTTGGAAGCTGAGACTAGCAAATTCATTGTCTCTACTCTGGTCATTTGTTTCATCAGTTTGTTGCCATGCCATGCCAGCTGCTTTGTTTTTGTCACCATTTTTCAAAGAATTCTTCATATCTTATGGCTTCTTATCTGGTTATGATGTATTATCCCAAAAAATAATAAAATGTATAGTTTTCAGTGTTTCGATAGTAGTTTTTTAGTTTGGTTATGGGAATAGAAAAACTACAGTAAGTTTTGGGAGTGAGAAAGAGAAAGCTTTCCTTAACTTTTTTGTTGCTGTTAATACATAGAAACTGGTGTAAGCCAATTAATTTTGGCAAGCAGTACTCAGGTTTTGGATTTATCACTTTTACTTAGAATATTTAATGATTTTATTCTTTTAAAAAGAAGACTCCTAAATCTTTTTTTCTTCTTCTTCTTTTCAGTATTCATGTGATTGAACGGCGTGCTCTTCCTGAGTTCTTCAATGGAAAAAACAAATCCAAGACTCCAGAAATGTGAGGCCAGTGTTTTAGAAAACTTGTTTATTTGCCTGTGTGCGGTAGGGGCTCTTCAAGCATCCACCTGAGTTCCTTATTGCTGATTCTTGGAAGTTTGCAAATACTCCTTTCAGAACAGTGTTCATATCTCATTTGTATAGCATTCCTTGGTACAAAGGAAATTGTATCTAGTTTTGATTTTTGTTTTTGGGGGGTTTTTTTTGGTGTTTTTTTGAGACAGGGTCTAACTCTGTTGCCCAGGCTGTTGTGCAGTGTTATGATCTTGGCTCACAGAAATCTCTGCCTCCTGGACTCAAAGGATCCTCCCATCTCAGCCTCTTGAGTAGCTGGGACTACAGGCACATGTCACCACACTTGGCTGATGTTTATTTATTTATCTATCTATCTGTTTATGTTTTGGTGGAGACGGGGGTTTCACCATGTTGCCTAGGGTATTCTTTTCTTTCTAAACCTTAAGCTATATGCACATCAGCTCTTGGAGTTAAAGTTTGGATTTTAAACCAATTTTTACTATAATGAATTCAGGTCTATCTTCACAACTTTCTTTTTCTTTCTTCCTTTTTTTTTTTTTGAGACAGAGTCGTGCTCTGTCACTCAGACTGGAGTGCAGTGTTGCAATCTCGGCTCACTGCAGCCTCCGCCTCCTGGGTTCAAGCTATTCTCCTGCCTCAGCCTCCCAAGTAGCTGGGACTGCAGGCATGCACCACCACACCTGGCTAATTTTTGTATTTTTGGTAGAGATTGGGTTTCACCATGTTGGCCAGGCTGGTCTCAAACTCCTGACCTCAAGTGATCCACTTGCCTCGGCCTCTCCAAGTGCTAGGATTACAGGTGTGAGCCACCAAGCCCGGCCTGTCCTAACAACTTTCACCTTGTGTGTGTATGTATGTTTTGGATTGTTTCTGTTCATCCAGGAGAAAGTAGAATATCTTCCTGATGTATGACTGCTAATTAAAAGAGAGATATGATGATACAGCTGCAAGTGAATTAAGCTTAATTGCATAAAGGATTTTTGTGCTTTTGCATTGGAAATAGAAAAACTCTTATTGGAAGGAAGAAGTTTGGCAGGAAGTACTTCTTGTCTTTCCCTGGTGATTCATCAGTATTTACTTCTGGAACCCTCGTCCCTCTATATAAGTACATACCTGTCAATACTGTAAATACCCTCCTATGTATTAATCAGGGTATTAATCTGTTACTTTTTTTTTTTTGAGACAAAGTCATTCCGTCATGCAGGCTGGAGTTCAGTGGTGTGATCTTGGCTGCCTGAGTTTTGTTTTCCTTGTGTGCCAAGAACTGTTGCTAGGTCTCAAAGTCCTTAACACTCTTGTTTTTAAGTACTATATTTTGTGACAGAAGTCCTTAGTATCTGCTGTAACAGAATCTCAATTTCTCTCTCCATTTTTGTATGTTCTTTTCTGAATTTGGTCTCATGGATTCTACTTATTGCCCAGCCATGATCTCCCTTAAAGAACTGCCATGAGAAATTACATAGCTATTTGCAGAGCCAAATCCACCTAACATGTGTGAAATACAGAAGTGATAGGCAGCAGAGGTTGAGAGCATAGATTGAAGAGCCATCACACTGGCTGTGTTGAATTCTGGCTCCATCAGTTACCAACCCTGTGGCTAGGACATATTCTCTAACAACTCAGTATTTGTTTCCTCACCCATAAATGGGATGATAGCAGACCCTACCTGCAATATAGAGCGATTATGAGGATTCAGTTGTCAGACATATATTGCTTATAACAGTGCCCTGCACACAGTAAAGTATAGCTATGTGGTAGGCAGATAGCCTGTGTAACCACGTGTTAGTTTCCAATTCTGCAGTTAACTACCACCATGACCAAGTTTGAATTTATGTTACTTCACATTAATGTCATTAGATTACTTGTTACTATACATTAAGAAACAGTTGTTTTGCATATTCGTGGTTCTGAATTCACTCATAACTTTAAATGCACAATATAATATCACTGTTTTTTATGCTCTTAATTTGTTGTTGTATTTTTAAGGAATCTGAAGATTTTTGAGTTTCTAAGTAACATTGTTTCTGAAAGGATACGTGTCCACCTTATGAATTTTGCCATTGCTTTTTAGATACTTGGCATACCGAAATTTTATGATAGACACGTATCGCCTAAACCCCCAAGAGTATTTAACTAGCACTGCTTGTCGGAGGAACTTGACTGGAGATGTGTGTGCTGTGATGAGGTAAACTGACTTTTTCTGAGACATTTAACTGTAGGAATTTACTTATGCATGCTGTCTAATGTTTGCTTGATTAAACTGGTTGTTTCATCTGGGTAAAACACCTAATTTTAGTTATATCATTTAGGGGTTGGTTATATTTTGTTTCATTTCATTCAATTTAATTATTTTTATTTTATTTTATTAATTTAATTTTATTGTCGAGATGGGGTTTCACAGTTGTTGCCAAGGCTGGTCTCAATCTCCTGGCCTCAAGTGATTCTTCTGCCTCGGCCTCCCAAAGTATTGTGATTGCAGGCGTGAGCACTGTGTTCAGCATTAGAGATTGAAAATTTTAAATATTTAATTTAGGCTGGGTGTGTTGGCTTAAGCCTGTATTCCCAGCACTTCGAGAAGCCAAGGCGGGCAGATCACCTGAGGTCAGGAGTTCGATCCTGGCCAACATGGCGAAACCCTGTCTCTACTAAAAATATAAAAATTAGCCGAGCATGGTGGCACATGGCTGTAATCTTAGCTATTGGGGAGGCTGAGGCAGGAGAACGCAGGAGACAGAGATTGCAGTGAGCTGAGATTGTCCCACTGCATTCCAGCCTGTGCTACAGAGCAAGATTGTGTCTCAAAAAAAAAAAAATATTTAATTTAGCTTTCTAGATTTTACAGTTCACATTTTAAAATTTTTAGTCAAATCATAAAATAACCAGGGATGGAGTGGATTCAGGTTGGGAGTGGATAAGCTCTGCGCCCTTGCTCTGCCGAAATTTAAAAAAAAAAAAAAAAAAAAAACGGCCAGGCATGGTGGCTCACACCTGTAATCCCAGCACTTTGGGAGGCCGAGGTGGGTAGATCACCTGAGGTCAGGAGTTCGAGACCAGCCTGGCCAACATGGCGAAACCCCATTTCTACTAAAAATACAAAAAATCAGCTGCGCATGGTGATGGGCACCTGTAATCCCAGCTACTTGGGAGGCTGAGGCAGGAGAATCGCTTGAACCGAGGAGGCAGAGGAGGTTGCAGTGAGCTGAGATCGCACCATTGCACTCCAGCCTTAGAGACAGAGCGAGACTCTGTCACAAAAAATGCGGATTTTTTTTTATGTGTGTATTTGGTCTGTGTGTGAGTTCTTTTATTACCATGGACCTAAATGTGTATTTGTGCTCTCATTTCTGTGATTAAAATGATTAGGCTTTGTAATAGGTTTGGCCGGGGGGTGCTGTGTTATCAACATTACTTGTGGCTTGTAGAAATTGTTCCTCACATAACAAACAAAATCTGTCAAGTAGTTTGTGGTGTTTGACAGCCTGCTGAGAACATTTACTTGTTTCATTGTTTCTGTTTTTTAATGGCATGATGATGATAATAAAGCACATAAGGTTGATTCTTTAGATTTTAACTTTCCGAGCTTTATTCTTTAGGGTCCATGCCTTTTTAGAGCAATGGGGACTCGTTAATTACCAAGTTGACCCGGAAAGTAGACCCATGGCAATGGGACCTCCTCCTACTCCTCATTTTAATGTATTAGCTGATACCCCCTCTGGGCTTGTGCCTCTGCATCTTCGATCACCTCAGGTAAATTAATGTTGACTTTTCATCAGACCTGGATAGTAACAAATGGCCATTTATAGCATATCTATTTAGAAATAATTATTATTGTACTATAATGCTATTATTAGTGCTGTTTCTTTGATGCTTGTGTGTGTGTTTTGGTGTACTGTAAGTATTACCATCCAAAAGAATATATAGTGTTTAAGTTAATGCTGTCCCACCAGTCCCAAGACCCAGTGCCTTACTCTGTCAAATTATTAATTTTCGTTTATATGCATAACTCCCTTTATCCTTCTTTCATCAAAAAGACACTCATAAGTAAGCAGATGATGCAAAATCTTCTTTCCCTTCCTTCAATCTGTGTTCTAGAAATGTGAAGCAAAGAAATCTTTATAACTTGTCCTAAGATTTGTAAAGTGGATATCCATATATACGTTATCAAACAGATTATGTCAAACAAATTGTATATAGCATTAAGTTGGATTTACAGGAACCTAAGGTATAAATTTTGTCCCATTGTGAAATAGAAGATAGTAATGAAAATTTGTTATCCTTTCTGGGATTTAAAGGGACACCAAAATGTGACTTATATGTTGAATTTTTGTTAGAAGTATAGTGTAGAAGTGTGGGTATTTATTGTTTTTTGTAGGAAATCCACCAAGAGTGGTTTAAGTGCCAATATTAAACTTTTTTTTTTTTTTTGAGACGGAATCTTGCACTGTTCCCCAGACTGGAGTGCAGTGGCATGATCTTGGCTCGCTGCAACTTCCACCTCTGGGTTATAAGCGATTCTACTGCCTCAGCCTCCTGAATAGCTGAGATTATAGGCGCGTGCCACCACGCCCGGCTAATTTTCGTATTTTTAGTAGAGACAGGGTTTCACCATGTTGGTCAGGCTGGTCTTGAACTCCTGACCTTGTGATCCGCCTGCCTCGGCCTCCCAAAGTGCTGGGATTACAGGTGTGAGCCACTGCGCCTGGTCCAAACAAATTTTAAAAAACATTGACCTTCTTGACTTTAAAGAGGCTAACTCAGCCATTTATCATTTATTTGACTCAGGTTCCTGCTGCTCAACAGATGCTAAATTTTCCTGAGAAAAACAAGGAAAAACCAATTGATTTGCAGAACTTTGGTCTCCGTACTGACATTTACTCCAAGAAAACATTAGCAAAGGTAAGGATTTTTTTTCTAATCACCTGTAGGCTGCAATCCAGCATATCTTAGTCCTTCTAAGATACATCTACTGAGCTTTCTACTCAAATCTGATGGTATTTTTAAAAACAATTATCATTTATCTTAGCTTTTATATTCCTATATGACTTAGTAGATAGGTATTTTAAAAATAACACTATTAGAGAAATTCGAGGGGAAAATGGAGAATTTGAAGAGAGAATTAGAATCTGTGAAAAGAATCATGAATATTTTAGAACTGAAAAGTATACTTAAAATTATTTGATAGGTTTAATAACAGACTGCATGCAGCAGAAGACAGGTTAGTGAACTCAGAGACAAATTAGTAGATGTATTGATACTGAAGTACCAAGAGAAAAAATTGGATTGAGGTAGGGAGGGGCCAGGACAAAGAGAGGAGAGTGGAACAGATATGTGAGATAGAGTTCAGGCTGGACACGGTGGCTCACACCTGTAATTTCAGCACTTTGGGAGGCCAAGGCAGGAGGATCACTTGAGCCCCGGAGTTTGAGACCAGCCTGGACAACATAGCGAAACTGTGTCTCTATTATTAAAAGAAGAAAAAGAAAAATGAATGATACAGTCCAAAGAATTAATGTTTATTATTGGAAACCCATAAGAGAATGAATGGAGGAGGAGTGATACTTGAATATATAATGGCTAAAAAGACTTCAGAACAAATAAAAAGATACCAACTCACAAAACAAGAAAGACAGAGCCAGGCCAAGCTCAACACTTTGGGAGGCCAGGGCAGTAGGGTTGCCTGAGGCCAGGAGTTCAAGAGCAGCCTTGCCTCTACTGAAAAACACACACACAAAAAGAACAGATCCAAATTTATATACAGAGAAAACCACACTCGGGTACATTATGCTTAATCTCTTAAAAACTAACATCTTAAAAGCAGACATGGAGGGTGGGGGTGAGGGTAGAGAAGAACATATTAAATTCAAAAGAACGATAATAAAACTGATAGCTGACTTTTCAACAAAAATGATCAAAGCCAAAGGACATTTTTAAATTGTAAAAGAAAAACTATCTATCTGGAATTCTCTATCCAGTAGACATTACTTTCAAAATTGAAGGTGAAATAAAGACATTTGTAGGCATTCACAATGTACAGAAGTTATCACTAGCACACAGTATAAGTAAAGGAATGTCTTCAGCATGAAGGATAATGATCCCAGATGAAAGCACATGACTCCATGAAGGAATAAGGAGCAGAGAAAAGGGTAATCTGTGTGGTTAAATGTAAAGTAATACAGATTGTTTAAAGAATAATATTTGGGATTTATAATGTGTAGAAATTACAAGAATGGCAGAAAGGCAGAAGGAGATTAAATTGAACAAACTGTTAAAACGATTACATTATTTAGAAACATGACAGAAGTCCTGATTCAAGGTAAACTATAATTTGACACAACATTTTGGGGCCTGACTGGATCTAATGGAAGAATAAAGAGTGATAGAAAAAAGGTCAACATGTGAGTCAGTATAAAAGACATCTTCTGGCCAGGCACAGTGGTTCACACCTGTTTTTGTTAATACAAAATTCAGATCCAAGAAAAACTAACCTATGGTTGCAGAAGTCAGACTAGTATATACTTTCTTGAGTGGCTATCAATTGAGGTTTAAAAGAGGGAGCCTTTTGGGTTTTGATTTGAGTATTACATTGTCATATAAGTTAAATTGTGTCAAGTTTTATACTAAATTGTGTATTTTATTGTATGTGTATCATACCTCCAGAAATACAAAAGAATTTTTTTTTTTTTGAGACTGAGTTTGCCCTTTTCTCCCAGGCTGGAGTGAAGTGGCGCGATCTTGGCTCACTGCAACCTCCACCTCCACGGTTCAAGTGATTCTTCTGCCTCAGCCTCCCAAATAGCTGGGATTACAGGAGTGTGCCACCACGCCTGGCTAATTTTTGTATTTTTAGTAGAGACAGGGTTTCACCATGTTGACTAGGCTGGTCTTTGAACTCCTGACCTTAGGTTATCCACCCACGTTGGCCTCCCAATGTGCTCTGATTACAGGCGTGAGCCACTGGGACTGGCCTTTTTTTTTTTTTTTTTGGAGACAGAGTTTCGCTCTGTCGCCCAAGCTGGAGTGCAGTGGTGCGGTCTTCCCTGCAACCTCTGCCTCCTGGGTTCAACCAATTCTCCTGCCTCAGCCTCCTAAAGTGCTGGGATTACAGGTGTGAGCCACCACACCTGGCTTTTTTTTTTATTTTTATTTTTTTAAAGAGAGAACATCTCACTGTGTTCTCCTGGTTGGTCTTGAACTCCTGAGCTCCAGTGATCCACCTTTTTTGACCTTCCGGAGTGCTAGGATTACAAGCATGAGCCACCATGCTCAGACTAATACAAGAAAAAAATATTTTAAAATCATATGGAAGCTTCAGGAGTCATTTTGTGGGCTCTGATTAGGCTTAGGTTGTAGAGCCAGTTGTTATCAAGAGAGGAAACGGGCTGGGCATGGTGAAACCCCGTCTCTACTAAAAAAAAAAAAAAAATACTAAAACTAGCCAGACATGGTGGCAGCCGCCTGTAATTCCAGCTACTCAGGAGGCTGAAGCTCGAGAGTCGCTTGAACCCAGGAGGAAGAGGTTGCAGTGAGTCGAGATCATGCCAGTGCACTCCAGCCTGGGTGACATAGCAAGACTCCATCTAAAAAAAAAAGAAGAAGAAACATTGACTTAAGTCTGTGGGGCAGAAAAAATTCTTTCTACACTTTGTGGCTGAGAAGTGGAGAAATGGTTGTTGAGGACCTACCTTATAAATAAATGTCTGTGTCTAGGTTGTAGAGATCTTCCTTATGTTTGCTCAGGTTTTGTTTCTTCAGAATTTAGGTTAAATGTTAATGAATTTTGTTCTTCTTAGGGCTCTAAATCTGATTGGTGATTACCTCTGATTCTGTTTTTTTAAAAGAACCTTTGGTTATCTTAAAGTAATCCTTGGGGGGCTGGGTGCTGTGGCTCACGCCTGTAATCCCAGCACTTTGGGAGGCTGAGGCATGCGGATCACGAGGTCAGGAGATCGAGACCATCCTGGCTAACATGGTGAAACCCCGTCTCTACTAAAAATACAAAAAAATTAGCCAGGCGTGGTGGTGGGCGCCTGTAGTCCCAGCTACTCAGGAGGCTGAGGCAGGAGAATGATGTGAACCCAGGAGGCAGAGCTTGCAGTGAGCCGAGATTGCCCCACTGCACTCCAGCCTGGGCGACAGAGCGAGACTCCATCTCAAAAAAAAAAAAAGTAATCCTTGGGGACCTGAGCTGTATATTCTGTTATAGATACAGGCATCTTTTCTTTCTCACAAAGCCATACTGTAGGAGTTTAATTCTTAATTCTGCAATGCTTAGGTCAACTGTTTTTATTCTTTAGTTAAAAGACTACTTATTTTTGATGCATTATTTGTTTTCTTTTTTTTTTTGCAAATGAACAGCATATGTCAGAATGCTATGAATTGAATGCACCAGAGATGTAGCAAATCAGGGTTTAATTTTGTTGTTGTTTTATTTTTGTTTTTTCTTTTTTCCTTCATACAGAATGTAATTTTTTTCATGCAATGTGTAGCACTAATGCACTGAGAGTTTTAATTATCTAAACTGAGAAACTTTATTGACATATACAGGAAAATCACAGATTGTAGAAATGTTTATTTATTAAATGGTAATCTCTCAAAATAGAGTTTTGAGAGAGGGAAATATGTTAGAATGTATATTTTGAATTTAGTAATGTTTATAGCTGCATGATAATATCAGCTATACTACAAATCAAGTCCCCTGAAGATGAGTGAATGCAGCAGGGTCTGCAGATGAAGAAGTATGAATTAATCGATTAAATTGTAGTTTTTACACAGGCCAGTCTCATTTCTCTTATACTCACATCGTCACATGAATCATAAACTATAAGGGACTCATATTGAAAAGGTGATTTTGAGTTTAGGGACTCACTTGGAGATTCTTTTATAATTGAGAAATGTTTTAAAATGAGATAATATGGACTTACTGCAGTTGGAATCAAGAACCTGTCAGTGTTTTATGTCTGTAGTACATCTGATCCTTGAATCGTGGAAGAAGTACTCTCTTCAAGTTATTACCAAGATGTGTATTATGTTTGTGATATTAGAGCTGATTTATGGTATGCAGTAAAACAGTATGCCTTTTTAGCTTGCCAAAGATACTGTTAAGTATCAAAATAATAGAAATAACATATCCAAATAGTTATGGGTGCTTGTTTGACAGCAGGAAGTCTTTTTTTGTTTTTGTTTTTGTGGTTTTGTTTTTTTTTTTTTTGAGACAGAGTCTCGCTCTATTGCCGAGGCTGGAGGGCAATGGTGCGGTCTTGGCTCACTGCAACCTCTGCCTCCCGGGTTCTCCTGCCCCAGTCTCTGGAGCAGCTGGGACTATAGGCATGAGCCACCACTCCCGGCTAATTTTTGTATTTTTAGTAGAGATGGGGTTTCACCGTGTTGCCCAGGCTTGTCTAGAACTCCTGACCTCAAGCAATCCACCCACCTTGCCCTCCCAAGTGCTGAGATTACAGGCATGAGCTACCACGCCTGGCCAGTCTTTGAAATAAGCCAGCATTTCTTTTAGAAGTTTAGGCTCCTTAAAGTGTTTTATTCCTGTTAGTCAAAGACTTACGTTGATAGTTTGCATAACACAGTCCCCTGAGCTTGGAAAGGAATTCTACTGAGCTCCATCTTCAGCATTTAAAAATGAGCAAATAATTTCTGATTTTGTTTCCTTAGAGTAAAGGTGCTAGTGCTGGAAGAGAATGGACTGAACAGGAGACCCTTCTTCTCCTGGAGGTAAGCAGATTAATGCATATGGGATGTGTGCTAAGATTCTATGACTAGCATTTTATTTTGTTTTGTTTTATTTAGAGGCAAGGTCTCGCTGTGTCACCCAGGCTGGAGTGCAGTGGCCTGAACATGGCTCAGTGCAGCCTCTACCTCCCAGGCTCAGGCGATCCTCTTACCTTCAGTCCTGAATAGCTGGGACTACGGGCATGTGCCACCATGCCTGGCTAATTTTTGTATTTTTTGTAGCAATGGGCTTTCACCATGTTGTCCAGGGTCTCAAACTCCTGGACTGAAGCAATCCTCCCACCTTGGCCTCCCAAAGTTCTGGCATGAACCACTGTGCCTGGCCTGTGACTAGCATTTTAAACTCACCTATAGTATTCTATTTTAAAAAGTGTCCACTGGAGCTCAAAACTCAATCACACATGTGTTTTCCTTTAGAACAGCCATCATGCTTTGATGGTTGATACTTAAATCCTTTTCTGTGTCTCCATGTAGTTAGGTATTGAGACGATTAAATTGATAATTTTTATAGATTCATCAAGGATGTTTAAGTGAAGCTAATTCCTAATTGTCACACACTCACAACAAAATAAGTTGTGAGTGTGTGACAATTAGAAATAAAGTGACTACTAAGACAATTGGCGTCATTGCCTGGATTATCCTAAGGTGTCGCTGCTCCTTTTGCACCATGAATGCAAATGTCAACATAATGAAAAAGGCAGTAGTATCTTAGTATTACCAAGGAAATTGTTTGACATCACAGTCCTCCTAAAAGAGCCTGGTGCCCTCTGGGTTCCCAGACCACATAGAGTGGACTTGGTGACATTTTGGTTGCTGTACTGCTTTGATGGTTTTTCAGGTTGTTCCAATAGTTGTAATTACTGTAGAAGTATCATTGGTGTATCACACTATTTCCATTTCTTTTTTGTATTCCTCTTACTTTTTCTTGCTGTTTTCTGCTTCTCCTCCTAACCTTATCTTTCTCTGTTGTGATTAAAATCAAAACAATCCCTTGTTTTGTGTTTTTTTGCCTCTATTTTAATATATTCTCATATGCCCGTTCAGTATCAGTGATACGCAGAGAGCTTTGCTGACTCACTTTTTACTTATTTATTTAATATCTTTCCTATGGTACTGACTGACTCACTTTCAATTTCAGGACTATTTTGTATAGCCATATCTACTAGATTTTAATATTAATTAAAATGAATCGTGTTTTCAGTACTTGTGGGTGACTATAAACACACTTTTGTATTGCTATTTTGTTGGAATCTTTGGGCTCTGGAGAGAAAGTAAGTTGTGTAACAATGACTGGAGCAACAATTGTTCTTTTTCCTGCTGCACATTGATGCTGAAACTTTTCTCCTTTTTCACATTTAAGATTAGTAGGTAGTAAAAGTGAGGTAAGAATGACTGAGCTACTGTTTGCACTAAAGACATCCAAGAAAACCACAGTATTCTTACACAACAGTGCATTTTCTCTCCTGCAGGTGGAATCTGTGAAGTGTTTGATTTTTCTTTTAAACTTGCAATTCAGTCAACAGGAATTGTTTGCAGTTACACAAAGAGAAATAAAAGACTTCTCCACATCAGTGTTTACCACTAACATCTTCGATTTATATAGTTTATTTAGAGATACTTAATAGCTTAAGAATATGAAGTCAGATGAGTATTTTTAAATGGATTTATAATCAAATATAGTCTCTTTCTAATAAATTGATAAATCTGGTAGACTCATTGGGGTTTGCTGTTTTCAAAATAGCATCGTACCTTTTTTTTTTTTATTTATAAGACAGGGTTTTACTCCCTTCCCCCATGCTAGTGTGCAGTAGTGCAGTCTCAGTCCACTGCAGCCTCAATTTCCCGAGCTCAGGCGATCCTCCCAGCTCAGCCTCTCAAGTAGCTAGGACTACAGGTGTGCACCACCAAGCCTGGCTAGTTTTTTTGTATTTTTAATAGAGATGGGGTTTCACCATGTTGCTCAGGCTGGCATACTATTTTATTAAACAAATATACCACACAGGGAGCATTCCAAATATTTCTCGTATTCTTGAGCCCACCCCTTTGATTTTTAAAAGACCTTGTTTCATAAAGTCTTTTATCAAAGCACAGTTTTTGGGTAAATGCTCAAGGTTAATATCTGGTCATGTTCATTTCCTTGTTATCTTATTTTAAATATTGGAGGCAACATTTCAATTTTGGAAATAGTCAAAGTGGAATGTATACGATAGATGAAGGAATGCAGTTTGAAAAAGATCTTTAATCGGTAGAAATGAAGGATAATGTAAGGTTTTATATTAACTTTTTAAAAAGAAATTACTCTGTAAGATCGAGATGATGATGGCCTGTTTGAATAAGACTTCAGTTGTAAAAAGGTGTGGGGAATTTCTACTTGAAAATGTGTCATTAGAATGAGTAGGCATATAAAGTCTAAAGTTTGAGGTAAAAAAACAAAACAGCACAACAAAAAAGAATAAGTAGCTATAAAAGGCCATGACAGTCTTTATGGAAGTTTGAAATTCTGTTGATATAATCAGGGCACCACAATGAAAGAGAGATAATGGAGCCACTCTGTTCCACAGTGATTAAGTCTTGTTCTGTCACCCAGGCTGGAGTGCAGTGGCATGATCTCAGCTCACTGCAACCTCTGCCTCCCGGGTTCATGCGATTCTCCTGCCTCAGCCTCCCGAGTAGCTGGGACTACAGGCACGCGCCACCATACCCAGCTAATTTTTGTATTTTCGGAAGACACGGGGTTTCACCATGTTGGCCAGGATGGTCTCGATCTCTTGACCTCGTGATCTGCCCACCTCAGCCTCCCAAAGTGCTGGGATTACAGAGACACAAGCCACTGCGCTTGGCCTTCACAATTTCTTTTAAGTCCACAACTGATTGCAGTATTCTTCTTGTTCATTTATAATTATTCTTGGGCTTGAAAGTGACAAGACTTGAATTTGTGAGCTCACTGATTCTCCCGTGATAGCTCTAGTGTTTGTCATGCATGCTTTGCTTTCTCATGCTATTTATTTTCCCTTAGATAATTAATAGACATAAAGGCTATGCCTGCAAATAAAACTTGTAATTTATTAACATTTATATATCACTGTAAGAGTTTCTCTCTCTCTCTTTTTTTTTTTTTTTTTTTTTTTGAGACAGAGTCTTGCTCTGTCGCCCAGGCTGGAGTGCAGTGGCGTGATCTCGGCTCACTGCAAGCTCCGCCTCCTGGGTTCACTCTGTTCTCCTGCCTCAGCCTCCCAAGTAGCTGGGACTACAGGTGCCTGCCACCATACCCGGCTAATTTTTTTGTGTTTTTAGTAGAGACGAGGTTTTACCATGTTAGCCCGGATGGTCTCGATCTCCTAACTTCGTGATCAGCCCACCTCAGCATCCCAAAGTGCTGGGATTACAGGCGTGAGCCACCGTGCCTGGCCTGAGTTTCTCTCATTTTTTATGCCAGCTAAATTATAGGAAACATAGCATTAGAAGATATTCAGTAACATGAAAGATTTCCTCACATTGTGCATACACTTTACATACTTTTTCTTGATATGAAACCCAGGAAATACATCATTCTATGTACTTTGAACAACACTAAGATGCATAGTAAATCTTCTATTAAAATTTTCTTAAGGACAGAGATGTCCAATCTTTGGCTTCCCTGGGCCACACTGGAAGAATTGTCTTGGGCCACACGTAAAATACACTAACAATAGCTGATGAGCTTTAAAAAAAAAAATCCCCCAAAATATCTCATAGTGTTTTAAGGAAGTTTATGAATTTGTATGGGCCACATTCAATGCCATCCTGGGCCACATGCGGGCTGCAGGCCACAGGTTGGACAAGCTTGGTTTAGCTAAGAGAACCTTTTTTTTTTTTTTTTTTGAGACGGAGTCTCCCTCTGTCGCCCAGGCTGGAGTGCAGTGGCGCAATCTCGGCTCACTGCAAGCTCCGCCTCCCGGGTTCACGCCATTCTCCTGCCTCAGCCTCTCCGAGTAGCTGGGACTACAGGCGCCCGCCACCACGCCCGGCTAATTTTTTGTCTTTTTAGTAGAGACGGGGTTTCACCGTGGTCTCGATCTCCTGACCTCGTGATCCACCTGCTTCGGCCTCCCAAAGTGCTGGGATTACAAGCGTGAGCCACCGTGCCCGGCCTTTTTTTTTTTTTTTTTAATTAAAAAAAACAGTCTGCCTTATTACAATTGAGAGCCATAGCAAAGTCAGATTTATTTCTTGTTTTAGTTCAGTTTCCTGTGGTTTGAGTTCAGTAAACTTTATTAGGTATTGTGTTTTGGACACTATGACAGGCACTGCAGGTTGAGATCTGTAGAACACAATCTGTACCTTTAAGGAATTCATAGTCTATTTAAGGGACAGAGAAAGATAAAACACAAAGCTTGAATGCGGAATTCCCAGCTTTATGATTAGAGGTATGTCCAGAGCATAAGAGCTGTACAGAGGAGTTGCTTTGCAAACAGACCAGGTAGATAAGACATAATGAACAGCCTTCTGGGAATCGTATAGCTGTGTTGGTCCTAAAACATGTTTCCAGTGCAGAACAAATGGTTCATAGGCACAATACCTAGTAGGAATAGATCAGTGGGGCCTGTGTATTCTTGAAACATGAAGAGTAGGGAATAGGGTGGGAGAAGTAGGCAGTGTCCTGATCATGTTTGGCTTTGTTTCATAAGATAATGACACATAATAAAATAGTTTTAGGCAGGAGAGAAAGAGTGTTTTATGTAAAACATATTTCACTCTAGCAGCATGGAGAAGGATGAAATTAAGTATAGAAAGGTAATTATAATCATCGATTTATGAGGCTGAGATGGAAGGATCGCTTGAGGCCAGGAATTGGACAGCAGCCTGGGCAACATAGCAAGACCGTGTCTCAAAAAAAAAAAAGAAAAAAAAGAGAGGGAGAGATTGTATCCAGGTTAAGTAATGATGAAGACCTGAACCTGGGTTATGGAAGGATGAATGAAGCTGTTTTGTAGCATTATAAGATACTTACTAAAAACTTTCATTGAATCATCCTCCTTCTTGGCCAGTGTGTCACTGCATTATTCTCTTTTCAAAACATCTCTTTAATTTGCCTCTCTTATTAACATTACTGTCAGTTCCCAGGCTCAGACATTTACCGATTCTCAACTCTGTGCTCTTCTGGATGCTGATTCTTGCTTGAATTTTGTATCTCAGAAGGTTCCCCAACTCCACCTTTATTCTGGAAAAAAACTTGATGAACTTTCTTATTGTTCCCTGGCGAAAGGAACATAAAAAAATTTTTTTAATTAAAAATTTCATTGGAAAAGGGCATGATAGAGCATGTCTAGAAAATCCCTATTTATAATTAGAAATATAATACAGCCCCAGTAGATATATTTCTATTTCTGTGGACCCGAGTGAGATTTATTTTTTTTTTCTTACAATCTGGATCTTTCAAAAAGTAATTCCTTCTCGAACTACCTGAGGTTACTGAATATCCAGAGGAAACCCAGAATTAGCCTAGTTTTTCAAGGGATTTAATATGTCAGACCATTTGCTGGCTTGGGTTTTGAGAAGTCCTCTACCATTCCAGCAGAAATGAAAGCCCGAGCAGCAGTTGGAACCCACAGTTAAGAATTAATTGATGGCCAGGTGCAGTGTTTCACGCCCGTAATCTCAGCACTTTGGGAGGCTGAGGCGGGAGGATTGCTTGAGTTCAGAAGTCCGTGACCATCCTGGGCAATATAGTGAGAACCCGTCTCTAAAAATTAAGAAAAAAAAGTCTTTGAAGTAAAATAATTAACTGAAAAAGTAAACATGGAGACAACTATTGTTATAGAAAGCTCAATCTCACAGTGTAGAGCAGCAAATTAGGCTCTAATGCATGGTTTTTCAGTTGGAGCATTCAATATTGACATTTGGGCCAGATTTTTTTGTTGTTGGGGTGGAGGGTTTATATATGTTTTACAGCACACATGGCCCCTCCTTGCTGTTAGATACCAGCAGCACTTCCCCAGTTGGGTCAACCAAAAATGTCTGCAGACATTGCCAATGTCCTCAAGGGGGCAAAAATTGCCCTTCATTGAGAACCATAGTCCTGGAGAGAATGGTGTGAGAGTAGCAACTTCAGTATGCCATTAAATAAGTTCTTTTTATCCAGTTAATTCCTCAACATTCTTAGCACCACATAGTTGTGGTTTTCTTTCTACTGTTCTGTTTTTCCCTCGGAGACTCCTTTTACTCTTTTTGTTGGTTTCTTTCAGGATTTTCTCTGAAAAAATAATAAATTATAAAACTAGAAATGTATGTAGTTTATAAATTTTAGAATCAGTTTATCAATTTCTACTAAAAAGAAGCCTACTTGGAGTTTGACTGGAATTGTATTGAATCTGTAGTTCAACTTGGAAAGAATTAACATCTTAATACTGAGACTTCTAATGAATGAACACAATATATCTCTTCCTTTATTTGGGTCTTTGAGTTCTCTCATGTTTTACTCATTCTAGTCTGTTGCTCTTACACATTCTTTATTATGTTTATTCCTCCTAAGTATTTCTTTTTTTTTTTTTTTTTTTTTTTTTTTTTTTTTTTTTTTTGAGACGGAGTCTCTCTCTGTCGCCCAGGCTGGAGTGCAGTGGCGCGATCTCGGCTCACTGCAAGCTCCACCTCCCGGGTTCACGCCATTCTCCTGCCTCAGCCTCTCCGAGTAGCTGGGACTACAGGCGCCCGCCACCACGCCCGGCTAATTTTTTGTATTAGTAGAGACGGGGTTTCACTGTGGTCTCGATCTCCTGACCTCGTGATCCGACCGCCTCGGCCTCCCAAAGTGCTGGGATTATAAGCATGAGCCACCGCGCCCGGCCCTCCTAAGTATTTCATTATGCTATTTAAGACAGGGTCTCTCTTTTTTTTTTTTTTTTTTTTTTTTTTTTTTGGATTTTTAGAGTTTATTAAGCAGGGGAGTGGAGGGCAGATGTGGCACAAATAGAAGTATGTAACATTCAAACAACAGAATCTAGGATTTTTGAAAAAACTTTCAGTTACGGTTACACAAAGGGTCACTTCCTCCCCCAACGACACATGGGCCTCTCAAAGGAGAGGAGGGATTAAGTCCCATGGTAGGGCCAGTGGTTGCTCCTGGGATTTGGAATCGTTTCTGCAGAGCCTTCAAGGCCAGACCCTGGGCTCAGGGTTGAGACTTCATAGCGGTGACAGCTAGACGCAGCAAGATGGCTGTGACTGTGAAACCCTGGGCAGCGATCCGGGTGCACATCATGAGCTGAGAGCGCTGGCTGTTGCCCCGGTGGAAGGAGTAGAGGCCATAGGTGAGGGCGGCCACCGTGGCCAAGCAACCTATGGGTACCACCGGGTTCTCGCGGGTCTTGTGAAGGAACTTTTCCTTGAAACTCTCTGGATTCCTGTAAACAGTGGGGTTAAGCCCCTCAATGACTAGAGGCTTCGATGGTTCAAAGGGGACCTACGAATCACAGGGCCAGGAGTCGCCATGTCCGGGCCACAGCAGCAGGAGAAAATTGGGACCTAAGACAGGGTCTTGCTGTATTTCTCAGGCTGGCCTTGAACCCCTGGGCTCAAGAGATCCTCTCGCCTCAGCCCCCTGAGTAGCTGGGAGTACAGATGTGTGCCACTACACCCAGCTTTTATGTTATTTTAAATACTTTTTTCTTCCTATTTAAAATTGTTCATTGCCATTATGTATGGAAATATAGTTCAGTTTCTCTATTTCCCTTCTATCCTGTGACTTTGCTCAGCTATTTAGTTTTGGTACTATTTTTTATAGCTTCCTTAGAATTTTCTACATAAACAGTCATGTCTGTCTGTATTAGTAAAAAAGCTCTTCCTTCCTTCCTTTCTTCCTTCCTTCCTTTCTTCCTTCCTTTTCTTCCTCCCTTCCCCACCCCACCCCTCCCCTCCCTCCCTCCTTTCCTTCCTCCCTCCCTCCCTCCATCCCTCCCTTCCTTCCCTCCCTCCCTCTTTTCTTTTCTTTCTTTCTATCACTCTTGCCACCCAGGCTGGAGTGCAGTGGCACAATCTCAGCTCACTGCAACCTCTGCCTCCCGGGTTCAAGCGATTCTTATGCCTCAGCCTCCTGAGTAGCTGGGATTACAGGTACACACCATCATGCCCAGCTAATTTTTGTATTTTTAGTAGAGATGGGGTTTCACCGTGTTATTGGCCAGGCTGCTCTCGAACTCCTGACCTCAGGTGATCTGCCCGCCTCTGCTTCCCAAAGTGCTGAGATTATATGCGTGAGCCACCATGCCTGAACTACTACTTTCTTTACAGTATGCATGTCTTTTATTTATTTTTCTTGCCTGATTGAAAATAATATAAGGAAAGCCATCAAATCTTTCTATTTATGCATAAATATTTGCATTAAATTTTTTTAGAAAAGTTGTCTAAAGAACTTCTAATATTACACATTACTTGTTACCTGACATGAAAGCATCTGTTTTTTCTGTTTTAGGCCCTGGAGATGTACAAGGATGATTGGAACAAAGTGTCGGAACATGTTGGAAGTCGTACTCAGGATGAATGCATCCTCCACTTTTTGAGACTTCCCATTGAGGACCCATACCTTGAGAATTCAGATGCTTCCCTTGGGCCTTTGGCCTACCAGCCTGTCCCCTTTAGTCAGTCAGGAAATCCAGTCATGAGTACTGTTGCTTTTTTGGCATCTGTGGTGGACCCTCGCGTGGCATCTGCTGCAGCAAAAGCGGCTTTGGGTATGGACTTCCCTAAACCATCTCCTCAACAGAAAAACTCAGTTTATCTCAATTTAAATATTACCAGCCATTACATTCATTTCTTTTTAATATAAACAACAAAAATCAGATATTACCTGTGAAAGATACCATATTCTTTATAAAAGTATTACAATATTTGGCTGGACACCAAATTAGCTGGGCGTGGTGGCACATGCCTGTAGTCCCAGCTACTTGGGAGGCTGAGTGAGGCAGGAGAATCGCTTGAACCCAGGAGGCAGAGATTGCAGTGAGCTGAGATTGCACCGCTGCACTCCATCCCTTGGGTAATAGAGCAAGACTCCATCTCAAAAAGAAAAAAAAAAAAAGTATTACAAAAGTTTTAAGTAATGCACCTTAAAATTAACAGCTTTAGGAATCGGAGGGACAGAGGTTTTTTATTGTATATTTTGTGATTAATTTAGAATTTGGTGTAACTAGCAAAGGAAGTCATTTAATATTCATGGGTTACACATTAATTATAACTAGAACTTTGTCACATCATAGAACTCTTTCTTGGTTTTATGGATGTTTAATCCTTGCTGTTTTTGGTTTTTTTTGGTTTATTAATCTAGTAAGCAAAGTTAAAATATGGACAGCAGTTTTGATTATTACTGGCATAAGTTGAAAGATCTCTTATTTCAAGGCTCTGTGATGTGTAGGAGAAAATGTAGAGCCATAGAATTTCATTATTATTATTTTTTTAATCTCATTTAGTCCTCTCATTTTGCTGCTGTAGAGGGACTGAGAGCCTGAAGAGGTTGCTACACCTAAGACAATAATACTGTGTTGGGTTTCCTGGTGGTGGTTTTACACTGAAGCAAATTTTTATGCAAAGTTAGATTGCTGTTCCATTTTTATTCTTGAACCAGAGGAGTTTTCTCGGGTCCGGGAGGAGGTACCACTGGAATTGGTTGAAGCTCATGTCAAGAAAGTACAAGAAGCAGCACGAGCCTCTGGGAAAGTGGATCCCACCTACGGTCTGGAGAGCAGCTGCATTGCAGGCACAGGGCCTGATGAGCCAGAGAAGCTTGGTGAGTCACTGCTGCTTTTGAAGGGACAGGGTTAATGTATGTTTGTATTCCTGTCAGTTTACTCAAATAATTGGGTTTACTTGCACTAAAAAGTGAGTACAATGATCAGTATAAACTTGTCTTTTAAGATTAGTAAATGATTTTTTTTCTCTTGTCTGTTTCTTTTGGTAGCTAGAACTAAAAAATTGTCTTATAACTGTTAATGATATTACAGTTGTGAATTATCTGGTTGCTGTTTGTAGATCCAGGTTTTGAATAGACAGATATAAGAATACTGAAAGATGCATGGAACTGTGGTGAAAAAAAGAATATTGAAAGGACTTATGATTATGTTAATTTATATGTTGCTGAGTGGGTTTAAATTCATTGTTTTGGGGTTTTTTTTAGCTGAGGAAAAATTCCTGTAACATAAAATTCCTCATTTTAACTGCTTAAAAGTATATAATCTAAGTAGCTTCTGCTATATTTACAATGCTGTGTGTCTATCACCACTATCTAACTCCAGAACATTTTCCTCATCCCAACACAAAGTCACATACTTATTGAGCGGTCACTCCCCATTCCTTTTGCTCTTCAGCTGTGGTACCCACTAACAACCTGCTTTCTGTCTCTATGGGTTTGCCTGTTCTGGACATTTAGTATAAACAGAATCATATAATATGTGGCCTTTTGTGTCTGCTTCTTTGACTTAGCATAATGTTTTCAAGGTTCATCCATGTTGTAGCATGCATCAGTATCTCATTCTTGTCAGTGCTGACTATTTCTTTGTGTGGATATACCCAATTATATTTATGTGTCAGTTCATGAACATTTTTGTTGTTTCCTTTTTTTTTTTTTTTTTTAGACACAGTCTCTCTCTGTCACCCAGGCTGGAGTGCAGTGGCATGATCTCAGCTCACTGCAAGCTCTACCTCCTGGGTTCACACCATTCTCCTGCCTCAGCCTCCCGAGTAGCTGGGACTACAGGCGCCTGCCACCACACCCAGCTAATTTTTTGTATTTTTAGTAGAGACAGGGTTTCACCATGTTAGCCAGGATGGTCTCAATCTCCTGACCTCGTGATCTGCCCGCCTTGGCCTCCCAAAGTGCTGGGATTACAGGCGTGAGCCACTGCACCTGGCCTATTGTTTCCACTTTTACACTACTATGAAAAATGCTGCTATGAACACTTATATACAAGCTTTTTTGTGAACAGAGGATTTTCACTTCTTTTGGTTGGGTATATACCTAGGGGTAGAATTGCTGAGTTACATGGTAATTTTGTTTACCTTTTTGAGAAACTGCCAGCCTGTTTTTCACAGTGGCTATACCATTTTATGTTCTTACCTGTAATGTATGACATTTCTAAGTTCTTCACGTCCTTGTCAATACTTATTTTCCATTTTTACCTTTAGTAGCCAATCTAGTGGTTTGATGTTGGGGTTTGTATTTGCATTGATGACTAATCATCTTGAATATCATGTGTTTATTGGCCATTTTTATGTCTTCCTTGGGAAATACCTACTCAGATTCTTGCCCCCCCCCCCTTTTTTTTTCTTAGTAGACTTTATGTCTTAGAGCAGTTTTAGGTTCATAGCAAAATTTAGTAGACATTACAGAGTTCCTGTATACCTCCTGACTATGCTTCACATGCACACTTTCCCCCACGATCAATACCAGAGTGGTGCATTTGTTATAGTTGATAAACCTACTTTAACTCATCATCATCAACCACAGTCCAAAGTTTTAGTTTATTCAGTAATTGATTCTCACATGTTGAACCACCCTCCCTTTTTGTTTTTTGGTTTTATTTTGATAAATCCGACATGGCCTTTGTAAATAATCAATTTAACATGCTGTCGGATTTGGTTTGCTAGTCTTTTGTTGAAGATTTTTGCATCTGTATTCATATATTGTTTGTAGTTTTCTTTTCCTATGATATCTTTGTCTAGTTTTGATATTACGGTAATACCAGCCTCAAAGAATAAGTTAGGAATTGTTCCTTTTTTTTTTTTTTTTTTTTAAAGAAAAGTTTGAGGAGCATTGGAGTTAATTCTTCATTAAGGGTTTGGTAATATTCACTGGTAAAGCCATCACGTCCTGGGCTTTTCTTACTTTCTTGATTACTGATTTTGTCTCTCTCTCTCTTTTTTTTTTTTTTTTTTTTTTTTGAGACAGAGTCTCTGTCACCCAGGCTAGAGTGCAATGGTGTGGTCTCAGCTCACTGCAACCTCTGCCTCCTGGGTTCAAGCAATTCCTCCCCCTCAGCCCCTGGAGTAGCTGGGACTACAGGCGTGTGCCACAACACGTGGCTAATTTTTGTATTTTTAGTAGAGACGAGGTTTCACTGTGTTGGCCAGGTTGGTCTCGAACTCCTGACCTTGTGATCCACCTGCCTCAGTCTGCCGAAGTGTTGGGATTACAGGTGTGAGCCACCGCGCCTAGCCCTCATTCTGTCTCTTAACTTGTTATAATTCTACCAAGATTTAAACATTTCTTAATGAGTCAGTTTTGGTAGTTTGTGTCTTATAGGAATTTATTCGTTTCATGTAGATTATCTAATTTGTTGGCACAAAATTTATAACAACAAAAAGGGGAAACAACTGGAATGTCCATCATCTGATATGTGATAAGCAAAATATGGTATATCCATACAATGGAATATTACTTGGCTATAAAAAGGAATGAAGTGTTTACATTTGCCACATCATGTATGAATTTTGAAACATTTGGTAAATGAAAAGCCAGTGAAAATAGCCAGTATATTATATGATTGCATTTATAAGAAATGTCCTGAAGAGGGAAATCTATAAAAACAAAGTGGATTAATGGTTGCTCTGCATAAGCGGAATGGAGGATTGGGGGTTGATAGCAAAAGGATACCTCTTTGAAGTAACAAAAATGTTTTAAATTTTGCCATGGGGATGGTTGCACATATCTGTTGATATACTAAATTTCATTGACTTGTACTCCTTCAGTGGGTTAATTTTATATTACATGAATTACATCTCAATAAATGGGTGAATTCTCTACTATGTGAATTATATCTCAGAGCTATTTTTTTAAGTTCAGTGTTCTCTCATAACTGTTGATAGTAATGTCCTCATTTTCATTACTGATTATGGTAATTTCATCCACTTGCTTTTCTTGTTTTAAAGTCAGTCGAGATAAAGGCTTGTCAATTTTGTCTCTTCAAAGAACCAGCTTTTTTGTTTCATTGATTCTCTGTTTTTCTGTTCTATAATTTCTCTCCACTCTAATCTTCATTTTTTCCTTCTGCTTGCTTTGGGTTAAATTTGCTTTTTTTTCCTAGTTGTTTTAAGGTAGAGTATGTTATTTGAAATCTTATTTAGTAATGTGGGTGTTTACAGCTGTATAAATTTACCTCAGCACTGGTTTTGGGACATTCTATAAGTTTGCTATATGTATTTATGTTTCCATTCTTCTCAAAAGTACTTTGTAATTTCTTTTTTTTTTGAGACAGAGTTTCGCTGTTGTTGACCAGGCTGAAGTGCAATGGTGTGATCTTGGCTCACTGCAACCTCTGCCTCCCAGGTTCAAGCCATTCTCTTGCCTCAGCCTCCCGAATACCTGGGATTACAGGCACCCGCCACCACTCCTGGCTTATTTTTGTTGGTGTGTGTGTGTTTTTAAGTAGAGATGGGGTTTCACTATGTTGGCCAGGCTCGTCTCGAACTCCTGACCTCAGATGATCCACCCGCCTTGGCCTCCCAAAGTGCTGGGATTACAGGCGTGAGCCACTGAGCCCAGCCTCTGTACTTTGTAATTTCTGTTGTGATTTCTTCTTAGACCCATTGGCTATTTTAAGAGGATGTTATTGTGAATTTTCATAAATTCGTGAACTTTAAAGATTTTCTTCTTTTACTGATTTTTAGTTACATTTCGTTGTGATCAGAGAAGGTAATTTGTGTGATTTCCGTATTTTTAAATTAAGACTTGTTTTGTTGCCTAACATGTGTATTCCAGACAGCATTCTTTGTACATTTGAGAAAAATATATTTTCTGCTCTTATTGGATAGGGTTGTTCAAGTTGTCTGCTTCCTTGTTTATCTTTTGCATAGTTCTCTCCCTTATTGAAAGTGGGGTATTGAAATCTCCAACTATTATTGTTGAATTATTTCTTCCTTCTGTTCTGTTTTTGCTTTATGTATTTAGAGACTCTGTTGTTGCTTATGTTTATAATTGTTACATCTTTTTGATGTATTGAACCTTTTATCTTTTATAGAATGTCCTTTTTGTCTTATATAACGTTTTGTGTCTTAAAGTCTATCTTATCTGATATTAGCATGCCATTTCACATGTTTTTAGATTTCTGTTTACTTTTTGTTGTTGTTGTTGTTGAGATGGAGTCTCACTCTGTTGCCCAGGCTAGAGTTTAGTGGCATGCTCTTGGCTTACTGCACCCTCAGCCTCCACCTCCTGGGCTCAAGTGATCCTCCTGCCTTAGCCTCTCGAGTAGTTGGGACTACAGGTGCATACTGCCATGCCCTGCTAATTTTTGTGTTTTTAGTAGAGACGGGGTTTCACCATATTTCCTAGGCTGGTCTCGAACTCCTTGGCTCAAGTGATCCACCCATGTCTGCCTCCCAAAGTGCTGGGATTACAGGCATGAGCCACCGTGCCAGGCCTGGTTTCTGTTTACATCGAATCACTGTTCCATCTTGTTACTTTCAGTCTCTTTGTTTCTTGGTATGAAAAGTGGCTCTCTTATAGACTGCATTGTAGTCATTGGATTTGAGAAGTTGAGACTTAGGTTCTACCTTTGTTTCTACCCTTCATAGCCATAGGGCTTTAAAAAGCAATTTACCTTTGCTAGTTGGCTCTGAATTATCTCATCTGGAGAAGAACAGATATTATTAAATACTTTCTGTAATGTATTGTTTACTAGTGCTGTTTTATGATGTTAGAAAGGAGACATTTTTGCTATTAAGGACTTAATTACCTGTTTCTCTTTAATCAGTGTTAAAGAGGAGTGAAATTAATAAAGCAGCTTTATACGTAGTATGGGCTTCTCAAATGGAAGTGCTTTTACATAAGAGGCTTTTTTTTTTTTTTTTTTTTTTTTTGAAATGGAGCCTTCCTCTGTCACCCAGGCTGGAGTGCAATGGCGCGATCTTGGCTCACTGCAACCTCCGCCTCCCGGGTTCAAGCAATTTCTCCTGCCTCAGCCTCCCGAGTAGCTGGGACTACAGGTGCATGCCACCATGCCCAGCTAATTTTTGCATTTTTAGTAGAGATGGGAATTTAGCATATTGGCCAGGCTGGTCTCGAATTCCTGACCTGGTGATCCACCCGTCTTGGCCTCCCAAAGTGCTGGGATTACAGGCGTGAGCCAACCTAAAAATATTATTGTCTCTGTAATTATTAGTAGTATATTCCCAGCATTTTTTACATTGTTCATTAATATTTTTCTTTTCTATCATTATGAAACTATGTATGTCTGGTGATTAAAGAACTATAGGTGTCATTCTGCCTAATTATTTCCATCTTTATCTCACCGGTATGAAATTTATATACACTGTGCTTTAGATACAGTGATTTTCATTTGTCTTTTTAATTATTTTTTTTGGAGACAGAGTCTCGCTCTGTCACCCAGGCTGGAGTATGGTGGTGTGATCTCAACTCACTGCATGCAGCCTCCACCTCCCAGGCTCAAGCAATTCTCCTGTCTCAGCCTCCCAAGTAGCTGGGATTATGTGTGTGTGTCACCACACCTGGCTGATTTTTGTATTTTGGGTAGAGATGGGGTTTCACCATATTGGCCAGGCTGGTCTCCAACTCCTGACCTCAAGTGATCTGCCCACCTCAGCCTCCCAAAGTGCTGGGATTACAGGCATGGGCCACCGTGCCTGGCCTATTATTGTTTTTTGAGACAGTGTCTTGCTTTGTCACCCAGGCTGGAGTATGGTGGCGTGATCACAGCTCATTGCAACCTCTGCCTCCCAGGCTCAAGTGATTCTCCCACCTCAGCCTCCCAAGTAAATGGAACTACAGGCACATGACACCATTGCTGGCTATTGTCTTTTTCTTTTACCCTTAGAATAAAGATAATAGGAAGTAAAAATTAAAATTGCTAGCTAGTGCTCTACAGAACATACCATATGAACACCTAGTGCTCCCTTCTTGGCAGTTGAAGTGGATATCAGTGAGATCCTTTCAAGCCTAAAATCTTACCATTTTTAATGAGTTTGCATAGGGTCTACCCCTGTTGTTCTCTCTACTTTGTTTGAATTAAGTGCCAGTCTAGCCATCTCATTTTGCTTATATGGAAACATTTTCAGATTAATGAAGCCTCTCATCCCTGCTGCTGGGGTTTGGATATGGTTTCTTCGTCCTCACCAAAACTTATATTGAACTTTGATCCCCAGTGTGATGGTGTTTGGGTTCTGGAGGTGTTTGGGTTGTGGAGGCCAATCCTTCATAAATGGCTTGGTGCTCTTCTTGTAGTAGTGAATGAGTTTCCACTCTCATTCTTGGGGAATTGGATTAGTTCTCCCAATAATGGATTCATTCCCCTCAGAGTGGGTTGTTACAATTTCAGGACCCTCCTCAGGTTTCTCTTCTTTACACCTGTCTGCTTCTCCTTTGACCTCCTCTGCCATGTTGTGACACAGAACAAAATCCTTTGCTAGGAATCGGGGCCATGCCCTTGAACTTCTAAGTCTGTGAAACTGTGAGCTAAATAAACCCTTTTTCTTTATAAGTTACCTAGTTTCAGATAGGCTTCTATAGCAGCACAAAATGGACTAAGATACCAGTCCTCTGCGCAAATTATTGTTCTAACTCTTCTTAACGTTGGTTACACCTAGAGTACCAATTGTTTGATTTAAAAGCAATTTGAGAGTATCTATAATTCTTAGTTTGAAAATTAACTTATTTTCTTTTTCTTTTTCTTATATGGAGATTGAAATTAGCAGGCGAAGTCACGTCTCTGTTCTTCTATGTTGATTCTGCACCACCAGACAGTACTCAGCGTAGGCTGGAAAAACCTGGGGCTAACGAAGCCTGGGTCTTACTTTCCTAAATGTTTTTGGTATTGGTTCATTTGTAGGGTCTTTTGGTTCTCGATGGTTACGGAGTTGAAAAAACATTGGCAATCTTCTTATTTGATTCAGTGAGATTTGTGTACTTTGCCAAGGGAGGGATGTATTTTTACATGTATATTTTGAAAACACATTTTGGTAGATGATACCATAGAGCATTAGTGGCTATGAAATAGGTTGCAAATTTAGCCATTTCTAGTTTAGTGGGTTTTGAAACAAGACTGAAGTATCTAGCAACCTTGGTTTCTTTGGGGCTGGATTTGCCTGATTCATTAGTGAATTTATGGTTTGTGGAGCATGCAGAGCTTAGACTGCTACAGGAGGCACATGAGACTATAAGGGCTGACCCTTGAGTGGCATTAACAGTAAAATTCATTCACGGTATCTGGAAGTAGCCTCCCAGTTAACCTCTTTCAAGTGTGTTCCATACTCACTATAATTGCAGCAACAGAATTTGGGTCCTCTTATAATAAAGGTAAGGAAAACAGACCATAATATAAATATTTCAAATGAGTTGAGAATAGGTCTCTGTAACTTATGGACTATTATAGATAATATGATTTATATTGGATTCTGACAAGTGGAATAAATTGAGAAACAGCAAATGTTTCTCCCTTGGGAATTGGCTCAACAAAATTGTAGTAGGAAGTCAACAGTGTATCTCTTACGTTTCATGTCACAAATACTGCCTTATTGCGTAGCACACTGATTTGAAACCGAGTGATATAGGATTTTACTTAGCAAGATAATAGTGTGCTTGGGTGGTGGGGTCATGGTACTATTTATTGTTATAATTTACTATGTTACAAATGTGTACACATAGGTATTAACTATGGTGAAATCATACTATAGGGAAAATAAGCTTCCTTAAGAAATATAGTACTTGTTTTGGGTTCTTGTCATTAACCTATCTAACATTTCATTGTGTATTTGGATTAGAGAAGAAATATATGATGTATATGGTGAAATGAAAGTAAAGCTGGATGAACACTCAAACACCTCTTACATTCATATTTTAAGTGATTTTCCATAGGAATTATTTAGGAAATGAGTGTTTTCTTATGAGAAGGGTCTTCTTCAGTCCATCTTTTTAACTATGGTCACTCACCAAGAACTATTAATTTCTGTACCTTTATATATGTTTTGTTTTTCATTGACTAGACCATTCTAGGCATACAAAAAATACTTCTGAGTACCCATATTTAGTCCACATTGTATGGGGATTTTTGATTGGCCATTTGAGTTTCTTTTCAGGAGAATCCTTTGGAGGAAGTAACTTTTTTTTTTTTTGCCAAAGCAAGGAAACTGAAGCATGGAGAGGTTACATAGGTGTGTATCTGAACCAGAAATTTAACCTAAATCTCTCTAATCCCAAAGCTCTACTTCTCTTCATTGTAGCAGGCTGCCAGAAGTAAAATTTGTAGGTGTGTCTGTGTGGTTTTCATTCATTGAACAAGCATCTTTAAAGTCTTAATAGCTCTAAAATACTGTTCTGTCTTAGATACTATGGGAAATATAATACTGAAGAGCCCAGGCCCTCTTGAGAACTTCACACCTGTCTCCTGAAATAGGCAAATGCATGAGGCAGAGCAGCTGTGGTTGACTTCCTCTATATGCCACTGAATGCCAACCAAACCCACAGAAGGCTGGGTGCTGTGGCTCATGCTCGTAATCCCAACACTTTGGCAGGCAGGAGAATTGCTTTAGGCCAGGATTTCGAGACCAGCCTGGTCAACATAGCAAGACCCCATCTCTACAAAAAGTAAAAAGAAAAAAATTAGGTGAGCATGGTGGTGCAAACCTGTAGTCCTAGCTACTCAGGAAGACAAGGTGAGAGGATCACCTGAGCCCAAGCTACAGAGAGCTGTGATCCACACCACTGCATTCCAGCCTAGGTGACTAAGCAAGACCCTGTCTCAAATAAAAACCAAAAACCTTACACCAAAATTCAGTCAATGTCATTCAGTGCATGAGCCTGTGCCAGAGAAGCTTTCTTGGACATAATCACAAAAAATCAAACTCAGTGTATCATATTGTCACATCATTTCTTTGTGTTCTAGATGCTAGGATACTGGGAAACAAAGTAAACCAAAATTTCTCCCCTTTATATTTTATATTTATAGAGTGTAAGATGGACAGCAATCTAATCAAATAAGTAAAACTTAACGTGTATAGATGTAATTATATATGAAGAGTATGTTGGCTGGTGTGCTATGGTGAAAAGCAAAGCAGGGTTGCAAGGATATGAGTAAAGTGTGGGAATTACAATTTTAAATGATCAGGGAAAGTCTCATTGAGAAAGTGACTTTTGAGCAAAGATGTAAATAAGGTGAGCAAGAGTGCTATGTAGACATCCAGTGTAAGAGTGTTCCCAGTATTGGGAGAAGCCAGTGTAAAGCCCCCTGGGCAGGAGCTACCTGGCATATTTGAAGAACAGCAAGGAAGCTCATGTAAAGTTGTAATAGCTCGATTGGTGGGGGACGGGAGGTCATATGAGATGTTAAGGTAATTTGTGGGCTATTGTAAAATGTTAATGTTTACTTTTGCAAAGTGGAGCAAGTGGAGCAGTTTGACCAAAAGAGTGTCAGAGTCTGACATATGTATTTGAGACAGGGTTTCACTCTGTTGCCTAGACTGGAGTGCAGTGGCACAATCTTGGCTCACTGCAACCTCTGCATCCTGGGCTCAGGTGATTCTCCCACCTCAGCCTCCCCAATAGCTGGGACCACAGGGGTACCTCATCACACCTTGATTTTTTTGTGTTTTTTTATAGAGGCAGGGTTTCGCCATGTTGCTTAGGCTGGTCTCAAACTCCTGGACTCCAGCAATCTGCCTGCCTCAGCCTCCCAAAGTGCTGGAATTACAGACGTGAGCCACCACGCCTGGCCTGAGTCTGACCTATATTTTTTCAAGTCTTACTCTAACTGTTCAATTGAGAATATACCCCCATGTAGAAATTGTTAAATTGATTTATTATTCAGATAACATATTTGACTTTCAAAGAAAATTTTCTTCATTGCATCACTAAGGCTTTTATTAAAAAGCTCTATAAAGATTTTATTAAATTTTTCTTTATTTATTTTATTTTATTTTTAAAGAGACAGGGTCTTGCTGTGTCTCCCTGGTTGGATACAGTGGCATGATCATGACTCACTACAGCCTTGACCTCCTGGGCTCAAGTGATCCTCCCACTTCTGCCTCCGAGTAGCTGGGACTACAGGTGTGCACCACCATCCCTGGCTAATTCTTTTAGTTACTGTAGAGACAGGGTCTCGCTATGTTGCTTAGATTAGTCTCAAACTTCTGAGCTCAAGCCATCATCCCACCTTGGCCTCTCAAAGTGCTGGGATTACAGGCATGAGCCACTGCACTGAACCCAAGGCCACATTTTATGCTTGTGTTCTGCTAGGATTACAGGTAGATATTTTTTTACATGACTTAGAAACTAAACAAAATTGCGTATCTTGTAGTTTGTTTACTTATAGCAAACATTGATAGGATAGCATAGTGAAATCTTGTATACCTACTAGTTAGGTTCAACTTTTCAATATTTATTTAGCTATCTAAATAAATTTTTTTTTCTTGAATTATTATCATTATTATAATTTTGAAGTGGAGTCTTGCTCTGTCGCCCAGGCTAGAGTGCAGTGGCGCGATCTCTGCTCACTGCAAGCTCCGCCTCCGGGGTTCTTGCCATTCTCCTGCCTCAGCCTCCCAAGTAGCTGGAACTACAGGCACCCGCCACCATGCCTGGCTAATTTTTTGTATTTTTAGTAGAGACAGGGTTTCACCATGTTAGCCAGGATGATCTCGATCTCCTGACCTCGTGATCCGCCCGCCTCAGCCTCCCTAAGTGCTGGGATTACAGGCGTGAGCCACCACGCCCGGCCTGAATTATTTCAAAGTAGGTTGAAGACATGATGATTCTTTGTAGCCAAAATAGTCCACCATGTATTTCCTAAGGATAAGGACATTTTCCTATATCAGTTATTTAATACAATGAATTTTAGTCCCTTTTTGGGACACCAACCCTTTCCCTCAAGAGAGTTGGAATGTACTTGTACGTTCAACGGCTAGTCAAGGGTTTGTCAAAAATCTTTTATTGTTAACCTCATTTATATTTCCTGATCTCAAGTATTAGTTTTATTTCTTTTGCTACTGAGTGGATTTACTGTCTGCATCTCAATTCTGGTTTGGACAGGTTTTGAGGGATTAAGTTAATTGAAGTGTTTTCCTTACAAGTTGATGACTTTTGGTGATATTTAATCATAAATAGAATAATCAAGAGTTTTTAAAAATTTATCAATGAGTAGATTGTCTACTGAGCTCCTTAACAACCTATGGAATACAGGTTTCCCGTGAGTACATCTTGAGCCAGTTGTCACAGCTCTGTGTTAAAGAACCCAAGTAATCATTCCTAGTTTTTAAGAAGGTTAAGGACTAACTAGTCTCTAGACCATTATGAGATTAAGATAATCCTGAAATAAATAATACTGAAGAAGTAACTTTCTAAGAACATACAGCCCAGAAATGACTGTTAGAATTCTCGCCTCAGATACTATTCATAGCTTATAAGTAGCCTCGCTCTTCTCACCATGAGGATTTCCATAACATTATTTTTAAAGTCAGGCACTTCTAAAACACCATGTGTGAAAACACCCTAGCCAATGCATGTAAGAAAAATGTGGAACCATATTTGATCATCAGACTTACATCATGTGAAATGGGCTTCTCTCTTTCTCTTTGTTATATTTAAAAGGCTCTTTCAAGTACAGTAAAAACATTGAAATATAGACTCAAATTTCTGAATAGCTCATAATTGGACATTTAATTTCTAAGGACTGACTAGGGTTTACGTGACTTTCCTAATGGCTCATATTTATTAGGTAGTAGGATGTATATTTTCAGGAAGAAATTGGCTTTTGTTACAAAATATAACTGTCTGACTTTGGGGGATTGTTTAATCAAATCAGGCATTTTGGATATTTTATGTATACCCCTTGCTGTGGGCAAGTCATGTCATACGACATACAGTTAATACCCTCTACTAATTGAAGCTATTTTTTTGTGCTATACATACATGAAAAAAATAATTTTAGCATTTGGGGGGTTGGCGATAGAATGAAGTATAGTATTATTTGTTCATGGAAGACTCTACATAGGAAGGGCTATAAGAATTACTACACAGGAGCCAGGTGTGGTGGCTCACGATGGTAATCCCACCACTTTGGAAAGCTGAGGTGGGAGAATCATTTGGGCTAAGGAGTTTGAGACTAGTCTGGGCAACATATTATAGTGAGACCTCGTCTCTACAAAAAAGAAAAAAAACCTAGCCAGATATGGTGATGCGCACTTGTTGTCCCAGCTACTTGGGAGGCAGAGATGGAAGAATTGCTTAAGCCCAGAAGTTTGAGGCTGCAGTGAGGTCTGATTGTGCCACTGTACTCCAGCCTGGGTGACAGAACAAGACTCTGTCTCTTAAAAAATAAAAAAATGAATTCTTACAAGGGGACATGTAATTTTTGATGGAGGAATGCTTCACAAAAAAAGTAGTATTTGAGCTGAACATAGAAAAAGAGGTTTATAAGGCCAGGTGCGGTGGCTCGTGCCTGTAATTCCATCACTTTGGGAGGCTGAGGCACACAGATCACCTCAAGTCGGGTTCGAGACCAGCCTGCGCAACATGGTGAAACCCTGTCTCTACTAAAAATACAAAAATTAGCTGGGTGTGGTGGTGCATCCCTGTAATCTCAGCTGCTTGGGATGCTGAGGCATAAGAATCACTTGAACCCAGGAGGCAAAGGCTGCACTGAGCTGAGGTCATGCCACTGCATTCCAGCCTGGGCAACAGAGTGAGACTCTGTCTCAAAAAAAAAGTAAAAGAGGTTTAGAATGTCAGTGAGCAGATTCAAGAAAGTATTTGATTATGTAAAAACAATGTGGTTAAAGTCACAGAAACAGAAATGGAAAGTTATTCAGAGAATGGGAAATAAACTAGATTGGCCACAATACAAAGTTCAAATAAGGACATGGAAAGAATAGCCTACAAAGGTAGGTTGTAAATAGATTATAGAGATTGTGATGCCAAAGGTTGTGAGCTTAGGCTGTGTATTGCTGGCTTTATGGAACCCTTGCAGTTAAATATAGGGAATGACATGATCAGTCTCACATAAGTATTGACTGGGTTCCTGCCATGTGCTTCATTCTGTTCTTGACAAGACAGAAATCTATGAGACTGTAAGTTCTCCCAAGTTTTTGGTCTCAGGACTCCCTCATACTCTTAAAAGATATCCAGGAGAACTCCAAATGCTTCAGTTTATGTGGATTATGTCTGTTGATGTTTGCTATACAGATGGTTCTTGGCTTTCATTGGGATTACATTCTGATAAACTCATTATAAGTTGAAAATATGTCGAAAATACATTTAATACACCTAACCTACCAAACGTAACTTAGCCTAGTCTACCTTCAACATGCTCAGAACATCTACATTAGCCTACAGTTGGTCAAAATCATGTAGCACAAAGCTTGCTAGCGTTTTGAATATCTCATATAATTTATTGAATATTACATCAAAAATGAAAAGCAGAATGATTTTATGGATATTCAGATTATGGTTTCAACAGAATGCATATCGCTTTTGCACCATTGTAAAGCTGAAATACCATGAGTCAAATCACTATAAGTCAGGTACCATCTGTAATATAAATCAAGACTGAGGAACTTTTGAAAGAATTCACGAGTGCATTCTTTTCGCTATCATTTCATTGTGCATCATGCAGCCTCTAAAGTGTCAGACTCTAAATCTGTGTGAGAATGAGAATGAAAAGGCAAATAACATCTTAGTGTTACTATGAAAATAGTTTTGACTTTAAGTAGAGGCTCATGCAGAAAAAACACAATTAGTTTTGCTTGTGTCCATTAGGGAAGTCTTCACAAAGAATGTGACGTTTTATACAGGGACAAATAAGGAAAAAATGAAGGTAGGTGGCATATTCTGGAATGAATGCCAAGAGGTCTGTGGGGAGCAGGTACTCTGGTCAAGTGCATGTAGCTCTGGAGATGGCTATGGGACTGATTTTGAAGGGTTGTTACCTTGCAGACATTGGGAAGTCATCAGAAAATAGAAGTAGCATGATTCAGTCTGTTTTTGAAAATAGCTGCTGGCAGTTTACAAATGAAGTGCAGAAAATGGAGGGTGGTTCCTGCCAAATAGTCGTAATTCATGATTATTACACACTTATATTAAAGGCAGCTATGTGGCAAACATTTAAATCTCTTCTCCAATATGCCTCTCTCAGTTCTTTCAACCTGTTAGGAAATAGTTACTAGACCTTTCTTCATACCGTTTTTGCTAACCATGTTGTTACCAGGATGTCTTTGGCACATGACCCACTAGTTTAAGTTATATGCCTTCTTGTTTAAGTCGTTTAGTCCTCTTTTAACGCTGCAGACTTGCGTCAGATTACACATTTTTGGGGAAGGATTTTTAACCTGTTGGTTTATCAACAATAACAAAATGACATGAGATACATGGAGAGGCTACAGCCTCCTAAGGGTTTATGATTCAGACCAGAATTTAGACCAAAGAGAGACTTTTTCTTTTTTCAAGAGATGTAGGAGATTTAAACAAATATTTTGTGGAATAGAAATTGCTTTACATACTGTTCCACATAGCATCTTGAGAAATGCACAACAAACTATTAAATTATTTATTTTATTTTTTTTAGAGACAGGGTCTTGTTCTGTTGCCTGGGCTGTTCTTGAACTCCTGGGCTCAAGCGATCCTCACACCTTGGCCTCCCAAAGTGGTGGGGTTACAGGTGTGAGCCACCACACCTGGCCCTGCCATTAAATCCTTAACAGACATCACCTTAAAAGTCCGAGCCAGGTCCGAGCAACATAGCGAGACCCCATCTTAAAAAACAAAAACAAACGCCTGAGCATTGTCTCTGGATTTTTCCACTTATAGAGAGTCTGTCTCTATCTGTATTATTATCATATAAATAGATATTAATATTATGTAACTTCATCTTGGAATCATAGCTAATTAAAGAATTGATTTCAAATTTGGCTTGCCTTACCAATACAGAAAGTGGGTGTGTCATCCTTTTGGAATGTGGACCTACAGATGGTGTGTAGTCATTTCAGAAGCAGATATCTTTGCGAGACAAAAAATCATATTGCGTTTCTCCCACATTATACTTATTCAGTCTCTGAGCCAACTCAGTCAAGGTGACCTAATTCATATTTATTTACAAGTAATTTGTGCTTAATCTGTCATGGGATTAGAAAGAAATTTTAAAAGTAACATGAAGTTTGGGGGTTTTGTTTTTAATAAACAAGGTCTTACTCTGTCACCCAGTGTGGAGGGCAGTGGCACGATGATACCCCGCTGTACCCTCAAACTCTTAGGCCCAAGCCATCCTCCTGCCTTCTCAGCCTCCCAGGTAGCCTGTAATTTTTATTTCAGTTTTATTTAACTTCAGTGTTACTCATTTTAAGAAGGTTGAACCTTTATCTTCATCTAATGTCTGCTCATACTCACTGTGGGGTTGCGTATTTGAGGGCTGTTTTTTTTTTTTGTTTTTTTTTTTTGAGACAGGGTCTCGCTCTGTCACCCAGGCTAAAGTGCAGGGGCATGAACACAGCTCAGTGCGGGCTTGACCTAGGATCAAGAGACCTTCTGGGATCAAGCAACCTTCTTTCACAGCCTCCTTTGTAGCTGGGACCATAGGCATGCGCCACTACGTCCAGCTAATTTTTTGTAGAGACAGTGTCTCAGTTTGTTACACAGGCTGTTCTCAAACTCCTAGGCTCTAGTGAACCACCACGCCTAGCCTGAGATATTTTCATTGATAGAGTTGATAGAAATTATTGACTAATTGCTATTGGAAGGTGAGAGAGCAAAGAAAGTCAAGATTGGGTTGACTCCCCCACCTTGCCATTTCATGGAATACCAAGAGGATGATACAGTTAATAAAGATACTGAGAAATACAGAAATTAATCTTTCATTCTCATTTCCTATTTGCATAAAACCAACCTTTTAAAATTTTTAGTTTTTAAAAAAGTTATTCTTGGCTGGGCATGGTGGCTCATGCTGATAATCCCAGCATTTTCGAAGGCCGAGGCAAGCGGATCACTTGAGCTCAGGAGTTTGAGACCAGCCTGGCCAACCTGGTGAAACCCTGTTTCTACTAAAAATACAAAAATGAACCAGGCCTGGTGGCTGACACCTGTAATCCTGGCTACTCAGGAGGCTGAGGCACGAGAATCGCTTGAACCTGGGAGACAGAGGTTGCAGTGAGCTGGGAGCATGTTACTGCACTCCCACCTGGGTGATAGAGCGAGACTCCAGCTCAAAAAATAAAAATAAAAAAAAAGTTTTTCTTTTGAGACAGTGTCCTGTCACCTAGGCGGGAGTGCAGAGGTACAATCATAGCTTATTGCAGTCTCAAAAACCTAGGACCAAGTGATCCTCCGGCTTCAGCCTCCCAAGTACCTGGGACTACAGGTGTATGCCACTGTGCTCAGCTAATTTTGTTTTTTATTTTAATTTTTTTCTGTGTAGAGGTGGGCTTTTACTATATTGACCAGGCTGGTCTCGAACTCTTGGCCTCAAGCTGTCTTCCTACCCCTGCCTCCGAAAGTACTGGGCATTATAGGCATGAGCCACTGCGCCCAGCCTTAATTTTTATTTGTTTAGAGACAAGGTCTCCCTCTGTCACCTAGGCTGGAGTGCAGTGGTGATCACTTCTCACTTTAGCCTTGCGCTTCTAGGCTCAAGCAGTCCCTTTTCCTTGGCCTCCCGAGTAGCCAGGACCACCATATCACCATGCCCAGCTAATTTTTAATTTTTTTCTAGATATGTAATCTCGCTTTGTTGCTCAGGCTGGTCTTGAATTGCTGGCCGCAGTCCTCCCACACCAGCCTTCCAAAGTGCTGAGATTATAGGCATGAGCCTCCCATGCCTTGCATTTTGGGGTTTTTTATAATCCCATCTGCATTTAGTTGTTTAGTTTGTTTAGCTCTCTTCATTATTATAGTGTGTCTTAATGCAGGCTATGTATTTCATTTGAACCAAGTATTAGAACATTACCAATAATTTGAATCATTCTGTTCCTTCCATATCTTCCCTCACTTTCCCTTTCCCAGCACTAAGCATCTTGAATTTTGAATCATTCTAAATACTGTGAAAATAACTTTTATCACAGACATAAATGTACTTAAGCACTGTCTGACATGTAATTTTGTTTTTAAAGTTTATAAAACATGGTATATTCAGACTATTTTTTTCTTGGACTTCTAAATGACCATGTCAGACTTCCGAGACTTGCTTTTTTTTTTCTTTTTTGTTCACTCCATATTATGTTTTTAAGATTTATTCATGTGGTTACATTATGCATGTGGCCATTTATTTTCACTGCTGTAAAATCCTCTTGTGTGATTCTAATCCAGTTTAATTATCCATTCTATTATTGAATGAGCAGTTTGGGTTGTATCCAGTGGTTTCTATGTTACACATGCATGTACTGTCTTGTATATGCCTCACAGTGCACATACACAGGATTTCCCTTAGATGCAGTGCTACTCAAAGTGTGGTTGGTCCACCAGCCGACACGCCAAGATAAGGAGCTTGCATCACTAAGCTTGCTGTCTATATCATTTGTCACTTTTTCATCAGATGAATTTGTCAGTGAAGGAAGAGTAGTGAACATTCTTGAATATTGACCTTTGAACACTTCTTTTTTTTTTTTTTTTTTGAGACGGAGTCTCGCTTTGTCGCCCAGGCTGGAGTGCAGTGGCGCACTCTCGGCTCACTGCAAGCTCCGCCTCCCGGGTTCACGCCATTCTCCTGCCTCAGCCTCTCCGAGTAGCTGGGACTACTCAACTCCTTATTTTGTTGTGGACGGGTTCCATGAGTAACAACATTTTAGGAAATTCCAATTTTTTGTTTGTTTGCTTGCTTTCAGACAGGGTCTCGCTCTGCCACCCAAACTGAAGTACAGTGGTGTGATCACAGCTCTCTGCAGCCTCAACTTCCCAGGCTCAGCAATCCTCCTGAGTAGCTGGGACTACAGGCATGCACCATCATGCATGGCTAATTGTTTGTTTGTTTGTTTGTTTTTTGATAGAGACAGAGTCTGACAATGTTGCCTAGAGTGGTCTCAAACTCCTGGACTCAGGTGATCCTCCTGCCTCTGCCTCCCAAATTGCTGGGTTTATAGGCATGAGCCACCACACGTGGCCTGGAAATTTCAGTTTTTTTCCCAAAGCGTATATACTATTTTACATTTCAGGCAGTAACACTTGATCCAGTCCTTCCTGGTATTAGATTGTCTGCTGATCTAGCAGGCGTAAAATGACATTTCATTGTGGTCTTCTATTAGGTATCTTTTTTTTTTTTTTTTTTTTTTTTGGTTGGGGGGGGGACAGAGTCTCATCCTGTTGCCCAGGCTGGAGTACAGTGGCGTGATCTCGGCTCATTGCAACCTCTACCACCCGGGTTCAAGCCATTCTCCTGCCTCAACCTCCTGAGTAACTGGGATTACCAGCATGCGCCACCACATCCAGCTAATTTTTGTACTTTTAGTAGAGACGGGGTTTCACTGTGTTGGCCAGGCTGGCCTCGAACTCCTGACCTCAAGTGATCCGCCTGCCTTGGCCTCCCAAAGTGTTGGGATTACAGGTCTGAGCCACTGCACCGGGCAAAACCTAGTATCTTTTCTTATATTTATTGGTCATATGTACTTCCCGTAAAGCAACTCTTCCTGACCTGCTTACTTTTGTATAGTATTTGCCTTTTCCTTTATAGATCTTATGTACTAATCTTTTGCAAGTTACTACACTACATGTTTTCTTCCATTTTGCTACTTTTTTCTTCTTTTTTTTGGAGTCTTTTAATGAAGAGAAGAAGTCCTTAATTTTAGTAGTTACACGTTTCAGGGATGTATGCGATAGCTCACATCTGTAATCCCAGCACTTTGAGAGGCAGAAGCGGTTGGATCGCTTAGGGCTAGGAGTTAAGACTAGCCTGAGCATTATAGTGAAACCACCATCTCTATCAAAAAATAAACAAAATTAGCCAGACACAGTGGTGCACGCCTGTAATCCCAGCTACTCGAGGCTGAGGCAGGTGGATCAGTTGAGCCCAGGAGTTTGAGGCTGCAGTGAGCTATGATCTCGCCACTGCACTTCAACCTGCATTACAGAGACCATTTCTCTTAAAAATATACATAAAAGTAATTTTTAAAAAGTGATGTTTGTCATTTTTATCCTAAATGCTTTTTGTGTCTTAAAATAACATTCAAGTTTTATTTTTTCATGTGTCTTTATCTAGATTTTTTTTTGGTTAACATATCAAAATGTAGCAGTTGGTTTAATATGGTAGTTTTATAGCTCACTACCTTCCTAAACCCTATCATTATTTCTAATAAATTTTCTGCAGATTTTTGTATGTAGACAGTTTTACTCTGTGCAAATTTTAACTATTTTCTTTTCAGCTTTCCTTTTATTCCTTCTTTTTTCCTTTGAAACAGGGTATCACTCTGTCATCCAGGCTGGAGTGCAGTGGCAAGGTCTCAGCTCACTTCAGTCTTGACCTCCCAGGCTCAGGCGATCCTCCTCCCTCAGCCTCCTGAGTAGTTGAGACCAGGTGCTCATCACCATGCCTGTCTCGTTTTTGTATAGTTTGTGGACACGGGGTTTCACAGTGTTGCCCAGGCTGGTCTCAAACTCCGTGACTCAAGTGATTCACCCATCTTGGCCTCCCAAAGTGCTGGGATTACAGGCATGAGCCACCACGGCCAGCCTAATTTCTTTTTCTTAATTGACTGTGTTGGCTTTGGCCTGTATGGCAATATTGAAGGGAAATAGTAATATTTGTATTCTTATCTTGCTCTTAATTTTATATAGAGAATACTGTTGGCATCTTTCAGTGAAGAATGTTATTTGTTGTAGGATTTTTGAGAACTGCCTTTTGGAGATCAGGAACCTTCCATGTAGCCTTGATTTTCCAGGAGCTAATAATGGACACTACTGAGTTTTGTCAGATACTTTTCAATGCATTTAATTAAATAGGTTTGTAGATTACTGATATTAAGTCATCCTTGATATTACTCTGTCTAGTATAGATTTTCTTTTTTAACATATTGCTCTATTCTGTTTTTATATAATTTGCTTAGTTTTTCATTTGTGATTACAAATGAGATTTAGCCTAGTGTCCTCTAATATTTCTTATCCGTTGTCCCTGTTTGATTTGTGAATCAAAGTTATACTGGTATCATAGACTGAGGTAGGGGAATTCCCTCTTTTTCCGTTCTCTAGGAAATATTATGTAAGATTGTAATCATCTTTTCCCTAAGAGTTTGGTAGAATTTCCCAGTATAAAACATCTGGACCTGTGTATTTTTAAGTTTTATAGTTATTTCAGTTTTTCTAAGTAATATAAAGACAATTCAGGACTTCTTTTTCTTCTGGAATCAGTTTGATAATAAATTTTTAGTAATTTTCCCATTTGATATAATTTTTAAATTTTACTTGGAATAAAGTTTTTCAGAATATATTATCACTTCCTTTTTGACCTTGTTCTGTCATGATCTTTCATCCATTCCTCATATAGTTTGTTTATGCCATCTCTTTTTTCTTGATCAGTTATATTTATCATTTTTATTCATCATTTGAAAGAACCAATGTTTGGGAATATTAATTCTCTTGTATATTTTTCTAAATCTCTATTGTATTTTTTTTCTATTTTCTTTTTTTCCATCCCTACCTTCTATATTGTTTTCTTTTTCCACTGTCTCATAAAGAACATAGAGCTCATAATACTTTGAACCTTTATTTCTTTTCTGATTTAAGCCTAAGGCTTTACGTTCTCTGTAATTACTACTTTTACTTCCTGCAATTAAGTTTCCATGCATAGAGAAGTTTATTTTTATATTTTAAACATCTAATTTAATTGCATTGTGGTTGGAGAAATTGATCTGTATGGTAGTGGTTATTTGAAATTTGTGAGGACTCACTTTGTGACCTAATTTGTGATCACTATTTTTAAAATGTTGTGTGAGCTTGAAATTAATGTGTATTATTGCCTAATTGGTGGATGTAGAATTCAGCATGTGTACATTTGTACCATCTTTCTGTGTTCATATCTGCTCTATATCTTATCGAGAGGTGTGTTCAAATCCTTTATGATGATGTTTGTCTTTGTTTCTTCCCTGCCACTCTCAGTTTTTGCCTATACGGTTGGTTGGTTGGTTGGTTGGTTGGTTGGTTGGTTTTGAGATGTAGTCTCGCTGTGTGTCCCAGGCTGGAGTGCAGTGGTGCAATCTCAGCTCACCGCAACCTCCACCTCCTTGGTTCAAGTGATTCTCCTGCCTCAAACTCCTGAGTAGCTAGGGCTATAGGTGCACACCACCACGCCTGGCTAATTTTTTTGTATTTTTAGTAGAGACAGGGTTTCACCAAGTTGGCCAGGCTGGTGTCAAACTCCTGACCTCGTGATCCAGCTGCCTCGGCCTCCCAAAGTGCTGGGATTACAGGCATGAGCGGCCATGCCTGGCTGCTTATACAGTTTGACATTAGTTTATTAGGTTCCTAAAAGTATAGAAAATTAATAATTTTCTCATATGTGAAATAATAATTTTCTCATGTAATTTATTGATATGTGCCTCTGTTATACTGTGCTGGTTTGTGTCCTGTCTAGCCAAAATGTTATCCTCTTGAGATTTCAGTGAATATCTGGGTCAGTAGTGTTTCCCCAGTACCTGAGTCAAAATATATACTTGTCAGGCATCTGTTAAATAATAATGAATTATTTTCATTTTGCCTTTACATTTTGATACATACAGAAAATCAAAAATCCTAAGCAGACAGCCTAGTTCACTTCCACCCAGACCTAGAAACAGAGCGTTGCCAGCACCCTAGGACCTCCCCTTTCCCAACTGAATCTGCTTTCTATATAACTCACCCCTTCCCCGTTAACCACTGTTCTGAGTGCTGACACCATAGATCACTTTTCGCCTGTTTTTGAACTTTATCATACAGTGTGTGTTGTTTTGTGCCTGACTTCTTTTGTCAACTGTATGGCTATGATATTCGTATGTATTACTGTATATATTTGTATTTCAGACACTCTCACAGCTGTATAATAATAGCTTTTACCTTTTTCCACATTGGAGTACTTGTTCTTATTCTTTTACTTGTAGAAGGAGCTGAAGAGGAAAAAATGGAAGCCGACCCTGATGGTCAGCAGCCTGAAAAGGTAAAGTCTCACAGCAGTAAAACCACAGATAGCATGCCTTTCAGACCATAATGGTTTGTTTTTTGGGTGTTTTTGAGTCCCTCTTAGGGGACTCTAAATAATTCTATCAGCTACTTGGACTTTGCTGGTTTAAGGTATAGTTCTCACAAGATATAATATAGGACATTTTTCATTTGTTCACTGGGGAGAAGGTATATTCACTCCCTATCCTTTTATATTTTAAACATCTAATTTCATTGCATTAAAAGAAGAAGGAATATGAATTTCCCACAAAAGAAGAGGGAATATGAATACACAGTTGGGAATATGAATACAAAAGTTGTGGTTCTTGGCCGGGCGCGCTGGCTCATGCCGTAATCCCAGCACTTTGGGAGGCTGTGGTGGGCGGATCACAAGGCCAAGAGATCGAGACCATCCTGGCTAACATGGTGAAACCCTATCTCTACTAAAAATACAAAAAAATTAGCCAGGCATGGTGCTGGGCGCCTGTAGTCCCAGCTACTCAGGAGGCTGAGGCAGGAGAATGGCATGAACCCGGGAGAGACGGAGCTTGCAGTGAGCCGAGATCGTGCCACTGCACTCCATCCTGGGCGACAGAGCGAGACTCTCTCAACAACAACAAAAAAAGTTGTGGTTCTTGTGAATATCGAATTTTAAGGTTTGAGTCCTATTCTTGTGCCAGAAGAGAATGACAGAATCGTAAGTGATTTCCTATGAGGGCTAACTGCCTGCAGAAGAATCTTTAGAAAAGAATCTTTAGAAGATGACATATGAGGTAGGTTTTAAAGAGTAGGTAGAACTATAAAGATTGAAATAGAGGTTAGAAAATCAAAGATTCCCACTAGTTGGGGAGGAGAGACACTAAAGCCAGTGTGTGAAGAGCTTCGTAGTAGCCAGTGTGTTAGTGGCTCAATCTCTCTTCTGTAGGAGACTGTAAATGCATGATGGGTGAGGCAGAATAGGAGGTTACAAAGGTCAGGATGTGGGCCTTTGTATTCCTTCTTTTTTTTTTTTTTTTTTTTTTTTTGAGACAGAGTCTCACTCTGTCACACAGGCTGGAATGCAGTGGCGCAATCTTGGCTCACTGCAACCTCTGTTTTCTGAGTTCAAGTGATTCTCCTGCCTCAGCCTCCCAAGGAGCTGGGATTACAGCCATGTGCCACCACATTCAGCTAATTTTTGTATTTTTAGTAGAGACGTGGTTTCACTATGTTGGCCAGGCTGGTCTGGAACTCCTGACCTCAGGTAATCCACCCACCTTGGCTTCCCAAAGTGTTGGGATTACAGGTATGAGCCATCATGCCCAGCCTCTGGGCCTTTGTATTCCTAATACTGTTACTGCACATAGGGAGCAGTCAGTCACTATTCGAGTGAATATATATAAGCCAAGATTGAAGGTCTTGATTATACGTGGTATTCTAAAATTGTATATAGTTAAGGGGAGGGTGAGGGTAATAATGAAATTGATTATAATTCCTGCATTATTCTAAAGACGATATTTGTACTTTACATTTTTTATTTCATTTAATTCGTAAGAGTCTCAGCCGGGTGTGGTGGCTCATACTTGTAGTCCCAGCTACTTGGAAGGTTGTAGGATCACTTGGGAGGCTGGAGGATCACTTGAGACTAGGACTTTGAAACCACCCTAGGCAACATAGGGGGACCCTGCCTCTAAGCAAACAATATAGCCTCATGAAGTCAGTGATAGTCAGTTGCGGTTTTTTCAGTTTCTAAAGCATGATCACTGATGTTCTCTCATGGTTCTTCCTGATATTGGTAGCAGATTGCTGTATTAAAAGAATTTGTCAACTTTTACAGCAGCATTTCAACTTGCTTCTTTGTTGATGGTGTGACATTTAAATGCTCTTAATTCTTTAAATCAGTCAGTAATTATTAAGTACACACACACACACACACATATAGTTGTGGTGGTGGTTGTTTTTGAGATGGAATCTCACTCTTGCTGCCTAGGCTGGAGTGCAATGGCATGATCTTGGGTCACTGCAGTCTCCGCCTCCTAGGTGTTCAAGGGATTCTCCTGCCTCAGTCTCCCGAGTACCTGGGATTATAGGTTCCCGTCACCATGCCCGGCTAATTTCTTTTTTGTATTTTTAGTAGAGACAGGGTTTCACCGTGTTGGCCAGCTGATCTCAAACTACTGACCTCAGGTGATCCGCCCGCCTCAGCCTCCCAGAGTGCTGGGATTACAGGCGTGAGCCACCGCCCTGCCTGGCCTGTTTTTAATCAACAAATAATATCAGTTCATTCCCTTCACATTCCTCTGGGCATTGTAACCCTTGCTTTATAGCAGAGTATGCAGAGAGGGCAGCGACTCTGTGCTTTGGAGGAACATCTTGTGAGCACTCAACTGTTGAAGTGGTAGAAAGTATTGCTTGGAATTTATTAGTTCTTTTCCAGCTGTTCTCTACAAGTCACTTTTGAATCTAGTCTACTTCTTGCCAACAGGAACCTTTTGCTAGTCTAAGATAATTACTCATAAAAAGGTCTGGGGTTTTTTTGCTCACTGCCTGTCCTCTTGTTTTCTATTCCTTTCAGGCAGAAAATAAAGTGGAAAATGAAACCGATGAAGGTGATAAAGCACAAGGTGGAGAAAATGAAAAAAATAGTGAAAAGGAACAGGATAGTGAAGTGAGTGAGGATACCAAATCAGGTAATTTGAGGAAACTCCTTAGATATTATTATGTAAAACTGTGAAAGGCACTGGAGAAATGAAGGTGGTTTATATAGAAATATTTCCTCATTTATTTTGGGTTTGTTTCTTAATGTAACAATAGGTATGTAATTGAGTTTCATTCAGATAGGTACTAATACTAATGCTGGTGGCTACACTTTTTCTCTGTGCTTTTAATATGTAGAAGAAAAAGTTATTCAACAGTATTGAAGTCACCTCACAGACTTCCCATTTCATCTTCTGTGTCAGTTGCTGATACAGCCCATCATGCCTGTCAGGCTTAGAGAAGTAGTCTGTTCTCAGCTTCTGATTTCCTACAGACTCTAGAGTTCTAGAGCATTTCATTGACTGATGAGCAAGTATGTTGGCCTTAGGCTTAGTTCCCCTGAATTTTCCTTTAAATATATATATCCAAGGGACCTCCACATAGAACTTAGCAAAATGATAGGAAAACAAGTGTACTGTTTAGAAAATATGTCCCCAGTAGAGGAAACCTAAATGCATGGAATGGCTCAACAGAACTGTTAAAAAGAAGAAAAAGGCATTGACATCTCTTTGTCATATCAGTCCTAGTTTGTTTTGGTGGTGGAGGTAAGGAGAAAGATGGATTTTTGAGACTGGGCATGCTAGTAATAAAGCTTTCTGATATTTTCAGAAGAAAAGGAGACTGAAGAGAACAAAGAACTCACTGATACATGTAAAGAAAGAGAAAGTGATACTGGGAAGAAGAAAGTAGAACATGAAATTTCTGAAGGAAATGTTGCCACAGCCGCAGCAGCTGCTCTTGCCTCAGCAGCTACCAAAGCCAAGGTTTGCCCCTGACAGCCCTTTTCCAGTGCTCTCTTAAGACATGAATGGTCGTATTGTTTTTAGTTAATTGGGAACATTTAGTATAAAGAGCTTTGCTCCCAATAGGAGATGACTATTTGCTTGAATGGCATTTCTAGGTTAAGAAATCCACAGGCAGGAGGAGGGTGATAGGAATAGTAGATCCAGTCTAAAGAGTGACTTTTTTCATTCCATTCATTGTACCATTTAGCCTTGTAAAGACTGCAGAGATTGAAGGCAAATTTTAAAGTCTCTTTAAGGAACTGATTATCATTTTGTTTTTAATTTGCCTGCAGAACTTATCTTGGACTATTGTTCCAATAATTTCTACCAGATTGAAATATTTATGATTTTTAAGACAAAAACCTGTTTCCTTGTCTAAATACTTCACCCTGATCTTACAGACTGAAAGGAGAGAGAGACCCTAAAATAGCTCTTTTTCTTCTTGAATTTGCCAGCTTTTCTGGGGGTGGTTTTTTCTATTTATAGTATTAGCTGCAGAGCATATTTAAGAAGACATGAGAATGTTATTTTCCTCTCTGTGTTAATTTAGCATTTTAAGTAATTCTAAACATGAATATGTAAAGTTTTTAAAAATCTTTTCCCCTGTTCTTCATTCTACTTCAGAAGTAGTTTCCTTCCATTACAGGATACCACATTTCAAGAAACAGTGATTACTAGAACATTGCTAATCATTTTATTTTGAACTGTTCTTGATCTTTTAATAAAGATGCTTTTTCATGGTCTTTAATTCCCCAAATCATTCAGCTACTGTGAACTACTTCTCTAAGTGTTTAATCTGATGTGATGAACCAATTCAAACTACAAGATTACTGTTTTGAATGCCCACCCATCTGACATAGATAGAGACAATGGAGGTTAGGGAGGTGTTTACAGGCCTCAGCAAATGTTCAGTCAACCCAGACAGTTACTCTGGCTGATCATTTTTATTATACTAACTCGAAGTCCTACAAATTTATACTACCTGCCCTTTTCCTAATAACTAAAACTAGCTAATACTTCCTAATAACTAAAATTAGCTAAAGAATCAGAAAGATATCTCCTGTCTGATTCTTTAGCTAATTTTAGTTATTCTATCTCCCCTACATCCCCCTCACCTCTGGGAAGTTTTGAGGCACATGCTTGCTTAAATGACGGCTAATATAACTTGACTCTTTTTCACCATTTGTCCTGTTTTGCTCTTTCATTGCAAACATCTTTTTTAGTGTGTCTTCTGCTACCCTGGAGTGTTTGGGCATCTCTTTGTCTCTGAGCTGCTCAGGTTCTTACTGTAATACTGTCATTAGGTGTTTTAGAGACCTTAAGGATTATCGTGGTCATAGTCTGTCACGTTTATATATATATATATTTTTTTTTTCTTTTTTTTTTTTTTTTTTGAGACAGTCTCACTCTGTCCCCCAGGCTGTAGTGCAGTGGTATAATCTTGTCTCACTGCAACCTCCGCCTCCTGGGTTCTAGCGATTCTCCTGTCTCAGCCTCCCAAGTAGCTGGGATTACAGGCATCCACCACTATACCCGGCTAACTTTTGTATTTTTAGTAGAGACAGGGTTTCGCCATATTGGTCAGGCTGGTCTCGAACTCCTGACCTCAGGTGACTCACCTGCCTCAGCCTCCCAAAGTGCTGATATTACAGGCATGAGACACCATGCCCGACCTCTCGCATTATAAATGAGGAGCTAGAGGCGGAGAGGGCTTTCTCCTTCGTGCCCTTCCTCAGTCTTCAAACCTGCAACCTCAGCTCATTTTTGACTCCTGGTTCCTTCATTTTCCATAGCTATTCAGCCAGCAAATTCTTCATGGTGCTTTAGATCATCTGCTAATGTTCAGCTGCTCACTCAGGTCAGCATCCCTTAATCTTTTGCCTGTCTCCTCAGTCCCATTCTCTAACCCGCAGCCAATGTAATCTTTTTGCTTTTTAACTTGTTCTTAAGTATAACTCACATTCAAATAAATGGACATACTTAAGCCTACAGCTTTTTGAATTTTTGACAAACTGAGCCCACCCGTGTCACAAGCATCCATTTCAATAAACAACATTACCAGCCCCTCCAGAAGCTTCCTCTTATTCCAGTTACTTTGCCTTCCCTGGAGAGTAATCACTAGTCTGTCTCACTACACCGTACATTAGTTTCTCCTTTTTTTTTTTTTTTTTAACTTCTTATAAATGGAATCCTACATTATGCACAGAAATATTTAAAAATGCAAATAGGAGCATGTTACTTTCTTCAGTAACCCCCCTATCTCTCTCTGGCTACGATTTCAAACTCTTCAGTAGAGAATTTAGGATTTTTCTATAATCAGGGCCCTACTTAGTTCTCAACCCTCATTTCTTACCTGTCCTTCCTGACCTGTTTCTTGTAGTTCTGCCAAACAGAATTTATTCTTTTATCTCTAAGCTTTTTCGGACATTCTTTTCTTATAGAGCATGGTTTTTTCTTCCTATTATTTCTCCTCTTTTTAAATTTTTTTGTAGAGACTGGGTTTTGCCATGTTTCCCAGGCTGGTCTGGAGCTCTTGGGCTCAAGAGATTTGCCCACCTTGACTTCTCAATGTGTCAGGATTACAGGCGTGAGCCACCTCACCTGGCCAGTTTCTCCTCTTGATACCACTGTGCTATGCTTCAGTATATGTTGCCATAGGAAGAACTAAAATGGTAGATTACCTTTTAAAAGTTTCATGAGGCTGAGTGCAGTGGCTCATACCTGTAATTGCAGCACTTTAGGAGACCAAGGCAGGAGGATCACTTTTGCTCAGGAGTTCAGGACCAGCCTGGGCAGCATAGTGAGACTCTATCGCTACAAAAAAATATATGTATTTTTTAAGTTTCACAAATGCTTCATGATGTTTTCCTCTGGTCTCATAGCTGTTACTATGTGCAACTTTGGGCACAAAGATTTGTCTGGTATACACTACTGATTATCTTACAATAGCTTGACTCCTTCAATGCAGAGAAACTACTTTTATGGATCATTTGGCCTGCCCCTTCATTATTCCATACAAAATTTAAAAGGTGTCCAAAGAAGAATTTCTCTCCAGGTCATTGAACTTTCACTCCCTCGTCATCAGTCACTCTTCCTTCTATTTACTAGGAGCTCATATCTTCATTCTCAAAACACCTAGGTTTCCCCCTGAGTTATGAAAGTATACAAATGCTCATGCTGCACGACTTGGCACATGTGAACCCTTCAGTGCCACTTACAGTTGGGATCTGATAAATTTGATAGCACACATAATCATTTTCAATCATTCATGGTAATTAAGGGGGTAAGGAATTCACTTAAATTACTATAATTAATATATAACTTATGTAGCCAATCCAAGTTTCTCTTATTCTCATTTTCTTCTTCTGTGTCTATAAACAGCTTTGTTATTAAAAGTTTTCCTTAAGAATCTTTTGTCATACTGACATGGAGTGATAATTAGAGGTTCTAGATCTATCTCCTAAACAGATGAGGTGGCATGCTTTATGGCTTCTGTTATTGTCCCCTGAAAGGTTCTTCAAGAGCATGTCCATTTTTTCATTGCACCTGCTGACAAGCTGTGAATTGTCTCAACTAAAGGAGTGGTGTGTGGGTGTAAGCAGAAGTACCATTGTTTGGGTGCTCTGGATCCTTTCCATCTGGGTCTTTAGGCTTACAGCAGAAGGAAGGCCCCAGAACTATTGCCAGGATAAACCATAAATCCCCCATATTAGAGCATGTTCTCTTTTTGTCAGCAATAGTAGGTTCAGTTCTTCCAAGAAAGCAGAGATCACATTTTCTTAAAACCACAGATACTTCGTTTGAATTTATTCTACAAACCACCCCATATACACGTTTTCCAAAATGGCGAAAGTAGGTTTGTATTCGTGGCAACATGGTAATTGGGTATTAGCTCTGGGACAACAGGAAGACTCTTACCCCCCAGAAATGTCGCATAACTTGATGCATTGTTTCTGCAATTTCTCATTCTTTTCTTTCTCTCTCTCCTCTCTTTCTCTTTCATTCATTCTTGCTTTTTTCTCTTTCTCTCTCCTCTCTCTTTTTCTTTCTCTCACTCTCTTGCTTGCTTGCTTGCTTTGTCAGGGTCTTGCTCTGTCACCCAGGCTAGAATGCAGTGATGTGATCGCAGCACACTGTAGCCTCCACGTCCTGGGCTCAAATGAGATACTTTCACCTCAGCCTCTCAAGTAGCTGGTTCCACAGACTTGTGCCACCACACTCAGCTAATTTTAAAATTTTTTGTAGAGATGGGGTCTCCCTGTGTTGCCCAGGCTGGTGTCAAACTCCTGGTGCCAAGGAATCTGCCCACCTCAGTCTCCCAATGTCCTGGGATTACCGGTGTCAGCTACTGCTTCCAGCATGAAACTCTTTCTGGAGGTGTGAAAATTGTCATTGTGTACTTTAGTCACAAGGCATTAACAGACAAGGGTTGATTGAAATTCATTTACACTAAGCATGTTGATCGTTGTTACCATACCTTAATAATCCTCTCAGTGTGTCAGGAAAAAATAGCCCATTTGATCATTTTGCCTACAGTTAGTCCTGTTTGGTTTCGTTTTTATATGACTACATAGAAACTACTTCTGTTCTACTCATTGGAATTCATGCTTTGTAATGCAAAATTGGCCTCAACCCTATTCCAGCTGGATTATTGCTTCTCATTAATCATTTATCTCCGGTTGTTTCTCCCATGTTCCATATATCAGGGGTCCCCAACCCCAGTGGCCTGTTAGGAGCTAGGCCACACAACAGGAGGTGAGTGACAGGGCAAGTGATAGCAAGCATTACTGCCTGAGTTTTGCCTCCTGTCAGATCATTGGCGGAATTAGATTCTCATAGGAGTGCAAACCCTTTTGTGAACTGTGCATGCAAGGGATCTAGGTTGTGTGCTTCATATGAGAATCTAATGTCTGATGATCTGAAGTATAACAGTTTCATCCTGAAACCACCCCCCACCCCCACCCTGCCCCGTGGAAAAATTGTCTTTCACCCTCTTCCATGAAACCGGCACCTGCTGCCAAAAAGGTTGGGGACTGCTGCCGTATATCTTCTGTGGCACCATTCCAGACCTCATCATTCTTCTCAGGCTCTATAAAGCCAATGTGCGAAAGGTTGGGCCTCTCCCTGTAGCTTCTGCATGGAACACCCTGGTCATCACTGTTGCCATACCTTTCAAGAATCCATAATCTGAGCATCAGCAATATTCCTGTTTCAGTTATTTATTGCTATGTAACCGATGTAACTACCCTTGAAGTTAGTCGTTTAAAACCTCAGTCATTTTCTTATCTGTCATGATACTGCAGTGAGGAACTTGGGCAGGCTTAGCTGGCAAAATGTGCTCCATGTCGCATTTACTAGAGTCACTCAGGACTACCTCATCGCTGGGCTATTATAGAGGGCCAGAGACAACTTCATTTATATGCCTATGCCTAGGCTGAGATGGCTACCATCATTCTCTATACATCCTTTCTAAGAAGCTGATGTAAGGTAGTCTCAGGAGTAGTTGGACTTTTACAAAGCTTAGAACTTTGAGAGAAGAATGTCACAAGCAGCAAGGAGGAGGATCTGCCAGCCTCTTATGACTTGGAACCCCAAACTGACACAGCATAATTTCTGCCCTACTCTACTGGTCAAATGTTCTGTCCAAATTCAAGGTAAGGGGACACAGAGCACAGCTCAAGGTAGAAGATGTGCCACCTTAACCCTTCACAGTCTACTCTCTTGCCATAAATTGTACACCTTTCCCCCACTGAAAAATAGATCTCTCATGGCTTTATCTCATTATGATATCAAGCTGAGGTTCGAGGTCTCGGATCTTATGTAAATCAAGTCTACATGCAGATGAGGCTCTTTAGGAGTGGTTCCTGTTTACAGCTTCTTGAATGCTGATACTATAATTTGAAGATTTTCTGGACTAGTATAACAGGGGTGAGACATATCAAGGTTAACTGCACTCTGTTCAAAGAGGGTTTGAATTGGAGACACAGAGCAGTCATAGTTCATGGCAAATTTGAAATCTAGCCAG